>NC_080024.1:31077500-32327500 GCF_030020395.1 Manis pentadactyla
GTGGAGACAAGTTCTGATAGATATATCTTCTTTGTAATATAAAATATTTCACATCTTTAGGGGTCATCCTTTTGTTCCACAATTAACAGGTGTCTACTGAGCATATCTAGGATCAGAGCAATAGAGAGAGCTAGTGTTCTGATTAGTCTGAAAAGATGTGAGGCTGAAATTTTGTTTTCTTCGGATACCCCCAGGAAAATCAGAGAGAAGCATCCTGGATCAGCACCTCGAGCTATAGATCCTAGAATCTAGAACATATCTCTCCCTATTATATTATAGCAACTGGGTCTTTCTAACAAAGGATTTCACTTAGAAAGAAAAATAAAAGCCATGCCTCCAAAATTTTAATATTAGAAGTTTAATTTTTAAAGAAGAGAAAATCATATATTTTAAGTTTTCTAAATTTTATACAGTGTAAGAAACAAATTTCTTAAGCGTCATTCAATAGGCAAGAATGAGCCCAATTCTTTCCTTTTGTAACCCCATATTCCTCATTTTCTCATTCCTTACCTTTCGGATTCATTATATTTGAAAGTAGGTCTTGGTATTAAATGAATAGTATGTGAGAAGACATTTCTTCAAAGAAGATACACAAATTTTCAGTAAGTGCAAGAAAAAGATATTCAAGATCATTAGTCATCAGGGAAATGCAAATCAAAACCACAAGGAAATATCACTTCAAACACATTAGGATGGCTATTATAATAATTAAAAAAACAGGTAATAACAAGTGTTGGAAAGGGTGTGGAGAAATTGGAACCTTAGATCAGTCTGGTAGGAATGTAAAAAAGGGAAGTCATTTTGAACAACAGTCTTGTAGTTCTTCAAAAAGTTAAACATAGAGTTACCATATGACATAGCAATTCTAATGTATTGGAAGAAAATGCAAAAAAATATCATACAAAAATTTGTACATGAATATTCATACTGGCATTATTCATAAGAGCCCCAAAGTGGAAATAACCCAAATGACCATCAACTGATGAATGGATAAGTAAAACGTGGCGTTTATCCATACAATGGGATTATTATTCAGCAATAAAAAGGAATGAAGTATTGATACATGTTACAACATGGATGAACCTTGAAAAAAGTTAGGGTAGGTGAAAGAAGCCAGTCACAAAAGACTATGTAGTATTTGATTCCATTTATGTGAAATATCCATAATAGGCAAATATATAAAGACAGGAAAGCGGTTGTGTAGGGATGGTGGCAGAGGGAAGGGGAATGGGAAGTGACTTAACAGGTGCAGGGGTTCTTTTTGGGGTGATAAAAGATCATAAAGTTGATTATGGTAACAGTTGCACAGTTCTGTGAACCTATTAAAAACACTGAATTGTATACTTTCAAGGGGTTAATTGTATGGTCTATGAATTATATCTTAATAAAACTGTTCCCTGACCCCCCCCCAAATTAAATGATAAGGTTATAGTGAAGTTTAAGCTTTTTATAAGATGATCTCCAGAATCATCAAATGAAAAAACTCCAAATGTTATTTTGCATATAGGTTATTTTATCCAGAGAATAATCTTACAGTATATGAATATATACACAAGTCAGAAAACTCTCCAGCCTCTGATATTTTCTAATTTCATGTCAGCACAATGACTAATGAATAAATGAAGACACTGAGGACTGTATCACAACCACAAGCTGTGTTTGGATTCCCCAAACCATGGCTCCAAACTTGGAAGCATTTGTCCATCTACCACATTTAATAAATTCAACCACCAGATAAAGTAGGCCCCCCATAAAGAACAAGTTTCATTGCGTGTGGCTATTTATACTTTCTTATAGTGACATGTTAAATTTTATAATGCCAAGTTGAAGGCTGAGCTATTTATAACTTCACTGATATTTTAAAAAGGACTCCGTGTTAGAGACAGTAAAGTTAAATACTCATTTCTCTCTCAAAAACAATGCTCTCTCAAAAACAGTGATAGAAAAGATTCCCACTTTTGTGAGATGCTTTGCAATTATGAGAATGAAAACCAGAACTGATCTATGACTAAAGATGTCAAGTACTTGATCTTGGTAGGCCAAGTGCCAACAGAAAAGCTAGGCAGCACCACAGAAGTTGGCTGCAGGGGACTTCAGCAAAATCAGGTGTCCACAGCTGATCCTCTAGGGGTACTTGGGGTTGAAATGCCATGTAGAAGGAATATGGACCTCAGACTGCCCACAAGTTAAAAGCAACACATGATGAACCATACATAGACACTTTTTTAAAGTTGATGGGTGCCATGCCAATGCAAACACTGCCTTAACCACCCACTCCACCATCAACACATCTCAGTAAGTAACCAAGATGACAGAAGGCACTTAGAGTGCTCTTCTTCCTCAAGGTTAAAAGCACTACTGTCATCCACTGATACTTTTAGAAATTCTTAAGTAATGGCTTGAATTCTGCTTTCAAGATATAGGTTCCCCCTACTTGACCCAAGAGCAATTCTTAACAGTGAAAGCGTTAGGAGAAGGACAGAACGAATTGCTGTCTCCCTCCTGGCAATGGGTGGCTCCATAAGGCCAGTTGGGAACAGCAGGGAGAAACTCCTTGCTCTTCCTCCTACCCTTTGGCTGTCCTGCTGTTAGCAAGCCATCTCTGCCTTCTCATGAATAGTACACATTGCATGTTATCCAAGTAACAACATGATGAGAAAATTAGTATGACTTCATGAAATTCTCAGTGCTTTTGTTTGATGTAAATTCTCCTACATTCTGTGAGTACATCCTTCCTATTTTGTTAATATTTAAATACGCTTTTCTTCATGAAACAATGGCTATAGCAGTTGGGGAGTTTTATTTGTTTATGTTTTTACTTGAAATAACAATGTGGTTGTCTTATGAAGACCTCTCATTTTTAAAGAGGCGATTAGGTCATGAAAACTCTGGGAGCTGTTCTTCTGAAAAACAACACATAACTCTAATTTCACCACATCATTAAGACAACTAGCGAGCAAGGTGAAATGGCAAGTGTCTTCCGCCTTTTTTCTCCCTGTGGGCCCCTCACTTGTTTGCAAGGGTCCACATGTTGCTCTCAAGGCACATCCTCGGGGTTTTGATAAAAAGATGTTCTTGGGAGCAGTCCAGCAGGAGGGCTCAGGGGACAAAGTCTCCAGGAGTTCCTGTGAGCCAAGAGAACTTAAGTCTATAGTGTGCCTTGCTGTTAATGACTAGAGCTCATTTATTCCTTGCTTATTTTTTTAAAAAGTTTATAGTCTATTTTATTCTATGTCATTTTATTAGTTAGTGTATTAAAATCAACAAAAATTTTATTTTCTGCTGGTGTATTTCAGGCTCTGTCCAAGATGCTAAGCATGTAAAAGCCTTCAACAGCTCAGTGTCCCATAAGGAGAAAGTCCCCTGTCTGCAATGGGGGAGTAGTGGCACTTGGGTATCACTGAGTAAGTGGAAGAAGTCCTCACAGTGTGGAGTGAGGGATTTGAGGTGAGTCTTTAAAAATGAGAAGAAATTGTTCTTCAACCCTGTTTCAAGGGACAGTTTCAGACTGAAGAAACAATTTAACAACTAGAGAATAAATGGAAGATGTGGTGAGAGAAGTAGGTAGGATCCCAACATGAAGAGTCTTAGAGTCTGTTTAAAGAAGTTACATTTCATCCCATATGTGAAGGCAAGCTACTGAAGGATGGTGGCATGACTAGGATGTGAGAAAGATCCTCCTGCTGTCAGCTGGATCACGGAGCACGGGGGGGAGATGCTGGATGATGGTAGACCAGTTAGGAGCTCAGGCATTAGTCCAGGAGAGAGAGAACAAATACCTGAATTAGGAGAGGAACAGTGGTGAGTAGAGGCTATTCAGCATATGAAATAGTAAGAACTGGAGACTGAATAAAATCCTAACTCACAATTTGTCCAAGATAAATTTCATCACAGGCTGCACAAGTTAACACGAATGTATTTCACACAATCTTGTCAGTAGATAGCTGCACAACCTCACCTAATTTCTCTTCGGCCATAGAAGAGACGGCAAACGTTTACGTAGAGAAAGCTGTATCTGCACTTGAAATATGCAACAGAATCCCACCAAACTTAACAACACAGGAGCTTACATTTTAGTGTATTTTACCAGGAGAAAGACCTGAACTATAGGCTGGGAAGCAGTAACTTCTGATTCACTCTCCCGAGTGCAGATGAAGACTGGTGATACAGGACAAGGATAAGAGCTCTGTAACATCATGTTTTTGTTGTTGTTTTCCTTTTTGTCCTCCCAAGCTCCCTGGGTGGAGAATAGGTGCATAATTTCCATTACAAAGCAGACACAGGGCAGTGACAAGCCTATCAGCCTGATGTTCTAGAAAGAGCTTAGAAATATTAGAAAGAGAATTAAAAGAAAGTCCACAATGATGATGGTGGTTTTTTTTATCTGAAGTATGTGTTTATTTTTCAATTTGATTTTTTTAAATTGAGGCATATTTGACATATAACATTGTATTAGTTTTGGATGTACACCATAGCAATTCACTGTTTGTATCTATCTTGAAATGAGCACAGGAAGTCTAGTTAACATCCATCACCATAAATAGTCACAGATTTTGTTTTCTTATAAGAATTTTTAAGATCTACTGTTTTGGCAACTTTCAAATATGCAATACAGTATCATGAACTATAGTCACCATGCTGTACATTGTGCACCTATGACTTATTTATTTTATAACTGGAAGTTTGTACCTTTTGATCCCCTTTACCCATTTCAGGCTCCTCCTGCCCTGTCCCTGGCAACTACGAATATGTTCTCTGTATCTATGAGCTTAGATTTTATTTTATTTTGCTTTATAACTTTTTAAACCTGATGAGAGATATTCATATATGCTACAGAAAATTTGGGAGACTAAAAAAAGTTTCAAGGAAAAATACAAAAGCTCTTGTTATTCTATCACGAATATCCCACCACTATTGGTATATTTTGTTCCCATATTTTATTTTCTTGTATAAAGATATTTGGAAACATGCTATGGATATAGTTTGTATGCCATTTTTTCCCATATAAAATATTTGTTCAGGTAACTAAGTGTTCTTGATATTAAAAAATTTTACTGGTCCACTGTATTTCATCATAGGGTCATACCACAATTATTATGATGAATCCCCACATGTTGGATATTTAGGTTGTTTGCAATTTTTTATTAATATAAACAACCACCACAGTGACTATCTTTATTCATTTGTAAATCATTTTATAAAACTGAGATAATTTAATTGTGGAAGTTTTAGCATTAAATCAATAAAAGGAATAAAAAAGGGGAAGGATAAACTGGTTTAACTATGCAAACTCAAATACTCCCCACATAAAAAACACCCCTCAAAATAAAAAGCATAATAATAAACTGGGAGAAATGCTGGTTTGCTTAAGAAACTTTTAAGCAGGTCTCCGGAGGAGCCTACTTTAAACTGGTAGTTGTGAGGTTGGTTATCTGTAGGGTCAAGATGATCTTTGCCACTGCAATGTTTGCTGATGGGCCATTTACTAATACTCCACTCCTTGTTTATCACATGGCTAGAAAGAACCTCAAAAGATAAATCTAATCCACTGAGAGCCTTTTAGGGCTATCTGTTCCAAATCATCCTAGGCAGATGGGAAACTACATTGTTGTTAAAGGTCCCTGGACAAGAAGATTCCATAACCTCTCTTGATAACCCATTCCAGGGCTTAAGAATCTTATTGTCAGGAAATTCTTTCTTTTATCTAACTTAAATCCACCTTGCTTTAGTTGAAACCTATTTCCTCCCACTCCCCGTCCATTGTTTAGGAGGAAAGGGACTATCTGATCACAGCCCTTTACAGAGTAACTCATCACGTAAACACCACCAGTAGAGGGTTATTATATTTCTTTTTAGTTTTCTCTTCCCTTGACTATGTAACCTCAGTGCCTTCAACCTTTAGGATTGTCAGTCCTGATTAATTTATAAATCATCAAATCATCCTTACTGCACTCTTTAATTATCTTCAAATTTTACAAGTTTTACACAGCTCCAGTCATTCATGAAGATGTAAGGCAGAATGTAGACAAAAAGATTTTAGAGGCAGAGGATATCTTTCTGGAAGCCACTGTTTTCACCAAGGAGAATTTTATAAGAAAGCTCACACTTTTTGTAGACAAAGATATTGGGGGATATTCACAATAAAGAAGAGGGTGGGCTATGTGGAACCACAGGTTTTATGTTTACAGCTTCCCAGACCTAATGTGATGGTTCAGCTTCTGCACCCTTAGGGGATCTGTAGCAACAACTAAAAGCTAGACCCATGTCATTGCTGCTGATGCCTTTGGTAGCAAGGCATCAACTAGATATCAGCTGGGAAAGCACATGGCCTTAGGGCCACCTCAAATGCCTCCAGGTGCAGTGACAAAGCTACAAAGGATATAGAATCCAGATGGCTGGTAACTAAGGGGTCTCCTGGCTGCCTCTGTCCACTGAGGTTCAGTCACAGTTAAAAGAAAAAACTATGAATTGAGCATTGACAGGAGACAGCTTTGAGTGTCATCTGTATGCTGACAGGCAGCATGATAAGATAAAGCAATAACCTGGAAGTTAAGAGAGCTGTGTTCTGGCATTAGCACTGTCCCTCTGTCACAATATGACATTTCTATTCCTCTGGGTCTCCACACGTAAAATGCAGCAAATTACAGAATCTTTTAAGCTCTTCAGAAAAAGACACTTCATAAATACAAACTGCTATAATAACTACTGATAGAATAAAATGTTAGGTTGTCATATATAAGGAGGGAATTCTTCACCTCTGCCCATTTAAGCACTTCACAGCAAATTTAAGAGTTGAGTCAACACTGGATTATTAGTCTATGGGAATTATTCGGGACAAATTTTAAATTCTAATTCCTCCCACCAAAAAATCACGGGCTATTTCTTCTTTTCATCAGGATATGAATGCTTATGGAATGTACAAAGAATTATAATGTTTTATAAGTTGAATATAATGAGTAAAGAAAAAGAACAGTTTAAAGGAATCCCACAGAATTGCACCCAAATAAATAAAGATGGATGGACGGATAGATGGATGGATGGACAGGCAGACAGGTAGATAAAGACAGAAGGACAGGTAATCTCTGCTTTGGCTGTCACTGCTTTCCTCCACTAAAACAAGCCTACAAAAGTTGACCACTCTGTCTGCTCCTTTTCCCTCTACTTTTTTCCAAAGCTACTAGAAAAATCTTATTTCAAACACTACCGCATTGTCACCCCGTGATTCACATTGGTGGTAATAAAGCCAACTATCATTTTTCTTCAAGAGTTTATTCATTCATTCATTCATCCAAGGACTATCTTAAGTGCATCAGTGTGAATAATAAATGACGAGTAACAGCACCCTATGCCTGGAACACCTATCCTTCTGTAAAGAGAAATGGCATTTGCTGTCTCTGACATGGGCACGCAGATTAAGTCCCAGAGAAGGTACATTTAATGAAAGCAAACTATCATTACGTTAAGCTTGTTTTCCTCCCTAAACAATATACTAGTTTTTTCCTTTCCTGTAGATTAAAAAAAAAAAGTTCTTTGGGTAGATATGGCCCTGATGTAATACTGGAGGGCAGTGGGGACTGTACCTGCACACTAGTTCGCTGCTATGTGGCAGAAAAGAACGTCCCAACAAGCCAGGCCATAGCAGACTTCCTAAGAGAGATCTTGGGGTGAAAAAGACTTAAAAACTACCAATAGAGTGAGCAATCTTTCAAGCTTCTTGAGAAATGATTACATGTGAGTAGGTATTATAATTAAACTAATTGTAGGCCTCCATCAGGGTAGCTGCAGCCCCTTGACATTCATCCCTAGCCAGTAAGTGTCTTCGTTACCTGAACCCAGGGTAAGTGTTGAGGGAATTCGTGGCCCCTCTTGAGGCATCCATACACTTGATTTAAGCATATTCTCGTTCACAATAAAAATCACACTCTGCCTTATAATATGATATTCAAGAGTTGCAAACAAAATGAGTCTTTGCAATTTTAAGAGGGCTAATGCCTTAAGCTTCCTCCACACAAATAAAAGATGGAGAGGATTAAAGCTGGGGAGATTACCAACCCAGCCCAAGCTTGTTTGGCAGGCTGGAAACTGAGAACTTGACTGCATCAAAATGTAAAACAAATGCTTGTTTGTCACCTGTAACAAGGAGGACTCAGATGTAATTTCTAGGCTTGAATAATAGGGGACAAAGAAAACAGTACACCAGGGAATACCAGGTCTCTGGTTTACGTCATGACTAACAAAAAAGAGATGTAAGAGGAGGAGATCCTGAAAATGAATGGTTCTTTAGCAAGTTCATACAGGAAATCACTAGCCTATGGGACTTAGGAATCTTGAAGCTTGGTCTGAAGTTGAATTTATTTAGGTTTGAATGCCTGTGAGTATCTTAACTCCTGGAACAAAGTCCACGGACAAGTGCAAAATACTCCTTGTTCCATTATTCTGACACAGTTATCATACTTGAAGATCTCCAAGACTTGTATTTTTCTACTCCATTTTAGAACTGACAGATATGTTCAACTCTCAGAAAGGGTGTCTACACCGCCTTCATGCCTGCGCTGGGAGATGGGAGGAGAAGAGTGGCCAGAAAAGGGACACATTTTGCATCTTGGCCTTGCTATGTGTGTTTTTCTCAAGGGTGAATTCTAATTTCTGTGCAACTATGCCTCTCTGCTTTGCTTTCTTATTTGCAAAGATTTATGGAGGATTTACTCTGTGCTAGGCGCTATCCTAAATGCCTTACATGTCTTACCACACTCGACTTGACTCTTACCTCACTCTTCTTTCTTTGGGAGGCCCTGGTATACACAGGGACTAACTTTAGAAAATACATGAAATTAGATGGTAAGGCCTCTTTCTTCTCCAATGCTCACCCTTCTACTGCCTGGCCTTCACATCAAGGTATCCCACTGTGGTGGCCCTTCTGAGGACAGTTCTCTGTATTGTGATGAGAAGATCTGTGAAGTCAGAGAAGATTTGACTTGTTTTAAGTCTTTTCTGGTTCCTAGTCCCTGAGAGCCAAGCTGGGCTCGAGGTAATCTCACAGCATAAGGAGAGTTACATTGTTAGCTGTTGCTGATAAATCGTGTATTCAGTGTGGCAGTGAACCCTGTTTAAACAGCACTCTTAGAGGGCCCTGTGGGAATGTGAAGTACCACAGTTTTGGTAAGGGTTAAAGAGACCTGAGAGAAGAGCTCCACCATCAGGAATACAGTGTAGGGGCACAATAGATGGGCAGAAGTGAGGAGAACTGGCTTCTAATTTCAGCACTCTGTAACCTTAGGCAGTATCTCCCTCTGCTCTCTATTTTCCAATTTTCAAAATACAATAATTCATTCTTGAATCTATGTCACATAAAGTAGCTACTATGAGCTAATGAAGGTGACCACACTGACAAGTTAAAAGTACATAAATGTAAGATACTGATATGATTAAAATTACAGAGCCTGGTTATTTCTAATAGACTATTCAAGAAAACAGAAATGTCCAAATACAGATGGTATAGAAAAATAAGAAGAGGGGCTGGGCTATTTTCATTTATGACCTGGGCCTCTCAAGATGCTCTCTGAGGAACAGAACACACTCTGTGTGCCCTGCCTGCTTCATTACTGTCTATTTACCTGAGTTACAAGCAGTATGACTTATCGAGACAAGACATATAATGTTATTTAACTGTAAATTTGTCGCAGAACCTATTAAACACAATGTCAAAGTAAGTTATGATTGAACAGTAGAAATAAATAGCTATAAGTACAATGGCAATGTGAAAATCAAAATAAAGCAGGCTATTAATTTGTTCTGACATTAATTGTATAATAATACCTATATTTAATACTATGACTCAATTTTGTGTGTCAAGTCAGAAAAACAATTGATGTAAAATATCTGAATCAGCAGTGATTGCTTTTCACTGTCACCAGCTTCTTTTAGCCAAGAATCTTGGGAAATAAATTTTGATGCTACAGACATGCCCAGGGCCATCGGGTAGACATTGACTGCCCATTGCAAGTAGGTTTAAACAGATTCAGAAGAAGGTTTAATTGTTTGAACCTAAAAAAATATTACTCTAAAGATTGTAACTCTTTGTCCCTCTAACTCTGAGACACTAAAGGACCCACAGATGGGCACTAATTAAGGTAGAGGAAGGCTGGCTTGAGGCCTGGGGAGAGAGTGGCGGTGGGACAGGGCTGGAGTGGGTGAGCAGGATGGAGGTGACTGGGGGAGAACAGACAGAATGAGTTCAGGAGGAGATATGTTAGCAGGAGAGGACTTTCAAGGGGAGAGTGAAAGGTAGCCAGAAACAAAACAAAACCCAATTCTATGTGGCCATGATGTATGACACAGGGAGGAGCAAAATGGAGCAATGGGTAATCTGAACTTGGAAAAAGTACTGTCCTCCTAGTTAAACTAGTAAAACCCACCCGCATTGGTTGAGATCAGCTATCTGAAGAAGTTACTTTAAGGGGCAGGATGAAATTCAGGGTCTAGAAATCTAATCAAGGTGTGTGGCTGGAATGTAGGAAGGTGGTTGAGGTTTAATCAATGGTATCAATAAACCTGGAGAAAAGAACGTGTGAGAAACAATGTGTTCTTCCAAAAACCTATGCAAGGGAGGGGGCAGAGAGGGAAGTGGGTAAGGAAGAACCTGTCAGTGTGTCCTCAGCTCTGTCCAGAGGAAGGAGTGGTCTGGGGAGCTCTACAGCTTTTGCCTTGTTTGGCAAGCAAGTATATCTCCACTAGGGGGATTATATTTTAGAGTATGTGTATGATATTAGATTTTTAATTTAGCACCTTCTCTGGTTCCATGAGCTCCTGCACTAAAATGCTTTCCAAATATGCTGTCCTACTGAGAAGAACATACAGGTAGTCAAGAAAACCAAGTGCCCAGGTCTGCTTGGAAATTATATATCTCACTGCAAATTAATAAACTGCATTGGTAATCTGCTTGTGCACTAATTTCCTCCAAGACTTTTTCCCCTCTTTGTAACAGTTGTCCCAGTTATGTCTAACTAAGGAAATGTGGACAAAAATCAACTTTCTCAATCTGCAAAACTGAGAAGGTGATTCTGGGTTGGGGTAGTGGAGAAGTAAAGACAAAGGAGAAGAAAGGAATGAGGAAGGTATATAAGACATTTTAAAATGGCATAGTTGTCATATATACTGCAGAAGGAAAAAGAAGATTTGAATGAGACTGAGTAGAGAATAACAGAACTGCAATAGATGCAGGTATATAGGAGAACTTGAGAACAAATAACAAGTTATCGTATCTTGCAGTAGGCCTGGAACATTTCTTTTTCGCTGAGAATTGGAGCACCACTGAGTAGTTGCATATGCCACAAAGCTGGTGCGTGACAACTGGGATTCAGACCTGGGCATTTGGGCCCCACAGCTCATGCTCCTGACTACTTTACTGAATGCCCTGCCAGGGCCTTGAAATCCTCATGAATATGGGTATGTTTTTCAGTGGCTGGTGCTGGGAAAATTTCTTCATGATATTAAGAAAAAATAAAGCTGGATTTTCTATTTCCTTACACTATAAACCAAAGTAGAATGTAAATGGATTAAAGACTTAAAGATAAAAGGTAAACCCATCAACCAAAAGATAAGTTAGGAAATTATCTTTGTGATCTAGGAGTAGAAAAAGATTTCTTAAAAGCCTAAAAGACCAAAATGTAACAACTATAATGAAAATAATAAGGTGGATTGGACCATGATAAAAGTAAGGATTTCTGTTTTATTAGGTATACTACTGACAAATCCAATAAAAGACTCTGAACTGGTTAAAATAAAAAAGGAAAATCCAAAAGACTTAACAAGAAATCCAACAACAAAAAAATGGATATATAAATAAATGACAGAATGAATATAAAAAGATTCCAAACTAACTAGCAATGAGAGAAATCTATATTAAAACACAATGAAATACAATTCAATATGCATTAGAATGGCAAAAGTTTAAAAGGTGGATAATACTAAGTATAAGTGAGAGATTTCCTAGGGAGATGGAAATATATTTCAATACTGTGATTTGGGGGAGGCAACCTAGAAGTACTTAGTGAGGAAAGGATGCATTTATTCTATAACTCATAATTCTAAACCAGAAAAATTTCCTCGGTTCCATTAGGAGGCATGTATAAGGATGTTTCTTAATGTCTGTGCAGTAAAGGGGGGTTGGAAGCTACCTAGATGTTCATTAGGAGGGGATTCAGAAATGCTAGTATATCCATACTATAAAATATAATTACAGGAACAGATTAGATTGATATAGAAGAATGTGGAACAGATATTTAAAACAATGCTCAGTGGAAAAAAGGAAACAATGATATTTAGAGGAAAATATCATGTCTGTGAATTAAAAAAAAAAGTGTGTTTATGGATATATACCAAACAGTTTGCAGTGAGTTTGTATGGGGAAGAACGGAATGGGGTATGGATTAGAAATACAAGAAGAAACAAGCTGAAACAAGGGGTTTTGTGTAGAAAAATGATGAATTGACTATTCACTTAACTTTTTACACTGAATCCAGGAAGAAGAAGAAACAAAACCAAACTCTTATGGTATGATCCTAATGGAAATATATTACAGACAACCAGTGTGGAGAAAGTGAAGGTTCCTATGGCCAGGATTCTCATGTGGCCCTGGTTGGCTTGCTCACTACACACGTGTGAGCAATATGTTGTTACTGACTCTATATAAAAGAGCTCTGCTCAGTGCTCTGGGCCGCATGGCTGCAGGGCTGCAAGGCTGCAGGAGAACAGAGGCTGGAGTGGTGGCAGCGCTGAGGACAGAGACTGAGACGGATGTGGGGCAGAGGGGCCCAGCAGCAGAGCCGGGCTTGCTGCATGCAGACTCGCTCTGAGTGGATGGGATTCTAGTGATTGACCTGCCACTGTAGGAACAAAGTTGGATATGAACTCACCCCAAGAAGGTTCCACTGTCATTTTTTTGGTCTCACTGAATCCATAGTGAACTTGTCTAGGGCTGAAACCCATTGGCAAGATACTAGCCAGCCAGAGGACATGCGTACTATTTCTCTTACATATTTTATATCATTATCATGGAGGCAAAATGTAGAAAATCAAGTTAGTTTCAAAAGTTGTCTCCCCTAAAAGAAGAGCAACAGATGAATTATTGGTTAGCTGACAACTGAATCTTTCTGAAAGTGGTGGAGCTGAGAGGAGCTATTCTTCTAGACCAATAAGGCCAAGTTAAAGTGGTGATAAATTTGGAAAAAAGTGCAACTTGGTGTTTGTTAGAGTCAGAGAAAGAAATGCTAGGCAGAGTCATTCCTAATCTTTCAAATTTACTAATCACAAGATTCCCAAGAGCTACCCCCATAGCTTCGGATTTCATAGGCCTAGGGAAGACCCAGAAAATTTTGCAATTTTAAAGCAAGCTGTGCCATAAACTACACTTCTCAAGATCTGAGGGACACATGTTTCTGAAAGTTGAGAGGAAAGAATGATATGTTTCTGTGGGGAAAATTGAAGTTCCTATGGCCAGGACCCTCACCTGACCCTAAACTACTTGATGATGTAATTGGCCTGCTGCTAGGCCACTGCTTCCACTCCCCATACGCAATAAGCTATTATTGACTGAGTCACTATATAAAGAGCTCTGCCCAGTGCTCTGGCAGAGACAAGGAGGATTACAGGTGTGCAGACTGTTGGATGCAGACTAATTCTAGTGCTCGATCTATCGCCTGGAAGATAAAGCAGGTAATAAGCCCTTTTACCCCAAGAATGTCCATTGTCATTCCTCAGTCACACTGAATCCATAGTGAACTTGCCTGGGGCTGAAGCCCACAGGTAAGACAGGTCCCGTGACCAGAGTCTAAGAACAAAGATGGCTTAAGGGGAAAGTGAGGCATTCAACAGTAAGATGTTGACAAAAGAACTGATAATTACATAGATGAGTTAAAATGCAATAAAGGAAGTGGGAATGTAAAGAATGGTATATGGCTGATGAAACAGGAATGATGGAAAAAAGCACTTGATCAAAAGTCAAAAAAAAGAGAGGATGGGATAAGAATAGTGCCAGGAGGGGTTAAATCTGAGAATGAGCACAAGCTTGAGTAAAACACGGAAGACAATAAAAGGAATTGTTAACGTATGTTTATAGAGAGTGCAAGGAATGATTCACATCCCCCTTGGGGCAGATATTATAGTATTAGCAGATGATAGTAAGAGAGCAGGTCTGTTTGCTCCCACCTTCCCTATCTATGAGAATGATCTTCAGACAAAGCCACAGAACAACAGATTAAGAAGGAACTGAAGCCTGAGAGAGGTGATAAAACTAAAAGGGAGCATTTAGCTGCTTTATATGAGCTCACATCTCCAGGCCCAAGTGAACCTTATCCAAGTTCACTCAGGGAACTGGAAGATATGACTGCAGAACTTCTGTGGTGATCTCGGAGCAAGCCTGGAAGATAGATGTGGGACACGCAGCAGAGAAAACCTAGTCAAACAGCCTGACTTTTAAGGGTGGCGGGAAGTAGGGTGGGGAGGGCGCACATTTTGAAAGGGGCTGCTGGATGAATCATTAAATAGATGGTTTTTAGAAACTCAAGGGAAAAGAATGAAAATGGCATAACTGCTAGGGATTAAAAAGGGCGCATTAATAACTCTTGCCAACTCACCTCCTTTCCATCCCTGAAAGATTTACCATTTGGGGTACAGAATGTTGGAATCTCTAGCTTCAAAAGCTCACCAGATGATTTTGCAGTTTGGCCAGGGGTGGGAGTGTTGCAAAAGTCATTAAGGCTCCTCCAAAGCCAAAAATCTAATGACAGTGGGATTTTTTTTCAGTGACATCACTGCATCTACGAATTCTTGTTTTAACTCTACATCTTCCACTTTTAACATTTCTTAGGACTTTCTAACATTTTTGACAAAAGAGGAACATTAAGCCCTGGGATCTTTCCCTTAATCGTTACTGTAACAACTACTGGAGATGCCATCTTCCCTTTTCCTGTTTGACTTGAGAGCAATCTGCATAATTACAACCTATAATTTATTTTTTCATAAAAATTCTTAAATGTTCTTTCATTTCCCCAGGTAAAGCTTCCCTGTAGAATTTAAGAATCTTTCACTTCACATACTAAATTTTTTCTATGCTCTACTGGCATTTTCTTTCTTTTTCTCTGGCATTATAGGCCCTGCTAAATAATCTTCCAGTTTCACTCACTTAAGCAAGTTCCTCCACATTTTCTTAAACACATTTTCTTAAAAAAATTTAAAAAATGTCTATGCCCTGTCAGCCCTTCTTCGTCCCTAACTCATGCCCTTTGAGTTCTTTACAGCTGTAAGCCAGAAAGCAATTCTGCTTTTCTTCCAAACTGAACTCAACCCAGAAAGTTTTCATGAAGAGTACTCTGTTCTTAGTACCCAGTCCAAAGTGTGTAAGACATGTTTTGTCTTCAAATGCTTCAACATCACCAAAGAAACTAAACACACACACCTAAAACTCCTGGGGAACTACCAAGGCTAATTATGATCAAGTAGTAAAATAGGGTCCTTCCCTCCCACCACTGACCATGCCTCACATTTGGCAGGCACTCAATACTTTTCTTTGTTTTATTAATGAATGAGTGAGTAGATAAGCATATGCTGGTCTAAATTCAGTATTATAGGAGGCTGGAAGAGAAAGGAGCACAGTGGGGCAGAGGTAGAAAGCAACCATATGATCATTGCTCAAATAAGAAACATAATATTTATAGCTTGAGTCTGGAGAAATGAAACTTTTTTCCCCAGAAGTTTCTTTTGTTTATTGCTAATGGAGTGATAATCTTTAAATGTATGCTCAGCAGAACTTCCCAATGGATAGTATCTAAATCAATTTTAGAAATAATCACAATAAACACTTGTCCAATTATTGTCCTAATATACACTATAATATGGATAAAATACAAAGATAGGAAAACAGTTTTTCAATTCTCCCCCTCAAAAATTTTTGTCACACCATCCCAAGATAGAACTGGGAAATAATATTAAGTTTGATAGAGAATCCATTAGCAAGAGACAGCAAGAGGACTAGGAGGAGAAGGAACTTCCAGGCATTGGCCAAGAAGGGGCAGCTGTGCAAGCTTACAAGCTCTTACTGGTTTCCTACTGCTCTGTAATTTCTGGGTAAATAAGCAAACTATTTAGAACAAATACAACATTTTCACGCATTTCAAGCTCTCAGGACTATTCAGTCACTATGATTTTTTTCAGTATGAAAAGAGTGACTGATTACCTTACATAGCTGAAGCAACATGCAAGGATTCAGGAGAAACGACTTAGTCAATCATTTAAAAAAATCCTAATTCTTGACACATGATCACTTGTTGACTACTAAGAAATTTATCAGAAAGATTTAACGGAATCACTTCAGGCTTATCATTTCTGCTTAGTTTTCATTTCTGTTACTTTTGCCATCTTACCTATTTTTTATTTTTATTTTTGTGGAAAGTATGCATCATGGTTCAAAGATTTCTGTATTATGTAGAATTTAGTCACCTGCAAAGGAGGGAAAAAAAATCACACATAATTAGAAAAATTTGGCAAGGCCCCAGTCTCTTAACTAGAACTAGCTAAGAGACTAGTTTGTGAGGTTAGACTCATTTGTGGGGCCTAGTGTAAAATGAAAACATGGAGTTTATTGTTTAAAAGTTATGGAGACTTTCATGAGGGCAACGGCTGGTCACTAATCTAGGTGCAGAGCCTTTTTAAGTGTGGGGCCCTGTGCAGTTGCCCAGTTTGCACGTCTGTCCAGGAAGCCAGCCCTGCTCTTGAGGTACAATGGAAATGAAGTTCTTGGCTAATGGGAAAGCTGAGAAGCATCTTCCCAAGGTTGTTATGCAAAGACCTATTTTATTTTTTAATCAAAGATGCCTCCTCTCTTTTGGACCCTGATCACACAAATCTATCATTTCTAAACCATGTGCTTGCTCTCCACATTATTTTTTTCCATTTTCAAAGTTCTCTCTATACTTAACCCCCCCACCACCTCCATCCCAAGATATTAACATTCTCTAACAGTCTGTGGCCTACCTTCCTTCCCATCCCAAATTCACAGCCAATCCAATCCTACATAAGCGTTGTTTCTAGAGTGATCTGGAAAGGCCCTTGCCCAGTTCTGATATTGTTTGGTTGGTAAAGTCTTCGTAACCTCTGGGATAAACCCTTCTGGGGAACAAGTCATTGTCACAGTATCAGAAGACAGCCAGGTGAAACAGTCATCATCAGAAAATAAGGTTTTTAGTCCTAAACTCTGGGCAAGAGTAGCGCCAGAGAGTTTCAGCTCTGCACACGTTCACTCTGGATTTGGTGAGACCGGAAAATGGCGGCGGAACATTGGAGGTAAAAGCACTCATATCAGGCTCTGTCCTAGTGGTGGCAGGTCAAGTACTAGAATCCCGTCCATAACCATGGATCCACATGCTGCAACTCCACCATCCACAGTCCGCCTCCGTGCATAAGCACCCAGTGGTCACCCTTTTATGCAATAGTGGCTTTTTGCCAACATGCGTGCGAGCCTGCGCCTGCGCAGTAGGCCAAGTATTACAGCATTGCACACGCGCAGTGGGCAAGAAGATTAGGGTCAGGCGAGCAACCGGCTGTGGGAACTGGCTTCTCTGAATTTCAGCTTCCTCATCTACGAAACATGAATATTATCTTCCTTATTGACATCACTGAAGTAACACAAGAAGCAAGAGACACTGCTTATTAAAATGTTTTGTAATTTCTAAAGTGCTTTACATGCATGACAATATATTTTGGTAATTTTCATTATGTGTTTGTTTCTATAAAACCAGCAAACTATAGGTAGCTACCGATGTAGGGAGAAAAGAAAAGTGAGCTAGCAAATCAGCACATCTGCTTTTAATTCCAGCTACTAGTGATTTGGTGAGCAAATGACTCCACCTCTCCAGGCCCGTCTTCTCATCCACGAGACAAGAGGTTTCAGTCATACCGCCAAGATTTTTAACAATTCTAAAATAGCTTTATTTTATTCAATTTACTTCTTTGACAAAACATTCCTTCTATGTGCCAAGCAATAACTTAGAGTCCTTGGAATACAAAGTTAGGCCATTCCCTCAAGGAATTTACAAGTTACCTGGCATGTTCAGAAACTGTGCTTCATGTTAGTGGAACAACGATGAGTGAGATCTGGTCTACATGCTCAAGGTGCTCAACAGTGGCAAAGCCAAGTGAAGAGAAAATTACAATAGTCTGTGATAAATTTGTTCTATCAAGGCTTGCTTATGTGCTATCAGAGCAGGAAGGAAGGGCACATTTCCTAGTGCTGGGCCGGGGGAGGGGTGTGTTCAACAAAGTCTTTCTGGGTAAACTGTAACAAATGCTGCCCTTGTCTAGTGCAGATGTGTACTTCTTTTGCACATACCCCTTGTGGTCCTCTCAGTGTGCTTCCCTTCCAGTTAATTTGTGGAACACATTACTCCTAAGTGATGGCACAGGCTGAACACAGTAACAGTTTAAAGGAATATGTAGGATCAGAAGATGCTGATCTAAACAAATCCTTATTAGATTGTCTAATGGAAAGCCTATTGCTTTGAAGGTAAGTGGATTCTGTTCTGATTCTTGCCCCAGTCCATTTTGGGAGACTTTTGGAAAATGGAAAAATGGAAAATGGATTTTTTTTTCTTGGTATGGTGTAGCCACTGGTAGAGGGTTACTCTTTTCTACTATAATAGGTCATTTTTGAATGATAGGACTGGTTTTCATGAGAACAATGAAACTAGATGAATCAGCAGTCATAAGTAACAAGGCAGGGATTTGACAAAGGTGATGAAGAATGAGGGGTTGTGAAACCCAAGGCTAGGGAAGTCTATATGGCTTGTATATACCTAATGTCTCATATCCAAGAACTTAAAGTGTCATTTGGTGCCACAAAAGATACCAAAAATGCTGCCTGTGTATCTGATCCACAGTGGTTACTCTTGTGTCTTTTTGTGTGTGGAATATTTAAATGAAGGTTGTATAGAGGTAAATCAAACAAACCAAATATTCTACTTTCCTACTTATTAGGTACAAACTGACCTAATAAAATCCTGAATAACTAAAAATTACTTCATTCAGTGAGTTGCATAGATCTGACTTGTGAAGATCTAAAATGAACTGTGAAGTTAATTATCTTAAAAATAGAGTCCTTCAGGGTCACCAGCTACCATATGAAACCCATTTACAAGACTCCCTATAATCCAGGACATGAGAAACCACAAAAATCTGAAATAGATATCCAGCCAGCAAAGATAATCCATAATTCTATGGTGCAAAGAAAAGCTCCACTATGTTTCTTTCTTTTCTCCTTCACACATGGTTTAAATATTCACTCCTCCATGTTCACTTGATGTAAGATTCTGTTACTGTTGTGAGGGAAACCTATAATATGCCATCCCTACAAAGAGTACTAAGCTCAGTTACAAATACTGTCTTTATATATACACAAAACCTAAGCCCTTATGGATATCTGTATAATGAAAGCAAACTGGGTAGCATTTAGCAGCGGTAAGACTATTCATCTCAAAATGCCCCACATCTATTTTAGTCTTATAAAAGAGCTTACTACTCCATAAAGAGTCATTTTCTTTTAAACAGTTGGCTTAGGTTGTGTTTCCTCAGCAATACACATACATATGGAAGGCAGGAAGTTTGGCAGAAAGACAGTGGGATGCTATATATACAAATAGATCATCATACACCTCTTTAAGGAAGTCTCTGGCCTCTAGGAATCAATGTTTTCTCTCATTTCTGCCCTACATCTCACATATTTTAATAATCTTGAGATAGACTGGCAACCAGACTTACTCATAGACAGCTACATTTAGCAATTCTAGAAAATGTAAAGCATGTAAAGAAAAGGAAAATATGACTGGAAATGGAATAAGTGCCTTTAATTTCCAAGGCAATTGCTCCTATTTAAAACTCCTGGTAGGCAGCAGAACCATAGAAATCTCTGTCCATGGAAACTTCTTATTTGGTTAGCTGGATTCTCATATTACCCCCTAAATTTGTGCTGCGGCTTCCTTCCTTCCCTCTCACTCTAGCTCAGACTGCATGCTTCACTACTTAGCACCAGGCACAGCTGGCAAAATCCCCCACTCCGAGCGCCTGGCCTGAGGGCATCGTTTCAGTTTTCTGAAAGCCCAACCACTCCTTGCAAAGGAGATGATCTGGCCTACATCTACCAAGATTCATACACAGGAAAAGAAGATGGGCCAAACTAGGCCTAAGAGATTATCAACATGATACGACTCCTCCAAGGAAAGATCTCATCAGAAAGACTGGTTTCAAAGATATATTTAACTCCACACCATAAATGGGGCAGAGACAGAACAAAGTGAGGCAAGAGAGAAGAATGGTTTAATAACCATTATCCAAACACTAGGAGTCCCGTTCCTAAATCAACTCTATATTTTATCCCAGACAAGAAATATTCACTTTTCAAAAACTAGCAAACAGAAGAATTTCACTTAGTATGAAGAGAAAACTAGGGAGATCAACCAGAATATAATAAAGAAGCTCCTCTTAGCATTGATTTGATGCACAATTAGTAAAATTCAGGAAGAGTACAAACTGCCAACAACATGTAAAATAAAGTTTTTAACAAAACACTAAAGTCAGCTATATAAATAATAAAAAAGAGAAAGGCCAAGAACGTACTTTCGTAATTGCTGAAGAGAAATCATTACAGAAATTAAGCAAAAATGGAGAGTACACAAGCTTTAAAACAAGGTCAGAAATTTTGATTCATAGAAATATTAAAATACTGTGGGAAAATATAAATGAGTATTTTGGGAACAATCCAGAAATTTTTCTTAAAATGCCATGAAGGTTACAGGAAAGTAAAAAATGTTTCAGAGAAATGAAAGACCACTTGTGACTTTGCCTTAGGCTATTAAGGTACTGTAAAAGAACATGATTAAAAATTATAAAATACAATAAAGGAAAAAGAAAATAGTATTTTTGGAAGTGCACATAAAGTGGTGGTGGAGGGGAACCTGATGCAAAAATAGCAGCACATTGGCAAGGGGTAAGGGGGAGTCTATTTCGAACAAGATTATACTCACTCATAAAGCCAATATTATTTCTGTGCAATCAACTGCATCCCTAATGTGCAAAAGCTAACTTTATGAGATGCAGCAAGGCAGAGGAGAAAGCTGCCTTCGAATGATTATGTTGAAAGTCTAATCAAAGACATTCTCCCATGTTATCAAACACAGATGTGCAAACTAAGGAGGCTAGAGGTGGCTCCTTATTGAAAAAGATTGGCAATAAGATTGAGTACCTTGAGTTGAATTCATCTTCTCATCATATGAAATCCTACATATACCTGGGAGGCTCTTCAAAGTCTACACACACTGAATAATGTTCAACACATGTTTGCTTGTGATGTGCTTTTAACCTAAACTGAAATCTTCATAAGTCAATCCAGAAACATATAAAGCAACATATAAAGATGACTGACCTAACTCAAGAAACATTCAGATGTTGGGACAGAGCTGAAGGGGAGCCAGCTGAACTGCCACAAACCATGTCCGTTGGGTGCTGGCTTGGGCACATTTTGGTACATATTTACTGTGTGTTTACACTCTGGGTTAAAGAACTCTGATATGTCTGTGCTCCATGAAATGGTATAATTAAATAAAGGGACCATGGAGCCCATGACTACATTTCCCCTTCTCCTTTTCTAAAAAGAGAGAAAAAGAAAGATTTATTTCTCTCCTTTTGCCTAGAGTATTTTTTTTAAAATAACATTCTATTTTATGATTAGGAAGATGTCAGGTATCTGAATGCTACCTACTCACTAATTAAACCCTGTTTCATTTCAAAGTTTAATTATATCTCCAATTCTTATCTCTGTAAAATGCTAATGGAAGAAATTCTTAAATACAAATGAATAATTAATACCTAAGTATTTCTTTTTTTAAATAGTTGAATTTAGTTTGAGAAATCCTGTGTTGTACCTATGGTTGGGTCATGCAGGGAAGTAGATTTCTCTTCACTACCTACTTTGAAAAGAAATTAATGAAACAAGGACCATCAAATTGGTTGCTGTTTACTCTCTGTGACAGACCTCTCACGTGCCTGTAGAATTTGGAGAGGCAGGCTAGGTAAGGACTAAGGGGGATTTCATATGAAACCTTTTCTGGTATTTTTCTTCTCACTCCTCCCAGATTCTACCTTGAAGAATTAGTTGTAGCACCTAAGATACAATTCAGATTCTCCAGACGAAAAGCCAGTGAAATAGTGTAAAAAAAAGCAAAGCTAAAGAGATTAACAATTTTTCTCTTATTTCCTGTAGATCCTTTCCAGATAATCTTTTCCTATATTTCTGCCCCAAAGTGCAGGCATCACTATTAACAAAGGACAGAATACAAGGACATTCAGGAGAGGCCACTTGTTCAGGAAACAGCTATCATTTAGTAAATGGCATAGGAGACACATTATGATCTTTGATGCAGTGGGTCATGAGCCAGCATATATACAATATCAATGCTAAGATTATTCCCTATCTCTGTATGTACTTTTTCTTATTTTACCTGAACTTCCTTTTTTGATTTGTTTCTATTTCCCAGAGTTCAACAAGTCACTTGGCAATATCATCTAAGAATTATCATTATTCCTTACTTTTCACTATTTTATGTTTATTCTACACTAAAATAAAAATCTCCCTTATCTAACTGCTTTAGTCTATCAGCTAAGTGATAATATTCAAAGGCAAGATTCAGTGTTGTGAGAATGAGATAGTATGCATGTATCTCAAAACCAGGGTTGATTTTAGAAGATTAAAATTCCCTCTCCATGATTTTCAGAGTCCTGAAGCCAACTGTTTTCAAAGAGGCAAATGCTATCATTTTGTGAAATGACCGGGAAGCCGGTACTTTAGATGACCCTGGCCCATGTCCTATTCCTTGGTCACCCACCTGCCAAGTCCTTTTCATCTTCATGTAGGGTCAGTGCTTGCTGAGTCTCTTTTCTATCCAATTCAGCCATTTCTTGCCCATTTCAGTCTTCCATATTTTGGTCTTCCTCTTTCACCCAACACTCGGGAGCTACTTTTCGAATTTGTGTATTGGTGAAACATTGAAAACAGAGGACAAGGACAGCCAAGCCGTCTTTAAGAGTTGCTCAGCAGTATGGGGAACGTTCCATGCAGAATTATGGAGATGCACTGCTGTGTCTTACTTCAAGAAATAACTTGTCATTCAGCAGCACGGAGTGCAACTGTAGCTAACAGCCTTTAGCTACTCATGTTTTTAGGATCCTCCACAGCTTTGGGCTTGAGGCCATATACTCTACTGACGGTAGCTTCCAGTCAATGAATGAACGTAGCAGGGTTCCAGAGCCTGGCTATTTTTGGCCAGTGTAAAACGACTCTAATAGGCAATCTTTGCTGTGGTGCTCATGCTGGGTTGGCCAAGACTGTCAGATTTGTGCCGTGTTGATGCTCCTTCTGTCCAACCCTGCTTCCTCGGTTAACCTCTTGCATTTTCACTTTGTTTTAGCCACTACTTCCTGGAGACCCAACTGGTAAACTCCAATCACCAATACCTATCCCTAGAAAGCTTCCTTTGCTTAAACAAAGTTCCCAAACTCTTCCTAAATTACTGGGTGGCAGACATGGTAACAAATATCATTTTATATAAGAAGATAGAGAAAGATAATTCTCTATTTAGTTATAATTCTCCAGTTAGTAATGTTTGCGAGGACATCAAATGAAATGGAAAACTTGCAGTTTGTTTCCCAGATTATCCTAAATTTGACAAGAGTATCTCTCATCAACCTTAATACTTTCATGTTATTTGTTCAAAGGTCTGTAAGTAAAATACCCTTAGGATTCTTCCTTACCTACTTTCCCTCTTCTATTATGGCTTTTTATTTCAGATTATTTGTTATTTGTATATCTGAGAATAACAAGTAACATAAATTTTAACATCCCAGGGTGTTTTCATATAGGTTGGCTTAATCATGTTTATTTAACAATAAATTACAGATTATACTTAATTCAAACTACTTAACTACTTTAAGTATTTGGTTAATTCACTCAAAGTTTCTTTCTAAACCACCATTTTCATCAGCTCACTGGTAATCTTGAGTTGGACACTTCCTAATATTCTACAGAGAGTGGCCATAGAGTCTATATAATTTTATATTTTAACCAATGATTTGAATGACAAAATAGCATCATTATAAAGTGTGATAATTACAACAATTCAAAGAGAGGTAATCAGCACTTTTGACAGCCAAAGAAAAATTAAAACCTACTTTGACCAATTCGAAAAAGTGCTTTTGAATAAGGAATATGAAATTTAAGGGAAATAAGTGGAGGGCAAAGCACTTAAGGAGGAAAACCCAAGTGCATAAACACAAGGTGAGAATGTATTCACCGTGTTCGATCATGGTAGAAAAATACACAGGAGTCACAGAAGGCCACCCACTGAGAATCAGCCATCAGGATAATGGTGCTATTTAAAAAGGAAGCAGGACACCAGGATGCATGAACTGCAGTAAAGTGGGTGAGAGCTGTGAGGTAATCAGCAGACAGTCATTTCTCATTTGATCAGGCCTTCACTGTGGAGAAAGAAAATGTGGAGAAGATCAAGAGTGTGAGGGTATGATCAGAGAAATGAAAAATAAGGCTTTTGGAGAGAGCAATCTGGAAAAGAAATAGCTACAGGGTGGCAAAGTTTATAGAACTTCTTATAAAAAGGTGATCATATGAAGGACGATCCCTGTGCTCCTAACAGAGCTAACACATATATATGTACTGGAGTATAGGGGATTTTAGGCAGAAAACGGAAATGCCTTGGAAATCAGGCAGATAACCTGGTGCAGGAAGTCAGGGGAACCCAAAGTTCTCTTGGAATCTCTTTCCTTTTCCCACTTTTCATGGAGGCATGAGTGCAAAATTATTTCCCTTTCTTCTAAACTGTAATAAGTAAAATGGCTTGTACCCACAATGTAAGATAAGACCTGACACATAGCTTCAGCTGCAGGGAGTCAGTGGGGCAAGCTAGAGACTGCAGCAAACTGGACAGCATGTGCTTCAGCTAAATGGGTCAATCAGTATTGTCAAGTGGGGCGTGGCTCCAGGTGTCCTGTGGATTAATTTTCCAGGAGAAGCCAGGAATCTGCATCCATGCTAAGTTTTTTATTAAGAAACCATTTTTTAAAATTTTGAAGATGATTTCATCCAAATAATACATGCACATAAGTCACAATTTTAAAAGCTAAAAAGTACTGAAAGCAACATTTCCCTTGCCCACTCTGAGGCTTGCTGCCTGGAGGCAACCATGTTGAAATCCTTAAGCTGATAGCCACACACTTTTAGAAAATGAGCTTATAAAGTTATTTCTTGATTAATAAACTAGTCATTATTTGGTGTCCTTCTGTGATGTGGATAAGATTTGGTCAGCTAGGTTTCCTCAGCCTTCTGTATCTTCCCATACTCCTAATACAGTTACACCACAATTTGGTTTAAATACTTAACGCTTATGTTATTGTAACCTGGTAAACACTGCTCAGTGCTGAGCCAAGTAGTGTTCTAATGATCAATTTTTCTTTCTTGTTCATTCCCCCTGGAATTAATCACTGCCTCTTTAAAAAATTGGCATAGCTTTTATGTATTGTTACTAATTCCTTCTGGTCACCATAACACGTCACACTGTCATTGCCTCTAAAAAGTTGTTTTAAGGCTTTCCTTGGAGCTACCCCTCCTGGACCCTCCATCTCACTGCCTCTCAGCTTGCTGTCTCCCCTGGTGTGGGTGCTGAGCCTGGCTACTCAGCTCTCAGGTAGCTGCCCTTTGTTCTCTCTGGATTGGATCCTTGCTTCCAGAATGTGACGTCTTCCACTTTGAGTTACACTCCTTTATCTGGTGAAGCATACTCTCCAGTAACTCCTGAGAACAGATGCATGAGAGGGAGGCTGCTGGATTCCTCATGTCTGATAATACTTCAGCTTTCCCTTACATTTGATTGACAGTTGGCCAAATGACGCATTCTAAGCTGAAAATCACTTTCACAGAATTGTGAGAGGCATTTCACCACTGGTTTCTAGTTTGCAGTACTGCTGTTGAGAAGGCCAGTGCCATTCTTATTCCTGAACCCTCTTAGGAAACCCATTTCTTGTTTTGTCCTTTCTAGGAATTTTAGGAACCTCTTCTTTATTCTTCGTGTTCTGAAATTGTATGAGGTTGTGCTGGGCACCCTCTCTTTTTTAACTCTCTTTTTCTGTTTTCTCTTTCTGAAGTTTCTAATCCACTGGAGTTAGGGCATCTTGGCATGAGCTTCTACTAACCTCCACTTTACTACTGTCCACGTGGTACCCTTCTTCTCTATATTTCAGGAGTGTTTCTCAGCTTAATTTTCCAATCCTACCATTAAAAATTCTTAACTTATGATTATTCTTCTATAATTGCATCTAGTTCTTGTCAAAACACACAATATCTTTTCTTTCTGATAACAGAGTTACTTGATGACTTCTCTGGCCTTGTGCATTGTCTGTTTTTCCTCTTAATTCGTACATTTGTTTATTACTCATTTTTGTCTTTTTCTTGTGGGAGTATTCCTCAAATATCTGGTGATCCGTGGTTGGTTTTTCTTAAATGTGTTAATATGTCACTAAAAGGCTAAGCAGACTTCCTATGGACACGGGTGGATCTTGTTGATTAGTGAGCCTCATGGTAACATAATCGGGTGGTAAGCCAGGTTTGCTATAGGATCACCTCTCATTATTAGAATCTGTAGCTCTTTTCTGAGTTTCTTCCAGAGAAGAATTCCTTGGAGAGAATCTTTGGCCAGATGGGGTAGTGGGGGGGTGGGTGCTGGAGATGCCAGAGTTTCATTTGACTCCCTAGTTTCAGTCCCACTCCCGACTTTCTGTTGTGCTCAGTTTCTCTGAACCTGCAGCCTTTCTGGTTCAAAGTCTCCAGGTTCCCGAGGAGGTGAAAGGATGGGTTACACTTGGCAAGCCTGCCCTTGGTGGAGGGGGTGTCCCTCATCATAGAGAAACATTTGACATCCCGTTTGTTTTCAAGTCTTTGCCGATGCTGGCTCTCATTGGTAGTCAATACCATTGATATCTGAGGTTTGCAAAATATATTACAATTTGTTCCTTTTGAATATGAAAGTCAAAAAAATTGAAAAATGCTGCCAAGGGGTGGGGGAAGAGTTAAAAGATAAAATTCCTAGTTACTCAACTTTTGGGTGAGAATTTTGAAATACATTTCCAGAATTTAGAACATTTTCTTTTATTTTTGTTCTTTGGCAGCCTCTCCTGCCCCTTTCATAATTTTACATATAGTCCCAGTACCTTAGGTGAGTGCAAAAAAGCCCTACAATTTTCAAATAAATACTCAGGTTCTTCTGGGAAAGACCTTAGTGGCAAAGTGCAGAAACAGAACTGGTGGCTCCCAAGCCATGCTATTGGGTGAGAACCAGAAATGTTCATTTGTCAGCTGAGGTATTGAAGACCATATTCAGTATTTCTTGGGAATACCCACAGAGAAAGTTTGAAGCCAGACATAATAAAATCAAGGACTTTCTGGACGAGCTGCTGTTTGTGAGTTCTCTGCCCATCGATAAGCCAAGGAGGAGAGGCCCCGTGTTGACAGTCTGTGAGTTGCCCACAGCCTCTGCAGAATGAGAAAGCAGCGCAGAAATCACTTCGCTGATGTATTGCCATTCTCCCCCCAGGGCCATGCCTGTTCGCCTCTCTCCTGGAGTATCACTGGCAGGTCCTCACTGAGTGTGTTTTTGCGTGTCTCGTTGACTCTGTAACAACACGCCCCATTGCTATTTCTTCTGACAGTGTCACGGCTCTGGGTCTCCAGGTCTCCTCTGTGTTACACATAAAACAAAAAACAACTAACACACTTCCCACCTCCAAAGCTCTGATTTCTCACCATCTCCCATGTTAAAAAGTATATTAGGCCCAGTGGCAACACCATTTAAAGATAAAACACCATATGCCTGCTGGATGTTCTAATTTCTTAAATGTTCTTTCCCTAAACCCCCTACTACGTTTCCGCTGCCACAAAGAAAATAACCTCCTTGCTGTTGGTGCTACTCTTCCTCACTTAAAAGAGAAGAGAAGAAAGCTCATAGCTTGCAATTTCAATCTTCTTTTCTTCCATGTATGTAGTATATTAAAACATCCTGTATTATATGGGGCCAAGCAGGTGTGAGGGGTAGGGTCAGGCCTAGGGGTGAGGGTGGAGAGGGACTGTTTAAGGAGAGAAAGAGAAGATATCAGGGCTGTCAGGAAGGCAGCGGGCAGAGAGACAGAAAAGAAAACATATGTCAGGAGGCTAAGATACAAGCATGTTCCCCACAGCTGTGAACCAGGCCAGGGTAGCTGGACTGTGCTTTTATAAGGAATGTGTCAGATGCTTTGTAGTTACTTAATTTTACAGATGGTCAGAGAAAGTGCTTATATTACTTGCCTAGAGTTACCAATGAAGGCTGATTAATACAAGATGTCCTGACACAGGACCTGTGTGTAAGGCAGAAGAAACAAGTGAAAGAGTACAAGTGTCCCTCTAGGATCCAGACTTAACTGTTTGAAGCAATGAGAGCAAACCATGTCTGAAGGCAAACTGGTTAAAATAAATCATGTCAGAACCATGAAAGTAAAGAACCTAAACAGCTCTCTAACTCCACTCTAAGGCGGGCTTTCTAAGAGTCACACCATTTTTATCCCCTTCATGCCTGGAGTGCATGTTATTGGCTATCAGCAGAAAGCTGAGGAAGGTGCCAGAGATAAGGCTGAGCATGAAGCTGATTCACTGAGGGCAATTAGGACACATCTGACAGGAGATCTTTCCCATGGGGGGCGGGGAGGGCGGGTTCAGAAGGGGGAGCTTTATTCATTTGGTCATTTGGCACTGCTTTCATTAGAAACTGAAATAATAGAGAACTGAAGTGACTTTAGTCATAATGAGGATATTTATTATAAATATGCTTGAGACACAGAAGATACAGCACTGAGGAAAAGCCTGACGGAAATGAACTTGGGGAGTTTCCCTCCTAATGAAAAGCCGGATAGAAGAAAAGAGATTTAGCCGTTCTGTGTTGCCAAATTGGTAAAAGCTTTTGAGGACAAAGTAATAATATAGATATCGCCTGGGTAACAGACAAAAGAGATTCCAGAAAAGATTGTGAAAAGCAATTTTCTGTTAAATGAATCCTGTTTTCCTACTGACTTACATTATAAAATCCAAGATACATGGGGCTGTGGAAAAGAAAACAAAGTTGGCACCCGAAAGGACTAAGGTTCACAGAATACAGTAACTCACATGAAGTGTTTCAGGTAAAAAAAGTTCCACTCACTCACATATTGCTTAAAATAACACGCTACTATTGGTTCACAGAATAAAACACTGATGGTCAGAGCATATTCTCAGAAATTCTCTGGTTACTGAGATGTGTATGTTGCCCTGCCTCACACCGTTCCTACTTGGAGTCTTGCGATCTCCAGAGTTTTAATAATTTGTCCAAGCTTTTTACCAACCTTATAGTACCTGAAGAATTTTAATTTCACATCCATGGTAATTTAAAAATAACAAAGGAGTTGTCCACTTATCTCAACTTCTAAATGATTCCTTGAAACAAAATGGTGTTCAATAGACTTCAAGTTAATTTTATAAATTTTACATGTTGTTAGAAGCTATCAGAGAGATATGACTGTTTAGGGTACTGTACATTTCTCTGGATCATTAGTTAGATTTTATCCCTCCACCCTCAAATCTCTAAATTCAGTCCAGACTTATTTTCCCAGGAACACCTGTTCAGTGTGTTAGGGGCTGCCTCCTTTCACAATATGTAAAATCAAGAAGTGAGAGTCCAATGCTGGCTCAGCTGTGGAGCTTCTCTCTGCATCCTCTGGGACATAAAGCTATCTGGAAACTTAGTACAAATCAACAAAGATCAGTTACTTAGAAGTTCCATCTGTAGAGTTCTATTCCCACTTGAATAGGTTTGTTCACGGTCACTTCCTTATTAGAGACAAATTCCAGGGCAAAAAATTATACTACTATACATCCTTCCAGAATTCTTCTGAATTAAGCAAGAATAATTACCACTGGCTGATTTGCTATATGATAATTCTGAGACACAAATAGTGAAAATGGATTACCTAGAGTCAGTGGCTGCTTAATCTCAGTAAAAGTCAAAGCTAGTTACAATAATATAAGCACTGAGAAGCTGCATTTTATATCACTACTAGTGCCAGAACTAGATGGGATGTAAACAAACCTGTTTTCCCATGGTAATAGGCTCCATGGAGCTGGAGTTTCACAATTTAACTGGAAATAATAGAATGGGAGCAGATGACAGTGGAAACAACAAAAATGAATTAAAACCTCTATGACCACATATTGGGAGAAAAATTTTGATGTAAGACTGTGATAACTCTACAACAGAGTCTTCTTTGTATCTCTGCATAGATGTTTTAAAGAGGAAATCTACAGTCTTTTAATCATATAATATAACTCTTCACAAAGCCTTTTGTTATTTGGGGGAAAAAAAGCAGAACACTAAGTGGATATTTATATGCAGAATAAGTGAACTAGAATGTAATAGGACAGCTATTCTTGACATAGGCCCTCATTAACCTCATTTACAAAAAGAAAGTTTTAATGCCTATCACAAACACCAACATGGAAAATAACTACATTTAACTTGAAAGTTAATAGGCATTTTCAAGTGACCACACTCTAAAAACTGAGTGAACAAAGTATATATTTTGCACACAAAAAGATTTTAAACAGTATTAGTATTCTCAACAGAGTAAAACTCTTTTATCACCAGAAACCAAAAAGTGAAAAAACATGAAAGATCTACTTGGGCATTCCAGTGCTAACAAAACTCTATCCAATAAATAATTTCAGTCAATGTAAACATTAACTGATGCCAAAACATTTTTCCAAATGCACATGTTTTCTAACAGATATAAGTATTATTAGAGTTGAAACAATATCTACAAAATATGTTCTCAATATATCTATGAACATTCACTCAGGGACTTAAAATATGTAGAGGCATACAAAAGATGCAAATATGCTAAAATTGGGAACTATGCCCTGAGTCAGCAAATTATTATTGCTCATTAGCTTAAATGAGGCTCATGTCACACAAATACCTTCAAATAGATATGTCTTCACCAAATTATGTAGTTAGAGGGAACCACTAGTGTTTGCACTGTGAGTCATATACTGGTTGGATTTCTTTTAAACTTTGGATTGTCCATATGTTAGCCAATATGAAAACCACTGCCTCGGCAAAGACTGAAACTGTCACAAAGAAGCTTATATAACTTTCTTTCTCTATTTTTTTAAGTGACATGGGTCAGGCTAAATTATAAAAAAGGTTAGGTTGCATTAAAATGTTTTTTACAGCAGACAGTTTAATAAAACTTCCACTGAAGAGAGACAATACTAAAATTATTCCTTAAGATACTGACAAAATGGCTAAAGAGCAAGCTGAACTGGGCAAATTCTGCATCTCAGCCTAAATTTGCATCTTTGTTTTCATAAGTGATCATTGTTCTTCACCCAACCAAGGGATCTGGGGCCCTCACAACTGGTTCTAGTCTTTAATGGCTTTGCGCACTGTAACATAATTACTTACTACTTACCTTTTCTACCAGAAAATAAGTTTGTTAAGAAGAAAGACTGTGAATTACTAATTTATATTTTCCAGTAAATATTATTCCCAGGAAATAATAGGCACTTGGCATATGTTTGGTGAATGAATGAATGTTTCCCAAATTCATCAGGTATGGGAGTCAGCAACTAGATCTGTCTCTTGCATGAGAGCTAAAGAATGGTATTTATGCAACATGATATTGGTTGAAGGGGGAAGTTAAAGGCAAGTACAGAGAAGAAATGGAGAGGGAGAGGGGAAGAAATTCAAGTCAAGTAGCGCAAGTGTTGTCTTTTGGAAAACAGGAGCAGAGAAGCTAGGTCCAATGTAAGAATCAGAAATGGAGCTGCTCATTTTGAGCACAGGCTTTCTATAGTTTTTAAGGATAAAGGCCCAAGAAATAACAATGTTGACTTGCAGATTGTGATGCTTAAATTTATGTGCCAGCTTAAGCTAAGGGATGCCTGGGTAGCTGGCAAAACATTTTTTTCTGGGTGTATCTGTGAGGGAGTTCCCAAAAAAAGATGAAAGATCTGTGCTTAACCAATGTGGTGCACTTTACCCAATTCACTGATGGTCTGAATAAAACAAAAAGGAAGAGGAAGGGTAAATTTGCTTGAGCTGGGATACCCATCTTCTCCTGGTTCTCAGGTTTGTGGACTAGGACAAGGACTTACCCTGCTGGCTCCCCTGACTCTCAGGCCTTTGAACTCAAATTGAACTATACCACTGGCTTCCCTGCCTCTCCAGCTTAGAGAGAGCAGACTGTGGGGATTCTCAGCCTCCATATTCATGTGGACTAATTCCTATAATAAATTTTCTCTCATGTACATATATATATATATACACACATACACGTGTATATATATATATATATATCTCCTACTGTTTGTGTTTCTTTGGAGGACCTGGGCTAATACAGAATTAAGGTGAACTCATGGCCAAATAATGTGATGGTCACATTCCAGATGTCACATATATTCCCACTCATGTGAAACTGCCTTCTAATTACTTATGCTGGTCCTTAAAGAAATAACTCTTAACCAAAGAGAAGGCCTCTGAGCTTAGTCTTAGAGGTGAGATGGGGTTTAGGGGTCATGCATTTTCTGTATGTACTGATAGTGAAATCTCTGTTCACCATCTTTCATAGAACTCTAGATATTTAGGGTTTGGAAGAAGAATCAGGATAAACAAGTTTAAGCTAGTTGTATATCTGACACCCCTAAACCTGAGAAGTTTTGTGACTTTGACAAGATGACCTGTATTTTGGTGGAATGCCCAAGTGTAGAACCCATATCTCCTTCCTCTTGGTGTCATTGATTTTCCCAGGACAGCTCACTGTGCCTTAATGGAACACACAGGAATGCTTGGGTCACGTGGCATGTAGGACTTAGAGTCATGTTACATGCTAACACACACCCACAGTAAAGAGACTACTAACATGTCTGACAATTCTACAACTAGCATAATCAGTCCCTGAGAGCAGGGACTTTCAGAGAGCATGATGGCAATCTCTGAAGATAAAAATGAACCAGTGGACATGGTAGACACCTGCTATCTGTTCTTGCAACTTCCCACCATGTCCCAAAGGTGGGGCAGGCATCACTCCTTGGAACTGACTTATTTCGTGGTATGACTAACAGTGCTTATATTCAGATTGGATCAAACCACAGAATGCAAGTTCCATGAGAAGGTCTTACGTGTATCTGTAATTCGCAGAGCACCCAGCACTATTGGTGCTTTGGAAAGGAAGGAAAGGAAGGAAGGTAGCACATGCACTATGGGCTGGTTCCTTATCTGAAGTTTCCTATACTCTTGCTTTAAGAGATGGCAGAACAAATGCCTCATCTGTAACTTCAAGACAGAATTCTTTCCTTTTTGATCATGGAGAAATGTATAAAATCCACATTTGAGAGAAGAACATGTCAATTATATCACCAAGAATGCACATCTGCCTGAGGTAGGAAAGACACATGAGGAAAAAATTACTCTATCTAGTATGTTCTCACTTATGTTCCAACCTTCACTATGGAATGACTTTGGGATTCACATTTTGCAGGAAAATGAATTCAGTTAATAATAAATAAACTTTCTCACATCAGAATGCTTCCTTTTCATAAAATGTGTAAAACTCATCAGAGCAAATTCAATAGGCTTTTTGGAGGACCAACTGGAAAGGTTGCAGAGGAAGAAAAACTATAAGACTTCAAAAAGCAGAAATGATAGTCCAACCAGGAAACTCTGTTCTTTATCTTGGGTCCCCATATCTAATCTCTGACAACAAACACATACAAATTCCCCCTGAGGTTCCATTGCTATTTTTGGATGCAATTAGTGTCAGCGAAATCAATAGCTTGTTCACAATATGCCACTTGTTCTTTCCTTTCCTCCAGTCACTCCTATCATCTTAAACTTAATTCACAGTGTACATTCAGGTATGTGACCATGAGCTAACTTTATTTTGGGGAGAAGGTGATTAAAAGGGTCAGGATTATTGTTTATTTTTAAGAAAATAAAATTTACAAAGCAGCTTAAAAGAAAAGCTCTTCTCCAAGTTAGCAGCTGGATTCACAGTTTAAAATTACATGTGTGTATGTACACACACACACACACACACACACACATACCACACACACACACACACAGAAAATTGTGAGCTGAAGAGATGTCAATACCTCTTAGAGGTTACAGGTTAGTTCACTGGTTAAAGAAGAATGTGCTGAGTTGAAACTGATCTTTACATAGGTGAATACATATTTCCACAAGAGACCACTCAATCATCCTCCAATCGCTGCTGCTAAGAGGGAAGGGGAAGAGGTCTACATTTTCCAGAAGAAAAAGAATCCTTAATAAAGACCATCTGTAACTTAGCTTTCCATCCTATCAATTAGGAATACTTAAAAGACATTCCATTGCAAATAAATTTCTGCAACTTACAGAAAAAGGGTAAAATTTTACTAACAAATAAACCTTTGATGAAACTCCCAAAATAACAAAGAGGTCTGCTACTATCTTACCAGGAATCATAGAAAGATCTAGTAGGCCCCTCTTGCTAATTCATGGGGTGCAGGGATGGAAGGATGACAAAAGGTATTTGTTTTATTCTCATGTACATCTTCAGAGTGGATGGAAAATACTCTAAAACTAGACTTGTCAAACCTTTTGGCTGAAGATTCTTTCCTTCAGAGAAGTTCATAGAGACCTGAAACAAATAAGGAGTTTCTCTGAAGGAACTGACTGTGGCCCTGCTTCTTGGTTTCTTGATGCCATCCTAGGAAGAAATCCAGGGTCATTAGGAACCCAGTTTGAAAACCTGGTTTGGGAGAAAATGGTTGGGAGAGGGGGGGAAAAAGATGGCAGAGTAGGAAGCAAGGTGGAAATTTCCTTCTACAAATGCATAAAGGAAGAAACTACAGCAAATACAGCTAAATCTAAAAACAACTTGTAGACTGCAACAGACTACCTACCACTGGAGAAGGAGAGGAGACCACACAGAAAAGGGTAAAGTGGCACAGCCATGGACCCAAGCCCTTCCTCCATCCCAGCTCACAGGCAGGAGGAGGAGGATCAGAGCAGGGAGGGAACAGGTGCCCAGGAACTCTGCACACCTGGCCCTGGAGATCTGCCTCAGGAGCATGAGTCCACATTACACTGGATTCTAGTGATTAGCAGGGCTGGACACCAGGTACAGCTGGGACACTCTGGGAGGTTGAGATTCCAGCCACTTGTGGAGGACAGGCACCAGGCTCTGCTGGTCCCACTGAAACCCAAAGCAGAGATGGCAGTTTAAAAGACTTGCCAGCAGTGGGAGGGGTGCCAGAGGGGTGAGGATGGGATGGAGCTCTCTCCTCAGGAGAAAAGGCACGTGGATACTCCTCCGCCTTCCCTCAGTCCAACAGTCAGGGACTCCTGGAGCTCCAGATGCTCCATTCCCCTCACTGGCAACTCAGTCCTGAGGAACCCCACTGAGCACACTGCTGGGGAGCTAATCCACTCAGTTCAGCATCAGCATCAGACTTTGCTGCCTGGCAGGCAGAGGGAGACTTTCCCAACATTCTTGGCCCTGTTTCAGCCCAGCTGAGGAGGTGCCTGCCGGAGTCAGCTCCAAGAGCTCCTTCCTTCCCATGGGCATCAAAGCCCAGTGCTTTGTACCCTGCCCTGTCCCAGAGCCACACAACTGTCCCACCTGCCCTATTAACCCTGAAGCTCTGCCATCATTGCAGGGTGAGCAGAGGGCAGCTCTGTACACAACAATCCCAGTAGCGGCCTCTGTTCTGATCATAAAGGTGACTGTGGGAAAATGCTGGTGCTGCAGTTTTAGACACCACCAGCAGACAGACAGAAAGGTGGCTCAGCCCACTGAACACCACCAACAACTGGGGCTCCTGCAAAGCAGAACCAGGCACTGGAGAGTAGAGTCTTGAGCTTTTGGGCACCACAGGAAGCCTCTGTCATAAAGCTACTACTGTCTAGGCCAGGAAGCTTAACAGATCCATCTAATACAAAAGAAGAAACACAGAAACCCTGACAGAATGAGGAGACAAAGGAATATGTTTCAAACAAAACTACAGGATAAGACACCAGAAAGAGGGCTAAATGAAATGTGACCAATCTTCTTGGTGAAGATTTTAAATTAAAAGTCATAAAATTGCTCACTGATTTGCAGAAAAGTATTGAAGATCTCAGGGAAGATTTCAGCAAAGAGATAGAAGAGCTGAAAAAGAGCCACTCAGAACTGAAGAATACAGTAACTGAAATGAAATACACAATGGAGGGAATGAATAGTAGATTGCTGCAAGTAGAGGAGACAGTCAATGAGATGGAAATTAGAGAACAGGAATACAACAAAGCTGAGGAACAGGGAGAAAAAGAAATCTCTAGGAATGAAAGAATGATGAGAGAGCTGTGTGACCAATCCAAAAGAAACAATGTTTGCATTATAGGGCTATCAGAAGGAGAAGAGACAAAGGGATAGAAAGTCTCATGGAGGAAATAATTGTTGAAAACTTCCCCAGTCTGGAAAAGGAAATAGACCCTCAGTTCATGGAAGCACATAGAGCCCCTAACAAAAGGAACCCCAGGAAGACAACACCAAGACATCTAATAATTAAAATGGCAAAGTTTAAGGATAAGGAGAGAGTATTGAAAGCAGCCAGAAAAAGAAAAAAGATTATTTCTGAGGAAAAGCCCATCAGGCTATCAGCAGACTTCTCAGCAGAAACTTTACGGGCCAGAAGGGAATAGCATGGAATATTTAATGTACTGAAACAGAAGGACCTTCAACCAAGAATCCTGTACCCAGCAAGATTATCATTTAATTTTGAAGCAGGGATTAAACAATTTCTAGATAAACAAAGGCTTAAAGACTTTATAACAACAAAACCAGCATTACAGGATATGTTAAAAGGACTGATGTAGAAGGAAATGTTCCTAAGTCTAAGAAAATAGATTTCACCAGCAAAATTAAACCTACAGTAAAGGTAATAGACCAATTAATTATCACGCAAGTTAGAAGTTAAAACAAAGGTAGCAAAACCAACTACACACAAAATTAGTCAAGGGATACACAATAAATGCTGATTATGACATCTACTACATAAAGTATGGAGGAGGAAGAAGAAGAAAAAAAGTACTTTTAGACTGCATTTGAAATAGAGCAATCGGCAACTAATATAGACTGTTATATAGTCAGGAAGCTACCCTTGAACCTTTGGTTACCACAAACCTAAAGCCTATAATAGCCTCACAAAAAATTATAAAAGAAATCCAACCACAACATTAAATAAAACCATCAAATAATAAGGGAAAAGTATAAGAGAGGAAGAAAGGAACAGAGAGGAGCTAAAAAATAAATGAAAACAATTAATAAAATGGCAATAAGTTCATACCTATCAATAATTAATGGAGGTTTATATTTATTGCTGCATTATTTACAATAGCCAAGATATGGAAGCAACCATCAAAAAAGTGTCCATCAAAAGATGAATGGATAAAGAAGATGTGGTACCTATATGCAATGGAATATTATTCAGCTGTAAAAAGGAAAGAAATCCTGCCATTTGCAACAATGTGAATGGATCTAGAGGGTATTATGCTCAGTGAAATGAGCCAGGCAGAGAAAGACAAATACTATAGTATTTCTTACTTGTGGAATATAAATACAAAGCAAAGCAGAAGGAACAAAACAGCAGCAGACTCATAGACACTGAGAAGGGAGTGGTGGTTACTATGGGAGAGGGGTTGGGGTGGGTTGGTGGAGACGATGAGGGGGATAATGGGGCACATTAATTCACAATCACAATATAAACTGGTCATGGAGACAGTAGTACAGCATAGAGAATATAGTCAATGACTCTGAAACATCTTTCTATATTGATAGATAGTAACTGCACTAGAGGGGATGACTGGTGAACCACTGTGTTGTACATTTGAAACCAACATGAGATTTTGTATCAATGATTCTTCAATAAAAAAGCCAATAAATGAAATGAATATAAGATTTATACATCTTGTTCATATTAAAGGTTTAAAATACTTTGAAAAAAGAAAAGAAAACCTATGGTCTAGAATAGCATTGTTCAATAGAACTATAATGTCAATCACATATTTAATTAAAAATTTTTAGCCACATTAAGAAAGTTAAGCAGGTGAAATGAACGTAATATTTTATTCAACCCAACACATCTAAATATTATAATTTCAACACATAATCAATATAAAAATCATTCAGTTATTTTTCCATATGAAGTTTTTGAAACCAAGTGTGTATTTTACACTTCTGGCACACTTCAATTCAGACTGCCACATTTCAAGAGCTCAACAGTGACATGTGGTTAGTGGCGGCCGTGTTGGACAAGTGGAGCTGTAAAATACTCACCAGGGCTTTTTCTACTTTCCTCCCACCTACCCACTGGACTCAGTCCCTCTTCCTTTTTCTTTTAGCCAGGGTAGTGTATGCTTTTGCAAAAGTCCTTTACTATATGAAACCTTTGTGTTTTGTTTTGCAAATTTAAACCACATTCATGAGTTAATCATTATTAATTTCTATTAAGTCTTTTACTAGTCAATAAACAAAACCTTTTTAACAGAAGAATAAAATAGAAAACCTGCCATGCTACATACCAACTAAGGAATAAATCATTTACTTTCTCTAAGCCACAGTTTCCTTGTAAAAATGTGGTGGATGATAATATCCTCCTCATACCGGGTTATGGGGAGGGTTAGAGAAAGACGTCCTGTCAGTCACCTAACCAGGTGTCTCACGCACTGGAGTTTTCAGTGCGAGGTGGCCGCTCCGCTGCACAAGTGGGGGAGCTCTCCATATCCTCCCTGCCATCCTGGCCGCCTGCAGTCCTCGGGAAGAGGAGGGACAGGCAGTCCTGAGGGCTTCCTGGCCTTCCTCCCAGGCCCTCCAGGAGTTCGGCTTAAAGCCTTTGCCTGGAATAAGTGGTGAGAGAGGAGAGAAGGCGAGAAGAGGATACAGAGTGATGAACAATAAGCATCTTCTGTGTCTTCCCTCCTTCCATCTTCCATTCTTTTCTTTTCCTCATTTCTCCTTTTATTTCCTTCCTATTGCTCCTCATCCCTCTCCAGAGCCCCTCTCCCCACCTTCTCTCCTCCCTTGTATCCTTTCCTCTCTCCTTCCTTCCTTCCTCCCCTCCCTCCCTCCCTTTTCTCTCTTTCTGCCATGCAATGGATTTGGGGGGGAAAATCCTCAACTAGTTGGAGCCATCCATCTGTAACACCTCTTGTTAAGACTCCAACACCACTTTAAGAATTATGGAGAAATACAGTTTTGATAACAGTTTGTTAGAATTGCAAATTATAAATGAGGAAGTTCATTACAACATACACACACATAGCATAAGTTTACCTCTACAAAGTAACTAAGATGATATAAGGAAGGGGTGTTAGCTAAAAAGGTAAGCAGAAGTTGGAAGCAGAGAGAGGGCCCACAGAAAACATCTTTAATAGTACAATAGTTTCAAAGCAGGGTTTTCAAAATGCAGAAGACATGGGTGGAGAGGGCCTGTAGGAACATGACTCTCTCATAGAACAGAGGAGATTGCTTCGTGGAGAATTTCTAGCCTGGAAATTCTCTTACTGCTTCCAGGAAAACTCTTACTGCTTGCTCATGGGTTTAAGAGCCCAGGAATACTTGAGACCTGATCTGTCAGCTATGGGGTGTGTGTGTGTGTTTGTAAAAGAGATGTGCATGTCTGTGTGTGTGTGTGTGTGTGTGTGTCTATATGTTCACATATTTACTTACATGTACATTACATGTGTGCACACACGTCTCTGTATGCATGCGTGTGTGTGTATAGAATGGAGGTGGAGGAAAGCTGCAATCTTTGCCAACACTAAAGCAGTATTGGGGGAGAGAGTGCAGCTTATCCCTCTCACCTCTCTCTCTCCTTTTTCTTCTACACAGAAGAGGAGAGAGTGAGAAATAATCAAATGCCATTTGAGAGAAGCCAATGACTTTGATCTATGTTTGTCCAACAGCAGTTCTAGATAAAACTATATCTATTTTGGTAAAACAGAACAAAACAAAAACCCAAAAAACAAGTATTATAATTTGGGTTTAGAAATTAATCCCAACTCCTCATAGTGTGTGATGAAATAAAGTATTCATCTTATTTCCGAGTGATCCACTAAGCTAAGAAACTAGTCTGGAGGCATACAGCCATGCCTCACACATGCTAATTCTAGATAGGTGTTGGGTAACACAGCTCAAACACTTCTCTGGATGGCAAGTCACTCACTCATGCAACTCAGTATGCCTTGAGCACTTACTAGGTGAAAGGTATACAGAAAACAAAATAGTTTCCAATTGCAGTCTTTGCCCTATATAAGACATAGACATGAGAAAAATAACAAATGATATGAAGTAGTCAGTGACAAGTTACCGTATTCTAAGTTCTCTAAGGGTAGGACCGCATCTCATCCATCACTGTATTCAGTTCCCATGCATACCTGGTACCCCACAAATATTCATCAAGTGAATGAATGGTGTGCCAAAGAAAGGGCCCAGGAAAAAGAACTAAAGGAGCCTGGCCATTGGGCTTCTCACAGAAGATGAACTATCCTACAGGAGGCTGGACTCTGCAAGGTTGTGATTGGTAATGGAAATGCATTGAGGAAAAGATATACCATTTCGTTGTTCATTGTGCTGCTTTATATTCCTACTACTAGCTGATTAATCTCTAGAGTCCATTTAACCCAAATAAACAAAAATATAATATGCTGCCCTTTGAGGGCATGTGATGGATTCCCTTCAGAACCTGATTTTATATAACTTCCAATCACAGAGAAAGGGATGGTTTGTGTGAATTATAGGGAGGCATCCTCAAAACCCAGCTCGGCAGTGACCTCAGATGTGTTATATTTGAATCTTAAAAGAGGGAGGAAATTTAAAAGCATAGTGAAATTTAAACAGTGTACTGAACTGCCAGGCTTTAAACTATAAAATTTCTAACACTAGTTGCAAAATAATGAACTCATTGGGTTTTTGAATATTTACAATTACTTTAATATTACTCTATTCTTTTTGTTGTTGTTCATATAGGAAATTTTCTAATATTGATTTTCCTGTTCTTTTGAACAGGATAATTTTGAACCAGTATTCATTTATAAAAACCATTAAGTTGCTTATTATCTGCAAGAAAAATCAGTGATGGCTAAATAAGGTGGTTAAAAAAAATGAATCAAAGTCTAATACAACTGAAAATTGCCAACTGTAGTGGTTATTAGCATAACATAGCAACATCAAAAGCTCCCAAGGCTAAGGTGACAATGAGAGATGATACAATGTCAATCTCATGATGCAATAAAGAGAAAAGCAGGGTGTGAGCAGTGAGAGATGATAAGATAGGTTTCTCTTCTCTTCTTAAAGTATATACATTGCAAGTATTGGGGGCTTTGACAAGTCATGATATTCTGTGGATTGTTCTACATATTTTTCGAATGTCTAATTTAGTGGTATAATTGCTCTAATAAAAACTTGACCTTTTCTTGTTTTAATAGTTTTTCTTTAGGCTAAAGAAGAAGGTGGGAGAGTGTTTGATCACTATACACCATGCTTTCAGGAAAGAGCCCAAGTTCTACCTATAGACCATGGAGTTTATTTTCCTAAATGAGCTTTTCAACAGAAATCATGAGTTATACCTCTTTATTAGTAAATTCCTTCCACTGACGTTTATTGATTACATGACAGTAATAATAAATAGAATAACTAACATGAACACCTACTATGCATCAGTCACCAAGTAAGCACTTTACACCTATCATTTAATCCTAACCACAATCATATAAGGTAGAGCTTCTTTTTGTCCTTTAAAAAAGAAAACCTTTATACAAAGAAACTGAGTAATTGAATAGTCTAAGGTGCCAATTTTGTTCAGGTAGTAAGGAGATAAACAGTATAGAGATGTATGAAGCCAGACTGCTGGGGTCAAATCCCAGCAGTTCTGCCCAAGTAGGACATATGTGTCCATGAGCGAGTCATCTTTTCTATGTCTCAGTTTCTAAATCTGAAAATGGGCATAATAACCTACTTCACACAGTCATGGTAAAGATTAAATGAATTAATGAATGTAAAGACTCAGAACAGTATCAGTACTTGCAAAGCAACAAGTACTATAATATAAGGGTTAGCTGTTATTACTGCCCCTCTAATGTACCAGAGACTGGTACAATCTTAGTACTGGGAGGAGGTAGGAGTGTTCCCGTTTGCCATAAAAATGAGAAGAAGCAATTAATAGCTGTATCTTCATAACGGTGAGGCAACGGAGTGTACAGGTTCAAATTATGGGCTGAGTATTCAAGGATTTGGAAAGACATGGGCAGGATCAAAGAAATACCAAACCCTTTCATGAGCTTAACAACTAAGAAAATAGGAGCCATGTATGCACTGAAGATCTCTAACCAGAAGTTTCGTACTCTTCCTAACAAGACACACACAGACAGGGCTGAGTGTTCTGATGATCAGACTAAGATACCACAAGTGAAAGATCTTATGCATCAGAGAAATATCTGGGGAAGAAACAGAGAACACTGTAACAGCAGCAAAGAAAGGCGCAGAAGAGAACAGCTTGGACCTGTGGGTACTCAGTCACTGCTAGAAGCATTTGTCTGCTCTCATTAATACTGATTGTTCTTCTGTCTTGCTACATGATAGCTACCTTACTAGGTATTTACCTCTGTATAATAATGTACCAATTATTTACCCTAATGAAGAACCATTTCCAAACCAGGTGGTTGCTGTAGTAAATCTCCTCAGCATTGGGGTATTCAACATTGTTCTGCATAGATTTGGCCTGAGATCACAAGAAATTATTAAAATAAAAAGGTAAAATGCTACATCATACCATCATACCAAGTCTCAGCCTACTGGGATTGTTTGTAATTTTTAAAAAATTTTCCTCAGTAAAAGAGTATCCTTCCTATTGCTTTATGATTTCATGAAATGTGGTCACAGAAACAATAACTCTTGAACAGTTTCCCTTATTCTAGTTCTTAGAGATAATGTTTTTACTCCTATTCCTTGACTTGGCCATCTCTTCCTTCCACTTCTCAGGCAATGATGCCCTAAAAAGATTAACCCCCCTCTCTGGGGTTGGAGCCAATTCTTTCAATGGATGCCAAAAGTTCACCAAAAAAATTCAATTTTCCAATTGTGTTTCTAATGGAATAGGATTTTTTGTTTACTTTAGATTAAGCAGTTGAGGAAGTTGTGGCTAAGTGCATTGGCAGAATATAAAGTATCATTATGACATGGTGTCACTGTTTCCTGCTTTGCTATATAAAATGTATCCATCTTTGCAAAGCAGTCTCGTATCTCTGGCATGCAGTTTTTAATAGTAATTTTTCAAATAGGGGCTGTAATAAAGGCCAAATGCATTTTGTTATAGCAGCAGGAACACCAGTTATCTGCTCAGAGCTGGTAAGTTACATGCCAAATCAGTTTCCACCACCCACTGGAAACAACATACTTCACATGCAAATCAACAAATTAGGCACTTTTTACAGATCCTATTCCCTCAGATTTAAAGCTGCATAAAATGCCACATGATTTTCACATTAAGATATACAAGCAGTGAAGTCTAAGATGATATTTTGTATTGTGTTTATTTACCCTTATAATTATGGGTAAATTATAACAATGGACAAGGAAATTCACAACCTTCTTAGTAACCAGATACCTCCAAAACGGGACCAGAAAAAATTGTCAATACAGAATATATCTAACTACTTAAAACAGTGAGATGATATCAGTAATGTAACTTGCCAGCCTTGAGTGAGGAGAGAGTGGCTGCCAGCAATGGTTCACAAAGAGATGATCCTCGAACTCAGCATTTAAGCATGACTAAGGGTTGGCCCGGGGAACAGTGTGGCTGCAAGATGGGGAAACGGGGTTTACTCACTGGGATTAGGAAGGGCCCAAAGCCCTGACTGGCTAGATGCTCTCATGGTACATTCGGATAACTGCTTGTATTCATTTGTGGATGTAGGAAAGAATAACAGTGGGGCACCATATGACACTAGAAATTTAAGCACTTCAAGGCACTGTAAAACCACTGCAAACATCTTGTCAGGTCAGATTTGTGATTGGAAACATCACCGCAGCTCAGTGAGGGTGGGTTGGAAGAAAAAGTCAACTGCTCAGAAGACTACTGCTTTAGCCTGGGGAGAAATGAGGAGAATCTGAACAAAAGAGTGCAGTGAAGATGGAGAGAAATAATTTAGATACTTGGACAGTAGAATTCATGGGAGTTGGGAATGGATTGGATGTGAGGGGTGAGGGGAAAGGATGCATCACTCGCTTGACTCTCTTGACCCTTAGGAAAGATTTACAATTGGTTTATAATTGATAATGCTGAGGTGTGGAAGAGGGAAGGGGGACAAGAGAGGGCCAGATTAGAGGTACAGAGGGTCAATTTTTAATAGGAGTCTAGGATGAGGAGCTAGAAGTGGCAGCCAGAAAGCTAAAAGGAATATTTTCAGAAAGCAGTATCACACGGACATGACAGCAGGAATCGTGTTAAGAAGGAGGAAATGCAAAAATTCATTTTTAAACATTATTAATTTTAAAGGGAAGGCTAATACATTAAACTGAAACTCTATTTAAATCTCTAGTTGCCTGCCCTTTCAAGAAAGGAAATTACAGTTGCCCTCTTGAACACTTATTTGTGCCAAATAAGATGCTCTTCTTTTTTGAGGAAATACCAATTTTTCAAATTTTAATAAAAATGAGAATTGCTCTACAAAGCTAAACACAAATTATTTGACTATAACATAGACATTATGTTTATAAACATTATCTATGCATTCTATTTATTTTCTTATAGCCACTTCTTATTTTAGGCACATTCATGTTCAAGATTTTAAATGTACAGAATTGATAAATTAATAGAACAATTTATAGATTCACAAGTCCCAAACCTTCTCCAGCTTGGATTATATTGAGCAATGTAACAACACCAAATAGCCAGGCATGATATCAAGCCCAGTTCTATTAGACTTTGTTAAAGACACCAACCAAAGGAGAGGATATGTAATACAGTCCCAGTTGTGTGAAAAACAAGGAACTACCTAAACATATTTGAAATTTTACTGGTCTGAGTTGTGGCAGCAGAGGGGAAATGTCAGCACTGGGGATCTACTGAAAAGCACAAGTAAACATAAACATAGAGAAATGCCACTAAAAAGATTCATATTTCTTAGCTGGGTTGATGGGAGCTCTTTTTGTTTTGCACTTGATGGAACCCAGCTTGAGAGTCCTAGAAAGGAGAGAACTGTTGGTAGACACCCTTACATGGTGGACAGTGTGGCTATCTATGACACTGCCCTGAGGTGGTCTTCTCCAAACCGATCTACCTTGAGGAGGTCTCTGGGATATCAAAAGTATTGAGATGGACACTCCATAATTCATTCTTCCTTCCACAGAGGGTTACATTCCCACTCTAGTGATAGAGATTGTATCCTTCAGGCCAAATATTGAATACATTTAGTGAAAGGAGTCAGGAGAAATAAGACTATCAGCCACTGGTCGGGCAGAGAACATAGGTGGCCCAGCAAGGCTGGGTTCAATTATGAAATGATTCTTAACTTCTTCTGAGTAACAGACCCTATTGAGAACTGGAAGGAAATTATGGGCTCTTTCTCCATAAAATTATACATACTCACTTGTAGTCAAAATTTTGCAGACAATTTTTAGACAGTCCTAGGACTGTGCCTTAGAATTTTGACTCTACATGTGCTTTATAAACAGTGTCATTGAACGTGGATTCTCCACGTAAATGGAAAAATAAGATTTGTTCTCTAGAAATCCTTTACCATTTACCTGGATAGAATATAGTTTACTGATATGGTAAAATATGACAATATACTAACATTCACAAAATATTTATAATGCTATCTACTAGTTTAATTTTTAAAAACTTACAGATGTTAATAATGATATAACAACACACACACAAACTACCTTCTGGCTAAAAGTTTCAGAGTTTCAAAAAGTTGTATTAGTTTTATATGGCTATTTGTTGCACAGACGTTCAAAGACACATTCAGATTACAAGTTGAGTAGAACACCGTAGGTTTCAGTTGCTCTGACAAATTAAATCCTGACATGCAGAAAGAAGAGAAGGATTCTATAGAGGGTTTATACTATGTCTTAGTTTTTTGTCTTACCTCGAATCAAAGTATCTTTCTAACTCTAGTTAGCAATATGGGAAAATTCAGCAATATGTGGTCATGTGCATAGGGGAGTTGTTATCACTACATTCGTTCACGTAATTTAGGAACAGACCTGTGGTGAGGAACACACTTGGATATTGGTGCTTTATTTTCCGTAAAAGCTGGAATAATATTCAAGGAATCAGGAATTTTCTTAAGTTAAGTACTGATTCTCAACAGATGGGCATCCCCACACCGTCTACCAGCTACACCTGTATCACATGGTATAAATATAGTATAATGCAACATAATAATAAATGCAATTAGTATATTTAATATGATATAATATAATATAATATAATATGATATAATATGTATTACATAACGTACTTATATTACTGTGCCTCCTTCTCTCTCAAAACACAAGAGCTTGACTAAAGTCAGATACACATGGAGGTGGCCTCTACACTATAAAGCATCCCAAAAACCTAACAAATGTAATAAAAAAGACCAGCAGAATACACCCTATTTCTCTGGAGTGCCCTTCCTGATTAGGCAAATTATAAATTTCCTGGATGAATTTAACTCCACTGTAACTGTCATGTTACATTTATCGTTGTACATTTTTGTTTTCAAAATGTGTTTCAAACGCACAGATATAAAAGCCCCAAGGCGGTCAGATTGGTATTGCTTCCCCAGCTCCCCCTCCAATCATATCAATAAATCATTTGCAGCAAAATGGAAAGGATAAGAAATCTGGGAAAAAACAGTCTGGATTTCTAAGAATTCTTCTCCAGCACAATTTTAATAATAACCAGTAGGACATTTTCCTACTTACCATCACATTCAAGCACAGCACACTAAATTCAATGGTTAATGAGGCCTCATCACAAAAATGAAATATTTGCACCTTTCTGCAAAGGTCTTACTTTTAAAGTTTCATTAACTATCAAAGAAATACATTTTATTCTTAGAAATATGTACTCATTTACTAGAAAATGATGCTGACTTAATTTAGGGTTTTATATTAGATGGTTATAATATAGCCCACAGAAATAAAGAATAATACATACTGGTTTTCTTGACTTGTAATCGTATTTGAAATCACCCCCTTCCTCATTTTATAATTTCTGATTTTGCTGATTTGATGGTTGAATTGAGGCCAGCGCTTTACTTTTCTCGAATACAGGATAAAAACAATACAATGATGCAATGCTACCTTCAAAGTAAGTTTAGGGGTAAAAGGGCATCAGGTTTGCAATTACTCACAAATTATTCAGGAAAAAAAAAGGAATGCATGCCTGTATCTGTATACTCATCCATGTGGAGAGAAAGTAAAGCAAGAACAAAAATGCTAGAGCTAATATGGTAAAATGTTAACATCTGAGGAATCTGGATGAAAGGTATATAAGAATTCTTTGTACTATTCTTTGTAACTGTTATGTACATCTAAAATTATTTCATAATAAAAAATTTCAAGGATCTAAGTTCTCAGGTTAAAAAGACAAATAACAAAACAGATCAAAGAATTCATAGACATGGTATACAAGTATGCTCTCAGACACAATATTGGCTTCAATCTTATAAATCAACAACAAATACTCAAACATGTTGTTTAAAGTCACTGGTCTATTGGCAACATGCAGCAATATACATTACCAAAACCATCATCCCTAAATGATATTAATGTTCAGCCTCAGCTGTCATCAATTATTTAAGACCTATTTCCTAAGCAGATTAGATGGCTGGAAGGCAAGATTTTCAGAGAAGGCAGGGAGAATTATGGGAAGAGAACCAAAAAATTATTTTATCCTAATAAGAGAATGCTTTCTGAGCAATCTGGAACCTCTGGTGTACATACACAAGAGACGTTTTTCATTGGGTGATCTTTCCACCAGATTCAGAAAAATGATATGACTGCCCAAAGGAGGCAAATTTAGCCAGGCTATATACACCAGTAAAAGTAGAGGATCAACTTACTGACATATTGGCCCAGCTAGACTTTCTGCCATTAACAATTAGCTGATATACCTTTTTAAAGCAACATCTTAAATGAATGGCTGAGTTTCTCTAACAATTTTGACTTAAAATGTCAACTGTATTTGAGGTGCTATGTGCATTTAATCAATGTTTCTATGCTGTAAAATAAATATACTTCAGTGTGACTGCTGTGGCAGCCATAAATAATAATTCACAAAGACAAGAATATCTCATCCTCTCTATTGGAATATCTCATCCTCTCTATTGGTAGTTGTTAACGCTAATACTGATTAAAAATGGTATCTACCTGCCATTTTATTATTGTTAAATAGTCTATTAGAATTTTCATTAACATCTAAAAACCTATCACTATTACTCTTTATGCTGATACCGCTTATGGAATAAAACATGGTAGACAGTTAGATTTAAAGTTTAGCACTGAAGATGCAAAATTAAAGAGAAGAGTTTATCAGTAAGTTTTAACCTGTGTTTCCAAAATAAAGAGAGCTCCTTCTGTTAGAGATTCCAGTATTCAAAAAATTTGTTTCTCTCTTTTTGAATGCTTGAGTTTTTAAAAATGAATACTTTGAATTAAAAGAAAAAAGACTACAAACATCACTTGTCACTTAAAAAAATCTTATCAGCCTGTGGAAGCATCTGTAAGTAAAACCTGATTGTTAGTTACTATTTCTAGAATGGATTTATTGGATTCAAGAATTAGCTCAGCCATCCACTGTTGAATGTATACTTTGGGCAAGGCAATGAGCAACAGGAAATTTGGTGTTAGATAAGCCCAATACCATAGGATCACTGGGGAAGGTGATTGATTAGATGGAGTCCCACTAGCTGGGATGTATAATGGCTGGAGGAATCACACAAATGCACAGAGGCTGACTTAGGGAGATTAGCCAGCTGGTCTGTGCAAGCATATTCCCTCAGCAGCATATTGCAAGGCAGCAAGGAAAGCAAATGACAGACGAATACTTGAAAGTCAGATAAGGTACACAAGGTTCAAGGGAAAATGTCCCATAACTAGACACAGAAGGATGGAGATGTTGCTAGGAGCTAGTGGTCTGGGTGTGACCTATTAGAGATGAGCAAGTTCCACAATACCAGTGCTCTAGTCTAAGACAATGGGGTTCAAAGTGGAGCTTCCAGGGGACTGAGGGTTCTAGGCAATGCTACTGCACAGGCAGACCCCTGAGTAGAAGCCAACAAAGTAGGGAGGTTGTACTGCAAGAGCCATGGTTGTGCAGAGTAGAGGTTTAATGAGTTCTGTGGCTGGGCTACCAGATGCCAGATGTGAGAGCATTTATTCAAAGCTGACTAGGGTCAGGGTAGAGACTGCTGATAATCAGTCTACCTCTGTGTTTAGTGCAGGAGACTGGAACCAGGAGGAATTTGACAACTGGGTTATGTTTACGAGAAGATATATGGAGAAGGCAGAGGGAAGGAAAATGAAGCAAAGGCAGAGATATTGCGAAGAAGACAAAAATTCGTAAGACACAATTCTTATACTCAAGGTAGTACAAAGCTAGTGGAAAATACCAAGGTGACACCAGCCCTGCTATAGGTCTAGGGTAATCAGGCCTAGCCAAGGACTTTTCCATGAAGTGTGTCCTGGGCATGTTGAGACTGAGAAGATGCTGGGTGAGCTGGAGTTAGAAGGTTGACTGAAGGATCAGTCTGTTGCAGGAGGGAGCTTAATCTGCCTGAAGGAATGCGAATGACCTACTGTGTCCACACATCTTCATCTGTCGCAACAATTTCCTTGTTTTTAACAATGCACGAACTATCATCTATTAAATGTTAAATGTCTAGGTTCTTGGATTACTCCGTGTGTGTGTGTGTGTGTGTGTGTGTATGTGTGTGAGAGAGAGAGAGAGAGAGAGTTCTTCACCTACTTTCCTTTCCTAGAGTCACAATATAGAGAAAGAAGCTGCAGTTGAAAATACTAAAACAAAAATTAAAGGAGAAGGTAGGATAAATAGGAAAAATATTCAGATAGCAAGTTTCACTTAACTGGCTGAAGAGTGTTTACAAAAGAGTGTCTGAAATCCTATCACTGTAGACATTATATATTCTACAGACTGGGGATAATGAAGGCATCACAGAGGGGACATGCAGGAGATGGCATCAGTAGTCTAGTGTGGAGTGTCTGGGTCAAAGTTCTAGGGAATTGGTCAATGCCACCCCTTTCATTTTACAGTCCATCTTCATCATAAAAGCTGTTCCTTCACATACTTTGAAAATTCCAGGAGGCAAAAGGAAAGCAGAACAAATCTAATGCATTGATTTTCTACTATACATTGACTAGAGTTCAAATTTAAAGTGGAAAATTATAGTCCCTGGGGGAGAGGAAACCTATCAATTGGAGGAACTAATACCAAAAGCCCCAGAATTAGGGTTTTTACTGTTCACTGGTGATTCTGTCTGCAATCAGTTATAACCATTATTTCTGGTCGATGCACCCTCCAGCTCTCTCTTGAGTTTTGAATTATATAATATTTTTAAGGATTATTTTGTTGGCAAGTGGGGTATTGTTTTTAGTCATTTCTTTGCCAAGACATTTCTACTTTGATTTCTGGAGCTATGTGGCTTTTTAAGATACTAAGAAAGTCTTAGGAGGAAGGATGGCAGTTCAGATTAAGGCACAGATAAAAAAAACTAAGACACAGAAGAGTTCACTCAAGTTTTCTTTAAAAGAATCCACTCTTTTATGTATTTTTATAAATTTGTAGTATAAATGTTTTTAGTTTGTGTTATTAAAATTCCTTTTTCTTTTCCAAATAACTTTTTGACTATACAGTAGCATATTAGCAATGGGTGGGAAGGTAGGGAGGGGAAGGACGGGTAGGGCAGGGAAGAAATAAAAGACTGGCTGCATAATCACAACATGCTTGTTGTGTATTTATCAGTTTGCTCAATAGCACTGAATAAATTATTTCAGAAAAAGATTGGGGATTGCTCCAATCAACTTAGAAAATCAGCCTGGAGAGGTCGAAGGGGCTGGAGGGTATACATCTGAATTCCAACCACAATTATGGTCATAACCTCATAATTTGGCTCTTAATTTTATATCCTATTTTCATTGCTAAGAATTTCATATGTATAGGTCATCTTAATTACTGAGTTTAAGCAAAAGGTTCATGTTGTATATTTTTTTCTGGGTTCCCTGAGAGTACCATTTAATAGATATTCAGTAGTCATCTGATAGCTAATTTTTTTAAATATATAATTTTAGATGGATATTTACCCTTCCTACTTTTAAAGTACTTCAGGGAGGTCAATTCTACAACCTGTTCAGAAACCTCATTCCGGTGCTTAACAAGTATCCTCTTTCTTATATCTAACCTCATTTTTTCTAATAGTGATTTTGGCCCATTTTCTGTAGCACTGTCCTCAGTGGAGATGGAGAACAGCTGGTTACTATTACCAGTTAACTCATCCTTCAACCTTTTCTCCAAACAGAAATTAAGAAAAATAATTAACTCCCAGTGCAGTTCACCCTCTTTCTTAGTTTTGAACCACTTCCACTGTCTTCATTATTTTCAATACTATTATCTAGAATGACTAAAGGCACAACACATTAATATCCAAGTAAGCCTACTTCAATTAGCACACCATGTAAGCCAGTCTGTCAGTAAAAGCTTATTAAGGGCCAACACTGTGAAAAGCATCCCTTTGCTTAAAGGAATGTATAATCCCACTGCAGACATGAGACAGGCATGTAAACCCCAGATGAAAAACCAAACCAGTGTATGGGAAATACTAAATGAGATGACATGGACTATAAGAGTTTTGATGAACAAGAGAGAAATGCAGGTCAAAGAAGGATTCCTAAAGGAATTAAGGCTTAAGGAAGTCTTCAGAAGCCTGATGGGACTTAGAAATAGAGAAAGAGAGAGAGAGAGGAAGGAGGGGAGGGCATCCTACGGGTGTGTGCCATCTTAGAGCTTCACAAAGCTTGTTTTGGGGAACAATTAATCTGGTTAGAGTGGTAAGTTTGTAGAGAGGAAGAGCAAAAAACAATGACAAAGAAATAGATTGGGATAAGAATATAGAGGGTATTGAATGCCAAACAAAATAGTTTGAATTAGCAGTTTCCAAATGGAGGTTCCTGGGACTGGCTGCATCAGAATCATCAGAGATTCCCAGGTTCTACCCTAGACCTAATGAATTAGGATCTCTGATGATAAGCTCCAGTGGTCTGTCACTTTAACGAGCTCTGTAGATGACTCTAGAATACAGTTGGATTTTTGAGAACTACTAGGTAACTGGAATCAGCTCCTAGAACAGAATACTCCTAATAGATTATTTTAAGAATGTGCTATGTGCCAGGCCTTTTTCATATATCATCTAATATACTGTTGGAGCGACTGTATTAGGTAGATTCTATTACTATTCCAATTTCATAGGATTGGGAACTGAAGCACGGAGTGGTTAAGCAGGTGCCAAAGGACTCTGAGCCAGAAAGCAACAGGGCTAGGATTTCAACCTGACTGGAGGATGATTCCAGAGGATACACTGTGTGCCACTGTGCCATATTGCATTTAGCACAGAAGGTAGTCATTAAGTATTTGTTAACTGAATGAAGGAATGATTGGTAGCTATGCTTAGGATGAACTAGACTGAAGAAAGGAAGAAAGCAGGCAAATCAGTTTTGAGTCTATTGAAACAGTCTAGTTATAAATATGGCACTGGAACGGAAAAGAAGGCCCAGATGTAAGAGACAGCATTTTGCAAGTATCAACAGGATTGCTGGCTGATGGAAGGCTGGGAATGGGAAGAGGGAAGCATCCCAGATGTCATGGGATTCCTGGCAGTGCCTCAAACAGAATCAGGAAAGTCAGGATGCGCTGGTGACTTGGATGGGTGGATGATGAATTAGGTTCTAGCCATTTTCAAGCTGAGGTTGAGGCAAGGCCACGGTGCAGAAATGATCAGCAGCTAGCAGAGAAGCAAAACTGGATTGTCTCCAAAATCCTGGTGGATACTATTTCGCCTGGCTGAGATAACAGTCCTAGATGTGCAATCCAATAATATTTGTATATCTCTTAACCATTTTTCAATTTGTGTATCTCCTATATTTGTTTCTAATTGTTCTGGGAAGCTTCTTTCTTATTCTATGAGGAAAACAGTTACATTCTTTTGCCAAAGATTCAAGTCTCTTTTCTTAATTATGAACCATCTCATGTTATTAAATTGCTGTTTTATATGTTGACTTAAGACAGGAAAACCCAACAAATGACAAAAATTAAGAAGGATGGGTTCTACATGGTGTGTGAAAGTGTACACAGAATTCTGGCTGGCGTCAATGCACTTTTAGATGCTAATATAAGAATAGCAATGATTAAAGGAAGTCTTGGTATTATTACCAGCTCAAAGTGTGGCTATAGGCAGGCCATTTCACCTCCTAATGTTTCATTCTTTATTATCTGCAAAGTAAAGCTACTACTATATGCCACATTCATCTCCCAAGTATCTTGAAGATGGATGTTAGTAAATTACATTGAAATTCTCAGATAAAAGGTGCTAAACAAAGAACTAATCCCATTTTTCCCTCAAGCAAATTATTAAATCTATACATGTAATTTTTAATAGTATTAAGTAAACATCTTACAAGGACATGACATGCTAGACATGGCACAAAGCAAATACAGTCCCATCTAGGATCTTATGAGTGTTTATATATATGAATAAAATTATTATTAATAGGTTATATTAGTTATTCAATATGAGCATGCAAATAGGTCCATTAGGAAATCCTTTGCATTTTATTAATCTGGCATCTTAAATGATTATATTTTACCTTAAATGCTAATGAAATTTATTTATTAATGTATACCTTCCCTTTTAGTGCCTGTGAAAGTTCTTCTAAGCATATCAATTTCTTTAAAAGTTAAGTCAATTTCTTTTCCACTGGATTTTAGTTCTCATCTGTTAACAAATCTAAGCCTCATTATCCAAGAAAAGTAATGAGATAAAGGGGTCTATTCTTCTTCAGTGCTCTTTCCTAATTCACATTAACATTAATAGGAGTTGTGCATGCATATTAAGAGAAGAAGAGAATCCTAATTAAACAAATAAGCCTTTGGTTGACACTCTACGTGATCATTTTTTATTGTGGTAAATATGAAAAAATCATCCTGCTTTGGACAGCCATAAACAGAACTACAGAGTAATCAACATTGCATAGGGTAGGAGGGGAAGGCGATGAACAGCAATCAGCTTTTAAAATGATTTTGAAAACAAGCTACCCATACATTTTTATACTAATTAACTCCCTCCATGCCCCTCACCCCTCCGTGAACATATATTCAGAAAACCAGAAAGAACCATAAACAAACATTTGCAGAAATGCTTGACAGCTGAAAAAAGATTATTAAAGTCACGACACCAAACAGACTCTGCACGCTGGGCACTGCAGAGCTCATTCGTCTTTGCACTCAGCCCGTCAGATAAGCAGCCCATCTGTCTCTGGGTCTTCTTCTCGTTAAGAAATAAGTGCCGACCAAACAATCCTAAATTTGTTTGATCCAAATTAAATCTACACTTTTTCGTTACATACTTGAATCTATCTCCATCATTTTCTATCACTTGTCCTATTCACAACGGTTTTCTCTCCACTTCTTTACATTTCCCTGTTCACAATCTATTCATATTATGATGCTAATTTTCCTGTCTGGTGCTTAGTAGCAAACAGACAAAAGCTAGGATGGATAATACATAAATATATAAATATCATCAGCTATCACGCCACTGGGTTTAATGGAAGTCAATATCGGTATATTACACTCTCTATTTTGCAATTTCATTATGGGCTCAACACTGCTGGTCATAAAAAGTAGCATTCTGAGCCCAGGCCTGTGATAGTAATCATACAAAAAAAAAGGGTCATTGCTTTTCCAAGCTCAAATGAAAAATTAAAATTGCTAGGGCACTTGGCTCAAAGGAAAACTGGCAAATTAACAAAATGAAGAAACAAAATATTCATGGCTCATATCATGAAAGAGAGAGTAAATAATTTAAGATGGACTGTGAGGTGAGGAAATTCAGAATTTCCAAAGAGACAAAATATGAGCCTAACAAGATTCTGATGTGCTTTGGGCTTCTATTTCTTTTCCTCTGCAATTATAGAGCCATAGAGAAGGATGGATGGCTGCTCCTGGGGTATTTGACATGCAAATTTATTTCTTTTGCCATTGTCATACATTTCTCTCAGGTTTGACCTATGCAGCCATTTTACTCTGATCTTTAAGTCTCTCTATTTTCAACGTATTCCTATAACCAGCTTGAAGCTGAATTAAGAACTGCAGACCTACTTTGGCTTTCATTTTTCATCTGAAATTTCATGTTGCAAGCTGGCTTCCACTTCATGAAACAAAGCACCTTATCTCTAGCCTGTTGTTGGCCTTTTGCCTTTGGGGAAATGACTGTTAAAATTTCATTGGCCTGGCTACATTAGCTAGGTTACCCTGCACAGCCATAAAGTTGAAGGGATACCCAGACGTTTTACAACCACTATCTACAAAGAGGTAATGACAGGCATGACCACATTACGTTTATTGTATACGAGGTCTGTAACAGCCGTTATGGGATCAAGGTAAAGAGGAGAAATGTAAGGCGGATGTCATGCTCCCTGGAGATGGAAGTATTCCCTCTATCTAACCTAATTTAAAAATCAAGTCAAAATGTTTCTTTATGGGTAATGTATTAATAGACAACTTCCAAGGCAGCCCAATGAGATACCTATGAGCCATGCCTTAAAAATATCAAGTCCAAAACCCATCCATACATTCTGGTCAGAAATACGTAGAGAAAAAAAGAAAAGAAAAGAAAAAAACGATTTCTCTGTTAGAGTCCATTTTCTATCTGTGTTTGGCACCACAAAGTGATTAGATAACCTTTAAACACAGTTGACAGTTATATTTAGAAAGAGGTAGATTCAAAGCCTATAAAATATAAATGACTGAATGATTTTAGCTATGTTATTACTTGTAGTTTATTATGCAAAATTGTCCAGGCTAAAGAAGAAAACAGCATGTGAACCTAAAATTCAAAATATGAGAGGAGTAATAAAAAAATCTGAAGGAATTTGGTAGGCTTCACATCAGGGGCACTATCTGATGGTGGACTGGCTGGGGTCGGGCCATGGGGAAAGACAAGAACCAAGGCCTACCAAGCCAGGCCCTGTACTGATAGCTTTAAATTAACACAGATTAACAGGAACTGCACAAAAATGTGGACCAGGATTTGTTATTATCCCCAATTTTCTGAGGGTTACACTGAGAGTCAAGGAATTAAGAAACACAGCTTAGAAGGGATAGGTTTTTAACTAGGTTAAGTATTAATTTGGTGGCAGTGATTTCCATGTTGTTGTTTGTGGTGGTGGTAGAAGAGGGTGTGTGTGTGTTTATTTAAAACAATTCACAGCAGGATGCCATATATAGAGCTGCCCTAGTTCCAGCAAGCTATATAGTATATTTTAGTATAAAACAAATGATACATAGATGCTTTAGCGTTAAAAAGTTGATGTCTCCAGATTTGAAAAAAATAACTTTGTCATTAAAGTCTGTGACTTAGGTTTTTCAGTGGAGAAACTGAACAGGTGTATCCCTGAGATATACCTACATTAGCTGAATTAAGAAGAAATAACACAGAATATTCAACTGAAGGGCTTGGAGGAAGAGTTGATACAAACAGCTGCAAACCAAGGTTTACCATTTAGATTTTTAGACCACATAGCTTCTGCAGAATGTTTACTTCAGGTACAATAGGCTTTGTCTACTAACAAAGACAAAACCCGTGGTAATTTTTCGTTATAGCTTTATGTGAAATTGGTTTAAAAATAATATGCTGCAAAAAAGAAAAGAATAAAGCAGACATAAAATGACTGGGCATTAGTACCACAGTGTGCTAAGTTCTGATAATTTATTTGCTGAGAATTCAGTGTAGCCTGGGCAGATGCACTCTATTAAACTGTTACACAGTTACTGGGAGTGGAATAACACCACCCCCTCTAGGCTTTACTTGCCTTATAGCATCTACTACAGTCTGAAATAATCTCAGTTACTTTGAGTTAGTCATTTTTTTCCCTCACTGGCATGTAAACTCCATGAGAGCCATGACCTGGATGTCTTGTATGGCACTGAATAAACTGACTGATGATTCCCTTGAATTGACAAGGTACTATTTGTCCCAGAGGTCCCTAAGCAAATGTCCCACCACTCCCTGGGAAATTCATTGTTACAAGCAGTTTATATGTTTATGTGATATTTTGCTTATTTTTATTTTAAAACTAACCATAAGAAATTAAAAAGTATTTGATTTCCTTCCTTTATTAAGATTAAAAAAAGTACCAAAAAACTAGAGACTTCATCGTTGTATGCCAGTGCCTAGGGCAATGCCTGATGTAAAATAAGTCTTCAATAAATAGCGTTGCATAAATGATGAATAATTGTGAATGTGCTTGGCAAACAGTAGATGTGCAATATATGTTATTAATCAATAAAGGTGGGCAAACAAATTTTAAAAATAGAGATGAAGTTCCTATTGGCAGGTTTTTCACTTTGTTACTTGTTAATCCATTAAAAAGGGGTTTATGAGGCACACTTCCTTTCAGTACCAAGCATAGAAGGGTTATTGAAGGGGGACTTGATCAACATAAAAGCTTTCCACTCAGGGTCCAGAACAAGTTGGCAATTCAGATGTTTTTGGAGTGAGTGGCCTAGAATATCAAGAGGAGACAACAACAGCTATGATATAAAGGAGTAGATTATAAACACAAATCAATGACAGAGTTCAGTTTAAAGAATATAAGGATCAACCAGATTATTAAATAATTAAGAAATCAGTGACTGGTTTCTGGGTTTTTCCACTCTAGACAGGGAAAGATTTTGTTAGCCAAAGGCTGTTTCTTTTAAGTGCATAGCAAACATCTTCTGGCTCCTCGGAAGGGATTCTAGGGCTGATAGCAATGAGCTTGTCTACTGAGAGGGTTTGAACCTCACTCTTTGGTTGCAGGGAGCCAGAGATGTTCTCTCTGCATGGTAGTGCCATGAAGAATACAATGCCTTAAGCAACCCACACACATAAAGGGAACATTGAAGCACCTTGATCCCCTAATGTTCTCTTTTAATAGCTGGTAAAAAGAGCATAATGGGACACTATTAAAGTTGGTAGGTTCTTGAGCTGCATATTTTCCACAATAATTCATGGTATGTGTGAGGGCCATAGTTGAATCTGCACGGAGGTAATTCTGAAATCAGCAAAGCATAGGTATTCTGGAACCAGACAACACATATAAAGATAGGCATTAATGAGATTACCCCATAATTTTTTCCAAAGGATCAGGAGTAGATTAAATGAACTAATGAGCTAAACCGCACCTACTAACACATCACCAATATGACTGGACCAGCTAATATCTAAAAAGCACACAATGCTTAACTTTTGACAAGCAAAAGCAAAGACCGTACTGACACGTTTGCACTTTCATCACCCATGGCTTGGTGAAGGGAGCGGGGCAGAACTTCAATCCCCATTCATGCCTTTGGCCAGGTGCCACTGTACATGGGGCAACTGCACAACCTACATTAAAGTTCTGTGTTCAGGAGTGTGTCTGGGAAACACAGATATGAAAAAATAATATGTATTTAAACCACACATCTAATTCCTAGAGAACCTGAAAGCAATCAATCTTTTTTTAAATAAGAAAGAAACTAAGTCAATAGCATCTGAGAAACAGATGAGAATTAAAGTAAAATCTGTTGGCTAATGGTGACAGCTTTTGTGTTCTTTGTTGTTGAAAATGTGCATATAGGAGCAGCTCCAATATGCTCACAGACTCTGATGCAAAGGGCTATGGGAAACAGCTGCTCTTTTTACACCAGAGATAAAATCAAACACCACCTTTCATATCTTAATTTTGCTAAAATAGTAGAAGAAAACAAAACCCAAGTTGTTAGGTGTCTAAGGGACCTAGGACCTGTGATTTCAACCGGAGGAAAATACAGTACATACTGGACAACAAAGAGGATCTGCCTCTGTATTAGGGGCAATAAAGTATGAGCCTGCCAAATCAAATCATCTGAAATATAAAGTTAAGGCTTAATTTAGTGATATCTTAGCAAATGGGACCTGTGAAGCTCCAGCAGTTTTTGTATTTATAGACTACTCTAGATGAATCTTTGTAATTTTTTTCTTAGCACCTTAATGAGGGAAATTATTTTCCTTATAAATTACTATAATATTGTAGAAACAGTAATCATAATTATGACAATAACTATCTTAGTTTTCTACTGATGCTGTAAAAAACTACCACAGATTTAGTGGTTTAAACAACAGAAATGGGCTGAAATTCAGGAGCTGGCATTCTACATTACTTTCTGGAAGCTCTCCACAAAGAATCTATTTCCTTGAACCCTTCCACCATGTAGAGACCACCCACATTCCTTAGCTTATGGTCTCCTCCTTCCACCTCAAAGCCAGCAACACAATGCATTTCTCTGTACCTTTCTTTCCCAGTCACATCTTCCTCTTCCACTTTTAAGGCTTCCTGTGGTTACCCTGGGCCCACGGGGGAAAATCTTATTTCAAGGTCAGCTGATCAGCAACCCTAATTCTCCTTTGCCATGCAGCATAGCATACTCACAAGTGCCAGGGATTAGGGCATGGACATCTTTTCGGGGGCATTATTTCATTTACCACCATAATTAACATTTACTGAATGTTTATTACTTGCCAGACAGTGTTCTATACACATTACATATTTAAACAAATGCCATTGTCATAATAATGGTAGATTCTATTATTATTCTCATGTCTCAGATGAGGGAACTGAGGCAAAAAAGGATTAAATAACTTGTCCAATGTTACCTAGAGAGAGGATATATATGTGTATACACACACACACACACACACACACACACACATATACATCAGATAAGAATAGAATTTTTTGTTGCTGTCTGAAATTTCAGTTGAATATCCCAAACTGAGAATATCTGATGATAACCACCACTCAGCATTCTCAATTGAAAGGCCTCCTAAGGGTTTCATAAGAGGCGGTCAAACTGGTCCACTAACTATCACCTTCTACCCCTCATCTTCAGCCCATGGAAGAGAAGGCACAGATTGAGAGAAAGCTTTTCTGTGAGGGGAAGTTGCAGGAGTAAAGAAAGGAATGGAAAGGGTGCTTGTCCCCCCACCTCCCAGAATAAGTGGGGCAGCTACAAGAAAATTTGGAGAGAATTTGAAGGCAATAGCATGAAAGGAGACTGTCAGCCCTGTTTTGAACTGCTGGCTTGGTGACTTAAAAGCATTTGCTGACAGGGGAGGCCCAAAGTTGGTGCTTGACTCTGCTCTGGAGACGTCTGCAAATGCCAGGCTGGCTGGGGTGCTCCTACAGCAGGTGGGTCAGGAAGGCAGGCATGGCACCAGGCTGTGTGCCTACCATTGGGCAGGGCAGGAGGTCAGGGACTCTAGTGAGCCAAGGAAAGCCTGCAGAAGGAAGTTAGGCTAAAGCCATCTCAGACTGACACCATCTAGAAGTCTACCAACTGGGAAAAGGAGACCTCAGGGCTGTGCTATCTGAGGTCAAAGGGTCTCAGGAATTCAAGGGGAAAATGAATCTGCATCACCGACAGGCACAATGAGGTGCCCCCTGAAAATCCACAGCAGGGGCTCACAAAGGGTCCCTGACAGCCAAATTATACCAGACACAAATAGCAGGTAGATAAAACTCTATCCTTGTTTTGGTAATGCCCTTCCCTTCCCACTGGTTCCAGAGACTTTGAGAGGTGGAATCCTGAAACCACACTGCAGGCCATCCTAGGGGCTGCCCCCTTGAGGGGCAGGGAGGGGGATGGCTTTGATTTACATTAGATTGGATGTTTTAGACTCTGACAAGTTGTTTTAACACCCAAACTGACCAGAAAGTCATCAGCTGGAGAACTGAGATGCCATCAAATTGTGGACATCTAGACAGCATCAACTGGGCATCTTCTCAGGTAGCTGGAGAAGAGATAAAACTGTTTTCTGACTGTCCCCTGCTAAGCCATGCCTAGTCGTTGGACTGTTGCATATGAAGTCTTGTCTCACAACCCCACTGGCAGGAGAGCAGGTACGCTAGACTCATTCTGAATGGGAGGAAAGTAAGGCTCAGGGAAGTTAAGTGATGTGTGTGAAGCCTACAAGCTCCTGTGTGGACGGTCGCGGACTCAGAATAGGGCCATCTGACACCAGACCCAGTGACATCTCCACTCCACCACAGTGCCTCTGTAGGTGACAGCTAAGGCGCCCACAGGGCTGGCTATGCACACTCCTGGAATTAATAGGTGGGGGGTGAGGTTCATCTACCCTGCCTTCCCAAATTCAAAGGGGGTGTTTTAGGATTCCCTTCCCTCTTGCTTCCCCTATGCTGACAGAAGAAGCATTTCATTTATCTGTATAATACTTTGGCACCAATGGATATGGGCACAGGGACGGCCTCTACCAAGCCTTGGTCTTTCTTTTACAACAGACTTATTAGAGTTTCCTGTCATCATCATGAGCTAAGGGGGCCACCCAAGAAGGTTACTTTTGCTTCTGCAGAAAAGGGATCAGAGCATTCACAGTTTAGATTTTTATGCATTTAGCAGAAGAGGAAGGAAAGCTTGCATTTTTTTCTGAATGCCTGCAGAGAAGTGATTTCACCAGGAGAAACCAACAAAACAAAACAAAGCCGACTTAGCCCTCAGAGCAGATCCATACCTCAGCATGGCGCCAAATCCCTTTCTCTTTATTTTTCTTTCCGGATCTTCATTTTCCTCTTTCTGCTTTTTCTCCTTGACTTTCAATTTGCCCTTTCCCTTCTTCTTCTCCTTCTCTTTTGTTTTTTTTACTTTCCTGGCTTTATTTTCTGCGTCCTCCAGTTCAGAGCTCCCCTGAGGGGCAGATTCACAGTTCAGAGCTCCCTGGTCAGAGTGAGAGCTCTTATCAGACAGACCATCTGTACAGAGGAAAAAATCAATACGCATGGGCAGAGGCACTTAATATTAGTATATCAAGAAAAGTTAAAATGTAAAATACAAAGGAATGAATAAAAACATTCAGAATTTACCCTTCTATGTGGCTACTTGTTCCCTTTGAAGAGCTAACTGCCTAAGTCTGGTTACTTCAAGCCAGATTTGACACTGGGGTTGGGGATGATCGGTTGCTTAGCTGCAATATGAAAGGCTTGATATGTGATAAAACTCTAATCTCTCTGAAAGCCAGCTTGTTAACCTTGGTCTGCTCAGAAAGCCCATATGCTGGGAAACAAACAGGGCAAGTTTATTTCCAGGAGAGGTTTCTGAGTACAAATATAACCCAACTACTTCCACCAATTAATGCAGTCAGTCCTCAGGTTGATGCTGTTCTAATGACTTGAATAAGAATGTCAAGAAGTGCATACTCAGTGCTCCTACCCTAAGGGTAAATGACAGCTGGTCCTTGTAGGAAAGTGAAGGAGAACATTTCTTTAGTGTTCGCACTATAAAATAAATTGCATATTGCGTTATCCAATTCCATGTTCGTTAAGCCAAAGGGCAAAACATATCAGGAAAATGAATTACTTTTAATATCAAAAATATAATTGCAATCCTTAAATCATTTTTCTCTGTAGTTAAGCACACATTCTAGCTTATGATTCGCGGGTAATAACGAGATGAAGAAACCATTCAAGGAAGCACATTGCCCTACCAGCTTCTAACTCCTCAGGCCCGTCGTAAGATTTGTCAATGGCTGCTCTGAAGCTCTCGTTGCAGCCTCGACCGCGGACCATGTGTGGTCGGGGCCTGTGGAAGGGAAGCTCATTCTTCCTGACCTCAGCAACGGCAGTCTGCAGGCTCTCCAAGGAACTAGATTTTTTCAATCCCAGAGTGGGACCGAAATCTTTGCTTGGAGATTCTGGAAAAGAAAGGGCAAAAGGTTACTCTTCTCCTAGTAAGATAGTGCAGGGCAGTGGAAAGGTTTACTTTTCCCTCCCAAATTTCTGTTTGGGCATCTTAAAAAGGGGATGTTAAGTGAGTGGAGACTTGGGATTAAACCCCAGCTTTGCCACTTTTCATGACTTTGATCAAGTGGCTTGACTTCTCTGACCTTTAGTTTCCTTTTCTATGAAGTTGTGGTAAGATTTTAAATGATAATGTATATCATATATTAAATAAATATGCATGTGTATATATGTGCACATGCATACACATATGTATGAATCTTAAAGATTATAGCAATCTATAGATTATATGTATGATAGTATATACATGACTGTGTGCGAGTATACACACACGCACACACGTGCACACACAGACCCACAGAGGGCACCTAAGATAATGAGTACTTCTCTCACAGTACCTATCCCAAGAACTCCCTTATACTATTTCATTATTTCCATCATTTTTTTTTAATGATTAAGTAGCATACATACTACACACAGAAATCAAAGAACACTGCAGTGATTTTAATTTTGTGATTAAACCCTTTACCTTACCCTAGTGGCTGTTAATGTATGGTGAATGCAATTTATTTAGACAATGGAAAAAAAAAGCAAAGCAAGAAAGAAAACAACTTTTCTGTGTCAATGCTTATTGTTTCAAATATATTTCTCTTTGGGTACCTAGGAAAGGGGCAACTTCTTTTATATAATTTAAAATTCAAAAAAGGAAAAGTAAAAACTAAGTCAATTTTAAGAATTTGTTTTCAGATATGTTTATTTCACTTGCTTTGTCCCCTTTCACCCATGCCTTGACCTCCACTCCCATCCACAGCCAGGATCCCAGTGGTGTATTACAGGATTAGGCTATATAAATTCCAGCAGTACAAGGATTATTTGAGAGACGGAAGGAATTCTGTGAGGGCCAAAGCTCACGATCCTCTCCAGTTAAGAACGAGATTACTGTCAGCCATCATGAAGAAGCTACAGTTATACTTCTGGGAATAAAATACTGCAGTTTTTCAATAGATACAGATTGAACACATATTGGGGATTATGTACATAAAGTACAAACTTCAAAGCCTAGCACACAGTATGGCTCAATAAACAGCATTATCTTTTTTATTATCATTACTATTTTTGTTTCTACTATTGCCACTACCATGAACACCACCATTAGTTGCTTAACCCAGTATTTGGTATTATAAGGAATACAAAAGAAGTATAGTAAAGGCCTTATGCACATGTACATGCTCATAATGTTCAATAACAATACACACCCTTCTCTATGTTCTTAAAATGTTCAAAATACAATAATGACAATAATGCTAATCGCTAACAAAGCCATGCTTAGTCCTGTTTTAAGTGCTTTACCTGTATTAACTTACTCTCATCCTTAAACAACTGCCATTAGTGTTAGCCCTATTTTACAGATGAGAGAACTGAATACAGGGAGCAGTGAAATAACTGGCCCAAAGTTATTTAGTAAGTTATTTAATAAAGGCACTTAATTAGCCCTAGAACTGGGAATTGTCTGTAGGCAGCTTAACTCCAGCTTTTCTGCTCTGTACTGCTTAAAGATGTACTTGGCCTCTGCCCTCTACTTGATTACGGTCAAGGTACTTAAACTGGCTGACAGATTCCACATCGCTAAAATGAGAGCATTAGTCTATACTAGCCTAGAGCCTAGTTAGGTAGGCAAACTGCAAAAATCAAATGTCCTTTAATAGTTCCATCTTAACTTACAAGTGGCAAATTTACACTTTGAACAAATACATAGGATGCCAATAAACACTGAGTTTTGTAGGTGACAGTGTATCTTCCACAAATACAACAGAGATGAGATTAATCCAAAAAAAAACTGTAAGAAATTTCAGGGGCAAGTTTCAGATGCTACTTGCAAGTCATCAATACTGAGAATACATTACTACTATATCCAGAAAGAGGCCTATTTCTTATATTCTCAGAAAGGAAGGTTAAGTTGAAAAAACAAAAATTGGTTAAGATGATTTCTGACAAGAAAGCAAAAAGTAACGTAGAGGTTGGTGGTTTTGAAGAATTTGGGGTTTAAAAGCTTTGGGGTTGACAGAAAAAATTCTACAGCATCAATCCCTAGGGATGTCTGACATGAAGTTTGGTGAAAATATGAAGACAAACACTATCTGAGAAAGCCTAGTTCCTCTGTCAACTATAGTAACCATTTTTATTTATTAATTGCCATTCAGTAGATTATATTAGAGCCCCAACTGTAAGTATTCCTGTCAACCTTTAGCAATAAATTCTAGGGAACATGAAAGTGAATAAATCATCCAAGATATAAGGCATGTCATCTAAAAGGAGCTCATCTAAAGCTCAGCAAGAAGTCATATTTGAGAAGGAACAAATACACTGTTACTCATTCTAAGCAAACTGAACATCAAGGATTCATGGATTTTTCAGGATTAATAGAGCCAGCAATTAATTCACCTTATATAAATAGAAGTCTCAAATTAGAAGTGTCAACTGATGTTGGCCAAAATTACAACATAGCTCTACTGGGTGCAGTGCATAGTAAAACTGGAAGCAAAAAGGGTTGAGTTTTAGTTAAGTAGGTCGTCAGTGTGGACTCAGGTTTTCAAGCCTGGAAAAAAATATAGTTATTCCTGAGGAGTAAAAAGAATGTAGCCGTGGAAGAGAGACTGATGTTAGGAAAACCTGAGATCAGGAGAGTTGTTGCAAGGACTTAGAGGTACCTTGAACTGTATCTCCACATGAAAAGGACTGTGACATGGACTTTAACCAGGTTCCCCATTGCTTTTGTGTGTCCTGACCAAAGGCATCTGACCAAAGGTCAAGGTTACTGGTTGAGGGGAGTGATTACTATGTCACTTAATGGGTATCAGTACTAAATTCCAACTACGCACTTGGAATAAAGTACCCTACCATGTAAAGATTCTGCAGAGTACAATGAATTGTCACATTTAATCCCTGTTCCTTATTTCTGTGCTCAAAAATTTCCTGCTTAGGTTGACACTGCATAGGAACTTCCACAGCTTTTAGAATGGTTAGAGTCACCGCTGAGTTTAGCCTAACCATTTACACAAATCATATTTTTTCTAGGCTCCCACTAAAGTAGGTTTAACCAAATCCAATACCTCAGTCACTGTATCCCACTGAAGTTGCCCTTAAATAGGATGACTCCTCACATTTTCATCCGCAGCTGATGCGATGTGGGTGGTGGCTGATTTTAAGCAACAGTCTAAGAGTGATCTATGAATACCCTGTGTTATCAGTCATGGGCTGGACTTCAGCTAAATTTGAGCATTTACATGTCCCATTTAGAGCATCTTTTGAACTAATCCGAAGGTGACTTTTCAATGATATCCAGGCCAGCTTAGGTTAGTTGCAATTTCCAAGGAATAAATCTTCTTCCAAACTTCAGTAGCAGGGAATGACTTCTATGCCCAGCGACCACATTCTCTAAGATCCAGATAAACTTATCTTTCCATCAGAAACATGAACTTGAGCTATACAAATGTTTTGAAACAAAGAATACCGCAGTTATCAAGGGTACTAACAGAGGGAGTTTACATGATAAAAATTATTCTCAAGGTGGCATTAGTATTGTTTAAGAAATATTATTTAAGAGAATATAAAGTTCCATGTGCCAAATTTTCATGAAAATAAAGGGCTCATAGAGAAATAACACTGAAATGTTTTTCTAAAAGATGTTATAGCACTTTAGAAGATTCTCTGGTCCGAAATGAAAGATTGGCTTGATTTGGTTCCAGAAGCCTTCCCTGTACAGAGTAGAAGGAAATTGTAGGGTCATGTCTTCTGGTCCCACTACTCCTCAGAAATATGCACTACCTGCTGTTATCTAAAAAAAACCATTGTATTATGAAGAGAAGGGGCCCCCCACCCCCAAGACTAAAGATTTAAAGGAGTTGTGCCACCATTTATCCTGGGGGCATGAAACGGGTGGCACGAGGGGCAGTATGGAGCTACTGTCTAGGAGGACAGGTGCCCAGGTGCCACGACAAAACAGATTCTTTTTGCCCCAGTCTTCTAGGTAGAAAGTTCCATTTCAACATACTGTGAAGCAGAAAGTCCCTCCTGGAGGGTAGTCTGGATGTGGACCTCAGTTTCTCTGACTCAGTCTTGGATTCCTACCCCTGCCTTAGGGCTGATAGCTGCTGTCATTTCCCTACAGGCAACACCCTCCACACTGCCACTTATTTCTTGAGTTATTAACCCCTCTGTGCCTCAGTTTCCTTGTGCGTAAAACGAGGATGAGACAAGCATGGAAGAATATCTGGCACATGGTACATGCTCACAAAGCAGTGGTGACCATTGTCAGTTACTTCTGCGCCACCTCTAGATAGCTGAGCAAGTGAAGGCCTAGCATAATTCATTTAGTTCAGTCCTCCACTGCATTCTTACGTATTACTGCTCCTTCTGCAAAAAGCTGAAAAGGGCTTCATAAAGAAATGCTATCCTTCCTTTCTCATTCAAAAGTGGAGCTGATTTTTTCTTAAACAACTCCTTACATTTTTTCATTTGAAACATGGTATATATTTCCATCTGTTCATCACACACAGAAGCTATTCTTGGTAAGATTAAGAGTGGAGTCTTGGGTGCCCTTCCCTTCAGGCTATAATCATTTAATTAGTTTGAGATTTCATTGGCAACATTTGAACTTCCCATTCCAGCATTACAGTCTTGCACTAAAAGAATGCCCTTAATCCAGAAGACCAGTAATTATATCTTTCATTATTGATGAAATTGCTTCCAATACATTCTTGGTAAAACATAAGGAATTATTTTGGGGAAGGTATTCACTTTCAGATACAGCAAGTTTTTCTCCCAGCTAGACCTTTACCAATTCATATTTATGATAAATTAGCAATAAATAATGTATTAATTTGCACATTGCAATAACATCAATGGCCCTGAAGGCCCTTAGTGAAAATTAATTCAGAGCCCATCCCTCTAAAATAAAGGAATTGTGCCCGGTAGTAAATTGGGGATCAAAATGATTGCAATGCTATCTAGGGGTCACAGCATGAAATCTGAGAAGGCCAGGAATTTTTTAAGATAGCTTGCTTTCATTACCAATTTGGCCTCTCTGTATTATGAGCAATGAACTTTGGCAAAAATAATAGAAATGCTTTACTTGTTTCATGGGGAGTTGTGATGTGAAATTAATAGCCTTAAAACTCTTTGAATGAAAAATTAAAAATTCCAAGCAGGAAGTCACAACACCACTTTATTCTCCAACATATCCCACTTTGCCTTTTTATTTTAGAACACTTACTGAAAATTTTGTGTATTTGATTTTTTTAGTAGTTTCCCTAGAGGCAAAATATCTTATGTGCTTTAATAGTTATCATTGCAAATCCATTAGATAAAGGAAAAAAAAATCCCCATAATATCCAAATGTATAATTTCCCAAATTATGTTATCAGTACTGTGTCCATAATGGGCCTAATTACCTCTTGCCTATCTTAGTGTTCTAAATATTGATCATCATTCCAAGCTTATCACAGTGGACCTATTTATTACTGCAGGGCTTAATGTAATCTGGCTTATACATTATCTGCTGTCATTTGGATCTCAGCTCTTTTACTGGCAATTTCCAAGATCTCCAGAAGCAGAGCCTTTTCTCTTGAGGCTCATAAATCCCAGGGTCTTATATAATTTCCTGAAATTCATATCAAAATTTTCAATAATGAATTTCTCATTAAGAGTCATACATTTGTATAATTTTTCCTAATGTGTCTCCAAACACTGTCTGTTTTAAAGTAAAAATATCTAGAGAAAATATGGGCATCTTAGATGTGCAAATACAAAAAATGCTTTGATTATAAGTGTGGATATGGCCCTCTAAGGGTCTTCAAGTTTTTGCCAAGTGTTGCAATACATTCTAATTTTCTTCACTAAAAATTCCTTTCTTATAAACTGAAAGTCCAAAATCCTATGCAATATTTTGGTTTCTTTCCTGGGCTCAAATTACAGCTAACAAATTTATTGAAACTGAATTTATTGCATCAAAAATATTCTCATGACACTTTTTCTTTTATTCTCTTATTCTGTTTTGTGGATAAGAAAATGGACTCTGTGACTCAATTCAGTGGGTAAACTATTTTATTTATTTATTTTTAACATTTAAGTATGTTGATATACAATAGATTCTCACCCCAACTAGTGTAATTACTATCTGTCAATGTAGGAAGATGTTATAGAACTACTGACTATATATATTCTCTATGTTGAGCTTTCATTCACATGACTAATTTATATTATGACTGAGATTCTGTGCCTCTTTATTTCCCTTCCCTACCCCATTTACCTAACCCAACCTCTCCCCTATGGTAACCACTAGTTACTTCTCAATGTCTGTAGGTCCACTGCTATTTTGTTTTGTTTCCAGATTCCACATATAGGTGAAACCATATGGTATTTGTCTCTCTGCCTGGATTATTTTACTAAGCATAATACCCTCTAGGTCCATCTGTGTTGTTGCAAATGGCAGGGTTTCTTTTTTTATGGCTGAATAATATTCCATTGTGTATATGTACCACATCTTCTTTATCCATTCATCTATTGGTGGATACTTAGGTTGCTCCCTTATCTTGCCTAATGTAAATAATGTGGCAATGAATATAGGGGTGCATACAACTTTTTGAATAAAAAAATTTTTTTTTTTTGGGTAAATTCCTAGAAGTGGAACTACTGGGTTGTATGGTATTTCTATTTTTAGTACTTTGAGGAATCTCCATACTGCTTTCCATAGCAGCTGAACCAATTTACATTCCCACCAACAGTATAGGAGGGTTCCCTTTTCTCCGCATCCTCACCAACCCTTGTTATTTCCTGTCTTTTAGATAGTAATCATTCTAATTAGATAGTAGCCATTCTAAATGGTGTGAGGTGTTATCTCATTGTGGTTTTGATCTGCATTTCCCTGATGATTAGTGATGTGGAGCATCTTTTCATGTGCTTCTTGATCATATGTATTTCTTCTTTGGAAAATTGTCTATTAGGTCCTCTGCCCTTTTTTAATTGAATTATTTGTTTTTTTGGTGTTGAGTCGTATGAGTTCTTTATATATTTTGGATGTTAATCCCTTAACGGGTAAATTGTTTACAAATATATTCTCCCATACTGTAGGATGCCTTTCTGTTTTGTTGATTGTGTCCTTTGCTGTACGGAAGCCTTTTCGTTTGATGTAGTCCCACTTGTTTGTTTTTGCTTTTGTTTCCCTTGCTTGGGGAGATACGGCCAAAAAAAATTGCTTATGCTTATGTTCAAGAATTTTTGCCTATGTTTTCTTCTTAGAGTTTTATGGTTTCATGTCTTACATTTAGGTCTTTAATCTACTCCAAGTTTACTTTTGTGTATGGTGTTAGGGAGTAACTGGTTTCATTCTCTTGCATGCAGCTGTCCAATTTTCCCAGCACTACTTATTGAAGAAACTAGCATATAATTTTTCATAGAATTCTCTAATAAATCTTTGTATTTGTGGTGTCAGCTATAACTTCTCTTTTTTTCACTTTTGGTTATGTGTATTTGTTTTTTGTTTTTTTTCTTGATAAGTCTGGTTAGGGGTTTGCCTGTTTTGTTTATCTTCTCAAAGATAAACCAAAAACCAGTTCTTGGTTCATTATTTTTTCTATTGTTTTCTTAGTCTCCATTTTCTTTATTGCTGCTCTGATCTTTATTATGTCCTTCCTTTTGCTAAGTTTGGGTTTCATTTGTTCTTCTTTTTCTAGTTTCTTTAATTGTGAGTTTAGACTGTTTATTTGGGATTGTTCTTGTTTCTTGAGGTAGACCTGTATTGCTATGTACTTTCCACTTGTAACTGCTTTTGTGTCATACCAAATGTTTTGAACTGCTGTGTTTCTTTTTTCAGTTGTCTCCATGTATTGTTTGATTTCCTCTTTGATTTGTTTAGTGATACATTGATTATTTAGAAGCCTGTTGTTTAGTCTCCATGTTTTTTTCTCCATGTAATTGATTTCTAGTTTCATACAATTGTGATCTGAAAAGATGTTTGATACAATTTCAATCTTTTTGAATTTATTGAGGCTCTTTTTCTGTCCTAATGTAATCTATTCTGGAGAATGTTCCATGTGCTCTTGAGAAAAACGTGTTTATCTTGCTGTGTTTGGGTAGAACATTCTGCATATATCTGTTAATGTCTATCTAGTCTAATGTGTTATTCAACACTTATGTTTCCATATTTATTTTCTGTCTGGATGATCTGTCCACTGATGGAAGTTAACATCCCCAAGATGATTGTGCTGTTGTCTGTTTCTCCGTTTGGGTCTGCTTGTATTTGTTTTATGTATTTAGGTGCTTCTATATGTTGGCTGCATAGATATTTATAATGGTTATATCCTCTTGATAGAAAGACCCCTTCATCATTATGTAATGTCCTATTTTGTCCGGGTATTTTCTTTGTTATGAAATCTATTACCAAGTACTGCTACTCCTGCTTTTTCTTCCCTTTTATTTGCATGAAGTATCTTTTCTCATCTCTTCACTTTCAGTCAATGTATCTCTTTGGGTAAACTATTTTTAAAAACACATCTACGAACCCTATCTCTGGGTAGTTCTGTTAAGGCAACTGAAGAACTCAGACAAGCCCATTCCCAGTAGACTGGTTTGTTTTAACCTTTTGTTTTCCCTCTATCTGCCTTATTAGGAAAACTATCAGATTAAAAACAATAGCAACAAAATCAAAATTGCATTAGAGATTATGAATTAATATGGCTACTTAAAGGAAAAACAAAAACAAAAAACCAAAACACTATTTTTATTATTTAAGTGGGGAAAAAAAGACTCATTTGAGAGTCAAATAAATAGACTTAAGCTTTCCTACCTGTGAAATAGGATCAATAGGATCAATACATGCCACCTACCATTTTCTTAGTCTTGTTGATCTTTGTATCCTTAGCACAGAGAAATACTAAATAAATATTTCTTGTAAGAATAAATGAAGGTGAAAGTAAAGGGTAGCTACGGCACTTGGATTCCCCTTTTCTCTGTTCTGTGAGGTGAACAAAGTTTTATGTGGAGAAACACACCCACAATTGCTGTGCTTCCTCAAAGCCCCCCATACCTTCCTGCACTTTGTTAATACAACCCTTAGGTTCTTTTGCATCACCTTCAAAGATTTAATAATTCCTGCCCTTCATATAATTATTCACTCAGCTTCTTTATATTTTGTCTTTTTATATGAGTCATTCCTTTTGTTTAACTTCTCTCTTAGTACCATTTAGCTTTTCTGCCATCCCCACTTCCTTATGTCTTCTTTAACTGCTCTTATTTTTACCCACTGCCAAGAACACCTTTATTTTTCTTGCAGCTCTTCCTTGTATATCTTGACAACAGGCTTATCACTCTGACCACAAACTCTTTCACTGATTTTTCCCCCTCTTTCCTTTTACCATTTATTCTTTGTAAGGCTTTCTTCAACAGCATATCTTCCTTCTGCTTTTGATTGTCGAGTGCTTATGTCTTATGTGAGTCTATATTCTAGTACTCTCAAAATAAAGTATATAAAGAGTTCTAGTAAGTGTCTTAAAAACAATTAGCATAACTAAAAGGTCAAACTTATTTTTTGGATGGGAGCCCCATCAAGATATTTTTATATGTTGTATAATTGAGTTCCTTTTTTTTAAACATTATTTTTATACTTTTTGCTTTACTGCTTTCTCCCTTTTTTATAGCTGACTGTCCTAAAATAAACCTTCAGATTCTTAATTACTTATTTACAGAACAGATAGAAAGTGAAGTTTTTAAGTTTGAAATTAATATGAATAACAATCTCAAGTCAGCTATCAATGTTTACTGCATATGTTTGTGTGGTCAGAAGAGGAGAAGATAAGCATAACAGTAACATTTCCTTGTTGCTCTATAATTTACGGAGTTCTTTCCTGTACAAAATTAGATCACATCACATCACACACAACTGATCTTACCCAAATTCACTTGTACATTAATGTCCAGAGACAGCTACAAAGAAGGAGAGAGGTAGAGCAGGATAAAGTAACTTTTAAGTAATGAGAGCAATTTCTCTTACTATCACTTTCAACGGGAGTATACCCACAAGTGAGTATGTGTCTAGGAGTGAGTCAGAGTGTAGAGGAATGAACAGTTTGCTGTGAGTATCTGCTTTGTTTTTTAATCCTGGGTAAACATTTTCTTATTGAGATTCAATTAACATAGAACATTGTATAAGTTAAAGGTGTGCAACGTGATGATCTGATACATGTATATATTGTGAAATGATTACCACAATAAAGTAAGTTATCACCTCCATCACCTCACATAATAGCCATTTTTTTGTGTGTGGCAAGAACACTTATGATGTACTCTATTAGCAACTTTCAAGTATATGATATAGTGTTGTTAAATACAGTCACCATGATGTACACTAAGAACTTACTCATAACTGGAAGTTTGCACCCTTTGACCAACATATCCCCATTTTCCTCATCCTTCAACTCTTGGCAACCAGCCTTCTTTACTATGTTTTATGAGATCAGCATTTTTAGATTCCACATGTAAATGAGATCATATAGTATTTGCATCTCTCCAACTTATTTCAACTTAGCATAACACCCTCCATCTATGCCATCACAAGTGACAGAATTTATCTTTCTTATGGGAAAATAATATTCTATTCTGTATGCATCTCACATCTTCTTTATCCATTCATCCACGGATGGGCACCTGGGTTGTTTCCATGTCTTGGCTATTGTGAATGATGTGCAGTGAACATGGGAGAGCAGATATCTCTTCAAAACAGTGTTTTCATTTCCTTTGTGTTCATACTCAGGAGTGAGATTGCTGGATCATATGGTAGTTCTATTTTTAATTTTTTGAGGAACCTCTAGTGTTTTTCATAGTGTCTGCACTAATTTACATTCCCATTAACAGTGCACAAAGTTCCCTTTTCTCCACATTCTTACCAGTACTTGCTTTCTCTTATATTTTTGTTAATAGCTATTCTAACAGGTATAAGGTGATGGTCTCTGCTTGCTCCTCACGCCATAGGGCATATTGCCATAGGGGGTGTGATTCCTGAGTTTCAAGATTTATAACTTTCATGCGTCCCCACCTTCACACACAAGTCAACCACCTCATCTGGCACATGATGGAAGAAATGGCTATCTGTTGGATATAATTTTGAATTCTCTTCTTTAAGGTGAATTTAGGGTATTTTCAATGACGTTTTGTGATTTCCTTTCCCTGATGACTTAGGAACCATTCTTGAAAGAATTATATATTATATCTTAGGTAGAGTTCAGAACAACCACTCAACTTAACTTTCTTCCAATTCTTCTTTTAAATTCTGAGTTTGTAGGTAAGGAAACATGGGAGTATTAACTTCGAAGAGCTGCTCCGATGCTATATGAGGCCTTCCTTATATGGGTGGCCGTGCATTAGGCCCCTTCCACCTTCTTCGATACCTCAGAAATAAAAGATAAGGCACCTACTTCCTTCCAAGATGCTAGAGTCCATGTCTGAAACAAAGATGGATGTAGACGAAGCGATAACATCAGGGAATAAAGGGTTGTCCTTTAACATTTGTGAAGGGTCCAATGGGGGTGCCACACAGATACCCAAATTTTAGAAAATAAAAATATCTGACTCCTGGCTTTCTCTGGAGTTACGTTTTTAATGGGGGCCATGCTATCTCTTCACTCCACTAATTCACTACCTCTTCAGCATCCCCTAATTATTAATTTTTAAACCAATAGCTATTATAAGCACAGGTTCTGGTAGAAGACTGCTTGGGTTCATGTCCCACTGCATCCCTGTTCCTATTGTGTTAACTTGGGAGGCTCTTACCTCTCTGTGCCCCAGTTTCCTCATCTAAAAAACAAATCATGATACGCTCCCTCACAGGGTAGATGGGGACTATCAGATACAGAGCTTAAACATGGTGCCTGGCACACAGTAAATATTCAGTAAGCATTAGTTTGTACTGTATATCTTCTTTATGAGCAATGTTTACACTCATTAGGAAGATTCTCTACAACCAAGAGAATGCCAAGAGGATTTCTGTTTCCATATCTGTATATCGTGGGCCTAGGTCATCATTAGTTTGGAATTTTCACTCTTAAATCAATCTTTAATCACTCTTTTTGTATTAAGACTTTTCATCAATTTTCAAATCATGTTCTATACGCTTCACTTCTTACAATAGCCCATGAAAGCTTGTTTCTTAGGGGGTCATCTTCCATAAAGAAAATGAATGCTAAAATTACTTGATGAGAGTGACTGTGTCTGGGACAACAAGAAAAGAGCTGGTTAGTTTCTTTTACCAGCCACATGACTCTTCTCCCTCAAACTAACCCACGACACCATCAGTGAAATGACAAACTGGACAAGGTCATAGACTCTTGGGGTCATAGGTCAATAGGCATCTCTGTGAATGGTAGAGCTAAGAATGCTGGCATACAGCACAGGTCAGGACTAGAGTAGTTTAGATTTGTGGAAGTCCAGAGAAAGAAAAGCATACTGTGATCCTGAGTCACTGAAAAGGCTTCATGAATGCAGCAGGACTGGTCCTTGAGGATGGATAGAACACAGGTAGGAAAAGTAGGAGGTGAAGAGGCACTCCACAAAGGGGGAAAAGCATGAGGAAAACTCCTCACATGTGTATTGGGTGGTAGGAGGCTACATGGAGTGATGAGTAAGGGAAAACAATTGTGCTACAGATTGGTGGGAAATAAAGTAAGATATGAAGGGCCTCAAAATACGGCTAAGAAGACAAGACCAAAAACAGGAGCCAATTGGAAGCCTTTCAAGTTTTTCACCAGAGGAACTGCTTGATAATATTGGTATTTTGAGAAAAGATAATATGGAAGACATTTATAGGATAAATTACAGAGAATAAAGACTGCTGCTATATTACGTAGCAATGGGATTCACTGCTAATAAAATACTTTGTTCTTTACTTTCTTCCTTTATGTAATTTCAACCTCAGGCTTTTGTGAAACAATTACTTCAAAAACACTGTTAGTGTGGTTAGTCATCTTTCCTCACAGTGAACAGAGCTACTTCCCCCAGATCTTTCTTTGACCAGGTGGGAAAGGCTGAAGAATCATGCTGAGGTCCACTTGGGAGGCAAGAGGTGCTCACAGTTGTGCCTCCATCATGTGTAGGACAGGGGCACTACCTGCCACCCCAAACGTCTTCCTGGTATGGCTAAGCTGTGACTCTCATGGCCAGACCCTATGCTGTCTCCTTTTAAGTACGCTTTACTATATTTTGTAATCTATAACGATTAATGGGCAGTAAAACTAGTAACATGGGAACACACAAAATAAATGAGGTGGCAAATATGGAAAGGAAGTCCCACTTAATGTTGTTGTGAAATCTGACAACATTCTGGAGTGTCCCTATAACTCAGCCTGTGGAGCCCTTGCCAGGGGGAAACAAGGTTATAAGAAAGTGGTATTTCCATTAATAACTCCTCCTTGGGGAAGACTGTGATCAGTCTTGTACTGAAAGTCTTGCTGGAGTGTAGTGAAATGTCAGAGTACATGGAAACACTGCTTCGCTCCATCTGAGGGAAGCTCCTGGAGAAAAAGGCAGAGAGCTCTCCTCTCCAGCTATCCTGATCTGTTCCTTTTATCTCCTAGTGTTGACGTCTGTTCTTTGTTTTTTCTTTCCCTACCCAGTATCCATTCTTCCAACTGAACTGAGCATCCTGAATCCCTTGGGTTACTAGGCCTCCCCGACTCTCACCCACAAGTGTTCTTATGAGTCAGGCATGACTAGTCAGTGTTTTTCATCCCCTGGTTGATTCAGGGATAGGCAGTTGGCCCATAGAGGGCTGATCAAAACTAGTCCTGGTAGAATGACCAAGAAAAAGTCATCATCTTTGCTACTGGGTTACCGAGAGGGTAAGTCAGGAGCTGCTATGGCCATCTTGCATTCCCATAAAAAAGAAGCTCATTGAGGGGAATTAAACCATGAGAGAAAGTATTACTGATACTGAGACCTTAGATCCAACCATGTCTTTATGTAAATACTCCTCTGAATTTTTTAGCTGTGTGAGTTAACAAATTATCTTCTTTGCAAAAGCCAGTTTGAAATTTTTTTTTCTAGAAAGTTTTGACTTAATATCCTATTCTACAATCTCTCAGCCAATAATGACCCACCAGCTGTTTCTATCCAGGTCAGACAGATACTTGAGGAACAGGGAAAATTTTTCCTTGGCTATAATGTTGGTGGAGGGATCATAAATGCAAAGCTGATCACAGCAGTGAGAGGTGAAAAGGCCCTCTTCAGACACCGGCCTAGAGGTGGTGTTGTCCTAGTCTATTACTGCGTGGACTTTAAGAGAGACAAATACCCAACAGTGAAGAGTTGTATTAAACTGATCTGCTAAGTTTGGCCCTGACTTCTCTGTGAAGAGGGGGCCATTCTCCAGATCATTACTAATAATGATAGAAATAATATTAATTGTTATATACTTTAGAAAGATCAAATGGCTCTCAAAAAAGGAATAAAATCACTTCTTGCTATGGCTGACCAAGGGTTCAAACAGCCTGTCTACAATTGCATTAATTAAGTTATGGATCTTAACGTGGTAAGAGTAAACCTGGTATCACTTTTAAGGGCCTGTTCTCCCCAGGGTATTCCCACGGCTACTCAACAGAGACCCCGCATTTGTGAGGAGACAGAGCTGCCTCTTGAGGAGGAGGTGTCTATGTCTGGACAGGGATTTGTGTTGTATGAGCATGCTTATTTCAAGTTTCTTTGTCACGCACTTTCTAAGTGAACTGCGAATCAGGAGCTTATCTATATATGAACGAGGAAACGAAGGACTAAAAGCAGTCTAGTGTGGCTAACAATAAAGATGCTGATGTACGAAGCCTCCTTGGTGTGGACTTGGAATAGGTAGACCTAGGGTTAGGCAGGTCAGCTAACCTCTCTGGGCTTCAGTTTCTTCATCTATAAAAGTAGAATAATGAAGAATATAATACTAATGATGATAGTGATAGTGATGGTAAAAACAGCAGCATCTCCCTGTACCAGGTATGTTCTGAGAGTATTTTATATATATATGTGTATATACATACATACTCAGACACTTATTTATATGAGGTATACACTATTGTTATTCCAATTATATAGTTGGGAAATTGAAGCACAGATAGGTTATGTAACTTGTATAAGTTAACAGTAAAGCCAATCTCAGGGTTTTTGTTGTAATCAGTTGAAATTACACATGTATAGCAAGTAGTAAAGCTGCAACATACTCTATGTCACATATGTATGTCATTAGGTTGATATTAATAAGAAAAAAAGGGTTTTTCCTCCACATGTATTAAAGACACAGGACTCAACTGATTACAAGATGACAAAGAAAGAAGGGTCTCTCTTTGTGAACACCTGCTCTTAAGGAGAAAGCAATCTATATGGAGTCAAAACGCAGAATTCGAAAGCATCCCCAAACAAGGCAGGATATAGCAAGATGTGGAGTGGGTACTAGGAGGCCGGAGAGAACAAGAAGCCTCTGGGTTGAAATGGACCCCTGGATAGACTGAGAGATGCTCATGGAGACTGAGAGGGAGTGAGGTGTGAGCAGAGGCCTGCTGGGAAGCGGCAAGCCCACCAATTTGTTTACTGCAGAGTATTCACAGGAGCCCGGGAGTGCAGAGGCAAGGACAGACAGAGAAGATGGACAAGAGTGAAGAGGCCTCTAGCGGCCAGATGCCCAGGCGTGTGATGGGCCCCAGGGGCAACATCAGGACTCCGAAGTCTGTGACCCTGTGTCCAAACAAAGTCACTCAAATACACAAAGGCAGGGCTTTTCTAAGTGTGCTGTGCCCTGTGTGTGTATGATCTAAGGACCTAATACTGGGAAAGATGCTTTGTTATAGCTCAACAACAACAAGCTAATCTTTATTTAAAACTGACTGTGGGACAGGCTCTGTGCCAAATGTTTATAATCTCTGGACAGCCCCAGGAAGGGGTTATTTTATTATATGTCTTTTAGAGAAGTCAGCCTCCCAGAACAGGAGCGTCAGTTCTGTCCCAAACATTGCAAAGCCCCATTTTACTTTTAATAATTAATTACAATAAAAACAGACAGAAAATAAAGCTTTTCTAAAAAGTGTTTATATCAAAAAAGAAAGGACTATATGGTTCAAAACTAATACTCCCACGCAAAGAAAAGAGCTTTTTGTTCTTATTTTAAAATCAACCTTTGAACAAACAGTGCTGCATTTTATTTTCCCCTGCCTTGTTCTGGGTAAGAATTTAGGAAGGAGCTTGGGATGCATCATTAAATGGTTTTTCCCATCATCTTCTGACTGAGTTATTGGCACTAGTGATAGCCATGGGGGGAAAAATAAATGTTTATGATGATTTAAAAGGCCAATTATAAGCCTTTGCCTTATTCCTTACTCAGCATCCTGAATGGCATGTAAAAACGGCAGTGAAAAAATACTACGTTAGACAGTTTAGCTGAGAAGAATGTCAGTTTTCAGTTACACTTGAAGAATAAGGAACATTAGGATACCATTAACAGTTTCAGAGTAATGGAGGCAAAGCAGGATTGTTTTCTATTATTATTATTACGGCCATTAATGGGTCAGAGCCTTCCAAGAGAAAGAGGCTGGGGGCCAAGCCAGACACTCTCAATACAGCATTAACTCTTTCAGGTCAAAAGGGGCCCATTTACTGGGCTGCGGCAGTCATTTAATAAATGATCCTCTCGTGGCCTCGAAGAATTTATCTCCTGTCTAGAGAGTCTGGCTTACACATTCCTATTTTCTGTATTTTATCCCAACAAATATCCCAGTAAGAGAAAAGGTTTCTTTGCAGATAATTATTTAGGGAGGGAGGGAATATTTTTTAAAGCAGAAAAACAAAAACAACCTGTCACCATGCATCAGTCACTGTGTGCAAATCTGGAAAACGATAATGAGCCTCATGAAATAACAGAGTTAAGATGAAAAAACTAAAGGTGTAAGATGAAACGATTTTCTTTCAAAGGAGGTACCTGCTGAAATCATTTCTTCCCCCATTGCTCACTTTGTGCAGTTTATATGTGACTAAGTACATCTAATCCTGTCTCTTTCTGAAGTTAATGTCAGCTACTAGAATAATCTGCTTTCTTGATTTAATTGCACAGTTTAACCTCTGACATAACCTTTTAATTCACACTATGATAGCCAGCCTGACAGAAAGTTTTTCTAGAAATATGAGTAACTTCCCTAAGGTAACAACTGCTTTCCCTTTTGTGGGTATAGAGGGGAACATTCTGCCCCAGATCATCAAATACACCAAGGCTGCTCTGGCATTAGAGGAGGCTGGTTTACTGCAGGGAAGAGGGGAGCTTACTTGGGTATCTTGTAGGTTAAAGGTTGATGCACAACAATGTGAATGTACTTAACACTAATGAAATGCACATTTTAAGACAGTTAAGATGGCATATTTTATGTTATGTGTATTTTACTACACTTAAAATTTCTTTTTAAAAGTTGGATGCATGGTTATTAAAAAAGTGTATGATCTAGAATATTGATGATAGTTTGGATGATGAAAGTGTTTAGGTCCACCTTGATTCAAGGTTATAGAAAAAGAAAACACTGTAAACATCTTGCTGTTGTTTACGGAATTGAACTGAATTAAGGGAACCGAATTAATAAGACTCTCTAGCTCCTCAAACCATCAGGACAGGAATCTTGGCCATAGAAGTGTAAGGATTTACACCGTCTGAAGCTTTTGGTTTTATACGGAAGCCAAACAATGATTTGGGCAGTGTGGAACTGATACCCAATTGAGTTTAGGCAATTTTTAAACCTGAAAAGTGATAAAATTCTGATGTTGTTTTAACCTTGGTTTATTTTTCCTTTCAAGGTATTAAGAAAGTTTCTTCTGTTTAACCATTTAAGGAACATGATTTGGGGATGCAACTTGCAACAGCAGAAATTTAAATGATTCGTTTTCTTATTTAACTCATTGATATCCCAAGAGGAGACAGATATTAAAGGTTATCTTTTAAGTACCACTTGAATTATTAAAAATACTGACTCCTGGGATCAGAACCAAGATGGTGGCGTGAGTAGAGCAGCGGAAATCTCCTCCCAAAACCATATATATTTTTGAAAATACAACAAATACAACTAATCCTAAAAAAGAGACCAGAAGACCCAGGATAACAGCCGGACCCGAGCACCCCTCACCCCAACTCCTGGGAGAGGAGTTGGAGCGGGGAGGGAGAGGGAGCCCAGGACTGCTAAACACCCAGCCCCAGCCATCCGGACCAGAGCGCAGACACAGTGCGTGCGTGGGGTGCTGTAAGCTAGGGAAACAGGACAGTAAGACCTGTGAGCGGGTCCCCGCAGCTGGCGCACCCGGGACAAAGAAAAGCGAGTGCCTCTTGAAAGTCTTAAAAGGGACAGGGATGCCACAGCTGGACGGAAGTGCCCCAGGACACTTAGCCCAGCAACTGGGAATCATGGGGAACTCTGGGCACCCGAACCCCCACAGCGCAGAGCGGAGGCCCCTCACTGTGATAAACAGCTTCCTGCCTGTTCCCCCTCCGATGTGGCTCCGCCATATTGGAGAAGCAGCCTGAGGCAGGCCACGCCCACAGCAACTGCAGCGCTAAACTCCATAGCGGCAGGGCAAGAATCAGAAGCCCCGTCTGCGTGCAGCTGCCCAGCACAAGCCGCTAGAGGTCGCTGTTCTCCCAGGAGAGGAAGGCCACAAACTGGCAAGAAGGGACTTTCTCTTACCCAACACACGCGCCAGCTCCCCACAAATATATCTATCACCATGAAAAGGCAGAAGAAATTGATACAGACCAAGATCACAGAGATGAACCCTGAGAAGGAGATAGACCTAACCAGTCTTCCTGAAAAAGAATTCAAAATAAAGCTCATAACCATGATGGTGGAGCTGCAGAGAAATATGCAAGAGCTAAGGGATGATGTCCAGAAGGAGATTACAGAAATGAAACAATCTCTGGAAGGATTTATAAACAGAATGGATAAGATGCAAGAGACCATTGATGGAATAGAAACCAGAGAACAGGAACGCATAGAAGCTGACGCAGACAGAGATAAAAGGATCTCCAGGAATGAAACAATATTAAGAGAACTGTGCGACCAATTCAAAAGGAACAATATCCGCATTATAGGGGTACCAGAAGAAGAAGAGAGAGAGAAAGGGATAGAAAGTGTATTTGAAGAAATGATTGCTGAAAATTTCCCCAAACTGGGGGAGGAAATAATCGATCAGACCATGGAAGTGTACAGAACTCCCAACAGAAAGGACCCAAGGAGGACAACACCAAGACACATAATAATTAAAATGGCAAAGATCAAGGACAAGGACAGAGTTTTAAAGGCAGCTAGAGAGAGTAAAAAGGTCACCTACAAAGGAAAACCCATCAGGCTATCATCAGAGTTCTCAACAGAAACAATACAGGCCAGAAGAGAATGACATGATATATTTAATGCAATGAAAGAGAAGGGCCTTGAACCAAGAATACCGTATCCAGCACGACTATCATTTAAATATGAAGGAGGGATTAAACAATTCCCAGACAAGCAAAAGTTGAGGGAATTTGCCTCCCACAAACCACCTCTACAGGGTATTTTAGAGGGACTGCTCTAGATGGGAGCACTCGTAAGGCTAAATAGATGTCACCAGAGAAAATAAAATCACAGGAAAGAAAGCAGACCAACCAAATACTAACTAAAGGCAAAAAATAAAATCAACTACCCACAAAAGCAGTTAAAGGAAGCACAAAAGAGCACAGAATTAAACAACCAACACCAACATATAAAGAACGGAGGAGGAGGAATAAGAAGGGAGAAAAATAAAGAATGACCAGACAGTGTTTAAAATAGCTCAATAAGTGAGTTAAGTTAGACAGTAAGATACTAAAGAAGTTAACCTTGAACCTTTGGCAACCACGAATCTAAAGCCTGCAATGGCAATAAGTACATATCTTTCAATAATCACCCTAAATGTAAATGGACTGAATGCACCAATCAAAAGACACAGAATAATAGAATGGATAAAAAAGCAAGACCCATCTCTATGCTGCTTACAAGAGACTCACCTCAAATCCAAAGACTATAGGAACAAAGAAAGACTGAAGGAACAAAACAGCAGCAGAATCATAGAACCTAAGAATGGACTAACAGTTACCAAAGGGAAAGGGACTGGGGAGAAAGGGAGGGAAGGGAGGTATAAGGGTGGGGAAAAAAAAGGGGGCATTACAATTAGCATGTATAGTGTGGGGGCATCATGGGGAGGGCTGTGCAACACAGAGAAGACAAGTAGTGATTCTACAGCATCTTACTATGCTGATGGACAGTGACTGTAATGGGGTTTGTGGGGGGGATTTGGTGAAGGCGGGACCCTAGTAAACATAATATTCTTCATGTAATTGTAGATTAATGACAACCAAATAAATAAATTAATTAATTTAAAAAAATACTGACTCCTTAAAATGCTAGGACAAAAGTCTCTGGCAATAGGTAGTACAAGGATTCATAAGTAGACTATCACTAAGAAGAGAAAGAGATCAATAAGGTGAAATAGCAAACCAAGTCCAAACACGTATCATTTTGTAGAAATTCCTTTGCAAAGAAATATAAAGTAAAGACGGGGGGTGGGAATCCCCTCATTCAATATTTCTCTTTTGCCATAGGTATTTTTATTTCAATTATTCCAATATGAGTTTTTCTCTCTGTAGCTTGGATTTTTTCCTGTGCTGAAATGATAATTCTTTGCTTATATAACCTCACTAATGCTGTATTAGAGTTTTGCTGCATGATCAAATAAAAAGAGGTCTGGGGGTTGAGCAAAGGAAATTTGTTTAAACAAACATCTCTGATAATTAGAAAACTGATGGGAAATTTTCTACAAAGCAAACCTAGGTTACTGATGTGCACGGATTAAACCCAGGAAGCCACACAAGTAGAATTAGTTTCTTTCTGTCCTCAACTTCAAATATAAGAGGTTCTCACCTGTGGATGCATTTCAGGGATAAACTCATGTATAATATTTTTCTCTGTTCTCTTTAGGGAAAATTAGGCCCTTTAAAACATATACACTTGGCCAGGAGGTTCATTTCTCAAGATGAAGTGGTTTTGATTTGTTGATGGACAGAAAACAGTACCCTGTCCTCAGAGGACAGCTCATGGTACCTTCAAAATGTTTAGCACTGCAATTCTAGAAAGAGTCTCTCCTACTTCTTGTTCAAATCCGTCTTTGGTGAAAAGTGTATATTTTCACAGCTTAGGAAAAAAAGTAGGTTTGTTAGTCTGCTTAAATTCCAGAGATGAAGCATGGGCCTGGGACCTTGGGCCATGAAGGCCTGGGGACTGGTGTAACCTGGGTTTCTCAAGTTGGTCTCTGACTCCACCTGCTCTTTGCTTTGCCTGGTGTCCTGCTCCTCATTTTCAAACAGTGTTCAGTATCTGAGATGCTAAAGCAAATGTTTGTTTAACATGATCAACCCAAACCCTTTTCTCCTTAGGCCTGCCCCTTCTTTCCTGCACCTGTCTACGATGGCGTCATGGAATCCTATACCCTTGAAATGTTTATGGCTTCATTTTATAGCTGCCTTTGCCCCACCCCAGCAGTCGAGCAGCCACTCTAATTTAAGAAGCCCTAAATATTGTTGCCATGGGTGACACAAGAGCATCAAGAATGGTGGAGCTCAACTAATAAAAAGGCTTTCACAGCATTTCAGCCTTCGCTCATAAGTAAAGTTAAAATTTATGGCTTTTAAAATAGTGGATCTGGAAGAGGTCAGGTTAAATGGCTGCTAGTAATAAAAGGGAATCAATACACCACACCATCTTGAAACAGCCAGCAAACTAAATAAACACTTCATCCAAATCCACTTGGCCCTGAATTAAAAGAACATAAAATACTGTATTTATTTGGGTTGTTCCCCGTCCATCAAGAGCTTGCTTCTCTAGGTCTCAACAACATCTACCCAAGACAAGTATCAAATGTTTGTTAGCCAAACGGCAATGAGAGGACATGTAATGAAGTGTTAACCCTTATCAGGGAAGCACATGTAGATTGGTTTACCAGAAACAAACAAGTAAGACAAACAGACTGGCTTGAGAACGCAACAAAATTTCTGATACTTAGTTACAAAACTGACACTGGAATTTGATATCCTCTGAGAACCAAGCCTTCCCTCAGGATAAAAAAGGAAAACTAAAGAAGTGTGTTTCAATAGTTCCTTTCTCTTATGCTGAACTCTGAAACTTCATCTAGATTTTAGAAAGAAAATTAAGCCATTTGCAATAATGAACAGAATCACAAGTCTGAAAACCAAGAACAATTGTGAATGGCACTGGAAAGAGAAAAATTACTGAATTTTGAAAGCAGGGCAAGTAAAGATGATTTTTTTTTTCCTGCTACAAATTATCCAAGGTGCAAAAACACCATCTACTTTTCTTTGGTGACAAATAGTTTAATAATATGTTAATGCTACTTTTCTATTCAAAAGTTCATACATGGGGAAAAGGAGTAGTGACTGTATTTTGTCCTAAAGCCATTTTTCCCTTTTGGAAGGTATTGTATGAAAGCTATTTATGTCAGAAAAAGCCGTCTGCTATTCATTCCTTCAGACAGAAGAAATCCTGACACAAAGGACTCTTTTACCCTTTACTAATAGCTTTACGGTTTAATATTTTAAATGTATTTGTGCTTTGCATGGGAAAGTATGGCTCTGGAATGAAAATAAGTGATCAAGGTTTATAGACATCATAGGTAAAACAGGCGTACTTCCTTTTTCGTAGCTTTAGTCTGTATTTAGTTTTCCTGCTGGGAATAATCTTGGGTTTCAGAAACCCAGCTTTCTGGTCAGAAACAATGGATACCTTACTCTCCAGGATGTGCTTCTCTTTGGTCTGTTTGACTCCATTTGAAAATGAGAAATGTTCTCTAAGTAAGGGTTCATTTTAGGGAAGTGATGTCCTTTTACTGAAATGGGACTGGCTGAGCCACTGACAGCAGCCTCCTCCTCTGAGGGACCCTGCCTGTCATGACGTGACTCAGAGGAATCTTTTCTGAGTTTTAGGGGAACACACTAATACTAGACTGAGGTAATCCTAAGGTCTGGGCTTCGAAAACATATAAAAGCAGTGATTTAAGGAGAAATAATTCTGTTCCAAATGATAAGATACCCATTTAGTTTGCCCTTTGGACAGTCTGACATTTAATAATGCCATTGTGAAATTATGGCAAATGTACATAATGAACAAAGCAAAACCTGAAAATGTGGAAGAATATAATGAGGAAAGCTGGTCAAAGATGAAATATGAGTAAGACAAGTCCTCCAGTGGCATTGTCACCAGTAGAGTAGGGCAGGGGGATGGCAGACCATGAGTAAGGTGGAGGCACAGCACCCGGAACTTAGAGAAGCCGTTGTCCACTGTGCTGGGAAATCTGGACAAAATATTTTAAGTAAAAAATTGTGAACTGGAACCAGTATTGAAAGTGGAAGGAAGGATGCACTGGTACCACCACCACTCATGGTGCCAATGGGTGTGAAAGGCTGTGTGGAATTGTGGGGAGAAGTTAGTACAATCAAGGAAACTGGAGAATGAAAACTTTTATCAAGTTCAGTAGCTTCTTGTAGTTGTGAGTCAGAACTAAATTCAAGTTTCTTAAGGAATAGAGTGGACACAATTTTTTGGTCTCACAATTTCAGGAATCTCACCAAAAAGTTTTCTAAATATTTCCCTTCGCTCTCAGAAATTTTACAATAAATCTTTGAAGTTTCTCCTTTCTTAACCTCAAAAATGGTCTGTGTTGCTGTATCCATCCTGTCTTCTGATGTCCAATAAAGAGAGGCCCCTCCCTCCCCTGAGCCTATCAATCGTCCTGACTGTGTCTAGAAATTCTCTCTTCACTGAAATCATCTTTTGGGTCTCTCCCACTCAAAAGATCCTGCAGGTATTGTAACTTCCATTTTTCCCTCCTCTTTGGGTGTAGCTGGAGGCCTCATCCATGGAGGCTACCTTCCTTTGGTCTCTGCGTCCTCTGCCATATGGCTTCCAGCCCCAGTGCTCCCCCATGGCTCCAAGGTCACCAATCACCTCCTAATTGCCAGAAACAATAAACTTCCTTCAGTCTTGATTTCGTTTGATCTTTCTGCAGCACTTCATACTTTCCTTAGCCCTTGCTACTTGAAATCCTGTCCTCCTCTGCATCCATGCCTGTGCTACCTGGTTCTTCTCCTAACATATCAGTCCTTCTCAGTCTCTTTTACGGGTACCTGTTCTTTACCCCTTTTCCAAGATTTACTCCTCAGCTCAATGCTGTCTTTATTCACATTCTCCATCTGGGCATCTGTATCTAGATTTTTTGATCATCCAATCAAATTACTCCTACAGGCTCCCCACAGCTTTTGGGAGAACATCTAAACTTCTCAGGATGGTTTACAAAGCCCTTTATGACCTGGCCTCTTGCATATAAGTTAACTCCCCTGTCTCCTTCCCTGCATATTCCAAATTCTAGCTTTTGGAACTAACTGCTGTCCTTCAAAGATGCTAGCTCCCTCCTTTGGGTCTCTGCACATGCCATCCCAGATTCTCCAGGATTCTATTCTCTCCTCTCTGGCCAGCGATTCCTCAACCTTATTTTCTTAGATACCACTTCCATCAGGGAGCTTTCTAACCACTTTTATGTCAAGAAACAATGGAGATGAAAGTAGTCAGGTTCCTCATTTCTGTTACAATGTAAAAACAACTAGTATTTACTAAGTGCCAGGCATTTTCAGCACTATACACTTTCACAAGATTACTCCTTGCCAGGACTCTTGGATGCAAGTGCTATTATTACTGTCACTTATATAGAGGAAAAGTTGGGCACAGAGAGATTAAGTACCTTATCCAAGTCACACAGCTGGTAAGTAACAGAGCTGGGATTTGAACTCTTTCTCTAGATTCAGTGACCTCAACATCATGATACAGTAGCTCTAATGAATTATGCATTATTCTGTGCATTTTCTATGTACCCGTGTTCCTTACTCAACTCTATGCTCTTTGAAGGCAGGGATGAAATCATGGTCCCCTTTGTATCAATGCCCAGCAGACTGGATGCTCAATAATTATTGACTCATAATTGAACCTTCCTGACTGTGGTCTCAAAGACCACCCCCCTTGATTGCTTACTGTAGGGATTCTTATGTAACTGCATCCCTGTTGTTGCGAGTATGTGGATCACTCAGCTATGATAACAATGGCCATGTACGGAGGTTGTCCTAAACGCCAGAAACTGTACTGGCTATTCTCCATAAGTCCATCTTCATTTATGAGGTTGACACTATTATCACCCATGTTTTACAGCTAAAGAGGCTGAAGCTCAGAATGACTAAGAGTCACACACTGTGCCCTCTGTGGAGCCCAGACAAACCCAGGGCTGTCTGGCAGTAATGACCAAGCACTAACCACCAGTCCACAGGTAACCCTGCCAGGGCAGCAGGTTCTCTACCAGTCAGGGTCCTTTGCGCTTCATTCAGAGATTTCATATAAAGCTCAGAAGCAGAAGTTTCTGTGTGGATGTTGGCTGGTAACTGCCACAAGCCACAGTTTGAATTCCTCTTATTTCCTGAGGAGAAACGTGCCCGACGTTTCCCAGAGGGACCATTCGTGGACTGGCAGATGCTGCCTCGCCCTCCCACTGCTGAAGGCCCCACTCTAAGGCTCCCTACTGGCAACCCTCATCTCCTCCACTGTAAGGCTTGCTCCGACTCCTTTGTCTTCTCTTAAATTCTTTCAAAAAGCCTTTTCTTGGTGAAGCTTTTCATTAGGTCTTTCAGTCCTTTCTTCTAACAAAGATGAATAAGAAAAGAAAAAGGAAAACTAGAGGTCTTTGAGATTTAACTACTCCTCAGAAGGTATATTTTCTCTTTATGTTGTTTGCCAAAGCTTTCTTAGCACCAGACACCCTGCTGGCTTACCAGGAGAGGAAGGAATATGGCCAGTCAGGTGAGGCTGCTGAACTCTCGCATCCAAACTTCCACTGTGCTATTTCTTTCAGATACGACTTCCTCATGTCAGCAAGGAACATATACTCTATATCATTTTTTGGTGTGTACATTACTAATGTTTCAGGAAGAGAACACCTCAATGAGGGCAACAGCATTAGTTACTTGTATCAAGACTATCTTTTAATAGATTTCTCAGACTACATAATAATATCACTAATATACCTGGGATTACCGCTTCTGCTTTCCCTCATAATCGTTAAGACCAATCTGCATTAGTATTTAAACAATTGTATTGAAATGAAAAAAATCCCTGCTAACCTTTCATCTGATAGGAACATCTAATGGAACTTTTTGTGCACAGCATTCTATTTTCAACTGACAAAATATAGAATTCAGATTAAAAGCAATGATGACCTCGGATTTTTTGCAAACTATTATGAAACCACGGTCACCTCTTCAGGGTAAACTAGAGAGGCAAGCAGCTACTGATTTTCCTGCTGGGTCTCTTAAATATTTTAAATAAGACACATGAACTTGTATTTCAGGGCCTCATTAAACTGTGCTTTTCAGAGACTAATTTCTCTTTTCATTATGTTTCTTTTCCCCACACGCACTGTTAATTGTATTTTCAGTGCCTGGTAAATACAAGGAAGTTTTTGCTAATCTGTGAAACTCAAGAGATTTTTCCTTTCCAGTAGGGTTCTCAAAGAAGCCTAACACTGGGCCATGGGGTTGTGATTATATATTATCTCTTTATTCACTTCCTTCTCACTCGGCAATCATCCCACAGTTAGCAAGCACTATTCACATATTTTTTTTTCCTTCTTATATTTAAACATGTATTCAAAGGTACATAAGCAGTTAGAAATCTGGAAGCAAACAGAGACTAACACTAAAAGCCCATCAAAACAACATGAGACTCTATAATAAACGACAACAAAAATTAAGGAAATTATAATGATGGCAATTGTTTTCAAAATATTAAAAGAATACTTAGTAAAATGATGTCTCTAAATTTTTCCACAGATTTTTTAATAGTTTAAGTCATAAAACTAATATTAAGACATGTAGATTACATACAACTTGTTGAAAGCCAAGAACAGATAATACTCTGTATTATCTGTAAAGTCATACAATGATTTCTGGAGAGGACCAGAAAGTTGCCATGATAAATTTTACGTTTGGTGCTAATTGAAGACAAATACTGTATTTAATAAAAGACATAATGGAAAAGCCAAAGATCTACTGATGTACATTCCTACATAACTTCAGATGGAATTAAGGAGAGAGAGTATTTTTAAAAAAAATCATCCATGTAAACTTAAATCACATAAACTAAAGATTATAGGAAAAGGAGGTGTTTATAAAAACTAGTATGATTTAAACAATCCATACATTTGTATAATAATAAATACTGCAAATATTTTTCACTGAAGTGAACAAGATGGCTCATTTTTTTCCCCTAAAGAATATTAAAAGTGATTGCAATATAAGTTTCTAAAAGAATATCTAAAATAATAAGTTTCTTGGAGAATGGAGTATTTCCCTCCATACACCAGGGAATGAAATCAGTTGACCGATTCTCCTGCAAATTTTCTGGGTTTGCAGTCTGTAGTATATCTTAATCCTGAAATGCTAGAGCAAAAGCATTGGGACATGCTGTCTACTCACAAAAGAATAAAGGAAGTAAAGAACATAAGATACTCAGTTCTCTTGAGATTTTTAATATTTATGGAAATTAAAGGCAATAGGAATTTAAGATCCAGATAAAGATCTTATGAGGGAAAATCAACAACAAAACAAAAAAACATTTCTATTTCTCCAGATGTAATGATCTAAACAAATAACATGGATAACGCAAATGAGGAACCAATCCTCAAATGTGCAATAAAGTCCCCAGAGTAACTACACATACTCACGCAGTTTGTGTGCTAGGTAAATCCTGAGGACCATTCACATGTCTCACATGAGTAACTCCCCCACTCCTGCTGTAGAGCTGTGCAACCCGGTGGACTTGTTAGTAACAGAAGTAAAACAACATAGGTAACTTAGGAAAGTGAAATTTTGTTTAAACTACATTTACAAATATTATTCAGTTTGGCTGCAGAACACAGTGTGGCTTTGTGTATTGTGAGCCCAGCATGACATACAACACACAGTAGGAATTTAACTGGTGGTTTTCAAGTGATTATATGATTGAGTGAATGAACACATTCACTATCTTCATATACTTCCATACTTCTAGACTCACAGCATTTTAAACAAGGTGAACACCTGACTTAGGAGGAGTTGGTAAGTTCTTAGGAAAATGCATTCTATATTGTTTTTCACCATGATTCATAGTCCAGATCAAAAAGAGTGGCCCCGAAGTAGCTGCTTCTTTAGATGACTGCCTGTGTGCTTACACATTTGTTGAAGAAGGAGATCAGGGGAAGGAATGACTCTGTAAGGAAGCTGACCTGAGTATAGAGAGGGTACTAACATGTGCTATCACTCAGGCCCTGCTTTGATAAGGGCAGAGTTCGCTCTATGATTAACAATGGAGTGAAAGCTTTCTACTAGGTGACAATGCACAGAAGAAACAGCTGGCTATATTTCCTACAATAATGGGGATTCAGAGAATTCATCCTTTGGTAATTGAGAGTTGATTGTATGTATGAATAGTTAGTTGCAACTGTTAAAGTGAAAATTTAGGTTAAGGAAAATCAATGAAGCAATCAACACAATTTAATTTAATATTCATTAAATTTCAGCAATGTATGTATTAGTTGCTGTTCAGAGAACGTGGAACTACTTTATAGATAATTTTCAGTATCTACATTGCAAAACTGCTGTATTTTCTTTTTTTTTTTTTTTTTTTTTTTTTTCAAGTTTGTGTATTTTCAATAGCTTCTGGCATTTTAAATTAAATTTAGGTGAAAAACTAATATAGAATAAAGGGAATGCTTTTTATTTGGTGAACTCATCTGTCTTATGCACAACTAGTTGTTGTCTATCCAAATTCCTTTTCACCTTCTTCCTTCCAACAAATCTTGACTTTGTAGAAGCGATTACTAGCTAAAAACACTCATCTCCCCATATATTATTGCAGTTCTGGGTTACTATGTAATGGTTTTGAATAATAAGATGTAAATAAAGCATCTGAGGTCAGGTTTCTGGAAAGCTATTGTTTTCCAGATAAAAGGGTCAGAATAAGCTAGACTGACTTATGGTTTTTGCTCTCTATCTATCCTCCTTCTTCTTGCCTGGCACAGGAAGGAGAAGCAGCCACCTTGCAATCATGAGGTTGGAAGCCACATGGTGTGGATGGAGGAACAGGTGCCAGCAGGAAGCTGGTGCTTTGATGATGTGTCTGTGCCACTGTCCTGGCCTGCCTGCTTCTTCCCTTCCAGATGCTTGGGAAAAATAAACCCCTTTTTGGTGAAACCAAATTAATCTGAAATAGTTTACTTGCAGCCAAACACATCCTAATTGATAAAACAAGTAATTGCAAATATTTAATGGTCCTAATATACAATATACTAAAGTCCACACATTTGAACAACTATTGGTGATATTTATTTATGGCAGGTATGGTCTACCAAATACAAATATAATTATGAGGAAAAATAATTATGGGAATGAGGGGACAGGTTATCTGAAATAGAACTATCTAAGAAAATGTATAACAAGATGGTAAAGTATATATTGCAGTACTGAATTCTGAGAAATCAAATTAGGCAAAATTGTACAGAAATCAAACTCTTTACTTTTTATTTAGGGAATAAGACAAAATTGAGCATCTTTTACTAATTTTACTATAGAGGGCTAATATGCTGTTAAAATGTGGCTGATTGAAGATAAAATAACTTTTTTGACTGATACAAGTTTTCTTTTTTAAACTGAGATAGAACTGACATATGATATCATTAGTTTCAGGTGCACACCTAATTTTATATTTGTATACATACACAGTAAGTCTCATTAACATCCATCCATGCAATGCTTTCTTTCAAACGAAATGTGAGAACATCAGTGGAAAATTGAGAATAGTACTTTCCAACCTGGAGTTACTGGTCTACGTTTGGGGGCCCCTTTAGGAAAATAGTAGCTAACAATAACAAAGACCTGGAGTTACTTCCAAATATCAAAATGAAGACTAGCAACTGTACATCCTAGTAAGCTCATAAATTTTCTAAAGAGCAAGAATTCCTGCTTTGGGCTAAAATCATGTCAATTTACAGTGGTTTTCGCAGTTGGATCAGAAATTCTGATATACATAAATGTCCATATCTGTGCTTTATTGTGTATAACCTGGTTAGATATATGTAACTACATATAGACACATACTCACACACATATATAAAGTTATGGGAATACTTACCTATGTATCAATAGTTAAAAGCTGAACAATCAATCGCTATTACTATTCAGTGCCATTTTTTTTTAAGTAGAGGGACTATTAGGATTTCCTGCCATCACCCTCTGAGCAAAGGCTTGCCACTGGAGTTGCAATATATTCTCAAGTGACTCTGAAGGTCCTTGTCTGGAAGCAATCTGATATTTTTCTGAGGCATGAATTTGAATCACCTTGCAGAAAGTGCACCTGATACAAAGTAGCTTCTCAAGTCTTTGCAGGGATGAATTTTCTTTACTTAACTTTAGGTAATAGGAATTTTCTGTAAGTGATTTTTTTCTAGATCCAGGTAAGCTCATGGCAAATGCTGCAACTGTAATGGGGTAATGTAATGTATGGCAAAGATTATTCTAGTGGCAGATTTTTTTTTTTGTTTTTGGTGGCACGGCAGGCACCATTGGTTGACTACTCCACTCCCATTCCCAACCACCTTCTTCCTTTTCTGTCTCCTGGGTAGAGACTAGAAAACTAGAAAATCAAATATTCACTTCCTAGCCTTTGTTGTCAGGCTTGGCAATGAGCCAATTCTGGGCAGTGAGCTCCGTGTGGAAGGGGTTGGAGCCTGCTGGAGGAAGGCTGTCCCTTTTGCTGATGACTAAGGCTGGCACTGCCCTTTCCCTCCTTTTACTTCTTCCTGTTTTCACCATGAGCCTCATGCCCAGGGATGCTATGTGATTGATAGTCAAGAGGGAGAAGCCAAGAGAATCAGAGACATAACCAATCTAATATCCATTGAACTCTCTCCCTTTTCTTCCCTGCTGGCTGGGGCCTGAACTCACAGACTACTTACTATGTCAGAAACATAAACCCTACTTCTTTATGCGACCACAGCAGAGCTTCTGCTATTTGTAGCCCAGAGCATTCCTAACTGACACAAATAGCATTATGACTTAATTTAGTCTTGTACTTAAGAACATTATTGTCTGAAGGGTTGGAAGATGTCCCTTAAAACCATCAGTTATTATTTATCTATTTCAGGGAGAAAAGTTACATATTATAATGAGTTTTGTGAATCAGAAAATTGGTTAAAGTGTTGAGAGGAATCCTTAGAACACCTTTAGTGCATGGTACCTTCCAGTAGTGGGACGTATGTAGCTTCCTTTCAGGTAATCCAGTTCCCTTTCCTGCTCAACTGCGTAAGTATCCTTCAGATCTTAATTTGGTTCTGCAAGTAAATTTTCTTACTAGGAAAAAAAAGTATTTCTGACAGCTAAAATGACTATTCCAGTTCAGAGGGAAATTACTAATTACACCTTGTCACAGAGCAATGCATTTTTGTTTGTCAGGTATGACTTTGGTTATTGAGAATCAAAGGCCCCGGAGCTCAATTGCCCGTGGGGACTAAACAGCAACAAAAAGAGAAATTCCTGGATATAAATTCCTGAATATAAAAGTTCTTGGAAATTCTAACAAGGTGTCAACATAACTCTTCTTTTTACTTACTCATGAAGCATTACCTATGAAAAAGCCCCTTGGATTTCTCTATCATGTCTGAACTATACTATTTATGAAAGAAAAAAAAAAAGAAACTGGAAAATATTCAGAAAAAAAAGTCTATTTAGTTATAAGAATGCCATTATTTCCACAGGATTAAGTACTAAAACGTTTTTAGTACAAAAGTCTAAATGATATTTAAAAACACTGAAGAGACCTTCAATCACTGAGAATCTGACTTTGATGAGTTAGGAAATTATAATAAAATACATTTTTATTTAGGTAGGAATTTATCTAACTCTTTATCTGAAGTCAAGTGCAAACATTCTAAAAGTTTGGAGTGATTTATGAGCTAAAAATCAAGGGTAGAGTAAAGTGACTTAGGTTCAAATCTAGACTCTGTTCCTTACTATTTGTATTGACATCTCAGTTTCTTCATCTCTAAAATGGAGTAATACCTGATCTTCCAACTTCACAGTTTCCTGAAACTGGATGATTTATATTTATTTTATTAATAGGGTGAACCACTTGCTTAGAAATCTATACTTGAATATGTCTTTTATACAAGAACATTACATTTTCTTCCTTCTGAGAATTTCCTGTTCACAAATGAAGTAATTTCTACGAGTTTCTTGTTATCACATTGTTAATGAGCTTGTTAGAATTATGTGATTTCTTTTTGTCCTTCAACTTCTGTTTCATCACAGTCATATGAAAAACCACTTATTTCAAAAATTTTCCCAAAGAGTTCAGAGGTCTTCTCTTTTGTGAAACCTCTGCTATTTTCTACAAAATTATACTTTGTTTTATTTTTTGACTTATTTTGGACTGGTCATATATCTCAGAAATAACATTTTAAAACACAACTTGCTGACCCATATTTTTACTTTTTATCTACAAATTACTGCCTGATAGCACGAGTGCCATTAGATCATGAGTTACTTTCCACTTGATTTCAAATCAAATGTTTCAATGTACTTGAAACTCAATTTTCGTTCTCTTATTTTCCCAGTGGACTTTGAACATCCAGAAAAAGTACTGCACCTTAAGAGTGTGGACCAGTAATCTGAATCAATACTGGTTTCTGCCAGGATCTTTTACCACAAACCTCCAACAATTCTTTTGTTCAATTCTCTGTTATAACAGAGTCAATTTGATTTCCAAGCTGATGCTTATTTTTCTCCTAATATATCGGAATAAAGCGTTTTCAAGAACCAATTATATAAGCAGACCTTAAGCGGTCTGTCTTCATGCTTATTTGCTTTTACTCATCCATGTCTGTCAAACGACATGTGATGCACAATCTCTCATTTGCTGTGTGATCAAATCCCTGATGATCAGCAGTTCCCACTTTGGCACAGGATTAATGGGTTCTTGCAGTTGACTCCGAAACATTTCAGTGTCAGCATTCTTTCTCACTGGAGAAAGCAAGGAGTTGAATGATGGCCATGTTCACTAGGGCTCACTCACGAAAGGCCCTGGGATAAGAGCAGGCCTGCAGTTTAGGCTTAAAGGAATTTGATTAATAACCAACGGAGTTGTGGCCATATAAAATATGGTGGCAGTCTTTTTTATTATATTATTAAGAAAAACATTCTTCCTCCAGTTGAGAGATTAGATTAGGTATTTTGAATGTCTGGGCTTCTTTATGAAGCACAAAGAATTGTCTTCTTAAAACTGAGCCCCAGACTAAAGACCATGTTTAGATGAACGAAAAAGTAAAACTTCAGCTTTTTCATATTTTGATTTAATATTGGTGTTTGTTAAACACATTTATTTAGTATTCATTCCTCAGTCTCCCGTCTCTCTAAATGAGACCAGCTATGAAACTGGAATCTTTGGCTGCTCTATAAATTATAGTGAGATCAAAGTCACCTCACAGGACGGCAGCATCATTAACATCGGGACATACTATGACATTTGCATGACATTTCTGCTTCTGAGCTTCCTTTTGCCTTCCCTGCTGCCTGGAATGCCTTTGACTTTTTTCTACCGCGATCCAAATCCAACCAACCTTTCAAAGCTCAGGTCAAATCCTTACTTGATGAATACAGCCCACACTGCTCTTGACCATCCCTAAGCCCTGCTGCCCTATTGTCTGTGTCACACCATCTGACACTTTCTATTTCAGAGCTTAGTATTTATAAATCACTTGTCCTTAATTGTTTCCTATGTGTAAGTTTTACCTTCTCTGAAAATTTACCTGCTCCCTATTCTTTGTATTTCCTTTGGATTCTCACAGTATCTCATGCAGTATCAGGACACAGCAAGAAGTCAAGATTTGATTGCTACTTGATGTTATAATTTGAATGAGGGTATGAATGTTAAAGGAGAGTTCTGTTACCAGTGTTGGCTGGGATGGAGAAATATTATACGGGCTATAAAGGTAAAATAAGAAAAAGGGAACTTAGAATGAATTATCATCTTTGGAAATTCAAGGTATGCATTGGTAAAATTTCAAAATGAGTTAGATTAGCTTAGATTTTAGTAAAAAAAATCTCTGGGAAAATAACTGCAGATATTCTAAATCTTGCAGGAGGAATGCCTTTTTTTCTTATTCTTCTTTATGGTCATCAAGATTGAGGATGGGATTCTTTTTGTGGAAAATGCTGTTAATAGACCACGGTAAGGGCAAGACAATGACAGCCCTGAAAAGTGGCACGTTTCATTGAAAATCCCTTATATTATTTCAACCTGACTTTGAAAACAACATGTACAAGGTAAGTCTGCAAGGAGAACTCCACCACGGCCCATCTTTTCCTCTTTCATCAGTGATGGCTGAAATAGGGCAAGACTTTGAAAATAATCCTCTTACTGCCATAGGAGCAGAATCAGGAGTTCAAAATCTAAGTAAGCCAGAATCATGCTTCTTGAAATTTGTCAGAGTGAAGGGAGAAAGGGGAAGAGAGCTGTAGGGTGGGGTAGAAAATAGCAACACAAATTGTAGCAATCACTAACACAGTGAATATGACTGTGATTTAGGTGCTATGCTAAGTCCTTCCTGTGTGACTCTCTCTCAGTACTGGATGTTAGCACATGTGCTTCTAGGGAAATTATTAAGCAACGAGTTGCTTATGATGACAATAAAGACTCCCATAGTTGTATTTTTGAACTCCAGTATTGCATGAAGTTATGTACTACAAAATTAAATTCATTTTCATTTTTTTATTATATTGGGTTGCCACTCATTATCTCTCCTTAAAACACCACTGGATCGTGAATGAGATAAAATAGTGTTCACTTCAGTTGTTTTAAATTCAGTGAATTTTCTGTGTCCAGTTAAACAGTTGCCAAATTCCATCTCAGCTGCCAAAATTTATTCTAGAGGTAACTGCGTTTTAGTCTTAGATACACTCTATTTGGTGGGCCAGAGAGACAGTAAATCAATAAACACTTAATCAAAAATTACTTTTCCTTTCTTGAAATGAAAGTCTAAAAGGCAAAGCATATTCATATAAGAAGCAATGTATTTTCAAGGATATAGTGGTATAATCTTAGTATAAGAAACATTTAAATTTTTTGGCATGGTATTTCTAATGAATCTTCTGATTAATGCCTTATAGGATGTGCATGTTACTTTTAATAACAATCAAAAGCCCTTCTCTTAAGATTTATGATTTATATCATCAACAAAGCTCCCAGATGATAAAAATCTAGATGAGCAAGAGGATTTCTAAGATCTAGCTGACAGCCTGTTTAATTTAATAAATAGGGATCTGGTAAAATTCACTTCTAGAAAATCCAAAGGTTTAAATATCTCTTAATTTTCAATACTAGCATGTGACTTGAGCCCACTATGATTAATAAATATCAAGTGTTAAAAAGAGCATTGAATATTAATTTAAAAATAAAATATCTCCCTTGTTACCAATGTTTCCCTAGAAGCAATATTTTTCTCCCTTTTGAGAATAAAACAATGAAAAGTGACTTCTACATAAGTACATTGCACTGAAAATCTCTTCAGTGAAGTCTCAATATGTCAGAAGCAATACTGAAAATGGCATATCAAAAAGCAACTGAGATCCCACCCTAATCCACACATACCAGAAATTATCCCACTGTAGGTAGAAAAACAATGTTATAATTACATCAGCATATCAAAACAAAGGAAAAGAAGCTGCAGAGTTCTTTATGTTAATTTGAAAAGTAAATATTCCTGATTGTTACTAACATTCTGAGTTTGATTATCAGGTTTTAACTCTTGAAAGTGTATCTTTTCTGCCTACAAGCCCAATTTTCCCCAAAGACCTTGTGTAAATAGGCACTTTATGCTTATTTTTTTCTTTGTCTAAGTCTAAAAAAAAGAGAGAGAAATGCTAATTTATCTTGGAGTAACACTTAGGTGCTGCCTCCAACCAGTTTTAAGGTTGGTATTTTTTTCCTGCTTGTTCTGAGAACAAAGCTTACAGCAATTTTTGTGAAAGCTTCAGCATTAATGTCAGAAAACCTAATCATAAGAGTAGGTGAACTAAAATATATGATTTTATATGTGTGTAATATAAATTACCAATTTATAATAGATATAATGAAGTCATTTTTGCAAGGCTGTATCTCTTATGTATGTGTATTAAAAAGTATTTTCAAGTAATAAGAAAATTTGTCTCCATCTCTTAAGATGAAAACTGGAAAATATTTATATCACCAACTACTTTAGGAAGAACATATCATCTTTCATTCAAATTTATTTTTAATAAGTGGAAATATGTGTATAAGCTGACTTTTGTCAGTTGATCAAAACAGACAACTAATTTGATAAACAAGAATGTAATTGCATTTTAAAAGAAAACACAAGACTTTATTGGCAAAATCAGTGCAAATTTCATTGCATAATGATTTCTATGTACTCATATCCTACTAATATTTAAAAACTTGAACAAAGATCTCATTTGTGTGTATAAGATCTTTTATGAATATAAATATATAAATTGATTTAACTTGGTATCAAAATTTGTAACTGCTAGAAATTTTACATGTCCATACAGCTGTTAATTTTCAGAGAAGAACCCTAGTTATCTCAAGTCACTGAACATGATAATAGCAAAAATGAGATTGATCATTAACTCTAGTAACTGATTTGGCCTTCATCTTAGGCTTTAGTTAACCAAATGAATTAATGGCTGCTAACTCTTTTAAGGAATTATTGCCTAATATAATCTGTGCAGTCTTGTGGACAAATCCAAGATTGAACTATCCCCTCTATGCAGATGACTTCTGAATCTATACTGCTAACCTTGACCTCCCTTTTGAGCTCCAGACTCCTATTTTCAAATGCCTCTTCCTCATAACTTGGCTTTTCTTCACGTCAGCTTTGCACCCCCATCTCTTGTTCCTAAATGTAATAAGTTGTCACACATCTTTGCAACATCTTTTATAATAGATTTATTAATTTTATCCCTTCTCTAATTACTGTTTCAACCTCTCATTACTGCTTATCTAAATAACTTAGTAGTCTAACTAGGACTTTGTTTTTAAACATTGGTGTTCCTTGGGGTTCAGAAATTTTAAATATTCTGCATATAGATCCTTTTATGGATACATGTTTTTCAACTATTTTCCCAATTGTGGCTTGCCTTTTCATTTCTCAGCATTTTCTGAAGAGAAAACATTGCTCTTTTTGATAAAGTCTAATTTGTTGAATTTTTTCTTATATATTTCATGGTTTTGTGTCCTAAAAAGTTCTGCTTAATCCACTATCACTAGAGTTTCTACTTTTTCAAGAAGTTTTATAGTTCCATCTCTTACATTTAGACCTATGAACATTCTTAGTTAATTACTTACATAGTGTAAAGTATAGGTGGAGTTTTCTTTTCTTTTTTTTTTTTTTTCCTGCATATGATTATCTAGCTGTTTCAAATTAAAGGCTTTAAAAAAGAAATGACATGGTCTGGTTTTTAAGACTGTCACTCTGTCTATTTAAATAATAAAGTGAAATGAAGAAAGGAAAACAAAGCTTCTAGGACTTACTACTACCCACTGCTTTGCTCAGCCCTCCTTTCCTTCTGTAACCCCTGCTTCCACCTACTCCCACTGATCCTGCCCCATTTTTTGTTTCACTTTATTCCTCCTTGAAATAAAGAAAGGAGCCAATGATGAGGGAGAATATGAAGATGGAAGAGGAGGGCCATTAATCAATTAAAGGCTTTGGAAGAAATAGTTCAGGACGATTCAGAACATACATGACAGATTAGCTTAGGAAAAAGAGTGTTATCCTTCTCTTGTAATATCCACGCCTTTTCCTTCATCTGTTCTGACTCTTGATGTTTCCCCAGATAGCCTCTCAGCTGCTAGATAGCAACCTAGCTCTATGCTGCCTTTTGGTAGCATTCCATAGCTTGTTTCGAGAATCTGAATTGTTTACAATTTCAAAAGAAGCCCTAATGGATGATACTCTCGGGAATGAATTGATTACTCCAGGAAGTATCTGCATATAGAAATAAAGTTTTTAAGAAAAATTATTTGTCAGAACTTGAGAAATCAATACAATGTAAGACAATAAACAGGTCATTCCAAGTTGTCCCTCCCTGCAAACTTTGCTGTAGTCATTTTGAATGACATGTGAGTTCCTTAGCAGACATCAGGGTTTTCATGTTGTGTATTCCTACTGTGTAATACTTAGTATGGCTTCTATAGCTGCAACACATTGAATGCATTTTAACATACTGAAGACAATTCACAAGAAAAGGTTTTGCTCATATCCTTTTAACACTCAAGCGACGACTTTATGACCAAATGAAAAGGAACTTCCTCTTACACTTTGGAAGCACTGTGGAAATGATTTCTAATCTGCCCTCTCTGCCACAGCCATATGCTTTGAAATGCAATCTAGAGGGACAGATGTATAACCTGGGCAACGATCCAAATTCATGACCTCTTTGGCGCTAAGGGTATTGATGCCAGCCCTGGATGCGATGCCCAGAAATTCTAATTCATAGAAACAAAGAACGAAAAGGCACAAAAAAAAGAAGAAGAAAAATAGAAGTCTACTAATTTCTTTAGCCACAACAGGTAACTTGCACATCTTCTGTTTTATTCACATTGACCAAACTAGTATTTCCAGTCAAGAAAACTAATGGGGTTTCCTTAATCCTTGTAGACTCCAATAGTAAAGACAGCTCTTTAGTAATAAGACTATGAGCTTCATCCAAATTCTTATGTCATTCCCCTGGCCAATCTCATCACCTACTCTATGGTAACATGAGTTTTGCATAATTGAGAAGTTACATAAAAATTCTGCAAAATATCAGAATTTCTGGTCTTCAGAAAGATGAAAAACCAGAGAGCATTTGATGCAAAAAGAACAGATGGGAAGACAGCTTTTGTTAGAATGAACAGGACTGGTTTTGATTCGATTTAGTACCTAAAAAACCTACCATACTTTGGGTGTGGTCATGACAAGGAATTCAGTCTGAAGAGCATTCCAGAGGTTCATAAAAAATTCTAATTAGTATCTGAGCCATGGCCTGCATAGGCAGTGACAACAAATAGCCACATAAGCCTCTTCTTCCCTGCTTTACGACAGGGCACATTGGTAATCTGATAAAAGCTCCTTTGTGAACCCTATTTTATTTCTTCCTATAACAATGAATCATTATAAGAATCTCAAGACAGAGTAATAAACCATAGCTTGTAACTACAAATATAACCAGAACTTTTTATTGTGTGGTTTCTTATTGAAGGGAATTTTCCATTTCAAACTTTCTCAGCACATTATGGACATCACCCCCCACTTTGTTCCTATGACATGTGGCTTTCCACATATTTCTAAGGAATATTTTAAACTGATTTGTCTTGCCAAAAGGAATCCAGACCCAGTGAGGCAAAACCATATCTGGTTTCATGTGTGCTCTAATCTGCACCAGGCCCAATGGTTTATTTTAAATCAGCCATTTACAAAGGATAATCATTCACTCATTCATTCATTCATTAATTCAGCAAGCAATTATTGGATTCTAGACTTTTCCACCCAGTAATGTATAACTTCTCAAAAGCCTGATGGCAGAAATACAAATAGATCATGGATAAATTAAAACACATACACACGTAAATGCATGTCTTAGCTTATGGGAAATGGAGGGAAATCCTTAAGCAAAGCCTTTCAACAAACAAAAAATAAACAAACAAAAACCCAATACTGACTGATGCTAGGTAATCAAACGTGCAGGGTAAATTGACCTTCCAGTAAATGCAGAAACTAAAAATCTGGAGCTTGGGGCGACAGGGTGATGGTGGTATTTTGGAGGATCTGGGAGACAGAGTCAAAAGTAGGAAAGTTAAAGCAGTGACCTTTGAAAGGGCCTACAACCTTAACAGAAGGGTGAGTGAAAAATTTTGTCTCCAAAATACCTTCCTCAGCAAAGGGAGCCCAAGAAAAATCTGTCTTTACTCAGCCCCAAGATAGGAAAACAAGATGATTGAAAAAAAAAATCACCATTTCCTCTTAAAATTTTCAGCCACAGGACTGCCTTCTTGGAGATATTGAACCAAATTAATTTTCTCCCAATTTTTTAGACTGTCAGCCAAGACATTATATGAGAGTGGTCCTAGGTTAGTACTATGCTAGAACCCCAAAAGAAATACCTCTAAATCTCTGGAGAAAAGCACTTGCAAATTGGGCTCACCAAGATCCTCCCACATTAAACCCAAACAAATATAACACCTCAAACAGCAAGGGCCAAATTCATTAAAAAAAAAAAGTCACTGAAATGAGAGCAGAAACATGAAAGAGATTTAGACATCAAGTTGGATTTGGAAAATAGACCTGGAGAAATTACTCAGAATGGAGCACATCATCAAGGAGATAGAAAAATATGAAAGACTGTTTAAGAGACCAGGCTGAAGAGTGAGGTCTAATATACATCTAGCAAGATCCTCACAAGGAGAAGACAGAATGGGAAAGAGGTGTATTAACAGACATAATTTCCCAGAAATGATGGGAAACATTAGTATGCAGCCACAACAGACATGTCATATATCAAGAGAGGTAATATAAGGAACTCTTCAGCAAGATCCAGACTGTAGTGAAAGTGAACATCAAAGACAAAGAGACATTAGAAGTATACAGAGAGAGGAGACTGATTACCAGCAAAGAGATGCCAGTTAGACAAATGGCTGACTTTTTACAGTAGAAGTGAAGACAGACAGCATTGTTCATGGTCAGTGTACTCCCAGCCTGACAGTGTATACTCAACAGAACTAGCTGTCAAGAACAAGACACTTTCTGATAACACTGAGTGTGATCAACAGACCGTCACTAAAGGAATATCTGAAGAGCATGTTTCAGAAAAAAGGAAAAATATCCCAGAAGGAAGGTCTGCTATACAAGCAAGAATGATAAGAAAAGGTCCTGGTGTCTGAGTGATTCCCAGGGCCCAGCAAAGGGACCACTTTTCCAGAGCCCTGAAGACAAGGGGTAACACCCCAAAATATGGACTCATTTTCCACTCCCCATTCATTGGCTGAGCAGCTGCCAAGAACAAAGGCTGCATGTCCTTGGTAACAATGGAAATATCTGGCAAACAAATGCAGTACTACCTCATGAATTGATTGCTTCTCTGAGGTGTCCACAAGTGTTTTTGGGGAGAAGCTGCAAGAACAAGTTGAGGAGCGACCATCCTTTTATGAGACTGGAGAGATTCCTTGAAGGAGGCGATGGTTCAGGCAGAGGAAGTGGCTGCTGAGATTACTAGGAAGTCTGAGAAACAGGAAAAGAAATGCTTCAAGAAGGAAAAGAAATGGCTGGCTGCAATTGCTATTGCATCTCTGGAAAACAGCGGCAGCACTCCAGAGAGTGTGAGGAGAACAGTGAAAGACCAAAAAGGAAGAAAGAGCAAAAACCCCAGAAACCTCCTCAGGAGAAGGGAATAGAAGAGGACCCATCTGTCTCTCTCTCTCCAAACCCCAGGAAAAATCTTTTTTCCAAGGAGAAGCTGGTTAGTAGTGATCTGGAAGAGAGAGCCGGCAGCGGAAGTCTTCCCAAGAGGATGAAATCTCTCCCCAAAGAATCAGATAGGGACCCTGAAGAGGCAGGAGACGGGAATGTCCCAAAGAAGGAAATTTTCCTCCAAGGAGAAGCCACTCAGCAGGGGACCTGTAGAGGCCACTGACAACAAGAGCAGCAGCTCCACGGAAGAGAAAACGTTGCAAAAACTGTCCCAGGAAGACTGGACTGGACATTTCCCTGGCAGGGCATAGCCTATGGGACATTTCTGTTTCACCTCACCCCCTAGAGACCAATAGAAACAAATTCACAAGAGTTAAACAAAAACAAAGAATGGTAAGAAAATAAACTGGTAAATACATAGGTAATTCTGACAAATATTAAGTGCATAAAACATGAAAATTAGTATGAAAAATACAATCTGTAGGATCAAAAAATAAGACATACAAAAATGCAAAATAGTATAGAAATTGAGAGAAGTTTGGGACAAGGATTAGTAGGGACTGATTTTAGATTTTGTTAACTATGCATGATAAAAATGGGGTATGGAATCTTTAAATCAATAAGAAAAAAGGGAATTAAGAAAACAAAACAAAAAAGGAATTCATTCTAAAATGACATGAAAGAAGAAAGACATTAAGAGATGATTCACATATAAAATAAGATGGTAAACTTAAGTCTTAATATGCCAACAATCTTAATAAATGTCAATGTGTTACACTCCCAGTTGCAATTCAGATTGTTAGATTGAACATAAAAACAAAATCCGGCTGTTTGTTAGGAAAACACTTGCATATAAAGCATAAGGACATGGAAAGTTTGGAAGTAAAAATATGTAGAAAACATATCAAGAAAAAGACTTAGCAAATAGTGACTAAAGGATACCTGCTCTGTGCCAGACAGTGCTCTTGGGCTGAATTCCAAGTCTCGAGCTCACATTTGGGGATAGTGCGTGAAACACACACACACACACACACACACACACACACACACACACACACACACACACACACATGCATTTCTAGACTGTGGTAAATGCTATCAGGAAATAAACAGAGTAAGTGATAGTAACTGACTTAGTGCTTGGTGTCTACTTTAGGTGGAGCGGACAGAGAAGGTTCCTTTGAAGAAAGATATTTCACCTGAGGACGGAATCACAAGGCACCAGCCACGTAAAATGGAGGGAGATTGTTCCGAACAGAGGGAATACAGGTGCAAAGTGCCCGCAAAGAGAACAAGCTTGGCCTGTTCAAGAGATAGAAAGCAGACAACACAGGCCAAGTGTCCCGAGGAGGAGGAAACAATGGGGATGAGGTCAGAGAGGCAGGCAAGGTAGGCAGTTGACACTTGGGGACCGTGGTAAGGAATCTAGATGATTTTCTATGAATGTTGGGAAGCCATTGGAGAATTTTAAGTATTTGGGTGCATGCTTTGATTCATGTTTTCCAAAGATCCCTTAACTACAGAATGTGTAGGAGACGATGGCTCAGTTGGGAGGCTATTGAAGGCTTGAGAAGATGATGGTGGCTTGGTGAGGGCGGCAATAAAGCTTTGGGATGTATTCCCATGGGGCTAACCTGATTTCCTTCTGGATTAATGCAATAGGTAAAGAAACTAACTGCATTTGGTAAGACTGCCCAGGTACACACAGAAGGGCACCATTGTATCTGTAGTGTTTCCTTCTCAGATGAAGATGGCTTGTTAGGGGAATATTTGAAAATACAACTCAAGTTAAACTTGATTGACAGAAGTTCACAGTATGACATAGTGAAGGTTTGGGCATTTCTTTCGCTGAAGCCAGTATTCAACCAGAATTAAAACTGTTTGCCTGTGGACAGGAAATGGGACCAAGAGTACAAGAATTATATAGCTTGAAGGCACTGCACTTTTCAAACTAGGATTTTCTAAGCTTTGCAAAGAAACATGATGATGGAAACTGGAAGTGCTGATGGAGAAATAAAATTGATCAGTGTTTCTCAAACTTTGGCCATTTGTCTTACTACCTCAAAATATTTTGCCATGGTCACATATTGTTTTATATAATTTCCCTATCAATATTCTTAAAATCTCATACTTTCTATGTAAAAACTTTATTGAAAAACATGTAGTGCTACTACAGATAGAAAAAAACACTATTTTACTAATATACACTAATATAGATACATAGTATCTTTATTACCTGTATACCTGTATAAAACATTAAAAGAGTTACTCCCCCTTTATACAGCAGATAACACAGTTCTGCCTGTATGAGGAAAGGTGGGTTTAGGGGTTACTAATGGCATAAGGGAGCATGACTACTGATCAAAGGAGATCGAAACACAGCCTGAGGGGGGATTTGGGGGCTGACCAGCTCTGCAGCAGAAGTGCGATTTAGGGCAAGAAAGGGTGAAATAAGTTAAAAAGTATGAAAATGGGGCCTAGAGGTACCTGAAGTTAAGCTAGATACCAGAAGAGACCATTGCTGGAGGGAGGTAAGGAAGATTCTTTAGGGAGGTAGGGCCTCCAAAGAGCTCAGCTGGGGCTTTGGGGCACGTAAGAGCAAGATACTGTCAGACAGGAACAGAAAGCAGCTTTGTGAGCTGGGAACATTAGCCATGAGACTGACTGATAGGGTAGGGTTGTGGGTGATGGTGGCATGGGACAAGGCTAGATGGGCAGGTCATGAGCACATGACAGAAGGCATGGCATGACCTATTAAGATCCTGAATGCTTCCCTCTTGATGGAGCCTAAATACAGGAACAAATGAGTGTTTCTTGGTAGGCAATACCCTCTTGAAACATACTTGTCTTTTGATGCTTCTCTTCCTCCCCTGCACAAAACAGTACTCATTTATGAAACTTTGTGTGCACATATACACACATACACATAACTAATCTAATATAAAGCAATATCAAAATTATCAAAGCCAATATATTCTAAATATTTCTCACCATTAGTTGGCAATATTATACCTCTATTAGATATTCAAAACAAAATTTAGGTTTTGGCCTATTTTACATTATTCAATATAGACTGGGTAGTCTTTTACATAAGAGATCATCTTTGGATTTCCCAGGTTGGGTTTTAAACTTGTCTTTCTAATAAACATAATGGCTAATTTTTAGCTGAGAAACCTTAAGAGTTAAAACCATTGCTGGAATGGCTAAATATCCACTCAGTTAATACTGGTAGATGAGATTTTCCATGGAAGTTGAAAATAAAAAGTCTTGCAAAGAGCTGGCTTACAACCTATCTGGGTCATTAGAATCAGAGTGTCTCAGTTTTGTTCTCCACAACATATTTGTACATGAATTGCCTGTCTTAGAAGAGTGATTTTTAAATTCTAGGTCTTGGTGTAAAATTTTCTAAAATAAACACAGGAAGTGAAAAGTCTTCTAGCTCTTCCCATCTGCTCTTCACAAGGGGCTGCCATTATTTAAAGATAGTAGATATGGTGTCCATTGGCTTTACTGAACTAGTTTCATTGCAAAAAGGTTATTGGGGGCATCCTAAAGCTAAATATAAAGGGAAAAAAAACAGAACTGATGCTTATATTGTAGGTTAAAATTTATAGTTATGAGAATGTGCTTTGTTTTTAACCATGGTACATCCAAATTCATACAATATTATTCTGATTCTTGATGGCATTTTAGTACTCTTTAAAGTCATCCACTGTTCTCTGCGGCTCCTATCGTTCCTCTCTAGTTGCAGAATGAATCCAAAGTTGTTACCCAGAGTTCAGCCTAAAGCAAAGTTTTGATGTCAAACATTCACATTGTATTTATCAACTATCATGAGGTTATTTAATGACATTTCTCACTGCAGATGTTCATTCTAGCATTTGGTAGCAGAATTATCAGTTCCAAACCACTGTTGTCCAAATGAATAAGACACATATTCCCCAGGGATGCTTAAGTTTGACAGTTCACCCATATTTGAAGAACTTGACATAAATACAAATACTCTCTTTTCTATAAAACTATTTTTCACTTGTTCAATTAAAACATTCCAGAAATTCTAAATTTTCTAAATCAGTGCACACTTAGACTAGTAAATTTTATTTCCAAAGATAAATTGTCAGATTCTAAATAATGAGAGAGGGAGAATAAGGAATTTTGTTATTGAGAATTTTGTAATGTAAATATCAATATATAAGGAGATGAGGAAAAATATGTACCAAAATACCCCCCATTAAAAATGTCCATTACAGCAAATAAAATAATTTGTCCTGTGCATTTATATTTAGGGGAAAGAGAAATAGGACACCATAATGAATGTAAAAAATATAGTGAATAGCAACTATAAATATGAAAGAAAGATAATTAATTTTGAACAAAATATAGAGCTTTTGTATTAGAAATTTGTTCAGTTCTGGTAGGTTTCAATAGGAGAGGTTTAAAGGAAAAATGAATGCTATGCCAAATTACTGTATCTTCTTGTTATCCATGTTGGGTTTGGGAAAATTTTGAGGATTTTAATGATAGTTTGGTTATTAAATCAGGCAGAACTGGTAGCAATGATGTTTGAATTCACAAAGGAAGAGACTGCTGAAATCGAAGTGAACAGGTGTGAGCCTCAATCTGTCACTGATCAGTGGTGCCTTTGATGGGGGGTGACTTTTAAACAATTGGCCTTGGTCTACTCTTTAAAATAAGCTGGTGCTAATATTCTATAATACCATCATAAACAGAGAATTGAAAATACAACTCTAAAAGAGATAACATTTCAGTTCAGGGAAAAACTAGCTCACTGCTACCCAACCCTGAAATGTAGTATACATGTGCATATGCAGGAATAAATATATTTGTTCATAGTTTCCCATCTGATTTAGCTTCCATGACTCAAACCTATTGTCAGTTACCTATTATCTACATGGGCTACCTAGTATCTAAGTATTTCTTATTTTCTCGGTCAGCCTATGGCCAACTCTATAATGCCATTATGTTGAGACTTGGACATCATCAAGAAAACTGAGACCATTAATGTCCTTAATTTCTCATCCACTCTATGACCTACACATTTTTCTATACCACATCCTTCCTGCCACTGTCTTTACAATCCAGGCTAGGCCTCTTGGAGGCCAACTGCTATAAAATTATATACTCTTAATCTGATCTCTTTTCTCTTTCCTATTTCTTCATTCTCCCACAAATGTCTCTTTTTCCCTCAGTCTACAAACACAGGTCAGTGTTTCTTATTAGTACCAAAAGAAGAGAACAGTAAAACAACCTCTCTAGATACATCTCTCTTCTTTTACTATTAAGCTTCTGGAAAGATCATCTATGCTTGTTTCCACCTCCCACAGCTCCCTAAGCTACTTAATTTTTTACTTGTTCTCCTGTCTACTAATACTCAGTCTGCTGAAGTGATTATTAATGGCTCTCTCTCAATTTCCAAACTTTGTGAAACTAGGCATTTTCTCAAACCTTCTGTAACGTTGGGACCAACCATTTCCTCCTGGAAAATCTTCATCTCCTTATTTTTATGAGACAGGGTCTCTTTACAAGACAATTCATCTATGTTACCATTGAGTCTAAACTGGCCCAAGCGTTGAATCACTGAAGAGTGAGAATTAATTCTCTTGATAACTGCACAGCCATCAGAACAAACCAGGCCCACCACTCCTGCCATCCTCAGTCATTTTCCAAGACATGAGACCCCTGGCCAGCACCCCCTGTGCTGGTGTGTCACACCACTCTGTCCATCTTCCCACTGGCTCACTGTCCCCCTTTCTCCTTCTTCCTAGACTCCTCCACTTTACCTTCCTGGGTCGACACTATCTTTCTGCGGGTGACAAAATGCTGTTCACTTTCAACCTCCTCTCTGAAAATCCCCCTGTCTTTTAGCCTCAATTGAAATCTAGCTCTCCAGTAAGAACCTGATTCCCCCTCTCAATTGAACCTGTTTCTTCTCACCCATATCACGCGGGTCAGGGGTGGGAGTGGGGTGGGAGGGAGCCCAATGTTCTCCACACTTTTCATTTCTACTTTCAAGTACGCTGCTCCCCTACTGTCATATAAAATCCCTACTCCTTCCCAGCTCCTGTCATCCTGCCACACTTCCCTCTATTCCTGCTTATCATTCCCCTCTATTATCTTCACTATCAACCTTAACTCATGGAAGCTCTGGCACACAGCTTATGCGTTTCCTCTCAGTCTGTCCTATTTCCATTTTATCTCCCTTGTAAACAAGAGTTCTTGCCTCAGGAAAGTACTAGTCTAAGGAGAATAAGAGACAGGCACATCCAGAAAACCTAGAACTAAACTAAGCTGGAGCCATGCCCAGCCAAACACTGCTGAGATCAGGAAATCCCAGCCTACATAAAGATATGTGATCAAGACGTAAATATTTACTCTTGATTTTATTACGCAGCACACTGTGACAACAGCTGACTGCTACACTGAGAATCAAACTGGATTCTTTTCCTCACTCACCCACTAATTTAAAAAAAATCAAGTTTTCATTTCCTAAATATTATTTTTCTTTCTGTTATCATTACTAATTTTCAATTTAGCCTGTATTATCTCTTATCTGGATTCCTGTGATGGTCTCTTAACTATTCTCTTTGCTTTGTATTTTTTGGTCCCTTCAAATCCTCACAACCACCAGAGTGGTATTACTGGAATATAAAATATAAAACTGACCACTCCCCTCTTTTAATCCGTTTGGCTTCTCTGAGCCTATAGGGTACAATCATATTCTTTCATCTGGTTGGAGTTCCACATGACCTAACCTTTGCCTGCTTGCTCAGTCTGGCATCCTGCCACTCTCCCCTTTGCACTTGGGATGCACTGGATTGCTTATAGTTTCTTCAACACACCATTGTTTCATGTTTTCATAACTTTCCAAATGCCTGAAATGTGTTAGCTGATTGACTTTTTCTATTTCTAAAACTTCAATTTATTTCTTAGATCCTTCTGTTTAAGCATTTCCTGCCTGAAACATGACAGCCATCCCCAACTCCCAAATGAAATCAAGCAATATTTTCTCTGAGAGGATTTCTGCACTGCACTCTTTAGCATGAAGGTACCAAACCAATATTTAATTAGGTATTTATATGCCCTTCTCCTCTACCACTTTATAAACTTTTTTTTAAAGGCAGAGACCATATATTATGTCACTTTGTATCTCCAACACTTAACATACTACTTGTCACAGAGTAGGTATTTAAGAAACATGACTGCAACTGAAATAATTAAATTTGAAATTTGATTTATAAACAAAAATCTTGTCTCTATTTACTCATGAAATTCTGAGGTGCACACACACCATATTTGAGTAGCAAAGACTCTTATTTCTAAAAAGACTGAAATACTTGTTTCTACTTAAATTCAATTCATTGAATTTTACAGAGCAGAGTTTTTAGTAGCCTTTTACAACATAGGAAACACCCATTGCTTCATAATCTAGTTCGCACAGGAAAAATTCTAGATATAGTGCTAATTTTTTAATGATAACATCCTGAATCCCAAGGAAATGTAAAGAAAGCTGAACCATGTATACATTTCTTGTGTCTAAAGCTATATTTATCCAATGTAACAAATGACAAAAGCTTAGAAAGTACCCAATAAAGACGATTTTCCAGACAACCATAAGGTATTACCCTGATTAATGAGGAAAGAAACAGAGTTCAAGTCCACTATCCACTATCTTCAAGATTTTAGTTTTTCATTAACAGTAATGATAAAAAATCATGAAAAACCATAATCCAATTAGAGGAATCATGAAAACTGACCATGGTTGCTGTTCCAAATTTTAAATGCATATTTAAGTTTAGATATTCTATAAAAGTATGGAATAAGTTTAAAAATTATGAAATGTCATTTAATAACTCATTGCTCTCATATCAAAGTGACTAAAAGATCAACTTATGTTTTTAAAAGCTCTATTCCTTTTGGAGAGATCTAGAGATTTCTCTGGCTGCATTTGAATATTCTAGATTTGAAATTTACACAGAATGATTAATACACAGAATATAAGGTCTGCCAAGCTAGCAACTTGTATATTAAACTCTCAGCACTTGCCATAGATAATACACCTTACATGCACTTTTGCTATAATTTATGCATAATACATGCACATTACATGCATATTTTCTCTCAAACATCTCTTCACTTGGCCCACACATTCATATAAATATACGCACGCATACAGGGAAACAAAGGAAAGAACTATTATAGTAGATGGCCCTCTTATACTTCTGAATTACACTAGTTTGCTAGATAAATTATACTTGTTATGCTCCTGCTGTTCAGTTGGTGGAGGTTACAAAAGGTAAATAAGGATTTATGGGATATCTCGATGTGTGTGTTATGCCTTTTCAACCAGACTGTGTCTCACTCTTATATTCTCAGTTCCTGGAACTGTGAGGTATTAGACACATGCTGGTAGAAAATGAGTGGGTCAAAAGGTACAGGCTCTACCACATAGCATCTGGGTTAGCAGCCTAACCCCACTAGTTACCAGCTGAGAGACCAAGTATGTAAAGCCCTGAGCTGTAGCTTTCTCATCAGCAAAATGTGTTAAGATATCAACATACTCAGTGGGAAGAAGGCACCTCATATAGAGATATCTCCCTAGATTGTTAATGAGTACTTGCTCATTAATTGATAAACTTATGCCAGAAAAGGTCTAGACTTACTGCCAACCATTACTTTTAAAGACTTGCCTGTTTTACAGCTATATGGACAGGTGTTTGAGAATATAAGAAATTAAAATAGGAATAGGAAAGCTTTTTAGTCCATTTTGCTAATTAATATGTCAGAGCTCATAAAGAAGAACTCATCGGCTTTCTTTAGTACTGCATCATCTTAAAGAGCTGGGTCAGCAAAGATCTCTGCAGACAGTCAATACATATTAAAACAGTTCCAAGCAGTAAATCACAACAACAAAAAATGAAGACACAGTAAAAAAGTAAAATTTATAAGTCCTTTCTGAATAAATGCCGAGGAGAATTAAAGTCTTGCTGTAGGTGTCAGTTCAGTATGTAGAAAAAAAAATTAAGGAAAAAATTCCTTCTCAGGCATGGGTTATGAGTCTGCATACAGTAGAATTAAAGCATACTTTAAAAAAAAGCTGTGCCAATTTGATGACATTTTCTCTGGATTCTAATGTTCCATCAGAATATTTAAGTCATTTTTTAAAAAAGGCGTTATTGTTTAAAATAAACAGTTGCTGAACTTTTTTTTTAACCCCTGCAGTGTTGGGATTTGAATTTTGTCCAAATTCAATTAGTGAAATAGTCAGGGAAAGAGGTAAAAGACATTTTTTTGGTTTTTCAAGGCTTTCTGAAACTTGTGATTTTTCTTCAAGGAAGCAAACAAAAGATATTTGCTCCCAACCTCTCAGAGAAGTCTCACCTTACTTCTCTGAGATAATAGCCACTATTACCTCTTGTACGTGCAGGAGGAACTTACCAGATTAGGCCCAGGAGAATCATCCTGCCATCTTTCTTGCCAAGGTAGGAGAGGCAGAGCACTGCAAGGGGAATCCCCTGAGATAGGTTGCTAGAGAAATCTTACGAATGCTGGACTGATGCCTGAAGGGGTGAGGCAACACTACATTTTGGGCCAAAAATGTTAGCAAGATTTATCTTAACCTGAGCCTTTGATTTGATCTGAGCTCTGAGGAATCAGCCTTTTAAAGATTAAGCCAAGGAAAAGGTGCCAAAAATATTGTCACAAATTTGGGAGGTGCCCAAGCCAGACCAACAGATGGAACTTGGCATGAAATGGCTCTCCACACTAAGTAGCTGACTCAGAAGAAATGTTAGCTCAGATGAATTTATTAAAATGTTGAGTATCATCCCAAATAAGAAGATGGATGATAGATTTAGGTCAGTGCATACAATTTAACTTTCTGATGGTCTTGGATAGTATGAAAGCTGCCACATTTCTATAATTTAAAAGAGACAGAAGGAGATACTCTTTTTTCTTAGCAAAAAAAGATACTACCTTTTTACTTAATATTCTGGAAAAGGGATTTGGGGAAGAGACAGGCAAAACAAAAGAAGTTGAATGGTCCCTTTCAATACTGGCGAAAACCAGTCTGATCATGGTACATTACACAGTCCAACCCAATGGGTAACTTGCTTAGTGGTCACAGAGTGTAGCAGATTGAGACTATAGTTAGGTATTAGATGAATTTTTAAAATGTTTTTATAGCTGAAAGAGGGTGCCAGAATCCAGGGACCCCTAGTCCTCTTTCACACCACCATAACCATCACCAAAGCCTAATGAGAAGCTGCTCTACAGAAATGCAGCACACAATGCTAGGAGGGCTGCACTTTAGGCAAAGGGTAAGTTCTTGAGGATTGTTATAATTCAGGGCTAATTTCCCAAAATAAATAAATAAATAAATAATGGGGGAATGGTAGATTCTTGGAGTATATAACTTCATAGCACATTTTTCTTTAATGCTGCAATTTCCTCAGAACTGTCCCTAATGTTTCAGAGTGCTCTAATGTAACTCTGGAAACTTTAGGGATTGTGTGGCCCTCTTCACTGTGTTTTACTGTCTGCCACTGCTGCTCCAAAATTATCAAGTTTCTGGTTGTTTTTCAACATTTGCACTGGGCCCACAGACAGCCAATAGAAAACTTGATGGGCCTGTCATCTGACATAAACGTATGAAAAATATAACAGTGAATATTGTCATAACCAGTTCATTAGTAACCAAAAATCTTCTTTAAAACATCTTCTGTCTTTAAGCAGTATGGTTCACATGATATAAAGACTGTTGGTACTATTTCTATCAACCAGCTAAAGTAAAGCTGCCATGTGGAACCTAGAATTAATCTACCTGACAACTTTAAAATTATGTCATTTTTGTCACTGTTTTTTAAATCTGGAAGATTATTATTTCAAGTTTTGTCAGAGTTTTGTCCTTAGAGTAATTCTTTGCTAATATTTTTTATATCCTGCTATATAATATATATCATTCAAATTCACCTAAAACATTACAGTAGTATACTAAGGTAACCATGTTCTCATTTAAAGAGAGTGATAATAACTTTTAGTTACTGGCTAAGAGTAATTTATGTTTGGAAATTTTAAGATGAGAATAAGATTTGATTTCCTAAAAAAGCCAGAAAGCTTATCATTTCCTCATTTAAAAAACACTAAATTGGTAAACGTTCTTAAAAACTCTTTCCACTTTTTACCTTGAAGCCTATCACAGTGTGTAAAAAGCCTTTATTTTCAAGTATTAATATGTATAAGAGAACTAACTACAAGCAGTACCATGCATTTAAGATGAAAATAATATAAGCTATCCTTGGGGATCCTTGGTCATGAGAACTTCCTTCTCTGACTCCTAAACATATTTCCAGTAGTAGAGAATTTAATGGACAAGAATGATGGGAACAAGCAGCATGCAGCAATTCATCACTCCCACTGAAATCTTTTTTTTTTTCACAATAATCTAACCTCTTATGCTCTTTATTAAAGAGAAACAGAAAAAAAAGAAATCTAAGAGTTATGAACCAGCCTTTCCCTGCTGTTATCACTAGAGAACTAGAGAAAGAAGAAAAGAAAAAAAAATCATCATCTTGCCCTGGAATATGATGGAGGTAATGAGGCATCGAGGCCACTTACTCCTGGAAATGTAATTGGCACATAAATACAGGAGACACGTGGTGTTCGGAATGACTTCTTTGTTTCAGAAACAGAGGGGTATCAACAAATGTAACCCTTCTGTGGTTTGGAGTGGGAATTGTAAGAGTAAAAAGGATATTTTTTCCCCCAAATAATGTGTCCCTAGAGGAAAGGGATTATTGCAGTATTTACTAGCTTAGAAGCTTGAAGTGCTCCAACTCATGCAAATAAATGATGATGAAGGAAGGGCAAAGGAATAGAAATAGAAGGCAGGCCAGCAATTAAGGAAAACCTTGAATTTTAGACCTGAAAGTATCTCATGAATGATGCAAAAAGACCTACTAGAGCTGTAGAGATCCTTGTGGGTTTCCTAGAGAACCTCCAGGGTTCATGAGTCTAAAGAAAGATAATACAGTCATCTCAGGGACAGTCCCCTTTAATGACAGGCTTTTCTGAGGAGAAAGAAATGACCACAGTTTCTTATTCTGGAACTCTTTATCCTGATATCTGAATGTGAATGTCATCATGGGAAAGTCATTCAAACTTTCTTAAGTTTTCTTTATAGTTTTTGTTGTTTTCCTCAGTGTTCAGCTGACATACAGGTTTAAGATTTTTGTTTTATATTAAATATTATTTTTTGAAGCATTTATTCTTCCTGCTCAAACATTTTGAGTCAGCATACATTATGCCACTATACACACAGTTGAGTAATAATTCATTTTTGTAAAAAAGTCAGAGACATCTCATGTAATAATTAGCAAGCCTTTCAGAGACTGTGGTTGGTAACATGTTTCAACTGCTATTCAAACACAGCCTGTGATTTCCAGTAAGGAGAACATAAAGTCAGTGAAAAGGAATTTCCTACCTGACTTGTGTCCAGCCAATGAGTGGACTTTGCTTTCATCTGGCACTGAGAACAAATAAGAGAGACAAGAATCAGACATGCTTGTAAATCAGCCATTTTTTGAACAATAAATTGACACAGATTTATAATAAGTTAAATCTTTGACTGGCAAAGATTTGGAAAAAAAAATACCCCCAGCCTACCTGGGGCACTCATGTCCAGACAAATATTATAAAGATAGCTATGAAGAAATACATATTCATTAAACTTCTATGAATATAATTTCAGTTCCTTTTAATTCTCAACACTTTCAGTTCTTTTAACTGGCTTATTGTTTCCATGTGCACAAAAGGATAAACCCAACTCCTAGGCCTACACATATAATAAAAATCTGTGAGCATAATGGCAACATATACATTCAATACTGAAGGACTGAACTTCTATATCTGGTAAAATGGAGTAAAAGGAAACAGATTCACATTCCTCTCTGAAAAAAAATTAAAAATAGCCAAAATATGAAACCATGGCATTCAAAAGATTAAACATCAGGCAGCATAGGACAGTGACCCCTGACACAGGGAAAACAAGTGAGGCAAATCCTACTGTTGCTCCAGCTTACTGTCTGGGGCGCTTCCAGGATGTGGTTCAGGGAAGGAACCTGGGCAGAGCCCAGGGATGTCCCAGCTTTGAGGACATGGAGCTAGATGTCCAGGGAGGCCTACACAGATGGAATTTGTAGGGTAGAGAATCAGAGAGGAAACAGCTATACAGAATTCTTTCTGAGATTTACAGAGGATCCCCTCATATATTTAGCTGAATATTGATGACCACACATATGTGAGGAAACCACCCAAGAACTGAAAAACATGCAGAAGCTGAAAAGGATCATCATATTGGACTCGGAATAGAGCCCATTCACAACAGCTGGAGGGAAAAATTCATAATTCACGGGCATCAGTTAGAATATGAAGGACCTTATTTCAGCAGTAGGGAAAAAAAGTAACTCGAGATTAACAAAGCTCTGATGAAATGGATTCATTTCTGAAAGACACAAATCACCAACGTTTAAACAGGAAGAAATAGATAATCTGAATAGCCCTACAGTTTGTTTGTTTTAAAGTGTTTTAACTACTTTAAAGTTTGTTTAAAGTAGTTAAAACTTTCCTGCAAAAAACAAACCCTAGACCCAGATAGCTCTACTGGTGAATTCTACCAGACATTCAAGGAAGAAATAATACCAAGTCTACAGAAATTCTTTCAGAAAATTCAGAGGAGGGCATATTTCCCTATTCATTCTATGAGGCTGGTGTTACCCTAATACTAACATCAGGCAAAGACATGACATGAAAAGCTATTAACCAACACCTCTCTCATGAACATAAATGCAAAGTTCACAATCCTTGGGCACCTCAGCATGGATTGCCACTTTAATATTCAACAACAGCTGTTCATCATTCACCATGTGGCCCTGTATATGTTAGTCCTGTAAGCTTTGGTGCTCAAGGGTTGAACAAGGTGAGGAAACTTTGCCAATGAGGAGGACCTCCTCCATTTTCCCTAAAAGCAGCTTGCTCAGGGTAATGTGACCCTTTCTTGGTGTACAACATTCAGTCATATTACACTGACCCAGTTACTATACATGTTATCTTGCCACTTTGAGCCCTCCTTTCCTAAGCTACTTATTTATTTTCTAGATAAAAGCACCAAGTGTCTATGTATTAACTCTTTAAAAATATTGTTAGACTTTTTTCCCTATTTGCAGTTGGAAATATGTCTGTCTATACCTATCAGGATCCAACTGGGGGCCAAATTCTGTCTAAAAAAACTTACAGTGGCATCTGTAGTATAAACAGAAAGAAATACTGGGAAACAATGACGATGATAAAAAATAATAATAGTTGTAGTTAGCACTTACTAAGCACTTTAAAAAAAAATTTTGGTATCATTAATCTACAGTTACATGAAGAACATTATGTTTACTAGGTTCCCCCCTTCATCAAGTCGCCCCAATCCCCATTACAGTCACTGTCCATCAGCATAGTAAGATGCTGTAGAATCACTACTTGTCTTCTCTGTGTTGCACAGTCCTCCCCGTGCCTCCCCCCACATTATACATGCTAATCATAATGCCCCCTATCTTTTTTCACCCCTTATCTCTCCCTTCCTGCCCATCCTCCCCAGTTCCTTTCCCTTTGGTAACTGTTAGTCCATTCTTGGGTTCTGTGATTCTGCTGCTGTTTTGTTCCTTCAGTTTTTTCTTTGTTCTTATACTCCACATATGAGTGAAATCATTTGGTACTTGCCTTTCTCTGTCTGGCTTATTTCACTGAGCATAATACCCTCTAGCTCCATCCATGTTGTTGCAAATGGTAGGATTTGTTTTCTTCTTATGGCTGAATAATATTCCATTGTGTATATGTACCACCTCTTCTTTATCCATTCATCTACTGATGGACACTTAGGTTGCTTCCATATCGTGGCCACTGTGAATACTGCTGCAGTAAACATAGGGGTGCATATGTCTTTTTGAGTCTGAGAAGTTGTATTCTATGGGTAAATTCCAAGTAGTGAGATTCCGGATCAAATGATATTTATATTTTTAGTTTTTTGAGGAACCTCCATATTGCTTTCCACAATGGTTGAACTAGCTTGCATCCCCACCAGCAGTGTAGGTGGGTTCCCCTTTCTCTGCATCCTCACCAGCATTTGTCGTTCTTAGTCTTTTTGATGCTGGCCATCCTTAGTGGTGTGAGGTGATATCTCATTGTGGTATTAATTTGCATTTCCCTGATGATTAGTGGTGTGGAGCATCTTTTCATGTGTCTGTTGGCCATCTGAATTTCTTCTTTGGAGAACTGTCTGTTCAGCTTCTCTGCCCATTTTTTAATTGGATTATTTGCTTTTGTTTGCTGAGATACGTGAGCTCTTTATATATTTTGGATGTCAATTCTTTATCGGATCTGTCACTTATGAATATATTCTCCCATACTGTAGGATACCTTTTTGTTCTATTGATGGTATCCTTTGCTGTACAGAAGCTTTTCAGCTTGATATAGTCCCATTTGTTCATTTTTGCTTTTGTTTCCCTTGCTCGGGGAGATATGTTCATGAAGTTACTAAGCACTTTTAACAGGTGGGTTCTGTCCTTTATTTCTATTAAAGGATATCTGCACTTTATATCTATTAATTCACTGAATCCCCAGTATTACCTGTAAAGATTTTCACTTTACCCATAAAGAAACTGAGGCATACCTCACAAATGGAGGACCAGAACTTAAACAAGGCACTCTTAACATCTCCACTATACTTGTGATGAGTCATAAAGGAGTTATTATATTTTTTGAATCATCAGAAGCATGAATTAAGTATAAGAGAACACTTAACAAACACCTATATGTTAGACAACTATTATCCTTTTCATTTGAATAAATGTTATTAATAGGAATCTTTCTATGGTGACCTATGTTAATAAGTGTTAGGTAAAATTCTGTTTAACTTGTTTGGAAATCTACAGTTCTACTGGGTTCAAGCTAAAATATTCATCCGTATTTCACAGTGGAGAAGTCACCTGTCTGAGTTAAATATTGATTGGAATGTACTAGTTATGTGCAATTTAACTGTCTGCGCCTCAATCTCATCATATAAAAATTAGGATAATATTGCTTATAAGGCTTGTAGTGAAGATGACATGTATCAGTTTATGCAAAGCACTTAGAAGACCCTATCGTAAGTGCTAAATAAATATAAATCATTATCATTATTATTAATGAGAAACTAAATAGAATGGCAGAATAACATAATAGCTAATAATGAGATATATGTGGGTTAAATCCCAGCTTTACCAAGCAAGTTACTAAGCTCTTTTTAATCTTAGTTTTGCCATGTGAAATATGAGATAAAAATACTACAAAGGAATTACGAGAGCTAAATGAAAAAAATGTGCAAAAACACTTAGCAAAATGCCAGGTACATATTTCTCAATAAATGAAAACTTGGTAAGTGGAAACCGTGAGAGTGGCAGAAGTTGTGAATCTGATATGATGGTGACTGGTGTTCACGATTTAACTTGCCTGGGATTATAAAGGAAGAGAGGGAGAAAATGAGAGCATATGCTTTGGGCAGGGAGTTAGGTCCTTTTGACTGTCTCATCCAGAACCCAACACCCACACTAGATTTTTACCTCCCAGTTTACCTGGTTCCTAGTTCATCTTGTATTGGAAGTACTCAGACTATATGGTCTTATTATGGGCAGTTATTCTGAAAAAGGGATTCATACAAATATGGGGTTTTACTGTCTTGTTTTTGTCCTTTTTTTCTTTTTTTAACAACTGTAAGTTATCCCATGAAATACAAGCCAATTTAAGTAGCACGATTTCCCCTGCCATCTTAGGTTAAACACAGTACTTTCTTCACTTTTTGGCTGCATACTATTTATTATTCTTAGTAGGAATACTTATCATTATTTTAATTGTCAATTTGAAATTCTTTGGAATACTAACAAACTATTTCAAGAAAGAGTGTAGAAAATCCAAATGGGTGATAGGCATAAAAATTAGGGGTCTTTCTCCAAAATATTCACTGACATAGATGTCTATCTTTAGGCCAGAAGATAAGTGAATAAACATAATAGAAGAGAGGGAACTGTAATGACTTAATAGAATACATTTCATTTAAAGGTTAAATTGGGAACAATCATCTTTTATGAACATGCTTAGTGCTTGGAAGTGATTTAAATAACAGTAGCAAATGAGAAAATGAGGTAAAATTACACCCACCACCACCACTTAAAAAAAAATGGCAAGTGTTATAATTAATACACCAATTCCTTCATAACTCCTGTTACCTTAGAGCTACTATGAAGTTATCTTTTGGGGTTGGAGCCTAGGTCTAGACATTTCACTGAAAAATATTCAGATATTACAGTGACTGGAACAGTAGCAATATGAATGTGACAGGTGTGCCATTTCAAACAAGGACCTTATTTACAAAAGCTTGAAAAGTAAGTGGGCCAGGTGTGGGAAAGGTCTTCCATTCCCAAATGGTAAGATACCAAAACCATCAAGTAAGAGAGTATAGATGGAGTAAGAGCCAAATTTTCTTGTCTGGTTCTGATGACAGATTCTTTTCTTTTTCTTTCTTTTTTACAGTTCCAGAGCCTATTATATTCCCTTCTTATCCTTTAGTTTTACACAAGGGCTGGTACTACTTGCTCTTGATTACCTTAGAGGGATATAACAATAATGAAGAGATGTCAGTGGAATATACTGAGTCCTTCTGAAGATGGAATTTATAGACATTTTTATTGTAACTGTTAATAATTACTTGCAACTGTGGATGTGCCTCTCTTGAGATTTCTCTGAATTTATTTAGATAATAGAATTTCAATACTAAGCTCAGTCTTGCTGGCATTCAGCTCAAGATCGATGGACACTATTTGATTTAATTACGGTAAGGTGCTTCTTGAGGATAGTCTTTGGTTTGGATGTTTGTTAATCTCCCGGTACATCCTCTGGTTCAAGACAACTTGCTCAGGGAACTCAGAAGCCTGATAACTTATGTTTCTAGTTATCTTGGATGTAGACCTTTGAAGCTAATTAGAACTGCTCAACACTGATGGCACCTTTTTAAAAAGTATGGATAAACACATGATGTCTTTTGACTTAATTTCAACCATGTTCATTGTTACAATTAAGAGAAATCATAAGTAAAGAAAATATAGAAGGGAACCAATGAAAAGGATGGCATTCCAAGAACTTAATAGTTGCAAACATTAAAGTACATACACTTATGTATATTGGCATCCAAGTGGGATACATTTATATTAATATAGTGATCACTTAAAGTGTTTTATTTTTTTGTCAAGCCTTCTTATACACTTCAAATGCATTCTTGCTGGGGGAAAACAATCCCTTTGCTTATTGATAGCATTTGATATGCATTCTGTAACATAAGTGACTATTAGGGACTGCACTTACTTAATGCAAATTTGCAGAATAGTGGCAGATTTTGGTGAGTTAATGGGCCCCATATGCTCTACTTACGCTGACAGTGATGGTATATTGTTAACATGCACAAATCTCTTCATATAACAATTGCCATCAGCTACAGTTATTCTTTTTGAGAATGCCAACACTATGTCATGAGTGGGGAATATGCAAATGTGTTCATATTCCCAGTACTTCATGTTGAGATAATATGATATAAAGCAACTCTAAAATATGACACAATGTTTACCTTTTACGTAGCTCTATTTCATCTCATTTTTGATTTCCGTGTCTTTGACACATAGATTCTGCAGTTTTGAAGGTGATATTTGGCACAATAGAAATGTATCTTCTACTGAGGCCATAACTACTTTTTTGGGTAGTCTGGTAGGAAATTAAATATTAAGTAGTTCCTTAATGGTTAATAAATTTGTTTCCAAGAGTTGTTCCTTAAGAACTTTAAAAGAAATGATGCAGTTGCCAATATGAAGAATCAATTTTCTTCTCTTTTGGCAGATCAATTTCTGTGCCACTGATTGATTTCCAGAATTTTTTAGGATGCAAATCTGTTTCAAGCTGTAAAGTAAGTTATTTTCTTAGCAACCATGAACTATTACTACATTAATTTATAGTGTTTTCTTATGTCAATGACCATTTGGCCTACTGTTTCTCTCTAGGGAGACTTCTTGGATTTTAAGCACTATGAGTTTTTATGTGGTGAAAAATTCTTCCATCTCCTGAAAATATAAACAAACAACACACACACACACATACACAAATACAAAACAAGGCTTTTGCTGAAAAGGGGCTTAGGGAATTAGTACAAGATAATGACGCAAATGTCTCTCACCATCTCTGCCAGCAGCCTTCCCGCCAAGCACTGTGAGCTCCCTGGATGTCTTGCTGCTCGGACAATAGGCTAGCTGGACCTCCAGAAGTTTTATTCTAGTATTATAGGTAAATCTGTCAGCCAGAGTGCCACAGGACAGAAAGGAGGGCCCACTTTCTTACAGTAATTGTTCATGTTCATGACTTTTCAGCGATCTCTTTAGAATCCCCTTTCTTTCTCTATGAATCTTAGGAGAGCTTAAAGTTAAGAAAATCCTCTATTTTTCATAGGTTTATATAGTATTATCTATCTCATTAAAGAGACTGGAAAAAAATAATCATTCCTTCACAAACTTACAAGTTCATTTGTTTTGAATCCATTCAATAAACATAGTCTTTCTCAAGAGTCAGATATTCAAACTTGGGGTCTAATAAGGAGATACAAATAAATAATATATTGATACAATGTAATGTAACAAATAGTTAATAAAGGATGAAGGATATGCTTTAGGAAACATATTAGAAGGTGTCAGAAGATTCACATGAAAATTCACAAAAATAATAAAGGTTTTAGGTGACTGTGTACTTGAACCATTTGATCTGAGACGAGCAAAGACAATTTTTAGCACCTGGGACACCTGTTCAACCATGGCAAAAGAGTAGCATAGAAAGGGTGGAAGAGCTTACACACTGACCTTAAAGGGGCCTGGGTTCTGGCACTAATTCAATGTGTGACCATTGACTAAATACTTAGTCTTTTTCAAAAGCTTGCTGACCTTACTTCTAGAATGTAGATAATGCCCCTAACCTCAGAATATAAGACACTTACAGGAGGTAAAAAATTATGGAACCTAGTAGAAGGTGTTTAAAAATGGATCATGATCAGGAGGAAGATGGCGGCATGAGAGGTAAGATGGAGAACTCACAAAACTACATATATTATGAAAATATAATTAATACAACTAATCCAGAAAGAGCAACAGGAAAGAAAGCTGCACCAGACAGCATACACCTGGAGAACAGAGGAGACCTCATGAAATGGGGTAATAGACCAAAGCCATGACCCAGCAGGATACAAGCCATTCACCCACCCAAGCTCACTGATGGGAGGAAGAGAAACAGAGCAGGGAGGGGGTGGAAGCCTAGGACTATTGAACACCCATCCCTGGAGATCTGCTATGGGAGCACAAACCTACACTTCATGGTGCTCTAGAGATTAGTGGGGATGGAAAGCTAAGACAGGCAGAATACCTGGGGAGACTGAGATTCCAGCCATTTGTGGAGGACAGGGAACCACGTCTGGGTGCTCTGGGACAAAGGAAAGGCGGGTGGTCTGAGAGGCTTCCTAGAAGCAAGAGGGCTGCTGAAGGGGCAGGGTTTGCATGGAGCTTGCTGCGGGGGAGAAGGGATAGGTGGACAAGGTTGTATGGGTGCACTTTGTCCAGCAGGTTGGGAACTTTCAGGAGCTTCAGATGCTTCATCTGCCTGGCTGGCTACTCTGCTCAGAGGTCTCTCACTGTGATATGCAGCCTGCTGCGCCTTCCTCCTGACCTGACGGCACCAGCTCACAAACCGGCAGTCCCTGCCTTGCTGTCAGGCCAGCCAGAGGGAAGACCCACCTACAGCAGCTACAGCACAGAGGCTTATACCAGTGTGCTGGCCCACTGGTCTGACAGTGGAGCAAAGCACTGCAGCCGGGAAGCAGGAAACAACTTCTTCTTCCCCCAAGGCACCAGCACCGTTCCCTTGCAACACCCGACATCACTCCAGGGCCTGAGCAGCTCCACAGACTAGAGCTTCTGGGCACTAGAGGGCACCACATACAAACAGGAAATGTCAAAGGAACCTGGTTTAGACCAAAATCTGAAAAACACCAGAAAAAGGCGCATATGAAACTGAACTCACCGATCTTCCTGAAAGTAAGATCAAAATAAAAATAAAAAACATGCTCATGGAGGTACAGAGAAATATTCAAGAACTCAGGGCTGAATTTAGGATGGAGATTCAATCATTAAGAAATTCCATATCTGAAATGAAACACACAATGGAGGGAACTAAAAGCAGATTAGACGAAGTAGAAGAGATGGTAAATGGAACAGAAATTGGAGAAGAGGAATAAAAAGAAACTGAGGCACAGAGAGAAAAAAGGATCTCTAAGAATGAAAGAATATTGAGAGAACTGTGTGACCATCCAAATGGAACAATATTCGCATTATAGGGGTAACAGAAGAAGAAGAGAGAGAAAAAGGGACAGAAAGTATCTTTGAGGAGGTAATTGCTGAAAACATCACAAATCTGGGGAAGGAGACAGTCTCTCAGGCCATGGAGGTGCACAGATCTCCCAACACAAGGGACCCAAGGAAGACAACACAAAGAGATATAATAATTAAAATGGCAAAGATCAAGTATAAGGACAGACTTTTAAAAGCAGCTAGAGAGAGAAAAAAGATCACATACAAAGGAAAACCCATCAGGCTATCATCAGACTTCTCAACAGAAACCTTACAGGCCAGAAGGGAGGGCATAATATATTTAATGCAATTAAACAGAAGGGCCTCGAACCACGAATACTCTGTCTGGAAAGGTTATCATTTAAATTTGAAAGAGGGATTAAACAATTTTCAGATAAGCAAAAGCTGAGAGAATTTACCTCCCACAAACCATCTCTACAGTGCATTTTTGAGGGACTGCTATAAATGGAAGTAGTCCTAAGGCTAAAATGCTGTCACCAGGGGAGATAAAACCGCAGCAAAGTAAAATAATTAATTACTAAGCAGATGCAAAATCAAATCAACTACCCCCAAAGTCAATCAAGGGATAGATAAAGAGTATAGAATCTGATACCTAATATACAAAGAATGGAGGAGGAAGAAAAAGGAGGGAAAGAAAAAAGAACCAGTTGATTGTGTTTGTAATAGCATACTAAGTGAGTTAAGTTACACCGTTAGATAGTAAGGAAGTTACTTTTGAACCTGTGGTGACAATGAATCTAAAGCCTGCAATGGCAATAAGTACATACCTATCAATAATCACCCTAAATGTAAATGGTCTGAATGCACCAATCAGAAGACATAGAGTCACTGAATGGATAAAGAAACAAGACCTGTCTATATGTTGCATACAAGACACTCACTTCAAACCCAAAGACATACACAGAGTGAAAGTAAGGGGATGGAAAAAGATATTTCATATAAATAATAGGGAGAAAAAAACAGGAACTGCAATACTAGTATCAGACAAAATAGACTTCAAAACAAAGTAAGTCACAAGAGACAAAGAAGGACATTACATAATAAGGGGGTCAGTCCAACAAGAGGATATAACCATTATAAATATTTATGCACCCAACAGAGGATCACCTACATATGTGAACCAAATACTAGCAGACTTAAAGGGGAAAATAGAATGCAATGCATTCATTTTAGGAGACTTCAACACACCACTCACTCCAAAGGACAGATCAACCAGACAGAAAATAAGTAATGACACAGAAGCACTGAACAACACACTAGAACAGATGGACCTAACAGACATCTACAGAACTCTAAATCCAAAAGCAGCAGGACACACATTCTTCTCAAGTGCATGTAGAACATTTTCAAGAATAGATCATCTACTAGGCCACAAAAAGAGCCTCAGTAAATTCAAAAAGATTGAAATTGTACCAACTAGCTTCTCAGACCACAATGGTATAAATGTAGAAATAAATTACACAAAGATGAAAAAGCCAACAAACACATGGAGGCTTAATAACATGCTCCTAAATAATCAATGGATCAATGACCAAATAAAAACAGAGATCAAGCAATATATAGAGACAAATGACAATAATTATTCAACACCATAAAATGTGTGGGACGCAGCCAAGGCTGGGCTAAAAGGGAAGTATATTGCAATAGAGGCCTACCTCAGGAAAGAAGAACAATCCCCAAAGAACAGTCTAAACTCACAATTAACGGAACTAGAAAAAGAAGAAAAAAAGAAGACCAAAGTCAGTAGAAGGAGGGACATAATAAAGATCAGAGCAGGAATAAATAAAATCAAGAATAAAACAATAGGAAGAATCAGTGAGAGCAGGAGCTGGTCCTTTAAGAAAATAAACAAAATAGATAAACCCCTAGCCAGACTTATCAAGAAATAAAGAGTCCACACATATAAACAGAATCAGAAATGAGAAAGGAAAAATCACTGCGGACACCCCAGAAACACAAAGAATTATGAGAGAATACTATGAAAATTTAGGTGCTAACAAACTAGATAACTTAGAAGAAATGGGCAACTTTCCAAAAAATACAATCTTTCAAGGCTGACCAAGGAAGAAACAGAAAAACTGAATAGATCAATTACCAGCAAAGAAACTGAATTGATAATCATAAAACTACCTAAGAACAAAACTCTTGAACCAGATGGTTTCACTGCTGAGTTTTATCAAACATTTAGTGAAGACCTAAGACTCATCCTCCTTAAAGTTTTCCAAAAAGTAGAAGAGGAAGCAATACCAAACTCATTCTATGAGGCCAGCATCACTCTAATACCAAAACCAGGCAAAGACACCACAAAAAAAGAAAATTACAGACCAATATCCCTGATGCACATAGATGCAAAAATTCCCAACAAAAAATCAGCAAACCAAATTCAAAAATGCAACAAAAAGATCATCCATCATGATCAAGTAGGATTTATTCCAGGGATGCAAGGATGGGACAATACTAGAAAATCCATCAACATCATCCACCACATCAACCAAAAGAAGGGCAAATACCATATGATCATCTCCATAGATGCTGAAAAAGCATTCAACAAAATTCAATATACATTCATGATAAAAACTCAACAAAATTGGTATAGAGGGCAAGTACCTCAACATAATAAAGGCCATATAGGACAAACACACAGCCAACACTATACTTACCAGCAAGAAGCTGAATGTTTTCCCTCTAAGATCGGGAACAAGACAAGGATGCCCACTCTCCCCACTTTCATTCAACGTAGTTCTGGAGGTCCTAGCCACGGCAGTCAGACAATACAAAGAAATAAAAGGCATCCAGATGGGCAAGGAAGATGTTAAACTGTCCCTGTTTGCAGATGATATGATATTGTACATAAAAAACCCTGAAGAATCCACTCCAAAACTACTAGATCTAATATCTGAATTCAGCAAAGTTGCAGGATACAAAATTAATACACAGAAATCTGTTGCTTTCTTATACACTAACGATGAACTAGCAGAAAGAGAAATCAGGAAAACAATTGCATCAAAAAGAATAAAATACGTAGGAATAAACCTGACCAAGGAAGTAAAAGACCTATAGTCTGAAAACTGTAAGGCACTCATGAGAGAAATTAAAGAAGATACCAATAAGTGGAAACAAATCCCATGCTCATGGATAGGAAGAATTAATATTGTCAAAATGGCCATCCTGCCTAAAGCAATATACAGATTCAATGCAATCCCTATCAAAATACCAACAGCATTCTTCAACAAACTAGAGCAAATAGTTCTAAAATTCATATGGAACTACAAAAGACCCCGAATAGCCAAAGCAATCCTGAGAAGGGAGAATAAAGCGGAGGAGATTATGCTCCCTGACTTCAAGCTCTACTACAAAACCATAGTAATCAAGGCAATTTGGTAGTGACACAATAACAGACCCATAGACCAATGGAACAGCCTAGAGAGCCCAGATATAAACCCAACCATATATGGTCAATCAAAATATGATAAAGGAGCCATGGATATACAATGGGGAAATGACAGCCTCTTCAACAACTGGTGTTGGCAAAACTGGACAGCTACATGCAAGAGAATGAAACTCGATTATTGTCTAACCCCATATACGAAAGTAAACTCAAAATGGATCAAAGACCTGAATGTAAGTCATGAAACCATAAAATTCTTAGAAGAAAACATAGGCAAAAATCTCTTAAATATAATAAACACCAGCAACTTTTTTCTGAATACATCTCCTTGGGCAAGGGTCACAAAATGAAAAATGAACAAATGGGACTACATCATACTAAAAAGCTTCTGTATAACAAAGACACCATCAGCAGAACAAAAAGGCATCCTACAGTATGGGAGAATATATTTGTAAATGACATACCTGACAAGGGGTTAACATCCAAATATATAAAGAACTCACATGCCTCAACACCCAAAAAACAAATAAACCTATTAAAAAATGGGCAAGAATCTGAACAGACACTTCTCCAAAGAAGAAATTCAGATGGCCAACAGGCACATGAAAAGATGCTCCACATCGCTAATTATCAGGGAAATTCAAATTAAAACCACAATGAGATATCACGTGACACCAGTTAGGATGGCCAACATCAAAAAGACTAGGAATAACAAATGCTGGTGAGGATGTGGAGAAAGGGGAACCCTCCTACACTGCTGGTGGGAATGTAAACTAGTTCAACCACTGTGGAAAGCAGTATGGAGGTTCCTCAAAAAACTAAAAATAGAAATATCATTTGACCCAGGAATTCCACTCCCAGGAGTTTACCCTAAGAATGCAGGACCCCAGTTTCAAAAAGACATATGCACCGCTATGTCTATTTACAATAGCCAAGAAATGGAAGCAACCTATGTGTCTATCAGTAGATGAATGGATAAAGAAGAGGTGGTACATATACACAATGGAATATTATTTAGCCATAAGAAGAAAACAAATTCTACTATTTGCAACAACATGGATGGAGCTACAGGGTATTATGCTCAGTAAGATAAGCCAGGTAGAGAAAGACAAGTACCAAATGATTTCACTCATCTGTGGAGAGTAAGAACAAAGCAAAAATTGAAGGAACAAAACAGCAGCAGACTCACAGAACCCAAGATTGGACTAAGAGTTACCAAAGGTAAAGGGACTGGGGATGGTGAGTGGGAAGCGAGGGAGAAGGGGAATAAGGGGCATTATGATTAGCACACATAATTTAGGGGGGCACACATGGAAGGCGGTAAAACACAGAGAAGACAAGTAGTGACTCTATAGCATCTTACTATGCTGATGGACAGTGAGTGTAATGGGGTATGTGGTGGGGACTTGACAATGGGGGGAATGTGGTAACCACAATGTTGCTCATGTGATTGTATATTAATGATACCAAAATTTTAAAAAATGGATCATTATCATATTTCATACCCCACCACTTTGGCTAAGTCCTCTGCCTTCCAGTACATAGAAATATGTTTTTAAGAAGGCAATGCAACTTAATGCATCTATATACAAATTGCACATGCAATACCATCTGAATCATAGTAAAATGTCACTCATTCTCCTCCTTTCAAACATGCTTTAAGATCCCGATCAAATGTCATCTTCTCCAGGTCATCTTCTCAGTTCTCCAGACTGAGCTTAGGGACCAAAGTACTTTGTAAACAGCTCCATTATTTGTGTATCAATCTGCTTCACATTAACTACGAGCACCTTAAGGTTTGTGTCTTGTTTTTCCTTGTTAGCCTAGAATCATGCCTAGTACCTCTCAGGTATTCACTGATGTTTGCTGAGTGGACAAAAGCAGCATGTGTGAGAGTAAAGAACGGAAGCAGCAGCTTGGAAATGTCCATTCAGCAAAGGGTCCGAGACTCTTCATGTGAGTTATACGAGTGTTTTGTCATACATGTGTATAAATCTAGTAAAATTCTTGTGGTGCAACTTGCAGACCAGTTTCTGGCCAAGAAGGGGTAGGAGGAGTCTGATTCTCAGATAGGTCTATACTAAGACCACATCATGGTAGAGCTGTGTGGAATAAATAAAAATGTACTTTTGAGTAGTAGACTGTAGAAAACATATGTATATTGCAGACTAGACACAACTCATTGTCTTCCTCTAATAATTGAACTATATATAACTGACCACTGTGGTGTTAATGTTCACCCACTTACTTTTTGGCTTGCTGGCACTAATCTCATTGCTGTTATTCACATGCTAATGGCACTTGAGAGAATGGTTCATTTTGCTTGTACAAAATATCGCATGACATTTCCAAATAAGCCTGAATATTTGATAAAGTGGGATTCATTTCAATACACAAAGTTGTAAGTTTGTGTCGAAGCTGTCAGTAAATAAATATCTTTGCTACATGAAAATTTCAGAAAAAAGCCTCACTAGTTTAAAGTGACTTTTATTCAACACTGAAGCATTAAAAATCTTTATAACATTTGTGTAAGATACAAAGGATAATGGTAAAGCAAACACTATGCATCAACCACTGGGTTTAAGAATTTTATTTTACTTTTGAAGCCTTGTGGGTGTTTAATGTCAACCTTATTCCTTTCCCTCCTTAAGTAGAGATAACCACAATCCTGAACTTTGCACTTTATAATTCTCTTGCTTTTCTTTATATTTCCCCCAAATTTGTCCCCAAATATTATTGTTTATATTGTTTAAACTTGTATTTTTCATTAAATTATAAGGCATGCTGTCAAATTCTTTTTCTGTGTTTATTAATGGGATCATGCAGGGTTTTATTTGCTTTTTTTTGGTCTGTTAATATGTGACTTATATTGATTGATTTCAAAGTTAAATCGACAATGCATTCCAGGGAAAAACCTTACTTGGTCATGATGTTTTTTGTATATTGTTGGTTTCAATTTTTTTCTAATTAAAAAAAATTTGGTCCAATTCATGAAGGATATTCAATCTAAAGCTTTTTGTTTCTAACATCCATGTCTGATTTTGGTATCATAGTAATGCAGGCTTCATAGAATGAATTGGGGAAGTATTTATCTGGAAGTGTTTCAGTAGAATTCACATTATTTCCCCCTATAAAAATGCTTAGAATTCATTAGTAAAGCCATTTGGACCTAGAGTTTTCTTTGTGGGAAAGCGTTTAATATAACTCAGTTTGAAAAATAGCTATAGGGCAGTTCAGATTATTTTTTTTCTTACATAAGTTTGACAGTTGGTCTCTCTCAAGTAATTTGTCCATTTCAACTTAGTCGTCAAACTTATTATTCATAATATTGCCTTAAAATTCTTTTAGTATCTGTAGAATCTGTAGTGATGTTCTGCTCCTCATCCTAATAATGATCATGTATCTTGTCTTGTTTTATCCTCATCAGTCAGGTTAATGGTTGATCATTTTTATTTACCTTTTTAAAAAACTAGACTTTGTTTTCATTAATTAGCTTAAATTTTTTCCAGTTCATTGATTTCTACTCTAGTTTTTTTTTTCTCTTATTATGCTTAATTTGGGTTGAATTTACTCTTCTTTTTCTATTTTCTTAAAGTGAAAACTGAGGTGATTGATTTGTGACCTTTCTATTTTTTCTAATATAGTTCAAGTCTATAAATAATTCTTAGGGGCAACTCACAGATTTTGGTTACTTGTACAAATTTTGATATGCAGTGTTTTTTCATTTTCATCCAACTCAAATTCTAATTTCCCTCTTATTTTTTTCTAGATATATGTATTATTGAGAAGTGTTCTTCATTTTCCAAGTATTTGTAGATTTTACAGAATTTTGTTTTTGAATTTCAATTTAATTCCACTGTAGTGAGAGAATATGTTGTATGACTTGAATTCTTTCAAAATTTTTGATACTTATTTTGTACTTAGAGATTCATTAAGATTCTTGGATCTGGGTTTCTACATTTCATTAAATTTGGAGAATTTTTACCACTATTTCTTCATATTTTTTTATTCCCTCTTTTCTATCATTTGGGGACTCCAATCACATGTCCCTTAGGCTACCCTTAAGTTGTCCCCTAGCTCTCTGTTCATTTCTGTGTGCTTTTTTCTGTGTTACAGTTCTATTGCTGTCTTTACATTTACTTACCTTGTTTTCTGCAATATCTCATCTATTAATTCCATCCAGTCCATTTATCTCAGACATTAAACTTCTCATTTCTAGAAGATTAATTTTAAAAAATATTTTCCATACCTCTACTTAGTATGTTCAATTTTCCTCTAGGTTTTTTTAAATACATGGAATATGATCAATTTTTTAACGTGCTTGTCTGCTTAGTTGAACATCTGTGCCAGTTTTAGTTTTAATGACTGAGTTTACTCATTTTTCCATTGTTCTTTGCATGCATAATAATTTTTTTACTGGATGATTACATGAATGTTGTGACATAAATGTGCATAAACCTAGTAGAATTCTTGCTGTGCAATTTACATACAAATGCCTAGCAAGGGAGGTATAGAAGGAGGAGTTTGATTCTGGAATAGGTCTACACAAAGACCAAATCATTAGTCTAGAACCCTTTGCTAGATACTGTGAATTTATCTTGTTGGGTGCTTGGTATCTTTATAGTTCTACAAATATTGTTATATCTTTGGGATATACTGAGTTACCTGGAAAGAGTTGATCCCTTTGGGTTTTGCTTTTAACAATTTGTCATATAGGAAAATAGCAGCACTTACTCTTGGCTGATAACACCCTACCTTAGAGACAAAGCCCTTATGCATACTCTCTTTAGTGTCCTGTAGATTTTTAAGTTTTTTTCGATCTTATTGGTGAGAATAGTACCATTCTTAGTCCTGTATGGGCTCTGAGTACTACTTCCTGGATCCCTTCTGGAGTTATCTTCCAGCCTTGGTAGTTTGCTCACACGTGTTCTCTGATAAGTGCTCAGTGTAATCCTCAAGAGAGATTCTCTAAATATTTCTCGAGTTCACTCACTATGCAGATCTCTCTTCCTTATACTCTGCACTCTTTAACCACCTTGCTTTCTCTGGACTCTCAGATCCACACCTTCAACTTGGTTAGTAAAAACTATGCTGTGAATCTTATAACAAGTTTCATGGTATGGTATTATCTAATATCTGTGAAATATATTACCAATCAGTTACAATATTTAATAAATTGAAATGTATTTTTCCTTTTAACCATAACTTCCTAAATCACAGAACCAACCGCCCCAAGACCACTTGAGTAACTATCACTCAAAGTGTAATGGGGAGAACAATGATCTAAGAATGTGATCAGTGATGGAGGCCAACATTCTTTTGAAGTCTCACTTACTTTTACATAAGGATGTTATGAGATCAGTGCTGAAAATAGGCAGTTAAAAAAAAATCAAGAATATAGGACCACAGAGAGAATGCAGTTGAGCTGGTAGACTGTAAGGAAACCACGTCTAGGCTCAGGGCTCTTCCCCCGTCTTGACAGCACATGCTGCCTTCGTGAGCAATGTGATCAGGGGCTTTCCTTATAAGAGTCATAACTGGACCTAAGGTTTGTCCTATTCCCTGGCTGAACTTTGGTGACTGCCTCCAACATGCTCTCAACCTACCTCTATCTCCCCAACTTTAAAAACATCTTACTTATCATATCCAGATTAACTGATGCCAAACATCACTTTCATCATTTTTCTAACCTACTGAAAAACCTTCACTAAATTCAACTGTCTACAAAGTAATAGTCTCCTTAGGCTTGTATTTCAGGTTTGAGCCCTTTTTACCTTCCCTTTTATTGTTTCCTCCATTCACCTTTTACTGAAGTCATACAGAGTGTTTCCTGGTTTCTTCCCATTTGTCTTCATCATTGGCTGGAAATGCCTCAAACCTCCTATGTAGAAATACTGTCATGCCTCCTGAGCTCAGCTCCTCACTATGACTTACTCTTCCTCGAATATCCTCCCCATCTCTGCCTTTCTCAGGGCACTTTCACTTTGCCCCCACTGTGCTGCATTGTTGGAAGGTGGGCAGCTTCAAAGAAGGAAAAGATAGTATTTCATTCATCTTTACATGGTATACAGAAATTACAAAGGTCCTCAAAGATCAGTTGTGTTTTTTTTTTTGAAATCTAGGACAGGGAGAAGACTACTGGTATGAGATTCCCCCTATGAAACTTCTTTCTCTGTGAATTCTTGGAATCTACCAGGGTCAGACTCTTTCTGCTAATCAGACTATGAAAACTCCCATGTTTCCTAAACCCTTGATAAATATTACTATTATCAGCAAGAAACTGATATACCTTGTAAGTCACATAACATTATATATTATTTACCAGGTGAAACAGCACACCTTCAATTCCACTACTGATAATGTACCTTTCCACATAGGGGTTCTCTCTTAACAGGGATAAGGAGGAAGGAAACTGAAACTTATTACTGACTTACCTGTGTCAGAAATCATGCTGAGCACTTTAACATATGTTCTCTCTTTTAATCCTTACAAAAGCTCTGTGAGTTGGACATTACTATATTCACTTGCAGCGGGGTTATGTCATAAAGTTAGCAACTGGGATTTGAAGGACTCCTCAATTCAAAACACACGTTCCTTCTACTATGAAAGTTCGAGAGGGAAGATTTTGTTAATGGCTTTCCCATTGAGAACTATGTATTTCACTAGTCACCACTACTTACTAAAGTAGAACTTCATAACATGATGTCTCTTAAAAATGGTTGATGCTCTCAGAAGTAAGAAAGTTGTCATAAATTGTCTGAGCCTCAGCCACCTGGAAATTGTTACCAAGGAGAGACATGGACTATTATTTAGACAGTGTGAGAGCAGTGGAAAAGGAGAACAAAGAGACAAACCTAAGTGACATCAGAGAGAATTTATTGCTTGAACAGAGAAATGAAATAACAGAGAGAACCACATGAATCTATTAGTGTGGCCCTGTGACTGAGGGATGCCATTATGAGAAAGAAGAGAGGGGGAAATGGTGTAGGATGAGGTCGGTAGTCTCAACACAGTAGAGGCAGCGTGGGCTGCTGGGACTCACGTCTCTCCTTTCCACCTCCCTCCCCTTCCCCTCAGCTTTTTAATGCACCCTAAGACAGGGTTAGTTTTCTGGCAGCCAAACTGGACTACTGTTGGCACATCAAGTGTACAATCAACTAAAATCCTAGAGTCCTTTTTATATTAACTGCTAAGCCAGGTCTCTGTCCAACAAATACCTGTGGAGAGCTAACAGTATGCCAAACATCACGCTAGGCACAAGGACTATGGATGTGAACAAGATAGTTTTGAGCCCTGTGCTGGCACGGTTTCTCTCTCACAACTAATCGCAAGTAGCTGAGAAGTGTTAGCAAACCTTCCCAGTCAATGCTACCTTCAGCTCTCACCTCGACACAGGTAATAACGCCTAGAATGACCTCTGGGGTCCTGCATGTACTCCGTACAGCCTATTTCCACACAGAAGCCAGTGACATCCTTTAAAACAAAACAAAAAAAACACCAAATCTTATCAGGATGGTCCCTCGCACAAAGCCTCCTAACAGCTTCCAGTCGCATTTAGAAGAAAATTTAAAAACTGCCTACAGCCTCTGCCCTGCTGGGTGGGTTCCTGGTGCCTTTCCCACCGCATTCGGCATAGCCGACCCTCTGCTCTGCGCACTGCACCCAATCTGCTCTGACTGCAGGTCCCCAAACATGCCAAACTCAGCCCTCTTCAGGGCCATGGGACAGACTCCTTCCCCTGACTGCAGGGCTACTCTGCCAGATAGTCACACAGCTTACCGCCATGGATGTCACATCTCCACAGGTGTCACATCATCAGATGCTCCTCCTGCCTCCCCACCCACCCCAAAAGAAGGGTCTTCCATCCGACTCTTGGTCGCTACGTCCTCATCCTGCTTCACTTCTGCACACAGCACATGTCACTGCCTGACATCTCTCCCACTAGCACATGAGCTCCATGGGGCCTGGGCTTTGTTCTGTTCTCCATTTTGTCCCCAGGGTCTAGAAGAGGGCCTGGTCCATGGTAGGCACTCAATATTTGTTGAATAAAAGGCTGGTCAGGAAACCCTGAAAAGAGACAGTGAAGAGCCTGGGTCCTCCTGGTGTCTTTAAGTAGAGACCTGAAGATGAGTAGGGAAGCATGACGATCATGTTTGGCCAGAAGAAACATGGAAGTCCCCAAACAGGTCCCACACGTAGAACCCAAAGATCTTCCATACGGTCGGGATACTCAGCATGAGAGGGGGTGCTGGTGAGACACCAGGAGGAGGAGAAGGGAAAGGGCCAGTGGTGGAGGATCTCAAAAACCACACGAATGATGTGTGTCTTTGACCTCAGGGCAATGGGATGCTTCTAAGGGATTTTCAGCTAGGAAGCTGCATGATCGGATTTATGTTTTAAAAAGGTCACTCAGTCTGCAGTGTGGAAAATGAACTGGATGGGAATAAGGCAGGATGCAGTTGCTTTTTTCCTTTTTAAACCCAGGTACAGGAATTGACATTGATCCCTATTAAATTTAATCTTCTGAGTTGCTCATCAGTTCTCTCTGTTGAGATCTTTTTGAATTCTGCTTCAGTCATCCAATGAATTAGCTAAGCCACCGAGCTGCGTGTCACCTACACATTTAACAAGGAGGCCTACATATCCAAGTCATGTGCAGGACTCACGTTACTGAACACCATCCCTGCTCTCTTCGTGTGCCAGCTGGGTGGAAGTGTACACCCTCACCACTCATCAGCGTTTCTCCTTGTAGAGTTAACTAGCCAGCCCAGAACTGAACTGTTGCCCTCAAGATCTAGTAACCCAAGCTAACCAGGATTTTCATGTGCATTTCCCCCAGAGCTTATGGACTTTACACTAAGATGGCAACCCGTCCTATTCTTACATGAATTAATTCTGGCACCTGGTTTCTGGCTGGGGATTGCATAGCTGCTTCTGTACTTGGCTACAATAAGTGCTATCAAACGATTTCCCCTCTGGCATGAATTGAAGTATGCAACACTGTCTATATTTCTGCCCAGAATCTACTATCATCTGCTTAATATGCAAACTCTGCAAAACCAGGGCTACTGGTATGTAATTGATTTTGAAAAGTTGTCATCCAGACTCACTGCTTGGTAGGGGATATTAACTTTGGGGGTTTATGTGCTGTCTCTCCCATTCAGACCACACAACCATTCACTTAAATGGGATGCACAAGGTTCTGTACACACTCTAGTGAACTGATCTGGTATTTTACACTGATCTATTAGATGAGCTCATTTAAATCACGCTTTTTGCAGAACAGGTGATTACACATACACATTAAATATCCACTGTTTTTTTGTAACGTATTGAGGTATATTAAGAATCTTGAACAAGGCTGAGCCAATAGAAAACATTAATAGGAGAAATAGAAAGTTACTAGACCCAGAGCTCAAAGCAACTTCATAGGCAGCAATTTTTAAATCTTTTTTCCTTAGATCAGCGAATTTTTTGGAGGCCTCAGAGACTGCTGATGAAGAAAGGGACAGCAAGGTGTGCTCTCTGTGGTGCATCGTTCCCTCCTCCCACCCTCCTCTGCCTCCCCCAGCCCCCCGCCAAATTCTTACATTAAATAAAACTTGCTGTCAAAATTTGAAAGAGATTTGGAAAAAATGACTTAAAATTATTTTGGTATGAATGACTCATTTAAGATTTTGACTGATCTTTTTTTTAGCAATCTTTGTGCATACCTAGAACTTCTGTGAACTGGAAAAAAAAAAACTCCCCAATACAAACTGCTTTCAAATGTAATGATTTTTTTTCATGAATTCTAAATGTAACAATTAATAAAATTGGCACAGGGTTGTACTTCAGGAATAGTCAAACATTTATTCATTTCACATTTCTGGCTTTGTTTTCATACTTCAGTGCCAATACTTTTTCTCATGTCTCAAATACTTTGGTAGGTCCTTGTAAAGCTCATAGGCTCTAGGCCCTGTGCCTATGGTGACTAACAGGGAAAAACAAAATCTTTGTCTGCTTTAGCAAGAGGACCTGTTTCAAAAATTTAGGACATGAAAATATAAAATTAAAACCACCGTGTTAGGGTCATTAAGACAAGAACTAACAATTAGTTGTAGTTGTTGTACCTGGGTATCTTCTTCCTACATGTTGTCCCTTCACCTGATTCTCTGGTTAGAAAATGGCACCACCATTGTCTCAAGCAATGAGATCAGCTTTATCCTCTGCTCCAGCCTGAACAGAACTGGTGAAGCTTGACTCTGACCTTGGATAGGGAATTGGGTCATTGGTCTCTTAACCACTTTTCTATTGATTCTATAATCCTATCAGGATAGAATTGGAATAATAGCCTCCAAAGACTAAGATTAAAAGGAACTCAGAATTTTTGCCCAGTTTGCATGAGGCTGTCTGAATTTTTGTGCACCAGCAGTGACCAGAACTCACCACCATACAGGACAGTGATGGCAGACAATGTAGAAGGGCTGACCCAGTGTCCCCAGCAACCCTGCTCCCCTGACCAAGGAGGTAAAAGTGGAAATTTGCTGAGCAGCGCTTCTTAGACAATACTGATTTCCTGATATAAAGGGAGGAATGGTGGCACATCCTTTTAACTTCTGCGTCTCTACCACTAGCCTTATTTTTTTGTGCCTGGAATGTGGATATGATTGCTAAAGATACGGCAGCCATCGGGACACTGAAATAACAATTATGAGGAGAAAAGCCAGAAAGTCAAGAATGACAGAAGGGAAAAGGAAAAGGATAGGAGGTGTCTGATAGCTTCATCAAGCCACTGAACTGGCCCTTTTTGGACTTTATGCCACGTATGACAAACTCCTGTTTATTACACAATTCTTGGTAGAGTTCTCTGAGAATTGCAGTGGAATATCATCCTGTTTAATACCATATTAAATGATGAGTTACTTTCATTGCCAACCTGTAATCTATTAACAAACACATCATTCTGTTCATAAATATTCTTATTGTCTCCTCCAGGTGATAGTCATTAATGATATAAAATCAGCCAATACACCCTGCCTCTCTTTCATCTTTTTCATAAATATCCCCATTTCTTTCTGTCATGGACAGGATTCTATTTTAAAGTTATTTTATAGCTGCTAATTGATTTTATTCTAGCTGTAAATGTAACATATTTGTAATATATAAATATAATACATAGAAGATGGGAAATATGCAGGAATATATAAATACTAAAATAGAATTTATCCTTGTAACTCCCACTAAGAGGAAAACTATTAGCATTCTGTTGAATTTCCTTTCATTGTTTATAAGGTAGACCCTTGAACAACACAGGTTTCAATTGTGTGGATCTACTTATATGCAAATTTCTTTCAATAATACATTGGAAAATATTTTGGATTTGCAACAGTCTGAATAAACTCACAGATGTACTATGTAGCCTAGAAATATTGAAAAAGTTGAGAAAAAGTTATGAATGCAAAAGTATACATAGGCACCAGCCTATTTTATCATTGCTATCATAAAATTAACAGTGGGCTATTAGTTGTTAAGTTTATGTGGAGCCAAAAGTTATACATGGATTTCTGGCTGCATGGGATCAGCACCTCTAACTCCCATGTTGTTCAAGGGTCAAGTGTATATGTATACACACACACACACACACACACACACAATCTATACATATAGACATAACTATGATTGTATACTGTTTTCTTCAACTAATATTTTATCATTAGTGGTTTTCATGTTATTAAATACTCTGAAAATTTTTATTGGTTGCATAAATCTATTATATCTATTAGATTAATAGGCTGTAATTTACCGTTTTAATAGTTGAAAATTAAATTCACTATAGTGGAAAACCCTTAAGTTTAAATCTTGGTCAAATTAAAAAATTTTTTTTAGTAGGAAAATTCTTCAAAATGGGATTACTGGATAAAAGATAAAAATAGTGATAAACTTCCTTATGTGTCTTACACAATTATCACATTGCCTTATAATAAAGCAGCATCAATTTAATTAAATACCCAGTGAGCATGTATTATATTAATGGGATATTTATATTTCAGCATATGTTGATATAATACCTCAATTTTCTTAATTACTTTTGAGGTTGAATATATTTCAGGTATATTGGCCAACTGAATTTCTTTTTTGTGAATTGTCTGATAATATATTTTTCCAATTTTGTACTGAAATATTTATTTTCTAATAATAAGAGCTGTTCACATATTAATGATGTTGATTCTCTGTCATGTATTTTATAATTATTCCTTCATTCTTTTGAACAACAAAGAATGTATGGATAATAGGGAACAATAATTAAAGCAGTGTCTCTTAATCCTATTTTAAGAATGTTGGAGTTTCTAACTAATTAACATTTTAGAACACTGCTGGATTAAAAAAGGAACAATATAATCCAAAGTGAATTCTTAGGATCATTTCTTAGGTTTTACATATATTATCCACAGTAAATATCTTTTCTTTGAAAAAATTTTTTTCTCTTTTCACTCAAACTTTGAGTACTTCTCTCATAAACTAGTATTTTATTTTCACAAGGAACCTTTCAAACATGCTTAGAAAAGCATATGGAAATAAAATATGGGACCCCTGTTTAAGACTATCACCTTATTTTACAGGTATAATATTCCCCATCCATTAGTGATGAAGCCTACCATCAGTTTTTTTTTTTCTAGTAGGGTGGATTAGACTGAGTTATATCTTCAGAAATTTTTGATCTTAATACCTTGTGACCACATTTTTAATATAACAAGTCTAAATTATGGCTTGCTCATGGATAAGCCCTTTAAGTATGAACTATTTTTTAAGGAGATACAGATTTATATATCTAAGGGGTTAGCTAATGTAGCCCACTTAAGAGTTAACTTAAATATCTATCAATATCAAGAGCTATGTTGGACATTGTACAGATCAGGTTGCATGATATAGGGTCTTTGAAATTTCCTCGGTTGTCTTAGCTATGAGGCTATAGTAGATCATACTTGTATAATTATTTGATTAAACCTAAATAGAAAAACTGCTTTGTGGATAAAAATGTACATAAATTATCATGCTGTAATAGGTGAGCCTGTACCAGGTTTTTAGGCCATGTAAAGTATGTTTAATGTTTTTCAGTCAATCATGTTATTTGATTCAGGATTTTTTTGGTCTTACTTTGGGATATTTGTCATGACAACTAATACTATGTGACCCAAGGTAAGCAAAATCTCTAACTATTCAGCTTACACAATATTTGCCACAACTCACATGCAAAGAAATAGCTCTATAATAACGTAATTCAATTTCATGTTGCTGCAGGTAAAAGCAAGCATTTCAAACATGTTTTGAATATAATTCCCATGGCACTAGGTTTATGCATAGATGACACTGTTCTGCAGAAGAATTTATGGAAAACGAAAATGGAATTCATAAATAAGGAACAGATATTTTTGTTACAATACTTATCTTCAAATTTTTTAAATTCTGTGAACAAAAGGGAAAACTTGTCATAAATTTAAATTAAATAATATTATAAAAATATATAACTCAAGATAGAAAACAACAGCAAAAGGAAGATACAGAGGAATACAAAGGGAAAAGGAATGTCAGTGATAGAAGACCAGGAAGGGCCACAACAATCTGATCTAATTAACCCTCTCTGGCAGTGAAAGTGAATTCACATGATCTAAACAATTATGTCAAGTGATTGCCTAATTTATTCATGGATTCCTCCAATTAGGAAATAAAACACAGAGCCCTTGTCTTCAAGTTTTAAAATACTGCTTTCACTCTTTTCTACATAGTGAAATTAAAGCCTTGGCCTTCTATATTTCCTGCATTTGACTCTTTCCTTAAATCTGTTCATTTTTTGAACCTTCTCCAAACATGTTCAAAATGAACAAATCTAGTTTGGGTAAGTGAATGTGAGTGTGGAGTGTTACATTCAGCACCCTCCTTAAACATCTTTATCCCTATTCTATTTGGTTGTCCAAACCAAACACTTATTTGCACTTTTATTCATTTATCCCTTAATTACTTGTTTGCACTTTTATTCATCTATTCATTCAATCTTTTGACGTACAAAAGGGAAACCTATTTAATAAGATCAGCCAAATTAATCAAGGAGATCAGTGGGTTTCTGAGACAGCAGCCAGTTTACTCTAACACTCTCCATTCCCGCCATGCATCTTGGATTTACTTAGTATCTCCACATTCTAAGCCATGAAGAATGTGTATGGTATGTATAAGGTATAACAGTGTAGGGGCTTGTAATCTGATTGGAGTGGGAAAAAATTCACACTCAGTGGGTAGAGGAGTATGCAATCCTCTGCTAAAATTTGTGATACCAATGGTAATTGCTTTAGAAATTTAGAGAAAGAGCTGGAAAAAATGACAGCCCCCTGGAGCAGCAAGACTTGAGTGTGTCCTGAATGAAAGATAGAATTTAAGTAGGAGAGAAGGGGTGGATGGGTCTTCCATTTTTAGAATTAAGACTGAGAAGTTAATAAGCCTACACTTGCAATGAGAGCATACAGGTTTGGAGCCCAGGCATCAAAGTTGCATGTACCTGAATTCAAATCCTGGCTCCACTATTTACTATGACACCTTACAAAAGTCAATCTCTTTAAACCCTGTATACATCATCTGCTAAATGGCAATAGAATTGCTGTGCAAAAAACCATGCCTGGCATACAGCAAGTGCTCAAAGAACATTATTTTCTATTACTACTTCTACAGTTACTACTAATGCTCTCCCTCTTTTTCTTTATTATATTCTAGAATAACAGTCCCCATCACTGCCTTGAATATCAGGACTGAGGAATTTGATTTTGTTATCATGTGTAAAGGAAAGCCAGTGGTTTCTAGTCACTGACTATTCCATAATGTATTATTTTGCAATACATGCGCTATTCTTTCTGAGGCACATTACATGCAGTCAGCCACATTCTGTCACCATAGGTTAATTCATGCTTAGTTACGGCCTTGTTCTTTCGTGCTGCTCTGCAGTTAATTCCTACTTGTTTAGTGGCTGTGGACACTTCTCTATCCTGGGGATTCTTTCTCATGTTGCATTCTGCTTCACAGCATTGCTCCACCACGTGCCCCGGCTTGTTGGCGAGCCTCTCCTCACCCTACTCTGTCTAGTGCACATCACCTTTAAACTGCCCAAATGCGTCTGTTTGCCAAGGACACTCCTTAAAGCACTAGTCCTATGAGATGGTCTGTACTCAAGGTTTCTGGGATCAAATGAGTTTGAGAAAAGCTGCATACATTATCTCTTGAAGACTCACGGGAACTCTTAAAGGCATGGCAATTGAACATAAGACACATTAAAGACTGTGAACAATTTTACAGTTAAGAAACCTGTTTTAACTTTGATGCAGCATTTTCTAAACTTATTTGGCCATTCAAGTCACTGCTAAGACATTCAATATATTAAATTTCAATATCTATTCTTGAATTAATGAACATACTTTTAAATCTTTGATTTGGTTTCCTAAGACCTATAGCTGGAAGACTTGGCTATTTGTGATTTTCCTCTAGCCTGTCTTAATACAGAGAAAGCACTGAATATTTATCTGGCATTTACTAATTTGTCAAAGCTGGGCAAAGGAAATCTCTGATGTAACTCATTTTTCAGTCAATTTAGGTACGCCAATATTTTTTTCCAAATTTAGAAAATGGGCTAACTTTTGTCCAATTCCTTGGTATACCCTTGTTTTACTTTAAAGGAATTTCAGCTGAAACTTTGCAGGCTCTTGTGATTCTGTCGAGACAGTCCTGAAGCGCTTGGGGATTGTACCGCTTGGTTCCTGGATCAACAGAGGCTAGATCAGCTATTCCCAGCTCACTTGAAACCATCACTCTTGATTAGTCAATTTCCAATTAGATCTCTATTTTAATTTCCACTTTAATTTTACTACCTTCATTGGATAGAGTTCCTAGTAACCTTTCTTATGAACACTAGAAACCAAGTGGGTATTGAAACATTAGCATTTCTAGTCATGTTTCTTTTCTCCACCATTTGTAGAAGTTTATGTTTGTTATACTGAATATTCTTTCTTGTGTCTTTATCCACTTATTATCACCATTTCCATCCTAATCACTCAAACTTTGTTCATGAGACCATTTCCACTAAAGGTAACCTATAGAAATAAGACACTGTTGTCTGTTGTCACGGATGTGTCTCAATTACTTAGAACAGTACCTGACAGAAAGGAGGAACTTAATATTTGTTGAAGGAAGGAAGGAAGAAAGGAAAGAATAGATGGGTGAATTTTACATGGGGCTGAAATTATATTTCCAAATGTTGGATAATTTTTAAGTCTTATAAAAACAGAGTAGGTGTTTCTGTTGACACCAGCCTTTTATTAATATGCTCTAAAGCAGCCAGAGCCACTGTTTATAAATCATAGTTTTGATGTTCCAAAGAAGAGCTAAAAATAATTTTTAAAAATATTGACTTATCCAGATTAAGCAGTTTTTATAATAAATCAGTCTGAGTTCTATCTCTGCTTCTGATTCATGTTTAGCTAGACATTTTTCTAACCATTTAATGAAAGTCTCAGATATATTAATTAATATGTACTTTGGAGCAGGTACATACTTAGCTTTAGGAAAATAAAAGCAAAATACCTATTTTCCCCCATGAGCAAGAGTTGAGACTTGTCCTTTAATGTAGAGTAACATTTTACTTCCAGAAAATGGTATCTAGAAATTTTCAGCCTTACAGAGGAAACTCAGATGATTCACAATAGAAAATACACAGTCAACAAATACATGAAAAATGTTTAGCCACAGAAATAATTTTAAAAGTAGAACTGAAAAACCCCTTTAAGCCTATAAAATTGGTGAAAATGAAAAAAAAAAGGATGGTGCTCAGACACTTCCATATGGATAAGAGAAAAATTGCCTCTTTGGAGGGCAACTGGTCATATACACCAAAAGCCTTAAATTTTTAATACAACATTTGGCCATTATAAATTTGTATAATATAAATTTATAATGATGGAATAATCATGATTGCTTACAAAAGTTTATGCCCTAGCAGGCTCAATGCATTGCTATTTCTAAGAGCAAAAAATTAGAAGCAACTCTTATGGCCAAATAATATAATATTAGGCAAATAAATCAGGCTACATTTATTCAAGAGCAAACTGCAATTAAAAGATAATATTATAGAAGCAAAGGCATAGAGAATAATACTTAATCTAGATTGCCCTTAAAGGACACAACTGTAAAAGCATATGTTTAGCACAATCACTTTTGAGAAAGATTAGAATATAAAAATATGAATATGTATATGAGAAAAAAATATACTCAAGACTAAAGATGTTTTGCTTTTTAAAGAAACTGCAACTACTGTACCTAAAAATGAGATAGTAGTACTTCCCTACAGTTTTAATTTTCACATAAAGTATTGCCAATAACAAATATTTATCATTCAGTATACCATTCAGAAGAGATAATTATGAAACTGCCAAACTTCTACTAACACACATTTATTATATTACATATTTTATATAATATTTTCAGCTCATGAAACTTTCACTTTGAAAGAACTGAAATGGATTTGGTTCATATTTGTAAGGGTAATTTAAGTATTTTGTTCTACCCTTTGAATAGCTTCCTTAATTTCACATTTTTATGAAGATATTTTTAGATTAATATAAAAGTTCTTTAAAAAGGAACACAGAATTTCATTTAAATATGAACAATGGTTTAGAAAACAAAGACAAGTGAGGAAGAAAATGTTCATATTTGGCTTTATTTAAAATGCTTAGTATCTGAGATGTGGGGCCTCAATTGAGGTACAAAATATAAAGTAGAAAGCACTTCAGCTACTAATCCAAGTTTTACGAGGAGCCCAGAATATCTCAGTTCTAAAATATAAGGCAGTTTCTCCATTAATCAAGATTTCCCATCAGAGCACAAATAATGCTCTATATATACAGAAGCTATTATTTAATAAAGGTTTGCATGAGTTTGTGACCAGCATTACATATTGCTTAAGGTTCAATTATAAACATTTCCAAACTTTATAATTTTGTTTATATTTTTTGTGGGAAAATAGAATTTTGGATTTCCCTTACAGACACTGAATTTTTAAAATATCTACATTTTCCCCCAAGCAATGCCCCAGCTTAAGACAATATAGTTGTAGAAAACTACATGGTTACATCTGAGACCATTTGTGACTCCACGATTGAATGAAGGATCTACATATGAAATCCATAGGTAACAGTTTTCCCAGTATTTCACAATATATACTTGAGGAGAATTTACTGACATTGACAATTCAAGTCAATCCCCAATTATAAGAAAAATGTGTAGGAGATATGGAGATTCACTTCTAATACTAGTACTACTGTCACCCTTTCCAAGATGGCTACTTTATTAATAACGACAATGAATCGTTATGTTTATGTTTATGCTCTAGGCATCAAGTTAAGTGTTTTTCATGAAAGAGAGGCAATCCTTACTTCAAAGATTGTTTTCTCCAGATGGGGGCACAGGAGAGAGCTGTCCCCCTTAGTCATTCATTCAAAAATTGGTAAAGGAGAGCATCTGTGTTTCAGGGACTTAACACTTATTCATTGGAGAAAGTGTGCGAGTGGTGGGCTGGAAGGTGCTGCAACTTTCAGACAAGTCTAAACCATATAAAGTAGCATAAAAGCACAATTTCTACACAAAAACACTGTTTTCCAAATAATGAACACAAACTCGAAGTCTTTTAGCAAAGACAAATAGTAAGAAAAACACAAAAAATAAGACAAAATCCTATTCTTAAGAGTACATTTCTTGAAAATGTATTTCTTAGGGAATATACAAAAATAAAGGGAAAGAATACATATGGGCTTTTAAGAAGAGAGAAGCATGTCCTTTACATATAAAAGCATTTTTATGCCTTTGCACCCAACTGAAATAGTTATTCTAATTGATTTTAAATGGAATCTGCATTATTTTGCTATATGCAATATAATGATCTAGTTATACTACAGACATAGAAAAGTGATCTATGTCTCTATAATTCAGTTAACATCAATAATACTAGTCTGTAAGTCATTTTTTTTCTTAAATGTAGCAGTCACCTAAAACTTAATTATATACTAAGTTTTAGTTAACCCAAATGTTGGCTTTCTTAATGTTTTCGCAGAGGCCTGATTTGGATGGTGATGCTGTAAACTGAGTGTAGTCAGATATTCTATTTTCCTTACTGGTTGCGCTTTTCTCAATAGAATTCAGCCTGAGTTCTGATATGTAATTTGTCCAAACTCACTTAATTTGTCATCTAGTCACCCCACTTCAGTTATAAGCCACATGGTTATATTAACTATGTAAACATACTAAGATACACTAAGAAAAAATGAAAAGAACCTGTATCCTTTAATGAATACTGAAAATAAATGATGGTCCCTTTTCCATAGTTCTGGTGAATTTTCCTTCTCTTCTCAGTTTTCATGAACTGTTTTAATTTATATTTCTATTTTCTCTTGCATACCAAATATGCCACAAACCAGAATTTGGTTTTCCATCATTATTATCTTCCTAGACTTCAAAGCTTATAAACTTGATATATCTTCTGATATGGCTATCAGAGCCTGATACATTCAGAGTGCAGATTCTATTTTAGACAAGAGTTGAGTTTTTCAATGTTAGCTGAAAATATCTAAGGAGAGCTCTCCTATGCTTCTCAAGTCATCTCTCCTTCAGGCACTGTATCTTTATTTCTTTCAACTGTTTTTCATCGGGCATATTTTAAAGGCCTCTTACCAGTATCCGGATGCCTTCTACACTGTTTTGGTTTCTATTACAATATTATACCAGGAACTAACACAGCGCTATAGATGTGTTATGACCAGGCCGGGGTACAGTGGAACTGATGCCTTCCTCGACCTGGTCACAGAAGAGGCTTTGGGTCTGGCTATGTCAGGCAAGCAGCTGAAAACCAGGGATGTCCTCAATAACTGTTATTACACCAGGTCTCTTAAATTCTACACTTGTACAACTGACTTCTTTCACCCTGATTATAAGACACTGCCATTATCTTTTCACCACCCTATCTAAAACAGCCTTGCCTCTCCCCAGCCTTCCCCTCTACCTGAGTTTGCTTCAGAAAAGACATTTCTATCTGAAATGGTATTCTTTATGTACTTATTTACAACTTGATCATCTATTTATCCAATAAGAATGACAGTACCGTAAGAGTGGTGACTTTGTCTTTTTCACCTAGGATAACTGCCTGAGATGACTATATCATTCTTTGCTAAATTCTATCTTTTTCAATTGTGGATAAATCATATGAATGCCAGTTCTGCCAACCTAACATTACCCAATTCTCTGAGACACCATCTACAGAACATTTGGAAAGAATGCTTTTCATGCCTTTCTCCAAGTTACACATATCTATTGTTCATCAAATTCTGCTGAGTTTTATTAGAATATAATGAGAAGGGCCAAGTTCAGAGTATAGTATAGTACATGCATAAGTACAAGTACTTATAAGGGCCAACTTATAAGTATAGTATATGCTTTTTAATTCCTTGCAGAGTGACAATAAGCCTTAATTAGCACATTTTGGGAAAGGACACGCTAATGTTACTACCAACCTTACTATGTACCTTAGTGTATAATTTGGCCTCTAAGTCTCAATCAAAAAAGAAATTGAAATGCCTTTATAAAGATCAATGTAAACTCTATTTATAAAATTTCCCTGATTTATCAGTCTAGAAATCCCATCAAAAAGGAAAGGAGAGATCATTGTTTCAGAGAACTCCATGAAGCTTGCTGGTGACCACTATTTTTGTTTGTTTGTTTGTTTATATATCTTCGACTTAAAGGTGGTTAATTTTTTCTTATTTTGGTATCATTAATCTACAATTACATGAGCAACATTATGGTTACTAGACCCTCCAGGTCATCAAGTCCCCACCACATACCCCAGTACAGTCACTGTCCATCAGCATAGTTAAGATGCTATAGAGTCACTACTTGTCTTCTCTGTGTTGTACAGCCCTCCCCGTGCCCCCCCACCCCACATTGTCTGCTAGTCGTAATGCCCCTTTTTCCCCCTTATCCCTCCCTTCTCACCCATCCTCCCCAGTCCCTTTCCCTTTGGTAACTGTTAGTCCATTCTTGGGTACTGTGAGTCTGCTGCTGTTTTGTTTCTTCAGTTTTTTCTTTGTTCTTACAGATGAGTGAAATCGTTTGATACTTGTCTTTTTCTGCCTGGCTTATTTCACTGAGCATAATACCCTCTAGCTCCATCCATGTTGTTGCAAATGGTAGGATTTGTTTTCTTCTTATGGCTGAATAATATTCCATTGTGTATATGTACCATGTCTTCTTTATCCATTCATCTACTGATGGACACTTAGGTTGCTTCCATTTCTTGGCTATTGTAAATAGTGCTGCGATAAACATAGGGGTGCATATGTCTTTTTCAAACTGGGCTGCTGCATTCTTAGGGTAAATTCCTAGGAGGGGAATTCCTGGGTCAAATGGTATTTCTATTTTGAGGTTTATGAGGAACCACCATACTGTTTTCCACAATGGTTGAACTAATCTACATTCCCACCAGCAGTGTAGGAGGGTTCTCCTTTCTCCACATCGCCGACATTTGTTGTTTGTCTTTTGGGTGGTGGCCACCCTAACTGGTCTGAGGTGATATCTCATTGTGGTTCTAATTTGCATTTCTCTGATGATTAGCGATGAGGAGCATCTTTTCATGTGCCTGTTGGCCATCTGAATTTCTTCTTTGGAGAAGTGTCTGTTCAGATCCTGTGCCCATTTTTTTATTGGATTATTTGCTTTTTGTTTGTTGAGGTGTGTGAGGTCTTTATATATTTTGGATGGTGACCACCACTTAAAAAAAAATAATTCTTTTCATTTCTCAATTCTCTGAGGATCAGCACTGAGATCTCTAATTTCTCTAGTCATTTCTGGAATTCATCATTGTGAAAACTGGTAATTTGCTTCCTGCCCTCCAGTGTGGGGCACCCTCTTCATAATTTCTAATGATCAGGGGCAATTGTTTTATCATCCCAATCCTTTCAGTGTGCAGGGATATAAATTGTCTTGACTCCCATTTTCTGGCAGCCATAGTTTGATCATCATTCTCCTGTTTGCACGAAGGTAAAATTAACACAGGAACCTGGTGGCTCTATGTTCCACCTGACAGCTGTTAGGTGCTCTAAACAATGGGCCACCTCACACACTTTCTTTCTCATGCTCTAAAAATAGCTTGAGAGTCCAACTTACAGGTTCTGCAAGCTTCATGCAGCTCTTTAGCTCTTCCTGTGTTCATTCTTTTAGATGACTGTTTTCTCTTTTCTTTTTTCTTACCATTTACTTCTCTCTCCTCTTTTCTACATAGCCAAGGTTATCAGTACTTTCTTAAAGCAGCCACACTAGTATCTTCAGATACGGCTCCCTTTTCTTCCTCTTTGAGATGTTATCATATGTCATCATTTCCTTTTGGAAATCTTTCTTTCCTTAATTCTTGAATTTTCCTTTCCTGTTAGAGTTTAAATCTAGGTTCATGTGGCAAGTACACTTTCTCTCATTTACCACTGAATTTTTAGTGCTTAATCCACTTCCTGCCACATACACAGGAGGTTTTCAATAAACATTGTTTAATGAATGAATAAATATTCTTTGTAATTCCTTATTTTTAACTTCTTAAAGCTCAGAACATATACCTATGTCCTTTTACTCTTCTTTATCTGAGATGGTAAATAGACACCTTCTTTTAATGTTACCATTAATTCTCCTTTACCAATCAGGTTTTCTTTTTTAATATAATAACTCAGTTATATCTTAAATAGCAGCACTCAAATCAGTCACCATCTTTAGAGGTATTATTGATGGAGAATAAAGAAGACACACAGATATAAATAAAAATCTATATTAAAATAAATATTAATGTTACATGACATATAATGTACATTAATTGATAAACCAGCATCACAATTATCTGAATATTCAGTTTATAAAAATTTTATGAATTCAGTGTCCAGGATTTTTGTCTTATCACTAAGAATGCATACAGAAGTACCTCACTGCATAATAATTATTTTAAAAAGAAAATATTAGAACAGTAGAATGGGGTTAATTAATGTTTTTCATGCCCATATATATATTTGATTTGATGCCTCACTACTCTGAGAGGAATTGATGTGTATGAAAGAGTTATAAAAATATGACCAACATGTTTACTTTTGTTGATATGAGAAATCAGGTGATTAATAATTTACTTCAACTGTGGGTGTGCACAAAAACTTTCTATCTTTAATTTAGCACAAGGAACTAATAGAAACTACATTGCTGAATTATGGATCTTGGAAGAAAATTGGCTAATTTATCTACCATCTTGATTTTAGGGGGAATCATCCAAGACACATACACTTTTTTAAAAGACTCTCAGACATGGAATGTTGACAATCTTCACTGTCAGGCGACTTCCTAAATGTTTGTCTGCAGGCCTCATGCATCACTTTACACTAGCCCACTTCCTCTCCTTGACCAGAGGCAGGACAGCTGGGCAGCATCTCCCATCTGCAATGCCCTCTGTCCTCCCCCAGCTGTGTTACAGGACAGCCTTCCGACACGGGAGGATGATGACAATTTGAAAGAGGAGAGAAAAATCTCAAAAAAGAAATTGTGGAAATAGCATTTTACACTTGAATGTGGCTATCCATTGGTCAAGGAATGGGCTAAAATGTTGAAGTGCAGTCCCTTGAATAATTCAGACTAATTCTTCGATAGTATTATGGGGCCATAAAACACCAAGCCTGGAAGTTAAAAATGTTTATGCTTCATCAAAAAGCTTTTGAATATCACTCTCTGGCATACCTCCAAGAAGGGCAGCTCTTTGGGGGAAAACCCTATGCCAAAGGCCAAAGAGGCAGCTGTGTTATTCAGCTCCCGAGCACTTCCAACTCAACACCCACACAAGCTCAATTATGAGCAAATTAAAGGGATCCAGACTGAACATAGTAATTCTGGTAATTTAAATAAATAAAGGAAAGTCTACAATTAGTAGGAAAAGATTCATTTTCTGGAAAGCCCAGAAAATGACACCCTAACCCCTTTGAATAAGCATAGTTACAGCCAATTATTTAAAAATAAATTTCCTTTTATTCATCATTTTAATCATTCCTGATCTGACTTGAATGTGGCCACATGTATGCCAACAAAACTATCCACAATATATTGAGGCAGAATAGCCAAAAAACAAATCCATAATGGATACGTGGGAATTAATGATATTGAAACAAATTATAAACAAAGTTTTATACCCACATTTTAGAGCACGCAGATAATGTGTTACTCATTTCTACCTTTTTCAAGTGCAGAGAATAATTTAGAATCATTCAGAATGAATTGAAGATTTAATACTGAGGGATCTACTAATATGACTTGCTATATTAATAGAATAAAAAAATACTCAGGGTCATCGTATATAGATCCTTAAAATTACTCAATAAAATTCAATACCTGTTAAGCAAAATGAGCAAATAAAAATCTTCTTAAGAAGCTAGGAATACCAGGAAATTTAACTTGATAAAAACATTTCTATCAGGAACCATCAGCAAACATCGTAACATACACACACACACACACACACACACACACACACACACACACACACACACACACAATTGCTATTTAATCTTTAAATTCATTTTGATGAGCTGATCTAAAGTTCATGTGGAAGAATACATTCAAATGAAGAGCCAAAGTAATTTTACAAAAGAAGAAAAATCAGAGGAAGATTGTCCTATATTATCAAAATATAGTGTAATAGCATGATAATTTAAAGAGGGTGATGCTGGCATGGGGCAGACTAATATATCAACAGACTATGTCTCAAAACCAAACCCTACAAGGGAATTTAGCATTCAATGTGGCTGCATTCTAAGATAATGGGGAAAGGATGTAAAAGTCAATAAATATTATTAATTATTTGTTTACTAACATGGAAAAAAATTTTTCTCACATCATACACCATTGATAAAAACATATTACAGCTAAATGTTTTTTAAAAAGCCTTGAAAAGTATTAGGAGAAAATAAATGAGGTAAGTCTTAAACCTGAAAGTCACAAAGGAACAGGTGGAAATGTTTTACTATAAGCTAAAACCTTTTTTATAGCAAAGGATATCACTATCAAACTAAGAAGAAAAATAGTAGATTGAAAGAAATCATTCGCAACATGCATATTGATATTCTAAACATGAAGGAGAAAAAGAATTAAAAAATGGAAACATTTATGGCATAGGATATGAATATGCAAACGACAGAATAAGAATATAAATGGACCAAAAAAACCCTAAAGCAAACTAACCAAGAAACCCCAAACTCTCGATTAAGACCAAATTCAATCAAAAGAGGAAAAGTAAATTGTAAATCAAGATTCATTCATGAAACATAACATTATACAACTATTATAAAGAAACAACATAATCTGCACAATAATTAGGAGGCTTTATCTTTTTCATTTTGAACCATATGAAGCTGTTGTTTTTTCTGGGTCAAAAATAGTCAAATAGCACTAATTTGATATTCAACCTAAATGCCTGAGGATTTTTCATTTTTACTTTTTAACCTTTTTGAAGATTAGATCTTGACTCTGCTGCCAGGGTTATTCCCCTGAGCATAGTTAGCAACACTCTTAGCAAATACATTAATTCCTTACATTGGCCCAGTGCTACATACTGAAAAACAAAACTACTTTCAGGAGGAAAGACGCTTTCAAATGTTTACCATCGTGGTATCATTTGAGTTTATTCACTGAGAAAATCAACCCTTTTTTGAGCTCATTCAAGTGTTCTAGGGATAGGGTTTGAGTATTGTCCTAGAATGTTGACCCTCAAGCCCACTGCAAGACCATTAGCTTTAAACTGGCACTTCCTGGAATGGACCCAACTTTGACAGTTACTGTAAAAATGTTTTTATAACATATTTTACCACTTCAGCTGTAGGGTGCATTTAAACCAATGATTTTAGCTGGGCACTTGTGTCTTGAAAAAAATAGCTCATGACCTCTGCCCGATTATGTAAACTGAAGAAATGTTACTATTATTGTTGTCATTAATGGTGTAAGTACAATAAAATGCAATGGGTGACTGACTGCTAACTATACAAGGCCTATCTCAATTTAAAAGAGAAAACTTCTTACAAACAAAGTTTTTGGAAACAAAATACAAAAACAGAAATACTAATTCTGGATGAGCCTTAGGTTTTTTTTTTTTTGAGCCTTAGGTTTTTGATTTTTTACAGACATTATATTTTTCTATTTTAAATTAAAATGGACACTATTTTTTTCTTTTTCAGAGTTTATTTTTTAGAATCATACTACTGTCCACATTTTTTAAATTAAATGAGGAAAACAGGAGTCTATTTCTTCCCTAAAATTAAGAGCAGGTTTTAGCCATTCACATTCTTCATAGAGAAGCCAGGAAGATAGAGCAGGAAATGTTTTTCAAGCACACTATAAAAATAAATTGCTTCTCAAATTATTATTAATAACCTATGTCACTGTCACACATTACTCCTTTAGTTTGTCAAAGGTTCATGCTTGAGAAAATACTCTTTTCTAACCAGTGCTTAAAACTGCTTCCTTGTTAAGGCCTTCTATCCATCTTGCTATAGGTGATGAGAGCAAATGTATCCAGTGATTGAGTTAATTTATAGTAAATAGAATCAATTTCTCTTGTTTATCATGATCGAACATTTTTGGAACTCCTATGAGTAATAGAGAAGTGCTATTTATCAGATTGTTTTGTGGAACACACTGTTTTTATTATTCTATTTTCTTCTTGCTGTTAATGAAATAGGTAATATGCCTCTAGAAAAAAAAAAAAGAAACATTTGAAAAGCTTGGCCTCTGAGTATTCGGGTATATTTTGTACCAGTGAGGGAGGACATCTGCGATGTCTTACAGGTCTCACATTCCAGGCCAGGAATATTTTGCACCAGCAAGGGAGATCATCTGAGATGTCTTACAGGTCCCACATTCCAGGGCCTGGAGAACACATTTTGTGGGGCCCTTGCTCTGCCCTGGCAGCTAACAGTCACCAGAAATTCCCTGTGGGGCTCAGAACCTCTGTGAGGTGGCTCAGGCACAGACTCAGGGTACCCTGATGCTCTCAGTCTGGCACACCCAGACACTTCTTCCCTCCAGGGTTACAGGCTTTGGAATGGCATTTAAAGAGACAGAGGTTCTCCACTGCAGCCATCTCTACCCAACACGCACAGAGATGCAATGGACCCGTGAAAGGATTCACTTAACTACATTATCTACCCAGGCCTGCAACAGGTATGTACATGGAGGGCACTGGTAGAAGCGAGGGTACAGATACCAAGTTAAGTTGAAAATGCTTATGGCATTTGGATCCTCCAGAAGGAATCATCCTCTTTTCCTGACATATGTGGACTGCCTTATAAAAATGCCATTTATCTCACCTTTAGGGAGGGGCAATTTGATGCGTGAGACGAGACAGGAAGCTGGCATGACCATATCCCCTCCTCCAGGCTCAGCAGACCCTGCCCCTAAGGTTGGAGCTGAAGAAGCAAAGGTAGGACATCTCGGAAGACAGATGGGATGAGGCCAGACACCGGCCTGCATGTCACTCGCCCTCACTTACCAAGGTCCATGCTCTTCGAGGCTTTCAGATTCACTGATTCAGGCTGCCTGGCTGGTGTCACAGATCTGAAGTGGATGTGCTGATCTGGAAAACACACTGCTGAATCCACCCCAGAGCTGTGGAAAGAAGCCATATGCCACATTTAGGTTTAGAATTTTTTTTTTTTTCTGTAAAGGAAGTAGTTCTCATTTTGAACACAGCTGCCCTGTGACTCCCACTGTAGCTCCCAACCATGCATTTTCCACCAGTTCTGGAATCTCAGCTTTCTTTTATGAAACATAGCAACTCTGTTTTCATGTATTTTTTCACATTCTACAACTTAAATAAAATATTCTCTAGCTAAAATTGTGTTTTCCTCTTCACTGATTTCTGCTAATTGGGATTCTGCTATACAATATATAACTCTAAGTGGGAAAGACAAGCCTGGAAAACACTGGCACTTCAAAGGATGTCATCAGATACTAGCAGAGCTTAAAAGCAGGGTAAGAGATTCCTGTGGGCTAAGCGATCCCTTCTTTAAAAAAAAGTGAAAGGGTTGTATCCTTTAGAGAAAACCATCCTGGTGAATGATGGATGACTGCAGTAGTTGGATTTTCTGCTTTATTTAGATTTATTTTCTAAAACTAATGTTAATGCCTGAGTGAATAGGCTGCAATAAATACCACAGGAAACACCACAGTTAACAATTCAGACACAAGATACATCAAATGCCCACTCTAGGCTTCCTAGGACTTGTAGGCAATCTCAAAGAATTTTATTTCTGCAGAATATTATATATGTTTTGCTTGAGGGTACTGGGGATTCTATAAGGAAATTACAGACAATGCCTTAGTTCTTGATCTAGAAATAAATTACATGTATATACTTTTTATAAATTCAGGTACAACCACTTTCTCCCTTGGTGCTCTTATATATTCAGAAAGTAAATATGGTGACTCATTTCAACATAACTTTATTCTAATCTTAAACACAGGGAAAAATCAAGTATCATTGGTAAATCTGAAAGTACTGAGGTTGAATTTTTCAAATAGTTGGGATTTGATATTATGAGCAATAAAAACAACAACAGAAGTGAGCTGTTATGAATGAGAATCCATCTAAAATGTATGGGGGATCTCCATTTCTTACCCAAATGTACAGACATAAGTTTAATCTTTCCTTGAAATCATCAGTCATGCATATTTAATGTCACCTTGCAGCAATATTAAAGTTAATATGCGGCAATAATAATAATATTGCTGAATGAGCGAATGAACCCTCATTACTGTAGTATAGTGAGTAGCATAAGGGAGGATCTCTGACAGGCAGTGTAGCCCAGCGCTCAAGAGCAAGATGCCAGGGGAGGCCTGCCTCATTCTAAACCCCAGCGCTGCAAATTACCAGCTGTGGAACGTGGGCAAGTTATCAAACCTCTCTGTGCTTCAGTTTCCTTGTGTATAAAATGGGTATAATTACACTCCTTATCTCTTAGGGTTGTTAAGAGATTAAGATGAGTTAAGATTTGTAGAATAAGAAGAGTGTCTGGCACAGACTAAGTGCTATAGAAACATTCAGGTAATAAGCAGAAAAATAAATAGATCTGCTTTTGCTTCCCAAATGACTATACATTCTGCTTTTTGAATTTTCTAGGCTTTTTACAGTTTCTTGGCCTTCTGCATTTTTATCAGTCTCTCAGTAGGCTTGTGATTAAGAGCCCTGTTCTTCTAGGTTAGGACCCTGGACTTGAGGGCAAGAGGTGGGGGTGTGGCCTCTTACTAGTGCATAAAATGGCTAGTAGTAGAATGTATTGCATGAACTTGCTGTAAAGGTTAAACAAGTTAAGATATACTGATACTGATTAAGATACACACTATATCATATGTATGTATATATATATATATGGATAATAGTGCCTGGTACACAATAAGAGTTCAATAAAAAAAGAAGCTCAATAATATTTTTATTTATTTCTGTAGGTAGAGTGGTCTTTGAATTAGGGCCTAAGCACTCTGCAGTAAAGAAATTACACATGTTTTCTTGAAAATTTCTCAAGAGGTTTAAATTTACTCTTTAGAATTACAAGCTTTTCTTTTCTTACCTCTTTTGGCTTCTTTCTTGGTGTCTCAATAGATAAAATCACTGACATAGAAAGTATATGACACAGGCTCTCTAGTGATGGCAAAATATGCCAATTGTGAACATAAAAATCCTTGGCCCACTGGTGCGATTGACACTGGTCTAGCATAGCAGCAATGTTGTAATTGTTTCAGCCCATTTTAAAGCATTTCGAGATTATCCCTCTGAGCATGAGCTTCCCCTGAGCCCTGACCTTCTGGAAGCACTTGCCTTTAACTGTGTTATGTGACCTTTACTCGCTCTTGGTTTTTCACCCTTTGATCTCTTGTGATGATGTGGCTGGAGTGTCAGAAAGACTCATGGCCTTCATAGCATCAGAGAATTTAGGAGCCGGAAGGCATTTAAAGGTCACCTCGTCTAACTCTTCGTCTTGCAGATAAGACACTAAGGCCCACAGAGGCGGCTGGGGTTCCAGGGTCACACAGATGGCCAGTGGGAAAGCAAGGACCAGAACTGTGGTTTCCTAATACTGCTTTTCTCAGAGCCTCAGAAACTTTGGCTAAAAAGGGTGGCTAGCCTGGGGCATGGGTGCTGCTGATCCTGAATCCACAGACATCAAAACCTCCCTTTTTGTGCCGAGGCACTCACTGTCTTAGGCTGCTTGCATTATAGGTTAGCTTCGTGTTTCAACAGAGCAGCGCCGATCATGAAATACAAGAGAATGAAGGAGTTCATCAAAATAGATGTAATATGTTACAGTGAAAGCCTTTAGGGGGAAGGTTAGGGACCAATGTGAATATTCCTCAGGAAAGCTGACGTTACAATGCATGTCAAGTGCTCTGCTGAAGGAAGAGGGACCACAGCAAGCTACCCAACATAGTAACATGTTTGCGAACCCGCTTGATTGTCTTAGATTACTTTACCAAACTTGGCATTAATTGACAAAATTAAGAAAAAGAACTCAAATTTTCCTCGCTTCCTGAGAAACAATAATCTCTATCTCTATTTAAAAACAAAAACAAAAACAAAACAAGCCACGTGATGCAATACTATCAAGTCAGGACCTGTCTAAATAAAGTGGATTTTTGTAGAGATGTTGAGATATAGTCACAGATGATCAAAAAAATAAAAAGCTGTTTTGTATATATGAATGTAACAAATACTCGTATATGTATTTGTATATATGCATATACATATATACCTGAATATGTTCATCAAATTGATCAGTCATATATACTTCGGTTTTGAACATGAAGTGTGCACTTCAAAAACCTTCAATAGAAGGATTACTCTTGCCATGGTACAAAATGGAAATAAGGCAAGATAAAGCTGAGATCATACTGGCAGATATTTAAGGAAGGAAATCAGTATAATATGAGACATTATGGGAGTAGAGCTGCTTAAATAGCTGAGTGCAGTATTGAATTAGTTAATGTGAAAATGTTTTAGACACGTAAGTTAGACTGGTAAAATCGTTCATAATTCTATGCTACATATTCAAAGTTTTTGGAGTAAGAGGGTGGTACAATGATTAACTATAAAATATGACGTATTTTAATTCTGAAGATTGTTAGCATGTGCTCATGGCTGAGTAGACTGCAGTGGAGGCTGTGGGAAGCTTGAAGTGGGAAGTTGACAGTAGGCCAAAGACATGTCTTAGATAAAGGCCGAGTTTTCAGCATGAATAACCAGGGAATCTTATCGAATAGAAACGATACTCAATGTCAAATTATGCTGCATAATGAATAAATAATGGTACTAGGAAACATATGGCCGTGTCTTGAATGTGGTGAGAAATCAGAATGGGAAAAATATATAGGACCCAGCCATGAATGTTCAAGGAGGACCCTCTGAAATAGAAAGGGGAAGGAGACTTTGAGGGCCATGCCCCCCAAATAGTCTGAAGTCTCAGGTGTCCATGAACAAGCTTCAATTGGCTACCATGAGCGAGAGTAGATGTGGGTCACGTGTGTGTGAAAGAGAGAGACACACAGACAGACAGACACACCCACATAAGGAGACACAGACACAGAGAACCCAGAGAGAACTGAGAAAGAACCAAGAGGGCAGGGACATTGGAGCACGTAGGGAATAACCAAATGTCTAAACTGTAAATAAAATTCAATAGGTCTTGTCTGCTGTTGATTTGCCTTAAACTCTGCCTGAGATAACACAGTAGAAAATATATCGCCTTTATGTTTATTTACTTTTTATTTTATACACACATTCTAAATTTTTGTGTCTAATAATTGTTGACCTAACAGTACAGATAAATTCAGTAAATCCCTGCTTTCATTTTGGTTCAAAGCACGGCCATTAAGTTTGATCGCATTTGTTTTTTTACTCATACAAAAGCAGTCTGATGTTTCACAAGACTGGCTCCAACCCTAAAGCACCACTTTTCCCTTTTAAAGGCTTTTACCATTTTTTTTTTCTTTTTGAAAGCCAGGACAGCCTCCTTTGCTCAACCCTCCTGGCTCCCTTCCAATCCTTCCTCTACCCTGAGTTTCACACATCCAGACCCTGCTGCTGCTGGTCACCTAGGCAACGCAGCAGCTTCCGGGATAGCGCAGGTCACGGGATCCCAGGAGGGAGAGAGTTTCAAAGCTTTAGATTTGTTCTTTCCATTTCAGAAACGTCTTAGGCTCTGTCCCTTCCTTTCCAGCCATGCTGCTCCTCCCTTCATTCAAGCCCTTCTCTTCTCCTGCCAATGCCCAGATGGTATCCTTGTCTGTGGCTTCCCCCAGCCATGCCATCCTCCACAGCTGAACTTGCTCAGCCTGACATTGTTACCCCAAGGCTTGAAACCCTTCAGTGCATCTCTGCTGCTCTCTGGAGAAGCACAGTGCTCACAGAGCACAGCAGGTGACTCCCCTCCCATTGATTCTTCCCCCAGATACCATATGCTTCAGCCTCACTGAACACACAAGCATTTCCTCTCTCCCATCCCTTGGTTTTCCTAACCTAAATTGCCCTTCTCATCACATCTCTGCCTAGTAAGCTCCTTTCTATCCTCCAAGAAATCTTTCAAGCACTATCTTTCCTGTAAAATCTATCTTGACACCAGCAGGTAGAACTAGTGGCTCACTCCTCTGGCCTCCACTGCATTTTGTATCTGATGCTCAGCAGGGTGCTTCCTGATTATCTGTGTGTCTGTCTCTTCAAGAGGTCACTTCATTCCTTGCAGGCAGGGGTGGTTTCCAGTTCATTTGAGCACCTTCTACAATGCCTAGCTTAGAGTGCTGTAAATACTTTTGAATGGATTAGTGAGCAAATGAACGACTTAATGATCAAATATCGTGAAGCAGAAAAGACTAAAGTCTGAGAAAATGCCATAGTTTTGAATGCAAGGAGGTTACTGTTGATGTTTAAGAGATCAGTTCTAGTAAAAATTGAGAAGAGAAGCCTACATGGAGGATTCCCAGGGAGGAAGAGGGTGAAAAGGACACTAGAATTACTAGTTCATATCATGTAATACAGATTTACAGGGTTAAGGACCAACAGAAGATTATATTCAACATCAGAGAGGAATGTGCTTTACTGAAAAAGGAAGGAAAGGAATCTGTGGAGACAAAATAAAGCAGTTCAATGGTGCAGTTGCTAGTTCCCAGTGAGGCTGTCTCTGCAACATCTCTGACCAGCTTCCCTCACCTGAAGATTTCTCATCCAAAAGCTTTTCCTAACCCTGCCCAGCACAGGTGCCTTTCACTGCAACTGCCCTGGAAGGTATCCAAAGAGTCTCTGGCTTCTGGGGGACATTAACCTCCTCCATTTACCTAATCCATGGTATACACAACTAAATCCTGGGTCCTGCCTTATTATTGCCTGCTGAAATGCTATAGTAAGATTTTCCTGCCTAATGAATAAAGTCTATATTCCTTATTCTTGAACTCTGGGCTCTACCACCTGGCCAATCAGCCATGATACAAGTTGCACAAATCAACTTACTTTCCTACCTTCATGCCATTCCTTGTATCCTCCCCTCTACCTCTTAAATTCTCTTCTTTTCTGGGCTCATCTCATGCCTGCCTCCTATTCACATTTTAAGGTCCAACCCAAATGCCACCTTTTCCACAACTTTTTCCCTGTTTCCTTTATTGGGAAGCATCTTCCTCTGCTTAGATGTTTAAGCATTTCACCTATGCTTTCTAAAAAATAGCACTTTGTACTTTGTGTTCTAGTTGTCACTGTTACCTACTAGTCTACCATCTTCTTGAGGATGGAGTTTATATCTGATTCATCTTTGCACTCTCTCAAGAGTGTTGCACATACACACAGGATAAACAGTAAAGTAAAATGAACAAAATTATTTTTTATATGTATTGTTGTTTGCCACCAAATTGTCATTTTTGGTTCAGGATTGAGAGAGGCAATGGAAATGAATGAACAAAATTACCTATGTCCAGATTTTCTTAAAAAAAAAAACAAGAGATACAGATCTTGAACATTACTGTGATTATCAATCTAGTTCATGAAGTTGTATATGAGTAAGACAGCTGACTTCAGAAAGGTAGGAATTGGAGATTAGCTAAATATAGGTAAGCCTCCGGCTAATAGAGTTAGCTATACTTTTTTTGTGTTGTTTATTTTTAGCAGATTGTAATAAAAAGCGTAATAGAAATGACACCAGCATTGCTGCAAGAAAAATGAAAAAATTTCCCAGGATTATCATGGGACATAGAGTGGAAATAAAATACACAGTTTTTAACAGCCATAATAAATACAGAAAATAGCAAAGGGACAAGTTAGTGATTTTTAAAACTCATCAGAAGAACAAAATCTATGAATTCCAGTAGTCAGATGGTGTGTATGCTTAATAAATCTCTCTCTCATGCTTGTGTGTGATTCTAAAAATTATTGATTTTTTGGTTCCTATTACCGAATGGATATAATATTGGGCACTCTTTTCAATATTTTAGATTATATATGATGTTGCTTTAATTTTTAGATTCCATTAACTTTCTTGGAACATTTATTTTAAAAATACCTTTAGGGTTTGCCAATTACAAATGAAAAAAAAAATCTAAGCTTTATGTCTTCTCAGTTTTGTTTTATACCTTCCCATCTAAGTTTTGAGTCCCTCTGCCCTAGTTTTTAAACATGGTAAAAGAAAATTTGACAATTTTCTTAAGTATTTTAAAATATATGATGAATCTGAACAAATTCCAGGAAGCAAAATACGAATAATCTAAGCTATTAATATTAGCTATGAGAAGCTTTCACTGTAAAGGAATTATAGATAGTATGAGACTTCCATTCTGAAAAAGAAAAAAGAAAAAAGTCGAAATAAGGTTTCTGGGTTTTCCCAGAAAAACCATCTCAGGGAACATTTGCGATGTATCATTTTATCGATACCTGTGGTTGTAATCTTCAATGCCCAATTCCAGAACGGGATGTGGTGGTGGGGAAGGTGCTGCTTGGCTCTTGGCCCATCCATCACTGGGAAGCAGTAGCTCTATAAACAAGGAACAAATGAAGCTGTAGTAAACTGGAGGCAGGACTGCTCAGCGCCTGGTTCTGTTTCATGCCATCTTGCAGACACAGTTTTCATCAACTCATAAACCTACCTTGAAATAAATAAGTCCTCATGCAGAACTGAAGTATCCATACGAGAGCTAATGCAGCCTGTATGAGAAAACCTAAGTCTGCTAATATATTTTTACACTGGTGCCCTGCTGGTAACCCTTGGCAGGTCACAAGCATGCATCCTGGGTACCTTTTCCCAGCTAGGAAAGGCTAACACATATTCATTACTTGTGATCTGTGGAAGATTAACAAAGCCATCTCTTAGATACTTTCATGTTTTCCCATACAAGACTGTCTAATGTATGCTCTGAATTATATGGTGATTTAAGCATTTGCCTCAATGACAGAAAGTACTTAAAAAAAAAAAACATGAGATACACCATTTATCTACTCACCATTTAGTCACAGTAGAGGAAAAACATGAATTTTTTTGCATCTGTGCCACAATGGAAACACCTGGGTTTAAGACCTCAGAAGCCAAAGTCTAGGGTCTGATCTGGTTTTCCTACTTCCTAGAAATGTATAGTTTTTTCAGTCTAGTCTATATTAGAAAAATATAGACATGCATCCTGATGTTACTCCAATGAATAACAAGGAAGGTTTTCTGAGATCTTGTTGTGTGCCAGACCTTGTGCTAGCATTATGTACATTATGCCAATTAATGCTCAGCATTAACAATACTAGATAATATATTAAATGCCTGATAGAGCATTCTGGCTAAGAGTAAGGTTTGTGGAGCAAGACTGCCATGTTTCCAGTCATGGCCCCTACCGTGGTGTGAACTTGGGTAAACGACTGAACTTCTCCAACCATCAGTTCCTAAGTCTTTCAAATGGGGATAAGATTGCTTTCATTGGAGAAGTATAACAATTATATAAGGTGGTGCATATTCAAGCAGTAATTGATAAATGCAAAGTGCTATTAAGTAAATAAAGGACTATTATCCTACATACCATAAACTCTACTGCAAATCTATCACAGTGAGATATTGTGGAAAAGATGGACCCTCTTTGTCCCTGATTGCTTAAATGAGAGAAAAGTCTCTCTATCCCTGAGAAGTGCTGCTGGTAACAGAACTTGCTCTGACTTGCCAAATCCCACATACAATGGTTAATTTTGTGTGTCAACTTGACTGGGCCCAGGGTACCCAGATATTTGGTGACATATTACTCTGGGTGTTTCTGTGAGATTATTTTTGGCTGGAACTAACACTTAATTTTGGTAGACACCTCATGTGGGTGAGGCTCATTCAATCAGTTAGAGGTCTAAATAGAACAAAGAGGTCTGACCCTCCTCTGAGCAGGAGAGAATTCTTCCTCTCTGATTGCCTTCAAACTAAGACATCAGCTTTTTCCTGCCCTTAGACTCAAACTGAAACATCAGTTCTTCATGGGCCTTGAGCCTGCCGGCCCTCAGACTGGACTGCACCCCTCGTTCCCTGGGGCTCCAGCCTGCCCACTCACCCTGTGGCTTATGTGTATTGGAGATGAAGCTGGCTGCCAGAGACACGGGCCTTTATTCTGTAGGCAACTGTGTGCAACTGAGATGTTTCTTAGCCAGGCAATTCCATGATCACAGCTGTGTTTACCACCAGCATGGAAGATGGACTGAGAAGTCAAGGGTAGAGAGAGACTTGCCTGCCTCAATAATCATGTGAGTAAATTCCTTATAATAAATCTCTTTATTTTTTATAAATACACACATGCACACACACACACATATATACATACACAGAATATACATATGTATATGTACATATATATCCCATTGGTTGTATTTCTCTGGAGAACCTGACAAATACACCAAGCAAGGACTTGCTTGCTCCAAGCTCTGCCACAGGGACTAGTATAAAACGGCAGTGGTCCTAGCAGTGCTGATGTGTGCCTGGAAATGAGGCTTGAAGCAGGAGATCTCACAGGCAGGTGACCAGGGCATAGAAGCATGATGAGCAAAGGCAGCCAGCACTGCCCCCCTGCACTGGTAATCCAGTGATTTGGTGACAGGGCAGCAGTCAGGCAGCCAGAGGCTTGCTGAGAAAAACACAGCAGAAGGACTACAGTGTAAATTGTGGACAAGGGACATACTTGAACAATACCTTTTCTGCTGGTTCTAATCTCTCTACCCTTTGACTTCTCAGTGCATCTTTCATGCTGGTGGAAAACACAGCTGTGTGATCATGTAACCTGCCTGGCTCAGAAACATCTCAGTTGCACACAATTGCCTACAGAATAAGGTCCATGTTCCTGGCAGCCAACTTCATCTCCTATTACACATTAGCCACCCAAGACTACTTCTTGTTCCCCAACCACAGGCCTGTACTTTCCTGCCTCAGTGTCTTTGTTTATATAATTGCAAAACCCACTGCTCTCTTCAAAGTCCTGCTCTTCTCCCAAGGTCTACCTCAAGTCTCACCACCTCTGTGAAGCCTTCATTGTTGCTCTGGGATCTGTCAGTACTTTCAGGACAGTGGCAGAGGGCACTACTGCTCACACACCTGTATTCTTCCATCTGCCCTGGACATACAGCTAGACCCTGGGCCCCCTTTCCCAGCCCTCTTTGGACCTAGACTAGTTCCTGCCAGTAGAATGTGAGTTGAGTCACTGTGGACCATGTCAATCCCAGTCTTGGTGGTTATTCCAGGATGCGCCTTCTCCACTTTTCCCACCTATCAGCTGCAAGCACGGGTGGGGGAGGCTCTAGAAAGTGGCCCGGCTACTAATGGAAGGAGCCCCCAGGTTCCTTAGTCTCTGCTTGGAGCACAGCCCCCAAGCATGTGACATGGGCAAGAAACACACTTCGACTGTCTCTGTACACTGACATTCACTGACATTTGTCAGTTATCTATTAATATGGAAAATAATTCCTGTAGAACATTGATCACAGGCTGTTTGTGCGATGAGCTATCAATCTATGTATCTACGTGTATTTCTCTTACTGGACTGTAGATGACTTCCTTCTTGTCCTTTCTCCTCATTCTCCTCTCCTTCAGGATCTTTTCTGGCTACTTCAAGTTTTATTACTGTCATTACCTTTAACTTTTATTTCATTCACATGAACATCCTCTGTGGCTTTAGAGTAGAGATGGGTGCCGAGATATATATCTACTTTGTTACTCTTTATCCTTGGTGCACTTTTAAACAACATATTCAGATGCTGTAAGGAATTTTTTCTTTTGGCCCAAACCCCTTTCTGAAGTCCTTTATCAGTGTGAAAATATGGAATTCTTCTCTCCTAAAAATGATATACCTGGCTATCACTGAGTATATCATGCACCGTCTCCCTAGTCACTACTTCATTGATGCTCAAATGCCCCTTATTTAATCACGATCTTTTATTGTTGTTACTTGTTTTTACAGGCATCATCCTGCCAGGGCCAGATCAGAAAAGAAGGGTAAAGGGGATTGTGACTTTAGGCAAGGGCTCAGCAAGCTATGGTGCTGGTCCCAAGCCAGCCCACCATCTGGATTTGTGCATATTGTTTCATTGAACACAGCCGTGCTCATTCCCTTAAGGACTGTTTACGGCTGCTTTTGCATTATACTGGCAGAGCTGAGGAGCGGCAACAGAGAACCTGTTATCTGGCCCTTTATAGACAGAGTTGCTGACCCCTGCTTTAGACTGTTCCTAAGGGCAAGGGCAGCACTGTATTCACGGTTGCATCCTTGATAGAAATCCAATCAACATCAGTCAAATTGAGAAGTAAAATTCAATTTCTGATCATCCCTCCAAAGGCAGTGCCTTACAAGCTAGAGAGAGATGCATCCATGCTGGTTCCCAGGAGGAGAATCATTAGGAATAATTATACTAATTATATGCCTCCACAAGGGACCCCAGGGAACAGAATCCAGTGGGACAGGAGGTAAACCAAACCGTTTGATGTGGGGTGTGGATGGAGACCTCAGTGGGTGATCCTTGGTGGATGTGGGCAAAGGGTGACTGAGGCAGGGGCTGGGGAGCACCTGCACTGAAAGGGGAGGGGAGGCAGGAGTAGAGCACAAAAGGGGGGATGAGAAAATGGAGAGATGTCGTAAACCAGAGGAGAACTGCACTCGGGCAATTACTTGGCCCAGGATGAGATCTGCCAGCAAGATTCTCCAGAAAATACAGTGTTGGTATTTCACGTACTTCATTACCATTCAAATGCTTAATAGTATTTTATAGAAAAGCCCTGGGATACAAACTCCATCCTTATTACCATCTTGGAGTACCACACTTATTCCACTGTGGCCACTGCTAGCATTTCTCCAACACAAATGTGAATTTTCTACACATCTCTGGTGTTACAATTTCTACAAACATTAGTTCTAAAAATGCCTTTTCAGTGTAACAGCTTGACAGGAGTATGTGTGTGTATATATATAAAGTAACCGGGAACTGTGGGTGGTACATACCCTTATTACAAAAATAGATGGAACACAGCATATCAACACTGGATTTTTAAATATACAAAGGAAATGGAAAAGGGAAGGAAAAAAAGTTAATGCTTTGGCTCTAACAGTTCCTCTCCTCACTAGACACTATTTTGTCAAGTCAATCTTGTTTTTCTGAAGGAACCCTTAAAAAACTTGGTAAAGTGTTGAGTCAACACTTGTTCAGGTTTCATGCATCTGAAACTCAGGAACTCTCAGTGGCTCTCAGAACTTAAAAGGTTTTTAATGTTACAAAGAGGTGACGGTCATGATATGCTTCTACAACATCATGTTTATAAATTCTGTTACATACTTTTTGTCTCTAAGTCAACAGGCTTATAAAAAGTAAGAGAATTGCATTGACTGGATTTTTACAATTAAAATTTAATAACTAAATGCTTTGATAGGCCTAATTCTTATACCTGATCATTGTATTACAGACCCACAAGGAAATTATAACAGATTTTCTGTTTTATAAAAAAATAACATTCATTGGAGTCACTTATTAAAAGAACTGGATATTTTAAGTCACCTTGGAAAATAGATGTGGGGGGAGGAAGTGTAGCAGGAACCTTGCAAGTAGCTGATCTGAGTGGTTTTCCATTGGTATTAAAGTTGTTCTACCTGGACCTCAGGAATAAGAGAACAGACAGAACGCCCCAGTGATTGTCTATGGCCACCTGTACTCAAAGGACTGCTAATCATTCAGTGGAAACACAAACTTTAAACATTCTGTTGAAGTTCCAAAGTATTAACTCATTTTATTTGTTACGTGTGCTTTGAGTGGATTTTATTATTTAAAATTTTTTCTGGGGATATCCTTGCCCTCTAACTAGTTCTGCAGTTACAGTATTCTAACCTATGTTATCCTTTCTAGAGCTATTTATCCCATTTCCTTGAGTGTCTCAATGTTGTCTAAAAATATTGTGCTATCAGCCCTTCAGCACCAATATTTTATAGGTATTGAAAATTGAAAATGAAATAAGATAGGAGGTAACGTGCCCAATATTCCTTTGGGTGTCACTGGTGTAATTAGGAATAAAACCCAGAACTCGGATTGCCACTGGAACACGTTGCTTGAGAATTAAATGCCAATCAAACTATAAAAAGACTAGATATTTTAATAGAGATAGCAATGTTCTTGGTCACTATATGGGAATGGCAGAAAGAAAAAAGGTTGTTTTAGTCCATGGAAAACTTGCTGTTCCTCCTCCAGATTCTTCTGGTATTGTGATTGAAGGTCTCAGAAGGAGATCTTGCTTTGTCAAGGAAGCTTTTAATTTCTTTAAGAAGATGAGAAGGACATAGTACTTATTTCTTATCTGATACAAAGTCAAGTCAGCTCCTAATGGGCATTCTTTGTATGGGGTGAAAGGACTTGACCAGTTTCAAGGGATCAGTGTAAGAAAGGGCCCACACTGTGGTTTAGGGAATAAGCTTGAGTCATAGAGATGGGAGTTGAATTCAGGTTCTTCAGTTAATTGTTTACCCTCAGACTTTCTATTTCTTCATTTGTAAAGTGAAGATAATAGTATTACCTATTTCAAGTGTGCAGGTAATTGCTTAACATAGTATCTGACAGACAGTAAGTAAATACTTAATAAATGGCCATTCTTGTTGCTACTATGCTCACTAAAATGGAGGAATTCAGAGGAAAAAAACCTCCCATTCTGATGAAACACTTTAATTCTAGAGGAATCTCAGATTTACAAACCTGTTCTGATGGAGTCATTTCAGTTTACAAATTGTTCCCATGTGTTAAGTTTTGGTAACATCTTAAGTGTAAATAAAGGATTGATTACATAAATGGTACTTCTACTCAATGGATTACGTGCAACTACTGAACAGGAAGCTGCAGAACATTCAATGACATAGTAGGATGTTCATAATGTGCTATTAATTAAAAAAGCAATTTCCTAAACACTGTATACAGTACATTTCATTTCCCTTTCATTTTATATACACATATTTGCATGAAGGAAAGAGTTGAAATACAGCTATAAAATGTTATTATCTTTGATAGAAATATAAGTAATATTAAATTTTCTTTTTATTGCTTTTCTCTAGATTTCTTGTAATGAGTATGTGTGTCTTTTGCATACAAAAATTTAAAGTTCTTAGAGAGAGGAGATGCAGGGAAGTAAAAGAATTTTCTTGGTGACTTGAGTATAATTTTTGAAAAACAAAATAGAAAATCCAAGTTTTTTACTTCTAGAGCTCTACTAGAAATATGATCCATATGAGATAATAAGGGGAAGACAGTGTAGAGAGATAAAAGCAAGAACATTGCAACTGGCACATACTCATCTTGATTCATGGTATTTACACCATACTCATGCTAGATTCAAGCATAAATCTGTAAATCATATCATAACCATTTTGTGGTTAATACTAGTCCATATCTTTTTAAAGTTTAGTGGTGATTTATACTTGATAATGTCCAATATTAAAAGATTGTAAAAAAAAAAATAACAGTTTGCCATTTTGCTTTTCTAGGCATGGTTTGTTTTAGACATAATCCTCCATGTTTGGGGCAGCAAGCATAGAAACTGTCACTTAAACTGGAGCCAAAGCCAGGAATCTGCTTCACAACTTCTGAGTCAGCTCTCCCGCCCATCTCTCAGTGTTCATGACTCAGAGTAACAAAGTCTGCACTTAGTGTAATTAACTCCCCTTTGTTCCTTTTTTCTTTTAACGAGAAGACAGTTTGTGTTTTCTCACACCGTTTGCCGTGGATGAAAGGACAGACGCTTACCTTTGTGTGCGTGTTGTGGAGTGTACGTGCCAAATGGATGCAATGCACTATTATCATTTCTTCTGGAGGTGGTTACGGAATTTTGACAAGTCTCAAAACATGCCTTAGACAATGCCCCACACTCTGCAGGCTCCTAGGGGATGAAAATAAAAATTATATTTGCTTTTTAAATATGTTCCAACTTGGTCAATGGAAGCAAAGTGAAGTAATGATCGATTTATGAATAATCTTTTAAGAGTCTATTCCACATAAATCATCAAGTGTGGAAAATCAAAATGGCCCTATCATTTAAAACATCTTTGAGCATGAAATTTAAAAAACCCTGACAATGTGATGTTAAGGATTAGGACTTCACAGCCAACATAAAAGAGGATTGACTTTATTATTCTTCTTCCCAACTTACAACTGGCTTCTTTGAAATTTTCTTCCATCTGGGAGGACAGCTTGTGGCAGTGCCAATGCAAGAATACGGTTCATGCCAAGGGTGTTTCTCTGCCAGCCAGTTGGTTCCTCTCCCTCTCCCCGGGCGACTAAGTGCATATGTTCTAGGACAAGTCAGGACTGAAGCAGGTTTGCCACTGAAATGCCATGAGAGTGTCTCACTGCAGACACCAGGTCTTATAGCCAGCAGCTAAATCAAACTGCTGTGACAATGCCAGAGAGAGGTTCTCCTGAGATTCTTTCCTCTTTTTTTCCATATTTCCCCCTCCTATATTGATTTAGACAATCTGTAAACAATTCACAGTTCCCCTAAAATTGCTGTGTCCAGAAAAACACTCCCACAAGCCGTGTTCAGCAGGTGTGGAAGAGGTCATAGGAGGTGGCCAGTTATAAAGAGGTCTAGCTGTGTGTTCAAGAGGACTGAGGCACAGAACACTGGGTTTTGCTTTTGCTCAGATTTTGTGTCTTCTGAATAGGTTTCAAGGAACTAATCTGGACGCCATCTGATAGCTCTGCCCTGACCACTTGTGAGAGGAACAGACCACGAACAGAAAAACAGGTTTGATCTTTCTGTACCCTTTCCTTCTGAGAAAAGCACTTGGCCCAGACAGTTTGGTTATACTTGCCTGAAGAAAACAACTCAGTATCTTTCCAGTTAAACAAAATAATTAAAACATTCAATTTATGCATTCTTAATAATAAAAATGTTTTCAGGTCCTTTAGCTTTTTGTCAGGGCTTATAACACTTTTTCTACACCCAGTGTTACTGTTTGCCCCTCTACTGCCAGTCAAACCAGGCCTGGTCCTGAGGCAAACTGCCCCTAAATGAGAGCCGGCGCCCTTGCAGCCAGGAGAGCTGGACTTGCACAGCCTTGTGCTTTGACTTAACAACAACAGCAAGAACAACAAAAAAAATTTTTTTCCTGCTTTCCCAGCTCTTTGATAAATGACACAATCGATATCCCAACAACTGATCAGTAACCAGCCTAATTAAAGTATTCAGCCTGTAAAATAGAGCTGTCGTGGAGCCCTCCATTAGTGTCCCAGCCAATAAAAAATATAATGGATTTTTAAACATATTCTGCTTCTACCAAGATGAGCTTGCAGCAGGGAGGGAAACGTTTGGGGGAAGGGAAAAAAAAGCAGGTCATAACCCATTTTTTAATACCAAGTCTCTAGGCTCAAATAGAATTACAATTGAACCTCAAGCTCATCCTTTGAAAAACATGTTTCTGTTTAAAATGATTTTGATTCAATCAAGGGCTCATTATGCATTCTTCATGAGAGCCTCATCAAAACTGTTTACGTATCTTGTGCATCTGGGTAATGTGGGAAAATACCCCAACAACCATATATTTTGACTCTTCTTAAGTAGCTTCTTCAATTTTTTTATTTTGATATAATGTTCGAATAACCATTTTGGTATTCTTGCCAAATCTAACTAAGTGATTTGCCTCAATGTATGTGCAGTGCTGAGACCTTTTCCTAGGTTGCTGATGCTTTTTAACTGTACCCAAGGATGCTGCACAGGAGAACACACCAAAAATATGAACGTACAACATATGCTTGACACAGTAAAACACAGATTTGGGAGATCACATAACTGCAGATATTTTTTCAACTTAACAAAGATCAGCTGTATTAGGCTGCTGTCTTTATAAGAAAGATAATTCTTTAATTTTCATGGGTACTACAGTGATTCTCAAGAGCTGAGAGAGTCAAGTACCTGCTCATCTCCCACGGAAAACATGTAAATATTAGTGAAGCTAAACATCAATCTTGTTTAAAAGTCCTCATAAAAATTGTTTTTTGTCCCATTTCTTATTCCCAATTGATTCTCTAGTGAACTATATATTAACAAGACACTTCTGAGGAAGGACAACAAACTGAAAGTTTAGTACGTTATGGTGGTGGAATAATTGTCAACCCACCCCAGACTGTGAGAATTAAAATGAAAAGAACTACAATAAATAGTAGAATGCAAATGACTACATGTCTTGACTAGATGAGCCAAAGTACAGAACACCTATCCACTAAGCATTCACATGTCTTAGAGAAAGGCATGTAATTAGGGAAGATCAGAGGTGGGGGATTACTATTAACAACAGAATTCATTCATTCTTTTTTCTTTCTTCTTTTTTTTTTAACTTTTGCTACCTGCACAGGTTTGGTACTCTACAGTGGCTTCTTCCTGACTTTTGTTAGCTGAGGTATCTTTGCTCTCAGAAATCTTAAGGGATCTAATACACAGATGCACAGAAGAGATGACTCAGGGGCCCACAGGCCATCCTTTCTACTTGTCTCCAACAAGTGGGTTCCATGGGGTCCTAGGGATCTAGAGCAAGAACCAAATTAAACCAGAAAGGAGCCAATTCTGTCATGGATGGAAGCAAGAGATAAAGGTTTTACATCTGTGTACATAAGTAAAACCATTAAATATTCATGGAAGCCTCTCTGTCACTTAAGCAGACACAAATGTTGAAAATGAGTTGGCTCATTATATATATAGTCTCCAGTAATTGGCCAATTTACATTTATTTAACATTTACAAGGTTACATACAGAACAGTAAAAAGGTACAGTTACTCCTTTCCAATAGCTGATAATATAACAAAGTGAGATATAGTTTATAAATTTACTACTTCAGCTTACCCTCTCAGATGTAGTAGGTCTCAGATGCAAGTATTTGTCATTCCTTCTAGGATGTTTATTAAGTGTCCACGATGTGTTGGGAAATGAGGCCACATTAGGGATAAAAAGCAGACAACGGTATCTGTCATCTGTAAGTACTGAGCACTCAGCTGCGTATGTCTCAACATAGCCAGGAAATGGCCAGTCTGGGATTTTTAACTAAAGTAATACAAAACTCTAGAGCTCAAGCTTTTAACTGCTATGAGCTCCAACTACCTTCCACTCTTGTTTAATTTGAAAATCCTTCCATTTTTAAATTTTTAAGTTGAACCTACTGTTAAAACTAATATTTTACATTAGTGTGTTCTTAGTAATATTCTATTTTAACTTTGCATATTATTGTCTTACATAAACATTATTTGTCATTAGAGAATATATATGTGATTGCTCATGTTTTTCTTAGCTCTTTACTACAATTTTCTTCTCATCTCTTAAAATAATTTTTAGGAGCATTTAATAATTGCTCTTCATGTGTAAGAGGAAATAATATTTTAGGAATATTTTATGTTGATTATAAATATAATAATAATTATATAGTACAATATATAATTGTATAATATAAGCATAATAATATAATTGTAAGTGAAATGTTTAAGGATATTATCATTCAAGAATATTGTATGCTTACAATTAGTATAAGTAAAAATATTCCTCATGTTAAAAAAATCCATAAAGAAATTGTGATAAAGTATTTCAAAAATATTTACTTAAAATACTTATTTAATAACATGAAGCAAGTAGGTTGCCTAATAGATCAAATTTTAAATTAGTTAAGTCTCAAGTCCATATATATTCCCCATGTGCACATAATGGGGGAGAATATAGAGAGCCAACTGCACTATAATGCCCTTCATTGTACACACCTGATTAAAATTTTTCTAAGGGATGGACACTGCTAGCACATGAATCAAAAAGTATACAAAGACACTTTATTATAGGAATAAAGTCATTCATAGTCTGGAGCTCTAAAACTATCTGAGGAAAAAAAACCCTAGAAAATATGGACCTGTTAGATTTGATAAGTTATATACTTTTTTTGCACATTTTTACACCTTCTAGTTATACCTAAAATATACAACCACCTGTTCACCACATAAATCCATCAGAGCCCTTCTGGGGCATAGTTTTCCAACTTCACAATCAGTATGAGTCTAGTTACAGTACTTGTGATAGAAGTCTGCACATTCTGGTGGCCATTTGGGCCATCTGCTGAGGGAAATGAAGATGTGCATCACCTCCACTGGTCTCTCCGGCCTCCTCAGAATCACCAACTGGATCATCCCTCGTACGTTTCCTTCCATGGACATGGATCGCCTAAGTGTTTCCATGGCTTCATGATTGGACTTTCCCAAAAGAGATTCACCATTAATTGCAATCAGCTGGTCATTCATCCGTAGACGTCCATCCTAGAGCAGAGGAAAGAAAAACAGTATTAAAAGAGAAAAGCATAGGGATGAAATATGGCTATTTTAGGGAAAAGTTCAAGTTTAAAAATAAAAAAGGGAAAAGGTCAGTTATTAGGAATGATTTATTGTCTATGTGCAGATGTGCAGGAGAAGGTTCTGGAGCTTATCAAATAGTCACAAATACTAACAAAAATGAATTGTGTAAAAGTCTTTTTTAGGAATCTCAGAGTCTTGTACTGCAATAATTTAAACATTTGTGTCATGTCTCTTGCCTGAATCTTTGCCTAGTATGCTAACCTAGCCTGACTCTGCCATTGTTCTGGCAGGGACCATATCGTTGACTCTAGGAAAGGATGTTTGGGAACAAAAGGAAGTAGTCGTATTGCCTGAAAGGAGGGTCTGCATTTTCAGGCACAGAGAAACATCATGCTTAAATATTGTATACTTTATAGTAGTAATATGTCTCCTAGATATCACTGCTAGCTCTACTGAATAGTGAGTGCTAAGAAAAAATTCTCATGTAATTCTCTCTAACACAAGCAAAAAATTGCTGGTCTGTACTCTGCAAAAGGACACAGGAGTGTAGAGGGAAGGACCAGTTTGCTATGATGTTTTCTGGCAGAAAAGCTTGACAACAGGGAGTGTCAAGCTTTTTGTGAGGAGGCTCTGATTGATGATACTTTACCCAGAATCTTCAGGAAGGGATATCACATACCACAGATTGCATGGAACCTCAGCATGTGGATGGGTAGCCTGGACTCTAGTCTAAATCACTTCCAGGCAGTAGTTCCTCTCAGCCAGAAGTCTCTCACACGCCAGAGCCCATAGCAGCAGCTAACAAACTGGAATGCCAGCTCTGCCTATGAAAGAACTTGAGAGGCTGTAGTGCAGCCTAGAGGGAAAAATGCCTAAAATATTGACACATTAGGGACATGCCTTATATCTGTTTTACACTAGAGTAGAAAGTTCTTGTGATGAGGCACAGATGTGATTTTAGGAATGATAGGAAGCTGCTGCTGCTGAATTTAACAGAAGTAATGATAGGTGCACATAACACTTTACCTTCCCAGAGAGCTTTTCCAGAAATGATCTCTAGTGGTTCTCATGAAACTCAAGAAGTAAATTAATGTTTTCATTCACATTTTACAGTAAGGAAACTGAGGCAGGGGGTCACGTAACTCACCCCAGGTCAGTAAGTCAGCGGCAAACTGATCCAAGTCTGGGCTTCAAGAACCTTGGCTCTTTCCAGGAAACCCCTTTGCTACTAGGCTACAGTTGTGCCACACAAAAACAGGGAAAGGAAGGTATTAAGGAGTTTTTGCAGTTAGAAGTATCTGAGATCCATGTTCAAATGAATGGAATGAAATGCAAAAGAAGAAAAAAAACTCCCCTAAGGAATGAGAAAAACAGACAAACAATGAACAATAGGGCCAACTGTACAGCTTTGGGAGAGAAATCCTGTGGACAAGTTGATAAACTTTGACTAATTCAAGAGCAGATGGTCAGAGGAAGTTCCTCTGCTGACAGCAGGGAAACGGGTGAGTGGTGAAAGCCGTTCTGGAGAACTAGTGTCCGCGTGCAGAGGCAGCACATGTGCCGCCTGCAGGAGGGGGCGCGGGCCGCTGGGGTCGCAGAAGCTGGCGAGCTCACTGGGTGGAGAACCGAGAAGGCAGGGCATCGGATCAGTTGAGGTGGGTGTGAAATCAGAGCCACATAACCTCTGCGTGGACTGCCTCCGAAGAGTGCTAACGCCCCTCCTTGCCTCTCATGTTCCCTCTCCACTTAACCTTTACCCGGTTTGGAGCAAATCTGGAAGGGAGATTTAGAGGAAAGACCACACAAGAAAGAAATCTCTTCCTTTCTAATATAATGTTGAGTGAGGCATGTCAAAAATATGACTGAGGTTACATGTAATGGAGTAAAACAAACACAACTTTAATGTTTAGTTATGTGACGTGAGACAACTGCAGAGGGTTTTCTATTTTGGCATTTCATGGAAGGAAGACAATTGGACTGAATCTTGAGGAGGCTGGGAGGGTCACTAAACATCCTTTTGGTACAACTGGGGGCTGATATGTGGTTTTTCAAGAGGAGGAGGAAGCAGAAGGGTTGGATCAAGATCCTAGCTCTGTAAACAGGAAATAAGGTTTAGTGCTGGATTTGTAGAGGCTTAGTCTTGGCAGGACATCTCATCCTTTATGACAGGAAAAAGACAGAAGATTGAAACTTTATGGGTATCTCTAGAATGGAGGGAATGAAATCTGAGCAAGATCCCACCTGGTGACCTGCTCTGAACCTTCTTTGTCAAGTGTGGGACACGGTCTGAGTGAAGAGGTAAACCAGAGATAAAGAGATGTATGAAGACCATTTCTGGTAAATAATCTCTTACTAATAGGTATTTAGCACAAACTTTTATTTTCTACTACATTCCAGGTCTCCAGTATGCAGAACTACATTGACATGGAGCATGGTGGCTGTATCCAAGTCTAAAACCAAAAGGCAGGTCAGGTCATTGCAGGGCAGTTGGGAGTTTTTTTAGAAGATATTCACATTCATCACAAGCATCAATGGAGAGCTGTGGGCATTATAAAAATCCAGACACTCTCATTTTCAGGGTTGGCTGGTCTATTGCTATTGGTGTGTGCTTTCTGTTTATAAGATAAATGATGGGTAATTTCACTAATGGTGATGCCAGTAAGCACCACGTTGTCCTAACATTTAGAATATAATCACAGAATTTAGAGCCAGAAGGGACCTTAGAGGTCATCTTGCCCAACCTCTTCTGTTTACAGATAAATGACACCCAAAGAGGATGAGAAACCATTTATTGAACTCCTCTTAAAAGAAGGCACTTCCCTTAAGAGATTAGGACTCACTCAGCTAGTTAAAGGTCAGAGTGGGATCAGAATAGCCCAAGTCCTGGCTTCTCATCATTCCCTATTCACTAGCCATTCTCTCTTCTACACAGATGACAATGACTAGTCCCTAGAGGACTAATGTTACAAGATAAAAGATTTTCAAAATCAGGACAATATACCACCAGATGTCTCCTGGAAGACAGACCTACCCAAAAGCCAGAGTCAGCTGACAGACGATGTGGAGACAGGAGAATGTGCCAAGGACCTGCAGGGCAGGGAAGTGAAGTGGGGGGCGGGGGGGGAACACTGTCCACCTATCCAGTTATACATATATATATATATATATATATATATATATATACACACACACATGCAGATCTCTGTCTAGTTTTGATCTAGCTTTAAAATGAGGTTGGTTCAGCAAACAGTTATTATTCAACCATCAAATATCCCTTAAAATTGTGTATGTCTCTTCTGCTCTGGAATAATTTTGACCAAGAAATAGGTTTTTTGTGCTTTTTTTCTATTATTATATTCCAGTAAGTGCTTAGGCATGGCAATGCTAACTCTCATCAATTGATTTCAAGTAAGTGAATTCAACTATCCAGGGATATTACTCAGTAATGTTAGGATATTTATTTCATTGTAATCTGGGTCATACATGCACTTATTAAAGAAAAAAATTATGTTCTGCTATGATTGAATGTCCCATCACTCCCAATTCATGTTGAAATGCTAACATCCACCCTGAAGTTATTGGGAGGTAGGCCTTTGGGAGGTGATTAGGTCATCAGGGGGGAGCCCTCATGGATGGGATTAGAGCCCTTCTGAAGGAAACCTCACAGAGAGATCCCTTCCCGCTCTGCCATGTGAGGTTACAGCAAGAAGACAACCGTCCAACAACCCAGATGGGGTTCTCACTAGGCACCAGATCTGCTGGTGCCTTCACCTTGGACTTCAGCCTCCAGAACTGTGAGAAATACATTTCTATTGTTTATAAGCCACTCAGTCTCTGATATTCTGTCATAGCAATCTGCATGGACCAAGACACTTGCCTTCCTACTTTACTGCCATCAGACCCAAGCCAAAAAGACAGTGTCTACACTCCTCACCTGCCGTGACCCCCATTTGCAAATCTCTCTCTCTCCTCAAAATAGGAGGGAGTAAAGGGAACCCTCAAAGAGGAAGAAAAAAGAGGAAGGAGCACAGAATAAAGGTAAAAAGTAATTTCCTTAGGGAACATGAAGACAAATAAAAACTTAGGTTTTATCCATGTCCTGGGATTGCCTCAAATCTCATCAGCCCTAACCTGGTTCTACTGCAGGAAGATGAATGGACTAGGAGATAAGATGTTTGAGTATTTCATCCTATCTTCCTTTCATTGAACATGTAATGCAGGTCAGTCCTTGTGCAAATATTTTGTATATGTTCTTTCATCCATTTCTCACAACAGCTCTTTAAAATAAATACTACTCTCCGCTATGCAAGTGATGTAAAAATGGTGGCTCAGAGAAATTAGGTGGCTTGTCAAAGGTCAGCAGCATAGCTAAGTTACTTGTCTGAGTCAGACATATACCAGTTATTCTATGTTGTTTCTAAAATCAGAGTTCTGAAGATGATTAAAAGCACTACAATTATTAATGACAGTAATTATTTAATGAGTTTCTACTTTGTGTAGTCATTGTACTAAACCCTTTACATGCACTAGACAATTTAATCATTACAATAATCCTATATACTGTGGGCTATTACCCTCATTTTATAAGAGAAGAAATCACAGATCAGGTCAGTTAAATTCATTAATACAAGTCACATTTCTGAGTGAAGATTTGGGCTGGTGTGGGACACCCTGAAGTCCATGCTTTCAACCACTTTGCTAGTGATTCTTGACTTTCATGGGCTACTAGACTCCTTTGAGAATCAAATAAAAGCTACAAATTCTCACCTTTTACGAATAACTACTTACACCCTGGTTTCCCCAAAGCTGTATATTTGGACCAGATAATTCTTTGTGGGGGGTGGGGGTAGTCATGTACTTTGCAGGATACTTCATGTGCCCATTGCAGCATATCCATGATTTCCAGGGGGGTCCAGTAGTTGAGCCTCTGCTGTACTCAGTGGTGCCTGGGTACTACCTCCACCATGAGTACTGGTGACATGGCATAGCTTAATCCACCTCTTTGGGACAATGTGTTGTAAGGCCCTTTACTTCTCCAGTTCTAATGAACACAGCAGGGAGAGTAAGAAAGCCAAGATACACAAGGGCCTCTGAAAAACATGAGACAAACATGAGGGAGTAGGCGGGCTTTCCCAGGGGGTGGTTTGCTAGGGCCTGAAGCCAGTCTGCATCAGGCCGGGTGCTGAGAGGATCTTTCACGACCAGATGTCGGCCCTTGCCTGGGCAGGATTCTAATGGGGCCCTTGGCAAGCCCCCTGAGGTATTATCAGCACCCAGAGCTCAAACCCCAAAGCCTCGCTGCAGTCTGTCGAGCAGGCTTCCCCGGAATGCGGGTGGCACTGCACTGAGGGAGAGGACCGTCCTGACAAATCCCTCCCTCGCAAGGCCTTAAAATCACTCATGACAACATCTGTCTACCATATTAATGAGAAAAGAAAAAGATCCAACTTAGTAAAAAAACTTGCAGTCCAGATTGAAATCCTTTAATTTTCATTAAAAAAATAGCAATGAAAGGAAAAGAATATATCAAGATTTTAAAGCACAGTTTTTAAAATAAACAAGAGGAGTAAAGGAAGCTGGTAAGACTGGATGCATGTAAGTTCTGGCCCTGAAGAGTACTTACCAACATTAACTAATGTTTTACATCATCTGCCCTAATACAACTTCAAACCAATATGAGTATGGCCATTTTTCCCAAATAAAAGCTCTATTTTCTAGGAAAATAAACTGCATTCTGGTACACACCATGGCGATGTGGCCCATACTCCTCCTGTTGCCCACAATGTCCTCTGCATGCCTCTTTACCTGGTGAATACCTATGTATCCTTCAAAACAAGGGTTAGCAACTCCCTACCATTCAGTTTCCTCCACAGACAGAATGAATTGCTCCATCATCTCAACACCCATGATACTTTTATACTTTCTACCATAGCTCTTGTAGTATAGTTGTTTACATATTTACTTAATTATGCTATCAGCTTCCTAGATTATGAAATGCGTTGTTTTAAGTTTTTAAGTTTTCTGACTCCAGTCTATTATATATTGCATAACTTGCCTTAGATGTCCAAGACGGGCTTGCTAAACAGTGTCACTTGAAAAATCTTTCATTCAGGGGCTTTTGACCTGGTGCAAGTTTCATCTACAATGAAAAAATTATTTAATTTGCAAACTGTTACTATGAAAGATTGGTGCACCCAGGTTGGCTGGATATGCCAGCATATGTTCAGAGAATCTTTATAATTCTAAAAGGGAAACTTGATTACTTTTTTGGGTACCGGCCCAATATCCACTTTTTCACCTATTGTAAAATTTTAAACTTATTTATCTAACTCAGTAATTGTTGTAAGAGCCTCACTCAACTACCATGTGGTAAGCCAGTGAAGTCTTAGCGACATAACATTTAGTCAGTATTTATAGCATTTAACATTTTTTTCCTAAGATAACTTAAGGATATTTTTTACAGCATCAGAACACATACAATCAAAACCATTCTACAGAATGCTTTCAAAATGTACTACAATTCTTTCCAGTTTAAACTCCCTCTGGAAAATTATGGGGCATAAATAAATATATTGCAACTTACAGCCTTTACTATAGTCATTACTGAATCTTACAATTTCCTCAGCAAGAAAGTTTGAGAAGCACTGACTTAAGAGTTATCACAAATATTCATTGGTCTACTATGTGGTAATAGTATTCTGTGCTTGTACACTTTTTCTGTTCCCTGCCATTTCAGTTTCCTCTCCATCCCTTCCTATTTCCTTCCTGATTTTCTGTTTTTAGTTTACTTTGGCCTAGAAAACTGGATAACAAAAAGCTTATTAAGGCATATATGTTATATATGAATCAAGAAGATTTGCATGAATGTCTCACCAGACTAGAATCTCAGGGACCATTCCAATGTATAGAAATTTTCTAATTTTTAAAAAAATGAACTGTACCCAAAGATCTATACTCTGAAAACTACAAGACAGTCATGAGAGAAACTAAAGACACCAATAAATGGAATCACATTCCATGCTCATGGATAGGAAGAATTAATATTGTCAAAATGGCCATCCTGCCTAAAGAAATCTACAGATTCAATGCAATCCCTATCAAAATACCAATAGCATTCTTCAACGAACTAAAGCAAATAGTTCTAAAATTCATATGGAACCACAAAAGACCCTGAATAGCCAAAGCAATCCTGAGAAGGAAGAATAAAGCTGGAGGGATTACGCTCCCCGACTTCAAGCCCTACTACAAAGCCACACTAATCAAGACAATTTGGTACTGCACAATAATAGACCCATAGACCAATGGAACAGACTAGAGAGCCCAGACATAAACCCAAGCATATATGGTCAATTAATATACGATAAAGGAGCCATGGATATACAATAGGGAAATGACAGCCTCATCATCAGCTGGTGTTGGCAAAACTGGACAGCTACATGCAAGAGAATGAAATTCGATTATTATCTAACCCCATACACAAAAGTAAACTCAAAATGGATCAAAGACCTGAATGTTAGGTCACGGAAACATAAAACTCTTAGAAGAAAACATAGGCAAAAATCTCTTGTATACAAACATGAGCAATTTTTTCCTGAATGCATCTCCTCGGGCAAGGGAAACAAAATAAAAAAGAACAAATGGGACTACATCATGCTAAAAAGCTTCTATACAGCAAAGGACACCATCAGCAGAACAAAAAGGCATTCTACAGTATGGGAGAATATACTTGTAAATGATGTATCTGACAAAGGGTTAACATCCAAAATATATAAAGAGCTCACATGCCTCAATACCCAAAGAGCAAATAACCCTATTAAAAAATGGGCTGAGGATCTGAACAGATACTTCTCCAAAGAAGACATTCAGATGGCCAACAGGCACATGAAAAGATGGTCCACATCGCTAATTATCAGGGAAATGCAAATTAAAACCACAATGAGATATTAGCTCACATCAGTTAGGATGGCCAACCTAGAAAAGACTAGGAACAACAAATGCTGCCGAGGATACAGAGAAAGGGGAACCCTCCTACACTGCTGGTGGGAATTAAAGCTAGTTCAACCACTGTGGAAAGCAATATGGTGGTTCCTCAAGAAACTAAAAATAGAAATACCATTTGACCCTGAAATTCCACTCCTTGGAATTTATCCAAAGAAAATAGCTTCTCAGATTCAAAAAGACATATGTACCCCTATATTCATTGCAGCACTATTTACAATAGCCAAGATATGGAAGCAACATAAGTGTCCATCAGTAGATGAACAGATAAAGAAGATGTAGTACATATACACAATAAAATACTATTCAGCCATAAGAAAGAAACAAATCCTACCATTTGCAACAACATGGATGGAGCTAGAGGGTATTATGCTCAGTGAAATAAGTCAGGTGGAGAAAGGCAAATACCAAATGATGTCCCTCATTTGTGGAGTATAACAACGAAGCAAAACTGAAGGAACAAAATAGCAGCAGACTCACAGACTCCAAGAAGGGACTAGTGGTTACCAAAGGGGAGGGGGTGTTGGAGGGCAGGTGGGGAGGGAGGGAGAAGGGGATTGTGGGGTATGATGATTGGTGCACATGGTGTGTGTGGGGTCATAGGGGAAGACAGTGTAGCTCATAGAAGACAAATAAGAACTCTGTGGCAACTTATTACAATGATGGACAGTGACTGCAATGGGGTATGGGGGGGACTTGATAATAAGGGTGAATGTAGTAACCACATTGTTTTCCTGTGAAACCTTCATGAGGGTGTGTATCAATGATACCTTAATAAAAAAAAAATGAACTGTACCCTTGTTTGTGCTAAGATTGTTTGAAGTTTGGTCACTAGAAAAATGGTGCCTATACCAAAACTCTGACCACTTAATAAACTCAGGAGAAATACAGATATAGATATAAATATATAGATGTAGGTTTATAGATAAATCTCCTATGAATACCCATAATGAAGGAATTTAGCTTTTCAAGTGAAAGTTTCTATTTTCAGAGTCAAAGTATCATAATCAATAGAATATCAACTTTTGTAGATTACAATTTCCTTTTTGATTAGAACTATCAATTCTTCCATTTTTTTTCAAGCTGACTGAGACTATCATGGAGCCCAAGATACACTTCAAAATGATGTAGAATTCCAAAATTTTATCTGGTATAGTATAAATTTATTTCTTATTTGCATTTCCATTTGTGAAATAAATATGCCAAAGTGATAAAGATCATCATGAAAAGCAATGGTATTGTGGGATTTCAAAAATAATGTTGTCCTACACCTTTTAAAACAGTTGCTACTACAGAAAACCCATAAACAATAAGCCTGACTATATGAATTAACATACACTAACATTTTTGGCTTTTTTTAGAAAGGAAATTGCTTTTAAAAATTTTGCATAGCATAATTGATATTTTTATCATGTTGAAGTTAGTAATTTCATTGTTTTTAAGGTAAAATTCTTATTGGCCTATAGAGTGATTATGAATTTTTCCAGGCAAAATTCCTGCTTTTAGTTTTCCCTAAAATGTATAACATTTTTGTGGTTAGGATGAAATGTTAGAGTTTTGCATCTAAGAGTTGAAGATGTGCCATGGAGCTCTTTATATACTAAGACTGAATGTCCTTCTGTCAGAGGTAAAAGCTGAGAAGACATGACTACTGGTCATGATCTTTGTGGTTCTCCATCAGTAGAAAACATTACCAGTTTTATGAAAAAGGGATAGTTGACAAAATCATTTAACATTAGTGCTCCTTAAAAAGTTGTCCCTTTTGTGTTCCTTTGAATTAATCAATTATAAATCTGCCACATGATTTATAGATACCAGCAGAGATGGAAGTGGAAATAACTCAGCTGGGAACCCCTACCATACTCCTGTTAAGTAGCTTGGATGCTGTTAAATGTTCCACATTATGAAGAGACATGGAGACTCAGGAACATGAACCATGTTTATAGAGATTCTAGAACTGTATATATTCTCTCCAAAAATTCTTATTTGAATCATTTTAAAAAAGGAGGATTGCTCGTATTAGATAAAATTTTCTTTTGCCCATTACTAAATAGTGTAGACTAAGAAATTCTGCATCTCTCAGAGGGAGTATTCCAAATTTCCTAAGTACACAGAATTAAATTACTTAAATTATGTCTATTTCATATTCTGAGTGCATGCATTTGCAATTAGCTGTGTCAGGCATTTTTCTTTCATTTAATTTCATCATCATCAAGTAGTATTTATTAAGCACAAACCTGGCTAATTAATTTTCTAGAGAATAACAGGCATTCTTAAATTCATTCTATTTAGAGTCCTTAAATAATCTACCTGATACATGACATTTTTTTCCCTTAGCAAAAATTCCCTTTAAATTTTAATTTTTACCTTATTATTTCAAGGTTCTGATAGGACACATTCCTATCCTAAAGTCAGCATATTCAAATAAAAATTGTCATTCAGAATTAGTATGCCAGATGCCATATGAAATTTTTATTCTTCCTATGGCATATTAATATTCTACCTCAGTTTTAAAAAAATCACTATTCTAGTTAATACATTTTTTGTAAACATAATTCATTTTTTAAGGTAGAAAACTAAGAGAAATAAGTGGTTTAAGTTAGTATAATGGACAGATATAAAAATGCAGTTTCTCTTTAAAAAATTCAGTTAACTCAGTTTCAAAAAGCACAGCAAAAGAAAGCCACTGCTCTCAATTCAAAATATTTAGCAAATGAGGATGAAAATACTGAAGGTCTTCAAACTGATCATCAAGATGTTATGTGTGCTTCCCTGCAGAAAAGGAAAGGCTAATTTTTATGTGGATTTTGGGAAAGGAGAGTATTTTTCTCAAGGTTTTTTTTTTTTTCTAACTGCAACCAGGACCAATATTTCTTTTCATTTAACAGGAGCAACAACAATATATTCACTTTGAATTCCAAACACGAAAGTGAAATTTTAGAAAAGCATCCTCATGAACATCCTAACTTCATTCTACTCAGTTATCGGTTTGTGAGAAGCTAACATGTATACCTACATCGAGTGTATTCTGGTTCTGGAAGCAATTCCATTGTCCTTCAGGAGCACATGCCCAGGAAGAATGATAATGAAAATGAAGCCACAAACACGTGATGGATGCTACTGTTTAAGAATATTAGCATCAGTGCTCCGCCATAGTTGGCTATAACTGTCCATGGTCCCTTTGTATATTGAACAGCAGGACTCAAAGTGATGTGAGAGGGGCCACAAGGAACTCCACAGGCTAAAGCAGTCTGAAATGGCAAATGTTACCTAACATGAGCAGGGAAGAGTTTCTGGACTTTACCTCTTGACAGACAGACTAGAATGTAAATATTTCGATCATATTAAGCATTTGAATGATTCTGAATAGAGAAAAATTTTGTTTGCCCTTAGAGTGAGTGACAGATTTACCTCCAAGAGAGAATCCTAGAGTAGCTGCATGCTCTTATTTTCAAGCAGAGGTGTACATCTTCATTACAAATAATTCAGATTAAGAGACGAAATGATAGAAAGCAGTAGCCTGAGAGGGAAGGTGGGGGGAAAGGAAAAAAAAAGAGGCCCTTGATAATAGTCACAGCCATTCAGGGGTTTAACATCTGGCAAGAAGTAGCCTATCTTTGTTTATACCTACAGAAACCCCCAGGAGACTACCGCACGCAGAAACCACAGGAAGAATTTGGTCACACTTTTCAAAGTAGTTTAGTTTTCAAAAATCCATCTTCTCTAAAGGTGAAAACACCCTGAGAACTAATCAGTGGTAGGAAGGGCCAGGAGAAAAAGACTGGGCTCTTGCAGAAAGATTTTGTTGATTTCAGGTAAAAATCCCATTGCCAGATGCTAAAGGGAATGTTCCCTACACTTATCTCCCCTCCGCCCCAGGGACATTGCAGTCTGAACGTCTGTATCTTCTGAACAGGAACAGGAACAAAGTCTCAAAACAATTTTTGTAAAACATAATCCTGAATCACAGAACAGGTGGCAATTTTCTAAGGAGTAACCGTGGATTATTGGGACATCAGGAGAACAGAAACAAAATTTTATCCTGGTTAATCAGATTTCTGGTGTGCTAACCTTTATGCTGCAAAAAGTAAACAAGACAAATGGGTACTAAACATTCACAGTAAGGCTAAATTCATGACTGATGCCTCTTACTGTTTAAGATCAGCTATAAATATGTTGTCCAGAGGTTTTTAATGGTGTGATCGACTGACTCAGCAGACCGGTGTCAGGAAAGAAATTTACATAAATGGAAAGTGAAATCTTTCCACCAGAAACAGGCCTTTTACAAATTGCTTAGGTAAGGAGATGCTCACTTACACAAACATAGATATACATATTAAACCTGCTCTCCAATATCTGCTTGAGCTTGAAGTTATTGCCCATAAAAAAGCAGAGATGTTTGCTTTTAATTTCTAAAAATTCATTTCAGCTTCAATTTTACTTGGAATAAATTCTGCAAATAGAGCTGCCATTAGGAATAAGAAGAATAGTGTCAAGCTGGTATCCACAAACATGACCAAGACTCATCCTCAAACACAGTGCATGCTTACACGGCTTGGCTCAGAATGACAAGCATGATTCGAGATGTCTTCAGGGCAACAGCCCCCGGACTGTGGGTCTATGAGTGGATGAGATGAAAGAACCTTCCTGGCAGTGCTGCAGAGCATAGGATCTGCAGTCAGACTGCCTGGGTTCAAATCTCAGTTTATGCAATTCCTGGCTATTTGACCATAGGAGAGGTGGTAACTGTTTTAATCTGCTATTTCCATATGATGAAATTGCATGATCATAATTCAGCATGAACGTAAAGAATAAAATCAGCGAATCCACATCAAATACTTTTCATGGTGTCTAGCATATTTTAATCAGTAAGCACAATAAATGTTAACTGTTCTTGTTATTACTAATGCTGCCCTCTGCTCTGCTCCTAGTTTTGCATTTCTGAGCTAGACTGGAGGGTTCCATCGGTTAGCTGATCGGTCCCTTTTCTGATACCTTTGTCACAGCCACATGGGTGGACTGTGGTTTCCCAACCCTTGACCTGAGATTCACCCATATGACTTGCTATGGCCGATGATGTGCGCATCTATGTGTGTGTGTCCATGTGAATGTATTGTGTGCATGTAGTGACAGTGTGACAGGGTTTGGAGCCCAGAATTTAAGTGGCTTTACCCGCTGCTGTTGGCAATGGCACTCTGACATTTCAGAGCGTGAAAAGAGCATGCTCCAGCTAGGCTGCTGGTCCAAGGAATCTGTCAAAAATGTGAGGCACACTCAGACCTGTAGACCTGTGGTGTGATAGAGACACACCTGCCTGAATCAGGGCCCCTATAGTGTCCTGCGGAAACATGAGAGAAATAAAGGCTTATTGATACGTTTTACTGAAATTGTGTTATTACATATTATGCAACAAAAGTTAACTGATCTAAGGAGGGCATTAGAGTTGTCTATCCGTAATGCATTTCTTATTTCCCAAGGAAAAAGACATTAGCTCAGAAACACATTAGGTCGGAAACAACAGTGGACGTAAGGGCCAGTGGTGCTCCTGTAAACTCTACCTAGGCCTTCTCAGCTTCTGTGTGGGAGAGGGCACCCATTATTAATACCAAGATTATTTTAAAGTGGCTAACATTTATTGAAAATTTATCACAGTCACTTATAGATGTATCGTCTCTTTTAGTTCTCATAAGAGCACCAGGAGGTGGGCACTATTAATTTTACTCATTTTACAAATGAGGAAACTGAGGCATACTGAGGACAGTTAACTTCATTCACAGAGGCTGAGAGTGGTTAAGGCAGGATTCAAACTGAAGAAGTCTCACTGCATGGCAAGAGATGATGACGGTGAGGGCAGCTGATGATAAGCACAAACATGCTTTCCTTCTGCATGATCACTTACTGCTTTAATTACATTGTAAGTATTAATTTATATGACCCTTAGAACCCTACAAATTAAGAATTATTATTATCCTCAATCTACAGATGAAAAATTAAGAGCACAGCAGGTCAAATTCCTTGCCCGTATTCCCACTCAGTTAGCCCTGAAGTTGCATGTGCTGGCTGGAGCACATGGTGGTGAAGTTGGATTTGAACCCAGATGATCTAGTTCATCATTATGTTATGTTAATAGCTGTGATCACACTCCCCACCTCGATGTGAAAAGGCAGAATCATGTTCTTTCCTTTTTTTCTGGAAAGGAATAAGCTTCTGCAAGCTCAAAGGCAAATAGGCCTTCCCAGCAGCATGGTTATCTCAAGTGGACACAATGTGATAAATGACCTTTAATTTGTACTACAATCACTCTTGGGCTCCACTGAGCTTTCATTCTTGCAATAACAATTTTCTTATTTGCTGCATCCATGTTGACTTGTTTTTGGTTTTGTTTCTCTGACTGTGTATTTTTAGATTCAACTCTGTCAGGTTGCAAATTCAGAGGAATCTTAATAGAGTAATGAAAAGAATGCAAGCAAGAATATTATCCTGATGGGTTTTTAAAACTGTGTCTTGGAAATGAATTTAACTACTTGACGTATGGAAGCAGACAACTGTTGCCCAAATCTGTTCTCACACATTTCATGCATGTGGCAGAAGGCCTCTGTGGTGTGAAGCCCTCAGGAGCTCTCTCCATCCAGTCTCCAGGCACACCAGCCACATCCCTAGTGTCTTCACGCTGACGTGTAAACATCATTCCTACCCACCTTAAAAGCAGCACCTCCGTGGATGACAGATTTGATAAAAATCCCCAAATCTGTTCCAGTTTCTCGAGATTTGTTGCCTTTCAAGCTCACGCCAAGACCGGCAGAACCTGAATCATTCAGAGGGATCTCGAAGGTGAGCTGTTCAGTGTTTTCCAGAGAGAGTGTGCAGCAGCCAAGTTCTCCTTTCTGTTGAGAAAGGGCACATGAAAAGAGTGAAGGGAAGAAAGCAGATTAATATTTCCACACTCAGATGGCCAAACACAGATGCAATTGGTAAGATGGAATGGCTGGCCCTCTCACAGCTATCTTGCTTCTGGTTGGCAACGGCTGGTCTTCTCTCTCTGCAAAGGCTACTGCCATGTCCATGGAGTGGTGAAAGAGTCTTGGGAATTGTATTTGGTAATGGTCAATAGGGAGGATTGTTTGGTAAGGCAGAGTCATGCCATTTGAAACATCCCATAAGTATTTGGAAATTCAGCACAATATTCTCAATAATTAAAGAAGCTGGATACTACTTAGGAATCTTAGGCACCAGGAAAGACCTTAGAGATAATATGATCTTAACACCCTCATTTTGCAGATGAAGAAACAGAGCTTTGGGTAGAAATGTGCCAAAATTTGGGGGAAATATTCAGCTTGTATAATTTAAAACACATTATTTACCATGGGAAACAATGTTATTGAAAAAAGATTGCCAATAGGATACAGAGCAATGAAAAAAAAGCTGGAGAAATGTAATTTGAAATGGATATCATTGGACATTTAATTCACCAAATGAATTAAATTTCATTTGGTCAAAATGCATGCCTTCATGTTTGTTTCTTTGAGTTTTATAACTTTCGGCAATCAGTGTGGAACCTAAACAAAAATGATAATATTTGTGTCTTCTTTGACAAAATGACACCTAGCCACAAGCATAGCTGTTCTAAAAAAACACAGAGTATGGCAGCAAAGGACACATTTTAGCGTTCGTGTTTCCAAGCAAAAGCACGTAGTTGATCATATTGGGTCCCTAGCATTTTCTAAGGTACAGTAGTGGAAGGAGGAAAGTGCTGTCCACATGACATTCTTTATAGGTGCCCCTTCTACATCCCTCTCAAGCTAGCAGAAATGTGAAACTCTGAACAGTGTTGAAGTGAAAAATTTGAAAATGAGATAGCCCTGGAAACCATCAACTCATTCTAGGTCAGTAGTTCCTTCCTTTCTATAATTATGTCTGCAGACTCTCATCCTAAGGTCACTTTGAGGGACTCTTATGAAAAACTACTTATTTTAAAAATTACTGGGAATGTCTGAATGTCAGTCACAAAATAACTATAAAATTAGAAGTAGCAAGGAACCCATAATTAAAACAGGATTAAGAGGTCAGATTACAGCCAGATCCACTGACATGGCATTTTCCACTCTTAAAAAAATAGAGAAAACCCACATCTAACTTTAAAGAAATAGTTCCTTCATTTAATTTCATTGTAAATGACATTAGCTGTAGAGATCTGACAATAGGTAGTTTCAAAGAAATGAAACTTTATTGCTTAATTTAATAAACCTATTATAGGTTAGCTCTTTTAAGTATTATTATCAAAGAGACAAATCCCATTATTTGATTCAAACTAGCTGCCTTTGTTGCACTGGAATGCTAGAGTTAAATATCAAATGCACATTGTTAGCCTTCATCTTTGTCTTTCAAATGCCCTATTTAGAACCCATAACATTTCATAATCATTTATGTTTCCAGGTCTCTCTGGGATTTGGTTAATTTCAGTCTAATAAAGTTCCACTGAATTAAAGTATAAAGAACAGCTGTTCTTACTAGAACTTTGTCAACGCCAGTTCAGACACAGACTAGAAAACTCTTCTGGATTTTTAACTACCAGGGACAAAGTGACACAGGACAAGTTTTGCTTGAGTAGTAACTTTAACCACTTTATTCTATAACCAAATCAGTTTTCCTTTGGCAACTGCATTTAATTCTTAAGACTGACAATCAGGATTTGCATTAATACCTTTAATTTACTATGTAAGTGGCAGAAACAAAATAGAACTCAGGTGATATTGTAGTTATCTTTTCATTTTAAAGTTAAGTCACCTTTTTTAAATCCCTGATATCTGAGAGCCAAAAATTTAATAATAAACAACCTAGTGGCTCACACTAATTGAATGGTTCTATTCTAAGTACTTTTCACATATCCATACACTTACTCTTCACAATAACCGATGAGGATCATCACACCCATTTTACAGATGAGGAAGCTGAGGCACACAGCAGCTAAGTACAACATGCTTACAGTCTACAGGACTTGTCAGTGTTTGAGCTGTGTGGGGCCCAGACAGTGTGGTTCCTGTGTCAGACTCTCAACTGCTATATTGTGTCCCAGCTTCTGTGAACCACCATGACTTGGCCTAGGCCCAAGGAATTCCAAGACAGATTCCTACAATGACAGTAAGGCACCGTGCAATTCCACATTCTCCACCCAACTAAGTTGTGTTTTATATATTTCTAATGTACCAGGCTGAAGCCATAATTAGTGGTCTGTAATGAGAGCAAACTTCCCAATGATGAAGGAAGCCATTATGGTAGTTAATGTAGCCATTTCCTCTGTTAGAAATAAATGTCCCTTTACCTAATGCACAAAAAAAATCTATATGCTGAATGCCTTCCTCCAATAATCTTGGTTCAAATAGTCACTTTAAAAATGAAACTCAAATCTTGCCCGACAACATTTTGTAGGATAAGGTGGAAAGAGGTAAAAAGCCCTTAGGAAAGCCCCAAATGCAGGACTGCAGTGACAGGACGAGTCTGAAGGCAGTGTGCACATCCAGACCTTGGACTCCCCCTCGCATTTCTTTTTTTCCAGACAAGAGTCATTTCCACACTATGTTGGGAATATCCCTTACTTTTTCCATGCACAGATATGCAGAGGAAAAAACATCCAGAGGCAAGGCTGGCATAGTAAGGGAAATCTTGTGATTCTTTCACTTATTTGTTGTCTTTTCATTACTTCTTATTCTTTGCTACTAGAGGCCATGTCTCTAGAGACAAAGCCCCTGAGGTTCCTAGAGGCAGACCCAGGACAGATACGCAAATGCCCCAAATGTGTATGTCCAGGCCTCATGCCCTAGCAACTGCCTATCCAGCCTTTCAGGATCTTCAACTTAAGCTTTCTCAGCATCAGCCTGCCTGACATTTGGGGCCTGAATTCTCTGTGGGTGGCTGTCCTATGCATTGTCCTATGCAGAATCCCTGGCTACTATCTCCTAGATGTTAGTAATACTTCCTTTCCCACTTAATGAAAACCCAAAATGCCTTCAGACATTGTCAAATGTCCCATGCGTCAAAATCACATCCAGGTGAAAACCAACGCTCTGAGCCAACAACTGCCAAGTGGAGTCAAGTCTGAGGCAGCCAAGGTCCAGAGAAGTATTTAGGGCTGCAGCACGGCCTGCTAATATGCCCCGAAGTCCCAAGAAGGGGTGCCAGCACAGGTACCTACAGTTAAGGTCTCAGGCTCACAGGTTCACTTGACTGACCATTTACTGGGTCAGAATGAACTACTGGGGAATTCTGCACTTAATTGTATCTCTGGTTATACAGGAGCTAATTTTCCAGAGGTAGAAATATGATCTTTGTGGGATGAAGAGAGCAGGAAAAGTGATAAGTATTGACTTCATTGGCCACATATATAAAATGCTACCTTTTACCTATAAAATCCAGAAGAAAAATGCAGCTTATCAAGGGATGTTTGTTAGGTTATGCTTATTAGTATGCTGTTTTGTTCATTTTATTCATTAAGAATCACAGAATTATATAAAATAGCTATGACTTTTAAAATACATACAATAGTAAGGACTTTTAATTATGTAAGGATATAGCATTAAGCATAAAAGACTGTATACAGTACATTTCAATTATGTAACATATATACTCTTTACACATACTTGGACACCAACCCATTTTCCTACTACCTGCCTGTCCACATTCCTGCCCCATCTGTCTGCATAGAAAAACACTTGGTTATGTACTGGTACTAGCAGATGGACTATCATTTTCTTCTTTATAATTTTTCTGTGTTTTCCAAACAGTTTTTGATCATTGTAAGAAGATAAATGTTCTTAAAAGGAAGTTATGAAGTTTTAAGAACCATTTAATATATTATTATACTGCCGACTAGAGAGATAGTAAATCTCTATGACAACATACACTTTTACACACACATATTTTAATACTATTTACACTATATAATATATAAATATGTATTATTCTTTAAAACTAAACATATAACATGTATAGATAGTCTATAAATATATATATATGGGGGGGTAGTATTTTTATAGCTCCTCTTAGAGTCCCAGTGACTTCCATGTTGCTAAATCTGATGGTAAATTCTCACCATTCATCTTTCTTCATCTACAGTAGGATTAGACCCTGTTAATCAAGCCCTACTTCTTGAAATACTTTCTTTTTTAGTTCCAGGAGGCCACTCTTTCACAGTTCACCTCCCCCTTCACTGTCTATCGCTTTTCGATCCCCTTTTACGATTCTTCCTCATCTCTAAATACTAGAGTGTCCTAGAAATCAATCATCTGACCTTTTCTCTACTCTCTCGTCCTCATTTTCTAAGTTACCTCATCTAATTCCATGTTTTTTAAAAAAGGAAATGAAATGCAAAAGCAACTGGTAAATAAAATGCTAACTGCCTTATCTTTCCTAATTTTATAAACCATTTTGATGCTTTCGTCTATCCATCTCTAGCCTTAACTAAACCTTTCCCCTCTTTCACACAAACTTTACTCAAGTTCTTATAGCTATTACTCTGTTATCATCGTATACATATTCCCCTTCTCCCTTCCATTCAGCTGTTCCTTTTTCTATTTCTCCATTCTCTCATTATTTTCTCTGTATTAAGTACTATTTCTATTCCCAAGCAGAAGGAATAACCTGTCACAACTGTAATTCAGAATGAGATCAGTCCATTCTGGTCTGAGTAACAAGAGTCACTCCTTGCAAACCACAGTCATTCAACAAACTTTCATCATTCATCTACTATGTACTAAACACTGTAGTATGAAATGGCCAGTCTCCACTGAATTAAAACTGGCAAAAAGCTTATTGTACAACACGGGAGGGCCTTTCTGTTTCATTCACAGCATTATCTAGGGAGGAAAGAAAAGAGTTTAAGAATAGGAAAAAAGGAAACAGAGGACTCTGCAGAGTTTGACCTTGTCAGATACACTAACCATTTTTATCAAACAAATATCAAAAGTAATTACTTGGCATGAGGGGAGGAAAGAGAGGCAGGAAGACAGATGACTAGGGAGGCATCCATATTATTAACTTAAGAGTGTTCCAAATGGGGCCATCTCTGGAATCACAAATGTTCTTGTATTGTAAAGCAGTGCTTAATTCACGCATGCAAGTGGTAATAACCCAGATTTTCAAAGCCTGGGGGAATCCACCAGTCCACAGGGCCAATGTTCAATTTCCCAGAAGCCCAGGTCAGACCTGACAGCATCCATGCTGAACCTTTTATGGTCTTCATTTCATTAAATGCTGTGCTCTTGGCTCAGCACAAGCTAGCTCTGGATGTCTTTGACTCGCCTCCCAAATGTGTAATTAGTCTGTGTTGTGAGCAGCTTACTTTATGCAAGAGTTATGTTTCCCATGCAATCATTTTGTCAATTGCCAAAACTCAAACAAAAGGGCTTTAAGAAAAAAGAAATGAATAAAAAAATATTGTATAAAGCAAAAAGCCATACCTGGCGATTCTGCCAGGATATTTTGTAATAAGCTTAAGTACTGTTAAATTTTGCCCAAGTAAATTCTAAGGAATTTAAAGTGATGAAACTTTTGTTCTAGCTAAATAAATTTTCACAACAATGAAAGGATAAGACACCTGCAACACACTTAATTTTTTGAATTTTTAAAATCTTCTGAAAAAACATGGGTAGCTATTATAAGCATGAAAGATTTTTGGCCAATTGGATTACATAAAATTCAGAATGTGATTATCACCCTACAGTGAGGATAAGGGTTCATTCCAACAGCTGGGAGGCATTTTATTTTAGATTGCACTTGAGTCAGAAAAGATGACGACAAGAGATGAGCAGGCATGTGCAAAGGTAAACGGTGATCCATGGATGATGATTTTAATAAATGGTAAAGGACTCCCCCTAATATATAGGTGAAATTAGCAGAACTCTTGGTGATTTACAAATACATCATATCTTAAAACTGCTTGCCATCTGGAGACTATAGGCAAATAACAAAAAAGAATCGGAGATTGTAGAGCAGATAAATTTTTAAAAATGTTCTGAATTATATTACAGGTTACTGAGAACTAACCCTAAGCTTAATATTATATATCATTCATATAGAAAGGACAAATGCAAGTTATTGTTACAGTAAGTAGGAGAAAAGTTTCATAGAACTAAATGTAAGGAACATTGGTATTTACTTTCAAAGGAGGAACACTTTAAAATGTAGATTTTTTTATAGTTAGCTCAATAATCAGTATTTTAAATATGTCTTTCATTGACCTGAAGTACATATTGATTCATTTTAAAATAATTTTTAACTAAAGACCTGAATGAAAAAAATATTTAAAAACATTTGTAATTGACACACTTTGTTTTCTGAAATCTATTCCCTGGAAAAGGTGCAGAAGAAGGAAGGTAACCACTGAAAGCAAAAGCTGCTCTCTGACTGAACTTAGGAAAAAAACTATTTTCTTTAGGTAAAAGATTAATCTCGTACCGGAAAACAAATGTCAAAAAATGGCCATTTTTTATTGCCTGCTCAATATAAAAGTACCTTAATGTGATAATAAGTCAGAGATTAAAACTGGCAAAAGTTAAGTGAGTCAGAGTTAATATTCCTGTAGCAACCCTTTTCCCCTCCTACTTATGGGTATATTTTTGACAGATCAGCAAATTCAGCAGTTCAGTGACACTGGCAATGTTTTCCTTTTCAGATAAAGATTAAAGAAATGGATATAATAGTGTCATGAAAAGTGATGTAAACGAATATATAATTCAGACAGCATGGGCTTTTATAAAACTAGAACCTGCTTTGTTAATATTGAAAAGCAATAGGTCTTTTTGGTTCCAGGTTTATTTCTTCCAGTTAAGAGCAGATTAAAGAAACATGCCGAAAGGTGCTTTATATAGTTTTCAAGGTGCTAATTCAGTGGTTAAAATATGTGATTTTATATAAATATAAGATTCAAGAACAAATAATATGGTGGTAATAATTTAATGATTGAAAAGGAAGCCCAGTGGGCCTGATTCTTAGAGGAGTAGTCCCAGTTGAGAAACCAGGTTCTTAGGTGATTGCTTCTAATATTTCTGCCAGGACAAACACTTTGTACACCAGGCTACCTGCACCTAACAACTTTAAAAGACAACACACCTCTCAAGGACAAAAGCTAACCATGAGTAAAAATAATGGGAAATGAGCACACGAGTTATAGTGCCTGCTGCACCGACAGCCTGGTTCACTGCTCAGGGAGGGGGAGGCACTGACTGAACTGGGGGTGCCCTGTAATCCCACAGCAGTCTGACATAGGCTCTTAGAGCTTCCTAAGGAGGTCTGGTTCAAGGCTGTGCCAGAGTGGGGGGCTTCAGAAACCAACTAAGGCAACCAAACTGGTTCCTTCTAAGACTTGGTTCACTGTACCATCCAATACATATGGTTACGGTTAGTGCACGTGAGGACAAAAAAAGTTTCTGTGATGAAAAATTCTTGGAAAAAGTTTCTTTATTCTAGGACTTTTCACTGTTCTTTAAAAAGTTAATACACATTTCTTATTCAGTGGACCATAGAACACCTCTTTGCCTGAAGTATATTATAAGAGAAGTATTCCCTATCGTATGCTTTGAAGACATGTTGCATTAGAGAACACAGGGAAGGGAAGGCTAGAAAGGAATGGAGCAGAGAAGCCTTGAGAAAGAAATCTTCTAGATCATGAATGAGCTGCTGGAGATGCCACTGAACCTCATGGGTAAACCTTCCTGGTCTATTATTTCTGCATTGCACTTCTGTGTAGATGCCCTATATCATGATTAGCACCACGAGCAACGAAGTATCAGAGGAGGAAAGTATAGGCTCATGCTAGGCTTCAAAAAATGCAGAAAAGCAAATGTATTCTGAAGCTTTTCGAATGAGGAAGCCCTTATTCCATAAAGGGGAATAAATGATGTTTAGTTTCCTTATGATAAATCAATTTTTATTTTTCTATATTTACCTTTCAGTTTTGGGTTGGGAGATTTCTGTAGATAGTTTAAGGACAATGAATTACATGATGTTTTCACTGGGATCTTAGGAAGTGGTGTGGTGACAGAATAAAATCTTAAACCATTAAAATATCATAATGTTCTACATAACACCTTCCATTCTAAGCATATGTGCTATTATTTAGGCACCAGGACTCTTTCAGTAACGATGACATAGCTTTCTTCTCAACTCAACCTTTATCTAAAGGCAGGGATTATGTCTCAGTTACCACCCTTTCACTAGAAGACCTAGGAAATGTTCTTGCACTGTAAGATGCAGCGTCCTATTTATGCTACAATGTAGTCACAGATTTATCACAGCCTCAAGAAAGTAAGATTTTTGTGGGAGTAAAGGAGGGGGAGTTTGTTGGTTAAGGCTTGATCAAACGATAAAAATACAACCATTTTAACCCCATCCTTTTCTCTAATATCTGAGCTGCATCAGAATGAGATGCCAGCTGGAAACCAATCTCCTTGAGTGTACTATTAATGAGAAATAATCCTAAACTCCAAACAGAGATTGAGAAATCTCAGTGGGTAGCAACCATTTTAAATCCACAGTACATGTTTACTATTGTAATGAGAATTTTCTTACCATATATATAATATGACCCTTGTAGATAAAAACATGTAATTTGCATTTTATCTTAATTAAGTCAATTACTCTGTTAAAATTAATTTTCAGATAAAACTGACTTTAAAATAAGAAGTCATTTATGTTCTATAGAGTATGAAAACCCATCAAAATAAAAAAATGTGGCTCTATCTTCCTACCTCACCACTACAAACAAATTGAGGAAAGAGAGGAAATCTACGCAGAGTTAATTAATGGGTATAAGTGAATGAATGTATCAGTCAGATGTCACAAAAATATTGCATAACAAACCATCCCCAAACTGTGATATGAACAATAAACCATTTATTTATATTTACATATCTGCAGGTTGACTGGGGTTGGGCTGATCTAGGCTGGGCTCAAGTAGGCTTGCCTCCAAACTGTGGATTGGGTGCATGTCTGTTCCATGCACCTCTCATCTTACTTAGACTACTGGATATCTCAAACATGTTTCTCACATGATGAAATCCAGGAATACAAAAATGAAAGAACTTTTAAAGCTTTTGCTTCCAAAATATCCACTAACACCTTACTGACAAAATGAATTTGCATGGCCAAGTCCACAGGCTGTGGCTGGAAAAGATCTCTCCATACATCATGGGATCATGACAAGAGTATGGATATATAATTCTACTATTTGGAAGTGAATAGGGACCAGTAATCCTATCCAACAACTGGCTCACACACACACACACACACACACACACACATATGACACATGGGAGATATCAAAGGTTAATGATATATCATAGAGTTTATATGTCTCCTAAGGTTATCTTTCATTTCTTTTGGTATTACATTTTCTATTTGACACATACATCTATTTGTTATCATCTGAATGTTTGTGTCCCCCCAGAATTCATATGTTGACATTCTAAATCCCAAGGTGATGGTATTAGGAACTAGGGCCTTTGGGAGGTAATGACATCATAAGGATTGAATCCTCATGAATGGGACTTATAATTTCTCCTTGCAGAGGAAACCTCACAGAGTCCCATAGCCCCTTCCACCATAGAAAGATACAATGAGAAGTCTGTGAGCCAAAAGGGGGTCTTATCCCACCATGCTGTCACCCTGATCTTGGATGTCCAATCTCCAAAACTGTGAGAAAGAAATTTATCCTGTTTGTAAACCACCCAATCTGTGGTACTGTTTGTTAAGCAGCCCTAACAGACTAAGACACCATCCTATAGTCTGAACTTCAGAGTGGCTTCTGGTTCTGTGACAATTTCCCAAGGTAAAGGAAATAGGCAGCCTAGATCTGGGAAGCTTTCCCCTCCCACATGCCTGCACTGTTCCTGCCTGGTTCTTAAAAGGGATGTTCAGGTGGCCCCAGAACCCTAAGTAACTGGTTTGAGCTACTGAATATGCCTTTCACTTTACATTATTCTTCTTCAGAATTCTTCTTCCAAAAGTTCCTCTCCCTTGTATGTATGTATGAACATACATATGTATGCATGTATGTGTGTGTGTATGTATATGGAATATACATGGTAGTAGGACAAGAGTAAGGGAGCAGTTTCTATGGCCTTAATTCCTGTAAGATCAGTGTAATTACAAGAAGTTTAAAAGTCAAGTAAGCTTTGAAGACTAAACAAGGACAATCTCAGAGCAGTTCATGCCTAAGGGATTATTATTATTATTATATTTTAACTAATCTACCACAGCTCCATTTTTCCTTGCTGGTATACGAAAAAGAACTCTTGTCTAAGCACAGTGAGTGAATGAATCTTTTTTAGTCAAGCATTTTCCTGATGATATAAATCTATAATTTTTATGCTATTTAATGAAACCATACACAAGGGAAAATTTTTATTTCATATGTGTGTATATATCAAATGCAGAAATTATTTTCACCTCAAAAGAAATTTTACAGTGAAGGTACAATGGAATAAAAGACTCTCTACTTGATATGTCCAAATACTCTGACTTTGTGTTTTAGCATATAAGCCACCTCTTCCCTCCCTGATTTTATCAGTGGGAAAACAATCTACCCTCCTTTGACCTTCCATTTTACTTTCTTCTGCCCAGTCTTAAAATTCTCATCACTTTCCTTCTATGCTTACAGTTATTTACCAGCATGTCTGTGTTAGCTCCACTATGCCACTGTGATCTCACCAAAGGCAGGAATTATGTTTAATTCAACTTTGAATCCAGTTTAGCATCCAGTGGGAGGAATACATAAGTATTTGTTATAGGATGGCTTCATAAATTGTTTAGTTGACATGTCTCTGCCACAAATGCCCTCCTTGAAATAATGGCTTTAAAAGGAAAAAAAAGTGATAGTTGTGCCTTGCATCTTATCTATAAAACCATAATTTTAACATATCTAGCCAAAACTTTCTAGCATGTTTGTTAAGTGGAACTGAAATTATTTGAATGTTACCAAGAGCATCTCTCACTTTAGATGGGATTCTCTCTACCTAAAAATCATTCTTTACTTTCCTTCAACCTTGACAGTCCTCGGCAAACTCTTACTTACCCATCAAAGCCCATTTCAATTGTCACCTGCTCTCAGTAGCTGGGCCCTCATCTGGGTCTCCTTAGCATCCTATGCATAATTTAATTATATCACTGATTACATTATATTATGGTTCTTTGCTGTGTCATAAATCTTTAAGGACTTCAAAGGAAACAAGGACCATTCCACTTTTGTTTACACCATAGCACTTATCCCAGTGCACATCTGAGAACAAGTGAATAGTAAATATTAAAGGAGCACTGCTGACAAATGCTGCTTCAGTGAATTCTTCCTTTGTGGTTCAACATGGGCTACATTTTCATGAATATTAACAAACAGTTCAAAAACTACTAATTAAGTATTCAAAATATATGAAGAACTCATAAAACTCAAGACCAAAATAACAACACAATCAAAAAATGGGCAGAGGACCTGAACACACTTTTCCAAAGAAGACATATAGATGGACAACAGGCACATGAAAAAATGTTCCACATTGCTTGCTAATCATCAGGAAAATGCAAATCAAAACCACAATGGTGTAACACCTCACACCAGTTAGCATCCTATCCAAAAGAAAAGAAATAACAAGTGTTGGCAAGGATGTGGAGAAAAGGGAACCCTCCTATACTGTTGGTGGGAATGTCAATTGGTACAGCCACTATAGAAAGCAGTATGGAGGTGGCTCAAAAAACTAAAAATAGAAATACCATACAGCTCAGTAATTCCATTTCTGGGAATTTACCTGAAGAAAACAAGATCACTGAATCAAAAAGGTAGATGCACTCTTATGTTATTGCTATATTATTTACAGTAGCCAGGATACAGAAGCCACCAAGGTGTCCATCAATAGGTGAATGGATAAAGAAGATGTGGTATATATATACAATGGAATATTATTCAGCCTCCGCAAAGAAATCTTACCATTTGAAACATCATGGATGGACCTAGAGAGATTATGCTAAGTGAAGTAAGCCAGGCAGAGAAAAAAAAATACCATCTGATTTCACTTCTATATGTAATCAAAAACAAAACAAATGGACAAAAAAGGAGTAGACTCACAGACACTGAGAAGTAACTGGTGGCTAACATGGGGGGATGGGATGGAGTGGGTGGGTGAAATAGGTGAAGAGGATAAAGAGGCACAAAATCTCAATCATAATACAAATTTGTCATGGGGATAAAAGTACAGCATAAAGAATTAGTCAACAATATTATAGTATCTTTCTGTGTTGACAGATAGTAGTAACTGCACTATTTGGGCTGAGCATTTAATGATGTAGATAACTGTTGAATCACTATGTCGTGTATTGAAACCAATATAATGTTGTATATAAACTATAGCTCAATTAAAAAAACTGCTAATTAAGTTCCAATATTTTTTGATATAGACTATCATGACAGTCACCAGTATCAAATAGAACTTTAGAATTTATTAGGAAGTGCATATTAGATGTGTGCAGCAACAAAATGATTCCCTTCTCCTTTCTATAATAGTGCTAAGCTTAATCATGACCAGTTTGCACCTGAAGCCTATGAATGGCTGAGCTATGCAAGAAAACAGCTTGCAAATGTTTCTAAGAACTCACATTTATTTTGGCGCATCTGATCACCATATCCGTTCTTGAGTTTTGATATGGGGTGGAGTAAATCTGTCATTCACTTCTACTTTATTATGACAGCTGGTATTATTTGGCAACTACCCTGGTCAAATTAACTCTAAAAAGCAATTTTTTTTACATTTAAAACGAAGACTGTGTCTATATCCACTCCTAAACAACTGGTTGTAAAATTGAAAATTTATTTACTGAGCGAATCCATTTGTTTTAAATAAAACTGAAAAGCAAATAACTAAAGATTGCTTTGAATTTTTTTTTTTAAACTAAATTGGACAAGTATTGTATGCAAACACCAAGTAAAAACTATCTTTCTATGATTTGGTATCTCCCCACCTTTGTCCTTTCAAATCCTTTGCACATCAAGCCCAGATAATCCAGAATACTTTTTATACTCTATTTGACCTGAGAGAAGAATCAAAGTCATAATTCAAACATGTTAATGACTGGTAAAAGAGACACCTGACCAATTATTTTCTTGTTAAAGCAGTCCTTGATCCCAGCCTTTGTCTCTGTGGATGTAGAGTTCATCCCATTATTTTAGCCACGTCAAAAGTAGGGCATTGGCTACACAAATATGCCTGATTTATAAAGGCGGCCATATTTCAGTGATACAGAGCCAGCTGTCCAGTGTTCAATGGGGACGGTATGTTCAGGTGCCTCTCCGACTTATTTTTTTTCTAGTACATAGAACAAAAATCCTATCTACTAAAAAAAACATGCTGACAGACATAATTGAAGGATCAAAAAATTTCTAGAATGATGAATAAGTGCAAATCATTTACTAATTTGTTCAATTCAATACAACAGGTATATATCGATTTTAACCATCATTTAGCATAACATACAATTTGTACTCTCTAGATTTCTAACATCTAACAAAAAATCTTTACTAGTAGAAAATTCAGCTGCAACTTCCTAAGATATACTAATAATGCTCTAAAAACATTTGAGCAAAACTTCACTTTTTCTTTTAGTGTTGAATTAAGATAATCTCCCACATTCTCTTAAAAAGAAACAGATCTGGGAACTTACAAAAAATGGGCTGATCTTTCCTTTACTTTCTTCACTTTGTGGTCTATGATAGTTAATGTCTACTCAATATCACACTAAATCATCTGTCTCCCCTGGGACAATGCTTTCAATTAAGTGTTTTATTTCATCCAAGAATGCTTGCTCTCATTGACCACTGTACTTTTTACCTGTGGATTTATGATAATATAGTGCTCATCTCCTCACAGGCAGAATGGACTTATGAATCCTTATTGTTCTTATACCAGAAGAGAAGTAAAAAACAAAATTAGCCTGTGCGGAAGCCAGGAAGGAAACCACATGCCTTTCACTACCTGCCCAGTGGCCTTGACCGTTACACTGCCCTGGCCTCTCAATGTGCTGGCTGCCCTTGCCGTGCTGCTGGAGTCTGATAAGATATGCCAACTCCCCTGAGAGCTATTGAGACCTGAGGGTGAGAGTTAACGCGATCTTCAGGTTACATTTTCAAAGGGTTGTGAAGGAAATAAGACATTTACATGCTATCACTATTTTCTGCAAGAAACCCTACAGGTTAAAGAGAAACCTCTGAACTGCTTTCTGACAGCAAAGGCTGCACTTTTAAAAAGGCAAGCCACTAGCTTGTTTGTAGCTACTTTGCCTTGACTTTCCTTCCAACTAGGGACGCATATGATTTGGTTTCTATTTCAGAAGTACACAAATTATAGTGACATGTTATTAACTTAACCACCATGAAAAATTACATACATTTTTTTATAATCATACTCAGTATGCAGCTGAAGACAAGGCTCGATCTAGTGTACTTCTTTTATGATACAAGGAATAAGTCACTGTTACGTATGCCCTCAAACATGAACAAGTTCATCTTTGTTTAATTTCCTTGCACTCCTACAGAGCACATAAAATTATCAAGTTAATAATTGCATTAATATTTATTTATATAATTTATTTACAACCTGCCTTATACCAAAGAAGAACTGAGGTGGCTTGCATTAATAACTACATTGAAAATATCTGCCAAGTTTTCAATAAGTTGCTAGTGTTGACACAGTCATATTTTTCCAACAGAAGAGTACAGAACCTAGATTATTTTATTGCATTAAGGATGTCCAAAACCTTAATGAATAGTGTTTGTAATTCATTCGCTTTTCTTTATGTAGAGTGGAAATAGGCTTTAAATATACTATGACTGTGGCAAACCATAGACAAGGCAATTTTTAGTTCTAAAACAGGTTGCATGCTGCTAAGTTTATTTGTAAATTTGTTTCTTAAATTTATTTTCTCAAAAGAAATACTGGTAAATGGTGCCTATGTTACAACTGGCCAAAGGGTTTGTTTATTCCATGGTTTCTCTAAAACACAAATGGTATGTAATGATTTACATTCTATTGGATTGGCTTCATTTAAGAATGTTCTATGAGATAATACACCAAAACTTCCAATTTAGGAAAGAAGGAACACATTTCCTGCCAGCTGGCTATAGGAGCTAAGTCTGTGGTGGCATCAGGAGATGGGTGGAAGAGCTCCATCTATGCCTACTGACCATTCTGCCACCAAGCACCGCAATGGCAGGGGGTTGAAATGGTGGCCATGAGAAAGATATCAGCTGGCAATATGTTACCTCTACATTTACTTAGAAGAAGGCACTCTTTAGGTCGGATACTCCCAAGGCATTCTGAGCTATAGAATAAACAAACACTCAGAGGCAGACTCCTGCTGCCCATTCACGTACACAGGCTTTTCATAATGCAGGCACTATCCGTATTGAGTATCAGGCCAAGATTTGATGCACATAAATTCAGAGAATAGTATTTTGCAGTAGGAAGAGATCTAAGAGTCCAATTAGCCTAATCTCCCCATTTTATAGGTAACTCTTTCCCTTGTTTACTGCTAATCTTTATTATTTTGGTAATCTTAGCATTTATTAGTTTTATCACTGTCTACCCCATCCAACTCCTACTTTCAGTCTGGTGTTTACCACAGAAGAGTAAATTTCTACATGGAATGGAAAAAGAAAAGAAAAGTATTAGTCTTTCACCTAGAGGGAATAGTATCCAGAATAGGGACAGGAATTTGTGTTTAGCAAGAGCTTTGTGGTTAAAAATGTTGCTGAACAACAAAGTAGGGAAAAGGGCCTTCCGTATCACTTTCACATCTCTCACACTGTATCTGCACCAAGAAAGAGTTCAATAAAATTTTGTGAATGGAATTAAGAAAGATAAGACCCAAGAAGTTAAATGACCTTTCTAAACTCAAATTTAGGGTCAGTCCTGGGGCAATAACCCAGATCTTACATCCCTGACCAATACTCACTCACCTGTAGAATAGTGTACTCTCCAATTTTCCTAGCTAATGTGAGAGGTTTAACAATATTGGCCCTAGTGAATTAGCCTCTCTGAAATGACTTTGTGGCTCTTCCCATCCAAAGATGGAATCTATCTGCTTCTACCTTAGATCCTGACTGGCCTTGTGACTTGTTTTGACCAAGAGAATCAGGTAGAAATGAGTAATGATGTGCAACTTTCAAGGCTAGATCTTAAAAGCTCTTGCACCTTTGTTTTTGCTGTCCTGAGGATGCCATGTAAGGAAGCTGGACTGGCCTTTTGGAGGATGAGAAGATACATGAAGGAGAACCAAGGTGGCCCACCCAATTGTCAGCATTAACTGACAGCCACGTAAAGGAGGCCATCTTGGACCTTCCAGCCTAGCAGATGCTCTAGTTGAATGCAAGCTGCACAGATAAGTCCAAACACAGCTGACATGAAGAAGGAAATTATGAACAAAGACCTTATGAAAGAGAGCATAAAATAGATCTTACATTCACATTTGAGAGATTTTCTGTATTATCCTGGATATGAATGGTCTTGTTATGGACTTGCAAATTTTGCTCATATGACAGCATTAAGTAGCCAATAATAATACTGTCACTATAAACAAAACGTTCCTTTTCTCCATTCCTTCCTTTTCTTCAGTTTCTCTTCCTGACTTTCACTCACGCTTCTCCATATCCCTGCACGGTTTTTCTCTCCTTGTTTCTTTGACTCTATTTGTGGTTCAGAGTCCAACCTCATAAGTGAAAATTTTCATGACTTTAAAGCCCTTACTGACTCTTCTTTTTTGCAACTTCTAGTTCACTATTAACCTCGTAGCTTCTTCCTTAAATTTATGCTGCTATTTCCCTCCCATTAGCTTTCCCCACAGATGATAGATATTATGCCATATTCTTACCTACTTTCTCTAAAGGCACTCAGCATTGTCTATAAGTTCTTGGACCTCAGGGATCATGTTTTAGTCTATCTTAGAATACCAAGCACAGGCATAACATCTAGCACCAATAAATGATCAATAAATATTTGATCAGCTAAACTGGGAATAGTAGGTGTTCAGTAAATATTTGTTGAACAGTTGAGTACTATTATCATCAATGTAGATACAGTAATAGAGGAAAATTGAGGCCCACAAAGGCAATTCTCTTGAAAATCAATCTTTCTTTGAGTTGCATGCAAAAGAAGCACTGGCTTCGGGGGGATGGAGTGCCAGAAGGTCAGTGTAAGATGTTTTGGTTGGGTGTTTTTTGTGTTTTGCCATTTTGGATTGTTTTGCTTGTTTGTGTCTGTGTGTTTTCCCCTCTGGTGGGAAGTCAAGGGTCTATAGATGAAATACGTAGCTGTTGGGAAGGAGAGAAAGGAGAGAGCGAGCCCTTCCAGGTCAAGGTGAAAGTCTAACTCACCTGCAGGGTGCTAAGGCCTACAAAAGTACCATAAATCAGGGGCAACAGGCTCCAATATTACACAATAACAACTAGCAAGAGGGGGCTTTGTTGTTCATGAGGATGACATTTTTCTCCTTTCTGGTACTATTACCTCCATCTTCATCTTATCACCCGGCATTTTAATGTAATTTAATGCAACATACCATTATCTTCCTCTTCATCACCACCTGGCATTTCAATGTAGATATATAATGTAGAGATAACTATATTCTGTAATTGAGAGAAACCATACGGAGTGATATTTGCTTCTAGAAAGACAGGATTATTGGTCAGAAAAAAGGAAACAAGAGAGGAAGGAAAAGGAGAGAAAGAGGAAATAGAAGAAAACTGAAACATTTCAAGCTGTTCAACAATCCTTCGTTAGGCCCTAAGCCTCTAAGAAATGCAAAGAATTAATTATGGAAAGACTAGGTGATAAAAGTCCTTCATGTAACTCAATAAGTGGGCAGGAAACATAATTGAACTCGTTTATAATTGAGTAGCCTGACATGGGGGCAGATTCAAAGAAGGGTAACCTTAAAAAGACCTAACAATATTAAACGTTCTTTTCTCTTTTTAATGTTTGGGATAAAACATTTTTTTAAAGAGAACTGGTGGAGCTTCATTTAGGCAGCAACAGGAATTGAACAGTGTATGATTTGTATTTGGGCATCTTAATTTAAATAATTACAATATCGTGAAGAAAAATGCATCTTAACTTCAATGTTTTATTATATCTGACAAGTTCAGTAAAAGGGCACCTATCTACTGGTGCATTATGCGTCATACGGTCTGCACACTCATTAAAAATAATGAGAATGTATTTAAAAGTCATTGCCCAGGGAATCTATGGGGACGGGGCCTGGGAAGAGGTAAGTGGCAACAGATTGTTATTTAAGTGTCTATCTCGGTTTGATCAGCCCATAGGAAAGAAAAGATAGCAAGCTTAAGCTGATACTCTTTAATGATAAAGATCACACATTTTCCTAAGATAACAGGAAGATGAAACATGTTCAGAATTTTCAGAATTCTAAATATACTTTCAAAAATGAAATGGACTGTAGTGTCAGTTTCACATGTGTGGTATTTACTTTGATAACAGCTGGAAAAGTTAACCACAATCAATTAAGGCAGTACTTCTCTCCTTAATCTTTAAATATCCTTTACAAAATAAAGGCATTTCCTTAACTTACACCAAACATATCTTAACTAATGCACTGATCACAGGCAGAGAGGTAATTAAGCAAACAAAGGTCATCCCCTGAGTTTTGTGACCACTTACTTATCCAGCTGCTCCATATCAACAGCTGGCAGGAATTACTGGGAACATTTGGCAAACTGGATAAGAAGAAGGATAGAGTCTGTGGTTGGTCACAATGTTACTTCTTCTGAGCTGTTGAAACATGTTTATTAAGAAAATTCTTCTTTTTTTCTACCTTACAGAAGCCTAAACATGACCACAGTGGCCACTAAAACATATATCTTGTGTCATGAGAGTATGGCCAAATCTCACGGCCCTTCATCCTTAATGTTGCAAGAGAACAGAAGCTTCTTTTGGCATAAAACACTCCACCTTCCAATCCCCAACAAAACCAGCCTTGTCATAAAAGCCATTAAGTATTTTCATTTTGACACCTGGAAGCCATACAACCAGGCAAAACGGCCAGCACTTCCTCCATCTGTTTTAATAATGCTGAACCAGAGCATTTATCATTGTCTATTTTATCAAGACTAGATTTTGCTGACAAGGGTTCAGTAAAATTCTTTCAGGTATAAGTACTTCCCAGGGAGTAGCAAATGACTAGTAATCCCCTGGCCTTAAGGCTTACTGAATGCATTAAAAAAACTGGCAAAAGATGAAGGACCTCATCTGTCTCTCAGTACACAGCATGAGCGAGACGGTGCGATGCTTACCTGAGTCAGGTGGGAGTCTTACTTAGAAAATATTTCTGATTTTGACAATGTACATTTTGATAAATGACAATATCTCTGTGCCTCATTTTCCCTGTCTTTAAAATGAGAGAGTTGGGGACAACTAAGTATAGCTGCTTTGTGATAGTAAATGAGGATCACTTTCTTGGCAGCTTTGAAATCTTTGACATGAATTCAACCATAGCAGAATGGGGGATGGTAAAGTGTGGTCCACATAAGGGGCCAATGGAGCATATCTTACCCTATATCATCCCATGTTAGGGATAAAAGGGAAAAGAGAAGGGAAACAGGTGTAAGTCCAAACAAAACCCCAATAGTCCAATCTTCTAAGCTGCCCTAAAAGTATCTCTGATTGGTATGTGTCTAAATCTACAAGTTACAAGGTAGCGCATAACACATTTTGAGAATGATCAAATTGAGTGTGGAAATCTTAAAGCACAATCCAGTTGGGCCTGAAAGAGTCAAGTACAATCGAGTTTGCCTAAATGAATCAGGTGTAATTGAGTTGAGCAACTGGATTGTGCTCAGCACTGGCTCTTTGCCAAAATGAGGGGGCATGTGGCCAAAGACACACCACTCAACTGGGTTTGAAATTTTCACAGAATATTTTTCACAGAGAAAGGAATTGTTTGCATAATAGAAAGATAAAGTTGAAGATTTGATTACTCAAGCTAGTCAATTATAATCACTAAATTATCCTAGGGACCCTATGGTCTTCAGAAAAAAACAAAACACTATTCCAAAGGTTCTCAACGTTGAATAAGCATCAGAACTATCTGGAAGGCTTATTAAAACACATCTTTAGAGCTTCTGATTCCTCGGGTCTGGAGGTAGCCTGAGATGTTGCATGTATAACAAGTTCTCAAGTAATGCTACAATGCTGATCTGAGACTGCACCTTGACAGCCATTGTTCTAAGAGTTATTGTAGCCAAGATTGAAGCATTTAAAAAATGCTTTAAAATTCTTTGAGTATTTAAAAAATACTCTGATATTTAAAAATATTACGTAGTGATACCCATTGCTTGTATATGTCTTTACAAATAAACTGTAACTAGGTTACACAAATGTCTTCAATGTCATTTAAGCTGCCTAAATCGTCATTTCCTTTCAATACTAACTTTCCCTAACCTCACTGTCACGTACAGCTGAAGAGATTGCTAATGCTCAGAAATCTGAGGAACTCTCTGTATATTTAAAAAATTTGGTTTAAAATAATTGTAGCAGGATGGATAATGCATTAGATACAGATTAGATATAGAGTAAGGGTAATAGCTCCTTTAGCAATGCCTTTTCCAGCTTTCTAGGTCATCTGCTTTAATAATGTACAGCTTTCATTTATACAGTCAACGAACATTTACCGAGTATACAGTGTGCACGAGGCACAGGCAGTAACAGCAGGAGTTAACATTAGTAGACACTCTGTGTTAGCATCTGTGCTCAGCGAGTTCTCACAACCCTACAAGGCAAGCGCTGTGACTATCCTCCCTTGACAAATGAGGAAACTGAGGCACAGAGAAGTTGAATACAATTGCAAAGCAGGGGTTCACTTTCAGGCCACGTGACTCCCTGGGCTCTTAATTGCTATTTCTTTACAGCTCTTAACGTCTAATGGAGAAATTTTAACCATGTGCGATTCAGGGTCAGGTAAGGGATTTCCTGAATCTGAATAAAAACTAAGTTCAGCTTCTGAACCCAGGCCTGGGGGTTGGAGGAAGTGACCTGTAAGTCAGTATCTCACGGGCTTGTGACGTGAAAGGGAAGGGAGGGGGAATCCTAGGCCGAGCAAATGTCTGGCGAGTAGAAGGCACTGGTAACATTGTAAACCAGTGAGAAGAGTTTGGAAAGCTACAAAGTGGGGAGAAGGAAAAAATACTGATGCTTGGAATCTATGAAAGGAAGAAAATTTTAGGAGACAATAATTATTTTCTCCTCTAAACCAGCCTGTGAATGGATATATATGTATTGTGGTTACTCTTCTCCCTCTCCCTCCCTTCCCACCGACCATCCCCAGTCCCTTTCCCTTTGGTAACTGTTAGTCCATTCTTGTGAGTCTGCTGCGGTTTTGTTCCTTCAGTTTTTGCTTTGTTGCTATGCTCCACAAATGAGTGCCATCATTTGGTACTTGTCTTTCTCTGCCTGGCTTATTTCACTGAGCATAATACCCTCCAGCTCCATCCATGCTGTTGCAAATGGTAGGATTCATTTTCTTCTTATGGCTGAATAATATTCCATCGTGTATATGTACCACATCTTCTTTATCCATTCATCTACTGATGGACACTTAGGTTGCTTCCATATCTTGGCTGCTGTAAATAGTGCTGTAAATAGTAGTGCATATGTTTTTTTGAATCAGGGATCTTGTTTTCTTTGGGTAAATTCCTAGGAGGGGAATTCCTGAGTCAAATGGTATTTCTATTTTTAGTTTTTTGAGGAAACTCCATATTGCTTTCCACAGTGGTTGAACTAATTTACATTCCCACCAACAATGTAGGAGGGTTCCCCTTTCTCCACATCCTCGTCAGCATTTGTTGTTGTTTGTCTTTTCGATGCTGGCCATCCTTACTGGTGTGAAGTGATATCTCATTTTGGTCTTAATTTGCATTTCCCTGATGATTACTGATGTGGAGCGTCTTTTCATGTGTCTGTTGGCCATCTAAATTTCTTCTTTGGAGAATTGTCTGTTCAGATTCTCTGCCCATTTTTCAATCGGGTTATTTGCTTTTTGGGTGTTGAGGTGTGTGAGCTCTTTACATATTTTAGGTGTTAACCCCTTATCAGTTAAGTCATTTATGAATATATTCTCTCATACTGTAGGATGCCTTTTTGTTCTACAGATGATGTCCTTTGCTGTACAGAAGCTTTTTAGTTTGATGTAATCCCATTTTTCATTTTGCTATTGTTTTCCTTGCCCCAGGAGATGTATTAGGAAAAAGTTGCTCATGTTTATATTCAAGAGATTTATGACTAGAGTTTTATGGTTTCATGACTTACATTCAAGTCTTTGATCCATTTTGAGCTTACTTTTGTGTATGGAGTTAGACAGTAATCCAGTTTCATTCTCTTACATGTAGCTGTGCAGTTTTGCCAACACCAGTTGTTGAAGAGGCTGTCATTTTTCCATTGTATATCCATGGCTCCTTTATTGTATGTTAATTGGCTATATATGTGTGGGTTTATATCTGGGCTCTCTATTCTGTTCCATTGACCTATGGGTCTGTTTTAGTGCCAGTACTAAATTACTTTGATTACTGTTGCTTTGTAGTAGAGTCTGAAGTCAGGGAGCATAATCCCCCCAGCTTTATTATTCCTTCTCAGGATTCCTTTGGCTATTCAGGGTCTTTTGTGGTTCCATATGAATTTTAGAACCATTTGTTCTAGTTCATTGAAGAATGCTGTCGGTATTTTGATAGGGATTGTATTGAATGTGTAGATTGCTTTAGGCAGGATGGCCATTTTGACAATATTAATTCTTCCTATCCATGAGTATGGGATGTCTTTCCATTTATTGGTATCTTCTTTGATTTCTCTCATGAGTATATTATAGTTTTGGGGGTACAGATCTTTCACCTCCTTGGCTAGCTTTATTCCTAGGCATTTCATTCTTTTTAGTGCACTTGTAAATGGAACTGTTTTCTCTTTCTGTTAGTTCATCATTAGTATATAGGAATGCAACAGATTTCTGTGTATTAATTTTGTATCCAGCAACTTTGCTGAATTCAGTTATTAGTTCTAGTAGTATTGGGGTGGTTTCTTTATGGTTTTTATGTATAATATCATGTCATCTGCAAACAGGGACAGTTTGACTTCTTCTTTACCAATCTGGATACCTTTTATTTCTTTGTGTTGTCTGATTTCCATGGCTAGGATCTCCAGTACTATGTTGAATAAAAGTGGTGAGAATGGGCATCCTTGTTTTGTTCATCATCTTAGAGGAAAAACTTTCAGCTTTTCACTGTTAAGTATGATGTTGGGTGTGGGTTTGTCATATATTATGTTATACTTATTAGTATTTATGAGGTACTTGCCCTCTATACCCATTTGGTTGAGAGTTTTTACCATGAATGGATTTTGAATTTTGTTGAATGCTTTTTCAGCATTTATGGAGATCATCATGTGGTTTTTGTCCTTCTTTTTGTTGACATGGTGTATAATGTTGATAGATTTTTGAATATTGTACTATCCTTGCATCCCTGTAATAAATCCCACTTGATCATGATGGATGATCTTTTTGATGTGTTTTTGAATTTGGTTTGCTAATATTTTGTTGAGTATTTTTGCATCTATGTTCATCAGGGATATTGGTGTGTAATATTTTTTTGTGTGTGGTGTTTTGGTATTAGAGTGATGCTGGCCTCACAGAATGAGTTTGGAAGTATCCCCCCCTCTTTTACTTTCTGGAAAACTTTAAGGAGAATGGGTATTAGGTCTTATCTAAATGTCTGATAAAATTCAGCAGTGAAGGCATCTGGTACAGGGGTTTTGTTCTTAGGTAGTTTTTTGATTACCAATTCAATTTCATTGCTGGTAATTGGTCTGTTCAGATTTTCTATTTGTTCCCAGGTCAGTCTTAGAAGGTTGTATTTTTCTAGAAAATTGTCCATTTCTTCTATGTTATCCAATTTGTTAGCATATAATTTTTCACAGTATTCTCTAGTAATTCTTTGTATTTCTGTGGTGTCTGTAGTCATTTTTCCTTTCTCATTTCTCATACTGTTCATATGTGTACACTCTCTTTTTTTCTTGATAAGTCTCAGCCTGTAGATATTTAATGCTATCCCTAGACATCTAAATTCAAACAACTGGCATTATTGATACTCCTCACTCCCTCACCCTGATATCCATCAAGTGCCAAAACCAAAGTTTTCTACCTCCATATCTCTTCCCTTTCCCAATGCGTGGGGAACCCTAACTTGTACACTTATTATGTCTCATTCAGATGAGCAATGATGATAGCAGTAACAAGCAGCATTTGCTGAATCACATACTATGTGCTCCATTCTAAGTACTTTATATGCATCTCACTGAATGCTAACAGTCTCTCAGGCAGACAATATTGACACCCATGTTAGGGATGAAGAATGGGGATTTGGGGGAGTTACCTAATGACAATTCAGCCAATCCATGGTAGATCCAGGGCTCAACCCAGATCTAACAGATCCCACATCCCAAAGCTCCTAACTATTAAATTTTAGTGAAATACAGTAAGCTCCTAGCAGGTGTCCTAACATCCCTTTTCTCCTAATTTACTCCAAACAACAGTACTTCTCATGTTAGCTCTTTGCTCAACAATCTGTCAAGTTGGTCTGCCTACTATCTCTTCAGTGTATTTTGTATTTCCCAATCTCTGAGTATTTGAAGATGCTATTTTCTTCACTGCTCTAGCTATCCATTTTGAAATCCTACAGAATCAGTAAGACCCAACTAGTTAAATTCAAGAAAACCTTAAAGGTTTTCTTGTTCTCCAACTCTGAATCCCCATAACACTTAACTGCATTCTTCTTTTCTTCATTGGCTAGAACCTCTTTCAGGACAGGTACATATCTCATTCATCTCCCTAATTCAGGTTGTACAGTCTTGACTGGGATTAAATACATATTGGTTGAATGGGAATGCACTAAGAAGAAAATGGAAATTATTGTAGGGAAAAGCAGAAATGAAGACTGTATCTTAGCAAGGACTAAATCTTGAGTCACTAGAATGGTTTTACTTGGAGAATCATAAAATATGGCAATGCATTTTCATTTTTGCATAATTATTTAAATTTGAAAACAACTCTTATATTTGGGTTTAGGTAGAAAAGTCATTTTGAAATAATCCTTCAATTTCTGCTACTTATCCACAAATAACTGCTATAATATTCATTCTTCCTTAAGTACCTTGGTTAATTTAGCATGGAATCATTTGAATCTAATAGCTGAAGGGGGAATAAAATAATATACCAATTAAATGAAGTTCATCTAAGATTTCCAACCAAAATTCTTGCATGATTTATAATGTTAAACAATTTGACATGTAAAGGTGTGTATTTTTCACTTCATAGGAAGATAAACAGTGAAGTAGTGGAACCACATGTCATTTGCTAAGGTAGTCACAGGTACAGGAAAAATGTGGTAGTGTTGGAGTACACTAAGCTCAGCAACTATTAAGGGCATCTTCATACATGTGTGTGTCATTTATTTTCCTCAGAAAAAGCAATATTCTTAAGTGAAGGGAAAATCAGCATGACAAACATGGCCAACTTCTGGATCTCAATCATGCTAGGCAGGTACAACTTGCTTGCTTGAAATACAGTTAATCCCACTTGCAGAGGCCAGCATTTAATAGCAGGCAACTTGGCAGGTAGAAATTATAAATACATTCAAAATTTTCTCAGCTTGTTATACCCACCAGGGGTTGCTGTGATTTTCAGGATAATTTAAAGATAAGGTAGCAGGTCAGAATATGAAACATTAACGGGGTTAACAAAAAAGTGGCAGAATATTCCTTTTTCCACAATAAATGAAAGAAGACATACGCATACACACACATGCATAGCAAATAACAGTTTCTCTCTTTCTCTGAAGCTCTTTAAAAAGTTAAGGCATGAGATAAATAGAAAACCTTCAGTTTTTCTGGAAATTTCCTAAATAGAAAGACAGCTTTATCTGACACTTTGCATAGGAAAAGATAATTTTTTAGGTATCAGGGATAGAAAAGAACTTGCAGACCATGTCTCTAGAATAGACCAAACAAGCCACCAATTAAGTAGCACAGTTTCTATTTCAAGTGGAGATGCTGACACAGTAGCTTCCCCTTCTGATTCTATCACCAATACAAATCTCAAAGTTCTTTTTACAGAAATTTTCCTTATGTGAACACCTCTTTAATAAACTCTTACCCAGTCAGGGGGTGAGAATATCAAAGGATTTTCCAGACTGGGATTCTGGAAAGATCATCTTTGAAGCATACTTCCTTTGGTCAAGATACTAGAAAGAGCTAGCTAGTTGTGATGCTATTACATCAGTTTTATTTGCTATTTCTTACATTTGATTTTTTAACCCAGATGGCCACATATAGAAAGAAGGTTGACTAAAATGTGCTGCTAAATTTGTGATGCTAACCAATTTTTCAAGAAGAAGAATATGGATCAGCAAACTTAAGAATTCAGCATAGTTCTCTTACATGGCTGCTCAGGAGAAATGACCAGGAAATGTATACTAAGGCCTTTGGAATGACAGACGGTTACATCCGAGAGACCATCCTGTATTGGGACTTCCTGTATAATTGTTGACCGCGGACTCTCTCACTGTAAGTTTTAATACTTTCCAAGAAGCTAATGATAATGAGGAAGTAAGGAAGACTTAACTGTCAGGAAATAGGCAGAGCAGTGCTATTAAGAGGGTACAGAGCTCATAAAAGAGCAGGGCTTCAGCAAAAGGAGAAGACAGTTTCTCAGAACAGGAAAATAATAAACACAGTTTGTTTTCTTCCAAGGAGATAGAAGAAGACAAAAGCAGGAAGTGCTGGCTTTCCTTCATCCTGCCAGATTTTCAGTGGGAAGTCAAGTGTGTGCATCAATCACCCTAAGGGAGAAGAGGATAAAGTGATACCATCTTCAGTTTTTTGAAAGACAAATACAGAGATGGATCACATAGCATACTCTTCTTCATCCTGCTCTTTCAAATGGTCCAGGGCATGCCACACTGTGAAGTAATCACACTAAGTAGTGCCAAACGTGACCGCTCCTTAAACTTCCTATATGGCCCTTGCTCCTTAGCACTCGAGGCAGGCATTTGGTTTGGAGAAGAATATTATTTCATAGTTCTCCAAAACAAAGTTTCTGGGTCCACATTACTAGGTGTCTGTATGTTTCAAGTACTCTTGCTTTGCTGTGATTACAAAGAATATTCCACCTATTTAGATAGTTAGATGTCAATTAAATATTTTTTAGAGTCTAGACCATTTGCCAGAGAATTTTAGGAGAATGGATACTAACCACATGACTTCCAAATTTTGTATAAAACTAAAAGCAATGAAGACAAATAATTTATTTGCATTCATAATCTCACAGTTGCACAATTAATTTAATATGCTCCTGGGTGGGCTCATTTTCTGGGATAGAAATCAAATTTTGTTAAATTCTATTAAATGAGAGTGAAATAATACATACAGGCTGCCTGACTTATGTCCGGTTGGTTATAAAATTTCTGTTTGTGGTTCAGTGCTTTGGATACTAGAATATATTTAAAAACAAAAAACAGAAAACAATCAATGCTCAAAGTAGTGGTTAGTTCCAGGCAACCCTGAATAAATCTACTTGCCCCATAAGGTGTCTAAAGTATGTATTATATTTCTGTTGTACCGCTTCTGGTACATAGTTTCTTACTAAGTGGTAATGTAATAGGAGAAATAGTTATAGTTAACATATATTGAGAACTTATAGTTAGTAAGAAACGATGCTACTTGCTTTGCATGTCTTCCCTTTTAATCCTTACAACAATCTAATGCTACAGATGAGGAAGTGGAATGATTCTGTGAGCTGCTCTAGATCACACATTAAGTGGTGAATACAGAAGCTGAGTACAGGGTATTGAATCCCAAAGGTGAAACTAACCTAGGCTTCTAGTTTCTGCTCAATATGGTACCAGGAACAGGTTGCTCACCCACTCTGGACCTGTTTTCTCAACTGCAAAATTAGAGTTGGCCTTCACTGATTCTTTCAGCTCCCTTTCCTCTGAAAGTTCTATTACATTCAATAACTTCCACTTGCAACTGTCTTTGGTCGAGAATGAATTCAGAGTTTCAAAGATAAGATTGACAACCCATTCCCCCACCTGGGTTGGGGAAGAGCTTCTAGGAAGATATTAGCCATGAAATTGGGAAACTGGGAGACATATGAGCAAGGGGTATAAGGAACTACTAGATGGGAAGCTAAGGGCTCCCCAAGTGAGGGTTTGAGTTCTCAGTTGGAGCTCTGTCTGTAGGCCCTTTGGCAAGTGTAGGGGCAAGCTGGGATGCTTCTCTTTCTATGCAGGGTTTACTCCTTCCAGGACCATAGTTCAAAACAATATGCACTCAAAACTTCTCTCCTTATTCTCCTATCCCTGAAAAAGTACAAGATCCCCCCCTGAGGTTTTCTGAGTTTTTACCTCCAACAATCAACAAATTGGACAAGAAGTGAAAGGATTTTCTTCTATTTATATATACATGCTGCCTCCTTTTTAATTGTTTCTTTTCACTTTGACCCATGCAGAGAAAGACCAAGGTCTTTGGATAAATTAAAGACTGAAGGAAGACTGCATCTGTATGTTAGAGAAACATAGCCACACTCCAAGTTCCTGTAGCATTTCTCTCTAGGAAGAAGAAGGAGCTTCAGAGAAGAGGTGAGACAGAAATTCAGGTTTCTGCCTTCCACAACGGCTGGGTAAGGAGGAGTCAAGCAGGGCAAAGGCAGCGGGGATTGTGATCTTTATGGCTTACACCACTCCTTCTCCTTCCCTTCCCTATTTCACTGAAGATCTTCCCAATGCACAAAATAGGGCAAGGGGAAAAATGGACGAGATGATGTGAAAGAGAACAAAAGATGAAAAGGGAACTCCATGCCACAGAAACATGGAGGGAAGGGGTCCACGGGTCAGTACTGAGGAGCACTGATGTAAGAGAAGTGACTCAGGGAGGCTGTATATTCAAACATGAACAGAAACATATGTAACAGAATATCAGGCTCAGGGTAGATATCTTAATAGTTGAAACAGTCTTATCACCTTATCCATGGGACAGTTTTTGCTACAGCATCGTTGACAGATGGTGGGCAGGCTCTGTTTCAATATCCTAAATTTCTTGTAATATTGCATCTAACTACTGGTTTTGATATAAGCTTAATGAGGGCAAGAAATGAGTTTTAACCATTTTTGCATTCCCAGAACCTTCAATTCAGTGCACAGCAAATACTTATTAAAGTGTGTGTTGCATTAATACATAAGTAAATATATGATTATAAATGATCTGAGGAAACAAATTAAGTCTACTTTTTAATCTATACAATAGCTCTTTACATATTTGATCACAATTATCATGTGTCCCACCCTTTCTCTTTTTCAAGCTAACTATATGCAATTTTCTCAACTAACCCCCACTGTTCTGATGGTACCTCTGAGAACCTGTCCTGTCACCTATTTGTGCCTTTGTCATTTCTTATATAAAGGAGAGGAAAAATGGGGGAGTATTTCAAAGTATTTTTATCACAACTATTATTCTTTGTTATTAGGTGTAAAAGTTCTTTGGATTTTCTATAGATTTCTTAAATAAGTATTTCAATAATAAAATAAATAATATGTGTTCATTTAAAAAAAGGGAGAAAATTAAAATCTCTCATTATCTCACCAATCTGGGTGTCTCTCCTCCCAGTTATTTTTTCTTTTAAGATTTTTAATGTGATTTGATCATATTGCATGTATCATGCACTGAAAATTCAGCAAGAATATAATCTGATATAATTTGATATATCTCACCAATCTTGAAGTTAATTCCCCACCTTGGTTTTCATATCTTTATTTTCTGATCATTTTCTTATCTCTGCGATCATATCAGGTCTGTCATGTTCTCGTTCTTACCCACTGTTCACTCAGATACACAAAGATCTGACCTAGACTCTCTGCCTTTGCCAGCTCCGAGCTCCATCTCCCATCTCCCTACAGACTGACCCTAAGTCTCTTTGGCCCTGATCTCTCTGGTGTCATCTTCCTAAATATTACCATGCAGACACTTTCACCAGCATTTCAAACTTCACTATGAACCCCTTTCTCCAATTCAGATAATAGCTTTTTCAAATACACTCATCTACTAAAAAATCCTAATTACTAGTAATGGCATCTCCATTTTTACCAGTCACACTGGCTGAAAAATCTCAGGAGAAACTGCAATTCCTCTCTTACACCTTATCAGCTGCAGAGCTGCTGAAATTTCAGAATTGCACTGAAAATTCAGCAAGAATATAATCTGAACATTACCAGCTCTCGGGGAAGAAAATTTCCTTCTTGACGGGCGATGACCAGCGATGCTGTCTCTCCCTGCCTGGTGCTCCTCAGCATGGCCACAAGCTCTTCCTGAGTACACCCAGTGACATCTCTGCCATTTACCTAACGAATGCAATCATGTGAGCGACCATAATTACAACACTTGCCAGATCCTACACTAGACGGTTTTGAAAGTAAATAGTGAATGGGCTCCTGTGATCAATGAAGCTCTGGAAAATGAAGACTGAACACATGGAATCAAACAAACCATGTTTAAAATACCAGTAATATACTGACCATCATTCTTATGGTGCTAGACAGTCTCAGTCAGCAATTTGTACAAGCAGTTTCTCCTAAGATGTCACACTCTTATGATGGGGAAATCAAACTGACAGTAGAGATTGATTCCTTAAATAGAAAAGAAGTGGATTTCAAAGGCCTAACTGGCCCAACTTTCTGCCTCATACAAAAAGCAAAAATGGACCATAATCACAAGGCAGATTTCTCTGGAAATAAGAGTCTTTTGTTATGATTTTTATAGTGTTCTCCATGTTTAGAAAATTACAGTCACCATGTTATCATAGATTATCGGGAATTCTAATTGGAGCTATATGAGTCATTTGGTACATCTTCTTTCATGGTGTAGAACTACATGAAATCTAGGGTTGCTTTCATGTCATGAGGAAGTCAAATGGAACCAGCCAGTTTCCATGAAGATGGTTTCTTAAAAGGTAAGTTGACAGTATATATTTATCCAAGAAGATGATGCTATAAAACAAAACTAAATGGGACAAAGAAAAGCCTATTGCTTGGGACAGTTCCAAATACTTCTCTATAGGTATAGATCAACCTGAGACAAACTGGCTCATTCTTGTGAGAAGTTTAAAGAAACAGTTACTGGAACTTGGGTATAATATTGAAATTCGTAGCTCTAATTGAATATATGAAGACTTTTTGGATTTCATCAAAATTCCCCAGGGACTCTCAGAGGTAAAAGTAAGAAAGAGAAGACAGGGGAAAGTTGTCAGTATTACCAGTCCCCATATCACTGACCTTAGTGGGGACTTACAAAGTTAGGCTGCTCATTACCTAGTTTTATAATTAAAGTCCTTATCTTATCTATAAGGAATAATTTTCAACATGTTCTATTCAAAATATATTAATATATTTCTATTTATTTATTTAAACACCAAGGAATATTTTATTACTGATATTAATTCCATTCTTACCTCCAAAATTCTGTCCCCTGATTGCAGGCGGCCATCTTTTATTGCTGCGCCCTTTGGTAAGATGTTTTTTACGAAAATGGGACCAGGACCATGTATGGAAGAGTCTCTGGTAACAACAGTGAAACCAAGTCCTTCAGGGCCTAGTGTGTAAGACCAGGAAAATGCATGGTCAGCTGAAGCTGGAGTAATAGTATATTCAATCTTCCAGTAAAATTGACTACTGTAGAGTAAGTAAAATGTTTACATTCCAGAAAATATTTTAAGCATGCTTAATTTGATCTGGTTGCAAATACAGACTACAGTTCCTGACGGGTCTTGATGGTATCAGAGTGAATTCAGGGTCCAATGCAGATGTGTAACACTTTTATTCATTAAGGTCTTAGAAGAAATGCCATGCACTCAAGAGGTTGATTTTTCAACAATGTAAGAAGCAAATGACCAACTGGCATGAGTTTTGCCAGGCTCTCTATCTGCCTAACCTGGGGCTCCTTGCTTCCTGTGTCTGTATCCCTGTGTGTTGCATCCCACTGTCCCACCACTCACTCTTGCTGATCTGGTCCCATTCTCTTGAACCTCCCATCTCTCTGAGTCTGTATTTTTTTCACTCAATCTGCTCATATTTCTCTATCCTAAAGAATCCTTACTTTAGTCTTACTGCTTTTTCAATCTTTTTCCATCCCCAATGACTTACCCACCACATTCAGTAATTCTCCCCATTCTGATCTTCCCTTCTCTAGCTTTGATATATCTCACCAATCTTGAAGTTAATTCCCTACCTTGGTGTTCATATCTTTATTTTCTGATCATTTTCTTATCTCTGCGATCATATCAGGTCTGTCATGTTCTCGTTCTTACCCACTGTTCGCTCAGATACACAAAGATCTGACCTAGACTCTCTGCCTTTGCCAGCTCCGAGCTCCATCTCCCATCTCCCTACAGATTGACCCTAAGTCTCTTTGGCCCTGATCTCTCTGGTGTCAGCTTCCTAAATATTACCATGCAGACACTTTCACCAGCATTTCAAACTTCACTATGAACCCCTTTCTCCAATTCAGATAATAGCTTTTTCAAATACACTCATCTACTAAAAAATCCTAATTACTAGTAATGGCATCTCCATTTTTACCAGCCACACTGGCTGAAAAATCTCAGGAGAAACTGCGATTCCTCTCTCTTCTCTCTTACACCTTATCAGCTGTAGAGGCATATATATATTATATTTAAACAGATGCAATATACCCTTTACTGATCCTTTGCTGTTTGGTCTCTTCCTCAGAGAATCTTTTTTGCTGTCAGAGTAATCCTCCCAAAGTATGACTTTATCATATGCTTTATTTCTGCATTCAAGGCTTTCTGATTGATTTTTAGAGTTACATTCTGTGTCTGATTTTTCTATCCTCAAAGCACTCAACCCCAAATCTGATACACAGCTGGATAATTTGTATAAAGACACAATTGATGAATTTATATAAAGAGCCTAATTGGTAAGCATACTGGAGTATTTGTGCCTCCCAGCCAACACATTTTCTTCCAAGTATAGAATTATAGGGGGACCAAATTTTGACCAGAGGATCTTTCAGAATAATCTCTTTGTATTACTTAAAGGTACACGTTACTTGATACTTTTGATATACATTAATAAGTATTCTGAAACTACCTTGTGATCATTAAATTCTCTATTAATTTAAACAAGAATCTAATTCAAATTCAAAATTAAGAATCCTAATTCAAACAAGAGATCCTGGTTTCTTTTCAACTGAGTCTTGAAAATCACCTCAGATTGCAGAAAGCTACAGTAGGGGAAGAGTTTATCTAGAGAAATTTACAAAATAAACAAAAGCACATAAGTGCACGAATGCTTATGTGTATGTATAATATCGTATAAATATGAATGCATGCACATGATCTACATGATCTGGTCTCACTGATCAGGGCTTGAAATGGATAGAAATGTTGAAAAGATGAAGAAAGAAAAGATTATATATGCTTTTGAAATGAAGCATGTTTTGAAAAATTGTTTGCAATTCTGAATTAGTGAAACTGATAATCATCAGATATTTGCTTTCTGATGAGTAAACTTACTGCTTGCATAAACCTATCTTAGAGGACCTGAAACAATATATTGCGTTTTTGGACTTGGCCTAAAAGATACTTCAAGAAACACTAACCTTGCTCAAAACAGGGACAACTGGATTTTAATGCCTATGCAGCATTCACTTGTGCTACAATATCACTATCTGTTTCTACCAGTTTTGCAATGATTCTTTCCATTTTCCAACATGTCTTTCAAATTTTCTTGTTTCAAATTATCTACCCTCTCCAGGAGAAAAGGATAAGAAAGTAGTATAATTTCATGAAATTTAAGTTACCTACATATACACTTAAATCTATTCTTTGATGCAATTAAATGAAGGGAGAATTAACGAAATTAGTCTTAATGCATTTCTCTTAACCAATTTTACATGTTACAATAATAGAATGCTATTAAACATCATTTAATAATTACCTTTCTTTAGGTCAATCTTAATTTTCTTTGCATTTTTCTTGCTCCCAAACCCCATGAGAGGGGAAAGTGAGGGAGAGGATGGCTTTCTACCCAGTCTTGGTACTCGGGGGCTCTTGCTTTGTTGCAGGGAAGTGGATGCATCTTCTTCAGGACTGCTTATTCCTGTGAGATTTACTGTCTTGATTCCTGATTTTCCATGGACAGGAGGTGGTGGTTTTGTTCTCAAAATGCCATCATTGTTACCAAAAATGTTAAGAGGTCCAATGACTGATTTTTCATACTGTTCACGGTTTTGGGGTAGAAGCACATGGAGGAGAACACTTGGAGATTTCATTGCCTGACGAAAGACATCTTGAGCCCTTGAAAAAGAGTTAGTAACTTGTAACAATATTGCTTTGTAGGACGTCCTCCAAAGCTCCACACATGATGACAGTAGGAGAGGCACGGCAGCGTAAGAATAGGAGATGCGAGCACTACTACTATCAGTATGATTTTGTGAACTAAATACTAGTTACCACTTATGACTTGCTCACCAGATGCCCCTGCACTGGGCTACACATGCATTTTTGACATGCATAATTTTCCCACTTAATCTTCTTAACAACCTTCTTAGTTAATCTCCTCATTTAATCTCTGAGAAGTATAATTAGCTCTCATTTTACAAAATGAGGGCATTGAGAATAAGAGATTTAAGTTATTTGTCCAAAGACCCACAACTTTTAACTGTTTCTAATGGAAATCCATCAAGAGGTGATTACTGAAGTACATATACATCAAGCTTTAATTTTAGATGGAAAAAAATCATTCCGCATTATTGACCAGATTATCAATTAGTTTCCTTTTAGGATTTTGTTCTAAAGTACAGATCTTCTCTAACATGGGTTGTGTTCCTGAAGTTCCATTTTGGCACAAATATTTCCTCATGGAGACATCTGTTAGGTGCACTGGCCATGCCGAATGTCACAGTGGATTGTCAATCCAGCATGCACCCTCCCCATTATCCTATTATAGAGTACATCTATTTGCTTTACATTTTTTTCCTAAGTATTGTGTGTTCTTCCTCAAGTTTCATACTACTTTTCCTCTCCTATTTCCCATGTCCCCTGATGCCTCCTTATGACAACTACCTTTCCCAGCCTTTCTTGCCAATGAAATGTAAGAGAAGTTTAAAGGAAAGCTGGCTCATCTGGGAGGCAGAAACTTTTTTCTTCTTCTATTTCTCTTTCCTATTTCTTGAGAGTCAGAAGTGATGGAGGGAACACCAGCAGCTATCTTGTGAGCATGACACAACTTAAAGCCAGTAGCCACAGAGTAAAGATAACAAAGCAGAAAGATGGAAGATGCCTGATCGCTGATGGCTATGGAATGGTCAGATCAACTCTGGGCTGCCACCTCCAAACTTACTTGTTCTTAGGAAAAGAAGTAATCTTGTTTAATCCACCTTTATTTTAAGTCTCTGTTACTATCAGCCATACCAAGTAACAATTAATAAAAATTCCAACTGCTACTTGAGCCCCAGTCCCTTACTGAAGTACTTAATTTCCCAAGTTGTTAGGAGAAGGGGGAGAAGATTTCACAGAGGCAGCTCAACTCTTCTGGTCATTTCCTTGGCTAGGAGTCAGTTTTGACTCCATACTAACTCCACGCTGAATTTTTATGAGCTTCAGATTCCACCTGTACAGAATAGGCATGCCTTGCATGCCTAATTAAATCCTTATAAAAGGCACAGTGATATAAAAAATAATATCATTATTAATAATTATATTATCTATTATTCAATATTTTAAGAAATACACTTTTAAGGATTTATTTCTTTCCACACTTAAGCAGCTAGTGCCCACTGCCCCCTCCCACCCACAACCGCTTACCTCCTCCACCCCCAAACATACAATATTAGCAACTAATGACCACAGAGATGATCTATCGTGAATTGTTTTGGTCAGAAACAAGAGCGGCTGATGCTCATTACTAAGGAGTATTAGTATTTATTTCCTTGCTCCCAAATCCCACTGCAATGCTAACATACATTTTGTATATATCAGACTGCTACATATCTAATTCTAATGCAAGAACCTATCCCCATAAAATTTTTGCATGTAGAGAGATGGTTTCTTTTAGGAGAGTATTTTAATTTTTTTCATTTGTTTCTATTATTCCGTGAGTCCTCACAGACATCTCTCACAGATATTTAGTTTGGGTTAGACTGCCGACACAAAGTTAACTAATAAGCTAAACTAACAATCTGTGAAGAGTCATTAAATACTAGTCTAACTGACCCATAGCCCAATAAAAACAAACGCATCTCCCGCTGCTCCAGAAAGACAACCAGGTAGGAAGCCCTGCTCTGTGGTTCATCATTCTTAGGGCTGTCAGGAACATGTGCAGGCCACCTCTGAGTATGCTAAAACATAGGATGAATTTGAAAATGGATGTGCTGGGGTCATTCAAAGGGAATGAACAGAAATCCTACCTACAGTTTTGATTATACGGAGCTCGGTAATTATTATAAACTCTCCATGGATCAATAAAGTAAATAAAACAATGAAAAAATGCTTACTGAGCAAAGGTTTTGTCTACGAGGTCCACATTGTTGATTTTTACAATACACTCATTTTCATGAAATAGTCCTTCCCGCTTGGACCTGCTGTTTTCTTCAATGCCACGAATGAAGAGTCCTAGAATTCTAAAGGCAAAATTTAGGTTGACATACAATTACTGAATAATAATATGCTAATTATTTCTCTACTAGCAACTATTCAGGAAACAGTATTGACTTCTATTTATGAAAGAAATCATGCTTTACATTCAGGGAACTGTTATTTATATCCGTAGTAAAAAAAAGTCACTAATAGAGAAAAAGCTCATCAAGACAAATAAACATAAACCCCAACCCAAAGCATATTAGTCTATGATTCCATTTCTTAGGCTTGCAGTGTACTTAGAAAAGGCCAGTGCAGCTCAGTGGAGGTGAGGATGCAAAGGACTGCGGTTTGGAGGACATCACAGGTGACTGTAGTAAGTACATACGAGTCAGTGCCAAGGCAATATGTTTGGTGGTAGGAGAGGAACAGATATTCCCTGTAATCTTTTGTAGTTTTACTACTTTTCCAGTAATTTGCATTTTAAGAAGCAAACATTTAAGCACAGATAATATTACTCAGTTTAGAAGGCAGTTCAGTCCCATTTTCAGTGCCACTGAATCAAGTACGTGTTGAGCGTTTTCTATGTGCGCAGGATGGAGTGGTATGAGACAAGGCTGTGGGACCAGGACAACTGGTCAGTACAGGCTTGGAGTACATTAGAAGTTAACAAAACCAAACAGAAAAACTGGAGAACTCAATAGTCTAGAGTCTTCACAGAAGGATGTAGGGAGAAAGCCGGACGTAAACTGGGTCAGAAGAATGAGTAGGATTGGGACAGGAGAGAAAGAATATATGGGCAGGCAGGATGCGCCATGTGTGTGCAGGCTGGGTTTGTGTGAGGAGATGATGGACCTAATCTGACAAGGTTGGAGTTACACACCCACCTCTCACTGTTTCTGAGCAAGACAATGACATGAAGAAGACAGGGCTTTGGGAAGAGTTGTCTGAAATTTCAACCAGGAAGAATCTGGATTCAGAGAGGATACCTGGAGCTGGCACTTTGTGGCTGTGGCTTAGAGGCAGGAGGGGAGTGGGTTGGAAAAAAAGGGAAGGGGAAAGAGAACTACAGCAATAAAAATAAAGAATTAAACTTTATTATGTGTGTGTGTGCACTACTCGATCACATACTGGCAGTATCCAAACTGAAAATGAAAAGAAATCAAATGCGTATATTTTATCTATTTCCCATTTGAAGATTGTCCTCCTTGTGGCAGTCAGGGTCCTACCTGTGTCCTAGAGTAAGAAAGACAGATGGGTCTTCCACGAGGAATCTGCTCGGTGTGGAGATTTAAGATACCAGGTAAGCCTAGTATCTTAAAAATATGAATTTGAATTTCAGATCCTTTATCAGGGAGTAGCTTTGGCCCCTTCTGTCTTCCTCATCCTCTTGTTTTTCTGTTTGGTTATTCTCTAGTATAGGGGCCTTGTGTGCTATTACATAGTCCCTTTGTATTAAATCTGGAATCTAAATAAACTATGAGCACAGTTTATAGATGAATAATAGGGTCAGCATGGAGAAAGGGCAGTCTCTAATGGAAGTGGAGAAGAAAACCACCTTTCTGTTTGGGGCAGCCACAAGGTGGGACGTCTGCCTTCAGGGTCCCAGTTCACTTAATGAGCTCAGGTCATCTCAAGACAGTGAGAATCACATGCGGTAATATTTAGGTCTTTACTTCAAAAGGGTTAAATGAATACAGTGTGCTAAGGAGATAGAACAGCAAAGAATCACACCACTATTGAAGGGATGGCGCAGGGACTTAGCTGTGAGTGTGTGGGAGGTGTGACACAGCATTTCCTAGCTCTAGGAGGTTAGTAAATTAATTATATTCTGTGTGGAAGACAAAGGGGTCCAGAGCTACTCTCTGATAAAGGATCTGAGATTCCAATTAATGTTTTTAAGATACTAGGCTTACCTTCATTTTATAACATAATATTAAAAATTGAACTATTTGATGTGCCAAAAAAAAGAAAAGAAAAGAAATAAAATAGTGTTTCTTTCCTAAATTAAACAACTCTCTAATAGTTCACATTTTGGGTTTTTGTTATGGTGTATTCACAATAACATGATCCATTAGGAGGCTCACATGTGGTTATAAACTAGTTTATGTAAGTGATATTTTTTTAACAAGCATTCAAGTCTTCCTTTAATTTAATTCAGTACATCATCAGTCATGTAATGTTACTCCCTAGGATTTAATTTCACATTTTGGGAGATGAATTAATTCTTTCAGGCCACTAGGTTGCAATTTAGCTAGCATATTACAGCTGGAGTATGCTATGTGAACCTCACTGATCTAAATAACTTAACTTTCCAATGAAAAATTTATTGACAGAATAAGCCCAACTGTAAAACCCATGTGTCAGAGGTAATTCTGGCAAAATGTAAAACTGACTGATTTTATTAGTTTGGTCCCTGGCAAAAAAATTCTCCTGCCTTCTGTATTCCATGGAAGGGATGGATTCCCTCCAGTTTGATTTCATCCAGACCAGTATGAGAAGGCTGAGAAAAGGATCTCTCATCATTTATCTTCTTTGCTCCAAGCTAGTGGCCTGTAGTAGCTGTCTCGTTTGGGACCAAGATGCTCAGGACTTAGAAATGAGTGCTACTGAGGAGTTTCGAGAGACGAGCCAGTTAATTTGCATTATTGAGCAGTGATAAAGATGGCTGAAATCCGCAGTCTCACAAAATAAGAGGGGTAACAATTACTTTTTGCTCTTGTAAAAATCATTTAGGCACTAACCCACCCTCTCTTTGCCCCATTCCATTCTCCCCACTGTCTCACAGGGCCTCAGCTACTCTAGTAGGTAAGCATTTTTTTCTAAATATCTCTTAGACATGTCTTATACTATCTTTATGTACTGGAAAAGAATTAGATTTCCCATTTTAAATTCTAAAACAAGACCATATTTTTAAAAAATGAATGAAATTAAGCTGCTTTTTACTTGCAGGGACTCCGTTTTTCTGCATATTTATATTTGTCTTATTTTTACTTTGCAAGCCAATGGCCCTCCACACATACAGTAGGATACACTATCCGATGAATCCACTGAGGCCTCGTCTAGTACAGCAGCCACTATTTTGTGCTCAGGGTTTTCTAAGATTAGATCTCTTATTCAACAGGTGTGGAAGTATTTTTTCTAATAAAAAAAAGAAATTGGAGGCAAAGCCAATTACAGTAGTCTTAGTAAATAATTAAATGTGAATTCTAATTTAAAATAATTATGCAAACCAATAAATGGAAGGAAATTATGAACTAAGTATACTGTTATGGCCTTAACTCCCTGCTCCCTCTCCCCGCCCTGTGCTCACACAGCAAAAACACATGGCATTATGAAGGCAGACACTTGTCTGACATGCTCCATATGCAGTTACATCTAGACACATGGGTTGAGTTAAGTATGCTGTTTCAGCCTGTACTCATTACTTCTTAACTTTTATTGGCGCATGTCTCCACTTCCATATTATTTTTTATGTTTTCTTTAATTAAATTTCCTTTCTATAATACTAGTGGACAGCAAAAAAACCCCACAAACACATATATATGTGTGTATATATATATATATACACACATATATATATAACTATTTCACCAAGTTACTGAATAGTTGACCATGAACTTATAAAAGTTCATTTCTGAACGAAGCTCTTCTGTTTTAACCAAAATAATAACAATACTGATAATTTGCACGTTCATATGTTGTGTGTTTTTACAAGGAGCATTGATGTTTTTTTTAATGTCACTTAATCCGACAAACTTGATGTGAATTTGGTATTCACAGAGGCAAGTTTAGGGGACTTGCTCAAGGTTATAAAAAAGAGAACACTGAGCTTCAAATCCAGTTGTTCTGAATCTAAGTCCAACATTTTTTATTCTACAGACGTTATGCTAGAAATTGGACCCAGGAAGGAGAAGGAAGGAAATCAATAAATTTGACTGTGTTTCTTTTATCTAAAGTGAGAGAAGGTGATTTCTGGTCTACAGGGTCAACCTGTGCTCCAAACTATTCAAAATGAAGTATGGTGACTGTCACATTGTATATTTCTTCATGTTTTGGAAATTGGGATGATCGTGTGTTCTATTCCAGCTTCATTAAGCTAAAGGACCTGGTAATTTAACCATTCTGCTATTTCACAAAGCTCTGTCACTATGCTTCTGCCAAAAGCCATTAGAATTTCTCATGACAACTGGGTAAACACTGTCTATCAAAAACAACCTCAGCTTGTCCTGTGCCATAACCCATAACATTTATAAACATGCTTATTAACACATACAGGAAATGAGACAATAAGAGCCACAAGCTTTTCAGTTCATTTCTTTTTAGGGGACATTCATTCCAGCAAGAGCTTGGCATCAGATGTTATTTGCAAAAAAAAGGTGATGACTTCGCAATTATAGGTAGCAGATGGCTACCTGCTGAAAATGATGCCAACCAAAATATCATGACTAAATCTGCTCTTCCCACTATGTGGCAGACTGAATTGAATAAATATTCAGAGCCAGTAAATTAATACTACATAACCTTTGGGAAAATTTTTGTTCTAGAAAGATTAATGGAATGAGTAGGGAGATCTGGATTTTGTATGACCTTGAGAAAATCCACTGACTTTTCTGGTCTTTGATGTCCTAAGCTAAAATAAGGTGTGTTTTGCCTTTTCAAGATGCATTAAAAAAAATTAACTTAGCAAATTAATTAAAGTTATGTCCTATGAGTGAGAAACTGATTTTCATTTAAGAAAAGCCCTTTCTTTCAGAGAGCCCTTCTTAATATCAATCTAGTGCTAAAGGAAGACATCTTATTGAAAAGTGACATAATACCTAATACTAGTTTTATAAGGTTGTTATAATAGTACTAAAATGAAGTCTTAGGCACACATTTTAATTTCCATCAGTAGAGCACGTTTTATATCTAATTAGGTAGACATAAATTTCAAGAAATGCTGACACAATCTAAATTACCATTTGCCCATGTGGATTTAGCAATTTATCGTCTTTAAAATTTCAAAAGGATGTCGTATTCTATTTTAATTGATTACATATAATTTCAGAAAAAAATAGTATGATGGCCTTTTGTTACTATAGTTAAACTCATCAAATCATATACAAGCTTCTGATAGAGCTACTTATCTACTTATAATGTGAGAATATTTATGATTCCAAGTTTTATATACCTAAGGAATATCAGGAAACATCAGTTTTGAATTACTGTATTCACTTGTTGAAGTGTATTTGGAACATTAAAAAATCCCACTGCAATATTCATCTAACAATATGTTCAAACTTTTCCCAAGTATTCCATTTACTATGTATCACTGATAAGAATACTTTAAGAAAGTACTTAATTGTAAATGCAGAAACCGTGATTTTTTTCTTTTCCACTGCATCCTAGAAATAAATTATTTGATTTTGTGTCTAACACATAAGTGGCCAACAGCAGGCTATCCTGAGGTGTCCATCTGAATTAACAGAAAAGTACATTTAGTCCTCTTCTCAAAAATGTTTGGGAAAAATGAGCTTGAGTCAAGTTTTTCATTAGAATGAGCTTTTGAAAGAGGAAAAACATCTCACCTTCCACTCAGAGATGAAAAGAACGGCACTACATGTATTCCCAAGGGGCCTCCTTCCCCAGAAATCTCCACTGTTCTTGTCATATCACTGGGGCATAAAAAAATAAGAGTACAGATGAGTCTCTGCTGAAAAAAACAGATGAGGCACATTAAAAAAAAAACCCTCAGGATTATATCAACTACTATAAATTCAACAGCAGAAAGAAATCAAAGGACTACATGATTTGCTGGTATGTTCAGAAGATGCAGGGAATAAAATGTTTAAAAGACTATCTGACTTCTTATACTTTCCCTGGAAGAGGAACAAATGGAAATGACTATCTACAAAAAGAACTTCCTCCTTAACTTAATCTGCATAAATCAACATATTTAAAGGATGTACACAAAAATGAAATTTCTTGCCATTGAGACACACTTGAAAATTACTGTACAGAGGACAGAATACATGGAATTAAGCATATCCAAGCTTAAGTATAAAGTAGGCTTTTTCCCTTCCAGCAAAGAGGAAAAATATAAAGTAAAATACATATTTGTTAGAAAAAGCACAGGATTACATTTTACAATCGTGAAGGCACAGTTGATAATACATATGGGCATGTTCAAAGCATTATAAATCAAAACTTAAGCTTGTCTTTCCGTAAGTCATCAGTTATATTCAGTGGAACAATTCTAAATTTTCACCTCCTACTTTTTTTTTTTTAGAGGTAGAAAAGAAGCTGCAAAGCCTGGAGAAAATGTATTACAGAAGAAATAGAAAGTCTGACCTGCCTAACCTACTCCAGATTACGGAAAGGCTGAGCTACAAACATGTATGGACAGTGTGTATGACTGAAATGTACAAGACACTGGGAGCTTCTGAGTAATAAAGAGTGGAACTAATAAATTTTTATAAAGATGAAAAATAACCATGGGCAATTTTTGGCTCCCTTAATTCCAGAGAGAGAAAATAAAATTTCCAGAGGAAAAATGATACAGTTGAAGCAAATACCCCTGTTATGGAAATCATAAGCAGGTCTTTATTGTTTCTTATTTACATGAAAATGACCTGAAACTAGATGTCAAATTAAGAGCTACAGCTGCTACAAATGCTTTTCTGCTCCAACTTGAAAATGGTGAAACTTTGACTTCTTGCTGGAAAGTTGAGAACAGCATTAAGAAAGCACAATGCCTGATGAATTCACTCTGCATGAAGTATTCTCTAGATTATCAGCCATCTAAAATAAATACATTAAATATATTCTCATCAGTGGATTAGGCTTATTTTTAATGTGTTTTCAATGCAAAGCTATTATCATTAAGAACTATAAAAAAGAGCATGTCGGTTTCCAACATTTGTGGAATATGATGGAATTTGAAATCTGATAATACATTTCTAATGAGTTTTGCTCAGATATTGCTGATATATTTAAAACTTGTTCAGTCAAGCAGGTTATATCAGAAGCCTGGAATACAAGTTAGAAACAAAACAAATCTTAAAGTGACAACATCGGATAAGAGAGATTATTATTGATACTTTCTGTGTGAGAATATAGGCATTATATAACACATATGTGAAATACTCTTTGTAGATATGCATTATAAATCCTGAATATAAAATGTCTGGTGGGTAGAAAAAGTTGTATTGCTTTTAACGGACCACAAAATGATCATTTTTATATAATAACAGACTTATAGTACATTCGTAGGTATGTGAGGAAGACTGAATCTAAAGCAGTCACACTCTTAAGATTATGGTACTATTTCAAAGACTTTCAAAACAGAGACTAAAATCTTCTTTAACCACAGAAACTTTTTATTATCTCTACCTTGTAATATATTTTTATTGTTTTGCACTTAGAGCATAACACAAATCTTTCTTAATAAACGTACTATGTATCCACATGCTGACAGTGTTCATATTATATAGAGGCTTTGGAATATAAGTGGTTAGTCTAATTCAGACTTTAAGATTTTAGCAGAAGAATTTTTGGAATGGTTTTATTGATTCTCATTTTTTTTTAGCCTATTTTGCCTATACCTCTTTATCCCACTCAAAACCCTTCCTGTAGAACACAATAAATCGTATGTATCAGACTGATACCTACTCTTTTAGTAAATCAGTCCTGTATTTTTATATTCACTTAATAAGGTAATTCATAATTTGTTAAAGTAAGCAATCTTGTTTCAAAATACTGACACTTTTTTGGGAGGTGGAATTTTAAGGTTCCTTTCTACTCTATAAGATTCCATTTTTTTCAGTATTTCAGAATAAACTTTTATGCTATCTTTATATATGATAATCAGAATTCTTTAGCTAGGGTATTTTACAAATGTTATTTATATAAACAAAACTATCATTATCCCAGAAAAAAAAACATAAAATATTTTCAGTTTTGTTGACTGTAGCATGCTGGCACTTACACAGAATTCTGTTTATATAGACATGCATTACAAGTTTTACATAGGTTATATCTTGCCATGTTCTTTATAAAATGTTATCAATTACTTGTTTCAAAATGGAAAAAAACGCATTTGAAAATGGAAGCCTCATGGACCTGTCTATATCTTTTTATTTATTTTAAAAGGGGGTAAACAGAAACCCCTCAGTGTTACATATAACCGATGGTGTTATACAGAAAACTCAATATATATACATCTTCATAGAAGATAAACAAACAAAAAAGGCTACATACAAGTATCTGATACATATCTCATAGAGTAAGCTTTTACTAAGATGCAAAAATATGCCATTGATGCTGTTTGTTTAGGCAACCAATCTGTAGAAGTGAGTTCTGGGTCCAATAAGCAGAATATGTGCACATTTATGTATCTTTTACAGGTGAACTGAGAATGGCAAATGTACAGAGTGAAGTGGAGAGGATATTCTAGCAGTGGAAAGAGAAATCGATTGGCAGCTACTTGTGAAAAAAAACAAAAAATGAATTGTGGTGTGAAGGACGAGTACTTTGGTTAACAAAAGGGAAGTGGGAAGATTTCACTAAGGTCAAAATAGCTAACTTTATAGAACTTCCTAAGATGTACTAAAACAAAAGGAAATAGTCACAAAACATTAGGTCCAATTGCATCAAGCAAGTTAAATGTTCTAAGATCCAATTGACAAAATTGATTCATATAATCACTGGGACCAGCTGCTACTACCTATCTATCAGTTTAGGACAAAACAATGGGAGAAGGTACAGAATCAGAGGTTAAAAATGAGCCTGTCATGAATGGCTAATCTGCAAGAACTAGATGAAAAGTGTTTCATTTGGTTCCATCCCAGAGGTTATTGCAATTCTTGAGAGAGGATGCACAGAGCTTCAGGTGGCTGTAGGTCTAATTTTTTCTCACTAGCCAGTGGATAGCATTTTTGAACATGAAGGTTATTCAACTCAATGATAGGCAGCTCCTTTAGGTAAGGGAGAGAGAACTGAGGGCAGGAATGGGGAGGTACTTTGTGCCAGAAGGAAATCATGTTTAACTTACAAAGTTGGAGAGACAGAATATCCTAGTGGTGGTTTTGAGTCACATTTCTGAGTAAATTACATAAACTAAGACCAAAAATATAAATTTCCTCACTTGGACAATGAGGAAATAATAGAATTGTTGGTTTTAAAGAAAAAAAATATACAATATAACACATATACACCATAAAAACAGTATATGGCATATACAATGGGCTCAATAACTATTAGCTATTCATATGATTATTAGAACTTTCTGAGGGAACAACTTAGCTTGTAGATTAAAAGAGAATAATCTATCACAAACTTTTCAATTTTTTTCTCAACTGATTTCTTCAACAGAACCTAAAAAAAAATCCTTCAATACTGTAGGATTGAGGAACAATTTCCTTTGTGATTGGACTGCTGACACAGAGAAGACAATGGGTCATAATACATGGACAGAAAGGATTAAGGTATTAGTTGGTATTCTTTAGGGACTGATATTTAGATGTGTCATATAAATAGTATGAGAGGTGGACTCCAGAGAGAAACCTCCAGGAAGAGTTTGCTGATGATGGCAAAGTCTACTTGATGGTGAAATGTCTTGTTGATGCAAAAGTACTAAGCAAAAATCTAACAAAGAATGTGTTGTTAAACATGGTGGGAGTCACTTAATGCACCTGAATTCAATATACATTGAGTAGTTCCAGTGGGGAAGTTCTGCAAGGAAAAAACAAAGGCCAGTGCTTGAACAGTTCATAATCTAGGGATCAGTTTAAGATAATATTAATAATACTAATAATACATTCATTTAGCATTGTGCTAAGTGCAACTGTCCATAATATATCTCCATAATTTAATCTTCAGAATAATCTATGTGATCATAATACTGATTTTCCACAGGGGGAAAGAAAAATCGTTCTAAGAGATTAAGTAATTAGTCCAAAGTTATACAGGTAGTGTTCAAACTTCGGACTTAATTAAATCAAAGGTTTTGAAACTAAGGAATGGTTTGATAATGCTGTAGTTCAGAAAATTTTATCTGGCAGTGATATGTGGGATTCATTAGAATGAGGAGAGATTGATACTCAAGAGAAGAATTAGTAGGCCACTGCCATAGTCTAACTGAAATGTAACAAAGGCTTGAGCAGTGACTATGGGAAATAAAAATATAGGAACTGGTTCAAGACATTTTGAGATGAGCTCTACAAATAATTTACTTAGCTTCTATGCCACCTGCAAGGAAGTAAGCCCAAAGTCCTGTGCTTGGGCCAAGCTCTGTGGGATATCAGACCCCCCCTGCCACAGAAGAGTACTGACTATGTAGCCTAGCTGTTAGTGGCTTCCAAATGTCTTTCCAATTGTTTCTTCATCATCCCCAAACAGCTAGAACCAATGCCCTCTCCTAGAATTGAAGCTCCAATGCCTTGTTAGCTGTGTATTCCATGCTGTGAAAATCTTTCTCATCCTCCCTGCACCCAAGAGTCTGCACATGCTGGGAGTCTGTTCTCTCTCTACTTTCTGAACTGGACCTCAAACTGATTTTAGCTGATTTCTTCTACAACTGGTGCTCACATGAAGTTTTCTAGCCGTAGTTAGGTAGCACGAAATAAAACACCAAGGAATCTGGGAAGGTGCGCACGACAGGTAACACTGGAGTCAAAGGATTTGGAGACAAGAGTGGTGGATGTAGACTGGGCCTCTAATAATTATTTAATTGTTCTGAATTATAATTCCTTAACCTACTAAAGATGATAGTAAAAAACACATGTAAAAAGACTTTTGATAATTTTAGAATTGGAATAGACTTCACTCAAATATTCTACTTATCTTGATCTTTCCTACAAAATAAAAAGCAACTATGAACTATTAAAGGAACAAATATTAAGTTGAAGTAAATAAAATACTCTTATTCACATAAAGAGAATACCTCAATATATCCTTAGCTTTTGACGATGTCAGTAGATCTGTCTGTACACCATTCATAACTTCTCCATCTTCTAAGTTTTGTGTGGAATCCTGCAGTGAAACAAACTCATAAGCATGTGGATATTATGAATAAAGAATTGAAAACTTGAATAAAGTGTCCCAACATGATAGACTAAATGATGTTACTCCATATATATATATACACACACACACACACACACACACACACACACACACACACACACAGAGTATGCTTTAATTTCTCTGAAGACTGGAAATAGGCATTAATCTTCTCAGTGCTTTCGATGCTCTTTTCTCTGTTGTTTGGTTTCTGAAATACTTGAATGTGTCATTTACACAAGGCAGTATGTTAAGAGCTGTGGAATACATCATTTAGCTTCCTGCTACTCAACTATACGGTTTTGGGACTGAGTGTTTTAAATCAGCATGGAAAAGAGGTACCAAAGGGAAGGTGCTACTGACAGGTGATGATGTATCAGCTTTAATGTACTGTACTTGCTTGAACCCCCCAGTGACACTAAAAATATAAAGAAAGTAAAATCCTTGGTAAAAAAAAAAAAGTTGCCTAGCAAGGTGACCTCTGTCAAAAGCGTAACAGGAATGTTGTAGGGAAAGAAATCTGGAGTCCTTATTTTGTCCTAAGACTTTGATTTTTAGGAGAGACATGAAAATTAACCATTTCATTTCTACAATGGTAAACACTCCTCCACTACAGCGAGGGAAGAGGTCCGAAGAGTCCTGCCCTCCAGGATGGGGAGAGGAGGGTCCGCAGGGCAGAGGAGGGTCCGCAGGGGAGAGGAGGGTCCGCAGGGGAGAGAAGGGACTCCAGAAAGCAAGACTGACTCGGGCTCACGTACGTGAAGCGCCAGATCTCCGTTAGGCTGTGGGGCTGTTTTTTAAGAGTAATTCTGCGGATACACCACTCTTTAGGAGCAGTAACAAATAAGTAGTGTTAGTTACAGACTCAGGTTTCACTGAAACAACAAAACATGTGGAAAAATACCAGTGATCAAAACCACACCTGTAAAAAGAGCATGCTTGGATCTGAAGGTACCATCTCAACCACAAAAAAATGAGTTAACAGGTTGCATATAACAAAGTTAGTCTATGATCCTGACGAAAACAAGACACATAGCCCACAAATCAAGCAGTTTGCCATTGTGAATCGATCTTAAGGAGTGTCAGGTTCTAAGAACAGCAATATTTCACATAGGGCTTGGTGGTTTTGTGTAGGACTTGGCCCACACTGAATTTTGTTTTTTTCTCCTCTCCACAGGGATAAAGGAAAGAAAATCCATAAAGTTAGAAAACACTTTTTAGTTTAAAGCACCAAATCTTAAAAGATGGAATATCTTTGGAAGCTTTTGAATATTCATATTATGATGAAGGACTTAATATATGCTTACAGAGAAAGGGCACAGGGTTGGGAAGGTCACAAAAATACTTAGGTAGACAGCTAAACAAAATATTTGAACTTGTGACTATCACACATGTGGCAACATTTGATGACTGTGTTTATGTCAAAACCACTAATTTTCTTATCTTTTTATCTTTCCACAGAAAAGGGAGCCCTGTCTAGGGGGAGGGGATGTCCATCCCTCTATACATTAAGTGCACCACAAACTGGTTAATTTAATGAATGTTAATGGATAAATGAGGCAAACGGCATTGTATTAATTTCTTTACGCTCTGTAATAAATCATCCCAAAATTAAGTGGATAAAAAAAATAAACATTATCTCCTATAGTTTCTGTGAGCCAAGAAATTTAGAGGTAACTTTTCTGGGGGGACCCCCTCGTGACATTGCAGTCAAGATGTCCTCAGGGCTGCAGCTACAATGGGGCTTTCAGACCCACTATTTTCTTTTTTTAATAAAAGCTTTATTAAGATATAAATCTCATTACATTAAATAAACCTTTTAAAAAGTGAAATTCAATCTCTTTTAGCTTTTTGACAGAGTTTTGCAACCATCACCACTAATTTTAGAATAATTTAAAACCTCCAAAAGAAACTCCATGCCCATTAGCCACCACTCCCCATTCTCCCTGATGGCCAGAGGCCCTGGGCAATCATTAACCTACTTTCTGTCTCTAAGAATTTACCTGTTCTGAAAATTTTTTATAAACAAAATCATAAAATATGTGGCTTCTATCACTTAGCATGATGTTCTCAAAGCTCATCTATATGGTAGCATCTATCAGTATTTCATTCCATTTTATGGCCAGATAATATTCCATCATATGGATATATCATTATTTTGTTTACCCATTCATGGGTAACAAACACCCATCATGGGATTCTGGCTTGAGTCCACCACTGCTGATTATAAATAATGCTGCTATGAACATTTGAAATAATGTTCAATTGTGATATAATGTTGCTAATAATGAGTAGGTTTTATGGGGGCATGTTTTCAATTATTCTCTTGGGTATATACTCAGGAATGAAATTCTTGGGTTATATGGTAACTCTGCATTTTAACATTTTAAGGAACTGCTATACTATTTCCAAAGTGTCTGTACAATTTTACATTCCCATCAGCAATATATGAGGGTGCCAATTTCTCTGAATCCTTTCATTATTGTACTTGCTATTTTTCTTAAAAAAAAAATTAACAGTCATAGCTGGTGTGAAGTGGTTTTGTTTTGAATATCCCTAATAATTAATGATTTGCATTTCCCTAATGACTGAGGCTGAGCATCTTTTCATATGATTATTGGACATGTGTGTATCTTTGGAGAAATGCTTGTCTTCTCATTATTGTGTTGTAACAAGTCTTTAAATATTCTGTATACAAATGCCTTAGATATATGATTTGCAAATATTTTCTCCCATCCTATGGGCTATGTTTCAGTCTGTGATGTACTCTTTGAAGCACAAAAGTTTTTGCTTTTAATGAAGTTATCTATGTTTTTGTTGTTGCTTGTGTTTTTTGGTGTCGTATCTAAGAAACATTGCCTACTATAAGGTCACCAAGATTTACTCCTATATTTTGTTCTAAGAGTTTTATAGTGTTAGCTGTTCTATCTAGGTCTATTACCATTTTGAGGTACTTTTTGCATATGGTGTATTCATTCTTTGCATGTGGATATCTAGTTAGGTATCCACATATATTATTTCCCCATTGAGTAGTCTTACACCTTTATAAAAAATGAATTGACCAAAAATATAAGGATTTATTTCTGGACTCTTAACTGTAGTCTATTGATCTGAGTTTTTATCATGAAGCCAGTACTACATGATCTTGATTATTGTAGCTTTCTACTAAGTTTTGAAATCAGGGAATGAGAGTTCTTCAAATTTGTTCTTTTTTAAGTTTGTTTTACTTATTCTGGGTCCTTTGCATTTGCGTATGAATTTTAGAATCAGAGCATTAATTTCTGCAAAAGAAAAGCTAGCTGGGTTTAGATGAGGATTGTACTGAATCTGTAAATCAATTTAGACAGTATTTATTACTGTCTTAATATAAAGCCTTCTAATCCATGAACAGTTAACAATGGCAGTTAATTAAAATAAATATTCTTTTTGGATTTGTGTTTCTGCATGGATATACAACCTCAAGATATCAAAGAAAAAAACTGGGATATTTATTTTAAAATTTTCATTATTTTTGCCTCTTTGCTCCCTACTCCAAGTGGAATTTTCTCATTTATCCCTTGCAAGGTAAGGCAGTAGCAAGTTTCCTCATTCAAATTAACATTCTGTCAGGTTAAAAGGACTTGTTTTCTAGTTCTAGTTAGATGGTAAGTAAAGGTTCTATTTATGTCAACATTGTACTTAGTGCTCGAAGTTATATAGTAACATCAATTAGAATTTGAAAGCAATATTGGACCAGTTGCAATGTGATAATCTACTTAAGGGCAATTCTGAACTGAGTACGGTTTTACAGCAGTCATGGCAATAACTACAGACAAAAAAGAACACACACATTCACAGATGTATTATTTCTAAGAAGAAAGCTACTATTTTAAAGGTAATAATGAAACTGCTTTGCAAAAGCTATCAAAAAAGGCAGTAACTACAGTTTATCATCTCAACTAATGGGCAGTGCTTGTCACTTGCCAAAATCATTTCTGTATGGTGCAGTAACAATTCTTTGATATTCTCTAGAGATGGGGCAGGCAGACAGTTGCTTAGGACATCCTACAAGGACAGAAAACTGATTCCAAACTGCCTTCAGCAGCACTGTGGCAACACAGTGCTTCGAGACTTATAGACAAGGGCAGCTTATTTCTTCACAGGGTACATAAAATCACTTTTTCCAAAAATCACAAAATAATTGACAAGCAATAATTTAACAGCACTCCAGCTTTTATATTCTGGTGATATGAATGGTGAAATGAAGAGTCACGAAATCACACATATCTAAAAATGGAAACAGTATTTTTTCTCAGAGCTTATTTAAATAACTTTGAGAAAAATATGTAAAATCATGACTTTTAAATTTGGAAATAAAAGGGCAAAAATAATCTGATTATGAAGAACAAGAAGTATAAACAACTGAACAGCCACTTTATTTCTTCAACTTTAGATATGAGATACATTAATTTTGTAATTTCAAATCCTCAAACTTGCCTCTGGAGGACACACAGTTTGGGAAGCTCTTTTTTATATTTATATATATTTTTATTTTATATATTTTATATATTTTTATATATTTTATATTAAATTATTATAATTTTTATTTTTAATATTAACTAAAAATGAGAGGGATGTGGTCAGCTGCACAGTCTATTTATTTATAGAATATAAAGGTATAAAGCTATTTCTAAATGTATTTTCTCTCCTCTTTTTGCCCACATTACAATCCTTTGCTCTCTAATCGAGTTCAGCAGGAGGTCATGCCTTACCAAGTAGGCAGAGACCTTTGAGAAGCTTGTTCTTTACCTCTTTCATCAGAGCAGAGAACATATCATATGTGGCTCTCACAACAGACAAGTTTAATTACTACAATTTTTAAAAAGCAAGTATTTTTAGCAACACTTTCAGGATCACAGGAGCATTTCTGACAGCCAGAATGAGTTGGATTTAAACATCACTGCACTATTTTTAGCTTTAAAATCAACACTTACATAAATATTCCCAAACCAATTAGCAGCAGCTGGAAAGTAAAGGTGTTTACATTTAGTTAGCACCAGTGCGAGCAAGTGCGAGCCCTCGCAGGCTGCACGGGAGGGACCACGCGCAGGCGGCCCCTGCACGCCACGGCCACCACGGAGCTGGCACCAGGCTATCATTTCATATTTCTCAGTTGGTGTAAGTTCCTGATTTCCTCCAGAAAAGTGTATTCATTATGTAGCCTCATTAAGATACTCATCTCCAAATAAACTTAACAGTCTTAATAAAACTTTTTGGAAGAAAATTGCTACCCTAATTCTCACTGGTTTTCCCTAGTTGACCATAGCTATAAAACAATTTAAAACAGTTGAACAGTACAGTTTTTCATCTCTCAGATAAGAACTAAAATATCTGTTCCATTATCAATAGACGTCTGCCTTTGTCTTGTAGCTGAAAATACACGGCTTTGATTTCTTTTCCCCTCAATACATTTTAGCCACATTTGAAGCCACTTGCCCACGAAATTTTAGCTGCAATTGAGTTATGTTTCAAAAGTTCAGGTGCATATTATAACAAGACTTGCATTTTGGAAAGTCAACTGCAAGTTTCTTTTGAAATTACGTATGGGTTTTAGAATGAGAGTAACAGAAAAATTATATAGAGAAGATTCGAATGTTGGGTTATGTGCCTGGTATTCATACATAAACATAATGTAAATTTTTAAATTAAAATTCTGGGTATTATTTCAGGATATGCATTTTTACTTTTTAGAACAGGAGTATCTGTGCTGAAGTAAAAAATAGTTATATTTGATAAGCACACATATGAAATGAATATACATTTAAGGTGGTTAAGCACTATTATTCAAGCTTGACCTAATAGATGTTTTTCATGCCCTAGGAGATAACTTACCATGGGAAGTTTTTCAACTGGTTTCATAGATATTACCCCAAATGTTTTAGTACTAGCAATTCAATAGGTCCATAATTTATTTTAAAATATCATATAAAAATATGAAAACAGGCTATTTTAAAATAAATTATATATAGAAAGTATATTATGTAAATAGTAAATAAATATATCCTATATAATACATATCAGATTGCTTATCCATATATGTAGAAATTGGCAAGACTACTAGAGATTTGAAAAGTGCTAAGTTATAAATCTCTGAAGAAAAAGGGCTTTATTTTATTTATTTTACTTTTAACAGAGGTCCTCAAACTTTAGTATAAATCAGAATTTCCTGGAACCAGAATTTTCTGGTTCACTGGGCCCACCAGAGATTCTGATGCAGTAGGCTTAGGATCAGGCCTGTGAATATGCATTTCTAACAAGTTCCCCGCGATGCTAATCAAGGAACCACGCTTTGGAAAACACTGCCGCACAGTAACTGGTGCACACCTCCAGACATCCTCAACAGTGTTAACGAAGCCCTGGGAAGAATGCTGCTGATGAACTCATCTAGTCCACTCATTTTATACCTAAGGAAACTGAGACCCACAAAGTGAGGCGACCACCCTGTCTTGCTTACAGTGGTGATGATCACAACGCCAGGAAGCAGGAATCTCACTTCCATGCAGTGCTCTTTCTGTGTACCATGGTAAATCATTGCTAACTTAAGGAATACTGACCTTATTATTTATTTTATGGGTCCTTTTTTTCTTCCTTGACATTAACAAAAAGTATAACATGTCTTGGATATACTTTACCTTCCTTTCAAAGATCTCAAAACATTTCACATATAACTAGATGCATATTCATGACAACCCTAAATAATTTCTTGGCATTCCTATTTCTATTTTATCCATGGACATATTCATGGACAAAAAGATTCATGTCTTGTCCAAGGTGAAAATGAAGTTCAAAGAAAGAACAAAGATTACTTAGGACCTATGTCTCCTAAGATTGAGGTTTACATGCAAGTATGCGAAGTATTATTTATCTTGCAATGTTTCTTAGCTACTGATTTTTGGCAGATAGGGTAAGGAACCAATGTCAGATCACGAAACATTAAAAGAAATGGTTTACGTGAAAAAAACTGTAGTGTTTCGTTATTCCAGACATTGAGCCTTAATAATTGGACTTTCTAAATTAGGTGTTATTTTTTTGAAATACAAATAATTAGACCATAAATAATCTAGCCCCAAACCTGGGCTTGTGTGGTATGTGCACACTGCTAAGATACAGGGTAAGTTGAATGCATATGGAGTAAAACTGGACTAGGTTTAACTAATTCTGGACCTTGTAAAATACGCTACCCATCAGCAGTCTTCCAGTTGACTGCTTCACAGGGATCATGCCGTTGTGGGTGGTACGCTGCACAGGCCACATTCCACTGACTCTCAGCACACTCGGACTTTCCGCACACACCTTCTCTTTGTTTGTACCTAAGAGATACTGCATGTTTTAATAGGTTTAATAAAACCAAATTTTAAAGGGAGAAACCAAGATTTGGTGGGAATTCTATCTCTGGCCTAAGATAAAGGAGACACAGGTTCCAATGAAAGTTCTCTCATCACTTTGCCTGAGGACCAGACAGCTGGTATCTCCTGGCCCTCTGTTTCATTATCTGTAGAATGGGGACAAGATTTCTATTTCCATTCCAGCTATAAAATGTTCCAGGACTTAGTGATAGGACACCAAATAGTAAGACAAGGTAAGCCCTCACTGCAGAAACACTTACAAAAATTTTTCAAGAGATCAATTAAGGGATGATTATTCATTTGAACAAATATTTTCTTGGAAAGCTTCCCTTGAGTAGCAAACTCTCCCAGCAATATATAATTTTATTCTTTCTTAACATAACTGAATTTAAATAACTTTTCTAGGAACAAATCTCTAGCCTGAGGGAAAGTGTACTTGAAATAAAACTGTCCCTCATACCTCATTAGCTTTCTTTTTATTTTCTATGATCTTTTTTTGAGATATTTCCTTTCCTTATTGCTAATAATTAGCACAGTTGGAATTCAGTGTGAAGGTTTCCCTATAATTTGATTTAGATTTTAGAACACAAATGTTTTTTAATAAGTTTTTCAAAATATATACCCTTTCCATATTTTACCTGCTGGGGTCTCTTTGTGTGTTTTTGGTAGACATGTGTAAAGTGGTCTTCACTAAACCTGACACCAGACAGTCAAAACACAGCTGGGAGTTTAAGGAAAGGTGAGGGAGGTGGGCAAATTCTGTTTTGTTTGAGCGTCCTGAGTGGACCAGACACAATGACAAATCTCATCTAGGTATCAAAAATGAATATCATTACTGATGTCAAGATCAGCAGCATCTGCTCAGCTGATCTTTCAACCTAAGACCCACACCAGTGGGTGAGTTGTTTCCCAAGTAAACATGTTCAATGAAAGGCTGCTTTAAAATCCTTAGAAGTTCAAAGTTCAACAAGGCAATTCTGCAGCCCTGATTTTAATGTCCACTATTTCTTACTCATACTCAGATAAAATTTGCTAAAAAGAAAAGTGGAAAACACATTTTTTTTTTCAAATGCAAGACTGACACAAACATTGATAATGACTACTTCGATTTATAACTGGACTGTTTCCCCCACCTTGTAACAGCTAATTTTCTCTAGCTCTCTGTATTATTAAATACTTCAAAACCGCTTGAGCCCAATGATGAGGTGCACCAAGATCATGCTGTTTGTTAATGAAAGGGATTAGATATTGAACAACACAGTCCACTTTCCCATAAGGGTCTGCTTCAAATCATGCTCCTACCATAAAACATATGATCAAAGGTATTGTAAACATCTGCTTCTCTTCCATTTAATCTCTCTATTTAAACTACCCCATCTTCTCAAATAAGAAGAGAGGTCTGTCAAAATGGACAGTTTGATGGCACTAGGGCCTCATGTGTAACTTACAAACCATCGCCTAAAGCTGGTAAATATAAAAAGACATGAGGAAGTCAGGATAATGCAGCGATTACAAAAATTTCTAACTTAACCATTTTCATTTCACTAACTGAAATATATTTCAATCAAGTTTGACTCTCGTAAATGTACCACATGCATTTAAGTGAAGCTGTATAAATTCCAGGTTTGGTTAGGAGAGTGTAAAGATAAAAGGACACATTATTACAAGGAATACTTTTTATTTGTAAGGGCATTTCCCTCATGCTGGCAGAGGCACATCCCTGCTGGTCTTTACTGTGAAAACTGGTCTTTCACTATGAAAATGGGCTGAGAAAAATTTGAATCCACAGACCAAATCCATGAGGACTTGTTTTAGGGAGGGGAAAAAAGGCACAGGGATTACTTGTATGCTTAGCTTGGTAGTACCTTTCAAAAAATTATCAAAATACAGGAGGCCAAAAGTGTATGAAAAAAGCCTTTATAATTATCAGATGGAGAACCCAGTTTAAAACTCATCTTTGTTCAAGAATAAGGCATGTTCAAGGACTTTTAAAAAGCCCTTCCTATTGCCTGCAGTCTGTAGGCATTCCACTCCCTTCTCCTCCAGCCCCAAATTGCCCTCACCCTGCCATGTGTGTGCACTTGTTTCTCTCCTGTCACCTCCATTTACCTTCCCACACAGTCATTTTGCCATTCACTTTATCATTCTTGCATTTCACTTCATGACACCTTTATTGGAAGCCTCTGGTTTCAAAACCCATTTCACGCACTTACTTTATAAGACCTACTGAAAATAGACAATTTGGGGAAGGATTTTTTCAGACAACCGAAGATACACTTGAAGCGATCCTTACCAGGACCTAGGTAAGAATGAAGAACAGCAGGAGAGGCAAAAGTACTGCATGGTGTAAAGAAGTGGGGTGACCAAGAGCCGGCTGCACTGTCTCGGGTTTTAACAGCATGTGTACGCAGCTTTAAGTAAGGTGCAGAGGTCTGAACTGCAGAGAACAGCTGTAGTCAGTGGTAGCAGTCTCCAAGGTTTGTTTTCGTATGTGTTTTTTAGGTATAGAAATACAACAGAGAGTTGCAAGAGATTCAGCAGAGGTATAGCCAAAGTCAGGCCACAGCACTTTCTGATCCTGTGAGGAAGCCCCTGTGCATTTCTATGCAAATACAAATGTTTTCTACTTAACTATTTACAGTGGCTGAGAGCTGATGGGAAGCACAGCTCTACTGAGATCTCAGTGGCTGATATTAATAGCTAAGAGACAAGCTCCATGAGGGCAGTGGTTTCTGGGTCACTCATATGTATATCCCCAAAGTCTGGAATGATGTTTGGCATGGAGTAGATGCTCAACAAATGTCTGGACACAGCAGATGTCTAGAACACCACTGGCTTGCCTGGCAAACATCCATCCATTCCTTAACAGAATGGGCACTTTCTCCTCGGGCCACTTCTTTGCCTCACAAAAGCTCTAGAATGACATTCACCTCCAGGTAGGCAAGGATTCCCTTGCAGGTCTGTCTCTCTTGCTTGATTTCAACATACTTGAAGTCGGGAATGTGTCTTTTCTATCTTTGTATACCTATCACAGAGCACAGGCCTCAAAATGATAACTATTCTGCTTCAGAGGTATTCACAAGATAAAGAAACCCTTTCCCTCAAAGGCTCTTAGGTAACGTTTCATAGAAAATGTATTCCAAAAGTTATGAGCCCACTGCAATGTGCAGAATCTTAGGCTACACTCTATAGGGGGAATTTAAAGATGAATGTAATTCTATCTTTGCATTCAAAGCTGCAAGCTAGCTGGAACCATTGCCAGGGGCATCTCTGGCAAGATAATTTAAAGTAGAATTGAAAGCTAATCTTTATTTATGGATTGAAATAATTGAAGTAAAAGAATGCACCAATTTGTGCCTGGCTGGTTATGTTTCCTTATATATGCTTTTATATTTTATTTATTATACTGTAATTTAAAATGACTTTCATTATTCATAAAATATATCGAAACCAATATTTAAAACCATCTAAGTTCCACGGTTGCTGGAAGCTTGAGTGAGTCAGGCTCTTGTCAGCTGGGAAAGGAACCCTGCCTGCTGAAACCTCCACATCCTGAACCTCCAGAGTATTGGGCATGGCGGGGACCTTCCCCAGGGGCAGGACTCTGAGCAAGGCCCCACCATTGCAGCAAAACCATTTTGGAACTTGTGTTCAGTGTTCCTCTCTTATTCCAGCTATCTCATTTAAACACAGATCAAGGTGAAAAAACCTCTGTGGTCAATTGTCTTCTCCCATTGTTTCCCCTCTTTGGACACCTCCTTACCCTTCGGTGGTTCACAGTACATGGTAACTTCACCTCCATTGTTTTCGAGAATGCCCCAAAACTCCTTTAGAAGCCCAAGAATGTCTTCAAGTACTCTTTCCACAACCTTGATTTAAATGAATGCTGATTTTCTCCAGTGAAAACAGTTCTTCAGCAGCCCTCTAAAGTAGGAGGTGCTCCTGCTACCAAGCCGCATCCTGGAGCTGTTTCCAGACTGAGATTCCCTGGTCCCTCCTTTGGTACCAGCAGCGTCCTGCTTCACCACCCCCGCCGCCGCGGTCCCCTCTCTGTCCCCGTCTTGGTCCTCCAGCATGCCCTCCTGTCCCATCATTTTAATCTATGTATCTGTCTTTTCCCCTCTTCTGCCTGATCTCTCACTCTCATCCTGGTCGGCTTCCACTTCCACAGCGAACCACACCTTGACTACACTCAGTACCTTCTTGTTCCTGTTTCAGAAACTAATTGAAAGCAAAATCACACATAGGAAACCATGGGTAGGGCTCTAAGCTAGGTCCTCACTTCTCACCAAGGTGATATTCTTGGGAATCAAAACATATTGAATGAAATGCTAGCTCAAGGTTAGCAAACCCATGATCCAAACAGGATTCATACAATTCACAAAGACTTATTAAGGGTCCCCTTTGTGCCGGACACTTGATTAGCTCTGGGTATAAAAACATTTATACTCTTCACTTTAATGAGCTCATTCCAGAGAAAGGGGAGAACAAAGAGGCTGGAGAGAAATATGGGAGTGACTGGCCTCTTCACTATTCCATAATTCAACTCAACTGAGCATCAGCAGATCCCAGCATGATGGCTATTCCTTCTCCAGCCTCAACCCCTTTCCAGGCTTAATAGCAGGTACAAGCAAATAGGCAAACATAAATGAACCATTATCCATGTAAAGATTTTTTTCTCTATTACAATCTCATCTGCAAAACTAATGATAGTAATGGTTCCTCTCCTAATACAGATATTCATATACACATATACACAGAATTCTGCATAAAACCTTAGGGCTTTCCAAACTCCCCAATCTCAACTACGATCTCAAGATTAAGAACCGATACCTGGATGCTAATCCAAGCCCTTATCTTTGACAGACTCACAAGAGATTTGTAGTACAGAAATGATCATGTTTCTACAAAGAGTGATTGCCACATGGGACAATATCTGAACTGGCCCAGTGGGAGCTGCTACAGATAAAAAGCCTGGGTGGGTGAGGGAGGGTATTCCTCTGACAACGCTGCTCCTCTAGTTTCCTAAGAACCTCCAGGGTGAGGACAGGCACAGTATGAACATCCCTTCAAAATTCATCAGCAAATGCGATCTTTTCTGAAGCCTCCTTGGCAAAAGAAATCACTCCTGCATGTGAACTTCCCAGTGTCAGTGACTCACATTGCACTGCAGCAAAATTACAAATCATTACATGCTCTGGACCTCTGGCTTACATGCAGTATATATGAAATTTCAAATGTTAAATCTTTGTACTAAAGGTCTGATGTTCCTGACTACTGGCTTATTTGTTGGCTATTCTGGAATTGACAGATTCTCGCCTCGAGTGCTTAAATCTCTTCTGCTTAAATCTCTTCCTCTGACGCCCACCCTGAGCAATTTACCAGAAGCATGTGGCAAACACTAGTTAGGTTTCTTAATTCACATTTTGAGAACAACTTTTATTTTAGACAGTGATGATTTCATCCAAATGGCATCTCTAAATTAATCTTTAAGTCCCATCAAGATCCACCAAATGGCCATAGTTAGTGGGGCAATTCTGTAGGACAAGAAATTTAAGTAATGAAAGCCACTAGAGGATGGAATTGGCAGATGTAAATTCTGATTTCTCTTACGTAAGAGCTACAAACCAGCTTCACAAAGAACTTCCCCAAATCACTGGGCCAATCCTTTCCACATAGCAAGCACATCATTGCCATTTTTCTCACATCTTTGCCTTCACTAGGCTTCCAGAATATAGTACCTACACTCAAGTAAAGGTTGTCTGATAATTGTCGTCTGTAATCCTCATGAAGACTGACATGGCTTCCAGCTTACAAAGCTGGAAGAAAGCATGTCATGGCAATCTACCCTAGGTCTTCTGCTTGAGTATTTATCAGCTGAGCCTATAGTGGAACTCATGTTTATTAAATTAATGAATCAATGAACAAACCAATCCAACCAGCCTGTTGTCTTATTGTGAACCAGACTGTACCCCCACATTCCCTCCCAAAGAAATGTAAGCCAATGCACTCCTTCATAATTGCAGAAGGAAACCAAAGAGAAACTATTTTTCCAGTCACTCAGCAAAATGTCGATTTATTAATACTTATAAATATTTGAATGTTCGTTGAACTACATTTTTAATAAGTGATGACTATAATAGAGAGTAATGGTTAAAAAAAGCAGCAGTTATTTTCATATCTGTAATGGATCACTTATTCAATGCTCTACGACACAACAAAATGGAGTCCCAAATGAAAAATAAGAAATCTTTCTAATCAAAACTTCTCTTGGCCTGAACAAAATAGTTTTTCTTTTTATTCAATTTCTGTTAAGCTTTCAGCCACAACACTGTCACCCAGTCCTCAGCCATGTTTAATCAGTGATGCAATGTCACACTTTTAATAAACTCCCAGGGTTGTATAGAAAAGTACACACTTCCTGACAGATAAGTTTTCTCTAGTTAGATTGCTTCATTCACATTTTGAGAACAACTTTTTTATTTTAGACAGTGATGATTTCATCCAAATGGTATCTCTGGATTAATCTTTAAATCCCATCAAGATCCACCAAATGGCCACAGTTACTGGGGTATATATATATTTTTAACTGAGTGGTAAACCCCTTTCTTCTTATTACAAAGGAAATATTTCTGGGTAAGGGCACTCAAGTGATATGCCTCAACAAAATACAGCAAATGATCTCTTCACTTGTGCAACAATCACAGCAGATTAAAACTACTGCATTTAACAGCTCTTCAGAAGGAAATGTCAACAGGAAACAAAAATAACCGGTCTATATATTCAAACATATAGGTTACTTTTCTGTGGGTGACCTTATTCAAGGAATGATCAAATTGCAAATATGACAATAAAGAAAAGCCTGGTTTTTACTCATTTTTTAAGACTGAGGTACATGCATAGGGAGAGGGCAATGGGTAGATAGGACATCCACTGCATGCAAAAAAATGTGAACAAATAAAGAACTCAGTCTTAATCTCTGTTGTAGTAAATTCCAGACTCAGGTTTGTCATCTCATCAGAGTGAGAAATGCCTAACAATTGACTGGTTGGGACCCAGCAGCAGGCTGAAGTGCTATGGACGTGAAAGGAGCCAGGGTACACAGCTGGAGCTCACTGCGCTCTCCCCGGTCAGGTGGTTAGGTGTGCCCATCATAACAACACATGGTTCTATGGCTGTGCACAAAAATTTGGAGCTTGTAGAGAACAGGTGTCATAAGTTTTACAACATTCTATATACTTTGCACTCTGAAGCCATCAGTTATTCATCTAAGTCCACAATACTGGCACTGAAGGGTACCAGAAAATGCCACTTTGGCAAAAGGATTATTTTGAGCGGAAGACCATTGAGAACCAGCAAGCACAGGGGAAGCTCTTTACCTTACCCTAACTATGCAGTTTAAGTTTCCCTTTTGATAAAGGAAATTTCCATTTGTAAAGATGTGTTCCTACCAAGGAGGGAGCTACTCCAGGAGACAACTCTTACCTGCAGCACAAGACAGCTCTTCCCTTCCCTTCCTATAACTTGCTTCCCAAGCTTAGAATTCTAAACCCCCTTTTCCTTCATTTAGCCTACCCTAGTATATATACATATATATATATACCTCACTCATCTGGCCATCTCTTTAAACTACATTTTTCTTTGTAAACTCGTGTGTGTGTGTGTATTAACACAGTTTTTCCTTTTATTAATATGTCTTTTTTATTAGGCTGATTCTTGGTCCTAGAAGGGTAGAGGAAAAAAGATCTTTCCCCCCTTCAAACACTCAGAGGTTGAAACCAGGAGGCAGAAAAATATAAAAAAGAATTTGAAGAATGAAAGTCAGGAATCATTTTTATTAATGTGATGTGACTCTATCCCACTCTATTGTCAGACTTTTGGCCTAAAAAAAGAGTGAAACTTGAGGGTCAGTTTTTAATTAGCACAGTTCTCTTCCTCTGCATTTTTGAGGTTAAGGTCCAAATAGCTTGAAAGAGCAAAATTGGTGGCTTTTTTCCCATTACTTTCCAAAACAATTCAGTCGTTCTCCAAATCTACGTTATCACATTCCATCTATTATTTTACAAAGAAATTCCAATTTACTTATTTTATTCCTGTCTACCTGAATAATTCAATCCTCCATATGGTTAAACCTCTGGACTTTTTGTCTTATCTTAATCGATTTCCTCATTTAAGCTCAAACTCTGTCAAAATTTAAACTTCCCCCGTAAAGGAATTTAGTCTGTACGATTGTCAAATGCATCACTGAGTATGTTTCTATCATTACCGTCTGGTCCCACAGGGGTGCTAATGATGACTTCTCAGTGTTTGGGTCTGTTACTCGGAAGACTGATGAGTGCCCACAAGTTACAGCCTCATCGCAAAAACTTGGTAGGCATTTGGTTTGCAGCTTCAAACTCTTTAAAGCCTGATGCCATTTACTTGACTGTTTCTTAGAATCACATTCATCTGGACATCTCTGCACAAAACAGTTCTCAATCTATAATTGCTCTGGACTAGAATAGTTGCTTAACCTGATTGTCCTCTAAAATTGTACTGTCACATTTGAAGCCATGCTTTAGGAATTTCTTAGGTATGGATTCTAATCAACATACAATATCCACGTGGAATGATACCAGACCCATTCTGCCCGCTCCTACCCTGAATAGCTATTCTGATCAATATCACTTTAAAGCTGGTAGAGTCCTTTTGCTTTGTTTTGTTTTGTTTTTGGTGATATTATCACTGGTGGTAATATTTTGCCATCTGAAACATATATTAACACTGATAACATGGTGAAATTCATTTCAGTTTGGTGCCTTTTCAAACCGCCACTTTTCACAGACTTCTACTTTTTCTTTACCTATTTTTGGATAAAACACTGTCATTTTAACAAATTCTTAACTATATCTCTTTTATTACTCAATCTCATTACAAACAGATGAGTTATAAAGTATAAATAACCTATTAAAATATAATCATTTTTGTCCATAATACTGAAGATAGCAAGAAAAAAAGGAGAAACTTCCTTTTCTGTCCGTAATACTGAAGAAAGCAAGAAAAAAAGGAGACCAAATGGCATGGTTGATGGCTTTTTAAAAAAGCTACCTATAGGGTCGCCAGGATTATATAAAAAAAAATAGTAGCATGATTCCACTTCAGCCCAAGGACCACTATAATTTGATAAGCATGAAAAGAAGAAATGAAGCAGCTAATTTATGAAAAGTACGTGATATGATGGACAAAATGATGACAGTTTTAATGGAGGAATGGATGTGTGTGTGTATGTGCGCGCGCACTAAGTTGAAATTTAAAGAAACCAAAAAGTTTAAAACTCTATTTAGACCCTTTTACTTTGTTTTTATTATTAATACTCTCTTCATCAAAGAAGAGTTAAAAAAAACACACACACACAAGAAAAAATAAAAAGGCTTAACTCATTAATATGAACTGTTAAGTATACTTCCAAGACTCTAAGCATTGAAATCCAGAGGAGGGCTGCTAACAATGCCCATATCTAAAATCTAAATTTCAATTATCTGCTGAATTTACAACTTCATGCTTTACAATATGCCAGAAGGGATGCCGCAGTGGTCTAAACATCTGGTTTTGAATTGCTATCCTGAATCAAACAATTTAATTCATCCCTAGTCCTTATATGGGCTGGAAACACAGACAAGTCACACCAAAACTTGTGGCCTTATTGATCCAAGGCCTTTTACACTGGTGTTGGAACAATGGGCTGGTCCTAAACTGTCCCTTCTGTTTTATAATTGCAGCAGACCCTACTTTGAGTGAAGACTAGTTTCTCTCTTCATACTTCAGGAGTGACCCCAAAGATCTCTAATGTAGTGAAATATGTAATTTAGCAAGGGATGAATTACTTTAAAAACATGAGAAAACTATTAAATAACCAAAATATGATCTGGTAACTAAAATTTTCAAAATTGAAAGAAAACTGATACAGTGGTAATTCAAACCATGCAGGATTAAGTGCAATTGGATGTCTTGGTCTCTGAGGAAATACATACAGAGGCTTCTGCAGTTGCTCCCACATAAACCACGTGTTTATTGTCTCTCATATTCTATGTGCATTTTCCTGGAAAATAAAGAGGCCACAGAAGAGTCCACTTAGAATGCTCTAGTCATGTAAATAAGCCTGCACTATATGGCTTTCCAAAGAGCTGCTCTGTAATATTTACTGTCACCTGGAGGGAAAAAAACACAAAACAGTAGGTTTTGTTGAAGTCTTCACTGAAGTAGCAAATTAATTGAGGTTAGAAATGTCATAATTAATTAGATCAGCTCTTCTTCACTTGAAGGGCCAGAATCCATACCGAGTGATAGTCATCTGCACTTACTAACAAAGTGATATGGCTAATAAAGCAGTATGTTCTGTGTTAACAACAGGATAAACACAAGTTGTACAAAGTATTAAATTTGACCTTTCTTTGTTTCTCAACACTCCAGGTTCTTTTTGGCAGTAGACAACTTTGACCATATTTTAAAGCTTATTTTAGAATGTATTGTCTTACATAGTATACAAGAATGTCTGATAAAAATTTGTATTAATTCAACACAGTTGTTTAGAAGTATGAGAAAATAATGAAAAAAATGTTACATTTCATTCCTAGTATGAATATAAAAAATGAAACACTTTTACATATAATTCAAATGTAAACTGTAAATATATACTAAATATCAAAATATTATTAAATATTATGCTGCATATCAAAATATTATTACAATGCCCATATCCAAAATCTAAATTTCAATTATCTGAATTTACAACTTCATGCTTTACAATGTGCCAGAAGGGATGCTGCAGTGGTCTAAGCATCTGGTTTTGGATTGCTATCCTGAATCACACAATTTAATTCATCCCTAGTCCCTGTAGGGGCTGGAAACACAGACAAGTCACACCAAAACTTGTGGCCTTATTGATCCAAGGGTCAATAATTTGATAGAAAATGCCTAAGATAAATATATGTAATCCTTAACTTGAAATTTAAGACAGAAAGTTCAAAGGTGGGAGAAATAATGATTGTCTAAAATATGTAAATATCAAGGGGAAGAAATGAATGATAAATGTAGACACACTTGTTACTTAAAGCAAAAAAAGCATACAATAATTTACAATATGCTCTGGAATAATGCTTTGTAATGGCAACAATTTCTTACATATAAAAATAACCTTATTTAATTTGTGGCTAAAATACTTTGTTTGAATAAGAATATATTCATTTTTTTAAAAAGTTCTAAAGAGTTTCCATTTTTTAAAATGAAAGAATAAGTAGAGACAGAGATACTAGATTTAAAAACATTAAATCTATAACCTTTTATAAGAGGCATATCTAAAACATGACAACACTGAAAGGTTCAAAATAAAAAGGCAGAAAGATTTATTAGTAGACACTTAGTAAAAATACAACTAAGTTGTACAACTGTGTTAAATACAAAACAGACTAAGTTTTAACAATTATTACTAGGGAATCAAAAAGCCATTAATCACACCATGGCAAAATTACAATCAGAGGAAGATACGATCATTACTAAACTATGTACCTAACAACACAGCCTCTGAATATAAAAGGTGGATGAAATTAAAAGAAACACTGGCAAATCTATCATAATAGGAGATTTTAATACACTTCTCAATAACGGATAGCTATTGCAGACTAAAGGATATAGAGTATTTAAACATTACAATTCAAAAGTTTGGTATAATGTTCCAACAGACATAAAATGGCATCTGACTTATCTTTTAAGCCAACAAGGACATATAAAGAAAATTTAAGAAAAGCAATGTATGAAGGAAAAATCTGACCATGTAGTATGCTATAAAACAACCTGAACAAACCCCAAAGAGATTATAAATGCAGCCTTGTTCTACTACAGAACAAATAATAAGTTAAAATCAGTAACAAAAAGAAAACTCAAAACAAAAAACCAGCACACACACGTAAGGAAAAATTAAAATCATGCCTCAAAGAACTCAAAATACAAAAGAGCGAATCTCAATGGGATTTAGAAACACACACAAGTATTTGATTTTTTAAAATTACATACCAATTTAAAAATTGTGTTTAAAAGTCTGCTGCAATCAATGATTTTTAAAAAATCAAATGAAAGGGTTATGGAGGATTTTATAAAGGTGGGATCAGGTGGCTATCATCTGAACCCTGTGCAGAAATTCCCCACAATATGATTCAAATAGGTAATAAGTTCACAGCACCACCTATAAAATATTGTCAAAAGACCTGATTCTTAATCCAACCAGGTCTCTACATTTAACTACAGAAAATTCAGGGACTAAAGAAAATACTTAGGTGATACCACAAGGCAATGTGATATTTCCAGGATATAGGATCCTGTACAGTAAAAGAATGACCTGGTTTCTCCCAAAATTCAAAGGACTTAAATTAAAAAAGGAAAAAGGAGGAGAAACAGCTATAAAATAAGAATCCTAAGATCACAATAACTAAGTGCAGTGTACCGTTTAGGTCCTCTTGCAAATTGACTCCTTTTTTTTGAGATGTATCACTTAAGTTTCAATAAGGACAGGGTATCAGTGGATATTTAAAGAAGTTTTGTTAATTTTGTTAGGTGTGGTGATGGAATGGTGATTAGGTTTAAGAGTTCCTATCTGTTAGAGATGCAAACTGAAATATTTACATATGAAATGGAATGGTGCCTGAACATTGCTTTGCAGTACAAAGTAGAATTAGAAAGAGGTAGTACAGATTAAAGAAGATGACAATGTACTGCTGGTTATGGAAACTAGTTGACAGCTATATAGAGGTTTATTACAGCAATCTTTCTGTGTGTATGTTTAAATTTTTCACTAATAATGACATTAAAAATACTTGTACGGAGTAAAAATAAAAAGGAGGTAAAAATTAAAGAATAAACATAAAGAAAGAAAAAGACATAAGTACAAAACATGAGTAAAATAAAATACAGAATAAAGTCAAGGCTGAAAGTATCAAAGCCAAAAATAGGTTCCTCAAAAAAAGAAAACACAGAAAAGCCAATGGTAAGACTGAGCAAGGCAAAGAAATAAGAAGAGGCACAAATAAATAATATTAAGAACAAAAGAGAGGTTAGCAATGAACCTGTTGAGATTTTTAAAAGTAGAGTTTGCCCTTTACCTATCTTGGTATTGATTTTCACAAGTGAAATCAGCGAATAATTTGCCCTTTTCATACCATTCTTACTTAGTTTGGGTATTAAGGATATACAAACATCAGAATAAGTTGGACAGTACTTCCTCTTTTATTTTTTTATTCTTTGGAATCATTTAAGCTATTGAGGTTATCTTCCCCTTGAGAATCTTGGAGAACAGCCTGGGAATTTCTCCCCATCTCCCTTTATTTTAATGGTATATTTTACCTTTTGCTTCAATTTCTTTTATAACTATATGTCTAATTTGGGTTTTTAGTTATTTTTTGTAAGAGCTTGAGTAATACATTACCCATTAAAGCAAAGATTTCAAATTATTGGTTCTAAGTTTTTCATTATAATTGCTTCTAAAATATGTTAACTGAGCTTCTACTTTAAAAAGCTAAAGAAGAGCAAAGTAGGTAGAAGAGTGTAAATAAGTAAGGCAACCAGTAAAACAGAACACGGATACATAACTGAGAAAAATCAATTATATCAAAGGCTGATCCTTGGAAAAGATAAATAAAATTAACAAACTCTAGCCAGAATGATCAAGAAAATAGGTGAGAAGACATAAATTACCAATGTTTGGAATGAAAGAGGGAACATCACTCTAGATCCCATAGGCAGTAAAGTAAAAAATAAAGGAACAATATTATTTATGACAATATATCTATTTCAATGAAACTGATAAATTCCTTGAATGATGCAAATTATCAAGACTGACTTAGTATGAATGACTGAACCTAAAGGGCTCTGTATCATGTAAAGAAATAGAATCTATAATTATGAACCTTCCCACAAAGACACCTCCAGGCCCAGATGACTGTATTTCAAATATCTGAGAAAGAATGGTAATAACAACATTAATAATAAGAAGTTAATAATAGTAAGTGTTTTGTAAAACACTTTTTTTTAGAGGCAGAGAAGCAGGAAACACTTCCTAACTCATTTTATGAGACTAGCACTATTCTGAAACTATGATTACACAAAGACATCACCCAATGAAAAAAAAGGAGAGACCAATAACCCTCATGAACAGAGATGCAAAAATATTTTAAATATTTTAATATTTAATGTTAATATTATTTTAATGCTTTAGAAAATATCAGCAAATTAAATCTAGCAAAATATACAAAGGATAATGTATCTTGATCAAAGGAGCTTATGCCAACAATGTAAGCTTGATTTAATATTAAAAAATCCATCAGTGTAATTCACCATTTAACAGAATAAAGGAGAAGAGATTTATCTCTCAGATATGAACAACTCTCAGAACATTAGGAATAGAAGGGAACTTCTTCAACCTGACAAAGGAAATCGATGGAAAACTTAGATGTAACATTATATTTAATGGCAAAAGACAGAATGCTTTTTACCCAAGATTGGGAAGATGGCAAGGACATCTGTTCTCATCGTTTCTATTTAACACTATAGCCAGTGGAGTCCAGCAAGAAAAGGGAATAAAAATGCACAAATTGAAAAAGACGTAAAATTATAATTTTTCTTTTTTTGAAAAAATAAATGATGCTGGGTCAAATGTACATAAACATGAAAAAATGAATTGGACCTCCAATTTTTCTGTTTACAAGGCAGAAAAAAATAAATTCTACACTGATTATAGATTTAAAAATGAATGGCAGAAATAATAAGACTTCTCAAAAGTAACAAAGAAGAGTATGTTCATGATTTTGGGATAGGGAAAGATATATTCAACAAGACACAAAAGCAGTATCTATAAAGGAAAAGACTGATAAATTGCACTGCCTTAAAAATAACTGTCCATCAAAAGACACCACAGAGTGAGTCTGCTGCTGTTTTGTTCCTTCAGTTTTTGCTTTGTTCTTATACTCCACAAACTAACAGGTACCAAAGGGAAAGGGACTGGGGAGGGTGGGTGGGAAGGGAGGGGATAAGGGGGAAAAAGGTGCATTACGATTGGCACACATAATGTAGTGGGGGAGCATGGGGAAGGCAGTATAGCACAGAGAAGACAAGTAGTGATTCTACAACATCTTACTACACTGATGGACAATGACTGTAATGGGGATTGTGGGGGGGACTCGGTGATGGGGTGAGACTAGTAACCACGATGTTGCTCATATAAGCTTATATTAATGATACTAAAATTAAAAAAAAGACACCACAGAGTGAAGAAAGCAAGCCACAACAGGCACCTGCAACCTATGTTTTTGGTAAAGGGTTCTCACATGTAGAGAATATATTTTAAAAAAACCTACAAATTTGTGAGAGAGAGGGGGGAGACAGAGAAATCCAGTAGAAATATAGGCAACAGACCTAGATAAGCATTTCATAGAAAAGGCTAAAGAGAGAACCATAGATACATGGAAAGGTGCTTGACCTCATTAATCAAAAAAGAAATACAAGTTAAACCCTAATTTGATATGACTATACATCCATCAGAATGGCTAAAATGAAACAATCAATATCAACTACTGGTAAGGCTATGGAACTTCTACACTTACAGCGCAGGTGCCCCTGTAATTTAGAACAGCCAGGTGAAGGACTGGTAATAAGCACACAGATTTTAACTCCTAAGTGTATACACTCAACGAAACGTGAGATCCGGGCACCAAGACAAGTTCCAGACTGCGCAGAGCAGCACCGTGAACGACAGTCTCCAAATCAAAATTATCCAAATACCCATCAACAGTAAAAACAAATAAGATAAAGGGTTTTTAGATAAAAGTAATAATGGACTAAAGAAATAGAATGCTGAATCAAGGAAAATTTAAATAAGAAAGTGAAATCCTTTTCTTTTTTTTCCCCCCGAACAAAATGAATATTGCCTATGGTAGGCAAATAAAGAATAGATGTGTAGGTATACAGAGAGTCCCTGACTTACTTTGGGTGACTGAAAGATTTTTTGACTTTATGATGGTGTAAAACTGATGCATAGCAATACACAGTCAGTAGACACCATACTTCAAATCTTCAATTGTCATTTTTCCATGGGCTAGCGGTATGCAATACGATCCTCTCTCATGATTCTGGGCAGTGGCCGTGGGCTGCAGTTCCCAGTCAACACGGGATTATGAGGGTGATGAACCCATGCTTACACCCTTTCTGTCCCCATACAACATTCTGGTTTCCACTTTCAGTACATCTTTAATAAGTTATATGAGATATCCAGCACTTCATTATAAAATAGGCTTTGTGTTGGATGCTTTTGCCCAACTGTAGGCTAATGTAGTGTTCTGAGCATATTTAGAGGAGGCGAGGCTAAGCTATGATGTTCAGTAGGTCAGGCATATTAAACGTGTTTTCAACTTACAATATTTTCAGCTTACAATGGGTTTACTGGAACATAACCCTACTGTAAGCTGAGGAAGATCTGTATTATTTAAAGCTACAAAGGCAAACATTAGTGTAAAGATAACCATTAACCTGAAAATTATATGTAGCAATGAGGAAGTAGAGGAGGTGAACAGAAGGTAGAAGTAATGTAAGTGCATAAAATGCTTCATTTATGATAGTGAGTAGTCAAGAGCAGATATTACTTAAAGTTGACTAATCAAGAAAGGGGAATACATATGATATTTAAAATTATATGATAGCCACCAAAAAAAAAATGTGAATGGTGTTTGCCTTTGGGAGAGAGACTGAATAGGAGGTGGGAAAGCCAACATTTCATTTTTTGTATCGAGTTTTAAGCATATGTATATATAAATTCTATGACATAAATACTATAAAATGTACCTAAAATAGGTAAAAGGCTCTAAGCAATGGTCAGAAGAGTAGTCTAGTGTTCTACCAAAGCTCAGCAAGATGAGCTAACTGGCCAATGGTTATGGCAAGATATTAGCATACAAAATCTCTTAGAATCCTAGAATATAAACTAAATAAGTTGCCTGTGATTTAATGACTCAAAGATTTTAAATCCTACAGCATATAAATTTTCTCTTTAGCATAATTCTGTTAAATATTTTTGTTTGGTAATACAAATTTATTATTTACATTTTGAATACACATGAACCTATGTGTAATCAAAGAATATATCATTAATTTCTAAAGATGAACTCAAAAGATAAAATATAATGAATGGGTTTAGCTCTTAAAGGAAAAACAATTTTAAAAAATCATGATTATTTTAAAAAAGTATTATATCATGTTAAGAACATATCTATATAATTTAATGAACTTATTCTGGTTACTGTTGTTGCATAACAAATTATCCCCAAACTGAACAATGTAAAACAGTATGTATACTTGTTGACATATTTATATTTCACAGATTTGTGGGTCAGGGATTCTGAAAGGTTAAGCTGGGCAGCTCTCACTTGGGGTCCCCTTTAAGTGTACAGCCAGATGCAGGCTAGGGCTGAAGTCAAGGCTGCACAGGTTGGGGCATCCAAGAGGGCGCATACACTTGGCTGGTCGTTGATGCAAGTTGGGTACTGGACGCTCTGCCATGGTTGTCAAACAGATTGCCTACAGACGGCCTTTCCAGCTAGGTGGACTCAGAGTAATAGAACTCACATGGCAGCTGTCTTCCTCCAGAGTGAGTTTCCCATAGGAACCGGGTAGAAGCTGTGTGGCCTTTTATGATGTCTCCTGTATCCTCTTAGTTACAAATGAGTCACTAATGCCAGTCCAGATTCATGGAGAAGGGACAGAGGTCCCTGGCTCTTGACAGTAGGTACGTCAAAGACTTTATGGGCATAGTTTACAGTCACTACACTACTCTATAGATTTCTTTTAAAAAAGATGTGAATTTAAGCAAATACTACAATTTTAAATTAATAAAGTCATGCTTACTTAGTTAGAATTGCTACCTTAGTAGAATTCTTTTGTGAACCATAATGGATTAAATAACATTCACTGGGTGAAGGAAGGGGGAGGCATTACTCAAGAAAAAAAAAAAAAGTGGATCCTTGGCCCATCTTTAGAAAAGAAATACTCTCACCTGAAAACATAGAAGGAAAATTGTGAAATTAATAAAAACTATGGAAAATGATACAGCAATAGCCACTGAATGAGCTTGCAATACTAAACTGCTCTGTCACATCAAATAAAAGGAGCAAAGCTAAATTATGAACACCCAATCAGAGTTTTCGATGCCTTATTAGCTAAAATCCTCATGGCTCTTAATTAGTTCAAGAAAAAGTATCTTTTCTTATACTATTCTTCACTCTTAATTACATAAAATGCCTTTTTGGAATGCTATGTATGTTATATACATATTAACTGATTCTCTGGGATTAAAATCTCAATGAAGTCATTCCTAATTGTTAAGTCAAGGATCAGAGGGTAAAATTTTAATGAGTAGATTAGTTTAATCTGTGACAGATGCAAATAAGTACTTTCTATAAAAAGGGACACTGGAGCAAGCTATTAAATGTCCTATGTGTTTATGTAGTCCCCACCTATAACACTAAAATTCCTAAGGCCAACTATCTTTTTTGTTTAAATAAGAAAATGAGGAGCTGCGAAGGTGGCTAGTAGTAATATAGGTATTCAACAGAATAATCTCTTTTAAATAATTGTTATTCCTCAATGTTCCTGTTTCCTATAAACAGAGAATACGTGAAGGTATATTCATCTCAAGTTTCTCTATTACTATTCTTCCTCAGTTACCTCTCCTAATCACTCTCTAAGAGATTTCTGAGCTGGTTTCAACTTATTTGAAAATATTTAACATTTCATTACGGACATTAGTGAGTAGAGGGAATGACTCCTCGTTTTTGGCTTTATGTAAGACAAACACAGAACTAGAGAATGGCAAATGAATGAACTTCTTTAGTTGCCTCTAATGTCAAGCCTGAATATATCAAACCAAACAGCTAGCAAATATTAGGAGAGTATCATGCATCATGCAAGACAGTATCAACTGAATTGTTAGCCATCTTTTATTTCTAGACACTGGTTCTTCATAAAGGGGAGAAAAGTAAATAGAAACTTAGTCTTTGAGACATGGAATTTCAGAATTCAAAAGGAGGTTGCCTGACCTCCTAACCTGATAAAACGAGCAAAACAAATCAAAAAAAGAATAGCAGTTTGCTCAAAGAGACAAAGGAAGCCAGTCTCCAGGTTCCTGGCACCCCCACTTAAAAGAAAAATTGATATACAGTCTTAGCTTCAAGTATATTCCTTTTTTTTAAACACAGTGATTTTAGATGTAACAATACTCCTTCCCTTTCTTCCTTCCTTCCCTCTCTCTCTCTCACACACACACACACATTTATTTATTTGGTAATTAAACCATGTGCAATTGGTGGGCTAGATGTAGGGCTCACTATTGTTGTTATTAATGAGATACAGTAAGATTGGTATTTCTAGTATTTCTCACAATGTCTTCTTAGGCTATTAGTAGATGGCCCTTGCAAAAATGGTCTTAGGATCAAATAAATTTGGGAAACACTAGTTGAAATGAAACAAAATTCTTTACATAATGCTTCTCAGAATTTTTTAACTTGCTATATTGTGAGCCCCCATAGAGGGAATGTAATACGTAGCATTTCCCAGCCTTGTCTGACCTGGGGTCGTCTAGAAAACTAGAAATCTGTGGAATAAATCTTGGGACATCCTAAATGTCATACATTAAAATTGAAATATGTTAATAATTTGTTAACTGAAAATGAAGTGGAATCCAATCTGTAGTTCTCTTACCATATGGACTGAATATGTAGAGAGTAATTAATATAACAAGACACAATTTATTAGCCAGTAGTTTTAGATATCTTGAAGTCAACAACCAATTAACTGGGGTTGTTTAATGCACTGGTGACCAATGCCTTTGACTGACTTCCTTTATTTTGTTAGTTGCATGAATCAAGTTATATACTATGAGAATTTGCTATCTAAGATCATAGTTAACCAGAAAACTTTACCCCCACACTGCATATCAGGACATTCAAAATTGCAAGTAATTTAAGCTATTGATGTAATCTGAATGTCACATTTTTAGCTTTTAGATTCCTCATTCCCATTTTATAACTTTATAAGGCAATTATAAACAGAGCCATCCAGTGTCATAAAATTAGGTAAAACTGAAGATTTAAAAAATTATCTCATAAAATACAGGACACTTTAAAATATTAATTACTGTGATGTTCACTGCTATAGTTAAAATTTTTTAAATATAATAAAATATTCTTACATAACTTCATAGTTTTAAAAATATTAGGCAGCTGTTAATTGTTATAATTGCATATTTTGTATTTACTGTAGATGAATATTAATTTAATTTTTTTAGGTACAAGGATTATAATCATGGTTAAGATCTGAACCCTAATTTGAATGATACAATACAAAGCAAAAATGTGTTTATGAAAAAAATAAACTGTAGAGGTCAAGTTAACTGTTACTTTTGGAGAGCATCTTGGGTATTTCACCATTATAACAGAAAAGTTGTTTATCCAGAACTGTTCCTCATCTAGGTAAGGCAGCTAGGGTGAACATCTAATTTATTCTTATAAAGAAATAGTAAATACAGAGATAATTTTGCAACCTGAAAAAGAGGTGAATTTTCTCTTTTTTTTTTTTGGAGATAGGTTGAACTTTTAAACTCCCCTAGGCATTTGATTGTTTCTTAATATACATTTTGGGATTCTCCTTTCCCTTTTTAAGGGTGAATTAAAATATTGAACTAACTTAGACTTTCTGTCTCTAAATTTCAACATTTTCTTTATCCAGAAGGGTTCAGTCATTTTGTTCAAAAATTCATCTTTTCACCATAATCACTGGTGAAAAAATCTTTACAAATATGTGGCCAAAGTCACTAGTACAGGACCTCTAAGTTTAATAACAACAACAAAAGACATATGATAAAGTCATTGTCTGACCTCAAGGCTCTTGAATATTTCTTCATTGTGAAGTTTGGTATAAAATACCTATAGGGTTTGAAGAGATTATCCCATTTAAAACCACATCAAATTATAAGTAGTAATGTTTTTAAAAGGCTATCCTATATAGTACTTTTTATTCCAGAATCATAAACAAATTATTTATTAATGAGTTTGATTTATAAACTTGTACTATTGCAATTTTTGCCTTTGGGCACTAGAACAAAGTTAAAAACATTCAGTGAGCTACAGAACACTTAACAATTATAAAAGCAGTCGGCAGCACCATAAATCACAATTATTCCAAAACAATACACCAAAAATGCAATTTAAACTGATAATATATCATTTAATTATGTTTTGATGTAGAGCAACATTTGTCTAAATGACCTAGGAAAATATGGAGTCTTGGAAAATTGTTATTATTAAGGAATAAATTAGCTGACTTTTTTTCTTTTTCTTTTTCTTTTTTGAGTGTATATGAAACAAAAGAGCAGCCTGAGTCTTTGGGTGCCACCATTTACAGCTTAAAGAGAATCTATGCTGTGAACATTTGTAGATTTTGTGAAGTACAATGAATAAGAGGGCCCTACTATGTAACAGCTGTGGCTGAGTTTTAATAAACCTGCTTGATACATCAGAGAGCCATAACTTCCAAGAGCTCACCTGATTGCAGTATTTTCACCAGAAATGATATTAGAGGGAAGAGAGCTAAATCAGCACCACTTTCTATGAAGATAAATTGCTTTTATCCTGGATGGAATACGCAATAGCTAGTATATGACAGTTTTTCTTAAATAGTTACATGAACCAATATTAAGATCTGCTTTCAAAGTCCTCAAGATACAAGATAGAATTATATAGTTCCCTCACAAATTAGCAACTTTTAAGAATTCAAATGAGTAGAAAACCCTTGATATATGCATGTGCTACACAATATATCTAATTCTTAGCATCAAAGTTGATTAAATAAAAGTACATTTAAAATATTTATTTGTAATTAGTAACTGTTTTTATTCAAATAGACAATTTGTGATTAGAAACATTTTTTCAGAAAACATTATATAAATCCAGCGTTTTTTGATACAAATATTCTGAATATAATCTAAACTTATAAATGAGAATCCCCATGGATAAATTTATCCTTTTGAAGGAAAAAAATCCACATTTAAATAAAAGAAACAATTTGTATTTAAAACAAACAAGTTCCTAAAATGTCCACAAAGATTAGACACATAACAGACTTTCTGTTTTCCTAATGGGACTGAATATATTTTCTACAGACCCTATTAATAAAATAAAGAGGAATATCTATAGGTTCTGTTGCTTGCATGTATGGCTACCATGAGAATCAAACCTGTAGTTTCAATATGTTGTTTATAACCAATGAAACAAAAAAAGCATTAGGAATATTGTTCATAGCCTTACTTGGAAATATTTCAGGTTTTGTATTCAACATATCTTTCAAACAGTAGCAACATATGTCATATATGCGCCTAGAGCTTTTAATGGTTTCCTGTTCTAATAGTTGGTGTGAATCTAATAAAGTATGTACTATCCTTGTCTTTTAGGGAAGGGGGAAAAAGCAACAAAGAAACCTAATCATGTCTAAAAATGAGTTTATCCTATTTTGTACAAAGAAAACAGAAAGAGTCTGGGGAAGATAAACTAATTTCCACCCGTTTCTGCCTACTATATATACACTAACTCAATTTAGATTGATCTGATAATGTCTACAGACTTACTACCAAGATACAGGTCACTATATACATTTGGGTTTTTTTCTCTCCCCAAAAATAGCATGAGATGAAATGTTGTCTAAGCTCCTTTTAATTTTATTTTAGGTGTATCCTGGGTTCTTACTTCAAAGCAAATAAGACACATTTTGTGACACATTTTCAAAATTTGCCACAGCAGGATATCACTAAAACCAATCTTTATATAGAACAAAAAATCTTTAAGTCATAGGATGATGGTTTTTAAGAAAACACATCCTGGTTTACTTGAAAAAATGCAGTGTACACAGGAGTAGAATTGAATTGCAGCTCTACCTTAACCTTTGAAATTTTTTGAAAAATAGCCGCTTTTCATATATAAAATGACCATTTATTTTACTCTGGGGCAATGGCCAGGTCATTAGAATAGTAACCAAGAAAACGAAATCTTAATTTTTATTTTTCACTAATTAGCTTTTTGCTAATAACAGCTGTGTTAAATTTCAAGGGCAGAGTCTAAAATATTCAAAAGGTACACCTTCAAATTTATAAAAGTGGTCACAACATAGTAAAATCATTTAATCACTCTGAAACTTAGTATATGCAATTCAATATTTACAAAGCAGTTTCCTATACACTATACACTAAGCAAATTAAAGAACAGGATGACATTTCTATCTTCAATGAACTAAGTTTGATTCTCATATATAAAAACTTTAATATATATGATTTGGTATTATTTTTCAAAGCCTATATCATCTCTGTTACCAAATAGAATATAACTAAATTAAGAAATATAGCCTTCGTAAGTAATATGATGTTTTTAAACATTAAATTAATTCAGTTATAGAGAAGGATGATATTTTCTTGATCACTATGTTTAGTCTATTTAAAGTAATGCTTACAAAAATGGGAAGATGTTATTTCTATCTTAAAATATCAAGACTATAAACTGTATTATAGTTGTGAATCAGTGACAGGAAACAGAATTTAGATATCATTTTATTCTTTAATAACTAGCATGAGTTATTTTTACTTACTAAATTCAATTACAGGTTCATAAACATGTAGGCAGTCTTTAACATAGAACTCTTGAGCATATTTTTCAATATCCATGACTTATGACAGAAGTAGTCTTCAAACTATATCTTATTTCTTTATAATGAAATAAATTAATTAAAAGCATAAAATTTATTATTATGTATGAGTCTACATAGGTTTGTAAGAATAAATAAAAAAATTTATATCTAAAATGTTAATAAAGTATGGATGACCTATACAATATAAAATACTTTGCTTTATGGTATAAAATTCCATTAAAAAAGCACAACATTTATTCCATAACAAAGAAGAAACTGTATTTTCCTACTTTTTTCATTTAAAACCTATCATTAATGACTTCTAGCAAAGAAGTAGAACAGTCAGGATTTGATAAATTTGAGCTTAAAGATAAAATTTAAATCTATAGACAATAATAAGCATGCAAGTACTAATCAGTGAATGGAGAGTGAAAAAGTAACGGTCATGTTTAGAAAGACAAATTCTGAATAACAAAAATTTATTTAAAAAATTATCATGTGTATGTGTATATTTCCCTATGTACAGATACACACACATACATGATAAGCTACCAAGTAAAAAGATTTACTTCAAATGACTTTAAATCAAAACATTTCGATGGTACATTTTTTATTTTTTATACTAATACCAGTACCATTATTTTGAAAGTTTTTAAATTGTAGGATAAATCATGAGTAATCATGTTAAAGTTAACAGCAATCAAGACTTTCAGGGTGAAAGAGAAGCAATTAGAAAAATCAAAGAAATTAAATTCTGAATGCTAGTACTGAATTAGAGATATTGATTTGAACTCAAGATTTTGAATAGATGCATCCATATATTTTCTAACTTTGGCTAGAAAAAGATATAGAAGTAATGTACTCTCAAGAAAAAGGTGCATACGTAGGCCTTTGACTTTGGTCCAGGTCCATACCATTCTCCATAGATCTTTGGAGAGGAGACTGTTGCCTGTTCTGGGGCAAGGAAGATATACAGTGATCTTGGGAAATCTAGCTGTTCCAGAAAGCAATGAAGCTTGTAAAAAAGTAAGAGTCATGGCACGAGCATGAGTTAATGTGAAGGGGCTTCCTATTCACCAAAGCTGAGGCATCAGAAAGAATGATTATAATTGACTGAAACAGACCACATCTATGAAAGTCTGATTCCCTAATGATAGTCAAGAAAGAAAAAGCCAGAGAAAACATTTGTCACTATTTAGCACTTCTATGAATCAAATGACTTAGTTTGAATACTAGTCGCATAAAACAAAAAATTAAGCATTCTTCCTACGTACTAGTATGAACTATATTACAGAGTAATTGAATAGCTCCAGTTGAAAGCTGAAGAAAGCATCATATTATTAAAAATATGCCAGTAAGTGTAGAAGAAATGAAAGAATTTTAAAAAAATCATATAATACTTAAATAAATTGTTTCAAGAAAAAATTATCACATGTTGACAGTAACTGGACATAGTACTTAAAGTCAGTCCATAAATGATTGCTTCTGTTTCCAAGTAGAACAAATTTACGTTTGCAGTGGAAGGATGAGGCTATCACCTTAATCCAATAATCAAATTTAGGTCAGTAATGGTGAAAAACAAAGCAAAACAGATATTATGTGTCTTTTGGTTTGACACATAAGAAGTACATATTGCCTATGATGCAATCTTGCTAAAAACATTTAACTTAAATTTAATCAAGCCTTTAGAAACCATTTCCAGTTAACGGAGCTACAGGGACTAGAGGAACAAGTCAAATTACTTCACAAGGAGGCAATCAAATCCATAAAAAATGACCTATTAAAGGGCAGCTGGTTGGTTTTTCTGCAAGTCAGTGTAATAAATATAAAGCCTATTCTAGGTTATAGAGATACAAAAGAAGCAATTAGATGTGTAGTCATCGATTAAATGTGCCATCTTGGATTAAATCTTAATTTAAGACAATATGGAGGACAATCAAAGATTTTAATATGGATTAGGTATTAACTAATAATACAATTGTTAACTTCATAAGTATGATAATGGTATGTTTACAATGTAGGAAAATATTTCCATTTTGGGGGATACAAGTCTAAGTTTTGGGAGATTGTATGGTCACCACCTACTGGGCAACAGCTCAGGATGATTTCACAACCTCACACAGAATGGATCAAGGAATGGTTACTATAGCAACAAACAATAAAATAAAAATTGATCCCTACTAAAACCTCTTTAAAAATTATAGGTGAATTAAGACTTAAACATGAAAAACAGAACCTAAAAATCCTCAGAAAAAAATAATATTGGAAAATATCATTGTGATTCAGAGTAGGACAGTATTCCTTTAAGCACACACACGGCACAAAAATAAACTAATAAACTTAAATATTTAAAAATTAAAAATTTATAATAAAAAAATCTAAGTAAAAAGACAAATCATGGATTGGGAAAGATATTTCCAATGCCTATAACTAATAAAAAGCCCAGTATTCAGTATAACGATAAGAAATCAGAACAGAAAAAAAAATGGATATAAGGAAATATTTGGTGATCAGAGAAGTGTTGGTTTTCTATAAGATCTTTTCATCTTATTTCCCTTCAGTCAGAACCTCAGGTTGCTCAGTCATACAACTTCCCCACCCTAAACCAGTTCCAGCTGTTTCAGTGTCTTCTTGGCCACTCAAGACAGATGATGAAAAAATGAAAATATAAGTTATACACTCTTTGAAATCAGATGATTTAAAGCCAAAGAAACACTGTAAAAGAGGAAATGAAAAGGTAGAAAAACATGCATCCTCATTACAAATGCTTAAACTGAGAATTAAGATCACTGATGGCTTCCAAATGAGTTACACCAATTTATGTTCCTACCAGGATTGTATGAGGACTCCCACTTTAATCATATCATTGTTCTCATCTTACAGATGAAGAAACTGTCCCTGGGAAGTTGGGAACTTTCTCCAAGGCCACACAATTTAGTCTCTAAGTTTAGACCCAGCCATGGGTCTCCCGTTTCCTAGTCAACAACACATTTGCTGCTCTTGTTTAACCTGAACATTATATTTTTATTTCAGGTAGAAACAGCCCAAATTATCTGCAGGAGTTTTCTGCTTTGTTGATTTCTCCATCTAGCCTTCAGAATACCTAGTGTTGGAACATCTATCTTAACAGCATCACCAGAAACAAATTACTTTTCATGCTTGATGTTAACCATACAGTCAGAACTCCTGCCAGACAGAGAAATGCTAAAAGGACAGGTTGTTCTGTTCAACTCAATCAGATTAAGATTAGTCCCTCATTCAAACAGAGACTAGAATGATTCTTTGGGTGAAACTTTACCTGTTCCTACATTTGGTGAATGTCAGTTACTTGAGATGCATTAACTTTTCCAGACCAATAGGAGTCTATGTCCTGAGACAAAATTTTTCCTAGGGAGATGGTTAGGTGGGGTGTTTATTTTGTTTTTTCCCTTGTCTACCTGTTCATTGAGGCTGATGATACTAAACATGACTTATTAAATGGAGAATGAAAAAAATACATGCTTGTATCATAAATAATATATCATATCAGGGTATCTTTATGCTCATGTTCAATTATCCTATTTTTTAAAAATGTCTTTTGTGTTTTCACCACTTCTTTCCTCTTCAACAGAACATCTGTCCCACTTATTTTCTATTTTGGTTTTTAGAATTTCACAGTTTCCTGAAAAAATGTTACAGTTAATTTGTTTTTCACAACTCCAGAGTGTTTAGTAATTTGCCAAATATGTGTGATCTTTCATTCTACCCTCCACATCTTTGACTAAATTCATGGAAATTATGCTTCTAAAGGTCTGTCCCATCTCTGCACCAACTTTGAAATAGAAGACCACAGGTCCTGGTGTTTAGGCAACTTGCCCTCCACGGGCCAGGTCCAGTCTCTCTTTATAACCAAATTTCATGCCATTCTCCCACTGCATCAGAGACAGCATAATATAAAGAGTACTTGTTTATGGTGCAAATTCTTGGGACCTTACTCTCAAATATTCTGATGCAATTATGCCACCTTTCAGGTGTTTTGAAGGCAAGTGGCCTTTCATTACTCTTTCAGAAACAATGTGTTCAGAATTCTTCCACTTTACCCAGTAAGCTCTGCCTGTGTCCAAACACAACTCATGCATCCTTGCTGCTATGAATTTGCTCACTGAATGCTCCATGTCTATCCAATGCTCATTCCTCCTTTAAGACCACCTCAAGCCATCTTTCTTCTTGAAGCCTCCTTGACCACCCTGGCACAGAGCTCTTGAATTTAAAGCACCCACTGCCATCACTGATGGTTCATATTTGGCCTTAGCACTGGGTAAACTCCAACGGGGATGTCTGTCCAATATACCCTGTGCTGGAAATTGCTGTCTCCCTAGTCAGTAGAACCATGCACCAAATATCATGTGACTGCAAACTCCTCCCTCCACTACTCATTGCCACACATGATTTAAAGTGGGTTTGGCTTGGTTAAACTGGCCAGTCTGCGCCAATCAGATTTCTTTCCTGGAGCCTAGAAAAATAATTAGTGCCTTTCCACATATGGGAAAACCGGAATTGTTAGCTGCCATGTTTTGCCTATGTTGAGGAAGCTGCTCTGCTGATAAAGCCGGTGAAATCCATGAAAGAATAAAGTGAGGCAATTATGTGAATCTTTGATTCCAGTTTCTCCTGAAGCCCAACTGCATCTCTCACTTTCCAAACTGTGGATGTTTAATATGCTCACAGAGTTTTACATGCAATATTCTCAAAAAAAAAGCCCCACATCGTTTTGACTGAGCTACTTTAGAACTCTTAATTTCAAGTGACAAAAGTACAGTTTAAACTGTTACTAGCACACAAGATTTAACTCTGTATGTGTTCTCCCCACTTCCAGAAGAGCCATTTCCACTGCCTTGCATCCAATTTCCTTCTCAACCAGCAGCACAATGGTTTCTCCATGACTTTCCTCTACTGAAACTGCTCTTTGTGCATCTACTAATGACTTCAAGATCTGAACTCCTATTTCTTTGATTTTCAAGCATCTCTCCTTGTATCTTTGCCTACAAACTGCTTCCAAATTATGTATGTCTGTTGGTGGAACACTCATCTACCTCACTACACAAGAGAGAAACCTAGGAATTATTCCAGACATCTCTTGTAGGTACGTTCTACCTTCTTATCCAAGATTTGCAGGATTCTACTTTCTAAATACTGCTGCTACCTACTAGCTTTATGAATGAGCAATTTACCTTTTATTTAATCTCTATGGGCTTCATTATCTTATTAATAAAATGGGAATATAAGGGGTACCTACATCACAGGATTGCTATGATGATTAGATAGAATAATGTATTTGAAGCACTTGGCACAATGACGGGCACAAACGTTAAGTGTGATTGGGGATGTTTTGTAAATTTTAGAGTCAATCACTGAGTGTATATCCAGAAAGGGATCATGATGTAATTCAGGTCTTTGCCACCTCTGTCCTGAGTCATGCTATAACAAACTCCTAAGCATTTTCTTATCTCTGCTCTGGTCTTTGCAAAGTTGAACTTGTAACCCCTCTACTTAAAATTTTCTGTGGTCTTGTATAATACGTAAAAGTCAAGCCTCTCTATATGACATACATGGTCTCTCTTGCATTGGCCCCTCATCCCAGAAGTCCCTCCACAAGACCAAAGTATTTGCAATTCTGTAGGAAAATTATCCTATTTCTCACATTTCTGTCTTTATTTGTATAACCCTCTGGCTAAAATGCATTTTCCCATGACTTGGCCTGGTTGCTCCTATTCATCTTTTTAAAAAGACTCAGAATTTCCATAACACTGCCACCCCTCAAGAATTATTTTCAAATTCCCCTGATAGTTTTCCATAGATTTTTCCTTGTACATAGGAAAAATACTGTGGCTGCCATATTATATCTTAATTTCCATTTGTCTGTCTGTACTCCTCAATGGATGACAGACAAAAACACATGAGAGCTCCCTATCAGTAGGACTATGTTTTATTCATCTTTTAATCTCTAACACAAACCATGGTACTTGGCACAATGTATGTTACATGAAGAAAGACATTATGAACCATTTTGCAGAGTCAGCCCAAGCTTATAGAGGAAAGATCTCAGGAAACTCACATAGTCAAAAATGGGAAATATTTATTCAAAAATACTGTGAGTTTTACAAAGCCTTTATTTTCCATTCATGGTCTCCAGGTGTAGTATCAGTTGGGAATCATTCAATGAGTTGAAACTATGCAAAATGTTTCTCCAAATTAGACCAGAAGAATTTTTCCTGAAATTGATGCTTAGGTTCAAGGCTTTAAAAATATTTAATTTTACATGTTATCTTTGGCCCACCAATTTGAAAATCAGCAAGAACTTGAGGACCAAAAATCAGTTGGCAATTCCTAAGGTAAATTGTTTTAGGTTACATGATGCAATAAATCAATTTAACTATGTGTAACAGAAGCAAAACAAAACAAAATATTTTATCCAGAGGGTTTCTATCACATGGAATGTAGTCATATAAGAACTGGCTATAGTATGGTTTCACAATTTATCTGTGTAAGTACTAAAGGTAACTAGAGTCAAAACAGAAGCAGAGGCACTATTTATTTATTGTAGAATATTCTACTTGTCATTTTATGGAAAGTAGTTTATGGAATTTCAGTTAATGCATATCTGGTCCCAGATCAAAACTTTTTTGATATTCATGTTGAATAGAACATACTTATGCAAAACCTCTAATAATTTCTAGTTTATTCATCAAGAGATTCAGAAATCCAGAAAACTCAAATTTTGACACTAAGTGGTAATTTCAGTAGGTTCTATAATTAGTCTCATAAATAGACACAGATCATTAAATTAAATTACAATTTTCAAATTGTACTGATCAGAGGCTGAACTTGAACTACTATAATCATTTCCAAACAAACACTCTTCACCCATTACCATCGTGTTTAAAATGAAGGAAGCTGGAAAATGACTTGGAGGGGTTGAGTTCAAACTATATTAAAGATATAGAAATGCACAATAGTCTGAGAGATCCATGTCTTCCCTGTTTCATTTTGTGATATAGATATCAGATATAAATAAATTTCATGTTGAATGAAGTCAATGGGTTCATCATTTAACAGTGAATGCAGAAAACACAAAAATGCTATATATTGCCTTTAAAAATGCTTTATTTTTAAAATATGGCCTTTAAAATAATTTCTCTATAAAACAGTCTGTTAGAAACTGATAATTTGTTCATTTTTTTTCATTCCAATTGCTTATCTACTGCTTCTTTATTCATTCATTCCTTTAGTCAGTCAATCACTTATTAAATACCTACCATATGCTAAGTGCTAGGCTACAAAGATGAAAAGCATATTCTCTGCCCTCAGCACACCTCTACTACAGAGGAAGGAGAGAGATGTACTATTCATAATGGTAAATAATCATGACATCGTTCATAACAGAAGTATGGACCATTCTCCCTGAGGGGAGGGGGGACAGCAGGAACTGAGGAGGGGAAGTTGGCTCAACATCTGAGCCCAGCAGAGCATGCCTGAGTCAGGGAAACGATGCTGTGACATGAGAGACTCCAGTACTGTGTTCTCAGGGTATCTTGTGCCTGGCCTCTGATGTTTTGGTCCTATATTAAATACGCTTCCTCCAATATTTTCATCATGAGGTTAACAAATGCCATATCATACAATTACTTTTACAAATATTGCTGAAAGGGCACCAAATTTTGGCCTGGAAGAAGGGTTTTTGAGAAAGGATTTAAAAAGGAGGTGGTGTTTCAGCCTAGTTTTAACAAGTGAGAAGGTATCTGCCATGCAGGCAAGTGAGAAAGGTGATTCAACATGGGAAGGGGCAGGGGACTTTCAGAAACGTGCAGAAGATGGATGGCATGTTTGAACCATTTGAAATGGCCCTCCTTCTTAATAATCCCTCCTTTCCTATTTGCTTCTAGTTTTTCAATTTAAAAAATGTTTACAAGGAAAAGAGCCATTTGACATCCAGAGAGGAAAGCCAGGGCTGGATTCATTAATGCAGTTCCAATATGGCCTTAAGATTTGGTCTTTGGAAGGTTGTGAGGCTTTTCTTGTTTGTTTGTTTGGTTGATTGGTTCATTTTGGTTTGTTTGCAAATGAAAATAACTTGGAAGGGTATCTAGAGAACTTGTTATCTAGAGAACTCAAGGGTATTGAGAACTGGCAAAAGATACTCAATACGCATTTAATGTTTAACTTCGAAATCAGTCTGTTTTTCTATTTGTGTGCTAAGTGTCTTCGTTAAATGAAAGCTCAACCTGCTTTTAAAAAAGATTACTCTCAGAATTACTTCTACAATCTAACTTATGCTACTGTCTTTTCTACTATCGGGTATGGCACAAATCCAACAAATATATTTATTTAATGAACACACACAGTATTGTAAAATTTTTACAAATAATCACTCATTTATTTCTCAGTACGATCCTCTGAGGTAAGTACTAATGTCACTGCCATTTTATAGACAAGAAAAGTTAGTCCAAGAGAAAAGAAATTCTTGATAAAGATCAACCGGCTAGTCAGTGTTGCAACTAGGTTTGAACCAGGCAGTCTAGCTTAAGAGCCATGCTGTGAACTACTCTAACCTGCTGCTTCTCATGGTTCACACCTCCCGCTTATCACTCTAGTACCTTATGAAATAATAATAATTTGAGTTAAAAGTATGTGTCTCCAGGCTAAATTTCATGGGAAATTACCTATGATGGTTGTTTCCTCTATTCCACCTATGTCTTTTAGAAGCCTTCCAGACAGATTTGTTTATTTCCCATTCCTGGGATGATCCCCAGCTTCCAGGAAAAGCACCTTTCTCTTGTAGAACTCATAGAGAGTATTATGGGGATAAAAATGCACAATTTCATGTGGTCAAACTCTGGTCATAAAAATCTCAATTGTGTTTTCCCATCCATAACCATGGTTTTCAATTCAAACAGATGCCTTTTATAGCTTTCAGACTCTGCTTGGGTTCTCCGTACATGACCCTAGTGAAACTGTCATTATAACTGGATTTCTCAATACTGGATTCACATTCATGGTGTTAGTTAAGAAGCTAAATATAAAAGCCATGGCTAGCTCTAGTTTTTGTGTGCATGCATATTAATTTGAATAATTTCCCTTTAATTATATTTAACACACATTATAAATTTGGTAATTGCAAAAGACCTTTAATTATCAACATTGAGTATTATCACTATTATTAACATATATTAAGCACCCACAATCCACTAAATGCTATACTCAGGATAAAAGGCATTAACCTTGCAATTCCGCTGTGAGCAAGATAGAAGACAATCTTCTTTCAGACAGAGAACAAAATTTTACTTGCCTAACTTGACAAAGAGCCAATGGATGAGTCAGGAATAAAATCTAGTTTTCTTAACCACTAGACAATTAGATAGACAAAGAATGCCTATAAACTGCTGCCATTTTAGGCACATCTGAATCTATTCCATAAACATTTTTAATGCCTGCTTCAATTTTTTTGTGGTAGCAAATCTTTTGCCTTTGTAGGGATGTCTAATGTGTATAAACAATCAGTCATTTGAGACCAACTTTACAATATAAATTTTGGCATCAAATAGATAACATTTCTGGTGGAAAAATATGAGACTATAACATAATGAAATGAAATGAAATGAAAGGCTCATAAACTAGCTTTGAAGGAAGCTTCAAATGAAGGTTGTCCAAAGCATGTGATGACAGCAGCATCAATGGAACAAAGGTAACATCGCTAGGGTGCTACCTGCAAAGGTAACATTTGAGAAAGAGAAGAGGGTGTACTTTGGCTTAAGACATATTTGAGGTAAAACCCTTGCACTGCTACATATGAACTATATGATTTGGGGCAAATAAGTTAACTTGTTTGAGCCTTAGCTTCTTCATCTATAAAATAGAGTCAATAAAGCTGAGCTTGCAGATTTTTATGGGATGGAATAACATATCTGAATGTATATAATAAAATGTCCACATCTGACATGAACTTGAAACTGAGCTCAGAAAGTCCCTCCCCCACCCCCATGACATCCTGGTAGTATTATGTGGGCATCTGTTGGCAGACCTTGCATGCAAATTAAGGCTATTAAAACTGCAATTAAATTGCTTCATGTTTTAAATAGGCTATCATGTGATTGGCAAATGTACTCTATTCTTTATTATATAAACATTTCGTAAGTGCCCCCTGTTCTTTATGTCCAATGCTATATTCTGGGTATATGGAAGGCAATTTGACCCACTGACAAGGAGCTCAGAGTCTAGTAAGGAGAAATATAAAATGTGGAAAATTACAACATGAGGTAGAAAGAATTATAATAAACGTATGCCAGTATGCCACGGGTAGGAATTGGTTAATTCTGCCCATAACCAAGGAGGATTATAAAAGAATTAATAAAGAGACTATTGCACTAGGTTTTGAAAGAAAATTGGACCATCACTAGAGGAAAGAGGGATGAATGAAACTTGTCATTTACCTGGCAGAAAAAAAACAGCTGGGCAAAGACACCCAGAAGCCTAGTGTGGTGAGGCTAGAGATGAAGCTAAATATATAGGCTGTAAAAGGTCATGCTAAGAACCCCAAAATAAACCCTGGCTAATAAGGTCAATGATTTTTGACACAGGGGTTGCAGGAGTATACAATGGGGCAAAGACAGTATTTTCAACAAATGGCGTTGGGAAAACTGGATATTCACATGCTAAACAATGTAGTTGGACCTTTGCCTGATACTATACACACATACTAACTTAACACAGACCAGGGATCTAAATATGAAGGCCAAAACTATAGAAGTCTTAGAAGAAAGCACAGAGCAAAAGCTTCATGTTGGAGTTGGCAATGATTTCTCAGACATGCAACAAAGACACAGGCAACAAGAGCAACAAAGTAGACAAACTGGATTTCATGTGAATGAAAACCTTTTGTGCGTCAAAGGACACTATCCACGGAGTGAACCCACAGAATAGGAGAACGCATTTGCAGTCATATATCTGATAAGGGATTAATATCCACAATATAGAGAATTCCTAAAAATTAACAACAAAAAGCAAAAAAACCCAGTTAAAAAATGGGTAAAGAACTTGAACATCCCTCTGTTCAAAGGAAGACACAGGTGTCCGGCACTTTCTGTAAGTTTGCCTTACACCACTTTTTGTTTACAAAAGACCTACCTTAGAACCTGTTTCCGTAAACCAAAAGAAATCCAAAGAGGATTTTCACTTTTAGGAAACAAAAGGTAATAAGGGAAAGTAGTGTTGAACATCTGATTTGCTGAGAGCCTTATGGAAGCAGTGCCCTTGCTGAGCAGTGACGGCACCACATCTCCTTCCCCAGGAGCTGCACTCGGCATTGCAGCATTAGGCCGCCACGGCTTGGAACTGTGTCTTTGAGCGTCGGTGCTTCGTCTCAATTTATGCTGTCCAACCATTAACAAGGTGAGTCTAAGGTATCAGAAAGGCCTAAAAGAGGGTTTTCTTGGGTCTGGGAATGCTTAAATATTTCCACATAAATTAATTGCTTCTTTCCTTCATACCATTTCAGTTTATGAAAGGCTTCATTGGAATTGTATACTCAGATAGTGGGGGAACCTAAACATGAATGGTTAATAGGCATATGAAAAGATGCTTAAAATCACTAATCATTAGGGAAATGCAAAGCAAGACCACAAGATTCCACCTCATAACTATAAGGACAGATACTATTTAAGAAAAAAATCTGAACACATCAATTACCAGCAAATAAATTGAATCAGTAATCAAAAAACTTGGCAAGAACAAAACCTCTGGGCCAAATGGATTCACTGCTGAATTTTAACAGATTTAGAGAAGACATAATACTGATTCTCCTCAAAGTTTTTCAAAAATTAGAAGAGGAAGGAATACTTCCAAACTCGTTCTATAAAGCCAGCATCACTCTAATACCAAAAACAGGCAAACACACCACAAAAAAGAAAATATATATTGCTGTATACTCTCCTCTTAGAACTGCCTTCGCTGTATCCCACACACATTGGGGCATTGTGCTGTTGTTGTCATTTGTCTCCATATATTGCTTGTTCTGTTTTAATTTGGTCATTGATCCATTGATTGTTTAGGAGCCTGTTTTTAAGTCTCCATGTGTTTGTGAATCTTTTTGTTTTCTTTGTATAATTTATTTCTAGTTTTATACCTTTGTGATCTGAGAAGTTGGTGGGTACGATTTCAATCTTTTTGAATTTACTGTGGTAAGCAAATGTGGTAATGTGCCACAATAGGATATTATTCAGCCCTAAAAAGGAAGGAAATTCTGGAACTTACTACAATCTGGATAAATCTTGAGGACATTCTGCTAAGTGAAATAAGGCCATCTATGACAAACCCACAGCCAACATTATATTGAACAGCGAGAAGCTGAAAGCTTTTCCTCTGAGATTGGGAACTAGACAGGGATGCCCACTCTCCCCACTTTTATTCAACATAGTACTGGAGGTCCTAGCCATGGCAATCAGAGAAATCAAAGAAATAAAAGGCATCTATATTGGCAAGGAAGAAGTCAAACTGACACTATTTGCAGATGACCTGAAATTGTACATAAAAAAACCTAGAGACTCCACTCCAAAACTACTAGAACTAATATCTGAATTTAGCAGTTGCAGGATACAAAGTTAATACACAGAATTCTGTTGCTTTCCTATACACTAACAAAAAACTACTAGGAAGAGAAATCAGGAAAACAATTCCAATCACAATTCCATCAAAAAGAATAAAACATCTAGGAATAAACCTAACCAAAGAAGTGAAAGACCTATACACTAAAAACTCCAAGACACTCTTAAGACAAATTAAAGAGGACATTAACAAATGGAAACTCCTCCCATGCTCTTGGCTAGAAAGAATTAATATTGTCAAAATGGCCATCCTGCGTAAAGCAATCTACACATTCAATGCAATCCCTACCAAAATACTGACAGCATTCTTCAACAAACTAGAGCAAATAGTTCTAAAATTCATATGGAACCACAAAAGACCCCAAATAGCCAAAGCAATCCTGAGAAGGAAGGATAAAGCAGGGGGGATCTTGCTTCCCAACTTCAAGCTCTACTACAAAGCCACAGTAGTCAAGACAATTTGGTACTGGCACAAGAACAGACCCACAGACCAGTGGAACAGAATAGAGAGTCCAGATATTAACCCAAACATATGGTCAATTAATATACAATAAAGGAGCCATAGATATATGATGGGGAAATGACAGCCTCTTAATAACTGGTGTTGGCAAAACTGGACAACTACATGCAAGAGAATGAAACTGGATCATTGTCTAACCCCATACACAAAAGTAAACTCAAAATGGATCAAAGACCTGAATGTAAGTCCTGAAACCATAAAACTCTTAGAAAAAACATAGGCAAAAATCTCTTGGATATAAACATGAGCAACTTCTTCATGAACATATCTCCCTGGTCAAGGGAAACAAAAGCAAAAATAAACAAGTGGAACTATATCAAGCTGAAAAGCTTCTGTAACAGCAAAGGACAACATCAATAGAACAAAAAGGCATCCTACAGTATGGGAGAACATATTCATAAATGACATATCCAATAAAGGGTTGACATCCAAAATATATAAAGAGTTCATGCACCTGAACAAACAAAAAGCAAATAATCCAATTAAAAAATGGGCAGAGGAGCTGAACAGACACTTCTCCAAAGAAGAAATTCAGATGGCCAACAGGCACATGAAAAGTTGCTCCACATCACTAATCATCAGAGAAATGCAAATTAAAACCACAATGAGATATGATCTGACACCAGTAAGGATGGCCACCATCCAAAAGACAAACCACAACAAATGGTGATGTGGAGAAAGGGGAACTCCCCTATACTGCTGGTGGGAATGTAAATTAGTTCAACCATTGTGGAAAGCAGTATGTAGATTTCTCAAAAAACTGAAAATAGAAATACCATTTGACCCAGGAATTCCACTCCTAGGAATTTACCCTAAGAATGCAGGAGCCCAGTTTCAAAAAAGACATATGTACCCCTATGTTTATTGCAGCACTATTTACAAAAGTCAAGAAATGGAAGCAACCTAAGTGTCCACCAGTAGATGAATGGATAAAGAAGAGGTGGTACATATTTACAATCAAACATTATTCAGCCATAGGAGAAAACAAATCCTATCATTTGCAACAACATAGATGAAGCTAGAGGGTATTATGCTCAGTGAAATGCCAGACAGAGAAAGACAAGTATCAAATGATTTCACTCATCGGTGGAGTATAAGAACAAAGCAAAACTGAAGGAACTAAACAGCAGCAGACTCACAGAACCCAAGAATGGACTAACACTTACCAAAGGGAAAAGGACTGGGGAGGATGGGTGGGAAGGGAAGGATAAGGGGGAAAAAGGGGCATTACGATTAGCACACATAATGTAGGGGGTGGGGTACGGGGAAGGCAGTAGAACACAGAGAAACAAGTAGTAATTCTGTAGCATCTTTCTAAGCTGATGGACAGTGACTGTAATGGGGTATGTGGTGGGGACTTGATAATGGGAGGAGTCTAGTAACCATAATGTTGCTCATGTAATTGTACATTAATGATACCAAAAAAAAAAAGAAGTCATACCATCACCTAGAAATTTAAAATATCTCCTGGAGATACAATACATGGTCAGTTGTTTCAGTTTAGAAGAGGTACATGGTCAAATTTTGTACATATATTCAGATATTTATAGGTATATAATAATTTTATTCATGAAGCCATAAGGAAGCCTTTCATACTAGTAAAACCTCACTGGAAAATGAAACAACTTATAACTAAACTATGCCTGTACTTAATGAGATTACTTTAATAACATTTTGACTCAGATAAACATATGAACTTTTGATAGGTGTTATAGAAATATGGTATCACACTATAACAATATCAAATGCTTTGGGTGTCTATGTGTTTATTGTTAGATCTTCATAGAACAGAGCTGAGTGTACAATACATTTTATTTTAAAATTAAAGTTGAGAAAGCATGGGTGTGCTCCTGGCTAGGAAGAATTAATATCATCAAAATGGCCATCCTGCCCAAAGCAATATATAGACTCAATGCAATGCCTATCAAATTACCAACAGCATTCTTCAATGAACTGGAACAAATAGTTCAAAAATTCATATGGAACTGCCAAAGACCCCAAATAGCCAAAGCAATTCTGAGAAGGAAGAATAAAGTGGGGGGGGATCTCGCTCCCCAACTTCAAGCTCTACTACAAAGCCACAGTAATCAAGACAATTTGGTACTGGCACAAGAACAGAGCCACAGACCAGTGGAACAGAATAGAGACTCCAGACATTAACCCAAACATATATGGCCAATTAATATACGATAAAGGAGCCATGGACATACAATGGGGAAATGACAGTCTCTTCAACAGATGGTGCTGGCAAAACTGGACAGCTACATGTAAGAGAATGAAACTGGATCACTGTCTAACCCCATACACAAAAGTAAACTCCAAATGGATCAAAGACATGAATATAAGTCATGAAACCATAAAACTCTTACAAAAAAACATAGGCAAAAATCTCATGGATATAAACATGAGTGACTTCTTCATGAACATATTTCCCCAGGCAAGGGAAACAAAGGCAAAAATGAACAAGTGGGACTATATTAAGCTAAAAAGCTTCTGTACAGCAAAGGACACCATCAATAGAACAAAAAGGTATCCTACAGTATGGGAGAATATATTCATAAATGACAGATCTGATAAAGGATTGACATACAAAATATATAAAGAGCTCACCCATCTCAACAAACAAAAAAGCAAATAATCCAATTAAAAAATGTGCAGAGGAGCTGAATAGACAGTTCTCTAAAGAAGAAATCCAGATGGCCAACAGGCACATGAAAAGAGGCTCCACATTGCTAATCATCAGAAAAATGCAAATTAAAACCACAATGAGATATCACCTCACACCACTAAGGATCGCCATCATCGAAAAGACAGATAAACAACAACAAATGTTGGCAAGGTTGTGGAGAAAGGGGAACCCTCCTACACTGCTGGTGGGAATGTAAATTAGTTCAACCATTGTGGAAAGCAGTATGGAGGTTCCTTAGAATGCTCAAAATAGAAATACCATTTGACCCAGGAATTCCACTTCTGGGAATTTACCCTAAGAATGCAGCACTCCAGTTTGAAAAAGACAGATGCACCCCTATGTTTATCGCAGCACTATTTACAATAGCCAAGATATGGAAGCAACCTAAATGTCCATCAGTAGATGAATGGATAAAGAAGATGTGGTACATATACACAATGGAATATTACTCAGCCATAAGAAAAAAACAGATCCTACCATTTGCAACAACATGGATGGAGGTAGAGGGTATTATGCTCAGGGAACTAAGCCAGGTGAAGAAAGACAAGTACCAAATGATTTCACTCATATGTGGAATATAAGAACAAAGGAAAACTGAAGGAACAAAACAGCAGCAGAATCACAGAACCCAAGAATGGACTAACAGTTACCAAAGGGAAAGGGACTGGGGCAGATGGGAGGGGAGGGAGGGATAAGGGCGGGGCAAAAGAAAGAGGGCATTACGATTAGCATGTATAATGTGGGGGGGAGCATGGGGAGGGCTGTGCAACACAGTGAAGACAAGTAGTGATTTTACAACATCTTACTACGCAGATAGACAGTGACTGTGAAGGAGTATGTGGGGGGGACTTGGTGAAGGGGGGGACCTAGTAAACATAATGTTCATCATGTAATTGTAGATTAATGATAACAAAATAAAAAAATAAAAAAATAAAAAGAAAGCATGGGTGATTGGCAGAATGATTGAAATTAAAGGCAGAGAAAAAGGAGACAATACAATTTCTTTAAGCAAGTCCATCAATTCTGACTTCTGATAATTAAGAATCTATCTTTTCCTTTTAAAGGGGGGATAATCCTTTATGATTTGGGCATCTAATGCTACTTGCCCATTATTTGCTTAAAAGGTGGGGAGTTTTGTAGGAAAGAAGGCCAGCAAGTCAGCTGGGAAACATCAGGGTAATGTCTGAAAATTGTCAGCCAGTTGCAAGTGAAAAAAGATTTGCTAAAAGCAGCAATGTTTTTACTGGCTCCAGTCTGTCAGAAGGTTCTGGATTCGCCAATGCCTCACACTAGTAACTTCAAAACTAACTCACTCCAGATGTTCCTGTGATCATCTAATCAGACATCAAAAGCGCTATGGTGACAAGCTCACATGCCGCTTGCGAGGATGCTGTATGCATTTCCACAAGCGTAGACACACACAGCAGCTACTTTTTACAATGTGATTCATCTCAATCAGAATTCTGTTTTAAAGTACAGAGCTATTAGGGAAGGGGTACCCTCTGGAGAAAGAGAAAGGCCTTTCACATGTCTGCAGTGTCATTTGATGACTAGATTTTAAAAGGAAAAACTGAAAAGAAACTTTGACTCCAGGGGAGTTTATGTTGTGAGAGAAAAATAAAAAAACCTCCATCAGAAGAGATTTCTAGAATCACAGCATGCTCAAGGACAAAAAAAAAATTCTCAATACTAATTGTCTTGTACCTTCTGAAAGTGAATGCTCACGGATGCTTTCCTTCCATGCCATTCAATCTTCAGTAAATGTCCACACATGGAAGGTACATATACAAGATCAAAACACGCAAAAGACATGGTCCATACCCTTGAGCTTTTACTTTAAACGTAACATAGCTTACCTGCACTTTAGTCTTCAGATGTGAGTAGTGTTTTCCCCCAAAGGGCTGAAGGGTGCATATGTATGTGCATGTATGGTTTTATGCTACTGCCTTTCTGTTTTGGCTTTTAAATATATATATATATATATATTTCTTAATATTATTACCTTGAGCTATAAAAATAAATTTTGGTGTTTTGAATAGATATATAACGTCTCCAAGAACACTTATAAATATTGAGACATTAAAAGGAAATTTAATGTTGAATTTACAACGACCAAGTTAATAATTTACAGCTGGAACCCTGAAGTCATAAGTTTGGATGATTGAGTCCCTAAGAAAAAAAGAAGTTCATACAGGATTTCTATTTATGATTTCCTTTTAGTCACACAACATTTCTAAGGAAACCATCTACAATTTAAATAATTTTCTCAGGGCCACAGAATTATTGATGCAACCAGGACACAGGCTCTTAATATTCAGAATAAAGCTATTATAAACATCATCTTAATGATTCAAACAACACGGTCACATTACGTCCGCCCCTACTGCTAACATGACATGTTTATTAGTGTTCTGCTAAGAAATACCTTATAAATGTTCCCTACTATGGAATTAATTCTCATGTAGGATTTTTATTATTTTCTTCCAAATCACTTGAAACTAGAAGAACTTCTTACAGAAGATGGGATATGAGGAAAAGTTAGAAGGGGAAATCTTTAGGTGTGATAGGTATAAGAGGAGAGTATCTTGTCCAGAAATTTCTAGTCTAATCAAGGATTTTCTAAATTCTTTGAACACAGTTATTATAAAATTATGAAGCTATAACTACCAAGATTCCTAACTTTTTGATTCTGAAATGCATGTTTCTGTTGATAAGGAGGTAGAACTCTGACAAATGACTCCACAGCATGCATATATTTCTATTCTCTGTTCACACATCAGGGGCACTAATAAAATTAAGCTTTACATTGGTTCATCTCTAGAATTACCAAGGTTTATTCTTTTCCTGTAATTTCTGTTCTTTCTCAGAGCCAAATTCTATGCTAGAATTCTAGCATGAAGTGGTTCTCACAATTAAAACTGCTGACCTCAGCCACTAGCCCACATTTTAATTTCAAATGGAGAATTTGTATTTAAACATCTCTCTCCCTTTGTCAACATAGGTGACCCACTGTCCCAAAACAGACAATCTGAACTAAAACTATTTAGGGAGCAAAACAGTATGTTAAACAGGTAGTTCCACAATTTCACATTAATTCATGTATACATACAATACACACAAACGAAAATATATGCATTTTTACAGGATATATTCAAAGTTGTTGAATTGAATTCATTTTGCCCATTTCAGAAGTAAAAGTTTTTATCACCTAGTCATATATTTATATGGCAGGCACTGTGCCTGGGGGCTTGAATTCAAAAATACATACAAAGGTTCATTCTTCTGAGGAACTCAGTCCTGTAACAGACATGTAAGCAAGCAATTATATTTCAGATAAGAGCTTACAGGCCTATTGTACCTGCGACTCCTCTGAGGGACTTGGGAGGCTGAGCAGAGTGCAGACTGAAAGCAATTGATTGTTAAAAATGTATTGCTTGACCATTTGATACTCGCCCACAGATTGCTAGAGTTTAACTGCTTTAGATCTTGTTTTCATAATAGGTTGTAAGTTTCCTGAGGACAGGGACCATATCTTATGTTTTCCAGATGGCACAAAGCAGAGGTCTTGCACATCTAAGGAATTAATCAATTTATGCTGACATGAAAAAAAAAACCCATTCAGTTTCATTATGTGCAAATCGATCTAAATGCAAAAGATGACATGTCATGGCTACCTTTTTAATTTCTGAAACTGACCTCTGAATTGTGCTCCTTCTTTCAGACTTTCAGCTCTGAACTAGACAAAAAGAAGAATGATCAGGGAACATGCACGTAAACAAGGGTCACATTTCCCAGGTTCCTCGATTAGTCATGGTGCAGACACTCAGACAATCCAAATTTGTTTCACTATTGCCAAGATTTGGTGAAAAACTCTTGTGCAGAATAAATGCGACTTCTGTTTTTTCCCCACCTGGAACTAGAATCTTATAGACATAACTGCTTCAAAAATTAAGCTGCCTAAACTTACCAAACTAAGTAAGCATTTGGCCCCATGAAATACTGGATGGCAGCTTTATCTCTTTAAAACAAAGCCATATGAAAATTATTGCTGCAATGTGCCTCTGAGCTCTGGTCTTATCAGCACACAGCGTGAACAGCTGGGGTTACAAACACCAGAACTATTATTAAATCACTGTGTCAAGAGGGGGAGACAAAAAGAAAAACCTTTTGTAGGCTTCAGGATCTCTAAATAATACAATTGCATATTACATGTTATTTCTCCCTCCCTTTTGCTCATCAGTATACATCCCTCATTGATAGATGACGGATAGAGATTTCCTCCCAATTTACATCAGTTTTAATGTTTCTATACCCACTTAATTGTATATCTGGAGGATAGAAAAGTATGATATGATCATTCAAAACTTTTCTTAAGCTTCTGTGTTGGATTTTGACAGTCAACAACCCACAACCAAAAGTCCGCTGATGTCTCAGAGGCAATTTGGTGATTTTAATCCTAAAAGCCAAGCTATTTAAAATTCTCTGTAATATCTCCATGATTTCCTTCATAGATGTGAAAACATTTAAACTAGAATCAATGTTGACTATAATTTCAATACATGTACATACAAGGGAAATTTTCTCAGACCCATATTCCATCATATTTTATGCAAGACACAAAGAGAATGCTTCTATTCATTGGAAATATTTTCTCTCACTGAAAGCTACCTGCTATACTACTTTGTTCATAAAACACCAAACACTCCAAAGGATCAACATTATATTTTCACTTCTCACCCTCACTGAACATGTAGGATCACTAGAAACACTCCTCCCCAAGGTGCCACCCTACAACCAATCTGTGTCCTTTACCCCTAATCTTATGTTAAGAATTTTGTTGCTATTGATCAAAGAATTATTTTTGTCCTCTCAATGCAGCAATTTGAAAATGTCTATTGATGTTACATATTGTATTTATATATTATATAGGACATATGATAGGAAGAGTGAAAAGATGAAATAACCTTAATCAGTTAATACATATTTGAAAGGTGGTATCAATTCCCATTTTACTTCTTAATCTTATCATTCATAATACCCTGAGAATTGGTGACTTTCCCACATTACTTAATTCTAAACTCCAAAACAAGTAGTTCTTGATCTTCTGTTTTCTTCTTTAAAATTTGATATAAGTGATTGTCTCTTTTATGAAACACACACACACACACACACACACACACACACACACACACACTCACTCTCTCTGTCTCTCTCTCTCTCTCTGTCTCCCTCTCTCAACAGTCCATGGCATAAAACTTTGGAGTGTTAACAGATCCTCTGAAACTCATCCATGGACTTCCAAATTTAACAACCTCAAATACGGACATGCTATTTTCATGAAATAAAATGCACATGATATAGATGTGAACTTTTAAAACACAGACCAGTATTTTCTTATTTTATTTGATGATTCAAGTCAAGTAATGGTTTTAGGACAAACAAAGTCATTTACTACCCAAGAACAACCACAGCATTATACTTTTCAGGAATCCACTTTTTAATTTACTTGCCCTGCAGGATCATTTTGCTTTAGGGGTTAAATGTGAAACTATAAACAGTCATTAAAACACCAAACAACCATAGTAGTTAACCGGATATTAAGAAAAAAAATCACATCTGTTTTAGAGTTCTCTACCATCCCAAATTCAGGAACATCAATTTCAAGAACCTGGTTTTATGGCATGCCCTACAGCCAAGAACACCAGGTTACAATCAAAACAGGAAGGTAAGAGTCTCAGAAGCAGACTCCCACCTACTATAGTATCTTGCCCCCAGGATTCTCTTTCTTTAATTCAGGAGTAGTCAGTAGAATTGGATTTTCTATTGCTTTGAAAGATAAGTGTTCATTACTAGTTGCACATTAACAATCATGCTATTTTGGTTAACTGGATGGGTTTATGAAAAGCAGCAGAAAAGAAACGAGTTTCCATGCTGTTTATGTGGTGGTGTTCTAAGTAACAAATACTGTGATTTGTGGCTTTTTAATATACACAGAATTTGAGGCTGTGAATACAGAGAATCTGATTTTTCTAATTTAAACTCTTTTTAAAACTCCAACTTGTCTGATGCTGTACATTTTAAATAACCAGTTTGTAATAACTTAACCAGCCAGAAACAAGTGAAACTTTTGCAACTTTTTGAAAACACATATCTCTGGGCATCAAAGAAAACTCTTTCCTCTATAGTAAGTCTAATGAAGTGCAACTAAAAATAACAGTCATCAACTGTGGTTTTAAAGGCAATATTTCAACATAATCAAATGTGTCAAATATTCATCCTTATAGCTTCTTAAGCTGTGGGTTACAAGTAAGTTTCATTTCTTGGGAATGATTGAACATACCTACTTGGGGCTCTGCCATCTGTGAATTACTTACATGTGAACACTGTGTTTAAGAGATGGAAATTTTGATTTCTTTTTCTTGGATATAGAAATGAAATGCAATTGAACAGAGCTTTTTAAGCAATTCTTTTTCATATTAGTTGCTATATGGCTACATTATCACACACTCCCCCTATTCATCATCGTTTATCAAATCATGGGTGCAGCTCAAGTTGTAGAGGAAGCTATCAAGTAGAATTATGGCACCTGGGAACTGGAAAAGGATCTGCAGGCTCTAATGCCCCACTGCCTGGACTCAGGCCCTGCCACAGAGACCCCTCTCTGCAGTGTGTTCTGGTGCAAGAGTTGTGATTATGTTCCCCCGGTTTCCTTGAAAGCCTCCTCACTTATCTCTGAACAAGCAATACAAATGACTATAGGGTTATACATAGGGTGCCACATAGCTTATCATCCAAAAAGGGACACCTCTGAGAGTTAGTGGGGACAGTATTAATAATTATGCCAGAACAACAAGCATACACTAGGACTGTCCCAGGCAAACCTAATCATACTGTTACCCCAGAGATGATGTGCAACGGAAAGAACTTCTCCCAAGGGTCTCAAGCCATTTCATTAATGCTATATTCAATTTTACTTCTGTCTAGAGTTGCTCTGTCCAATAGAAACAGAATGTGAACCACAGATGTAATTTTCCTAGCAGCCATGTCTTTTAGAAAAGTTAAAAAAAGGTGAAAATTATTTTAATAATATATCTTATTCAACCCAGTATACTGTAGTTTCAACACGTAGTCAATATAAAAATTATTACTGAGATTTTTCATATCTCAAGCTTTGAAATCCAGTGTACATGTTACACTCAAAATACATTTCTAGTGCTCAACTACCACATGTGGCCAGTGGCTATGATATTGGATACCTCAGTCCAAAAAAGTCGATGAGTTATGATATGTAAGGATAAGTGAACAGAGACACACACAAATGTATTTTTCTTCTAGGAAATACTAGACACATTTACCTGTCTTCACTTACTAACTTTGTCTGCCCTGCACAATAGGAGAGTTAAACTATCTGTCTCTTGGAGCAGATAAACCTTTACCTGATAGGTTCTTTTGGGGAGCAGAGAGAATGGTGAAACTAGAAAAAATGGTAAGTGCTGAGAAATTCTAGGACTCTTCCCAGACCAACATGTGTCGTGCGTTCTCAAATCCAGTGATATACCCTGAGTACCATCTTGTATCTGGCACTAGAGGTAGAAAGGTAAATAAAGGACAATGTCTGTACACTGGACTGTTAGGGTTTAAAGTTTGCTTGGAGATAATCTTACAACTGAAGCAAGAGAAGCCTAGGATATGCCACTATCTTGTGGTAAGACAAGGACTGGACACTATGATTTGGGTCTCAGTTCTGCACATCATCAGCTCCAGAGAATACTGTGGGGAAAGGAGGAAATATTTTCCTTTTCACTGTTGTTGCACTAGGACTCAGCCCATGCTTGATAACATGCACAAGGTTAGGCAAGTGGATTTTGGGTGCCAGTATTTCTTCTTGAATTAGGATTTGCATTTTTGTTAGTAATAATATCTGTCCCTCCCCAAATACCCCAACTTAGAACTAACTGATATCATATTTTGGAAAGCATACAGAATCTACCAGAAAGAGAGTTGCCTTCATTTTTTTCTAGGGAAAGCAATATTGACATATTTTTAGTTGATTTAAATACAGAGCCTATACATGATAGAAACATGAAGCAAAGTATTGGTAGGTTTTTTGCATGTAAATGATGGTGGTAATACAATTAGCTACCCTCTCATTTTAGGGTATATTGATACTGTAAAAATGAGCAGTATATTATAGTTTTTCTCTTTTCTGTAATTCTTCTCTCATTTATAAAATTCCTTCCTTCCCTCAATACAATACATTTAGAATTGACAGTCTCCACTGGTTTGCACTAAATATACACACATACGCAGATACACATCACACCACATACTGGTTCTGTTTATACTCATCATTAAAGTAGAATACATACACCTGATATTTATTAAAGTAATGTTCCATTAAATCTTTAAAAGGATGGAAAGTGAGAAAACATTACATCTAAATTACTTTCAGGACATTTGCTTCCTTGTTTACAGAAAGAAATATGCCAAAATATTGGCACAAACCTATTAGTAAATACCCAGTGATTTGGCATAGTGACGCCTACCTCATACACACTGGCACTGGTTCTTGATAAGAACATTTTATAGCAAACTGCAAGAATCTGTTTACCTCATTCAGCATCTTTATGTTTTTTTTTTCCTTAAGGTGCTATGGACAGGTGGGCTTAAAACAGGGAAGGAACTGGCATTAGGAAGCTTTTTAATATAGTCACATAAGGAAGATCACATACTGCAAGGATATAAAACCACTGGCCAAAATCAACCTCTCAGGCAATTAAAGATGAACCACAATTACAACTCCTCAAAGCAATCTGCTTCAGGATATAGTGGGAAGATCCCACAGTCCCATACGGAAAAAGGACATTGTCTTTGCAGGAAACTCTTCCCCATTTAATCTATCATTTATAAGGATATCTGATTATAAGCACTTTTGATATTTTATTTTATTTTTCTTTAATATGAATGTGGAGTTCTAGAAACCTGATATGGGCACCACCTATCTCTGATACTCAAATCTTGAAACTATATCACCGTTCAACATGGAATGACTTCACAAAGCATTGCATTAACACACTGAAAATATATAATTTATATCCTCAGGCATTATAAAGCAGGAGGATGAAAGAAATTCAACAGTATGGGGCACTGGTTTAAGAGCATGGACTTTGGAGCCAAAGCACCTGTTAAATTCTTGGCGTGACGCTTATTGTTGTGACTCTACACAAAACCCGAAATCTCTCTCTGCCTCAATGTCATTGTCAGTAAAACCAAGACAGAAACTTGTCTTACCTCGATTTGGAAGCTTAAATGACTTTATGTAAATAGTATGTAATGTAAACTTAAAGTAGTGCTTGGCACATAATCAGTGTTATTTAAATAACAGCTGTTACTTGATATGCTAGTAATAGTAATAGTAATAGAAGCTATTATTATAACTAATACTATATATCTTATCAAAAGATCTCTAATTATCAACTTACTTAATACTGCAAAGGCCCATTTAGGCTATGGGTAAGTGCTCTGATCTTTCATTAGCAATGAAAATGGAAGGATACTTACTGGAATAACAGGTTTCAGAATCTGGCCACTGGGTTGTGAAGCACTCGGCTGGGCATCAGCAGGTGGGCCTGGCGCCGGGTCACTGCTTCTCCTCACCAGCAGTGGAGTGCCTGTAGGACAAAATAAGAGGTCAGAGGCCAAGCGAACCCTGGGGAGAAGAGAGTACATGGTACAATGAATTTAATTAAAAAGGTTTACAACACGCTTTTATGTAAAAACAGTCTATTTCTAAGGACGCCTGTAAATTAATCCACATAATGATCTTTTGTCGTATATTTATAGAATGACGTGGGAACAAAATCTTTCAACTCTCATTTTTCCCCACTTGCATTTCAAAACAAGCCATTGTCCTTAACCAAAAACTGTTAGGCAATGCAAAAGTTGACAATGTGCATCTAAAACTGAGCTAGAGGATGTATTTGAGTATTACAGAGAATGATTATCCCACAGACAAATGAAGAGGTTCACATAGTGCAATTTGCTACTCAGTAGAGCTAGAAGTATAGTTATTAGTGCAATTTGGTGCTTCCCAAATCTTTTGAATGATGATATATACTGAAATAAGTTATTTGCTAGGGTTATAGCATTAATGTCTATTGAAGTACACAAAAAGATTGTTCCATTCTTTTCCTTTTCTCGTAAAGTAGATAAAACTGATAAGGCAAATAAGTTAGTTCTTCTAAAAATATATCCTGATTTCTTTCTAATTTAATGAAAGCTTCCACTATTAAATATTTGAGCCAGTTATTAAATTCTGAAAAAAGATTATACTATTAGAAAATTCAAATGAAATTCAACCTTAGCAGAGCTAGCAGCCTAACTACTCTGCCTGCAATTAGGCCTAAAATAATTTGTTTCATACAAAATTGGCCACTATAGAGGAAACTCTCCAAAAAGTCCGTTTGTGGTTTAAAAATTGCTCTTATATAAAAATTAACTTTTTATTTGCATGCATTTGGGAAAAAGTTGAAAATAGTAGAAATGTAATTCCCCATTCATCAACATTCTAAAAATAACAGTTCTCCAATTCTCATAAGCTACTGCAGCTTATAAGAACATTTTTTTATACCTCACTTTAAATGGCATTGTTATAAAAAGTGAATCTGTTTTGAAGTTTTACAAATCTGATTTTTACATATGCTCCAACATTCTTATTCTATGTACAAAACACAGCCTTACTAATACTTTTAATTCTTGTTCAGATTGAAGTTGCATTTTAAAAAATAATTTCTTTTTAAATAGGAAATTAGCGTGCTTCTTGGGACAAAACACCATGTCAAAAGACAGTATAAAGTCCAAGTACAGATTTCATTACTTCATTTTATTATTTCCCACCTCCTCCACATCCATCTAAAAAATTAATTAGAAAAACTTTTATTGAAGTATAGCTGATACACAATATTATAGTGGTTTCAATAACAGATCTCTTAAGTAAGTGACATAGCAATAGCTATATGGTTGGCTACAGTTCTCATATGACACACTGAACAAAACAAAACAAGTAGGGTAGAACAGGAGAAAGTACTGTAAACTGTTAAAGAGTTCCAGACCTGCAAGAATACTTTTTTCGCCTCCTTCAGTTAATCTGAGGCTAAGTGCTTCTCAGGTTAAGCCCCTGAATTTTGATTAATGTGAAGTGACAAGTCTGTCTAAATATGACATCCCCAGAAGTGAATCATTATCTTTAAAATTAAGAAGAGCATGGGGCAAACGCCATGAAACTGTGTTTGTTTTTAAGCATTTACTCCAGACGAGTACACCACACATCAATGATCTCAAATTGGAGAAGAACAAACAAATAAAATGCAAGCAAAACCAGCATTGGACAGGACACCAAGGTCAAAAAATAAGTTGATGCAGAGGCACAGCAAAGGAGTTTTAGTGATCAACAAGCTTAATTACATAATTTATTCAGCTGAGTCAGATAGATAGATAGATAGATAGATAGATAGATAGATAGATAGATAGATAGATAGACAGACAGATACAGAATAAGTATGTATATGTGAGTGAGCATGTCAGAAAAAGACCTGCTATTTTTCTTGGGTAATAAGCTTTTCTAACAATGCAACATGAGGTAATTTTCCTTCAACTTTAAGGAAATGACTGTTACTCCTTACCATCAGTATCTGACATTTTAATAACAAATGTCAAATTATTTAAGACATAATTTTATAGTATGTGTTGATTTGTGTATTCAATCAATATACCATAGTAATACAGCATGTCTCCTAGAAGAAGACAGTTCAGTTTCATACCATTGTACCAACTATTTAGAACATTAATAAAGACAAACTATAAGATGGCTAGATCTTTCTTAAACATGCTCTCAAATCATTAGGAATAAGTTTTGCTCTCCACTTTTTCTGTATTCCACACTTCAATGTCTCCTGTTGAGTCACCTTCTAATTTTTCTTTGGCTGTCTTAATGTGTTAATAACAAGTACAAGTCATTTCATATTGGAATTAATAATGAGCATCTTTAAATATGAACTGTTATCTCAGAAAATTTTAAACAACCCTTCTCTTGTCAATTTAAAATTTATTTTTTAAATTGCCAAGTCCTACTTGAAGGTAACTGTCAGGAATAGACTTACAACTTAAAGACAAAGAAAGATTTATCCTAGTATATAACAGACGGCAAGTAATCAGAAGTAATGAAGATGATTCAGGTATGTCGTTGGGTATATATAATGGAGTAGAAGGCACACCTTAAAAGCAAGGCTAACTAAAATGGAGCCTCGTGTTGGGGTAAGAAAGGTAAATAAAACATAATCTCTACATTGAAAGAGCTTATAACCTAACAGTAAGATTAGGTACTAAGAACTCTCATGTGTCAGTACAGTGGAAAGGACCAAGAATTTCAAAATCAAACAGACTGAATTCTGCCTTTTGCTTCTCTGTGACATTGGACTGCATCGAGACACAGTCTCATTATTTAAAACCTGGTGATGACAATACAGAATTGATTAGAGTCTGAAATAAAATAAGGCATTCAAGGGGCATGTTGCTGTCCAATATGTAATTTCTACACAGGGAACCCCCTGCCCTTCTCCCATTAAATAGGAGGTAATAGCACCTGCTATTGTTGTGAAATGTTATCTGCTCACAAATTGAATGCTTGAAAGTCAAGTTAATTTTCATGGAAGAATATGTACATTTAAAAAGTAAGACATAATTCTGTGTTTTATGAGTAGGTATAGCCTTACTATAGAGATCGCATCTTTTAAGAAAAAAAAAATGATGGTGTGGGGAGATCTAAAATGGGGGAAAAAAGCTATTCATTTGTACTTTTCAGCTAACTGAGAAAAGACTCTCTTTAGATTTTAGAGGCAAAAGCCCTCAATTCAGCTCAAGAGGACAGCGGTATTCCTTGGAATTATAATTTAAAAGCCATTTGTTGCCAAGGCCCAAGTAAAATAAGAAATGTTATGTACCTGAAAGCATAATAAAGCCTTATACAACTACATTATGCTTTTCCATAGAGTTAAATATTTGGGGACTCACTATGCATCAGCAACTATACAAGGAGTGGCCAGTATTAAGATAAGTAGCCACGGGGCTTACTCTAGGGTTGCCGTTTAGAGAAGAAGATGTGGGAACAAAGAACATTGTAGTATACAGAAAGGTGGGTATCAGTGTAGTAACTTCCTATAAGGGATTATATATGGATAATTGAACCCTTACCAATGAATATGAACACTGTGGACTGAAGTAAGTCCCATTTTATTCAGCCAGATGCACAGAAACTTAGCAGAGTCAGAGAGAAGCAGTCTCCCTCATAACGGAAGAGTTCCTGATCATGTATGTGGCTTCTAATGACTCTGTCCTTGCAGGATAGAATCCTGCCACATTAGGAAAGCTCAATTCTTTCTGGAGCACTGTCCACGTATATTCAGGACCTGTGCTACACCCAGGAAAAGCTTATTGAAAAACAAAGCAAAACAAAAAATCAGGGAAACATTCAGCGTTCTTCCCTTTAAGAAGATGGCTACACTCATCAGCTTCTCACAGGCCGTGAGCCAACGAGTACTGGAGCCAGTTTCCAGGTGCCCATGAGTGATGGCACATCTTCCAGTTCTCAAGCAATCACCATTTTAGTGATGACAAAACTAGAATTCAAAGGGCTACAGTTACTTGTCCAATGTCCCATACATATGTAACTAAGGGAGCCCAGAGGAGAGTCACCTAATTCAGTTTGGGAAAAGGTTTGTGAAAGAGATAGCAACTAGCCACAAGGCTCAAATTGGTACATCAATGACTCACATGATAAACATGCTAACACAAATTAATCTACATAAATATAAGCTTCTGTCTGTGTTATAAAAGCTTTCTCTCTTGCACATGCACCACACACACACACACACACACACACCTGGGTGGATTTATTTCCCCATATTTAGAGGATGTGTTCGAAACGGAGTTGGCTTAAATGAAAGATGATGTATTATACATAAAATTCTGTTTTGGTGATTTTGAAGGATATCTCAAAAAGAGGCAATTATAGAGATCGAAACGAAGGTCCAGAAGAATCACCCACATGATACTACAGTGGACAGAGAAAACAAACAATGGCTTTAAGCATGAGCTCCATGTCAAACATGACAAAGACACATGTTCTAAGTTGTATGGTGAGTAAGAACAGGAATTTATTTAAAGATGGCTAATGATTCTCCTGAGCAAAACCAGAAGGCCAGCGTGTCATCAATATTGGTGCTACTTCATTCTAGGGCAGTTGATACCTGGGGAGTTCCAGGGGGTCCCAGTTAAAGTGCTGACAAGAGATTCTGCAAGAGGTAGGAGACCTCAAGCATGGGAGGCTGGAGGGCAACGAGAAGGAAATGAAAACGGACTCAGCAGTCACAGGCAGAGATGGAATCATACGCTAGAGGAGGACGCAGGAGAATTTGGCAACAACCGCACGTACAGGTGTGAGAAGGAGCATAAGAGAGAGGCCTAACGCCATTCTTACGATTCTTGCTTGGTGAAGAGTGAATAAAGGGACATTTTGGCAACTGCTATGATTCATTTCAGAAAAAAGTCATGAATCTTGGCTCTTGTGCACTGAAGGTTAGAATGATTTGCTTTTAATCTGAGATGTCTTGATACGCATGAGAAATCAGACCTAGATTTTCAGTTTGGCATTCATACAGGTAAGTATGGAGTTCATATTGGAAATCACACTGGCTTCCAGAATAAGTGAAGAGAGATGAACATGAGGTAAAAAAGGGAAAGAGGAAGTATTAGTACAGGTCAGTTATGGCTCGCATGAAAAATAATGATGAAAACAGAATTACATAGTCTCACAGTATCTTCAAAAGAAAGGTATCAACAAGAGATTAAGAAAGCCACAGAGGTGAGACTAGAGAAAAGGTGCAGGATGGAGAAAGAAAAAGGAGTAAACATGATAAATACATACAAAGAGGGGGAAAGCCTGGTCTTTGTAGAGTTTCATTTTTCCTTTGCTCTAAGGGACTACTTCTGTGCTACCGAATTATCTAATCACCAAAACATTTAGTTTGAAGAAAGACAACACACTCTCCTTCCAATGCTACTGACACTTAGGATAACAGGATGACTTATGAATGGGCAGAAATGCTATTGAAATACACCTAAATTGGTAAATATTTCACTTTGATATGAAAATGAATTACAAATGATTAGAAATTTTATAAACTTAAAAAGAGATAAATAGGAAAAGATATATTTTGACTTGTAATTACTACTAATAGGATAACAGTAATAGTATGCAAAAGTTGTATCTTCATTTTATACAGTATAATTTCCTTAATGTATTTTGTAACTAGTCAGCACCTGGATGCCTGTCAATTATCTTGTACTTCACTTGTTGAATGAATCTGACATTAATTTAATGAATTTGACATTAAAATTTGGATATATCTTCTGGAGATATGGTGCACAGAGACTGGGAGTCAGAAAATTTGTCTTCTGAAGGTGGTTCTGGCACTGTGTCATGGCCAGGAAGCTGCTCCACCTCAGTCTAACCTCTCCTCATCTGCTAAGTAAGCATATTGGATAAGCTACACCAAAGTCCTATTCCAGATCTACAAGGAGATAGTTCTGTGATTTATGTAACCAATAAGGAAATGGCAGTTCAGCAAAATAACTTCTTAAGTCTTTTTTGGACTTGATTTCCACTCCAGTGCTATTCACTTGCCACTTTTCTATTGCAGGGTAATGTTCTCCATGTGGGTAGGTGTGTGGAAGTAAAGGTAGCATCTCTTCAAGGTAGTAGCGATTCTTTCATTTAAAGGGTCCACAGAAAAAAGATGTGGTAGAAAGATATGGGTAGATACGGGTAACAGGAAATGGTGGCGGAAACTGAGTAGCATGCACCTTTCCAACAGTGCATGATCTCGCTTACAGATGATTTAAATGCCTTACAGTATTCTTTTCCTATTAATCCTGTTAATACCTCAATTACAAAAAAAAAAAAAGATGAGTGTAGGTAGTACATCATTTGTTTCTGGAGACTAGATTTCCTTTTTTGTGTGGATTTTATGGATGTCAGAGAGGGCTTTTCAACTGATGCCTAACAAACTCCACTGCACTGAAATCTGGAGACCCATAAAGAAATTGGTAATGGTATCAATAGCAGCACGATTTATGGCAAAGTACCGGGAAGAGATCACTTTCGCTACAGCAGTGCCTGACCAGGTTTGGTGTCTGGCCTGTGATGAATGCAGCAACTGTGACTGCTTTCAGACACTGTGATGGGAAAACCACATGAGAGAAACCAAATCAAATTCCAGCAGAATTTTAGCAGTCCAAATCCTTTATAGTGTTAAGTATCACTGCATTAGGAAAGTGACTTGTAGTATTGCCATAAAAGGTGTAAAGAAGTACAAGTTGACTTAGCAGTGTCATTTTTCCTTCTTTTTGGCTTGCAAAAACCATGCCTATTTAGGACAAGATGGGGCTAAGGCAGTAATTCACAGAATAGTCACTAGCTACACAACAGATATGAATGAGCACATGATAGAATATTTTCAGTATTTGGAAAGCTGCTTAGATTGGAGTGGCACTCCTATAAAAACAAGTGAGGGGGTCTTTAACTGACTTGTACTGGGAATTATACTTTTCTCTGAAGAGGGTTATGCCTTCAACTTAAAGTATATTGTCACATTCATGAGAATACATGCTTTTTCTTCTATTGAAGTTTTCACACATCTTATCCAGTTGATATATACAAATCTAGACTTTTACATAGTTTAAACTACTTCAGAATAGCAAATTGCTCATGCTATTTCAATCAGTTTGTGTCTTAGTCACATCTTAGACATTCAGTGGGTCCCAAGTGTTATATTAAGAAAAATGATATGTAATAAAGTGATAGAACTCTCAGTATATTTCAACAATGCTGATAGAAGAAATTCAGAAGTGGTGATGTTAGGTTAGAGTAAAATTCAAAATATTTTTATAAAAGAATAATAATGACAAGGTACAGAGGAGGCTTAGCACAAACAAAGGTCCTGGTTTTTGAAAGGCATACACTCTAAAAAAGGAACAAAACATTAACAAACATTAATAAAACATCAACAAAAAAGGAACAAATCTTTAACAAATAGAGATACCTGGATTAATAAAGCCAAGTAAAGACTTCTAAATCAGAGATGAAAGGAAGCAATTTGACATTTGCGTATCAACCTCTAACTTCTTGTTCTGGTGTTCAAGAACTTTGTTGGCTTCCCCTAACCGACCTCTCTGATTACACATTTTGTGCTGCATTCTTTGCCATGTGGCACATGACAACCAGGAGAGTCTGCCATTGCCTACCAGTGCCCTGCAGACTCTGACCTCAGTGTGTTTACTGGTTGTCCCCTCTAAATTATTATTCCCTGATACTGCAATCAGTTGTAATCTGGTCTATTCTTTATGTCATAAACCATCTCTACTTCTTTGGAACACCCAGATACAGATTTGCTGTGGAGCTAATGAAGTACAACTTTAGGGTCCCTCATTTGCACGGGCCCCTTACAAGATCCCAGGAGGAAACTTAGCAACATGACCATGTGATTATATGATTTTGTAAATTTTACATAAGCAACATAGTTAAATTGCAACAGATTGATTCTCTCTCTTTCAACTCTAATGTACACTCCATCACATTCTCCTTCCTGTTTGGTAAACCTAGAGTAGCAGAAAGCATTTCTGGGATCAGTTAAAAGGAAAATGAGTTGGGGATAGATTTTGTTTGAATATAATGGACTATGTTTGTGTGGTTCTCAGATGCTGCTATGTATAGTTATGACCAGTTGTCCCAGTGAGGAAAATAGGTATATTCCTGCTACCCACTATGTTAGTTCACTCAGCTTCATGATACAAAGGGCCAGGTGCAATGAAATGACTGTGCTCTTTTTGCACCCCGTTATTACAAGGCTTTGGTTACTAGAAGATAAGTAAGACTTGAAATGTACAAAGCCAGAAACTAGTCTACAGAAAATTCCTTCACTCACATGCTGTATAAAGTTGTATGCAATTCAGTATTTAGGTAATTCTATCTAAATAATAGAATTAAAATTCCTATGCTGGTAAGACACAAACATGATGTAACAGTTTCATAGAGTATAGGAATGTTATGTGTGAAGCCCCGCGTTTATAGATCCTAAATACTATTTAAACAACAAAAAGCATTTTGATTAGCCACACTGAAGACTGAATTATCTATTTACATATGAAAATATTATATATGAAAAAGTCATTAAGGAATAGTAGTCAAAAATTTCAGAGAGAAACTTGTAATAGAGTTGTTCAGCCATTAATTAATATGTAATCAATTAACATACTCTTAATCAAGTAGTCGTTTTCATATTTTCTGATGTCTCTAGTATATTAGCTTTGTTAAATTACAAAATTTGTAATTGTGACTTTTTTCTCATTCTAAATCAACATTCATTTTTATGTTTTGTTTTTTTGTTTAAAATTTATGTTCCTTTTCTTAAATAGCAATTTCTCCAAATTTCAAACACGGAGAGCCCTACAAAGTATGGATCTGCTATTGTACCTTCTTCGGGTGAGTCACATTTTTCTTTATCTTATGTGTATAGCTGTATTTTTTTGTCTCCTTTTAATTTACTCATTTAACAAATATTTACTGAATGTCTAAAGTATACCAGGCAGGCTTCTAGGCATTCCGGATATACATCGGTGCACAACACACAAAGATCTTGTAGCACTTGGAGATAGCTAGAGGCAGACTGATACTAACCAAGTACATAAATTAATAAGGGCATTTAAGATAGAGGTGTAGCAAGTTCTTAAACAGGAATATGAGAGAGAGAAAGTGACAGGGAAGGATAGGATGGAGCAACATTGCACTGTAAGCTCTTTGATAGCAAGCAACTCACCTTAGTTAATCACTTGGGATCCCTAGCAGAGTGCGCAGTTAAGAGATGCCTGCTGAATTGAAGGAAATAGAGCTCAAGGAACAAAGATCAACCTCTAAATTCAGAAATCTTTGGAGTCTGAAGTGTCTCAGACAAGGGAATTATTTTTGTTGGGTTCATGCGGGTGGGGGTCTATGCTCCCAATATGTAAATAAATTGCTGCTCTCAGGTTTGTTTGCCTTCATCTAACACTTCTTTTCTTCAGTATCAACATTTATTTTAAAACAGGCACTATTCACACTAATGCAGCATATGTTATCACCCTTGCAACTTAGTGATAAATGAGCATAAAAGCGATATCAACACCAATGTTAAACAATTCCAGTAGAGGCTCTGTAATATTGACTAAAATCCTGTCAATTACTATAGTTTATGAAGGAATCTGTGCCCGGTCAGCTGATCTTTCAGTTTTCTATAGTTTACAATCTTACTTCCTAGATATTTATGAGGTTCATCTACATTCATGAGATTTACGGCAACCCATGGAATAACTAAAGGATAACAGTGGAATTTAATTGAAAAGATGCTTTGGAAGAGCTGACTTTTAAGCAGACTTTTGAAATGGAGAAAATAAATGAATGGATATAAAATGACTAAGATTGGTATAAAATGACTAAGATATTTATGGTAGGCAGATAGATGGGCACATGGTGTCAGAAGCTAGAGATGGACATTCATGCACAGATACTGACAAGTTGGCTAACCCAGAATATAGGCATGAACCAAGTGACAGAGGAGCAAAGTGATCAAGGAGATTAAGGAATTTGGTTAGAAGAACATTACTTGCAGGTCTTAAAATGGGAGAGTTTTAATTTAATCTAGTTTAATTAACTGCGAGGCTTCCAAAGGGCAACAATTTATAGCATTGTTTTCAGGTACTGAGGAAGTGATTAAAATATATTTTAAGACACTGGTAGCTTATGAATACATGAAAAATGTTATCTAGAAGAGTAAGTAGAGATACCTCAGTGGTTTCTCTAGTACTTCTTATAAAAAATATAAAGTGAATCTTAATGTGTGTCCATTGGAGGGTGTTTGAGCTTGGGAGGATTGTTTCATTCACACATCTGGGAGTGTTCATTAGGATAGTGAGGTGGGTTCTGTACCAAGTATTTATGGAACCTTTCTTTTGTCCTAAATTTCAGGCCACAGCCCCATTGAGTTGAGAAGAGCCTCTGAAAGTATACTTCACTATCTCTTTGCAGATGAGAAAGGGAGAAATCAGCACCGCCTTCAGGCTATTCAGTTGCAGTTGCGAACAATTACTGGTGACATCAAAGTACTAAATTCAAATCACCACATCCTTCCTGATAGATGAGAAACATCCACAAGTCAATTTAAGGCATCCTGGGCACAAATCTATATGATTTATCAGCTGCGTTTGAAACCTTTGATCATTACATTTTACTGGATTGTTCAAAGTCCCTGCAGGACTGAAAGAAGTGCTGCATTATGGAGCCACTGTTATCTCTTAGGAACACTCAAAAGATGGTTTTATGCCAATGCCTGTGTGCCCCAAATGTTGTCTTTTGTGTAGTAGCAGCAAGGGAACCTAATGCCTCTTAGGCCCTTGCTTCTGATGTGGAAAACAGAGTTTCTACTTAACAGCACTTAAAATTCCAAAAAGTCAATCAAGTGAAGCTCAATCCAGAAAATACAGGAACTGGGCTTCCATGGCAGGGAACATGGCAAGTGAAAGTGCCAGAGGAAAATCTGCCTCTATCCTGTCCTGGTCCTACATGGAGATTTTTTTCAACATTTATAACTATGGCTTGAGACCTCATTTGTTGACCCATAGCTTCTTCTGAAGCTCAGCGATGAGCTTTGACCTCAGGCACCTTTTACCTTATGCATCTGTAGGCAGGGGTCATATTCTATCACTGATGAGAAACTGGCCCCAGCTGTCCAAGCCTTTGTGACCTCACATGAGATAACTGAAATCTAATCCACTTGAAAGTACCCTGTAAGACCACCCAGGTATTTCACATGGCTGTTGTCTTGCTACGAAATAGGTCCATTACACAAGCTGGGGCACATTATACCAGCAGACTAATTTACCCAGCAGCACAGCAAGGCAATGATCCACAGATCATTATTGACTTTTCTGTGCAACTCCTGACATAAGATTCAATGTATAGCAAAATCCAAAGGCCACAGGTACAAAGTTAGATTGTGTTCCTGAGATTCTTTAGTAGAAGGGGCAAGACACTCTTGCTAACAGCATCACAGCTCTAATTTTCAAAGGAAAGACATTTGGACATAGAGGGCCTGTTAAAACTAAGTTTGGGGAATATAGATTTTGGTTTGAATTTAAAATAATTTATACAAATAGATTTTTGAGAGTCCCAGGAATGACTGGGTTTCAATCAATTAAAATAGAATAAGCCAAGGATTGGAAATCCATGACTATTATAAGGGACAGAGCAAGCAAATTTATATCACTATTTTTCCCACAGGTCCTAGGAATAAACCAAAGCAGAACATGAGATGTTTATTAACTTAAGGGAGATAAATGTTTTATATAATGTATGTAACAAGCCCATTATAGCCGTAAGTGCTACATTACACGAGGTTAGTATTATAACTGAAGAGCATGAAACAGACAATACTGATAAGAGGTCACAGAATAGCAAATTAAAGCATACTGTACTAACATTAGAGATAATCTGATAACCCATTTTAACAACATAGACCCACTACCTGCAAAAAGCATTAAGTTGCAGGTGCTGATAAGAGGCCAGTATCTAAATCAGTCAGTATTTGAACTTGTCAAATGATTCCTGAGACAAGCCACCTTGAATTTGAGATGAAGGATAAAAATCTCATTTTCAGGTCTTCTTAGGGCAAGCAAACTGATACACAATGCTGTTTTCAAAAAAAAAGGCTGACATGGAAAAGGAGGAATTGCCCTTAGGAGCTAAATATGAAAGTGTGGATGCCATCAGAACTGTCTTTATACCATGCTTGTCTAGGTTATCTCATACTATGTTATCTACCTAGATTGGAAAACCCACAAACATGTGCATGCACACAGCGTGGCTTCCACAGATTAGGTATTTGGGCCTCAAAATGAAATAGGTTGAATGCCTAGGTAGGCCAGTGACATTGCTAAATCACTTAATTTGTTCCTTCCACATACACAGTTTCATGGGATGTGTGATGGCTATCTTTCTTGTTCGGGACAATCTTTGGTTGTGTTCTTGAAGTCTATCCAATATTTTCACAAAAGCCTTGTGATACTCCTTGTCCATAGCCCCTGGTCATCTTCAAAAGTAGTTTTTTAAATGGTCTTAGAAGAGAAAAAGACAGCAATTTCAGATTAGATTCATATGTAACAATAAAAAGAGTCACTACCCGGCACATGTTGGATTCTTAGCAAAGCATATGGGATCATATTTTAGCAAGGGATGAGGAAATAGACTCTCCCTCTGGATGGGAGGAACAGAGAAATCACATCATGAAGGGTCAGAGGTACTAAGATGTGAGGAATCTGTGGCCACAAATCAATCTACCACAGCTTCCATGCATATATACTAATTTCATAGCCCTTATGTTTAGAATACACATATCATATACCCTTATGTTTAGAATAGATCTTGTTTCCCATACAAAACAAACATACGGTATCAGTCTTTTAATGCTCAGATTTAAATTAGTTTTAAAGAGATACAAAGACTGAAATAGTTCTGCTATTTGCATATGCTTAGCAACAGCTCAAATATTTATATAAACATATTGGCAGAGGAAATGTTAAGGACCCACATCTCAGTGGGCCCACTGTTTCATTTTAGAAGCAACAAATTTACCTATAACATCCTTAACATTGAATACAGATATGATGGACTGAATGACTAGGAGGGCTACTTCCAACAACTTCCCAGCATTCAAACAATTTAATTCTAACTTACAAAGGTGCCTGCAGTGCACAACCTAAGTTTGTCAATGATGGCTTGCTCTATTTGGTTGCTGTACAGTCACTGAAAGTTTTGTGAAAATATTCAATAAGTAGCTTGAGTGCACTCAGGCATCCTGGGTACCAGACAGAGATCCTGGTACTTTTTCTGCAGTTCACCTCAGGAGAATCTCTTGGTCACTGAAAGCAGGATTCTCTAATTCTGTGGGTTGAAACCATTCATGAGTCTTGAAATCAATTTAATGCATCACGATCAGCAACTATACCATCGATCATATAAAAAAATCATATAGAAAATATCAGACAGTGGTATACATAGTAAAGATAACCTTTGTTTTATAGAACAGGTCTATGCATATGTTTCTGCGTTGCGATGTAAAATGCATTTCCTTGCTTTGAGTCATGGTCAAAAGTGTTTGAAAGGAAAAAAAGCTCTAAAATCTGCTTTCCTATAAGATGCTAAGTAGTACGTTTGCAACCCCATACTGGCTTCAGAAGCCTCTTTTGGGGAGCGGGGCTTACAAACTCTTTAAGGAAAATACAGCTCAGGAGTGAGTCTGATAATCTACTTTCAGAGCTCTGCTGTTTTTAGAGCTGTATGTTCTGTTCAGCATTTATTTTGCTTGGCATTTATGGAAATTTGCTAAGTGCTAGGATCTGTGTTAAATCCTGGTGAAACAAAGGTGGATATGACATAGTCCTTGACCCCTAAAGGGCTCTGAGAGACTGACTTGTACACAGTAATGCACAAGACAATGTCACTAAAGACAGCCAAGAAGTCACTGAAAAGTGCCATAGGAGCAAGGAGGGAAAGTCTAACTGTAACTGTAGGAGAGGGCTTCACAGGAGATTGGACATCTTAGTGGGTATTCACATGCTCATTCACCCACCCGCAGTCCCATCTCCTACTATGTTCAAGGCACCAAAGCAGAAGTTTTTGCACCCGCTGATCCCTCTGTTCTGCAATTCTTCCTCTCTTCCTTCTCCTCTCAGAGTAGTCCTCACATAGTTATTCTCTCCTCCTTTATCCTGGTCAGTTTTCTTCCCTGCACTATCAGAAATACTCTGTGCATCTGTTCATGTATATAATTTCTGAGTCAGCCAGAATGGAACCTTCCTGAGAACAGAGATCTTGTTTATCCTTGTACTGGTGTATGTCCAGACTCTGGCACACTGCCGTCACTGTATAAATGTTTGTTAAGGAAAGAACTGAGTTGGGACAGGTGTGGATTAAACAATCATGCAGGGACAGAGGTGAGTAAGAACTGAGATGCACACAATTAAATGAAAAATAATACTGGTTGCTGATTCAACTTACAAGCTCAGATACAAAGGTATGTGTGTTGAGGGGTCAGGGAATCAGGGTGACAGTTGAGGGACATGCAGTAGGGGTCACCCTTGGACCTCAGAGCTAGGCTAGTATTAAACCCCTACATGTCAGCTCAACAAGAATCCAGACCACTGACCCAGTTCCATGGATACAGAAAAACCAAGGAATCTCACTGCTGATTCTCAAGTATGTGTGGAGTTAAACCAAGGCAGAGAATCTGGAAATCAGATTGCCCATCTGATGACACAAATTCTGTCAACTATCCCAAGGTATCGATTAAGAAAAAAACAAGACATTTATTTATTCCAATTAATTCTTCAAGGTACTAGTGGGAGACAACTCCTCCAAGATGATAAAAGTTATCCATGATGTTAGCAGAGAGCTACTTAACACAGCTAAAGGACGTTATGCATGTGTCATATGGGCAGGTCTGCAAGAGAAATGTTGACATTTGGGGCAAAGTCAGCAGTCCAAAAGAAAACACAGCCAGGCAAGCCTGTCTAATGGTTGCCATGAACCGCTGTGATTATGAGCCACAAGCACAATCACCAGTGTACAGCAGCTCCTGACTAACAGGTGGTGCTTTTGCTATCTAAGTGTCATAGACTGAACACGCTTGTGCCCAATCTAAATTCGCATTAATACTGGAATCACAGCCTGGGGGAGCTCAATATTCCGCTGCTGAAAAGAAGATAACAGCAACAATACAAAGATGCAGCCCTTTTCAGGGCCGCTAGTTAAACCAAAGGCATTTCATCTTTTTCTTGCACCTAAAATGTCATTTTCCCTTGATGGAATGAATGGTACTTATATTCTCCTGCAGAAAGGTGGTTACTGAAAGGCTTTTTCACATACCAAATAACAAACAGGATAAAAAATCCTGGTTATGCTCAGCATCACAGGACACATATCATTAATTTGCCAGAAGACATGGTTTCACAAACAGAGGAAACCACGTGATGGTTAGTGATAACACCCACCTATAACCCTGAAATACACAACCAATTTCTATCGTATGGGATGTGAATAATCTGCTAGGGAAACAAACGGTATGCTTCGTTAACTATCACCATATGAATGTAATATGTACCTGTGAGGAAATTAGCCATAGCAAATGGTTTCTTCTCACCTTAGTCTAGCACGACAAAGAATCAAATCACAGTGTCTTATCAGAAAGAGTTGATCAACATATCTGAACAAATGCCCATTTAATCACCACCTCCATTACCATGGCCAGTAAGTCCTATCATTTAGGGAAAGATTAAAATAGAGAAGAGGTACATTCCCGGGGAAGCATGAACCCTTGCAGAAAATGATGGTGCTCCACACGTGATCATAGCGAACCTCACCGAGGGCCTACCAAGCATCAGGTGCAATTCTAAGCACTTCGTGTGCTTGTTAATCTTCACAGCAATTTTAAAGCTTGAGAATGACTATGACCCTACTGCATACAGCTAAGGAAATGGAGACCAAGAGAAAGTTAAGTGATTCACTCCTGGCCACACACCTGGTACATGGTGAAAATGGGATTCAAACCCAAGCAGTTGCCTTTGAAAGCCTGCACCCCATCCCCAAGCACGATGCAGCCTTCCAAGGAGATTCCCATGAACAAATTAAAGCAGAGGCTGCCAGACCAAAGTCCTAGGAATGCTCATGTAAAGCTGCATTTGTTTTCTTAAGGAAGAACAATGCAGTCTTACTAAGCATCAGAATGGTTGAGTCCATTAATGCATCCTTTAAAGGACAAAAGTCTAACACCCTCAGTTATGCTTAATTCAAGCCATAGAGGAAATATTACTGTAAAGAATACCCTTTAGCATTCTTTTCCTGGCTGCAGTACAACATAGGGTGTTTAGCTATATAGCTGTATGGCTAGAGCACTGTAATTAGGGTTCTTGGGAACTGGCAACAGGGTCAGGCTCTTTGTAATCCCCCCATTCCCCCCAAAAAACCCCGCTGCTAAATAAATACATGAAAATAAAAATAAAGTGGATCATTGGGCAAAGGTGTGCGCACCAAGAAAGATAAAAACCCAGTGACCATAGTTACCAGAGGCAACTCCTAAGCTTTCCCTTTCTCCCATTTCCTTTGCTGGGAGGCCAAAGGTGGGCACCTGTCTTAGCGGCACTGCTGCCATGCACGATTATTATTTTAATCGACATTGTGCTGTGTTAATGAGTGCCAACCATGTGCCAGATGGCGCTGAAACAAAGCCTTCTCTGCAGTCCCGCCCACTGGGACCCCCACCTCTCCTCTCTGTGAAAGCGATCACAAACGTGGTAATGAGCTAACTCCAATGCAACCCAACTTCTAATCCCCCTGACACTTTCTGATTGGGCACGGCACCAAGATTTGGAATAGAAAAGGCACCTGGAGTGCTGTCGGATGATCTCTTCAGGGATAATGGACCAGGGAACTGAGCCTGTAATGATTTCATATCAGTTTGTTCAAGTTCAGTTGCTATTAATTGGGTTCAAGTTCAGCTCCAGTTCACACAATCTAAATAAGTAGCTGTTGAAACCAGCTTAGTGCCTGGCACAGTATGTATCTTTGTAACTAACAAGAAGCAAGCAAAAGAGAAAGATGTAGAGGGACACCTTGCATCAATGTTGTCTAGTGTATACAGTCTGCCTAGTGGACGTGTGAAGTGAGGAGAGGGAAACCCAACAGTGCTCTGGCTTGTTAGAATCGTGCACGGCCTTTTTGCTTAACAAATGTTAGTATTCTGAAGAAGTGCACCTGAAAACAGTTTTAAACACAGTAAAACTTGTACAATATTCCTGAGAACAGCTACAGGCAAAATGCTGGCATGAAGTTAGCATGGTTTTAGGATCAGACTTGCTCTGTACTTTCCCACCCATGGCAAGTCTAAGGTATTAATTCTACTGTAAACTAGGTAAAATTTGAAAAATAAATGTTTTAGACAAATTCATTGTTAAACAGAGAAAAAGTGATACCATGGAGAACAAAACAAAACAAAACAGGGCTTTGCATATTTTATAGGAAAAAATCAATCCTAAATCTATTTTGTTCTAGCCCATTAAGATTCACTGTAAGTTGGTTTCACTAGAATGGAATTTAAAATACATTTCTAAATATCATTTGTAGGAAATTTTGAATGGAAGCATTTTTCGATTCAATGCTAGCTAGCAAATTCTAATTTCTGTTAGAATTCAGCCATAAATATTATGCTTAAAAGTGGACTGGTTTGAGAAGATACAGGCATGGTTATTTAGTAAAGTAATATAATTATTTATTGAAGGCAATATGTGTAGGTAATATTACCTAGGACATATAATAATATCCAATTTTTATGACACAGCAATATACCATTTAAAATATAACTAGATTAATTTAATTTGCTATAAGCATTCAATTTATTATTTTCTATTTATATTGTTATATCTAAACAAAGAAATAAGTAGGTGATTAAAAACAGCAAATCATGGAAATAAGGGTAATAGAAGGTTCAAATTTATTTGAAAAAGTTAACTTCTGATATTTTTTATTTTTTTTTCTTCTCTAAGTAAAAAGTAAAAGGTGTTTTGACCAGGTATGAAGAATTTGGCACCTTAATAATGCACCTGAACTACAGTTAAGTTAAGGGAAAAAACGTGGTATGGAATCAAAAAGACTCAGATTCCCTGTTTCTTCCATTTCCTTGATATATGAATAGATCACGTTCCTTAACTTTCTTGAGTCTCAGTTTCCTCACATTTGAAGTAAGAATTAGTAGGAAAGAAAGGCACAGGGTCATTGAAAAGAGTAAGCAAATGAATGTATAACATGTCCAGCCAAATGCCGACAACATAACAGGTGTTCAGTAAATGTTGTCCCTTCCTGCTTGCCACACAGCAATCCCCCACACTCTGGTTCCACTTGGTAGTCAGGTCTTTTAGACATCTCCAGAGTCAGTCTGAGAAGTTGCTGGAAAGTAACTTTAAAATGTGAGCCACAGTAATTTGTTTGCCCAGAATCAGGAAAATGTACAATATACAATTTGCTTGCCATCTGCAATGCCTTTCATTGTTTTACAGCAAAGTCTAAATTATTTTGTCCTAGATATTCTAGTTATTCATAATCCATTCCCTACCTTTCAGAAGAAAGTTTTTAAATTGGGATTCAGCCAGTGTAGATGTATCTCTATCAAAGTATTTCTATTGAAATAGTCCTTTGCAGGTCACCTTTCCAGTTGTAGATTTACCTACCTGTCTAGGTTCAATGAAATCATCCCCATTTACTGTGTTTGTTCTACTAGAAATTCGCAGTTTTGAGGCAACCCTCAGGTAACTGCTTTCTCTGTCCTTCTGTCAACCATCACCTTTCTCTGAACTCTTGTCACCTTACCGCTGAAGTGCTCTGAGGCAAGATCATTTAGGGAGCCCCTTCCTGGTCAAATTTCCAGTTCAAGTAGTCTTGGTCTCTGGAGGAAAGGCCTCTGGCAGGGCCTCAGGTCAGGCGGATGGCACCCATCTGTTTCCTGTTAGCCTGCCAGGCTTAACCTTTGCCTGTTTGCTTGACTCTGCCCATCTCCGATTTCAGATTGAGAGCTCAAGGACAGAAGTGGAGTAAAATGGTCCCAAATACCAACCTTGAGGACAACCCTACAATACAATCCCTAAACAGAAGCGCCCAACCTCCATGGCCCTGACATTTTAAAATTTGGAGGAAAAAGCCACCTTTAGTCAAGATTATCCATCTGACTTGGATAACACACAGACAGAAATTTCAAAAATACCTTCGTACATAGAACAAGTCCCCTGAATATAATAAGCATAGATGGTATCCCCCAGACCCTTCATAAATCATCAGTTCCCTAAGTAAATACAATTATAAATGTAAACTGACCTGGTAATAAGCCTATTTTTATCTGAACATATAAAATAAACTACTCCCTTGTTTTGTATTCATGAATTTATAAGAAGAATATTTTTTTCCCCAAGGCCAGTGAGAACCTGTCTGCATTTATGAAATTTTAAGAAGAGTTTAGAGGGAAGAAGAACAGCACTTTGATTTAATTCAACAAATGTTAGATGCACTAAGCACCTACTTTGTTTCTGGTTCTATAGGCAATATTAAGTAGTATAAACCCAGTCCTTTCCCTTAAGGAACACACATAAAATAATGCAAACAACATAAGATAATATTATCACTAAGTACAAGGCTGAGCAGTACAAACCTCCTAAGTTCTGTATAACGACTAAAACAGGAACATGTCAATGTTGTCCAAAAAGTTAGAAGAGTTTGCAATGAGCAGGTGAGCTACATGTCACCCAATACTAAGTATGGGATGGGACTGATAGAGAAAATAGGAGGAGTCATTTTAAGTGAAGGGAAATGCAAAATCAATGACCACAGTGGTAGGAATGATCACAGCACACAGAGTTGTGAGGTGGGTGGCTAGGAGGGGTAGGCACACCCAAATCACACTGGTTATATTGAAAAAGCTGCTTTAGGCTGGGAATATTGGGTGTGTAACGAACTTACCCAAACCTTTCCATGGAAGACTGAAACTTTACCACCACTGAGCCTCGTGCTATAGCATTAATCTGGAAAAAGAGACTCCAGGGAACACTCCAGGCCCTATTTCTTGGCCAGTTCTCTAAGTCACTCTGACTTTTATGTTTCTACCCCTGATATCATTTTCTCTATATATACTTTCTCCCACTTTCTGTCTTTGTCACTCTGACACTTTTCTTTCAAGAATCATCCATTCTACTTTCAGGGAAATGCAAATCAACATCACAATGAGGTACCACTTCACACCCAGAAGGGTGACCATCATAAAAAAATACAGATAGTAGCAAATGTGTGCGAGGATGTGGAGAAACTGGAACTCTTACACACAGCTAGCAGGAATGCCGTGCAGTACAGAAACTATGGAAAATAGCCTGGCAGTTCCATACATGGTTGACTACAGGGTTACCATGTGACCCTGAAATGCCACACCTAGGTATATATCCAAAAGAAATGAGCACATCTAGCTACACAAAAATGTGTATACAAATGTTCATAGCAGTACTATTAACAATAGCCAAAGAGTGAAAGAAACCCGTATGTTCATGAACTGATGAATGGATAAAATGTGGTACATCCATTAAACAGAATATTATTTGGCAATAAAAATAAATGAAGTACTAACACTTGCTACAACATAGATGAACCTTGACAACATTATGAAAGCCAGTCACAAAGGACCACTTATTGCATGATTCTGTTTACATGAAATGTCCAGAGTAGGCAAATCTACAGAGACAGAAAGTAGATTAATAATTGCCTGAGGCTGAGCTAGAGACTGGGGAATCAGGAGATGTTGCTAAGGGGTGTAGGGTTTCTCTTCAGTATGGTAAAAATATTCTAAAATTGTGATGATAGTTGTACAATTCTGTGAATACATTAAAACCACTGAATTATCAATTATATCTCAGTAAGCTGTTAAATCAAAAGGAATCATCCATTCTGATGACTTTAGGTAAAAATTATTTTTATTGTATAAATCATAAAATTCCTAGTTTCTTAGAGCTCGGGTAGCTGGGGTTTAGTCATCTGCTAAAACATCTTTGACCAAGAAAGTGATACAACTGATATATATCTGTAGAAGCAAGAACTGGGAAGTGAATAAAATTAAAAAAAAGAAAATTTAAGTTTATTCAATATATTTTTCCTGGGAGGACGTGATATTTATTATAATAACAACCATATTGCATCTGTTGGTGAGGATAGAATATTCTGTCTGTGCTAGGGAACTGGCCCAGTTCCCGTAAGTATTTGTAACCTTAGACTACCTATCTGTAGGCCAGATACCCCTTTTCATGCTCAGCATGCCGTTGCAAAGGCAGATATGATTGCCTCGTTTGACAGAGAATGAACCCAGGACACAGATAAGATCATAAGCTGCTGAAGATCCCAGATATGTGCGGCGGAGCCCAAGTTAGAGCCCAGGTCTGTCTAACTCCCAACCCTGCACTTTTTCCTCTGCACGGCAATGGTTTCCAGACATAGCTTCCCTCTAAATGGAAAAATGGGGAGTGGGAGGTGGCAGGGGTTGGAAAGGAAGAATCCATAGAATTTGCACAGCTTTGAGGAGAATGCTTTGTTTCTAAATACACAATCATAGATATTTAGATAGAAAAATCCTTCAGGAGAGAAGGGTAATTCATCGGGCTGCCCAAGCTTAATAGAAATATCTCTTATGAATAATCAATTCCCTTTGTTTTAATTATTTTTGCATTGAGTAACCTTGTGCCCTCTGATTTGGTCTCTTGAGTCAACTTCTCTTGGGCAGGTTACCAACCCCAGCTCTTGAAACAGATCTTTTCCCTATAGTAAAGTGATCAATTGTTGTAAGGTTCACACATCTGGCTTTTATGAATTTTGGCCCTTAGAGCCTGTTCATCGTTGGGAAAATTAATAAAATGGTATGTGTCAGCCCTAAAAGCAGAGGAGCCCATTTATATAGACCTTACCGTGGTCAAAGGATTTTCACATTTACTCCCTGCCATAAAGAGGTTAATGTCTCTTAAATGCATCTCTCTACCATTTCCACTAACACCACCTTAGGTTCAATTATATGTAGAGCTGAGAATTCCAGACAGTATTTGCTTTGTGATTAGCCCAAAGTAATCAGTTTTGGTTTAGATCCTCCTCACTTCTTGACTTTGATGTAAAAAACACCCAGTTGGTTTTGCCAAAATGGGTTTCTTTTTGCTAACTCTAGTTCCTTCTAGCATGAAAGTTAACAGACTGACATAGAATCAAATCCTATCGCACACACTTTTAAAATGTGTATAACTTTGAGCAAGAAGTGTAACATTTCTAAAACTCAGTTTCTTCATACATAAATGGAAATAATGATGGAATTCATCTATAAGATTGTGAGGATAAGAAATTAACACAAAGTGATCAGAATACTGCCTGAAACACAGTGTCTGAAAAACTTCCTTGGAAAGAAACGATCCCACAGGTTAAACAGAATTTGAAAATCAGTAGACTAAATAGCCATTCATGTCTCCGATAGTTCCTGAGTGCATGTTCCAGGCAGGGTCTTCATCTAAAGAATGAGAGTTGGGTATGTGTACAACACGTGTGGAGGCCAGTGTGTCTGAGCACGAAGAACAAGAGGGTAAAGGGCATGACTGGAGTCCACGGTGGTAGGAAGCAGTCAGTAAAGATAGGTCTGGCAGGTGGGGAAGGGTATGAATTTCATTCAATGTGTCATTATAGTCAGTCATTACAACTCTCAGCCATTACAAGCTTTCACTGCCATGATCTGATTTATAGAATATTTAACATTTTACATTTATATTTTATATTTAGAGTTCATATTTTAAAAGATAGTTTAAGTGGTTTTGTGGAGAATGGATTGTAGAGGAGATGACTGTAATTGTACTAGAAAGACATAATAGTGGTTTGACCTAGGCACTTAAGACAGCTTTGGGATGTATTTTAGAAATAAAACCAATTTTTCCAATTTTTATTTCCAGAAAAATACCTTAAGAGAAATGGGCAGAGAAATGCTTTGGGCAGGCAGGCAAGACTCCGAGTTACAGGGATCATCAAGCAAGCCAAGATAACAAGGCTCACAACTGGGAAATAGACCCATTCATCCATTCACTCACCTCTTTCTTACTGAATGGCTAAGTATCAGGCATTGTGCTTACTTGACTTATTTGGATCCTGGGCAACCCAAGCCAAACAGGGCCAGTTGTTCAAGATTAGGTATGAAATCCCACTGCATAAGAAGAGGTTCCCAACAGTTGAAGTGAGAAGTATGGATGCAAAGGACAGAGCAGACACCAGCATCCTTTATTGCTTCATCTAATTTGTCAGTTCCCTCATTCATTTTATTCATTCACCCACTCACTTAGTATCATTCAAGGCAATAGTCAATATTATTAAGTTGTGAAACTCAGGACTGGATAATACCAAGAAGATATAAAAAATTAGGCATCAGTATCTTCTAGGAACTGCTTACATCTTGTCGAGGACAAAGACATGTAAACATGTCAGTTAATGTGAGGTGCTAAAATAAAAATATACTTGGTGATTGTTCATGCAACACATAGACTGTGACCTGTGCAGCCTACAGCACAGACTTACCCACATAAAGGCCCCAAGACAAGAACACTCCTTCTGCCTAAAACATACTCAACTTAAATTCCTCTTTACAGGGGTCTTCCCTAACTAAACCGGGTTATCTGAATACTCTCAACCTCAGACCACTTCTCAGAGTTTGCAGTTATGCGCTTGTTAAATGTCAGCCTCCTCCATGAACTACAAGCTGTGAGGGATGTCTGCCCTGCTCTCCACTGTATTCTCTCTACAGCTAGCACTGTGTTGGGCACAGAGGAGATCCTCAATAAATATTTGCCAATAAATGGTTTTTTTAAAGTCCAAGATAATTGTGGGCACATTTAGTTAGAGCATGACAAATATTCTTACAGGAAAAACTATTTGTCAAAGCCTAGAAGTATATGTTGATGAATAATGTTGCTTAGGCACCTTCTCTTCAGCCTGCAAACTGGGGCTTCCCGGTTGTGAATTAGATATCCCTCTCTTTGTTGAATCTATCCCTTCATGCTCTGTACCTGAGAACTACAGATAAGAAGGTAGTTCTACCCTGCAGACTTCAATAACTGCACATGTGACAGTCAGACATCCAAATCACAAATGTAGAATGACAGAAATCTACTTGCTCCTGCAGAGAAGTTAAAACAGCTGTGGTCGAAGTCCAGCTGTCAGAAAATTTCTGGGTTTTGCAGACATTTTTGAAAAGGACATAAGGAGTCAGGTTGATATTAGTGACACCATGAAAATAAAACTAGTTTAATTTTTATTTGGTGTATGGTTCAACTCTTATTTTCATTTAACTTTAAGCAGCAGCAAGCCAATATGAATACAGGAAGCCTTTTCTAAGAATTCTCCAAACTCCAGGAGTTAAGTCAGTGAGCAGGACAATTCTGAGGGCTAATTCTACAGCTGGCTGTTGACAAGGTGAATTTACAGACACACAGACAAAGATGGGAAGATAAAAAATAGATGAAATGCCCTTGCTGTCTATAGATCTCACAGTGGGGTAACTCTTTGGTCCCAAACCCTCTAAATCGTTCCATCGCTTACTTCCCTCACCCGTGAAACTGCAACTGCGATGATACAGGTCATGCCACCCTTGGGCCCCCTGTGGTACCTCAGCAGTTGCTCATTTAAAATGGTTTTCAGCCTCTGATGCTGATCGTGATCCTGCAGACACGGATGCACAGCACTGTCAATCACCTCTCAAGCATCATCTGGGACTTCTCCCTTGTGCTTCCTCAGCTCCTAGGCATTCCTGAGGCCTGCACGGAGAATGGGCTTCTGATTCTTCTCCAACTATCTTGTCCCCATGCCCAGTATTAGGCAATGAATTTCAGGCCTTTTCCCAAACTGAGTTCCGCCACACCAGTGTGACTGCCATCCCACGCCCTCTCACAGCAAACAATCGAGAACGACTAGATATTTTGCTCACTAATGTGGGGGTGGGCATGGGGGTGCTCCTGGCATCCAGTGGGTAGAGGCCAAGGATGCTGCTAGACAACCCACAGTGCACAATGCACAGGACAGCCTGTCCACAGCACAGAACCTCCCAGCCCCCAATGCCAGCAGTGAGAGGCAAGGCCGAGGACCCTGCGCCCCACCACAGGACACACCAAGGAGCGAGAGAATAGACCTTAGACAGTCTCTCTGGGGATCATGACCTTCATACACCACACAGTCCAAGAAAGGAGAGAATGAAACAGTTTCAAACATCTAAAAATGACTATTTTGAATAATTAAACTACAGTTATGAATTTTGAATACTAGAAGAAGACTAGATGAAGAAAAAGAAGACCACAGAAAGTAAATAAGAATTGGCATTTGAAGTACAGACAGTCAAAACCAAAACAGGGTAACAGCTCTGCGCCTGCCAGGGGACGTCTCAGATGGGAAGCCACCACCTGACCAAGGAAAAGCACATTTGCTTCTAAATTCATGTTGGAATTAAGAAGAGAGAGGCAGGGGCCTCGCCTGCCTGGTACAGAGTCAGGAGTCAGGTATAGAAAACACCACTTGGATTATAGGTCCATCAGAAAAAAACTTAAAACCTTAAATATATCATATTCTTCTTATTCTTGACAAGCAGAAGTTACTAATTTTTAAATATTTTAAATATAGCCTTGTAAAAGTGTTATATTTTGGAAGTACTTTCATTTGGGAGTTCAGGATGGTTTCTCATGTGTCTGATATCTAGCAGTGTAATGAATTACCCATGAAATGACTTTAGTGGTTTCAACCTGATGTACTGCATAAATATTTCCAACTTGTTTACAGCTTTCTTTCCATGATCTTAACACTGTAAGGAACAGGCAGATTTGAACATTGAAACAGAACATAAATACAGATACACTTGAGATATATGTGCAGTTAAAACATTATCCTTAATGCAGTTGCATGAGTTAAGCAATGAAGCGTTTGTTGTGATTAATGCTTTAAAGAATAGTCCAAGATAAATCCCACATCCTCCGAATTCTAAGCTGACATTATACTACTGACCATTTCCATCTGCTCTTCTTTGCACTAGCCTACATTGTAAAGCAGCCAGAAATCACAGGAGTCATGGAAAATTAAGCCTGTTCTATTCTCATCTCAAAAGCTTTGGGCAGGATAAGCTGATTAGTCTGTTAACATTTTGAATTCTTCCACTGAAAGTAAACTTTGTAGAAGACACTATTTGTCAAGTGTATACTCAAATTATACAAGCAGAAAAAATGGAAACACATGCTAAACAGTAAGTTAAATATAGAAGTTAATCCATACTAAAACCATATCACAAAGACAGTGGAACAGTAAAAAAAAAAAAAAAGATTAAGGCCACAAAGACAAAGAAAACTGGAGAGAAAAATGAGAACAGGTGAGTGAGACCAACAAAATGTTGGAAGATGGGGAAATGGAGACACAAGTTATTATCTTAGCAGATGGGAAGTTAGCTGGAACCTCAGGGACTCTCACAGGTGGGGAAGTCAATTGAAACTGCAGAAACCTAGCCCAGGAATTTGGGGAACCAGGTACATCTGAAGGCCTGAGAGCAGGCAGGCTGAGAGAGAACCTGCAAGATGCCCAGTGACGTCTTGCCCCCCTTCCTTCCATCAGTCTGGGTGCCCCAAGGCTGCCTCCCGCCCCGCCCCCTCAGCCTCGCACACATCCAGTTACACTCCCAGGGGAGGCTCCCCAAAGAGGTCCTGTGTTGTGAGGTGCTGGGAGTGAAATGCAGAGCGGGTGCAAAGCACTGGGGCTGAAAACCAAAGAACTAGGTGGAAGTCTGAATGTTAAACAGTGAGAGTCCTTCTCTCTTCCAAGCGAGGTTCCCAAAACACTGACATTCAGGCTTAATGCTGCGAGCAAGGAGCCCGGAGGAATCTTCTCTGGGGAACCTAAGAGTCATGGTAGCACTCCTCCACGATGCCCCCATGATCACTGCTTCCTGGATTCACACTCTTGTAGTCCCTCCTGCACTGCTCCTGAATCAGTCTATTGGGTGAGTAACATAGGGCAGAAATATTTGTATATCATCTCTGAGGTCAGGTTATAACACTGCATGTCTGTCTTGGAAGCATGCTCACTTGCTTCTCTGGGGGCATTCGGCTACCGTGCCCTAAGCGGCCTTATGGACACAGCCTAGTAGTGAAGGACGGCCAACAATCATGTAAGTACAATCGTGGAAGTGTAAGAGTGAATGTGCTGACCGAGGCAAGCCTTGAGATGCTGCTGCCCCAGCGGACAGCTTGGCTACAATCTCTCAGGAGACCGTGAGTCACAATCACCCAGTTAAGCTGCTCCTTCGTTCCTGACGCTGAGAATCTGTGTGAGAAGGTATTTGTCTTTTTAACTTTCTAAATTCTGTGTAATATGTAGATAACTAACACAGGACCTGTGGATAAAGACCTTCAGGAGTCCTGGTGGAAAGGCGAGATCTCTGTCCAATCATCTTAAAGGGGCTTTACCTGACTAGGAGATGCTCACCACTAACCACGAGACCCGTACGCAGAGAGCCTACCATCAGCTTTCTTTGAGGGCCCTTTTTGAATATGAGCAGACAGATGAGGATAACAGACAATTGAGAAAAACCTCTAAAAGAAATGCTCAAAACAATTGGAGAAAAGGAACTCAGACATAACGACATAACGCAGGCAACATGAGGAACACTGAACACAATACTGAATCTTGAAGACAAAAGTTAGATATTATATTGGTCACGTAAAATAACATGATGTAAGAAGGAACATTTGGAAAACAAGAAAGAGCTCTTAGAAATAAAGTGTACAGGATGGAAAATTTTTAAAAATGCAAAAGTATTAGAAGATAAGTTTGAGGAAATCTCCCAAAAAGTAGTGTAAACACAGACATGATAAATAAGAGAGGAAAAATAATAAGTTAGAGAATCAACCCAGGTCTTTCAGCTTCCAATTAATATAGAATCCAGAAAGAAAAATACAGAAAATATAGAAAGGGGCATTAATTGTCAAATAATACAAGACAGATTTCCAGAATCAAGGTATCCAAACTTCTAGATTTAAAAGTCCTACTGGGGTCCAGCTCACTGAAACGACATATATTTGATAATGTATATCACTGAATTTTCAGACCTAGAGTAAATAGAGGATTCAGAAGTTTCCAAAGAGATGGAAAAAAAAAATGCATGCACAAGATCTAAAATGAGAGCAGCATTATACTTCTATAAAGCAACACTGAGGGCTGGAATATAAAAAAGCAAAGGCTTCAAAATTCAGAAGTAAAAAGATTTCCAGCCTAGAGTTATAAATGCAGCCAAACTATAAATCAAGTGTGATGGTAGAATGAAGGCATTTTTTTAGAAATACGAGGTCTCAAAAAAGGTTTGCTCTCATGCAATTTTTCTTAGAAAGCTACTGAAGGAGTGCTGCATGAAGATGAGGGAATAAACCAAAAATGAGAAAACTTGAAATAATGCTAAAGAGGGAATTCAACCTAGGAATGGAATGTGAAGGGAATGAAAGGAATCCTCAGTATTCGAGCTGTGCATAGACCTTGAGAGAAACCAGGAGACAGTGAAGGAGAAAAGACCCGAGGAAGATGCCAGTAGGAATGACCCCAAGAAACAACAGAACCCGGTGGGCTGGCAGGTGCGGTCACATCGCCAGGCCATTTTAGCTTTCTGTTGGATTGTGAAGGGATGAGATCTGGCATCAAACTTGGTGGCACACCACAGTATCAAGTAAAATCGTGTTTCCAACCTGTTGCATGTTCATCAGATAAACTGACTACCAAGTAATGCATAACCTTTGTAAAGGAGCCCCACAACTGTATTATAGGCACAAAGGGTCTCTTTTCATTGAAGGGACTGAACCATTAATGCGAAAACCAGCTCTTCTAATGAGACTGTTTCTAAGCTTCCTTTAGTACAAGTAGTTATAAAAGTGGTAAATGTCCCCATCCCTACCTTCAGAACAAATTTTTCCTTTTTCTTTAAAGAAATGTGCCTTTCTCTGCCATCGACCCAACTGACTTTTGACATCACTATTAATATTTTTAGAAATGTGTTTTTGAAAAGCCCATTTCCTACCTCTGCCTTCCACTTGATTGCTCTATTGTATTTTCCAATGCTAAACAATAAATGGAAATCGGCTTTATGTACCCCTAGACTAAATAAATAAACTGAGAACTAAAAAAGATATAAAGGATAACAAACTTTAAGTAAAGAAGAGGGAAAAAAATAACTATTTCTCAAGTAAATCAATTTATGACTTGCTAGAAATGATGTAAGCCAGGAGATAAGTTAGCATTTCTTGTTGCAGTGACATTCCACATACATTATTTCTGGGATTTATGGAAAAGTCCCTGTTTTAGTAATGGCAATTTTTGTAGCAGAGAGGTTAAGTAATTTTTCCAAGATGACTCAGCTTCTAAGTAGATCACAGAGCTACTATCACAGTCAACAATCAACTGCACATGAGGGAAGTTCAGGAATGAATATTACCATCCAAGTTAAATGAGAAATAATAATGATAAAGCAGGGATTGAGAAGAAAAAAAATACTTCAAAAACATTAAGTGAAATTAAAAAGTGCCTGACAGCATAGGAAGGATACAAATATTTGCTGAGGGCATTTATTTATATAAACTCAATTAACAGATTTGATACCATATTTTTACATTGCATGATTAGTTCTACTTTGACGTAACTTTAAGGAGATGCAGGCATATGGGATATGCATTAAAATTAAAATAATATGAAATTGGTACCATCGAAACATATAACTCTGTGATATGACTACAGATTGGAAGATTCTATGTCAGCTAGCCCCAAAATTTTGTAGAAAGAAATTGATATCGAAAGAGTCATAGAATACTGTAGTAAGGGAGTGCTTTACTAAGAAATTACATGCATTATGATCCCATTTCTATTAAAAAATAGAGTTTAGAAGTATATATACCTAAATATTAAACTGCACTTATGATTACTTGTGGGTAGTGGGATTACAGCAACTTTCACTATCTTCCTTTTGGTAACTAATACTGTATTTTTAAGTTCTCCGACAGTGAGCATATGTTACCTCAGTATTAATTTAGACCTAGGGAGCTGGATTCAAATTCCATACCTTTAAAATCACTTGCTAAGAAATTAATAGGTAAGTACTACTTTTCACTACTGGCTCCAGGCACCCTGCTAAGCTCTTTACATGCACAATCACACCTGTACTTCATGACCACCCGTAAGGTAGGTGTCATGTGTTCCCAGTTCATGGAGAAGCTAAGAAAACTGAAGTGTCCACTCTCATCTTTGAAAACGTAATTTAGTGATCTAGTACAGTAACATTTTTCTAAGCAGGCAATTTTAACCAATAATACCATTAACTATCTGAAAATGAATACCCCCTCAAAAAAAAAGAAAAAAGAAAAGGCAAAACCTACTTGACTGTTAAAAGAACAGAACCTACACCAGAGGGTTGACTGTGTGGTCTGAAAGTGAGGCTTAATAGGATCATAATAACTCTCCCACCAATTCCTGAAACTGTGCTCAGGAAGCAGGAGAGTGTGGCAGAAAGGCTGCTGGAAAATAGCAAGGGCGAGAGATTGAAAGCCTGAAGTAAACGCGACAGGAATCTTGAGAACACATCAGGCTGAACTGATGAATAGCACATCTCTCATTTTGGCTGAGATGCTTTATGTCTAATTTCTGGTTTTAATTCTAATAGTTCTTTTCATGTACTGAAAGTGATAATAAAGAGAAATGCAATATTTATTTGCCATATGTATCTTAATTTAATTTATGACAATATTATTGATATGTATTGCCTTGGCAACTTAATATTTTCCACAATGGACATGTATTACCATCATTTCATTTCATTTCCTTCTGCCTTCATAATATTACCTTAACATTGTCAGAAATTTCTCAGGATAGCGATGCAAATCAAAGCTTCATTACAAAGCCCAGTGAAATAAGGCATTATTGCAAGAACATTTCATGAAAGGTAACTACTGTGCATGCTTAGGGCCTGAATTGAAATGATAAAATATATATTTCACTTATTTTTATTAAGAAAAAACTTTTTTCTTTATTTTTACAAAAAAAATAAATAACACCTCATCTTTCAAATCCTCACTCACTAATTCATTCACTCACAGGGAGAAGAACTATTTCAGAAGCAGCACAGGCTAGAATATATAGGATATTTCTCATCACACACACTGACAATGAACTGAATGATTAAATATTCTCTTCTACTGTTCCTTAGACAGGAACAAAAGAGCCCCCGGGGCTGAAGACATAGAAGGGGTAATTTCAAGAAGCAATAGAGTGATAGCCCAAGTTTTAATAAGAGTACAGGCATTCCTCCACTACCTCACTAACCTAGTCCATCTTCTGAAATGTACTGACAATGAAATTTCCTGAAACTCTCCTAAACTCTGTTTCTGAAATCCAGTCTAGACTGATCAGAGAAAAGGGCTCCATGCCTCCTCCCAGGACCATTTTGGCAATTGACCTTGACATCTACTAAGTGTCTACAACAAGCCAGTTTCCACGCTAGAAACCAAGCTAAGACCCAAAGCAAGCTGTATCATGGCCCCTTTGTGAGGCTACAGGGAAAATCTGACATGCACAAATAGTTATATTTATTTAAAAACATTAAAATGGTCAAACTCAGAGAAACATAGAATGATGGCTATAAAGAATTTGACTTTTGCTCTGTGAAAATAAAGGAGACCTCAGTAAGAATGGACATGGGAAGCCCTAAAGGGGGGCTCATGTACTACCCCTGCAGGAAGCAGCATACTTCATAGTCCTCAATAGCAGGAAGCTTGCTTTATACGCGCCAGCAGAAGGATGAATTTCCCCTTGCCCAGCAACAATCCAGACAGTGAACAATCCTCACACTCAGCCAATGAGAAGCCATAGCAGCCCCTTCCAGCTTCCTTCTTTCCCTTATAAAAAGCAAGCCCTTTTCGTCTGTTTTACAGAATTACCTATGGTTCACCATAGCTTGCTTGTCCCAAGTTGCAATTATCTGCTCTTTTGGAATAAACTCATTTTGCTTGTAAAATAGCTGACTCTTTTGCTTTTTGAAAATTAATATTACATAGTAATCCGAAGTGGGATCTGAAGCAGATGAGCCCCTGAGGGACTAAGACCCCCCAAATAGTGTGACGTATACCCTTGAGCCCTTTCTGCTTTCCACTTCTGTGAGTTACCTTTTTCATTTAGGTTTAAGTGAGTCTTCTTTCAGATTGGAGCTCCCCCTGTTTGTTTGAGCTCTCTGGCTATATTTGGGATCTGTTTAAAGCTCATCCATTCCAAACTTCTGTTTTGAGTAATGGGATCCCAATCTGCTAAATTATCTCAGGAAGGTTCTCCTTCTGGGACCTTGGTCGATTTGGGTAGTATAGCCATTTTAACAATATTAATTTGTTAATATTGTTAACAATATTGTTAAAAATAATAAGGTTCCTTCTCATGTGTGTTTTTAACTTCTGGACCAATTTAAACAATAAGTTATAACTTCAATGGCTATTATAGAGAAATCTCCCCAAACTTGCATTTCTTAGAAACAAATGAGAAGACTATGACTCTAAAATAATACAAACTGAATGGGTTCCCTGTTTACATTGGTATATTAGAGTTTCCAAGAGTATTCAGGACTCTGAAATTGCTTCTTCACACAGCACCATTTCTAAATTGACAGAGGCAAATAAACAATTGAAAAAAGAGAAAAAAGCATCAGAAGCCTCTTCACCCCACACTAAACTCTTCTTCCCCTACCCTATCTCCTTGGTACCCTCAATTTCTTAATTCCAGCCCTCTCTCTGAACCGCCCTTTTTCTCCAAACCTCTTCCTACTTCTTTTTCATCAGTTAGAACTTGCCCATTTAAAATCAGACTCTCTGATGGCACTATACAAAATTACACTATTCAAATTACACTACAAAGCTATCATAAGCAAAACAGTATGGTAATGGCACAAAAAACAGACATACAGATCTATGGAACAGAATAGAGAGCCCAGAAATAAACCCACGTATATGTGGTCAGTTAATAACCTTGGCCACATTCAGCCAATGAGAAGCCATAATAGCCCCTCTAACTTTCTCCTTTTCCCCTATAAAAGCAACATCCTCTCCTTTGCTCTCTGAATTCACCTGCAGTTCATAGTTTGCTTATCCTAAATTGCAGTTCTCTGTTATTCCCAAATATACCCCCAAATATATCCCCATATTACTACTGGTAGTAAAATAGCTGACTCTGGTTGTTTTGTTTTTGTTTTTTGCTTCTTTTGAGTCAACTCTGAATGACTGGGGAGCCATTGGATGATTTGGAGGAGAGGAATGAACTTATCTGACCTCTATTTAAAAAATGACTCCTATTGCAAGTTAAGAATATTCTTACTGCAACAAGGATGAAGACAGGACTGCAGGTAAAGGGTTTCAGAGGGAGAGAGGATGGATGCTTGGACAACAGCTGCTGAGGTGGAGGTGGTTGGAGGTAAAAAGTGGTTGCATGATTAGGATATGAAGAGGACTCAAGACTCCCTGAAAAAGGAAGTGTCTGATTTGGATCTGGAAAGACAAATGCTTTCCTCCAGGTAAAAATGTCAGTGGAGAAGGGACATAAGTGGGGCTGAGCAGAGGAAATATTTCATATTAAAGGCACAGAGCTGGGAAGTTCCACATGGGGCCATTCAGTGATATAGTCTGTCTGAAATGTCAGAGCCAGACTGTGATTTGTTTAAAGGTTTAGATCTTATTTTTTAAATGTAGTTTACAGTCTGCAAGAGGGTAGGAACAGGACTGAGAAAGGGTCGGTATCTATTTATGACTTGTTTGGCTGGTAGGCTATGAATATACACTTTCACCTTATAAATACTATCTACCTCATGACTATTGACAAGCTTTAAGGGAACTGGTAGGAAGTTGGGTTTTTAAACTACTCACATGAGTAATATGAATGTTACTAGTAGCTACTCATACTAGGGAATGGGGTAAATATATTTTTGCTTGGGGAGATTTTCTTGATATCTCTTGTGGAATTTAATCCATAAAGGAGGTCGATGTATTTCCATTTCTCCCCTTCTTCATTCAGTACTATATATGAGATACATTAGGTAAGAGCATCTTCCTGAGGTTAGCCTTCAAGACTAAGAAGCTTCTCATATCTTGGGGCCACTGTTGACTATTTTGTTTTAACAAGGTCCACATCAGCCTAAACTGACCCTGAGACAGGTCAGGTCTCAGGTGTCAGCATCCAGCCTGGGAATGCCTCTCCTGCAGTCACGTCTTTCCTTCTTAGCACAGGAATACATTAGGCTGTCCTGCTGACATTTTAACTGATGAGTTCTGATCAATGGGTGAATAGCCGAACCGGGATGTGCCACTTTGGAGCCAACGTTTTTGAATCCTGTGTGAGACCAGCAGAGTTATCACTCCTGATGGGCCAGTCAGGAAGGCCAGGTATTCCAGATGGTAGAGCTACAGATGCTAGTGCCTGCCCCCTGGATCACTGAGTGACCATGTGGGGACTGTTGCTCTAGAGAGCTACTCAGACATGAGGTGGACTTTGCATGGAAAGGAAATGAATTCTGTTGTCTTCAGCCACCAAAGTATGGGGGTTTAGCCTATTCAGACACAAATGACTCTAAATGACTAACAGAAGAAAGCAGAATGAATATTCCATGGGGTTTGAACTCATAAAGTATTGGGTACTTTTATAAATAAATAATCATTTAAATATCACTGTTAACAGCAAAAAAGTAGAAATCATTCGCTTATATCTGTCAGACGAAAAAAGCAAACCAAAACAAAACGAAACCAAAAAACCCTAGCATCCCTAATGTTGTGCAAAGGATGACTGAGGATAAAATTTCTAGTGACAGTATGATGCATGGATGCAAGAAGTTCAGTATCTCAAACGATTTAGATGGAAGTAAGGACGCTGTGTGTTAGATCCCATGTAAAAGATTTTAAAAAGTTCCTATGATAGCAAGGTATTGATATCACTTTTAAGTTTTAGATATGTGATTACAAAAAAAAATGTATGCTTAATTAAGTTAATAAATTAAACTTAAGTAGACATTTGGCTATTTTACCTATTTCCTTAAAATTTTTTTATTTCCTCTTCAGGAAAATGGGGGTCACCTTATATTTGATGGGGACATATAGTCAGGCATATATGGTATACAATATAGCAAACATGGAATTTTTAGAGATATCTAATAAAAACCCGAACAAGGAAGGAAAAGTTACTTCTATAACATGAGATACCAGCAGAAACCTTATCTAGTTCCCCAACCAGCACAGGCGCTCAATAAATATCAGCAACAGGTTTTATGTGTGACACGTGAGCAGGCTCACTCAGCATAAAAAACAAGGTCATGGCCGCACTGAAAATATAATTTAACAAGCCTAATGTAGCAAATCAAGCTGGGCAGCACCAGTCCCATTAGGAAAGGAAAGGGTTTGTTGTTAATGCTGCAGTGTCCAGAACTTCACCAGCATGTAGCATCTCCTATGACCCGTCAGTGATTTATATGATAATGTTTCAGCAAAACTTTCAGTGGTAGAGCAGAACCGCCTTCCTGATTCATCCCATAGATGACTTTAGTAGTGCTTATATTTTTCAATGATAACTCTGCAAACTCCCAGACTGAAAGAACTTGAAATGTATACTGCCTTTGTTTTCTGTAAGAAAATAAACTACTTTTCTGAACACTATTTTGTTCAGATAAACCTTTAAAGTTTCTGTGGTCCTAAATGCACATGAAACATTTTCTTTATCACTCTAAAAGTTCAGGTAAATGTATCATGTGCTGCATGCCTCCTAAGAAAGATTGAATTCACTGAAGTAAATTGGGTAGTTCTCAATACCACTTCATCTTTATCACATACAGGACTATTCCGCAACTGAGAGCACTCCAGTTCCAATGGTCTCCTTGCGAATATTGCAGCAATTAAGGAGGACACTTTAATGTATAGGGGAAAGGAGCGTGATGATCAGTGGGATTAGGACTCCGGAATTAAGTTTAAACATCACAGGGAAAATGTTTCCATCTCCACCGGACAGAAAAGATTTGGTGCACTTGACATTGTTAACAGGTAAGACTGGAAAAGAACATGTTTGAAGTTCAAAATTCAATTTTAAATAGTTTCTTTGCACATTCTATAGTAAGCTACTAGGAAATGTTTCAAGAGTTAATTTCAGAGTGTATGGAACTATGGAAATTCCAAGTAAATGTTTTACAAAATCATCCTTATGACAGTGTGTCATATTTTGAAGTATACTTCCACCTAACAGCATTAAACTTGCTTTTCACCTCCTATCTTTCCTTAGTACTTTTCTTACTATGAGGTAAATGAGAGCAGAGAATGAACTATGGAACCATCACATTTTAGGGCTGGAAAGAATCTTACAGACCGTTTGGTAACCAAAAATTATCTGTACTACATCTAATCTATGAATGAGATACTCATCTTTGTATGAAAGACGACTACATATGGAACTGTATGTTCCATTTTAGGGCTAAACATAAAAATTAAGCAGATTTCTACCACTGATTAAAAAGTTTCAACTCAAGCAGTCACAGTTCAACAATGAAAATTATAGGACGATCTCCCTTAAGAACATAGATATAAAAGCCCTAAACAAAATATCAGCAAACTGAAAAGCAAGGTATATTTAAAAAATATTAACACTTTACCTCCAATTTGGAACTACTCCAGGAATGCAAGTTTGACTTCAGTTTGAAAAACCAGTTAACACAATCCACCATATTAATAAATTCAAGGTGAAAAAATTCTAATTATCTCAGTGAATATGGAAAAAACTGCTCAGTAAAATTTAACCTTCATTCATGCCAAAAACTTTTAGTGAACCAGGCATTGAAGAAAACTTCCTTAACCTTAAAAAATAAAATCATTTCATTTAGTCTCTTCTTGTCTTACTACACTAAGACCTCTAACACAGTTCAGAATGGAGGTAGTGATAGTGGGTGATCATATTCATAATCTTGGTAAGAAAATAAAAATTTACTTTTCACCCTTGATTATGGTATATATATGTTTGTGTATATACACACGTTTATGTGTGTGTGCGTGCATATATATATATATATATACACATATTAAAATATACTAGTATACACTAATATACATATTAAAAACAAATATTTAGTCCAATTTTATTATAAATGTTATAGCTATGTTCATAAACACAAATATAACATTATGTACAACAAATAATGCATAAATATATGACAAATAAAATTATATATAAATGTACAGCAAAATCACAAGAGTGAAAAGTTGAGTAAATTCTTATTAAGATTATGAATAAAATGATCTGCCAACACCACTTCTATTTAACAATGGAGGTCTTAGCATAGTAAGGCAAGAAAAGATTAATGGAGAAATAAAAGAACTGAAAAGAAGAAATGAAACAGTCATTGTTCATAGATGATATGATTGTTTGTATGAAACACCTCCTAAAGGAAACACTAGTTAAATTATGAGTTCACAGAAGTCTTTAGGAAATTTCCTGGCTTAAAACAATTCATTTGAATTCTGTTTTCTAGCAACATTGGAAAACAAAACATTTTAATGATATCCTTTCTAATGGTATCAGAAATACCAGCATTTAAAAATAAATACAGTGAGGTGCAAGAACTTTATAAAGAGATCATTAACCCTTTTTTGAAGGGCAGTACAGAAGATTTAAAAAAATGGAGATTTAACATGATCATTGATTTGAAGACTCAGTATTGTTAGGATGTCATGTCTCCAAACTGACCTATGGATTCAATGCAATCTCAAATAAAATGTAATAGGTTTTTGTTTTTGGAATTCAACAGGCCAATTCTAAAATTTAAGTGTAAGAACAAGGCTAAGAATAGTCCAGTCATTCCTATAAAAAGATGACTGACACAGGAGACATGCCTTAACAGAGATCACGGAACATTATAAAGGTATAGTAATTAAGCATGTGTAGTGTTAGCATAGGAATTGACAGAATGACAAATGAAATAGTTTAGAGCATCTAGAAGCAGACGGCCAAAATATAAAGAAATCTGAAATTTGACAAAACTAGCTGTGAAGACCACTGGAAAAAAGACAGACTTTACAATAAATGGTATGTGTCAACTGATAATGTGTCTGGGGGTAAAACTGTATCCTTACCTCACACTATGTGCAAACAAATATACAACGTAAATTAAAATTTTAAACAGACAAAATCATAAACCCTTTACATAACAAAATAGAAGAATATCTCTGCAACCTTTGAGTAGGAGTAGATTTCTTAAATAAGATACAAATCAACCAAACATGAAAAAAAAAGTTAATAATTTAACTCTGTTAAAATCAACACTACCTGTTCATCAAGAGGCACACGGGAGTAAAAGGATAAATCATTAACTGGGAGAACATATTTGTAACATATATTACCTACAAATGATTAGTATTCTGAATATACAAAGGAATTCCTATAAATCAATAAAAAGTAAAAAACCCAGTAGAAAAATGGGCAAAAGTCTTTACCAGGAACCATTACAGAAGAGTAAATCTGAACAGTCAGCAGTTTTACTGAAATATGCTTAAGTTCAACCAAAATGAAATATTTATGCTCCTAAAATTGGCAGAAATTTTTAATTTGGCAATATTGTTTTGTTGAGCATGTGGAACAACTGGAATTCTTTTATACTTACTAGTAGAGGAAAAAACTGGTAAAATTGCTGTGTAAAATAACTTATCATCATCTATTTGAAAAGTGACATACCCTATAAATGAACTATTTTATTCCTAAGTATATTTCCTAGATGAAACTCTCACACTTGCTCATCAGAATATACAGAGAATGTTTATAGTCATGTTGCATGTAAAAACCTGGGAATAACACAAATGTCCATTAAGAGAAACCTGGAAAACTAGACAATAGTGAAAATGGATCACAAGTACATTCAACAAATGTTTCTCAGTAATGAAATATTAAGAAGAGAAAGCAAGTTGTAGATGGATTTTTCCAGTATGATCCACATATAAAGTTAAAAACACTATAAAACTAAATATTATAAAATCCTTAGGGATTTAAAAATATATGGTCAGGTTATAAAGACAAGCAAAGAAACAATTATTTGAGATAAAATCAAATAGGATTGGCAAGGGGTACACAGGGGACTATAAAGACAATGGTAATGCTCATTCCTCAAACCAGGTGTGGGGCATATGGGTACTCACTGCATTGCTCCTCTTCACACCTAACACATGGTTATACAAGTCTTCTACCTTTTCAAGACTTGAGAAACAAAGTTTCTTTGAATGGCAACTAGGGAAATGTCTGGGCTCCCTTTCCTTGGCTACTGAGGTCCTTCCAGACCTGGCCGCCTGCTAGTTTTTAGCCATCTCTCTCCATACTTCTCTCCCCATCTGACATCCTTAATGCAGTCACACTTGACATTTTTCATTTCCTTGGACATACAATACTATTCACTGTGGCATATTCTTTCCACTTTCACTCGACAGTTAATGCCTCAATTTGTCTGAGGTTAATTTGCTCTTAGGTTAAGGGAACCGGTGCTGAGTTCCCATAGTAACCTGGATTCACCTTATCACTACACTTTCATCCTTTATTGCTATTTTTTTTTTCATCTGTCTCCCTGTAATATGCTATACATGTAGTGATAGCAAAGACCACTGCCACCTTGTCCACTGTTGTAAGCCTACTATGTAACCCAATGCCTGGAACATAAATGGCACCTGATAAATATCCCCTAATGAATAAGTGAACAAATAGATGAATTAATTCCTTTTTTGTAGAAGCCCATTCTTTCTACTACTGCATAGACCTAACAGTTAAATTATTTTTTTATATTGAATCTGGCCGTGTCTCCATGCAACTTCACCCTTTGGTCCCATTTCTGCTTCAATTTCATCCACAGAGCACGATACATGATAGGTGATCAAAGTTGGTAGGAAAACCAACCCCAGATGAAGAATCAAGAGACCCTGTCTTCTGGTATGGGGACTTCTACTTTCATACCTCTTCAAGCCATAATTTGTTGATATGAAGTAAAATGGAGTAACACATTTTATGATACTTCACATCATCAAAAGATCATAAATGTACACACATGAATTCAGCTGTCAAAAACAATTATTAGGTGATCTGGATTCAAAATGAAATCTTTTGGTATGTGTGTCAAGAAATGGATACCATTCTTTTTATCACCCTGTAATAGGGCACACCATTTCCTGTAAATTTCTCTGATTACTCTTTTATCTTTACTTATCTTAAACCATGTGAGAAATAAGTAAGTTTAGGAGTATCATGAGGAAGAATTTCTGAATATGAAATTTCGAACAAAGTTCTTCCCTTTTTCTGTCATGTATAGTTATTTAGATTTCACAAATTTATTTCTTATTATTCATGTGGATGAAGGCACTATTTATTATTCATGTAGGTTTCAATATATCCACAATGCCAGACTTCACCTTGTAATGTGGTGTGGTTTTCATTCATGAAGTGCTGATCTAATGGTTTCTTGACCATGGCTTTTTGTCTCCCTCGTACCTCTTGAACAGTCTGTCTCTAGAACTTCTCTGGAGATGCCTTCTTTATACCTTTATCCTCCTTCTGTGAGATGATAACCCTCACTGAACTCTAAGTATTACTCTTTCACTCTTTTTTTTGCCAGATTTTCTCCTAACCACCTCTTTCTCTAAACCTTGTTTTTCCTTTCCACTTCAACAATACCTGGTCTCTCCAGCCTTTTAAATGTCACTTTTTGCATTCTGCTTGTCAGCTGGATTAACACAGACAAATTCATGAACTCTCCCGAAAGAAGCTAATGGAATGAAACCGCCTCCCTGTACGGGGATCACAGATAACGTTCCTAACTTTTTCTGGCACGTGTTCAACATTCTTGTTGAATGAAAAGCAGTGAAAATCAGATTAAGTTCCAGTTTGAAAAGACTGAATGAAAAGGCTTCAGTCTTGGAGCTTTGAAAAAAATACTAAAAAAGAATTAAAAAATTAATAATAAAGATGAAAAATATTTATAGGTTAATTTGTTCGATTTGTGCAAGCATTCATTCACTGATGTTTATTGACTGAATGCTGACCACCAGGCATTGTTTCAGGGGTTAAAGATACAAGAGTGAACAAAAGGTACGTTTCAGAGTTCATACAACACACCCTCCAAAAAACAAGGGAAGATAAGCACATGAACATGTATGTGTCTCCTTTACAATTCATGACTCAAAACTGTAGAAAAACTTCTCCTTGATAAAGGCAATATTCTAAGAAATATTCTTGATGAAAGTACCTATTTTCTCAATCAACAAGCATTCATTCTGGTGACACTCAGAATTCAAGAAAAAAGATCTTCCAAAATGACTTTAGTCCCAGAAAAAATATGAGTCTTTTGAATTTCCATGCCACCTCAGGGCCACATTTTAAAAACACATTTATTTGCAAATTAATTGCCTTCATTTTACTAATAAGTACTTTTATTTATTTATTTTTCCTTTTGGATATTTCAACTGGGTACTTCATAGTCCATATTTCTTCAAAGTCAAAGCTATTCTCTTGTTGTAACAAAAGGCAACTTTGGCAGTTGTGTTAAGCCTTATAATAGGACACGAGAGTGCCATTTATACAAAAGTACTGTTTAGCAACCTTACAACAGAGTCCCCTACACGCCTGGGAAATTTGATTCAGCACCTGTACTATTGTTTCAGAATTCCTCCCCAAAGGACATATTTTCTCCAGGTAATGAAAAATGCCTTGTAAAGAGAGAGAGCCTTCAAATTTTGAGGAACTGCACCACAGGAGATATGCAACAAATGACTGTTGAGAATCTTATCGCCTGAGTTAAAATTTTGCTCCTGCATTTATGGCAGGAAGTAAAAGGCTGGCAGAGATGGGAGAATGCTGTCTATCAATTGTCTGTCAAATTATCCACCGAAAAGGTCATTCCAATGATAATTATTCTTTTAGCTGTTGTCATATTAGGAATTTTTGCCAAAGAGATTTTTTAAACTCCTCAGAACAGACTGAGAGACTGTAACAATTCTCACCTATGAGATCTAAAAAATCACTTCGGAATGCTGACAGGAGTACACAGTAGTATTAATTGCTTGTTTTAGAAATATAAACTTGCTATAAAGATCTTAACTAGCTGCTGGATGACTTCCTCCACTGAGAAATAACTATCTGAGACCAACAAAAAATGAGGGTGGCCATCCAAAGGACGGTCATTACGTTTAGTTTGATAAATTACAAAACTGGATTTAACAGCTCAGAGAAAGGTTATCATGATTTATACTACAGAAACTGATTATTATTACAAATTAACAATTATCAGTGCTGAAGTAAGTCACAGTTTAGGGCTGATCTGCACCATCCATAACACTTCCTAGTTCTACATACATGTTTTAAAGAACAATGATTCAAAGCTTTTGACACCATTATTCCCTATGTTTAGTACATTTGCTGACTTATATTTATCTGCAGCCTCTGAGGTTTCCTTTCAGTCAACAATGGCACCTGACAGGGCTTGCTGAGGTAAAAGAATCCAGAAATATTAGATTCACCAACCAAAGTCACTACCAAAATCAGCAAAAGATGCAACAGATCTGCCACATCCAGGAAGGTCTCCGGTATTTTTGTACTAGTTATTCCCTTCTCAGTTCAACCCAGCTGCTTCTCCTCCTCCCAGCCTTTGTCTACCAAATATACACCTCCCAAAATCTCCCAGATGTTCCCCAAAGGAAGCCAGCTTGGTACATAGGGTTCCATCACCTGTTTCCACTTCCTTCCCTTGAAGTGGCATTTTACCTGTAAGTAAATTAACATGAGAAAGGCCCTCTGTTACTGATTTAAGATGGGGTGGCAGATGCTCAGTGAGATTTCAGCAAGACCCTCTGTCCATTCAGTCAAACTCTAGACATGTCCTTGTCTGTGGTGCATGGCAAGAATGCAAACGGGAAATTTTCTCCTCTTTGTTTTTCTGCAAAATCTTAGTGAATTTCACATGCTTCCTTACACTCAATGACATACATTCTACCTCAAGCAATTGTGAAACCTTGCTTTCTAATATAAGAAATTATCTCTTTCGATAACAATAGTGTCCAAAAGGAAAGAAAGGAGAGAGGAAAAGCAAAAAGGACAGGAAGGTTTGAAACAATGAGACAAAGAAGGGGCAGAAGGAAGAAGACTAAGCCAGAGAGTTCTTAATTTGTGGCCTACCATACTATGTTTGATTTTGGGGGCAATGCATACAAACATTATTAGATGTGCTATACGTGGAGCTGTGTAGGATTGTTTGTTTGGACAGTTGTGAATTAAGACACTGTGAAATAAAGGTGGAAGCCATTCTCTTCCCCAGTGATTAGTCCGTACTTCCTTATCATTGTTTCTGCCAGACATAAGCTTGATAGTGGCAGAGGGCTGTCGGTTTAGGGATGTCACCATTACCCATACCAAACCCATATCCATATGTGTAAGTGGATGGAAAGGGGAATTACAGCCTCACCCTTGCAATGCAGAAACGACCCTTCCTTTTCAAACCATAACCTCTGAATCCTCAAAGAGAAAGAAGCCCCTCTTCCAAAGTCCAGCCCTACTGTTTTCTGCTGCTGAATTAAATATTTCCCAGAAAAACTATGTAAAAATCCAGTAATATCACTTTTTGGTTAATCTGTCACACACATTTATTTTTAATATTAATGTTATTCATCTTAAATGCAGAAAGGGAACTTAACTCCTACGAGCTCTGGCTATGACCTAAATTTAAAACTCTAGGAAGCCATTTTGCCAAATCTTCCCTTGAGTATTAACCAATTCCATTCCATCCTCAACATGAAATTTCAACAACTGCAGTGATACGATAGCATTTTACATCCAAGTATATGTGAATACTGTTTTAATAATACTACAACTGACTAATAAGATTTAAAAATTGTGACAACACGTTTTAAACAAAAATCTATTACTACTTGTCAAAAATACAAGTCAAAATCTTTTCAAAAGAAATACATTTTTTATTCATTCTTTTACTAATTTGGCCATTACACTGTCAATACAATGAAAACTTTCTCAGATTTCAAAAAAATTTTTTAATGATTTTGACTTAGATCCTTTATAGGTATTAAAAGACCTGAATATTTTTCCAAAGATGCTAAATTATCTCCTCTAAATTTTCAACTATATTCACTAGTTGAATTTAATAATAATATATTTTGTCTTTCTTTTGTTTTTACTTTCCTTAATGAGAACTCTCTCCTCCCCCCATCTTCCTTTTCAACTCTATCCATACAAAACACACATATGCGTGCATGCACACACACACATAAATGCACATTTTTGGATGCATTTTTTACCAAAGCCTCAGTCTGAAACTTCATGAGTTTCATTCAACAATAAACATTCAGTTGGTTAGGACCACAGTACAGAGTTAGCAAGTATATTTGCTCATTATTTAAAAATACCAATACTATTTCAGAATAAAACTACCAAATAAGGAAATTCTTATATAATGTCTAAAAATCATCAGACCCAACAACCAATTAGACAATCAAAATTGCATGGCCCCTCAGCATTTCTCAGTGTCAACCTTTCAGCTTCCAATCACTATGCTGTGAAAACTCAAGTGATAACTTCTTGAAAAATAATATCCAAACTATAGCTACTTATACTAAATCAGGTAGAAATGGTAGCAATTATCCAGATAATCCAAGCAAAACAAGGCAAAATCAGTCCAATTATTTAGCTGAAACATTTTGAGTTGTTCTAGATTTAGATAACTATATCTGTTATCCTTTTAGACATATATAATTTGAAATTCTTCCCTCAAGTAAAATCAAACAGATAAGCCCTACAGAGAATATTACAATTTATGAGACAGATTAATTATCGTTAGATACAATTACTAATTTCTTTTTAGATCTTCACTGATTTAAGTCTTGAGTAAATATACACAGTCTATTTAACACTAAATTGTCATACATCATCTACAGGCCATGATATAGTTCTTCACTCATTTCAAAAGATTTATTTGAAAAACATTTTTTTCTTTTTAATTTTGCTATACACTTAATTAAAATCTTCAGGCTTGACCTTAAAGACTGTGAATGGTAAAGTGAGTTAGGATTATTGTGAAATATAAGTTGAGCATTTTCATGATAAAAAAAAAAAATGAGTGGCAACTGAAACAATTTGCCAAGCTCCTGTACTGGCATGTTTAACTCAGGATGGATTTGGGGGCATTCTGCAGAGGGCCACAGATATACTCAATCCTACATTTGCTTGACCCAGATGGCCCAGCCTTTATCTCTTACCACCTCACCATGGAGGATGGGGATGTTAACATCCCTACTCATCTATTTTATGGTTTCTTCTAGAGTGTTTTTGGCTGCAAGTTAGTTCAAGTTCATTGTTGTAAAGAATTCTATTGTTTGAATATACCTGCATTTATTTACCACTTTATCATTAATGGATGATACAGCTGTTTGAGCTGTTTCCAACTTGGGACTAATAGGAATAGGGTTGCTGTGATGTCTTTTGGTGAGTAAATACACCCTTTGCTGCTGAGAAAGACCTAGTTTAACTAGGTCTGAAATAGCAGAGTCATAGGAGATGTGGAGGTCCAACTTTAGTGGATACTGCTAAACAATTTTCCAAAAATGGTGAGTCAATTTAACCTCATGTTCAAAGTGTATGAAAGTTCTAGTTACTCCTCAGCCTCACCAACACCAAGAATGGTCTTCTTCATTTTAATACTTTATAATGAACCAGTAGCAGTCTTGCATTAGAAAAGATATATTTTTTAACTTTTTGTTTGGGATTCCAAATAAAGTTGCAAAGATAGTACAGAGGGTATCCAGTTTCTCCTATGTTAACATTTTAAATAACAATGGTACATATGTCAAAACTAATTAAGTTATTGGTTCATGACTGTTCAGTAAGCCATAGATTTCATTTGGATCTCACCACTTTTCACATAAATATCCTTTTCTGTTCCAGGATCAACTTAGGACACCACACTGTACTTAGTCATTAAGTCTCCTCTGGTCTGGGGAAGTTTCTGTCTTTCCTTGTTATTCATGATCACGGCAGATGTGAAGAGGGTTGGTCAGGCATTTGCTAGAGTGCTGCCAGCTTGGGTCTGTCCAATGTTTTTCTCAAAATCAGCCTGGGGTTGTGTAGTTTGTGGAAGAATACCACGGAATTGAATTGCTCTGCTTAATCACAACATACCAGGGAATACAGTATCAGCTGATTTCTCCCTGGTGATGGTAATCTTCATCAGTCAGTTGTAGTACTAACCAAGTTTCACCACTGTACACTTCCTCCATATCCTATTCTTTGGAAATAAGTCACCAAGCCCAGCCCACACTCAGTGGGGAAGGAGTATCTATCTACATATATTATGTATACATAAGGGAGATTTATTCCTCCCCACCACACCACCTTTATTTAATTCAATTGATCATTTGTATCAGTATGGACTTGTATATTTACTTTATATTTTGGGTTATAAACCAATAATACACTAATACACTATTTATTTTGTTGCCAAGTTTACAATGTAATTTTGTTGTAACTTTCTGTGAAGGTTAATGAAGTCAAACACTTTTTTATATATTTGCCAGCCACTTAGGAGTTCTTTCCTATTCTGCTATTGAGTTGCCTGCTTTACTCTTAGCATTTCCAGAGTTCTTTATATATTCTGGGTATGGCCCTGTCAGAGATAAATATTACAAGTATCGTCTCAGAGTCTACAACTTTTCTCTTTCACTCTTGGTATCTTTTAAGGGACAAGAGTTTTTTATTTAACATAATCTAATTTGTCAGAAATTTTCCTATGGCTTGCATTTTTTATGTCCTATTTCGAAAATAAGCCTAACTTCAAAATCGCATACAAGTCCCGTATGTTGTCTTCCATAGTTACTTTTTGTTGTTGTTGTTAGTCCTTTATCTTTAGATCTACAGTCTGTCTAGCACTGATTTTTGTATATGGTGTGAGGTAAGGATTAAGATTTTTTTTTTTCTATACAGACAGTGACTTGACTGAGCATCATCCCTACCCCACTGCACAGCAGTGTCAAAGCTGACAAAATGAAGGACTGTATATGTGAGGGTCTGTTGCTGGAAAGTTCTATTCTATGCCATTCAACTGTCCTTGTGCCAAAATCACACTGAGCCAACTAATACAACTTTATAAATCTTGATATCCAGTCAAGTAGCTCCTCTAGCTTTTTTGTTCTTCTCCAAGGCTCTCTTATTGACTATAGCCTGGCATCATCTTTTGAGCTGTTCTTTCCTTAAAAGTCTGGTGAGTAGACATCACCCTTTTGTATTTCTGAATGAAGTATTTGGTTGCTTAAGACTAACAAGTAGCTTTGTTCTTTCTTGCCAATACACAGTTCTTTCCTGAACAGCCTCTCCTCTGAATTAGGTGGGTAACACACTGAAACATGTTCACTGACAGGTCTCATGTTAGTAAGTGTGCTCAGGAGCAGGCAGGCAGGCTGTCCGCCTCCACCGCATGTCATCCCTTAATACCAAAAAGAAGGCTTTACTCTAGTGCAGCCTAAAGTCTGAGTCATCTGTTAATTTGACTCTATTCACTTTCCATTTTCTCCTCTTCCTAATTCCCATTTCCAGTGTTTTTATTAATCTACCCACCCACCCCCACCATTATTTTCACTTAACACTCATTTCTATGGAAGTTAGAGAAGGAAGGAACATAAGAAGATATTCAACCTACTTTTTGTGGACTGAAAGCAGACACACTTTACTGACTGAGTTATAAAAGTGGTGGGATTATTATCAGCAAAAGAGGAATTTCATATAAAGGTGGGAACTATATTTCAGCATATTGCATGTAAAAATACCCCCAGGCTATGTCTCAACTAAAAAAAAAGAAAGAAAAAGGGAAAGGATGAGAACCATTGCACTGAATTGTGAATGCCAGAGAGAAAAAGTGCATTTTAATGATTTCTGTGTTCCAACAGATAAATTCCATGCCAAACATAGATAATCAACAGTTTGTTAATTTTAAATTATTAATACCAGCACCTCATTAAAAAAATTAAAAGTCACCCTCAGGGACACGCAGACTAGGTATTTGCGCTGTCTGATCTCCATGTTGCTATTTAGACCAGCTCCCCAGTCTTCTAACACCCTGTTCTGGCCCCCGGGAGGCTGACCTGCACTCAGTAACTCAGCACACACACAGGCTACCTGCGGGGTTTGGCCTTTAGGATGGGCCAGCAGATCAAAGGGTAGGAGGAGAGGGGATATTAGGAGGTTTATCCCACGCTGTGCTCCCTCTCTGCCAGCTCCACCTTTGAAAATGGCAGGAGTGGACAACAATAGGTCACAGGTTCTGATGCTCTAAGGACCTCTCTCCTACATCTGTGACTCTCACCAGATTGGTAGAATGTTCTCCCCTTGCCCCTTCCAGGCCTGGGCTGGTAAGGGCTCTCCAATCTTTTCAAAACTTGAGTGCCTCACTTTCACAAATAATCCCATTATTAAATTATCTTCAGTTATACCTTTGAGCATGACATCTGTTTCCTGTTGACACCCTGGCTGATACAATGATCTAGGTCAGTTGGGTGAGTGGAACAATATTAAAAATAAATTTGTATTCCCTTGAATAAGGTATTGTCAAACATGAACATCATGCCCTTAATGACTGTAACAGAAAATTCGAGTGAATAGTATGCTGAATCAGAATGAGGACATGAAAGCAAATGCCTGGGTTAAGATAAAAAGAATCAAAGCAATTGCCCTTCTACGCATCTCTAAAAACAAACACAAAGGTATTGTTTGAAAACTTTGCAGTGATTATACTATTCTGATTAATGTCTCAGGGTGTTGTTTTGGTTTCAATAAATCACTTTACTGTTTATCTTGTGAGCCTGAAGAAGGGAAAAATGAATTTAATTTTATGGCATAGAAGAAGACATAGATGACCAGAATCTGCATTTATGAAAGAGAGAATTTGATGTTGTGGGAGGGGAAAAGGGAAGACAAAGGACCAGATCAAAATATCAATTAAATAAACACAAGGAGATTTTATAATTTTCTTTCAAATGATCAATAATAAACCTAATAATGAAAATAATAATGATTACTAATAGTTATTTACCACTTGTTATTATTAATAGTGGCAGGCATTTTCCAAGCATTTTATATTTACATACATATGAATGCTTTTGATGCTCACAACTCCATTAGGTCATTGCTAACATTGTCTATTTTATAGATGAGGACACTGACACACAGCAAGGTTAAACAACTTGCCTAAGAACAAGCAGCTTGTGGAGGGCACAAACGTATGTGGCCTGTGCAGTCCTGCTCCATGGCTTGAGCTCTTACTTTCTACACTACATTGCTAAAAATATGTAATATCATCTAATCTGTATTCTTTCCACCTCTTATTTCTTTTGGAAATAATGCATTGCCTACTTGTTTCTTTAAGTTATTAGAAAAGAAACAAAGTCAAATATATTCAGGTTACATTTTGGGTGCTGAGATAAGAACCAGTTTTTAAGAAGATATGAATGTAGACAAGAATTTTGCCTAACCTTATGTAACTTTTCATCTTGTAAAGACAAAACAATATTGTATGAAGTTTATGATGCTTACCAAACAAATGCTAAACATTATTTTTAAGCAATAAGACAATCAAGGAAGTTCTTTTAAAGAAAAATTATGAATAAGTTTTTGAAGAAGGTGATGACTAGAGAAAAAACACAAAACTCTTCTCTAAACTTCTCTAAGGAAATCTTCCAAGATGGCCAAGATTCTCCTTCTCAAAACGAGGTAGAGAAATTCACACCCAGGACAATCATGTTTAGACAATTTGGGCACTCAACTAGAGTTGAATCAGAAGAATAAAAGAACTGAAAATAGAATTTTCTTAAACCTTCTGTATCATGTAAGTAAATTAGGCTGAAGTATGGCCTACAGATTTGGAGAAAAGATCATCCTTGGGAGTCCAATCAGTAATTTATTGATCCTCAGTGAAAAAGAAGCTGAGCGGGTCGCTGGCATCCTCCCGTCTAGGACACAACTAATTCTTCAGAACAGTGCATTTGCTGAACTCACCAGGATAGAAACCCAGTCTTCAATTTCACTACCTAGAATTAAGTGAGGAAATTTGACTGGAGTCTCTTTGGGGAGAAAGATGGATAGACTGATAGAGAGATATTCATCCAACAACTCATTAGGTTCTTGGACCCCTGGCTTAGACAGCACAGGATATTGTTGGTGGTTGTGGAAAGACTTAGGATCCTAGTTCTTTCTTGCCATCTAATAGGAAATAAAACTAACACTGTCCCAAATAGAGAGTCACTGAGAACCACAGAATCACAGGTAGGCTTAAACTTGAAGTTATATTTTGTCCACGAACCTCTCTATCAATCAAAGACCCAAATAAAAGAGTTAACCAAGCTATGGGATGATATCCCACATGCCTAATGGCACACACTTGAAGGTTTTGTGCACATCTAAATCTACTTATAAGGTAAGATTTTTTTCAACTGTAAAGTTTTGTTCTTGTATGTATTATTATAACAACAGTTATAAATTATAAAAATGGGGACCTAAGCAGTTAAGAGACTCACTCAGTAATTTATTTTAAGTCAACTAGATTGCAAGCTGTTTGGGAATGAGTTCATGACTTGTGTTATTTTATATTTCTCTGGAAGCCTAGCATAATACTTTTCATCTACTGGATCCACAGTAAGTAATTAGTGATTAACTGAAGTCAGTGACAGGCACAGTACCATCTTCTGTAGCATTGACATCAGATATACTGATTCTGCAGCTACATTCTTAAGCCCAATCATCTAAAAAAAGCAGATATTAGTTGTGTAAATCCCAAACTCTTGCCGTAAGGGCAGTTAACTGTAACACCAAACTAAAGTCATGAGGTCAAAGGACATTATTCCTGAACTGTGACTAAACTAAGAAGTTTGCCTCATGCTTTCATATCTCTGGGGTAGGAAGTCTATTTGTTTTAAAAACACAAGTAGAGTTTAATTGATCATCACAATTACACAGAACCAGATGACAAAAAGCCATTCAGCTTGCTGTTATCCATGCCATTTTTCAGAAGAAACAGTGCAAAGGGATATGGAAACACCATTCTTATCAACAATTTTAAGAAATATGGACATTGACGTAATGACTTCTTTTACTCAATATTATCTTAAAACACCAAATGCAAGGGTATGATTTTAAATAGGTTGTGCTAAGGCAAAAAGCCTACTCACTAACTTTCCTTGATCATGCCATATTCCACATACATGCAAGAAGTAATCAAAGCCAAGTCTTCCATATAAACAAAGAGAAAATAAGCAAGATGGACCACATAATTCCCTTTAAATTGGCAAACAGAAAAAAAAATAATGAAGCCCAAATTTCTTCCATCTGTAAAGGAGTTTGAGGTGTTTTTCAGAATTTCATATTCATACAGAATAGTAATCAGAATTTTTCTGGTATTTTTAGAGGGTTACCTGTATTTTTCTACAGCTATCAAGATTTACCCATTAAACCCAGGGAAAAAAAAATGAGTGCCCTTTCCTGTGTACCATGTGATGGGTGCACTGTTTAATGATATATTGACAGGTGTGGTGGTAATATCTGGGAGGTTGTCTTCTTTTATCTGGCAAACATTGAAAAAAAGGGTAAACACAAAAGAGAGTGAACTTTTCTTATGGCAACTGCTAAGCAGAGGCTATCACCTTTCCTTATCACCTTAGAATGTGAGAATGAACAGATCAAGCTGTTTCAGTATTTCTTACTTTCATTGGACCAAATCAAGATCTTAGTAAAATTTCAAATTGGATACAGAGCAAGGAAATTACCAAGTGTATGTATATTGGGGCATAATTCATCATATGGCTTTATCAGATAAAGCAAATGAGAAAATCCTGAACCAGTCATAAAAGCGTGTCCAACTCTGAGTGACTTGTCCTTAAGATGGATCTTCTGTAAATAATTAAATTAGTGTTTTTTTTTTCCCTTGCCCATCTGGGCAGAAAGAAAAAAAAATCATGCACACACACACACACACACACACACACACACACAGAAAAGAAATCTCAAAGGCTAAATCTTTTATTTCTAAGTTGTTAGTGCAAAAGAGACTTTACCATGCATTGAATTGTTAGCAAGATCCCTGAATTTCAAGCTGGCAAAAGAAAATCAACATCATTACTATAAATAATTTGTTTAGGTCTGATTAGGGATTTATGAGAAATGTAATCTATTTTATGGCCACAAAGATTTACATGCATAAAAATTTGAGTCATGTCATTAAGGAAATTTCAATACAGATAAGTAATTCAAAAGCATTTTGAAATAGACACGTGAAAGTCTGTGAGGTTTGGAAAACCAGCACCTACATTTAGACAAGGGAGGGCCACTCTGCTTGGTTCCCCTTTGGCTCTCTTTAGACGGGTGAGGACTGGTGACAAGAAAGGAAGATGGAGAAGGCAGGAGACCGTGGGTGTGCTGGGGTGGGGTGGGGGTCCTTCCCTTTCTTTTATTAAAAGGACAAACTACAAATCATTTTATCAGTGGTCCAGGGAACCACAAGGGGCTGAATATGACAGCATGGCTGAAAATACTTTCACTACTCAGGGACTAGGCTTTGGCAAACATGGCTTCACTGGACTTACTATTAAAAGCAATCTGCAAGAGAGGCTTGAAAACCCAGGGGTCTAATATCAAGCAAGCAGCAGGAAGGTGACCTTTCATTCCGTTTGTTTATGAGAGGATCTGCAGACTGTGTCTCAGTGTGGGTCAAGCATCAGCAAGAGGCCAAAGGGGAGATGGTGAACTCAGTGGGTTTTTTTTGTTTGTTTTATTTATTTTTTATTTTTTGAGGTCATATAATCAACTCAGAAAATACAGCTGGAAAGGAACAAGAATGAAAGCTTGGTTTTTATATACTCTCTTACATTTTTTGGCAAGTGGCTAACGGCAAATTCTCTTTGATATTTCTCTCTTAGAATACAACCAACTTAGTATCAATTTAAGTACTAAATTTGGCCATTAGATATATTACAGAAAATTAAAGAAAAGAGACAAAAGGAGAACTGGAGCAGATGGTGAAATAAGAAAATTAAGACTAAAATACAAAGATGACCTGGATAGAAAATAGAAAAATGAAAATAGTTCTGTTAGGGTAATGGTAATTGTTTATTTTTCCTGCTTAACATTCTATAACTTAGTAAAAGATATCTCCTTTAAAAAACATTAATAAGAATATCAAATATTTTTAAGCAAAACTCATCATGTTTTTTATAAAACGTTACAAACTGATTGCCTGTCTATGAGTGAGGTATGTATATATCAACTACTCATTTGCAATTACTCAGAGGAGAGCTAATGCCACATATATTGAAAATTTCATATTTGAATTATCATTCGCATTTGTACTTCACTAACACAAACAAAAATTACTCTTGTGTGGTAATTACCTTTTAATATTTGCTAGGCGTTGCTTGTCTTTAGGTATTGATTTTTATTCTTTCATTTAACCACATACCTCAGGCCCTCTTCCAGGGTATTTGAAAAATTTTAAATATTCAAAGTATAACCTTTTTTTCCCCTCAGGCAATTTTCCCTACTCTGAAAACAAACTAAAATAAAAACCAAAACAACAATAGCCAAAGAAGAATGGCTCAGAAATGCTGTGACCTCCTTAGCCCTGATTTAGTTGCTGTCATGCCAGAAAGCATGCACACGCTTTGTTGACTGTATGGCTATGACTGATTGATGCCAGCCTGGCAAGGTTACCATAGCTAATTACAACATCATTCATCTAAGTCTGCATGAGAGAAAAATATCAGGCTCCCAGGGAAGAAAAACGAAAAGAAAGAAAAGCTATTCTATAGCTGTTAATTTTTGAATAATCAGCCCTAAGATGAAACAAATAGGATGAAACTCAGTGACCAAATTATGACTTATGGATTCGTCCAAGCAAATGACCTCGGTTCCCTGGTAATTTCAACTTTGGGTTTCATAGCCCACAGCAGAGAACTTCCAGCAACAAGGAGCCCTCCACATTCTTACATGCTTTGTGGTCAGATTCAAAGGCTCTGGCCGAAGCACTAGCTCTGCTCTGTGTGTGGTGTGACTGTGTTTGTCTAGGATCAGATGCCAACACTTAAACTCCCATTATGGGCACGGCAGCTACTTACACATTGCAGCCTAATTAAAGGACTAAACTTCCTCCTTCTTTATTTTTTCCTTAAGATCAGTCCCATAAAGGGATCTGATTTCCTTAAAAATTCAGACAAATGTTCCCATGTGTTTCCCTTATGCAATACATTAGTTAAAATCAGATAGAAAGTGGTTACAGTTTTGAACACTATTCTACAGCTATACAATATTTTCTGAGAACTATGAAAATAAAGGGAGGAGAACTCAGTGTTTTGAAAATAATTATCATGACAAACAATCATAATTTCCATTTCAGTTTTGAAGAAGCACAAACACACATGGAAACAATAAAGAATCTGAGGCACCTTTCAGCTTTCAAGTCTCAAAAAACAAGAATCACTTTCAAACAGAAAGTGAGCTATCTTCAAACACACAAGAGGAGAATAAAGCTCAAACCATTTCAACTTCTAGCTTTAATCAGATTGCTTTGTATATGGGTAATACAGCTCACAAGACTGGCGACAACCAAGTTTAAAGTATTTTTTATCCTGACACACTGTTTAGGTTACATTGCTACAATAATCACAACTAAAGAAATATTTTCTTATGGAAGCTTGAACCCAAAATAGCACACCTCAAAAAGTACTAAGAATAATTATCTAAAGGCCTAAAATAAAATTACTAATTAACTGGGGCCATGGGATGGAAATTGACAGGGCCAGGGAGTCAGATTCAAATTCAGCTTAGTATTAATGAAATTCTTCTGAGACAGTCACAGCCCATTAGAGTAAGAAAGGCTTGTTTTATAGATGAGAAAACTGTGGCCCAGGGAGATATAGTAGAGACACATCAGGGAATGACCTAGAAGGTCTCAGTTCAGAATATGCAATTCCAGGAAGGCCATCTGTATCCAAATTTATTTATTTACTTACTTATTGATTGGAAAAATGTGGTCCTAATAGACACAGGTTCAATGACTTCTCTGGGCTCACAGCTAGATCAAATCTTGTAGGGTCAGGGACCAGCTCCGTATCACTGATTCTTAAGGGACAAGGTTTGGGCCAAGCTTGGGCTTTGGTCTCATGAGGTCTTTTGGGCAAGGCCAGTGAATGATCATAAGACAGCATAGAGACTAGTTAGGGGAAAGCTAAAAGACTTTTATTCTTCCAAACTTCAAAATAACTGACCTTAGTAATTTGTCTTATTTACAGAAAGCCCTGTAGATGGATACTTGAAATGTCAAAAAGCAGTACAATATTCACAATATAAAAAAAATTACCTAGGTATCCCATTAGTATATTGGTTTTGTGCAGTTTCCCCCCCACCCTGACATATACACATGCAGGCACCACACACACATGAGAGGAAGGAGACAGGAGCAAATTCATTTCTGAAACTTACAGAAGGATTTTACAGAACTTTTCTCCATCTAATTTTCTGGTCTTTATTCCCTTATTAGCTTTTGATTTATAGCTATTCATCATATATATTTATTAATTTACACTCTATCTCAATTCTAAAAGGATATGAGGTACTATTTTATCACATATAGTATTAAAAGACCTGGGTAATTGAAATCTACAATTAATCCAAAAAATGTCATGTAGTTGAAAGAGCACTGTATTAGAAGGTAAGAGATTTACAGGTTCCAATTATAGGTCTTTAACCAACCAGTTATTTGACATTAGAGCACACACTGAATCTAAGCTTTTATTTGCCATATAATTATGTCAATTGTCTAGAAAACTGCTAATTATGAAATTCTATGGAACTATGGTCTAACTCGAGACCAGCATTTTACAGAAGTTGTTCTATGGGGTGTCAACAGTTCTTTTGGGTGGAGGTAGGTTTCTTTGCTGTAGGACTTCTAAAAAGCAATAGGATTGCTGCCTGCTCATAACCTTCTGCATTCCTTTCTTTGCTGCTAGCATAGCCAATCCTATTTGTTCAAAGAGTGAACATGAATAAATTAGAATAGCATCTAGAACTTAAGGGCTCAATATATGTTATTAAATTAACTAGAAACAAACATTTGTTGAAATCTCAAAACATGTGAAAAAGTACCAAAGGGTTTCCACAAAGAAGACTTGGAATATTCCTAAAGTAGGTGATTTTAAAGTCCAAATGGACTCTGAATTAGATTCCTTGCTAATCCACCTGGCATTTTGTTCTACCATGTCTCTTCTTTTTAATAGACTGTTAGGTTAGCAATATCTGGGCTATGCCATAAAAAAACATTGACCCATTTCAGAAACAGAATCTTAACATGTTAGAATGATTTGCTAGTTAGGGCTGAGTCAGGACCTAGTCATGTGGCATTACACTAGAAAGTCCATTATAAAATAAATGGTAGGAAATAATGTAGACAAATGAAGTTGGAATTATTTGGTTACCCACTAGATTTAAAACTCCTTTTATAAATTAAAAATATATACACTGGTATAAGCCTATGAACCCCTTTAGGTCTGTAGAAGATTTCTTCAGTTCATCTTTGTAACCTTCATGGTTGAATGAAGAATTAGGATATATATTCATTGTACACCTACTGTACTATCTCAAAGATCTGCATAAGGCCTCAAAAAACAAGGTCATATCTGAGCTTCAGCTTAAAAGGTACATACAAGTTCACCAAGTAGAAAACAGGCAAAGGATGAGCCAGGGGAAGGGAACAGTACCCACCAAGACACAGAGGTTTGAAAGAAAGTAGCAAATTTGGGGAATGTCAGGAGGCTCCTGGTGGCTACAGGTTAAGGTGACTGTAGAAGAGTGACTCATAATAAAGGTAGAAAAAGAGGAAGTAGCCAAATCATGAAAAGCCTGTGAATATAAACCTCTACCATATTCTGTGCATAAATATTTCATCTTGGAAGATAAAGAACAGGAGGGGCCAAGCTCTACGTGCATGTGGGGAATGTTGCTGGTTTTTAACAATATTCTTAATGATGACCTTGTGTTGGAAAAAGATAAAATCATTCTGAATGTTAAGTATATTTTTATTTCAGATTTCCAAAAACACAAATTGTAGGTGATTAGTGTGACCTAATCATAAAAATGTCTTGATTTCTAATATTTGCTAAGTTGTGTCTTGTTAAGTGAGGTAAGCATGTGCGCTGATTACGATTAAATGCCTTATCTTCTTGAAGGGGTCTTAAGAATTTGAAAACCCGTGGGAATAAGCTCTGCTTCTGCTGTTCCAGCCTGGGCAAATAAGCCCCCCATGTGAACTGGAACCCGTCCCGATGGCCTCCAGGAGCCAAGCGGGGAGCAGAGATGGGCTGGAGACAGTGTTTGGCATTTCACATGCACTTTGTTCTGAAGGATCGCTGGGACACAAATGCTTCTCCTCCTCTAACTGCCTCTCCCATGACTCATCTGAGCAGGATCTCAGAGGTGGGGCTGGCAGCACAACCAGGCTGCTCCCGAACCACCATGAACATCATCTGCTGCCATGCGTATCCCTCCATCATAAGATGACACGTGCCCAACATTGACCACAGCCGGCCCTGGGGGCAACAAAAGGAAACCGGAATGGGCAGAAACCAAAGCTGGTTGTGCTGCTTCCTTCTTTAACTTCTCTTAAGAAACTTGATAAATATGGTTTTCCTTTACTTTTAAAGTTCCAGAAATGAAAAGTTGTCAACCTGATGGAACCATGAGGGTAGATAAGGGATGATTTTTTTCATCACTCCTCACTGCCCAAATTCCTCCAGCTAATTCTGAGGAGCCATCTGCATCAGCTTGCTAACAAGTTTGGACATGGTTCTCTGTGCAATAGGAAGCCAGTGGAAGTTGTTAAGCAGGGGAGTTATATAATCAGATTTGTGATTTCGAAAGGCAGCTCTGGCAGAAGGAGGGATTGGAAAACGCAGGCGCAGTAAAGAGGGAGGTCACTTCGAGGGCTCTGCAGTAGTCTGATTGATGGTGCCGCTCTGCCCTGCTGCAGGGTCATGCACAGGAACTCGAGATGGTGCCACGGTCTCAGACCAAATGGCTGGAAGGCCACGCTGACCACCTAATAGCAAAGGTTATCTAATTTTAATTTAATCATTAATCTACTGTACTGGGTGAAATGGAATTTGAAGCCAAGGACTTAAACATTTTCAGGGTTTTGATATATATTCACAGTATAATCCCAGGAAAATCACACTGACTTATTCTCTTAGAAATAGCATTTGAGAGGAGTACAGGAAAATTATTCCTGACCCTGGAGCCAGCAAGCATTCAAACCACGGTTTCGCCACCTAGCAGCTATGTGATTTTGTATAAATTACCTACCCACTCTGTGCCTGTTTCCTCATCTCTTAAAAGAGGGGAATAATAGAGTCCAACTAAGTATTATGAGGCTTAAATGAGCTGTTATGAGAAAAGGATTTAGAACACCATCTTGAGGTCAGTGCCTGGAGTACAGCCCCCATTAACAAATACCTGTGACCCTTGACAACACAGGGGTTGGGGCACCAACCTACCCACCCGCTGTGCACAGTCAAAAATCTGCATCTAACTTGACTTCCCAAGAACTCAACTACTAAGAGCCAACTGTTAACTGGAAGCCTTACTGATAATGTAGTCCATTAACACATATTTCAGGTTACATGTATTAAGTACTGTATTCTTACAATAAATTAAAGAAAATGTTTTTCCACATTGTCCCAAATCTCCAAAAAGTGTTGCAATATACATAATGAAAAAAAATCTGCATATAAGTGGACCTGTGCAGTTCAAACCTGAGTTGTTCAAGGGTCAAGGGTTTTCTCTTACTAAAAATGAGTAGTGAAGAAGTACAAGGTCCACTCTCAGAGAAGAGGAAGCTCAGCTTATTTTTCTCCCTGCATTCAACAGATTTCTCAGATGGTTCAACAAAATAAACGGAAAAACTGAAGAAAAACCAACTTTTTTTTCCCCTGAGAAAGCTCATAAAAGGTGAAAAATTCCCAGGCACAGAGGTATGCTGAGGTTCAGCCTTTTGAAGACCATTCTTGCTTATACATAGAATATTAAAACAAGCATGCGTAATTTTCTCCTTTCGTGTTCCCTTATTGCCTAATTTCCTCCGATATCATTTACATAATAGATAAAATGGCATCCATTATGCAAATGAGTGATAGGACTGTGAGGCTGCCGAAGCCACAAACCTTACTCTATATGAAGAGAAGCTGCCACAAAGCCCTCCAGTATCTGCATTCCAGCAGACTGCCTCCCTAATAGGGTTTCCAAAAGATAGAGGAAAATCACGGAGACTATAGGTCATTAATTTCCAATTGGCTTATTACAAAAGGGGCACCCCAGATGCTTCCCAGAAATTAGTTTAAAAAAAACAGGGGTAGTCAGTATTGTGGCATGTAAAATAAGTTGTACATTATACATATAGTTTCAAAAGGGAAAAATCTACTATTTTTTAACGATTTTAAGAATATGCTTTGTTTTAAAAAGAAAAAGATCCCTTTGCAAAGTGGGAAAAAAAAGTCTGTCCTGGCTTGAGAATTAACCTATCTATAGCAGTAGCTTAGAGCTGTCTCAAACGCATGTGTACACTCAATAGGAATAAAAAATAATTGTTTTAAATACTAAGATTCAGTGGATTTTCAAAAACTTTGTGTTGCTAAACTTACTAAAATTTATCTCTAAGAGGTATGACCAAAAACTGACATACTATTTCTCTTGGAGTTGTGAATTCACTGAAACTTTAGAAGAATGTTTATTTTTTCTTTCCACCAACACCTTCCAACCAAATATAACAAAAAAGAACTCTGAGCAAAATTACTGGGTGAGGTGTTCTTGTTTGAATAATTCAGTAGGACAGAATTAAGAAACTAACTTCAAAATGTTTTCTCCAAACTCTGAGATACATAGTTTTCAGGAGAAAAAGAGATGTTTAAAACAGAAAGTGACCTTTATTTCTAGGCTGGATTCCTTGACAACCCTTAGCTTTTTCCAAATGACTTTTTTTCAGGGACATTTTCTATTTTTTTCTAAGTGATCCTCGTGGGCCACAGATGAGCCTCCTCACTTGCAGCCCAACTCCTCCCACATGTTACTTCAAGGGCACACAATTCTGATTCACCTGCAATTCAAGAAAACACTGCATACACTTGCCTGAGCATCAGCAGCTACAAAGTGCTCCATACAAAAATAATAATAACTTCGGAAAAAAATAAACCATTTTTTAAAGTAAGAGAGCAACAGGGAAGTCATAAAGTAGAAGGAACTGACAATCAACAAGATGCTGTATTTTCACTAGATGAAAAATGTTACATTAAAAATACACATACCAAATCTCAGAGCAGAAGAGGTTACTTCAATATCCCCACCAATGGGTTTAAATGCAGCCAACTGGGCAGCCACTTCCGTCTCAAAAGTGTCTGGGCTCTGCCGACCTGCAGGGTTTCCGCTGGGGCTCTCAACCTTGTGGAGTGGTTCTTGTTCATCAAAAACAGCAATCAGCTACAAACAAATCCAACAACACTAATTACTTTGCATGACATGCATATCACATGAACACTGTACCTAGCTGACTGTGACTTATTTTTTTGCTTTTAAAGAAAATGGCCTCTGAAAAATTAGAACTTTAATGTTACTGTACTACAACTACTAACTCGATGTTATGTCTGAAAGCATCATGACCAGGCATTCACAGTTTGTCTACCTCTTCCTGAAAGAGAGGGCCAGTTTTGGTTAACTCTCTTGAAGGAATGAAATGGCTGCCTTTCCACTTGCCAACTTTGCTAATTAAAAGGACTTCAGTTACCTCTTTTAAGAGTGTTGCCAAAACAAAAGTTGAATACGTAGAAGTCAAAGAGGAGCCTTACATTCTGGAAGAGGGAATTCCAATCTCAGAGGGCTGAACACATTATAAAACCCATAATTCTATCTGTCCTTTAAGACACAACCATAATAAATAAGTAAATGTGTATTTTGCATACAATGCATTTATCTTGTACACATGGATGACCCAGTCTTATGCATGCCTTTTTTATAATAATGTCACAGAAATAATGATGAAAATAATATTTCCACCACATTTAAAAAACCGATTTTATTTTCCTTTTCAGGATTTTAAGTGTTAAGCTCTCCACTTTGGCCAAATGATTAGAAAGATGTAGTCCTACTGATTATTTTTATACTAGAATAATCTTTCATTAGTTCATTTAAGTCTGCTCTCAAATCAGTGCTACCAATTAAAAATAGAAAATGTATGTGCTCAATTTCAGGAATTAAAAATAATGCCTTGGGAGTAGCATTTCTTTCCTGTGGTAAGAGGATTGTTGGATTTTCCAATTAAAGAATCTCTATACTGGAAATGAGTAGTCAATTACGGACATTATTTTTGAATAGCCAATTTGCATATCCCTACTTGTATTCACTTCTTGGAAGACAGAACTTGGAATTTATGATGTTTTGATTGGTTACCCCTGCATTTGTGTTAGTAATACTATTGCCAGCAAGGATCCCCTATGAATGGGGCTTTGAGTGCCATTCCTAAAGAAATGTCTGAATCATAAGTAGGTTTGTTTTATTATTGATGAATGAAAAATGTCTGAAGAGTTACTGGCAGCTTTCAAATTTGCATACACTGTGCTTTATTGGGTTGGGGGTATGCTTGCGTTGGCCTTCTCCACTCAGCTGATGAGAGAAGCTTGGGAACTTTTCCGATGGTGCCGTCTGCTGGCCACAAGTCCAGTTTCAGTGGGGCTGCCCTCCCTGTTTAAACAGCAGTGTTTACACCTTTATGGAATGTTTCGTTCTATTTTGCTCTTATTTTTTGAAAAATGATGTGGAAGTGGACAATTAAACATTTTATATCAACAACAAATATAGTTCTCACTGAAATAAAATTGAGATCAAGATGGGTATAATTAGGTTTAAAGGAGCTGGTGTTTAGTCTCCTTAGACTTGGCATCCCTTGGACTTACACCAGTCAACATAGCTGTGAAGGAAACGAACAGAATAGTTCCCAATAGACAGTGTTACAGAGATGCCTTAATTAACACGAAGCTCTGTTTCCGTCCCTCAACAGAAGGCATGCTGTTTTCCAAAGTGTCCAGTGCATGAAAATGGCCTCCCCTCCCTGCCTTTAAACCCAATCAAAATCACCTTTCCCACAGAGATGAGCTGGACATGAAAGAAGGAGTTTTTTAAATTTTTGTTGCTGTTGAGGTGTCATCTGTGCTAAACTTCTGTGGCATGTGAAAGATTTTTCACAAACATGTTAGGGACTGCGGTAGCCTAAACTCTGCAAAATGCAAATCAGCAATATTTCATCTGGATGCTTTCCTCTTCTGCTGCCCTACGCATCCCTGTGGCCCCTTCTGTTCTCTTTCTGTGATGCCAACGTTCTCGTGTCATGCGGCACAGCAGTGACATTTCCCAAAGACCCCATAATCCAAATGAGCTGTTCATACAGCCTTTACTTCCAATCAATACTACTGTCCTCACAGAGCCCTATCAGTATTCAGGCATCTCATCCCGCAATACACACAAGAAGGTCATTCTACAAATGTGCTCTTCATTCTCCCACCCAGAATGAAAGCAAAAACAACCTTCTCAGGACTCATTTACCTCTGTGGATACCACCTGTTTCTCACCTCCCCTCTCAAACAAAATTTGAAAGTGCTGACCACAGAGCAGCTTCCAATCTCTCTTATTCTTTACTGAGACCATGCTAGTCGGCTCTCACCCCTCTGTTCCACTGAAACTGCTTTCATCAAGGTCAAAAACAATCTTCAGATTGCCAATCCGGAGTCACTGTAATGATCACACAGCTGACCACTGCCTCCTCTTTAAATCACATTCTTCCCTCGCCTTCCCGAACACCATACTCTCTTGGATTTATCTTCAACTTTTTCGGCTCTCCATAAATTTTCCTTTTATTTTTTCTTCCTCATATTAAAAACATCAAAGAGAATATATCTCAATTTGTTTGCCCATCTCATTTGTTTCATGGCATAGATGGAAAAAGATATGCTGATAAATTCCAAATCTGCATCTCCAACCCAAAGTTTCTTCCTCAACAGTAGGCTCACATGGTCAATTGCCTAACCCATCAAAAACTGAAAAACTTAGCTTCCAAAGCTTTATCCATAGTCATTTTACATCCCAATTAATGACAATCCATCCATCCAGGCACTCAGGACAAAACCTTGTATTAATCCTTGATACCTCTTTCCCTGTCCGTCCCTCCCTTTACTCCTCTGTCTCTTATATACCCCACACATCCAAATTTGTCAACAAATCTCAACATATAATCAGAATTTCAGCACTTCTCATCCCTCTGCTCTTCATTTTGGACCCAGCCACATGTGTTCCGGTTACTGCCAGTTTCCTGGCCGGCCTCCTTGTTTCCACCCATGTTCCTTTTCAATCCATTCCTAACACAGCAGCCACAGCGATCTTACTAAATCATACAGTGGGTCACATCTCTCCTCTGATCAGAACCCTGTAATGCCTTCCCTTCTCACTTAGAATGAAGTGCACAACCTTGCAACAGGCCTACACAATCATGGGCTCCAAGTCCATTTCTGACCGCATGCTCTGACTCTGCTCTCCCTTGTTCTCAGGGTTCCATCGAGCTGTGCTCTCTTCTTTGTCCTCGCCTCAGTGCCTTTGCATTTGCTGTTCTCTCTGCCTGACTCTCTTCCACCAGATGCCCTATGGCTTGTTCTTCTACCCTTCATATCTTTATTCAAATACCAGGCTTTCACTGGCCATACTACAAAATCACAAGATTCCCACCACTTCCTCAGCTCCCTTCCTTCATCTTTCTTTATAGCATTTATTCCCCTCTTCACGCTATACATTTTTTTATATTTGTCTTATCAATTGCCTGCCTCCCCAGTGTACTAGAATAAAAGCTCTAAGATAGTGAATTAAGCCTATTTTGTTGTTTGCTATATCCCCATTTCCTAGAACAGTGAATATGACATGGTAGCACCCAACGTATATTTGTTGGGATAATGTGTGAAATGAGGCAAAAATAGATACTAAAACATAACATAGCAACAAAATAAAAGAGACCCATTTTTTCATGCTTTTAGAATAAACATTCAAATTAAAATTTTAAGAAATCAATGAGTATAAACAACCAACATATATATCCATAAGATGTTCAAAATGTCATCATCATCATGATTATTTTGGGTTTTGCTATTATGGGGGAGAAATTCCTCATTTCTACTGGCAGTGGGGGAAATTGGTTCCGCCACATCATGCTCCTAAATGGAAATAATATGTTTTCTCTTTCCTTTCCAGGCTCATTTTTGAAAGGGAGAATCTGCTTATTAGGTCTCTGAAGGAGTGGAAGAGTTGAACGAGGGGCAGATGGCGGACACGGTGGAGGAGATGGACAGGGCTCGCGGTCTGGCCCCAGGCACTCCCTTGCCTCCTTGCTTCCAATATGTCACTTTGATGTACCTGGTGGGAAGCTTCTAGGTGTGTCCCCCAAAGTACAAATGTGTACTTAAGAACAAATGTGAATAAACCTCCAGGGTAGCGTAGGCACAGATAGCTTCAACTGGCATGTCACAAGCTCAAACTTGATGTGCCTAACTTTGACAGATTGATATAAACTTTACATTTTACACTCTATCAGTTTTCTGTGCTTGTTTTAATACGAAAATATTTTCTCTTTAATTGACAACATAATTGAGGCACCAGGAAGGCATACAATGTTCATGTGTCTTATACCTCTATTTGAGAGCTCAAGGTGAAGTTGTTTCTCAGGAACAAACACACTTACTTCCTAAATAGGACTTAGGAAAGCACATGAAAATAAACAAATGAATGTGGTAAATACAAATTAGTTTCAATAACGAGGCCTCAGCTGTCAATGCTGATGATGTTCCCAATTCAAAGATAAGGCACTAGTTTTGGTAACTTCAAGGATTCCCTGCGTTCCCATGCCTCCTCCAGAGGGCATCTGGAAGGAATATCTGAAACTAGGATTTTCCTAGAAAAAAAATATCCATAAACCTTATTTAAGAGAATATTTCCATCTTTCTCTCATACTTACCTTGAAAAGGTCAAAGTAATGGAAAAGTCAACAACAACAAAATTCAAAGATCAAAAGAAATAAAACAACTTTGGATAATTTACAACATCCATGAAACCTGAATAACAGACTTGATCAAAAGAGCCATGTGTTCTCTGCAATTTAACACCATCAGTATCTCTTCAAAGACTCAGACCTGTTTTTGTACTCACATAATAAGGCTATACGATCGATATCACTAGCCAAGGTGTATGTGTGTGTGTCAGGGGGTGAGTGGAGGGGGTTGAATATTAATTGCCTTGATGATATCCCTGATGTGCCTAAATGGTGAGCACAGAGCCTGGTACACAATGTAAGGTTAAATAATTCCCTTTCCTACCATAGCTAACATTCCCTGCCTTCCAGACTGAGTCCCACTTGACTTGTTTATCCCTATTCTGCTTTTACTTTGTTGCTTCTCTTTAATCTCTTCATCACAGGATTGACAGAGGAACAGAGAAAGTACCAAGATCAAACACATCAAATAGGCAATTTTTGTTTTTTTTTTTTTCTTGGTCTTCACTCGAGAACACACAACCTTAGACATGCAGTATTCTCTTCCACCCAGCAATACATGGTGTGTGCTGTCTGCTATGTTTCTACCATAACTCAAAGCAATATACCAATGCCTTTAGTTTCTGTGCAGAGGAGTAAATATTTTAATAATAAATGCCATGAAGTGCATTTATTGCAGAGTCCCTCAATATTCATGATGTTTTTGCTCTGTTGTCAACCTACAGCATACTGTCACTTTTATAGCCTGAGTTTTTATAATCTGACGCTATTATCTTTAGTTTACTAGGGACTAAAAAGAATGATCTGAATGTTCTTAGAACACAGAATACTGTATTTATAAAAACTATTTTTTGTATTAGCAATTACACTAAGAATATGTGGCTTAATTTTAATTACATGTCAAGTGAACCAATGTATGAAGAAAAGCTTATTTGCCATATTAAGTTGTTTGGGGTAAGCTGCTGAATTTAAAGACATATTGCTATTTTTTGCTGTTTCATACATATTCCATATTATCAACAAATACCAAGTAAAATGAAAGAAGAAAAAAAAACAGTATCCTACAAAATAAAATTGGAATCATTTGTCTCAAATCTTAATAAACACAATTAAATCTAAATAAGACTGTGAAATTACAACAATTTCACAAGTATAGGAAAACATATTATCACCTTTGGGAAGAGAGTGAAACACTGCAAAATTTCATTTAAATGTATGCATCTCCTTGTAACTAAATAACAATCGGCTGTGTGAGTTAATTTTATGCCACTTTAAACAAAGGTTTGAAAATAGGTTCTCTTCCTTCATAGGATTTTGACAGCTAGCTAAAAGCATTTAATCCAGATTTTTAAAATTAGCGTGCTCACATTAACATCTTCATCAGATGTTCGCATCAGATCTAGCATCCTCAGAGCAAGTATATAACACCTCTGATTCTCAGAAAGTTCAATCGACATTCAGTAAATGAGATAAAACTAATTTTCATTTCCTCTCCAAACTGAAAATCCATAATAGGGGCCTTTACAAACTTTACAGCTTTAAGACACATTCTAAAGAAAATAACATGATTTACTCAACTCTACTAAGAACCCTATTTACCCTTACCAATTTTTAAAGAGGCAGCTGCCTAAATCGCCCCATCATAACAAAAAATATGCCTATTAAAAAACCACCCATATTTCACCCAAAAATACATTTGCCTCCTTTAATTATGTAGTAAGTTACTAAGAAGCCAACAATACATTAAGCGCATTTTATACTGAATCATATTTTGCCTCTGACTGCAGTTTGAGAACCTTGAGTCTGTTCTTGCTTCATTCTTTACTTTCCTTAGTAACAAGAGCCCACTGCTTATGAAACACATTTACAGCTCATATCTAATATACACAGGGGAAACCTGAGGAACCTTTTCCTCTGTGCCCTTCACCGCAGCAGCGGTTGGGCAAAGGGTCCCACGGAGGTCAGGTGGCAGCCACCAAGCCCTAATCCTGGGGGACGCTGGAGGCAGCCATGGAAACAGCAAACAGGTATACGTGCCAGGAGAAGTTTCAAGTGTGGTCAGGATAACACAATGTAGGAAATCATAAAAACTCAATATATCTGTGATAATTGGGTTAAATTGGCTGGGAAATTCTCAAAGATGATCCCAACCCACTGGGTGGCTTGCCCTGCCATTTACCCAGTATATCACTAGATGGTTCCTCAGTTTTATCCAGTCCCTAGGGCTTTAAGGTGTTGGGAGAGTGTACATTATTCGGAATGAAGATACAAGAAGGGATGTTTTAAAATGATTGGAGACACACACACACACAGGCTTTTTCTTCAAGTTTTTCTTATCTAAATCACACACATCTAACCTTATTTTTGAAAGAATATTCTTTTTGAAGCAAGTGCATCTGACACTAGGATGCATAAAACAGCATATGGGAAAATGTTTTATAAATTACACAGCATATACACTTTCACAGTGTTGTAACATCCACATTGACTGTTATTTCGCTGGCTCAGTTTTATTCTCCCTACTTCCCTACAGATTCTATTCTCTAACCAAACCAAAGCTGTACTGCCTCACGAAGGTACCTTTTGCAATCTCTTAGCCAAGGCCCAGTGCCACCGCAGCTATCCAGAGGTATGTCAGTCGCTTGCTGGAATCCAAGGTTGATTTCTCTCTGCAGTGATTACTCCATTACAATAAAACACAGCATTGCCTCAGCTCAGACCCTCACATCTCCAACGCAGAGCCTCAGTTTGCTCCTGCATTCTGGTCCGGCCCTCTGACATTTACCCACAACACTACTGCTGAAGTGGTCTTTCTATCATTTGGATCTGGCATGATCTTGCTCCAGCTTAAAATTCTTCATTATCTATTCCTATGGCTCTCAAAATGAAGTTCAAATCTTCCACATGAAGCCCACCACCAGGCTCTTTGGTGTTAAGACAATTCTGCATCCATGATTCTGTCATTGCCTGTCACATGGCACAAAAATACCTGATTGTCTTCTGTCTATAAATGAACTGTAAATATATGTAAAAGTAAAATGATATGACACCATGGGTCATATCATTAAAATACATATATTTAACAAATACTTACATAGCCCTTATTACATGCTAGGTGCTGTTCTAAGTTTTTATATATATTGTTTTATTTCATATTTATAAGAAACACTATGAGGAAAGCACTATTATCCCCATTTTACAGACGAGAGAACTCCACTGCAACTGATTTTATATTCCAAGCTCCTCGTATGGTACTTTGGCACATGGAACCATATCAGGGGAGTAATTGAGCAATTTAAGTCCCCTGCTATATCTAAGAAGAAGAGCAATATCTCTGCTATATGAATGTCCACGCTTTGACGTGGATACATTTCCCTGTGTCCTGATTCTCCTTCCAAACAGGAATAAAGGTGACCTCTATTACCATGTACACTCCTACAGGGAAAAATCATTCTGTCCATCCTTGAGGCTCAAGGCAAAAATGCATTTTACAGTTTCTCCATCTAAAACCCACTTAGTATATTATGGTCCCAACCCTGCTTCCTGGTGGACTACATTTACTACATTTATGTATTTGGTTTTCTTCCAATTTTGAAATTGTAAAACTAATTTACACATTAACATACCTAGTTTTGAAACAAACACAACTGTACAGTGTTCTCCATTCCAGCTGACTGTTGGAGGAACCCTGTTTATTTGTACTAATGACTGCAATCCAAGGTGTATTGCTTGATTCTGTGGATTAATGAGTAAGCAATCAAATGTGATTTTAAGTCATGAATATAACAAACATACTATTCAATTATTTTGACAAGTATTTTAATTCATAAGACTTGGCTACAAATAGAGCAGTCTATTTCTTAAAAGAAAAAAAAAAACCTTTCTGCTTTTAAGACAACTCAACAGCTCTCAGATAATAAACCTGTGAAGAGAATGATGACAAAGCCACCACCTTCCAAAGACACGTAAAGAATTGGTAAGTTGATAGAAAAAAACAATACAAGATCTCACTATATCATTAAAATTTTCAGGTAATGTCTTTTGCATGCATCTGAGCTGTACGCAATGTCCTTAGGGGTTGTAAGCCACACAGAACATTCCAACTAAAATAGGTCAGTGGTGTCCCCTAGCCTGTCACCCTAGTGGCCTAAAATGCATGTTTCAACAGCCTTACATGTCCCTGAGGTAGCCCCAGATTCCAGGCTGGAGGTCCCCGAGGGTAAAGCAGTGAGTGGGCTACAAATACGAGGAGACTCAGAAAGTGAACTGGTGATTAATTGGTACTACATTTCCTCACAGTGGTTAGGGAACAGACTCCTTGGCACAGACTGGCCTGAGCACCACTGACTGACCTCATGACAGGTCCAGTGACTTTCTACCCTCTCTAGCATTTCATGACAGCTGAGCAACTGGTGGACACTGGGGAAAGGTCAGTTTGCAGCCTGATGGAGGGATGAGGAAGCGCTTCTCTTAAATATTCCACTTAGACTCAGATATGCCTTGTCATGGGTGACAAGGCTTTGAAGAGGCCTTTAAAAAGATTAACATTGCAATTGCAGGTGGGCTCAGCCACTGAACTCCTCCCATCTGAGTGGTGGAGCTAACCTTTTCCTTTAGCCTCTAATTGCTCTGCAGCTCCTTAGCTAGTGATAATGTGGCTGACCCTGCTGGGACCGGTGTTGATTCTGGGTGCATCTAAATGTCAAGATTTGTAATTATGATTGTGGGTGGATTAAACTCACATACAATGACGCCTCGTTAACTGGGGCTGAAGACAAGAAGCCTGCAGTCCTTGCCCCCTTTGCTCATAGTCACGCGACGTATGTTGTGTCTTACACAAGTAGTTGTGTTTCGGGTCTTGTCTCTTAACTATAGAAAGATGGTCCTTGTAAGTCTGTTGTAAATGTGTAAGTTTACTGCAAAAGGCTTTCCTAAAGCATCTAAAATATTCTCTGAGCATAAAAACTATGATTTATTTCTAAATAAAAAATTGAAACACATTGAGTGTATTTATGGCAAGAAAATGGAATATTAGTTTTGAAATTAGGACTGTACCAGAAAATCCAGGTTACTATGACCATCAGCAATATTGGGGTTCAAAAACTAGTCTTCACACTAGTATTTCCAAACCCAACTGCCACTTTTGTACTTTGCTACTTGTATTTTAGGTTTTCCAGGCAAAAATAAAAGGGTAGGGACAAGAAGATGTGAGGATTGCAAATTGGTCCCTCCAGCAAATTGTGTATGTGGTTGTGTACGTATGTGTGCGTGTGTTAGACAGAGGCAGGGATGGAAGGATGGAGAGAATGTGAACAAAACTCCAAAAGGACATCATTATGGGGACTTCTGAAAACACACAGTATAAAAGAAGGTACATAAGGTCAATCCCAGAAAAGTACTATTACAACATTGATGTTTTCTTTCAGCTTTCTTTTCTATGACTTACATACATATCTTAACATTACTTGAACCATACTGTCTAGTACACAATTTTGTTTTCTGATATTTTTTCACTTAGGGATTCCTTGTGAACAATTTTCTCTAATTTCAATCTGCAAAAAAAAAAAAAAAAAGAAGAAGAAAATTCAGACTGAATATTTCATAACATATTAGCCATATTATAAATAATTTAGCCATTCTGCCATTCAAGACATAGGAAAGTAGAAGACATCTTTGTAGTGTCATTTTCTCAGTCATTGCTAATTTTTCAGGCAAAATTATATCCTGCTGTTTAAAGGCCAATCTTTTGATTACTAGGGATACTGAAACTAATTTTGTAAGCCATTTTTACTTCTCCCTTGAATTTGTATTCCTACCCTTTGCCCTTTTCCATTTTGCTTTCAGTGCTTTTTATCAGCATGTTAAGCTCCTTTTAGTTTAAGTATATTAAGTTTGTCTTTTTTATCTTTGCTAATTTATTTTTTGCCAGTTTACCTTTCAATTTTGTTTATGATGTAAATTTTTCATTGCACAGTATTCCATTCAACTCAAAGCCCTCTATTAAATCTTCAAAGGTCCCTTGTAAATAGGTATTCACCTGGAACCCGTAATACTTTATGATGGGCAAGTAGTAAAACAATGTTGGTTTCATTTAATTTACTACTTTGGCAGTCCCTTAAGAGAGAGCAGGTGGGAAATGTTTTGACTGATGATGGGCCTTTGGTTTTTAAATCACACATTACATTTAAATTCTAAACAAATGTAGATGGATGAAAACTATTATTAATAGAGAAAGCACAAAATATTTTGATATTTCCATGATTTCATAATCCAAGTATCTAACTCATTATTTCCTGGCAATCCTTTCTATCGAAATTCCATATATTCAATTCAGTATTAAAATGGAAAAAAATATATTCACAAAAATGGATTTTTAAGAAAACTTTGATGTGTTTGCCCACTCTTAAGATCTCAGTTTTTTGTCCCACAGACAAGACCAACCCTTAGTGTTACCATCTTTGAATGTTTCTTCCATATCCTCTACTATCCAGGCTTCAGTCATGTTTGTTATTCCCCAGGAACTGTTTCCCTGACTCTCATATTGCCAAGGACTCAAAACTCTAGGACTTGCATTCCCTGCTTTGGGGGGCCAGGGTGAGGGGAGGATGGGACTCTGGAAAGGACCTACTGACAGTGATGCGTAAAAACTGCGCATGTCCTTAACTCTCCTCTGAGTCTTCTTTTCATTGTTTCTTTAACAAAATAGTTGCCATATGGGTCAGCTGACCCATTACAACTACCTGATAACTACTGGATTTCTCGCCACATTTCTCTATTTTACCACAATGCCTTTGGTTACATTCTCTCATCCAGTCTGCTCTGCCAGTTAATCCCACTTTCATGTAAACTTCAAGCTTCATAAAATTTATTTCATCTGCAACATGTAAGTAACACATGGGGTGCTTCTTAGAGCATCAGGGAACATGAAATCTTGAAGAGTTAACCAATTAAAAAGATGTACAATGGATTTGTTTCTAAATATGCAAAATCAACATAAAGATACACACTCAGGACAGTAATTCATTATATAAATACGTTAAAGAAATGGTATGTCAGTAAGACAGCAATAAAAGTCAGGAAAATGGTATCAGAGCTGAACATGCTGGCAGTGCCATTTTAAGTATTATCCAGGTGAATCGACCCACTGGATCAAGGAACAAAGTGCAGCCTGACTAATGGGGATAGCCATACTATGAAACGGCTGACACATGGGGATTATAACGTGATAGCATTAAACTCTTGAATCCAGGACCAAGTACATAACTTCTGGGGCCCAGTACAAAATGAAAATATGGAGCCCCTGTTCAAAATTTTTAAGAATTCTGAAATAGCAGATTAGAGTATTGAACCATGCATGGGGCCCTGGTGAATGCTGAATCCTGAACAATTTCACAGGTCATGTGCCCATGAAATTGCCCCTGCTTGAATCATGTGACTTTCTAAACTTACTCCGGCTTCATGTCCCCCGAGAAATCTGACTGTGATTTGATTCTCCACCAGGGAGAAGCTATGCTGGCAAGTGGACAGGCTAGCTAGTCCCCTTGATAACTGTTATTCACTGGCTTACAGTCCTGGTCAACTCGCTAGGTGGAGTCAAAATCGTTGGGTCGAATCGATCCAGAGCAGTAGAAGGCATAGTTCATGGAACTACAGTGCCTCGACCCTATGTTGTGGGTTTAAAAAAAAAGTCTCAAGTATATGGTGTCCAGTGAGACCTCTTCTGCAAACTCCCTGATATTCAATGAACCTTACTGGAACTTTCGGCCTTATTTATTCACTGAAAATGTAGTACTCGTTTAGAAGATTAGCCTAAATCAAAGGAAAATGATAAGATTTTTTTTCATTTAAGTGCAAAAGAATAATTTTGTAGTATGATATTGCTACAATAGCAATCATATTATAATATATAAATATACCAAAATAGCATGTTGTACATCTTAAATCTATACAATGCTACACGTCAAATTTGTTCAATAATAATAAATGCAAAAGAATCGCAGAATAGATTATTTTCCATTGGTTCCTGTTGCCTCCAGGATACCATCTCACTTTCTTTTTAAGACTTTACAAGGCCTTCCACAAGTGGCCTGAAATAAAATCACCCTCATGTTCCTTATTCACTCATCTATGCTTTTCACTGTCACACACACACCCCAACATGTCTTTGCAACTGCAGTTACCGCCTGTCTTCCTCTAATCCTTAGTAGTTATGATCCTCGACTCTGGTTCAAACTACTTTCTACTTCCTAAACATAGGGAAGTTACTTTGCTTCTCTGAGCCTCAATCACTTTCTCCATCTATACAATAAAGAGGATAGCAACTAACATGTATTGAGCACTTACCATGTTTAAGTACATAGTATCAGACTGCATTATCTCACTGCTTTCTCATAACACCTCTAGAGGTAGTTACCATTAGTATCTCCTAAATGGGGGCAGTGAGAGTTTAGATGGCTTACATGGCGAGTAAGTGATAAAGCCAGAATTAGAAGTTAGTCAAACTTAGCTTTATTAATCAAAGTTTAAACTTCCTTATTATTCTGAGCCTACCTAATGAGTTGTATTACACGAAATATGACTTAGCAGAATGCATGGGCACAAAAGAAAGTGTTCCTTTAATGCTGGCTCCGAGCTCTTACTATAATCATCATCAGTGCCAGTATTTGTATTATTGATCAAAAGTCCCATCATCCTTTAAGACCCAGCTCAATTTGTATCCTGGATAATATCTGGTATCTAGAGATTGCTTAAGTATATGGTTCATGTAAGAATATGCCCTTTTGGTGTCTAATTAGAAATGTACGAAGTCAATTTAAAGAGACCAAGAAACTCCCAACCCAGAGCAATATTTCACTGAATATCTAATAAGATTGACATGATTTATAATACCTAGAGTAATATCTGAAAAATGTAGACATTTTCTATAGTAGAATGTGTATATATATATTTACTATATAAAGATATATTATGAGTAGTAGGTAGATCACCATGTCAAGTGAGAAGGCATCAAATAAAAAATTAAAAGAAAAACAAAGATGTGATGAGGAGGGAAAGACACTAATTATAAAATAATATACATCTCAGTTTTGTACCTAGTTCCTACTCTTGGGGTGTTGATAATAGGATTAGAAGAAATAATCTCCATATAGAAATATAGTGCAGTTAGTTAATATAACACAACTCCAAATACCAACTATTCTCAAAAATTGTATTTCATAATAGCATCTGTGGGTGAAATGGGAGTGAAGACGGCTTCCCTTTCTGTGGTACCCTTTCACATGTTGCATAACTGGAAATGCTGTGCAGCATTTTCTCAGAAAGTCCTCTAGAAAGCCTGTCCAGTTATTCAACTGTAGAAAGTCTCCATTCTTATAATTTATTTTGTTTTTACAGAAAAAAATTTGGAAGAGTTCCTGTGAGACATGGAAAAATACCAAGACCTGTCGAGGAAAAACATGTTTTCTTCCCCAAGCCCTTGAAGTCAGTGGAAATGATTTCCAATAATGAATCACCAAAAGAAAAAGTCCTATTTTTATTGGACTAAAACTAATAATTTCTATGAAAAAAGAGGACAAATGGAAAGTAGATGCAGGCAATCAGTGGACCATACCACAAATACTAGAGTACTGGTGAAGAGTCTGCTGAGGCAACAGATGCTTTTTTTTTAAAACATGCTTATTTTCGATGTGCTGGGTAAAAATTGTTTTAAATGTGTTCATAACTGGGAGCTTTTTGCCAAAGGTGAACCCATTTATCTAGTCAAATCCAAACAGAAGTCTGAAGTATGAGGGTGATGTAACTTGCAAATTATTCTCAACTAATGTAGCTAAACGTGACAAATGTGAGTCAAATATCGCACATCTCTAACAGTCTTGCTTCTAACTTAAAAGGGAAAAACATCATTTATTTGTAGCTGCCAAATACTATACTCTCACTAATTTAATAAGCAGGCACCATTTTCCCTACCTCTGAAAATTTATGTTGGTCTGTGGATGGGTTCGGCTGCCTTTTTAAATCTAGTGGTCTGTGACCAGAGAGGGCTTTAGGCAAAGGGAAAATAACTCTATAAATCCACAGAGGATTTATATATGTCTCGCTTTAAATTATACTTTGAAGGCTTCAGGACTATATGAAAAGACTTTGAACAAGAAAAATCAACATATACCAACACATATGTATAGAAACTTATCCTATTTTACAACAGGAAGCATTCCTCAAGCTTTAGAAATACAGACTTGACAACACAGGTAGAGACTTGGTACCTAATATCTAGAGATTTGGTTGTCTTATGCCATGGAGTACATTAGTACATAGAGTAGTTTTTTGCTACAAAATATGATTAGGATATTTCTGCTCTTGATATTTCACACAACAATAGATTTATTCATTATAGTGTCCCTAGAAAACAGATTATGTTACCTCAGAGGATGACATGCCACTTTGAGAATTCATGTCAGATCTCTTTAAATTAAGAAAGGTGTTATTTATTTCATAACCTTTCAAACTTAACTGGCAGGTAAAATATACGGAAAGAATCATGAACTTATAGATTAGATACTTACTCTAATAAAATAACTGAATTCTGGAAAAATTAAATGAATTTCTAAAGTCTTGTAGCTAGTTAATAGCTGAACAAAGTTACGAATTTAGCCAGAGGCTAGTTTTAAGTTACAGCTTAAAAAAATGTCATACCTTAAGATAGGTATTGAGTTCTAGGCCTCACAGTTCCCACCGTTCTGGCTTGGCACATACTCGACATACCTCACTATTTACTAATTTGCCTTGCTCCTTAAATCATTTAACTGGAGACTCTTACCAAGTATCTGACTTGAATGCACAGGATTCTTTCTACTCTATACTTCTTCCATGATTAAAATGCAATTATCAAAAGAGACAATACTTCAAGCTTCTTGCAAAGACTATCATTTCATTACCATTTGCAAAGTCAGTGATGATCATTACAGACAAAATCCCTTCCTCAAGTCAACTGTTTGGCATGGCTGACACAATGCATATGCAGAAGACTGCCTCCGTGATGGTTACTTTTTTGTGTCAACTTGACTGGGCTATGGGGTGCCCAGACATCTGGTTAAATATCCTTCCTAGTTGTATCTATGAGGTTGTTCTGGACAAGATTAACACTGGAATCAGTAAAGTGAAGCAGACTGCCCTCGCCAATGTGGGTGGGCCTCATCCACTCTGCTGAAGTTCTGAAGAGAATAAAAAGACTGAGCAATAGAGAATCCTCTCTTTCCTACCTGTTTGAGGTGGGACATTGGTTTTTCTTGGCCTTCAGACTCAGAATGAAACATCTCTCTTTAGGTCTTCAGCTTGCCAGCTTTCAGATTGGAATGTATACCATTAGCTCTTACGGTTGTCACGCCTTTGAACTTGAACTGGAAGTACACATCAGCTCTCCTAGGTCTACAGCTTGCTGTCAGATATTGGAATTTCTCAGCCTGCATAATCATGTGAATGGATTTGTTATAATAAGTCATATACATGAATGTGTATATGTGTGTGTGTGTGTGTGTGTGTGTGTGTACACACACACACTACTGGTTCTGTTCTTCTGGGAAACTCTGACTAATACAGCTTTCTTACCCAGATGTCAAGAAACTAGCATAATCAATGCTTTGGAACAAACTTTCACACGCAGAAATAAGAACATCTTTTCAGAGTTCCTTACAACTATGTACAGCTTTTAAGATGGTCAGCTATGGACTCTTCAGGCTTGAGTTGATTAATAGAAAACATTAGAAGAAATGGAAAACTTCCTGGATTCAAAACAGCAAAAGCTGAGCTAAAAGGAACCATAGCAACACTCAAAAGCAGATGCAGAAGTGAAGCTTTCAACCCAGGTTTAACTGTACCTCAATGAGTGAAGAAAGGTTAAGTTAGGTTCAGCAGCCCGGACTAAGAACTTACATGAAGGGCTCCAACTCTCATTTCCAAAGAACAATTTTTGAGTACTTATAACATGGCAAGCACCGTGTTTAGAACTGATGATAAAGCCCCCCTCTCAAGAACCTATCAATTTAGAGGTAGGGCAGATAAATATGAAAGTGAATATGAACACTGTGACATATGATGAAATAGATGACTGAGCCAAATGCCATGGCAGGAAGAGAAGGGGAAGATTCATTCTGTGTATGTTTGCAGGGAAGCTGTTAAAGAAGGTATAGAGAGGAGATGACATTTCAGCTGGGCCTTAATTAGCATGATTTCATAGGATGGCAGGATTGGAAAGCCCTTCAAGGTAAAAGGAACAACACACACAAAGGCACAGGAGTTGGAAAATACAAACTCACTTTGTGAAATGCCAACCAACCAGGATGATGGAGAACAGGTCCCTGGAGGTTGAGAGAAAAAGAAATAGGAGAACTAAGGACAGACTGAAGGGTTAGAGATAGAAAATGAAGGACCTCGAATGTTTTGCCCACGGATATGTTTCCTCAAGCTTGTGCTAGGTGTTATGACTTACAATATGTGCTTGTGCTTGTTAGAATTTTAGTCTTGACAAACACTCTACGAAGAAGGTCACCTTAAATCTTTTTGGAAATAAGATTAGATGTAAACAGAAATGCCCTGCAAGAGTGGTACACTGTGCGCATATCCCCCCCACCTCCCGCCCTCTAACCTAGACTGCCCCCACAAGATTAAAGTACACAGTTTCGGGTACTTGACATTTGCATTATGTGACAGGCGATTGAAGAGTTACTCCACATAGACTGCATTCATGAGTTAGAGTGTGTGTGTGTGGGGGGGTAATGGTGGAGGAAGGAGCTGTGAAGACGGGTAGGTAGTCTTAATTAGGTGATGTCAGGAACAATTACAACAGAATCATTCCATCTGCAACTGAAAAATCAGACCTTTTCAAAATAAGGCTTTTCTAAGTTCATAAATAAAGCTCATGATTATTTTTAATTGAAAAAGGACTAATCATGAAATATCAAGATTAAACAGATTATAAAAATATAAAACAACATATTAAGTGATGCAGTGGTTAACCAGGTGTTTTGACTGCCTTGCCTTGTCTGCCCGAAGAACACTGGGTAAATGGGAGCCCTTCCCTTAAAGAGCGGGTCTCACAAAGGGATGGACATGGCCACTGCAGCTTTCACATCTGGGCAAAGCCATGAGGGGACGCCGGCAGCCAGCAGCTGGATGGATTGATAGGTACCGAAGAGCATACCCTTCACCCTGTCAGGTATCCTAGAGGGAGCCAGGGGACAGGAGCCACTGCTAGGAGCCCCTGAGAGTCTGTCTCACCCTCCACACGGGCTCCCTCTGCCCTTAATGGTCCTTGCAGAGCCCTCTGGAGCAGCCCCACATCAGGGGACCACTTTACAAAGTCATCCTGTGTTCTCCTTTCACCCACCTGCATTTCCCTACAGGGCTGGCTTTTTAAAAAGTCAATCGTGTTTACTCCTGTTATTGCTTATTTTACTGAATTTCATTTTGAACTTGTGTCAGTTGTTTCTTTCATTCTTTTTGTTGTTTTCAGATTAGATTCCATTGTCTTACTTCTCTTTTCTTTTTTGAAAAATCTTGGTTTATAAAGTATTTGTGTTGTTCTTAGCTTAGTTTTCTTTAGGTGATATAATGAGCATCTAACCTCCTTTTCTACGCTTAGTAACTTATTGCTAGCATTTTTTAAAGTTCCCGCAAATATTTTACTTTTCAGCTTTTCTTTTTTTATGTTTTTCCTCTGAAATCTTAACTTCTGGTATACTTCACTTTGTCACTTGAGTATTCTTGGATTGCCGATGGCAGATGCAGAGGACATTGTGGGGAAGGTAATGAAGAGAAGAGTCTATTCTCTCCAGAAAGACAAGATGGATTTTCTGCCTATTTGCCAAAAACAGTCTCTCTGACTCTTATTTGGTCCCTTGAACATTCTATTAATATGTTTAATTAAATAAAATAAATTTCAAACTTAGTAACTTAGGAAACCTTCATGCTTCCTTTCCCATGGCTCAAACTATTTACCTCCACTATGAGCAATCCATAAGGTCTAAAAACCTGGCACATAAAATCACTGGACAATGAGCAATATTAGACCAAAGGGCTCCACTCAGGAAAGGACACTAAATCAATTCCTTAGGTTAACTTTGGCGCCAGTGAGTTCCACAAAAGGCACAATAAAGGGCTAATGGCAGGATTTTGGACCCTCTTGTTTAGTAGCCAGCCTGCCTCTAACTGATAAATTTCTTTTCACAGGAAGATCTACTTGATGTTTTCAAGTCACCTTCCTTTTAAGAGAGAAGATGTTTGGGTTTCAGAAAGGCAGAGAGAAGCTAATTGGGATCTATGATCACCTTTAAACAAATATGTTTGTTTAATTTTGTTTTAAAAAAGGAAGTAGTCAAGGATAATTTTTAAAAGTGGTATATTTATAGAAAATATTTCTTAATCTTTTCTTTTAAAAAGAAGATAAAAAGTTTAGATTGCAAAGACATCAAAGTCGCTGTATAAACAGAAGTTTGACTCTTTTCTGTGTATTTCAAATATTTGTGCCAGTCTTCAATCACATCACCATGGGTCATAGGAAGTTGGCCCTGTAGAAGACTGTTGCTCGTAGCAGTCACTGGTGACCAGCACAGTGTTTTTATTGCCACTTGTCCTAGTGTTTTTTTTGGTGTTTTTTTGTTTTTCATTTTGACTATTAAAAAAGAAAGTTAAAGCTTTGCTGAGATGTCCAAGACTGTGGAAAGGAAAGAGGGTTTTTCTCCCACTCCCCTTCCCTCTTGGGAGCAACTTCAATAAAATTCAGAATTCAGAAATGTTTCAAATGTGCTCAAAAAGGCTTGTGATCCCTCGGAGTCCTATCAATAAATCAGTTCACAGAATCTGGTAAGGTTTATTTATCTGACTGGAACTAAGGAATTTGTACTAAATCACTACATTTTTTGAAATATTGGTTCTCAAATGAAATATCAAAACAGAGAGAGAAAGAAAAAATTATTTTGACCTGACATCTTAATGCAGCGTTACTATGAAAACAGGGAAAGTAAAAGTTACATTTCCAGAGATAGTCAATTTTAATTGCAACCAACAACAAAAAAATCCTTTAGTTTTATTCATTTCAGCAATTGGTTTATGACATGAGTCCTGCTTTATTATATCCTACAGAAGATTGACTTACATACAGAAAAATTCAACTTAGTTCAATTGCACAAAGCAGTAATTACTGAATAAAAACACCTCAAATTGTTTTCACATATTTGAATGTTACCCAAAATGAACATTGAAAAACCTAAACAGCTGAACTTCCCTTGAATCAACATTATATAAAACCAACTTAAAGATATGTACTTAGGAATGGCTAAATTCAAGTTCTCTACTTCTTTGTAGACCTAATATTTCAGGGGTTAATTTGACATTTTGAACATGTATAAGGAACATGTATAAGGATACAGTATTAAAATATATATACTCAGAATGTTTCAATAACAAGAGCTCTTAAAAATCCAATGGAATTCAGTTTATAAAAAAACACAAATGACTTCTTCAATGCTCTGCACTGTCTCTGCTCATCATGTACAGAACCTAAAAATGCCATCGAAGGGAGAATAAATCTTTCAGGAAAATCTCCTTTAAATGGAAACAAAGGTTAAAAGACCCACACTGGAAACCCTGCAGCACAAAGGACTCCAATATTACCTTGAGCAATTTACAGTGAGCTTTAATTTACCCATTTAGAAACCCTGATTTCCATAGGAAAGGCACGGCAGTAATAAATCTTGTCCCGCTGGACAGTCTAAAAGGGGAAAACAAAACAAAATTTCACCAGCATTTTGTGCATTAACTCTTTCATGTCACTGATAGCCATGGTGTTTTATATGTTTTAGGGTATTAATTACCTTCCTAATAAATTCAAGTGTTATAGAACTTTCCAAAACAGACCAATTTAACCCATGGTTAGGAATGGAACAAAGCTTTAAAAATATTTCATGTTCTTTGAAATGTATGACATGGAAGTCATTTTTATTCATAAAACTTAAATTTTAAATGATAATGCCTATGAAATGGAACATTGTATACAGCCCTCAAGATTATGATATAAAACAAAAATGTCACAGCTAAATCTAAACATATGGAAATAAGTACATAACAAACCCCAAGGATTATCAGTGGTTTAGACATCAATTTTTAATTCTCCTATTTAATTGAACATATGACACTGAACATCTGCTACTCAATCAACTAACTTTGAGATGATTAATTTGTTTGCAGCACATCTTTCATAGCTTTTCCACTCTTCCTTGCACTGTAGTTATTTTCTCTCTTTGCTCCTAATAAATTATAAGCAACTTGAAGCCAAGGTCACTCTCTTTATTGATACTAGTGGCCCTGTAAACGTGAGCCTTGAACCTTGAATGGAGCAAGTACTCCCAGAGCATGCATTGCTGTCACTGGCATATCAACTGGCCATTCTCAGCAACCCAGACCTTAATGGCCAGTTTCCACGCTGTGCTCAAAACCGCTGTGCCAACAGACCCAACCTTGGAACTGTCCCAGCCATTTATGTCCACAGCCAGTAAATTGTTTCCAAAGCTCCTAAGTAATATCTTCTAGTAGTGCCACTGGTTATTTTTCCTACATATCTTTGAATTGGCTTAGCATAATTTTCCTTGTAATAACATTCATGAATATGAACAATATAATCAATTCTAGACACAAAACCTGTGCATAAAACAACTGAGGGGGGATAAAACCTCTTAAGTTAGTTAATTGAAAAGATTAAACAAATTGCACTTTGGTAGTCACTTAAACTGTCACACTGCAAGTGACAGAACATCCCAGAGAGCCATCATTACTTTCTGATTTGACCCTTTACCTCTCAAATCACTATCATGTTACTAGGGCACTACCACACTTCTTAAGGAGGAAATAAGAGACTTGCTTTTGGATGAACATGCAACATGACAGAGAGGAACCAAAGTTCTTTGTCCTACAACTGGCCTGGTGATTAACCTGGACAAGTCACTAAACACGGTTGATCTCTTCTCCAAAAGCATAAATCTTCCTACATAACCTTCCGAGGATAGTATGATATGAATTAAAAATACCCATAGTGCCTTATAAGCTCTCCAGAGCTGATAAGCTCTCCTATGAATATTCTTCTACAAAGCTGAGTGTAATAGCAATACCTGTCTTTTCTATTTCAGCAAAAAAAAAAGAAGCATAATATTTCAGCTTACAAATTGGTTTCTAAGGTAAAGTAGCAGGAGATATCAGAAGACCACAAGGGCAATGGCAATTTGGGCACATTTGGGGACAGTCAATCACCTGAGAAAACATGCCTATTGAGAAATAATGGTGTGATAATAAATAGGAAACAAATTCTGATTATTATAAATTGCTGATAAGTGATGGAGTTTCCTGAAGAAATACTTTATCAATGGTTTGTAATAAGCTACAAGGTCCTATTTATAAAGCTCACTTAAGTTGTAGATATAGAGAATACTGGCATTGTAATACCTCTCTGCATTTCCTAAGGATACTGTGAGTACTGCATTACATAATATGTGTGCATGGGCCTCTAAGTGATAAAGTACTATTAGAATGCAATCTTCTTCCTCTCAGATTTCAGCAGCTTTTTGAGTGACAAAAATAAAATGAAATATTGTTAAAATTAGATTTTAATTTCTGAAATGATGTACCTATCACAAAGGCCAACTTTTGAATGTCAGAATAGAACATTTATTTTTATAGTATACTCTCCTAATTACTGTTATTTTTTTGGTTTATTTAAGCATAGACGAACTAAATAAAAGACTTCAATAACATAGTGTCCTCGATTTCACCACCTGCCTTCTGGTGACCCATTCTACAGTTCAACAATGCCTCTGAAGGAAAATGCCATCTCTGAAAACAATATATCACCCATTTTTCATTGTATTTGAGTTAATGGGGAAATAATCTGGCATTGCTTTTACATGAGATGTTAAAAAAGGGATAACCTTTAAAATTTTCTTGTTTACAGGGCAGGGGTGGTTATAACTAGTTTGGTTGGGCCTGATACCTTATAGATCATACGTGAGTTCCTTCTATATGAGGCAGTGTACTAGGTGGTAGGTATACACATTGGTCAGTACACATCAACTTTGCCTCTCTGTTGCTTATGATCTAGCCTAGTGGGTCTCAACCCTGGCTGCCTATTAGAATCATCTGAAGACTGTTTGAAAAATACTGATGATCAGGCTCTCACCTCTGCTTCAATTTGACTAGGATGACATCTGAGCAATGGCACATGTTAAAAGTTCCCTAGGTGACTTTAATGCACAGCCATGGTTGAAAAGCAGTAGTCCAGTGAAGTAAGAGGAATGAGATAAAAATGTAATTATAAAATTTTATGAGTGCTGTAAAAGAAAAGTGTAAGAAGTTACAAGAGTGAATAACAAGACTGAGGAGTGGAGGATTAGTCAAGACAGGTTCCCTGCATCGATGATATTTAACTGAGAGCGAAAAGATGATGGTGGGTTGGAAGAGTGAGACTATGCCAGGGGGAGAACTGCAGGCACAGGAAACACGTGCACAGGCTTTAGGACAAGAAAGGACTTGGCGGAGACAGCTCAAGATGGTGGCGTGAGTAGGGCGGCACACATCGCTTCCCAAAACCATACATATTTTTGAAAATACAACAAATACAACTATTCCTAAAAGAGAGACCAGAAGATACAGTGCAAAAGTCAGGCTACACCTACATCTATGAAACTCAGCACTTCACGAAAACGGTAAGATACAAAGCTGTGACCCGGTGGGACCGAGCACTCCCCCCAGCCCAGCTCACTGGTGGGAGGAAAATAATCAGAGTGTGGAGGGAGTGGAAGCACAGGACTGCTAAATAACCAGCCCTAGTAATCTGCACTGGGAGTATAGACACACATTGAATAGTGTACTTGATATTAGAGAAATAGAAAAGTAAAATCCAAGATGGAGACTGAGAGCGGGTCCCCAGCACTGGCTCCCCTGGGATAAAAGAAAAGGGGAAGCTTTTAAAAAGTCTTAAAGGGACAAGGGCTTAAGGAACTTCAGGTGCTCTAACCCCCTGGGTGATAACGCAGCCCCGAACTCCAACACGGCAATAAGCAGCCTGCCGTTCACTCCTCCCCCCACCCCGCCAGTGCTGCAAGCAAATTGGTTGACCTGCCACCGCTGCAGAAGAGCCTGGGAGCAACCCTGCCCACAGCAACCACACACAGTCTTCCCCAAGCACACAGCTAACTGGGACAGACGTAGAGGCTACCACTTACGCACAGGTCTCAGCAAAGACAGAGGAAGCCGGACCAAGGTTTGGAAGGACCAAAGGGGCACTGTTCTCACAGGAGAACACACTCGGCATGTCTGCGACCCCGCGCAATGCCCTAGGCTCTCCCAAGGGCAGGCCTGCCCACGGCAGCTCAGGGGATTAACCCAGAGACTCATCCCTGTGTGCAGGTAATGGGCAGAGGCAGCAGAGAAGGGCAAGGTGACCAGCAAGCAGGAAGGGACTTTGTTCTCCCAGCTGACACATGTGCCAACTGCCTGCGAGTACCTCTATCACCATGAAAAGGCAGAAGAACGAGGTCCAGACAAAAATCACTCAGACAACCCCAGAGAGAGGGCCTGGTGAGATAGATACAACTAATCTTCCTGAAAAATAATTTAAAATAAAAGTCATAACCATGCTGATGGACTGCAGAGAAATATGCAAGAACTAAGGGATGAAGTCTAGAGGGAGATCACAGAAATGAAACAATCAATAGAAGGACTTAAGAGCAGACTGGATGAGGGGCAAGAGACTGTTAATGGAATAGAAATCAGAGAATAGGAATACAGAGAAGCTGAGGCACAGAGAGATAAAAAGATCTCTAGGAATGAAAGAATTATTAAGAGAACTGTGTGACCAATCCAAATGGAACAATATTTGCATTATAGGGGTACAAGAAGAAGAAAAGAGACAAAAAGGGAGAGAAAGTGTCTTTGAAGAAATGATTGCAGAAAAATTCCCCGAGCTGGGCAAAGAATAGTCTCTCAGACCATGGAAGCCCACAGATCTCCCAACACAAGGAACCCAAGGAGGACAACACCAAGACATAAAATCATTAAAATGGCAAAGATCAAAGAAAAGGACAGGGTATTAAAGGCAGGCAGAGAGAGAAAAAAGATCACCTATCAGGATATCATCAGACTTCTCAACAGAAACCTTAAAGGCCAGAAGAGAATGTCATGATATATTTAATGTAATGAAACAGAAGGGCACTGAACCAAGAATACTGTATTCAGAACAATTATCTTTTAAATTTGAAGGAGGGATTAAACAATTTCTAGATAAGCAAAAGTTGAGGGAATTTGCCTACTACAAACCACCTGTGTAGGATATTTTAAAGGGACTGCTCTAGATGGAAGTACTCCTAAGGCTAAATAGATGTCACCAGAGAAAATAAAATCACAGAAAAGAAAGCAGACCAACCAAATACTATATAAAGGAAAAATAAAATCAACTATCCACAAAAGTAGTCAAAGGAAACACAAGAGTACAGAATAAAACACCTAACATATAAAGAATGGAGGAGGAAGAGTAAGAAGGGAGAGAAATAAAGAATCATCCGACTGTGTTAATAATAGCATAATAAGTGAGTTAAAATTAGATGGTTAGATAGTAAAGAAGCTACCCTTGAACTTTGGTAACCACGAATCCAAAGCCTGCAATGGCAATAAGTACATATCTATTGATATTCACCCTAAATGTAAATGGACTGAATGTACCAATCAAAAGACACAGAGTAATAGAATGGATAAAAAAGCAAGACCCATCTATATGCTCCTTACAAGAGACTCACCTCAAACCCATAGACATACACAGACTAAAAGTGAAGGGATGGAAAAAGATATTTCATGCAAACAATAGGGAGAGAAAAGCAGGTGTTGCAGTACTTGTATCAGACAAAATATACTTCAAAAACAGAAAGTAACAAGAGATAAAGAAGGACATTACATAATGACAAAAGGGTCAGGCCAACAAGAGGATATAACCATTATAAATATCTATAGACCCAACACAGGAGCACAGACATATGTGAAACAAATTCTAACAGGATTAAAGGAGGAAATGGAATGCAACACATTCATTTTAGGAGACTTCAACACACCACTAACTCCAAAGGACAGATCGACCAGACAGAAAATAAGTAAGGACACAGAGGCACTGAACAACACTATAGCACAGATGGACCTAACAGACATCTACGGAACTCAACACCCAAAAGCAGCAGGATAAACATTCTTTCAAGTGCACATGGAACATTTTCCAGAATTGACCACATACTAGGCTATAAAAAGAGCCTCAGTAAATTCAGGAAGATTGAAATTGTACCCACCAACTTTTCAGACCACAAAGGTATAAAACTAGAAATAAATTGTACAAAGAAAACAAAAAGGTTCACAAATACATGGAGGATTAACAACAGGCTCCTAAACAATCAATGGATCAATGACCTAATTAAAGCAGAACAAGCAATATATGGAGACAAATGACAACAACAGCACAATGCCCCAACGTCTATGGGATGAAGCAAAGATAGTTCTAAGAGGACAGTATACAGCAATCCAGGCCTATTTAAAAATGGAAGAACAATCCCAAATGAAGAGTATAAAGTCACAATTACTAAAATTGGAAAAAGAAGAACAAATGAGGCACAAAGTCAGCAGAAGGAGGGACATAATAAAGATCACAGAAGAAATAAATAAAATTGGGAAGAATAAAACAGTAGAAAAAAAAATGAAATCAATGGCTGGTTTTTTGAGAAAAAAACAAAATATATAAACTCCTAGAGAGACTTATTAAGGGAAAAATAGAATCTACACACATAAACAGAATCACAAATGAGAAAGGAAAAATCACAACAGGCACCACAGAAATACAAATTATTACAGACTACAATGAAAATCCATATGCTAACAAGCTGGATAACCTAGAAGAAATAGACAGCTTTCTAGAAAAATACAACCTTCCAAGACTGACCAAGGAAGAAACAGAAAACCTAAACAGATCAATTACCAGCAACAAAATTGAAGTGGTAATCAAAAAATTACCCAAGAACCCAAGAACAAAATCCTTGGACCAGATGGATTCACTGCTGAATTTTAACAGATGTTTAGAGAAGACATAATACCCATTCTCCTTAAAGTTTTCCAAAAAATAGAAGAGGAGGGAATACTTCCAAACTCATTCTATGAAGCCAGCATTACTCTAATATCAAAAACAGGCAAAGACACCACAGAAAAAGGAAATTACAGACCAATATCCCTGATGAACATACATACAAAAATACTCAGGAAAATATTAACAGACCGAATTCAAAAAAACATCAAGAGGATTGTACACCATGATCAAGTGGGATTAATCTCAGGGATGCAAGGAAGGTATGACATTTGAAAATCCATCAACATCATCCACCACATCAACAAAAAGAAGGACAAAAACCACATGATCATCTCCACAGATGCTGAAAAAGCATTTGACAAAATTCAACATCCTTTTATGATAAAAACTCTCAACAAAATGTGTATAGAGGGCAAGTGCCTCAACATAATAAAGGCCATATATGACAAACCCACAGCCAACACCATACTTAACAGCGAGAAGCTGAAAGCTTTTCACCTAAGATCCTGAATGAGACAGGGATGCCCACTCTCCCCACTTTTATTCAACATAGTACTGGAGGTCCGAGCCACGGCAATCAGACAAAGCAAAGAAATAAAAGACATCCAGATTGGTATGGAATAAGTCAAACTGACACTATTTGCAAATGACATGGTATGGTACATAAAAAACCCTAAAGACTCCACTCCAACACTACTACAACTAGTATCTGAATTCAGCAAAGTTGCAGGATACAAAATTAATACACAGAATTCTCTTGCTTCCAATACACTAACAATAAACTAGCAGAATGAGAAATCAGGAAAATAATTCCATTCACAATTGCATCAAAAAGAATAAAACATCTAGGAATAAACCTAACCAAAGAAGTGAAAGACCTATACCCTGAAAACCCCAAGACACTTGACATTAAGAGAAATTAAAGAGGACACTAACAAATGGAAACTCATTCCATGCTTTTGGGTAAGAAGAATTAATATTGTCAAAATGGCCATCCTGCCCAAAGCAACCTACAGATTAAGTGCACTCCCTATCAAAATATCAATAGCATTCTTCAACAAACTGGAACAAATAGTTATAAAATTCATATGGAACCACAAAGACCCTGAATAGCCAAAGCAATCCTGAGAAGGAAGAATAAAGCAGGGGGGATCTCACTTCCCAACTTCAAGCTCTACTACAAAGCCACAGTAATCAAGACAATTTGGTACTGGCACAAGAACAGACCCACAGACCAGTGGAACAGAATAGACAGTCCAGGTATTAACCCAAACATATATGGTCAAGTAATATATGATAAAGGAGCCATTGATATACAATGGGAAAATGAGAGCCTCTTCAACAGCTGGTATTGGCAAAACTGGACAGTTACATGTAAGAGAATGAAACTGGATCATGTCTAATCCCATATACAAAGGTAAATTCGAAATGGATCAAAGACCTGAATGTAAGTCATGAAACCATAAAACTCTTAGAAAAACATAGGCAAAAATCTCTTGGATATAAACATGAGCAACTTCTTCATGAACATATCTCCCTGGTCAAGGGAAACAAAAGCAAAAATAAACAAGTGGAACTATATCAAGCTGAAAAGCTTCTGTACAGCAAAGGACACCATCAATAGAACAAAAAGGCATCCTACAGTATGGGAGAATATATTCATAAATGACAGATCTGATAAAGGGTTTGCATCCAAAATATATAAAGAGCTCACATACTTCAACAAACAAAAAGCAAATAATCCAATTAAAAAATGAGCAGAGGATCTGAACAGACAGTTCTTCAAAGAAGAAATTCAGATGGCCAACAGGCACATGAAAAGATGCTCCACATCACTAATTATCAGTAAAATGCAAATTAAAACCACAATGAGATATCACCTCACATCAGTAAGGATGGCCACCATCCAAAAGACAAACAACAACAAATGTTGGCAAGGATGTGGACAATGGGAACCCTCCTACAGTACTGGTGGGAAAATAATGGAGGTTCCTCAAAAAACTGAAAATAGAAATACCATTTGACCCAGGAATTCCACTCCTAGGAATTCACCCTAAGAATGCAGGAGCCCAGTTTCAAAAAGACATATGTACCCCTATGTTTATCACAACACTATATACAATAGCCAAGAAATGGAAGCAATGTAAGTGTCCATCAGTAGATGAATGGATAAAGAGGTAGTACATATACACAATGGAATATTATTCAGCCATAAGAAGAAAACAAATCCTACCATTTGCAACAACATGGATGGAGCTAGAGTGTATTATATTCAGTGAAATTAGCCAAGTGGAGAAAGACAAGTTTCAAATGATTTCACTCATGTGGAGTATAAGAACAAAGAAAAAACTGAAGGAACAAAACAGCAGCAGATTCACAGAACCAAAGAATGGACTAACAGTTACCAAAGGGAAAGGGACTGGGGGGGATGGAGGGCAAGGGAGGGATAAGGGGGAAAAGGGGGCATTAGGATTAGCACACATAATGTAGGGGGTGGGGCACGGGGAAGGCAGTATAGCACAGAGAAGACAAGTAGTGATTCTATTTGAAAATTCTAATTGAAAATTTTATTGTAAAAAAATCTAGGTAGCCAGCCAGCTAGATAGAAAATGGACCAGCCTCCAAGAGGTATTAGGCTTCATTTTCACCTTCCCCTGGCATGTGACATTATTGATAGAAGTTTTAAAAACTGAGGGCATGCCCAGGTCTCAGACAGTGAGTTTGTCTCACTAGCCTCCATTCCAAGAATTTCTCCACTCTTTCCAATTTTGACTATAACATTGGATTTTCTAACCAAGCCACCTTTGCAATGGGTCTGATTCTCCAAAAATAAGCCTCTAAAAAGTGAAATGTCTATTTTGTCATGGCAAAAGAGAACTAGAATTTCTTATTTATTTGGTGACTGAAGATTTAAAATTTATGTAATGGCCTATATACTCTCAGTATCATAGAAAAAAAGGTAAAAGGACAATGAACAAAGGCTGGGACCGTTAGAGCTGGTTACAGCTAGAGAGGAGGTACACGTACAACAATTTAAGAGGGAAGAATCTGTCCGTCCCACAGCAGTTAAGTCTCAGTGACACCTACTCATCAGTAGGGCTTACGTCAGAAGTGAGAATGACAGTGTACTTCAAGAATCAAGGTCTGGAAACATTCGCACAAATATTTGGTAGTAACATCGTAGTAGTCTTGGGTAGTCTCTTTCTCTACTTTTGGCCTGGTGCCATCCTAGGTCAGCAGTTCCCTTCACACACTGGAAAATTATCAGGTGACCTTGTGCAAGTTATTTAAGCACTGGAATATCCTCACTTCCTTACCTGAAAAAGGGAGATAGTATTACCTAATTTCCTTGATTATTTTCACAATTGAAAGCTTTATTATTGCAGTACCTATCACCTTGTAAGTGTGTAATACATTTTAGCTATTATTTGTACTGGCAGTCTTTGTCAGATACGAAATTCAGGTGTGTCTTTACATCAGCTTCTGGGCTTTTCATTTGCGTTCCTTGGTCTATCAAACTATGTGTATGCTCATAGGACAGCATTAACGATTCAACACTGTGATTTGTTTGCCTCTCTGGTAAGGCTTCCTGTAGTTATTTAATCATGATTAACACTAGATATATTTGTATTCACTAAACTCATGCCAAGTGAATAGTAAGCAGTTTATGTTAGTGGTTAGGAGTTTGGGCTATGAAGTCAGAGAATCCTCAACTCAAATCCTTGTTGTACCCCACATTAACTTTTACAGTTGGCACATTTCTAAGATCTCTAAACATCTGCTCTCTCATTTTTAACACTGGGATAACATGATTTTTCAATGGAACTATTATTAGAATTAAATAAGATGGGCAGTGTTTGCCATCTTATGAGTTCTTAGTAAGTGCAATCTTTAAAATATATATATATATATGTATATGTATATATATAAAACAGGGAAGATAGTGCAAAGCACACAAGAAAGATGATAATCTATTATTTTAATAACCTACAGAGTTTTTTACCTTTGTCAATTTACTTATAAGTAACGCATTGTTTTGAAACCATAGATAAAGAGAAAACTAAAGAATCCATCTTACTCAAACAGTATTGTTACTAATAAGCAGAGAAGTCACCAGCTGTTCCCACTGATGATGCCCTGACCATACGGCATGTGGCCAAGGAAGAGCGTGAGGTGAGGAAGCCTAGAGCAGCAGCAGAGAGCGCATGGCTCTCTTGCGGGCCCTGGAGTAATGGTGTTTTCTGGGACTTCAGGCTCAATGGCCAAAAAGCACGTAGTCCGCCTCTCCTGGCATAGCTTGGGGAACAGGCCAGTGAAATAGAGTATCTACACTCATCCTCAAAAAAATGCTTTGAGCAAAATTCTACTTTCTACTTAGAATATAAAAGCTGCATTGAGGGCCTTCCCATCTAGAACACAAATAATCTGAACTCTGTTTTTAATTGTCCTGTCCATGAGTTTTTTTAAAGCCTCACAATAGCCTACAATCAACTATTATTTTATAATCTGTAATCACGGAATTATCAAAATTATAGGAATGCTATTTTTTAAAACAGGGATGTTTTAAACTAGAGTAACTAGAAGCTCTGTTCAAATTAAGCCCTGGAGGTGTTATAGACACTGTGGTTTAGGTAACAGGACCTGCAACTGGAGAAGCAGCTTATCTCTAAAAACTACACATCAGTTACACATGATGTGCTCAACAAAGAAAACAAAGCAAAAAGCTACTTCTTATAAGAACAGAAAGAGAAAACTAGACCTTATTTTTTCTTCTTCTTTTTACATTCTTAACATAGTCTCCCAAAAACTAACACAAGAGAACATGGTGATCTCCTGTGAACAGGACAGAGAGATGAAAGAAAATATGAGATAAGAAAGAAATGAAAAATTGTGAATGTAGATGAGAAAAGTGAAACAGTGGGGTGAAATGACTAACTGAAGTCTGATTATCAGGTTCTAATCAAGCATCATATAACAAAAGAGGCCTCCTAAATGAGGGCAAGAGGGCAAAAATATTAAGATCTACTGGTCACCAAATTACACTTCATTGTCAATAAATCTGTGGTCAGAACAATTAAATCAGGTCTTTCTATTATTAAATCAATGAGTCATATATATTAGACCCAAACATCATGGGAAAACTTTGATGGAGTTTTTGCTCTTCCACTAAGTAACCCTGAATAAACAAACAAATAATTACCCTCCCAAGCTGCCACTTTGCTTCCAAACCTTATCCTTCATTCAGAGAAAGGGGATGTGGTGTGTCCAGACAAGTTACAGTTTCCTACTTCAATATATAAATGGAAATAGAACATTTTAATGGGGGAAAAAAAAGGTAAAATAGGTTGCCATTTTACCTCCATTTTAATAAGCAGGTTTGAAATATATGTTAACTGAGCCTCAAAACCCTGACTCTACATTTGGATAATTGAGCATAAAGAGACACATCTGCTAATTCAGTGGACACTTCACTGAGTATAATTCAGTAATCAACTAATTGATCATGTTTTGCTTCAGTTGACACACATAGGAAAACCAGAACAGTATGTCTAGGCTATTGCATCATTCAAAAAGCTCCATTTAGGTACATAACATGAACCCCCAGTGCCCCCCAAACTAGTGATGTTCATCAGGCAACCAAAATCCAATAAAACTTATCTACCTGTACTCCCCATAAAATGTCACTGTTTCATGCAGCATTAAACACATTTTTAAATACTCAGAGTGTATCTGTTCCCTTTAGCTAATCTTGCAGTAAAATGATATTAAGTAATTAACAGCATGACAATGATGGAAACAGATGTCACAAGTAAAAAATTTGGAGGCAAAATGATGCAGAAAGTAGAAAACTGGTCTAGAATCAGGAGACCTGGCTTCCTTCCCATCAATGTCACTGATTATGGCTTTACTCTAGGCAAATCGTTTAACCTGGTTCCACTTCAGCCTCCCTTTCTGCAACCATCTGCTTAGTTCATAGGAATGCTGTGACAATTAACATGAGTGCCTATAAAAGTGCTTCACGCTCACAAGAGAAAGACTGCATAAATACAAGGTATTATTACTTTGATTACAAGGAAGTATCAAGCAGATTTTTGTGTAAGCTGTAATTACAAGGGAGAGCAATCTACAACAGCAAAGGTAATACTGCAAATTACAATCTATGTCATTTTTCAGACACTTATCATTCTAAGCAATGATATTAAAGACATAACAAAAGAGAAAAGCAACTCGAAGTGAGCTTCTGAGCAGAGAGGCAAGAGATCTGACAAGCGAAACTGGAAATCTTACAATGCATAGCCATTTATTAAATGTAGGTTTGGACCAAAAGTCACTTAAAAATGAACTGTGGTAGCTTATAATAAAGCATAGTGGTTTAGTAGTCCATGAACAACATTAAAAGCAATTTGGGTCTTTACGGTCATAACCATTATTTCTAACATAGCTCTATTTTTAAATAAAAACTCTAAATCCTCCAAATATCAGTGTTTCTTCTAAGTGAAGGATAATTGTTAGTAAGTTTACATTGCATTTTCTATAAAATGAACAAAACATTTAATAAAGGCACACTTCATTTGTTAACCCTCCTCTATTTCTATTTACCAATATTCTAATCTGCCTACATTTTTATTTCTTAATTAAAGAACCTCTGATATATCAGGATCTCATCAATTAAAACTAAATGTAAATTAATTGTGGCTCTAGTTCCCTCTACCCATACACAATTTTCATCAGCCAGGATCCTACTCTTCCTTGAGAGTTTCATGGTAGGTTTCATTTATCTACAGCTTGGGAAATAATTTTACTCTAGGCAGATATGCAGGAGGAGCACAGAGCCCTGCAAATTCTATTAATTCCAATGATGGAAACAGTTACTCATTTAAACTATTTCAGTACTGTCCCTACAGACAACTTTAAGCAATCAGTTCTTAACACTAAAATTAACATAAAAGGTTTGAGATAGAGGTCACTTAGGGGGTCTCACAGCCTGGGGAGCCTTGAACTTTGCCATATAGGATGTAAGACTTTGGGTAATCTAATAAAACATAACCTTTTAAATTAATTCTTCATAAGCCAAACTAGGCACAAGAATAGCTTCATTGCCTTGAAGTTACCGCCACCAGTACCAACAACCTATCAAACAAGAAATGTCTGCCCTTTAATGAGACATCATTGACTATAAATGTGAAAACAAGAAGCACAAATTTAACCACAGTTCTTCATGAATAAGACCAGCTGTCTTTTTAATTTTTGTGTTTGTTTAATATATCTTCCCTTTGATAAACATGCTGGGTTGTCTTTTAAGACATTTTTTTTAGAGCAGTTTAAAGTTCATAGCAAAATTGAGGGGATGGCACAGAAATGGCCCCCATTACATCGGCCCCTACTCCTATTATCAACATCCCCCACCAGAGTGGTGCATTTTCACATTAGATGAACCTCCACTGACACACCATTATCACCCAAAGTCACATGATGGTCCATTCTTACTGTTGTACATAGTACAGGTTTGGACAAATATATGTCATGTATCCAATATAACAGTATCATACTTCCTTAAAAATCTGTGTTCCGCCTATTCATCAATCCACTGTTACCTGCCCTCACCAACCTTGGCCACCACTGATCTTTTTACTGCTTCCATACTTGCCTTTCCAGAATGTCAGAAGGTTGCAATCATACACTATTTAGTCTCTTCATATTGGCCTCTTTCACTTAGTAATGAGCATTTGAGTTTCCCCCATATCTTTTCAAGGATGAAAAGCTCTTTCTAGTGAATAATTTTCCACTGGCTAGATGTGCCACAGTTTATTTATTCATTTGCCTATTGAAAGGTCTCTTGGTTGATTCCAAGTTTTGGCATATATAAATAATGCTGCTGTAAACATCTGTGTGCAGGATTTATGTAAAGTTTTCAATTCCTTTGAATAAATCCAGTGGTTGCTGGATTGTATGGTAAGAGTATGTTTTGTTTTATAAAAATCCACCAAATTGTCTTCCAAAGTGGCTGTACAATTTGTATTCTACCATCAATGAATGAGAATTTCTGTTGTTCTACTTCATTGGTGGTGTCAGTGTTGTAGATTTTGGCCATCCTAACAGGCCATTAAATGTTTTACTATGTATTTCCCTGATGACATATGATGTAAAGACGACAAATAAAAATATGTTTATTGGCTGTTTATATCTTCTTTACTAAGATGTCTATTAAACTTAGTCTTTGGGTCACTTTTTAATTGGGTTGCTTGTTTTCTTATTGTGAGTCTTAAGAGTTCTTGGCATAGTTTGGTCAATAGTCCTTTATCAGGACTATATCAGTCCTTTACCAGACGTGCCTTTTGCAAATATTTACGCCTACTCTGTATCTTGTCTTTCTCATTCTCTTGATCCTTATTTTTATCATAAATTATACAATACTACTGTTCAACTCTTAAGTACATTTACCTCCAGTTAAAGAATACTTATCAACTCAATCAGAAATGCATTCTTTCTTGACAAAATTATTTCAGATTTCTATTCTCCTCTGTGACTTATATTTTCTTTCCTTTACAATCAACAAATACAATTCAACAAGCATTGAGATCATAAGCACAAAGGATACAATACTGTCAAATAAGAAATTATACCTCTCCTACTTTAGAGAGAGAGGAATGGTGGTTTCTCATAAGCAAAATACATATTTAGGATGAAAACAGAAAAGAGATCATTAAAGGCAGATTTTTTTTTCCCCCAGAGGGAAACTTAAGCAAAAATATTTCTTTTACTAAATGAAACAAAGGAAAACAAAATCAGAATAGTAGGCTAATTCAAGAGATGAAATATAGTGTAATGTTGGGGATGATACTTTCTGGAATTAAAATCTAGACTATGACAAGAAGGTCTCCTAACCAAGCTTGAAAAACACTGGGTGCTATAATTTTTTTTAAACTGCTTAAATGAACAATTTCTGTATCATCCTCTATATTGAAATAGTATGCCACATTACATTGTAAGCCATTGAATGAATGAATAATTAAAAGAATTCTAAGATAATACCACATATGTAGCTTACCTCCTGACCTGTAAAGACGCAAGATTAGAATTTGGCAAATCCAGATAAAGAGATTGTAAATCTATCTGTTAGGGTGTCTCTCTCCAACATCAAATGCCATAAGATTTTCACAGCTGTGCTATTAAAAACTGTTCATTATCAAACATTTTTTTAAAACAAGGTGCTGATTTTCAGTATCTGAGACAGATCCACATGCTCAGAGATGCCAGGCAAACTGAGGGGCAAATTCACTCTTGTTTTCAAAATTTAGCCACCAGACTGATATTCCTCTCTCTCCTCCTTAAACTTGTTTGTTTATTTTTTTAACAAGAACTTGCAGTTCACAGAGTACTTAAGTGAATTAACCAAAGTTTCTAGTCCAATAAGTAATGGGTCTGGGAGCTGAAGCAGATTTGTAGTAACTAAAAAATCTTCAAAAGTTATCAAGAGATAGAAAACATGTCAGTATTATTTTTCCTTAGGAGAAAAAGAAAGAAAAAATCTTCCTAAGCTTTTATGTTAAGTGTACAGTTCAAAGTAAATTACATCATCTACTATAAGAAAGAAAATGGCTAATTCATATCTTCATATCCTGAAGTTTTTCAAACTCAACCTGTAGAAAAACCTCATGGCAATATAGTATTTTAAAATAAGCTAGAATTAAATGGGCCTTCTCCAAATGAATACTCCTAAGATGGTAAGAAAATTGACCTGATGAACAGCTAATCCCTATTGAGTACTTTCTATATTCCAGGCATGTACTAAGAGCTTTGCATGGTTAATCTCATCACATGCTTAATAGTAGATGCAATAAACATCCCTATTTTACAAACAAGATAACTGAACCTTAAAATAGTGGAGAAATTTGACCGACATCATACAGCTAATGTGTTGGAGGTGGATCTGAAGCAAGGCAGTTTGACTTCAGAATGCTAAACTCTTTATAAAATCCTTAATTTGATATCATAAATATTCTTGAAGATCTACCATTTTTGCTTTGGTTCAGTGTTAAAGCTAAGCCATTCCTTCTGTCAGCATCCAGCTGATTTAAATGGAACTGCTCCCCATCAAAGACTCTGACATCAGCCTAGTGAACTTAGCTTGCTTTCTTGTTTGGCAAAACAAAAAGACAAAAACATCCAAGGGATCACCTGTGCCTTTAGAGACCTTTACAGTTTAGTTGATAGGTTAAATGTGTACACAGCATTAAACTTGGTTTTCAGACAAGTTTTGTAATATGGAAATCAGGGGAAGTAAGACAAGCTATTGACCTAGGAGAGGGAAAAAAAAGGGAACTGGAGGCAGCTGATAAAGAGAGAACTGTCTGAATAAGCAATTGGGAGCACCAACAGTTCTTGAACTCAGAAGCACTGGAGGACAAAGCACAGAAAGAGAACATGGTAAATGGGTTGAGGGTTACAGTGACCTAAAGACAAGTCACAGGATTTGATCTGACCACTGTACGGCATCTATTTTAAGAATGAAGCTTCCCTAAAGCAGAGAGGGAGTAGAACAGTCAGGGAAAGTGAAGGTTGGATCATTGGATTAAAGAGAGAGTGTGAGGTAATGAAGTTGAGTTGGTAAGTACCAAACAACTCCAAAACTACAGACAGGAAATGAAAGGGATAAAAACACATAATTAAAAAAATATGCAGCTTTAAAAGAAAAACTGAGTGTTTTAAGTACAGGGAGAATAGACTATAAACAGAGAGGAATTAGAAAGAAATGTACAGACTTTTTCAAACTCTCTTTAGTTAAATGTAATTGTTTACATTTCTTAGGAAACTTTAGGAAAATTGTAAGCCCCAGGATTGAAGAAGATCAGGGATTATGATTAAAATCTTAAAGGGGTGGGCCTGGCACAGAGGAGGACCATTTCTTACTCATGCATAGTAACTAGAAGCCAAGTGAAAACATTCCAAGACGTTCACATCTAGGGAGAGGGGATAAACTTGGGTAGTTTCATTATTCTCATCAAATTAAAAGTTAATGTCATCCTGCTAGCTGTAATGGGAGTAGGGATAGAGTTGGATTTGGGAAGAATTAAATCGTCTGGAGTAGTCAAAATAATGAATAAGAAAAATAATTATGCCTTATGAGTTGAGACACAACATTTGTTTTCATTTTCTGTTTTGCCAGCATTCTAGGGAAAAGAATTTTTTCCCAAATGCCCATGTCCTGAGAAAGAACCAGCACTTATTTATATAAACTTCTTATTTAGTTATCTTCTGATTATCTATAAAACCTAAAGGAAATAACTTTTTATTCAATTCACATTTATTTAATCTTCTTCAAAGATTGCTCCTAGCCTCATCCTTGCTGAAAAGTAAAATTCTACATAAAAGTGTAAGCATGAAAGACAATATATTTCATTTAAATACTTAAAATAATTTTCCCTCAGTAATTGCCAACTCATTTTGTTATTGATTTATCAATTTTATTTAGCCAAGTCTAAGATAGTAAGGAATATTAAGATACTTTCTTAATGTGAAATAACAACAAATGAGCTGGTTGATACAGTCTTCAAGTCATTAAAGTTGGCAAGTTTGAAGCTCAGATTACTGGGGATCTTTAGGATTCACTGCCAAATAAACGTTATTGTATTCACTAGCAGATTATTTGACTAGTCCAGCAAAATGATCTTTATATTACTAAATGCCAGAAATATTAGTGTAGCTACTTGCAAAAAAAGGTGTGTCTACCTATGATATACATAGTGATTACTTTATTAATAGCAAATTATTTTTGGAAGCATATTGAAAAGTAGTTCATGTAATCTTTTATTTTTGATTAAGTTCAGGAGTGCTAAAAAGTAAATCCTGATTAAGAAAACCAGCTGTGCAGAACAGCCATTGACCAGGAGGACAGAGGCTTAGTGAGCTCGAATAAGTTGCATATATTAGAGCAATGATCAAATGTCACCACTGTGAAAAGGGCAGCCAGGACAGAGCCCAGGCAGGTCAATTCCCAGTTCCAATGTGGACCATTTTCATCTAAGAAGCAGTGCATAGGTGGAAGACTAGATCACTCTCAACTGTTCCAGTTTGTTACTCGGTCAGTTATAACTTCAGCCATTCCATTTCAACAACTGTTACTCTTAAAGCAGGAGAAAACTCAAAAGTTAAAGGCAGGTTCTCAAAAAGAGGTAAGAAACAAGCAGACAGGAACAATAAATTGATCTGGTCAATGCTCACTGACACTAAGATTAGGCAAACTTATCTTCTTTTCTCCCTATTCGGGCTGGGATCCTCTCCAACTAGAGCACTTTGATGCTGATTTGACCAAGATGCCTTTGATGAATGCACTGTCCAGAAGCAATGTTTCCATTTTTGCCCTGCAAATGATTTAGAACCTCACTTTCCAAAAACACCCAATCATACTGTGAAACTCTTTCAAAAGAGTTTTAAGTACATGTATTTTATATATACACTTTGTTGTAAATATATTTATTTTAGACGGTCCCTGTTTTATCCCCACCTTGGGTCATTTACCTTTGCAATGCGACTTTGAAGCTCCTTTACATCCCCACTCTCTGAATCCAGGGTGGCCTTGTGACTTATTTTGCCGGATAGAATTGGGCAGAACGGTTACTGTGCTGTTCCAGGTTCAAGCTGTTAGAGGCCTTACATGTTCCCGCTCCTCTGGAACTCTGCCACCACTAGAAAAGCAAGGAGGCCGCTGGGGGGGTAAGAGACCCTCTGAAGAAGAGTCCAGATGTCCTCAGCAAGGTGACCTGAGACCACCTGACAGCCAGCCAAACATGTAAGAGACAGCCTAGATCAGCAGATCCATTACAACTGGCAAAGATACATGACTAAACCCAGCCCAAACCACGACTGCCCAGCTAACACATGGGCTCAAGAGCAATGAAAAACTGCTTGTCCTTTGAAGTTACTGAGTTGGGAGGTAACTTATTACGTGGCATTATTGTAGCAAAAGATAACTGATACATGATTTCACTCTTAGATACATGCTCTTAAATACACACACACACACACATATATATATATACACACACAAACATATGTACACACATATATCTATATATATATCCAATTTAAATGTTTCTAATAATGCTTTACTACATAGTTTCATACGAATTATTAGGTTTAATTAAGGAAAAGTAATGGGCTACAGAAAAAGACTTGTTACCAAAATTCTATTTTAGATTATCTTGGTATGCTTACAAACCCTCCCAAATGGAAAGGAGTCCTATATCAACCCAAACCATTCACATATGGTTCTTAAGCTTATAATTATAACCCAAAGTCGCCACAGTGGCAATTCTTCAAATATACATACAATTATATTATTAGTCTTAATGCATCTTCTGTAATAGTTTATTTTTTTCAGTATTGCCAAAAGCATGCAATTCTTCAGTCTTAAAGAAGCCAATGGATTCTCTGCTAAAATACTGGTGAACACTCCCTTTTTAGCCTCATTTTTGGACTTTCTTTGGATCATTAATAATCCTGGCTGCATTCTACGATTATCTTTCAAAGAATCACAAACATACTACTGAAATTACTCACTCTCCTTGCAGCGATACAAACCATTTCCATGTTAGCCTGGCTGTCAGGTAACAGATACAGATCTTTCATCACTTATGTTTAAATGTTACAGTTTAGAAACTTTAACATATACAACAGTAATATTTAACATGAAAAGGAGAGCAAATGTATCCTCCTTTTTCATTCTTCATGTGCTGGGAAAACTAGCCTGAAAAGTATGCTATACAAATGGCTCTTAAGAAATTATTACCAAAGTCTATCCTTGGTTTCTGGGATACTGCATCGAAAGTTAGGAGTTCAATGGTGTAAAGGAGACAGATTATTAACTGCTATGCAGACCTGATTTGCTTCAGAGAGGAATAAAATACTTTTACAATAGACTGCCCATGCTTTTAAGATTCTGTAGGAGCACAGATGATATAACACATTATTGGGACTTACAGCTGTCCAGCTAGATGTTAACAAAACACTAGAACTGGGACTTAATTAGTAATATCTGGGTTCTGTTCTTAGTGGTGAAGGGGGTGCCATTGTCCTTGGGAGAACTATTTCACTTTGGAACTTCTTTAGGGAAAAAGAAAAAGTTGCTTGATAAATACAATTAGAGTCTGAAAAAACTGATCTGAGGCTGCTTTACATGTCAAAGACTCTAGGGTAAACTGCTCCTATTCTTCCACTCAAGTTCCAGAGATAATAGAATGGCCATTTCTCAATATCTGGCCAGCCAACATTCATTCCCCATTCCTAACAGGCCCTGGTTTTCTCTAGGGGACTTAGACCTTGGGTGCTCTCTTGCTTGGATGACAGTCCTGGTGCCTGGAACTCACTACCAAAACCAAAGGTTCTACATATCGCCCCTTTCTTTGGCCTGGTACAGTGTAGATAGAAATGACACCGAGGCTCACCCAATATTAGGATCCTAAAACTTTAATTCTCACTGAAGTGACACAGGATAAGACAAGATTGGTATTTTCTTGTTACAGAACTGCAATCTGACCACATTACTATTTCTAATCTAAATGGCAGTTTTAATTCCCACTTCCACACCTTGCCTTGACTCCTGCCCATTCATAAATTCTCATTTCTCAGCCTCCCTTTGATTTTTGAGCCCTTGTGTTTTCCAAATACGGTTCCCCTTGTTTGAGGTCACCAGCATTGTTTTTTGTTGCTTGGGATAAAGGAGTTCTGTTAAAATTATGGTGTCAAAATAGAAGAATCCTATACATCAAAAGGCATGAGGTGGTGGTGGGTGGGTGGGGTTGGGAATAGGGGTGGGGGAGGGTGGTTATTTCAATCCCAACTACAAAGTGAAATAGTGCACTCAAAAAATAATCAAAGTTGATTGCTTTTTTCTTCATACTCATCATTGCCATAGGAATAGATAAAATTCTCCCTTTAGTCTCAAGATTTCTAGTTGCCAAGGTTTATATGTGAACAACCACACTTTGCCATGCTTACTTCTTCTTTCCTGATTTTCTGCCTATCTGCTCAGAGAGAACTGATTACCATTCCCATATCTGCATCAGTTGTTGACTTTCTTGGACCTTGACTTGTTATATATATTTTTTTAACATGACAGAATTTCTTCCTTCTTCAATTCCAATTTACACTGTTCTCTTTATTAAAAATGCAGTTCACAATTCCTTTTCCGAGAAGTTGTCTTTTATTAACCTCACTGATCATTCCATTACTCTGAATCCAATTTGACACTTATGTATAAGTCATTTGCATTGCATTTTCACTTATTTTAGTTTGTGAATAGTTTTAGTTGTGTGTATGTGGTAGCTTTTCCATTACATTTCAAGTTCCCTAAAATATGGGACAGTTTTTTTAATCTTCAATGTTTCTATTATAGAATTCTACACAGTGGAAGTAAAAAATGTTAAATAACTATTTTCACAAGGATTTTTGGAAGATAATTAAGAGACAGCCAAATCTTGCAAAAACCATAGTCACAGATAACTTTAATAGTAATTGATATCATGATAGATTTTTTTTTTTAGATAATTATTTTTTATTGAAGGGTAGTTGACACACAGTATTACATTAGTTTCAGGTGTACAACACAGTGATTCAACATTTATATACATGATAATTCTAGGTACCAGCTATCACCATACCAAGTTGTTACAATATTTTGACTATATTCCTTATGCTATACATTACATCCCAGTTACTTATTTATTTTACAATTGGAAGTGTGTATATATATATATATTTTTTGTGTGTGTGTGAGGGCATCTCTCATATTTATTGACCAAATGGTTGTTAACAACAATAAAATTCTGTATAGGGGGGTCAATGCTCAATGCACAATCATTAATTCACATGATAGATTTTTAATACATGAATTATTATAAATGTATATTCTTTAAAATTTTCCTTTTAAATGTTAAAATTTGCAAGAAAATGATCTGAGAAATTAATACCCACTTATTTCAGAATGCCAGTTTGAAACTGGATAACAAGCTCCAATCAGCTACAAGCATTGTGTATAAAGGTTCCATTACTAATTGCATCAGGAGATTTCACTTTTAACTTTAACTGCTTGAAAAAGGAAGTATCTTAGCCCATGAAAGCCGAGGTGTTTTTGTTCTAGGTTATCCCTGGGTAGTCCATCTCCTGTTTGAGAATTGCCTGCAGACTTATGTTCAGTAAGATAGCTGTTTTGGTTGCAGAGCCAAATACATTATCCATCCTTTTAACTGTTTCAAGACAAGACTCATGGGATCCAATTGCTCAAGGTTCTCCCTTACTAACCATGACTTTAGTCCTTTGTGTTATGGCTTTTGCAGAATCCCTTTGAGTTTAACAAACTTTTTTTTTGCAATATCATTCAAGCACTACATCATCAAGGCAAACAAAGGAAAACAGCACATGATAAAGGATCCTTAGTGACCTCAAAATCCTGCTTCATATTAAAATTCAATTAGATCATTAAAATTTGACTGGCAATTTGAGCTATTTCAGCTTCTAAAATTGTGGATATCATTCTCTGTGAATCAAAATTGCCTGTGGGTATAAAAGTTGTTGTTAAGTACATATCCTTTAGCGGTATTGTGTGCTAGAGGAGTAGGTGTTTTTTTTGTAAAGGCAGTACCAGTAGTATTACAGGTAAGTTAATACTCAATTGAAGTCAGAACAAAAGCTGAGCAAACATTAAGATTCCTCTACAGCAGTATTTCTAAACCTTTTGTTCATGATTTTCTCCCTTTGCATTTCTTCAAGACATTGTTTTTCTAACTGGCACTACATATGAAATTTTCATATACTGCATATCTGCTCATGTGCTACATGTATATCTATGCTTTACACTTAAAAAGAGTAAGTATAAGGCTCACAATTTCTATTCAATGCAAAGTTAAGGAACACTAGACAAATTTTTTTAAAAGCTATTTACATCCAACTTAGCTTCGTAACTATTTGCTGAGCAACTTTTAATGAAATTTATTTACTTATATAAGTCGCAATTATCAAATTTCAGATGAACTGATTTACACAGATATATAATAGAGATGTAATCAAACTTCTAAAAAAAATCATTCAGAATTGTTATGTTTCCATAAAAACCAAAGCAATTTAAAATTTAATTAATTGTTAAAAATATATTTTTAGAGAACTGAACTTTTAAGTTTTGCTTGATATAAAGACATAATTTTTCACTTAGCTGGCTGCTAGATAATCATTCAGATATAATCAACTTTTTTTCTTTTTAGCATTTGGCATAATTAATGATGGGTTGAATAACTTTTATATATTAGATAACAAAATATAAACTTTTAAAATTTAATTTTCAAAGCCCAAATCACACACACAAAATAAATAACATCTACAAGGCAGCCAATGGCAGCTAACAGAAAGATGTAGGCCACCTCTCAGGTTACAACTTCAAGATCTAGAAATAGATCAAAAGTCCTCTAATCGCAACTGTGTATCTGCCATAGTTCTATAGACTGATCTTGTAAGCCATTTCTGTACCTTGCATGAACTCAGTCAGTGCTGTTCACATGGTACCCAAGGAAACCCAACAAGAGAAATTAAACACTAAGGAATAAGATTTTGTCAGATAGGCTGAGTTTTTCTGGGATAGAATCATTGTGATATTTAAGATATTTTTGCCCTCCATTTTCAAGAACCAATTTATACTCCATTGAGAATGCTATCACCCCCACTAAGAATATATGCCCTATTTAAAAAATAATAATTTATGTATCCATAGGCCCTTCAAGCTATAAACCCAATAATCTTCCCCTTCCCCTTTGTAAGAGCTGTTGACATGATCTATGTTTAATTCCACACCATTCATTCATTGCTCAGCCAAATACAATGTGATTCTAGCTAGTTCTACCACTCCACTGAAACTACCTTGCCTGCTAATTAACAGTTAGTAAATATTCTTTAAATAGGAACAGACCTCCTACATTCATTAATTCAGCAGTACCTCCTTGGCCCTCCTCCACAACAACTATTTGATAGTGGTGACCATCCCCTTTCCTAAACCAGTTTCCACAATACTGCTTTTTTCTGGATAATTGCCTAGTTCAGTCTTTTCCTCAGTTCACTTTGGTATAATTTCCCCCTTAACCATTAGCTTTATCTCCAAGATTTCATTCTTTTGCTGCCTCTTTTTGCTTTTATGCTCTCCTGCAAGATAAATGCAACCATTCCCATGATTTCAATTATTCATTGTATACACAAAAATGACCACCAAATATCTCCACCGTTCATTGCTATTTGGATGTTCCACGGGAACCTCATAGCAAGCAGAGCCCAAACTTAATTCATTATCTCATCTACCCATACTTGCAGTGGTCTTTGCGCAATCCATAGCACCATTTCACCTAGAAACCTGGGAAGTGTTTTTGTTCCTCCTCTTCTCTTTCCCCGCGCCATCCACTATCCCACCACATCCAACGCAACTGTGTAGCTACACATTTTAGTTAGTAATGCCTCTGATGTGTACCATCTTTTCTCCTTCCACTGCTGCTCTCCTGGTGTGGGTCCTTAGCTTTCATCAGGCATATTATAAGAGCCCCCCTAGTTGGTGACCCTTCTTGCTCCTTCTCTAATCCTCCTTCTGTGCTGCCACCAAATTTTTCTAAGAGTTCAATTAAATCATGAAGCAGATTTTCTCTAAAAAAATAAAAAGATGATTCCCTCATTTCAAAATCAACACCTTTCCCACATGCTTCTGAATTGCTTTTCAATCTTATTTAACACAACAATGGACAACTATTTCACGGAATAGTAGTGCCCTTCATGTCTCTGATTATGCTCATGTTGTTCCTTCTTTCTTGGGTGCTCCCTCACCCCCTTTTCTGACTGTTAAAATATCTCCCTAGACCTCAAAAAATAAACAACAATCACCTCCTCAAACCTGCCAGAACCCCATCATGCTCTGTACTCGTCTAAGATAATCTGATGGAAGGTCTGTTGTTTGAGACCTCCTCCAGACTAGAAACTGGCATATTATTCTGCAAGTAGATTTTTCTAGATTGTTAGCTAGTTTCACACATTCAATAACATGTATGATCTTAGGAATACTCTTCAATATTAGAAATAACTACCTATAACTTTCTTTTTTGTGGGAAAAATCTTCTTCATTCCTTCATACATGGGCATTGAAAGATTCTATTACAAATGCTGAAGATCTAATGAAGCAGCACTGATTACACAGTCTCAGGTTTGTAAAGATATATTCATAAATGAAATAAAATTCATCAAACCTTAGGAAAGGGCACCGGTTTAGCCTCACTTATCTACTGCGCATCTGCCTGACCACATTATCTTAGGGCTTACGCACCATTTTTGCATTTCAATGTGGCATTCTATCAGATTAATGCCCAAGATATTCCAGCTGCACTGCAAGTGAGTGAGTGGACATATAGGAATATTATGCATGGCTTGTATCATTGACATTGAGCAAAGGAAATGTGATTAGCACCAAATTGCTTCTGACAGGGGAATCAGAAACCTGTCAAACACGATGACATGGATCCAATGTTTAGAAGGCAAAAAGGGGAATAAAGGAGCAGGGCAGTCTGGCATGGAGGCAGCAATAAAACACAACAGCGATGATAAATTAATTCATTTACTTATGAAAAATTAGAGGCATCCACACACAGCTCTCATTTATAATCTTGTCAATCTGGTTGAGTAAATAAAAAGGCTGTACAATATTAGTTGAAAACACAAGCAAGAGAAAGAAACGCAAAAATTGGATTCTTGGCCTCACTTTTAATCAAATACAGTAATTATTTGGTATGAGCCACAATGGGCTTTGAAAGGAATTTTTCAAAGGAGGATACATTATATCACCTTCTATTTAGATCCTCTTTCCTGGGCTCAACTGTGGAGCCGCAGAACTCCAGGGCATAAGACAATCACAATATGGAGGGCTTTGTGCCAGTCACTCCAAAAGGGCACTCAGACAAAAGGACACGCCAAAATGTCCTCCATAGCTTGTTCTTTAAAAATCTGAGAAGGGAAAACACAAAAATCAAACTAGAATCTTCTGATATCAAATGGTTTATAGACAGGCATTACAACTTTACTTTAGGAAAAGTGATTGCCAGAGGTAATAGCAGGCTCACATTCAAAATTGCTTTTATTTGTCAACCTAATAGAGATCAGCATATCCTGATGGTTCACAATCTCAGGATAAATCTTCGAGGAACCTTAAGCCTTTTTGTTTTGCCATGCTCTAAACTTAAGGGGGCATCAGATACATAATTACCTAAGCCCCTCTAATTGTTCTTCAAACATACTTCCAAACAGGGCTTTCTTGCTATCATATATGGAAAGGAGACAAGTTCTTTTATCGTCCCTAAAATAACTTGACTACAGGAATAAACAAGAGCTAAGGAGGAGAATCTATAGGAAAAATCATATGTATTTGTCTAGATGGAATATCTTAAGAAAATAAGTGACAACTGGAAGAGACAGCTAAAGAGAAGAGATTTGGAAGCATAGAAACATCCCTAAAAACACTCATTTACAAGTCTCCCAAGAAAAGCCTCTTCTTATATGCACTGTATTTTTAGAAATTCAACTAAGCTATAATGTGTGTTGGGAAGGAAAGGACTCGGCTCGGTGTCGCAGGGAAGTCAGATACAGTGAGACGAGAGACCAAAGTCAAGAAAGCAAAGTCAGTTTTAATGCACTCAGCATAGAGTAGCAGAGCAGGCCTGCCTAAGGTAAGACAGGCAGGTGTGGATGCTCATTCTGAGGCTGCTTTTATGTGGTTTTGGCAGGGCAGAGGTCCTTGATTGACAGCAGTCAGCTCTCTAGGCTTAGGCTGTGCTGTACCTGTGCCTCTCATGTTTCTTATCTGGGGGGGCCTGGACATTTCCTGAGTCACCCCTGGACCCTGTGGCTTCATCTGATTAACTCTCTGAGTCATTTCTGGCTTTCTGGTTCCACCTGATCAACTCCCTGAGTCATCTTTGGGGGATCCTTTCTCCTTTTCATCCTGCTCATTTCTGTCTTTCTGCCTAACATATGGATTGCCTTGAACAAGACTAAATGTCAAGACTCTTTTGGGGGGAGGGGATTACTTATTGGATGAAAGTGAACTGTATTTAACAAAGAAGTCATATCAATATCATTAATAATAACTAAAAAATGGAAATGTTCCACGTGCCTATTAACAGGATACCAGATAAATAACAGAACAGTTATACAATGGAATATTCCTCAGCATTAGAAAGGAGCTAACTACTATAAATCTAACAAGGGGCAAATCTCAAAAGTACTATGCTGAGTGATAAAAGCCTTAAACAACTGAATACACAATGTATAATTCCATTTATATGATGTCCTAAACCAGGCAAACTAATCCATGGTAAAACTAGTGAACCGTGGTTGCTCTTACGGGTGGAGACTGACTAGGAAGTGGCTACTTTCTGGCAGGTAATGTTTTATGTCTCCATAGGGCTTCGTGTTACACAGGTGTATTTGTCAAAACTTCTCACATGACAAACAGATCTCAAAAGATCTGTGCATTGTACGTAAATTTCACTTTAAAAAGATCCGTTAGCAATATTAAACTCTAGTTGATGACATTAAATTTTAGGGGGTGAAGTACACTGATGTGTGCAATTACTTGGGAATGTACTAAAAATAAGATGGATTGAAGAATGGTTAGAGGAATAAATAGATGAACAGATATATGATAGAGTAAATATAATAAAATGTTAATTGAGGAATCTAGGTATTGAGTATTGAGGTCTTCACTACATAATTCTTTCACCTTTTATGTATATTTGACATTTTTCATAATAAAATGTTGGAAAAAGGATGTGTGGAGGGATTGAAGAAGTAATGATTACTACCTTTAAGTGAAAAAAAGATACGGTGGGACCAAAGATGGTAGGGCTCAGGATCACAGAGTGAGGAAAAGGTGGCCGGAGGCATGGAGGTATGCAAAATACTTGGTGCTTAGTAGTTCATGGGCAATGGCTAGATGCCTTTGAGGGGCATAAATAACTAAACCAGACAAACTGAAAAAAAAAATCACAAAATCCTCCAAAAAGATCAAATGACAGGTCAGATCTTTAAAAACTACAGTATTTTTTCATGGTGTTTGCAAAGTTGACACCTCAACAAAAAGTAAATAATGGAATATTTTCTATGTGAACTTTCAAAGCAAATCTTGCAAAGAAATCCATCCCAGGAGAGAATACTACCAAGCATCATCATGTCCAAAATACAACAGAGTGCATCTTATATTAAGATACTTTCAAAGAAGAAATTCGAAGGTGCATATTTTACATTTTCTTCTACCCACTTAAGTAACCATTTATCTCTTCTCGTTTTAACTTGATTCCATAAGAACCTTCTCCTGATGTCAAGTGTCCATCAAGCCTCAATGAAATGTTTCAGGTATACATGTGGTGCTACAAGCTCTTCTTAATTTTTTAACTTTATCTTCATTGCTTTAAACAATAATGAAAGCTCTTGCAAATTAAGCTAAGAAAACACTTTCAGTACCCCAAACTGCAAATTCTAATTTTTAGGTGGATTAAGTTTAATAATGAAAATGCAATCACTTTTAATATTACTATTTCTAGAATTCACTATTTAAAAAAAATACCTTATGTTAGCCAGTATCCACATATCATACATCTACAACAGCTTTTCAGAAGCTAAAACCATTACCTCCTATTTGAACAACAAATGCCCTGAATAAAATAAAAAGAAAGCCTTTAATTGTCTATACTATGTTAATACCTTTCTGATCCAGATTAGAAACAAAAATTACAAATGTTAGTATTCTGTCTCTACATCATGATAAAATGGAACTCTCAAATTTGTATCTCAGTCTGGATGTCTACTCCAAATTTCAGATTTCTAATAGCACTCACAGTATCTGCAATCCCCACAGTCTATCCTGCTCAGTAAGTCATCTCAGCTTTCCAACTGCTCAGGACAAAAGTCATGATGCTCTCCTCAGCTTTTCTTTCTCTCACTCTCCACATTCAATAAGTCAATCAATCCTAAGCATCTAGAATCAAAGCCACCATTAGGTCTTCGCTGAATCTCTGCCAAAGCCTGCAGACTGGCTCCTACCTTTCAGCCTGCACAAACTCTACCCCCCAAAATGCAGTTGGATCATGTGACTTCAGTTAAAATTCCTCCACTGCCTTTTCAGATTGCAGAATAAAAGCTCAAGTTCTTAGAATAACCTAAAGAGCCCTTAGTTGCTCTACCCACCCATTGAGTCCCCATTACTTCCCAGACTTCAAATACTACCTCCTTACTGAGAACTCCCCTTGATGACCCTATTTTACATTGTCCTTCTCTGGCTCCCTCTCCCCTCCCTCCCTACTCTGCATTTCTCTAAACCACTAATTACCCTAAGGCATGTTATATATTTACTGACTTCCTTGTCTTTAGAGAGAGCCCCCATTACTAAAATGCTAAAACCACAAGAATGGGGACTTTTAATCCTCTGTTCATTGCTCTACGTGTAACCCTTAGAATACCTAAAACCTTGTTGACACCCAGTAAGTATTTGTCAAATAAAGGTTTGAACTGAAACTTATTTCATATGCTAAAAGTTCAATAGAGCACAGTGACTTAGAATCAGGAGTCTTATCCATTGAAGATTATTTATGTAAATAGTCAAAACAACCACAAATAATTCAGAATATGTGATATACTTGCTCATTATGAGAACTCCAGGAACAAATGGATAAACTAGTTCTAATTAGAGTTTCCTCACAAAGATTCTTTATTATTAAAAAATATACTTTAGACACTGAAAATATTTACTAATTTAGCTCTTCTTACAAATGAACTCTTCTGGGTTATTTATCACTTAAAATGCAATTGCACTGATGGAAAAATAATGTGAATTTTAATAAATCCCCAGAGCATTTTGAATTCAATATGCTACCATGTAAATTGGTAGCATATTTTTTATATTACTTTATCCATTCTTTGGGTTAATCAAGGAAATTGTAAAATATTACATGTCTTCAGAAAATCTCTATTTTGTGAATGTAAGAGAAAATGCTGCGTATCATTAGGAATTAATAAAGAATGGAATCTAAACATGACCTATAAAGTTCAAAATGACTATTTGTATGTTATATGCTTTTAACGAAAGTAGCATGGTGAGTGAAATAATGTTTTCTGTTACACAAAAGCATAGAATACTCTTAAATCTGAATGAAAGCATTTTGCATGAATAGTGAAGAGTAGGTAAATACACCTGATCCTAACTTTCTTATCTTAGAAAATAAACTGTGTTTACCTTCAACGGTTATTTTGACAATTATTTTCAATAGCTATTTGTGTCTTATGTGCATAGTTCTCACACTGTATTTTAAAGCATCCTACTCTCCATTCACTGAAGCCATCCATGAAATACAATGAACGTAGGATCAACCATGCAAACATATCAAGAACACTTGTGGGCCCACCACTCCACTTTCCAGCCATCAAATTCACAGCCATGAACCACAAATTAATTTTTAATTATTCCATATTTGATTTTTACAATGCTTTGAGACAAGCAATTACAAAAGGCGCTTAATTTGTCTGATGTCATTAATATGCATCAGTGACAAGGAAACCACAGAAAAACCTAGTGAATTAGAGTATCTTGAGTATTTATTAGTTAAAACTTGCCAAAAACCTCTACGGTGGGAGTTCTGTGCAAGTCCCAGTACTGTTATCACTGTTTCAGACTATGAGGGCAGGTGACTGCTGAGAAAGTTAAGGTCTCTAAATTATCTTATGTTCACTTTTAGGCTTTTCCATTTTGAAAGTAGAGTTTTAATTTATTTTACTAAAATTCAGTGGCATTTTTCCACATATAACCCTGTAAATGTTATATTATCTTAGTACATTTCACATATTTATAAACACAATGATATAGCAAAACAATAACTATTAAAATACCATTACTTGAAAATTTTCCTTAAACAGTTGATAACAACTCTACACATTACAATTATTACCAAAGGAACAATGGAAATTACTCATAAACTTAAAGTGAAATATATTATAGCTTCATTTGAGGGAGAAGGTGTCTCCAGAGAGAGGACTTTTCTAAAATTAAAATGAAATTTTATTAATGTGATAGTTTATTAGGTGCAGAACGGGCTCTTTGTTGGAATGACAAGAAAGTAACATAATTTAACTTGGAGGATAAAAAAGTGGCTGAGAGAAGAGAGCTAAAAGAATATATGTTCATATAGGGATATTTAGAAGGAATTAGCTAACCATGTGCTCTGTTTCCATTAAGGAAATGTTTTCCAGATGGGACAAGTGTTTCCCCAGACCATCCGCTGAGAGGTACAGTGATACCTCAAAAAGTGCAGATTAATAGCTGAGCATTTTCTCAGTAGCTCAGCCCCTCTGATCCATCCGGGGGTTCTAAACAGGTGCTGTCTACCCTCCTCTGTTTTCATGCCTTTGGTGTCTCTCCCTGGCTGAATGCCTGGCACAGCATCTGAGAATTATAACCCAGCTCAATGCCTCCAGCATCGACCTCCTGAGCTGTGGGCTGGAACTGGAGCAGCCGGGTGGCCTTGGGTCAGAAGAGCTGGTGCCTCTCCCCAGGAGCACCCATGCCTCCTCTGCTCCTGGGCACCACACACCAGCCCCTCCACAGTCCCCTGCAGGCTCCTCCCAGCCCCAGTGTCTGCCCCACCACACCTCCCTTGGTTTCTATTCTCCTTTCTGCATAGTTGTTCCTAACCTCAGAACGACCATGTCACATTTCCTGCATTTTAGCCTGGATAGAGGGTGCCAGAAGGAGTTTTTTTCCTGGCTTTGGAGCGACTGCTTCATGAGAAAGCACCTCCTCTCCTTTTGCAGGAGGCAGCTCCTCATCTGCCACTCACTGGAGGTTGCCTTCATTTCCATACCCCTAGGCACACATTCCAATTTCCAACAATGAATTTACTTATTTCATTTTCTCCCCTTCTTCCATTCTTTTCCTGTTCCCCACCCAACCCTCCACCCAGCAGTCATTAGTAGTAGTGAGAATTTAAATTTTATGTCCAAAAAAACCCAGGTGCCATTTGAGAAAAGTTATATACATAAATTGAACAAAAAATAATATATGTATTTAATTCTTAAATAAACACAATTACACTAACTAACGAGATGTATGTGCCTACTGGGCACTGCACAACTTCTTAAACCAGACACCACCACCCTCATTTCCTGCACCATTATGATCACACAGTACTTGCTCTTCAATAGCCACTGATGAAAACTCAGCTTTGCAAAGACAGGATATCATCAAAAGGAAGAGAGTATCATCTAATTTTTTTTTTGAAGCACAGTAAAAGTTTTATTTAAAGTAACTTAAAGAGAGAAGAAATGCAGCAGGCAACCTCAGCAAGAAGAAGCGCCCTGAAAGGTTTGGAGAGAGAAAGTTTAAGATTAAAACGTTATGATGCCAGGGTTCTTGTTCATGAAGCTGAAGAAAATGAGCTTCACAAACACTCAAGGAAGGAGAGCAATGAACAGGCTTTTATTAAGAAATAAAGTGAAAGGAGAGAACTGGGACAAGAGAGTCCCCACAGAAGTTTAAAATATTGTTCAATGTGCCTTTGGGTTTTCTGTTACACCCCCTGGGTACCTGAGCTCATAGTTTGGGTACCATGAGAACTATGGCTCTAAGTACTTTTGCATTACCTCATAATCCTCTCATAGTCATGGAAGGTCAGTACTGTCATCAAACAGGAAACTAAAGCGACACCACACAGCTCTTATATGGTGGGGCAGGATTCAGTCCCAGAGAATCCTATTCTAGAGCTCAGGACTGTCACCAATTTATAATGCAGAGAGCATGCACAACTGAGGGATACAATAGAGTATATCCATAAGAACTTAAGAAGTTTTGCCCATTGAATAGTTTTAGGAGACAGTCTCTCAACTACCATCTTTCCATGATGGTTAAGTACTGAATTTGGGGATTTATGAGATAAAGTATCTCCCGTACATAATATTAAATGCAGTATTGCATCCTTTGGAAACATTATTTTGAAAAATTTCATAAACATATGATGCTCACTTTACCTGTAAGCTAAATTACCATCAGTGGACTGCATTCATTCCCACGATAAATAATAATAGCCCCTGTGAAAGTCAGCACTTTAATGCTTCCAAACATCTATTTGTTATGGTTAGTATTCAGATTAGCCAGTTGAACATGGAAGAATTCTGAAAAATGAAGGGAGAAGAAAATAAACAAGAGCTAAACTAAAATAGGATCTATAATAACACTGGAGATAAATAAAGGAAGAACTCAAACATTCCTCACTAATTGCTCTTGGTTTTTCATAAGGTCTTTCCAAATTAAACTTTCAACATTATGTTTTTTCTCTTTCTTTTTAATAATTTCACAGACTTACCCAGATGCAGTACCCAAAGGTAAACAAACACCTTGTGGGCATGCTACAAGATCAGTTCTTAACTGTTCTTAATGTTACCTGTCTTTCAAACAATTATATCTTGAAACACATTTAAAATCCGTATATGTCACACTTTTAAAATGAAACTAAGTATATATTTATGCCTTAAAAAACCTCTTTAAGCATATAAAATCACTATGAAAATCAAGACAAATACAAATTGCATTTTAATCTGTTGAATTTGCTTTGAAATTATCATATGATATTTCTAAAACGTTTAAACTGAAATGCCCCAGTTGCCCCTTCCAGAAAAGCTAAATGATAACAACAGTGAATACGAATTCAGAAGACTGGCAGAATTTCTAAAATGGTCTTTTATGATCCCCAACTGTCTGTGAATGTTGGCATTTTAACTAACAAATTCAAGTGAAATTTTCATTGTATGTAATAATACATTAGTTTCTTTAATAATATGTTTTGTTTCTCTAACCCTTGTTGTTATGGGCAGATGTCCTGTGCTTAATTGTAGCTTTCTCTGACATGGACGAACAGCCACATATAACCTGCAGTACAAATATTAAAGGTTGGTTGAAATTCTCATTTACTGCATCATGGAAAAGCACTACTGCAAACTGAAACGAAGGTTTCTGAGCCCAGAAGCAAATTTCTGATAACATTCTGCCTTTATGAAATGGAGAAATCCTTGGAAATTTGAAAGAGAAAACTTTTCTGAATTACTGAGGAATGTATTAGCTCTTGGCTCTCAAAATGATACAGAAACTAGAAAATATAAGTGGTATCATGGTTTCTGGCCATTGGTGTTCTTTTAACTTCCTTGTAATCAGGTGATCAACACCTCTGATAAACACCTCTGATTGACAACAGCAGGTCCAAGCACTGAGCTTCCAGACTACCTTGCACTGCACTGGGCACCTCACAAGCAAGAGCGTATTTACTTATTCAGGCTTCCTTCCTCACCTGAAATCAGCTGAGCATTTATCTACTCCATCCCTGCTCCAGCACAACTGGAAAAAATGATCTCCCCCACACTGTCTTGTTTGTCTCTGCACATTTTTGTTTGTTCATTTATTCAAGCATTTTTGAGTATGTCTTTGTGTTTGCTCAAATGTTCACACACATACACAAAGAAAACAAAAATGCTAACACAATGCTATAAAATGTGTAATCGATGAACAATGAAGTAAGGTTATTACTTTGCTTAATCATAGTCATTGTTATCTTTGCTGAATCTCCAATTATTAGTTCTGTACTTATTTTAAAATGGACCACCTGGCCCAGTTGAATAAAGATCCTTTTCTTAAACTCATCTTATTCATAGGTGTAGACAAGACATTAATATCTCCCTGAGAAGCCACACATCTTAGCACCATTTCTGACTCAACAAAATTTGCTATTCTCTTTTTTAGATTTTCATTCAATCCTGCTAATATTTAATTATGTTCTTGTCATCTAAACCTCCACCTCCCTTAGCTAGAAAGAACAGAATCAATATCTTCCACCATGGTTACTCTTCACGATTCCTCCCACTGTCCTAACTTTCCTCCCTTACATAATTCTTTTCCCTTCCCTTCCTTAAAAACAGCTGTAGTTTTAAAAATAAAAATAGTTCACTAAGGTCCAGATTTTCATGTCTTAGCCTAGCTACCCATACACTAAGGAAAAGAATCAGAATTTTCAACCTCTTTTATAAAACATTTAATTAAATCCTGGGAAACCTTGCTTTTCTTTACAATATCTTGCTTATTCGCCACCTGCCTTCTCTTCATTCCAGTTCATTATTACACAGGTTCTTCATCCAATCATGTCTTTCAAATTTCCACGCTTTCTTCCCAAGAGCATTTGCCTGGAACGCCTTCTTAATGCAGGTTCACCAGTATACTACCCTCTCAGCATCTTAAGACTTCTTACCCCTCAGTCCCCTTATACATCCTTCCCAGCAATGAGATAGATCATGATGAATTCTGCCTGTACAATTTTCTTTATGTTGTTTCTTCTATTTGGAATGCCTTCCTTTCTCTAATATGAGAAAAAATGTTTAAAAAAATTAGTTTAGCTACAAAATCAGTACTGCATTAATTATAGCAGATTCATGCCCTGTAATATTGCACAAATTTCATTTTGATTCCAAAAGTAAAATCACCCACATTCCCACAACTTTTTAAAATTATATAAACTAAGTGAAAGTCCCTTCCAAAATTCTAAATTTCATTTACCACCACAGATATGCCAAGACTCAGGGCAACCATTATTAATAAATGATTTTTTAAGCTTTTATGTCAGCTCCCTCTTTATCTTCATTTATAGGTACGATGATTAACTTTAAGTGTCACCTTGCCTCAGCCACTCAGGCAAGTAGTGCTCAGATGTCTGGTCATTCTTCGGAGTATTTCTGTGATGGTGATCTTGGATGAGATTACCATTTACATTAGTAGACTGAGTAGAGCAGATTGTTCTCCCTAATGTGGCTGGCTGCATCCAGTCAACTGAAGGCCTGATGCAATAAGGTTGATCCTCCCCTAAATAAAAGAGAATTCTTCTCCCTGACTGCCTTGGACCTGGGAAATCAGCTTTTTTCCTGCCTTTAGGTTCAAACTGAAATATTAGCTCATCCTAGTTCTCAGGCCTTTGCACTCAGACTGGAAGTAAGCCATCAGCTCTCCGGGGGCTTCAGCTCGCCTACTCACCCTGCAACTGGGGATTCGTGAGACTCCATAGTTGAGTGACGTAATTCCCTGAAGTAAATCTTTTTACAAAACACTCACACACACACACACACACACACACACACACACACACACACACACACACACACACACACCATGGTTCTGTTTCTCTGGAGAACTCTAATACAACAGATAAGGACTGTGAGGAATATACAAGTTATGTGACATATGCTTAGCTTCACAGAGCTAAGAAGGGAAAACCTCTCCTCAAATCCAAATAATCTGGCTTCATAACCTGTGCTTGTCAGTGTTACACTCTACATTTATGATAGACATTTTCCAAGAGTAGCACACACAGATTTACCTTGTTTTCTTGGAAAAAATGAATAGCATATATGTGGGATATACTTCCAACTCATATTCGTATATGAGTGATATGGACATTTACGTTTCTTAAAAAAAAAGCATTACTAACAATGTTGCAATTAATATCCTTGTATACATACCTATGAAAGTTTTCTGTAGAATGGATTCCAAGCCATGTAACTTTTAGTTGAAATTAGAAAGAGTATATGCATTTTCAATTTTAATAAATGTGGACAAATTACTTTCCCAAATAACTGTATCATTTCACACTCTTGACAAAAGTATATGACACTGTCCAGTGTTTTCAGGTGTGACTTTGTGTTTGGTTTCTATCTTTATAACCTCTGAATCCTCCTGTAGGCCTTTGATAGAGGTAAACTTGTAATAAGTCCCCTTTTAGCTTAAATTAGTTACAAGCAACAGAAACCAGTATTGCTGAAGAACACAACTGATAGGATGAATCTACTCAACTGTTTTGTCCCCCAAATCCAAGCCGTTATCTAGGCCTAAGGTCTCATGAGAGTTTTTTTTTGTTGTTGTTGTTGCTGTTTAATACATTTTACCATAGTCAGATATACTATCTTAATGGAAACTCCTTGATCAAATCATCTCACAGACATACTGAGAAAGAAAAAAACAATTCTGGCTAGACAATCTTTTTGAATATTTGGTAGCAATAATTATTCTTTTCGGTGTTGCTAATTCACCTGGTTCACAGATAATTTGATAATCATACAAGGATGACATCAAGCCCAACAGGGTCGAGGAACTAGAATGTTTCCCCCTCTTGACTGGCACTTAAGCCAGACCTGAGTTCTTTTGTATCTCCTACACTTTTATTTGTAGAGAATTATGCAAATGATAAAGTAACTATTATTGCATGAAAAAAGAATGGTAGTGATTTCCCCCAATGGGTAACTCCAAATATTTTTTTAAAAAACATATTCCCACTTGGTAGACTAGTTTAAAGATATTGCCAAAATTTTTACTATGCTATAAGGCTGATGCATAAGAAAACTAGTCAAGGAAGAGATATAGTATTTTAGTTCATTTTCTACTTGCTTTTTGTAAGAACTTGGGAAACTCATTTATATAGGATTCAATTTCATCTTCAATATGTGATAATTACACTTAAATATATTTAAATTTCCTTTTAGCTCAAAATCATTGTGATACATTGGTTAAGGAGTCTTAACGTGTTCATATTTCTGAATGCCCTTACTATCAGTATTCTGTTGCACTAAAAGCTCTAAGAAGGAAGAAATTGTATCTGTTTAACTCATTTGGTATAGGATAGCACCAAGGGGGTTAGAAAATGCTTTAAATTACGATGATAGACAGGCTAGTAACAATATAATTTGCAATAAACCAATGGGTGTCAAAAATAGAGAGAACTTTTAAAAACCTTTAAAGAAACAAGTCTGGAAAACTAATGTAAGTCAAGTCAGTCTTAAAAAAATCAATAAAAAGACACAATTCTATGACAATACACTTATTTAACTCTGAATACCATGAAAGTAAGTCTGCAGCTGATCCCCAAATATCCCTTGTGTTACTATCAGGAGAAACAGAGGAAAATACTCTGAAAAGAATAAATTCTTCTGCATTATAAGCAGGGTGCTCTACAGAAATAGGCTGCATTGAGAATTTTTCCCCAGAGGGATTTTACTACATAATATATTTACCTTCAAATGAAAAAGTAGAAGGTATACTAAAATTTTAATTTTAAAGACAAGACCAACAAGCATGGCCTCACAGATCCAGATTACCTATCATATATCTAGTTGCAGTCTTCTATTTTTCCTAGGTGCTAAAAAAGCTTAACTGACTTTTACATTTTATTTATTTATTTTATTTTTTTATTTTTTTGAACAGCGGAGTGAAGCTTTCATGACGGTCTTGCAAGATCGGGTGTCTGGTGAGCAGGCACCAACTTTTACATTTTAAAAGGACATATCATCAGAATAGAGAGCCCAGATATAAACCCACGCATACAGGGCCAATTAATATACAATAAAGGAGCCATGGATACACAATGGGGAAATGACAGCCTCATCAACAACTGGTATTGGCAAAACTGGACAACTACATGTAAGAGAATGAAATTGGATTGTTGCCTAACTCCATACACAAAAGTAAAATCAAAATGGATCAAAGACCTGAATGTAAGTCATGAAAACATAAAACTCAATGAAGAAAACATAGGAAAAAATCTCTTGAAAATAAACATGAGCAACTTTTTCATGAACACATCTCCTCTGGTAAGGGAAACAAAATAAAAAATGAACAAATGGGACTACATCAAGCTAAAAAGCTTCTGTACAGCAAAGGATACCATGAGCAGAACAAAAAGACATCCTACAATATGGGAGAATATATTTGTAAATGACTTATCCGATAAGGGGTTAACATCCAAAATATATTAAGAACTCACACTCCTGAACACCCAAAGAACAAATAACCCAATTAAAAAAATGGAGAGAGGATTTAAACAGACACTTCTCCAAAGAAGAAATTCAGATGGTCAAAAGGCACATGAAAAGATGCTCCACATCACTAATCATCAGGGAAATGCAAATTAAAAACACAATGAGGTAGTTGCCACCTGCATCAGGTGGGGGCTGTGTGCACGGCTCCAATGCCTTCCAGCCAAGGTGGTGGCCCTCTGGGGCATGAACATCTCCAGGTGGCACCGAGAAATGAAAATCGAGTGGCACATGCTCATGTCCCCCAAACCCTGTGACGAGTTGCACCCGACAGTCACCATGCACTTCATCAGGAGCTGAGGTGGCGGAAGCCCAGGCAGAGGCAGAGGAGTCACATGGCCCGTTGGATGTCGGGGCGGCTCTGGAGCCCAGTGGAGAATTTTTAAAAATATACATTATCGGATGGTGGCGTGAGAGGTGAGATGGAGAACTCCTCCCAAAACTACAAATAGTATGAAAATGTAGTTAATTGATACAACTAACCCTAAAACAGAAACAAGAAAGAAGGCTGAACGAGACTGCATACAGACCTCATGAACAGAGCAGACCTCACAAAACAGGGCACCAGCTCCACTTCCCTACGACCCACAACCTCACTCTAGGGGCTTAGCAGCTCCAGACTCTGGAGCTTCTGGGCACTAGTGGGCACCACACCACACAGAAATATGAAACGTCAAAAGAACATGGTTCAGATCAAAATTTCACAAACCCAAGAAAAAGGGTCAAATGAAATAGAACTCACCAACCTGTCTGAAAGAGAGTTCAAAATAAAAACCATAAACATGCTTATGGCAGTACAGAAAAATATTCAAGAACTAAGGAACGAATTTAAGTCAGAGATTCAATCATTAAGAAATTCCATATCTGATATGAAACATACAATGGAGGGATTTAAAAGCAGATTAGATGTAGTAGAAGAGATGGTAAATGGGACAGAAACTAGAGAAGAGGAATACAAAGAAGCTGAGGCACAGAGAGAAAAAAGAATCTCTAACTATGAAAGGATATTGAGAGAACTGTTTGACCAATCCAAACGGAACAATATTCACCTTATAGGGGTACCAGAAGAAGAGGAGAGAGAAAAAAGGATTAAAAGTGTCATTGAGGATGTAGTTGCTGAAACTTCCCCAATCTGGGGAAGGACATAGTATCTCAAGCCATGGAGGTGCACAGATCTCCCAACACAAGGGACCCAAGGAAGACAAGGTCAAGACATATAATAATTAAAATGACAAAGATCAAGGATAAAGACAGTCTTTTAAAAGCAGTTAGAGAGAGAAAAAAGTTCACATACAAAGGAAAACCCATCAGGCTATCATCAAACTACTCAACAGAAACCTTACAGGCCAGAAGGAAGTGGCATGATGTACTTAATGCAATGAGGCAGAAGAGCCTTCCTTTAACCAAGAATACTCCACCCTGCAAGTTTGTCATTTAAATTTGAAGGAGGACTTAAACAATTTTCAGATGAGGAAAAGTTAAGAGAATTTACCTCCCACATACCACCTCTACAGTGCATTTGGAGGGACTCCTATAGATGGACGTATTCCTAAGGCTAAACAGATGTCATCTAAGGGACAGACAAAGAGTACAGAATATGATTCATAACATACAAAGAATGGAGTAGGAAGAAAAAGGAGGGAAAAAAACAAAAAAGAACCTTTAGGTTGTGTTTGTAATAGCACACGAAGTGAGTTAAATTAGACTGCTAGATAGTAAGGGGATTACCCTTGAACCTTTGGTAACCACGAATCTAAAGCCTGCATTGGCAGTAAGTACATACCTATCGATAATCACCCTAAATGTAAATGGTCTGAATGGACCAATCAAAAGACACAGAAACACTGAATGGATAAAAAAAAAAGAGCCATCTGTATACTGTCTACAAAAGATTCATTTCAAACCCATAGACATACACAGACTGAAAATAAAGGGAGGGAAAAAGATATTTCATGCAACTAACAGGGAGAAAAAAGCAGGAGTTACAGTGCTTGTATCAGACAAAATAGACTTCAAAACAAAGAAAGTAACAAGAGACAAAGAAGGACATTACATAATGATAAAGGGGTCAGTCCAACAAGAAGATATATAAATATCTATGCACCCAACACAGGATCACCTACATATGTGAAACAAATACTAACAGAATTACAGAGGGAAATACAATGCAATGCATTCATTTTAGGAGAGTTCAACACACCACTTACTCCAAAGGACAGATCAACCAGACAGAAAATAAGTAAAGAGACAGAGACATTGAACAACGTATTAGAACAGACGGACCTAAAAGACATCTACAGAACACTCCATCCAAAAGCAACAGGATACACATTCTCTCAAGTGCACACGGAACATTTTCAAGAATAGATCATATACTAGGCCACAAAAAGAGCCTCAGTGAATTTAAAAAGATTGAAATTGTACCAACTAGCTGCTCAGATCATAAAGGTATGAACCTAGAAATAAATTAAACAAAGAAAATTAAAAAGCCCACAAACATATGGAGGCTTAAAAACATGCTCCTAAATAATAAATGGATCAATGACCAAATAAAAACAGAGATCAAGCAATATGTGTAGACAAATGACAACAAGAATTCAGCACCACAAAATCTCTGGGACGCAGCAAAGACTGTGCTAAAAGGGAAATATACTGTGATACAGGCCTACCTCAGGAAAGAAGAACAATCCCAAATGAAAAGACTAAACGCACAAATAAGGAAACTAGAAAAAGAAGAAAAACCAAGGACTAAACTCAGTAGAAGGAGGGATATAATAAAGATTAGAGCAGAAATAAATAAAATTGAGAAGAATAAAACACTAGAAAGATTCAATAAAAGCAGGAGCTGGTTCTTCGAGAAAATAAACAAAATAGATAAACACCTAGCCAGACTGATTAAGAAAAAAAGAGAGATTATAATCAGAGATGGAGCCAACATGGCGGCGTGAGTAGGACAGTGGGAATCTCCTCCCAAAAACATATATACTTTTGAAAATACAACAAACACAACTAGCCCTAAAAGAGAGACCAGAAGACGCAGAACAGTGGCCAGACTGCAGCGACACCAGCGAGAACCCAGCGACTGGTGAAAGGGGTAAGATACAAGCCCCGGCCCGGCGGGACCCGAGCGCCCCTCCCCCCAGGACCCGGTGGGAGAAGAAAAGGCAGAGCGGGAGGGAGATGGAGCCCAGGACTGCTGAACACCCAGCCGCAGCCACCCCCAACAGAGCACAGACACAATGCCTGGGCGGAGGGCCCTGGATATTGGGGGAACAGGGCAGCAAGACCTCTGAGCGGGTGCCGAAGCTGATGCCCCTGTGACAAAGAAAAGCGGGGGCTTTTTGAAAGTCTTAAAGGGACAGGGACTTAACAGCTTGACGGAAACAACCCAGGTCACAGTACAGCAGCTGGAAATTACAGGGAAAACCGGGCGCACTAACCCCCTGGGCAACAGCTCTGAGACCCCTCACGGAGGCAAACAGCCAAACAGCACCCCCATCCATTATCCCTCCGGGCGCTGCGAAAGCAGAGAAGCAGCCTGAGACAAACTCTGCCCACAGAAAGGGAAATTTCTCCCTTCTGGCCAGGCAAGACACAAAGACCCACTCTACACGCAATTACCCAACACAAGCGACTAGGGGTCGCAGTTGTCCCAGTAAAGAAAGGCCAGTAGCAAGTGAAAATTTTGGCCCTCCCAGCTGACAGTCAATAGCACCTGTCAACATGAAAAGGCAAAAAAATATGATCCAGACAAGACTAACCCAGACAGCTTCAGCATCTGCTACATCTTCCCCTGAGAAGGAATCTGGGGAGATAGATTCAGCCAGTCTTCCTGAAAAAGAATTCAAAACAAAAGTCATAACCATGCTGATGGACTTGCAGAGAAATATGCAAGAACTAAGGAAGGAGAATTCAGAAATAAAACAAGCTCTGGAAGGACTTCAAAACAGAATGGACGAGATGCAAGAGACCATTAATGGACTAGAAAACAGAGAACAGGAACGCAGAGAAGCTGATGCAGAGAGAGATAAAAGGATCTCCAGAAATGAAAGAATTTTAAGAGAGCTGAGTGACCAAATGAAAAGGAACAATATACAAATTATAGGTATACCAGAAGAAGTAGAGAGAGAAAAGGGGATAGAAAAAGTCTTTGAAGAAATAATTGCTGAAAACTTCCCCAAACTAGGGGAAGAAATGGCCTCTCAGACCACAGAGGTAGACAGAACTCCCATGACAAGGGATCCAAGGAGGGCAAAACCAAGACACATAATAATTCAAATGGCAAAGATCAAAGACAAGGACAAAGTATTAAAGGCAGCCAGAGAGAAAAAAAAGGTTACCTACAAAGGAAAACCCATCAGGCTATCATCAGACTTCTCAACAGAAACCCTACAGGCCAGAAGAGAATGGCATGATATACTTAATGCAATGAAACAGGAGGGCCTCGAACCAAGACTACTGTATCCAGCACGAATATCATTTAAATATGAAGGAGGGATTAAACAATTCCCAGACAAGCAAAAGTTGAGGGAATTTGCCTCCCACAAAACACCTCTACAGGGCATCCTACAGGGACTGCTCTAGATTGGAGCACTCCTAAAAAGAGCACACAACAAAACACCCAACATATGAAGAAGGGAGGAGGAGGAATAAGAAGGGAGAGAAATAAAGAATCATCAGACTGTGTTTACAACAGCTCAACAAGCAAGTTAAGTTAGACAGTAAGATAGTAAAGAAGCTAACGCTAAACCTTTGGTAACCACAAACTTAAAGCCTGCAATGGCAATAAATTCATACCTTTCAATAATCACCCTAAATGTAAATGGACTGAATGCACCAATCAAAAGACACAGAGTAATAGAATGGATAAAAAAGCAAGATCCATCCATATGCTGCTTACAAGAGACTCACCTCAAACCCAAAGACACACACAGACTTAAAGTCAAGGGATGGAAAAAGATATTTCAAGCAAACAACAGAGAGAAGAAAGCAGGTGTTGCAATTCTGGTATCAGACAAAACAGACTTCAAAATAAAGAAAGTAACAAAAGACAAAGAAGGACATTACATAATGATAAAGGGCTCAGTCCATCAAGAGGATATAACCATTATAAATATATATGCACCCAATACAGGAGCACCAACATACCTGAAACAAATATTAACAGAACTAAAGGAGGAAATAGAATGCAATGCATTCATTCTAGGAGACTTCAACACACCATTCACTTCAAAGGAAAGATCCACCGGACAGAAAATAAGTAAGGACACAGAGGCACTGAACAACACACTAGAACAGATGGACCTAATAGACATCTACAGAACTCTACATCCAAAAGCAACAGGATACACATTCTTCTCAAGTGCACATGGAACATTCTCCAGAATAGACCATATACTAGGACACAAAAACAGCCTCAGTAAATTTCAAAAGATTGAAATCCTACCAACCAACTTTTCAGACAACAAAGGCATTAAACTAGAAATTAACTGTTCAAAGAAAGCAAAAAGGCTCACAAACACATGGAGGCTAAACAACACGCTCCTAAATAATCAATGGATCAATGACCAAATCAAAATGGAGATCCAGCAATATATGGAAACAAATGACAACAACAACACTAAGACCCAACTTCTGTGGGACACAGCAAAAGCAGTCTTAAGAGGAAGTATATAGCACTCCAAGCATATTTAAAAAAGGAAGAGCAAGCCCAAATGAACGGTCTAATGTCACAATTATCGAAATTGGAAAAAGAAGAACAAATGAGGCCTAAGGTCAGCAGAAGGAGGGACATAATAAAGATCAGAGAAGAAATAAATAAAATTGAGAAGAATAAAACAATAGCAAAAATCAATGAAACCAAGAGCTGGTTCTTCGAGAAAATAAACAAAATAGACAAGCCCCTAGCCAGACTTATAAAGAGGAAAAGAGAGTCAACACAAATCAACAGTATCAGAAATGAAAAAGGAAAAATCACGACGAACCCCGCAGAAATACAAAGAAATATTAGAGACTACTATGAAAACCTATATGCTAACAAGCTGGGAAACCTAGGAGAAATGGACAACTTCCTAGAAAAATACAACCTTCCAAGATTGATCCAGAAAGAAACAGAAAATCTAAACAGACCAATTACCAGCAACGAAATTGAAGCGGTAATCAAAAAACTACCAAAGAACAAAACCCCCGGGCCAGATGGATTTACCTCGGAATTTTATCAGACATACAGGGAAGACATAATACCCATTCTCCTTAAAGTTTCCCAAGAAATAGAAGAGGAGGGGATACTCCCAAACTCATTCTATGAAGCTAACATCACCCTAATACCAAAACCAGACAAAGACACCACCAAAAAAGAAAACTACAGACCAATATCCCTGATGAAGGTAGACGCAAAAATACTCAACAAAATTTTAGCAAACCGAATTCAAAGATACATCAAAAGGATCATACACCATGACCAAGTGGGATTCATCCCAGGGATGCAAGGATGGCACAACATTCGAAAGTCCATCAATATCATCCACCACATCAACAAAAAGAAAGACAAAAACCACATGATCATCTCCATAGATGCTGAAAAAGCATTTGACAAAGTTCAACATCCATTCATGATAAAAACTCTCAGCAAAATGGGAATAGAGGGCAAGTACCTCAACATAATAAAGGCCATCTATGAAAAACCCACAGCCAACATTATAATGAACAGCGAGAAGCTGAAAGCATTTCCGCTAAGATCGGGAACTAGACAGGGATGCCCACTCTCCCCACTGTTATTTAACATAGTACTGGAGGTCCTAGCCACGGCAATCAGACAAAACAAAAAAATACAAGGAATCCAGATTGGCAAAGAAGAAGTTAAACTGTCACTATTTGCAGATGACATGATACTGTACATAAAAAACCCTAAAGACTCCACCACAGAACTACTAGAACTGATATCGGAATACAGCAAAGTTGCAGGATACAAAATCAACACACAGAAATCTGTGGCTTTCCTATACACCAACAATGAACCAACAGAAAGAGAAATCAGGAAAACAACTCCATTCACAATTGCATCAAAAAAAATAAAATACCTAGGAATACACCTAACCAAAGAAGTGAAAGACTTATACTCTGAAAACTACAAGTCACTCTTAAAAGAAATTAAAGGGGACACTAACAGATGGAAACGCATCCCATGCTCATGGCTAGGAAGAATTAATATCATTAAAATGGCCATCCTGCCCAAAGCAATATACAGATTTGATGCAATCCCTATGAAACTACCAGCAACATTCTTCAATGAACTGGAACAAATAATTCAAAATTCATATGGAAACACCAAAGACCCCGAATAGCCAAAGCAGTACTGAGAAAGAAGAATAAAGTAGGGGGGATCTCACTCCCCAAATTCAAGCTCTATTATAAAGCCATAGTAATCAAGACAATTTGGTACTGGCACAAGAACAGAGCCACAGACCAATGGAACAGACTAGAGAATCCAGACATTAACCCAGACATATACGGTCAATTAATATTTGATAAAGGAGCCATGGACATACAATGGCGAAATGACAGTCTCTTCAACAGATGGTGCTGGCAAAACTGGACAGCTATATGTAGGAGAATGAAATTGGACCATTGTCTAACCCCATATACAAAAGTAAACTCAAAATGGATCAAAGACCTGAATGTAAGTCACTAAACCATTAAACTCTTGGAAGAAAACATAGGCAAAAACCTCTTAGACATAAACATGAGTGACCTCTTCTTGAACATATCTCCCCGGGCAAGGAAAACAACAGCAAAAATGAACAAGTGGGACTATATTAAACTGAAAAGCTTCTGTACAGCAAAAGACACCATCAATAGAACAAAAAGGAACCCTACAGTATGGGAGAATATATTTGAAAATGACACATCCGATAAAGGCTTGACGTCCAGAATATATAAAGAGCTCACACACCTCAACAAACAAAAAACAAATAACCCAATTAAAAAATGGGCAAAGGAACTGAACAGACGGTTCTCCAAAAAAGAAATACAGATGGCCAACAGACACATGAAAAGATGCTCCACATCGCTAATTATCAGAGAAATGCAAATTAAAACTACAATGAGGTATCACCTCACACCAGTAAGGATGGCTGCCATCCAAAAGACAAACAACAACAAATGTTGGCGAGGCTGTGGAGAAAGGGGAATCCTCCTACACTGCTGGTGGGAATGTAAATTAGTTCAACCATTGTGGAAAGCAGTATGGAGGTACATCAAAATGTTCAAAACAGACATACCATTTGACCCAGGAATTGCACTCCTAGGAATTTACCCTAAGAATGCAGCAATCAAGTATGAGAAAGACCAAAGTACCCCTATGTTTATTGCAGCACTATTTACAATAGCCAAGAATTGGAAGCAACCTAAACGTCCACCTATAGATGAATGGATAAAGAAGATGTGGTACATATACACAATGGAATACTACTCAGCCATAAGAAAAGGGCAAATCCAACCATTTGCAGCAACATGGATGGAGCTGGAGGGTATTATGCTCAGTGAAACAAGCCAAGCGGAGAAAGAGAAATACCAAATGATTTCATTTATCTGTGGAATATAAGAACAAAGGAAAAACTGAAGGAACAAAACAGCAGCAGAATCACAGAACTCAAGAATGGACTAACAGGTACCAAAGGGAAAGGGACTGGGGAGGATGGGTGGGTGGGGAGGGATAAGGGGGCGGAGAAAAAGAGGGGTATTAAGATTAGCATCCATAGTGGGGTGGGAGAAAGGGGAGGGCTGTACAACACAGAGAAGACAAGTAGTGATTCTACAACATTTTGCTACGCTGATGGACAGTGACTGTAAAGGAGTATATGGGGGGACCTGGTATAGGCGAGAGCCTAGTAAACAAAGTATTCGTCATGTAAGTGTAGATTAATGATAAAAAAAAAATGCAGTTCCTGTGTGGTGACCTCCAATGAGTTCTACACAATGATATAAAGGGCATATAAAAGTGTAGGCAAAGGGTCTGTTTGTGTTTATACAGAGGATCAAAGCCTAATTTGGCTACCCCAAAAATGAACTAAGATACGATATGAAAAAGAACTTCCAATATCAGCACTCTCGGGAAGACTCATGACAGAAGATGATCAGCACACACACACACAAAAAACCCAACAAAGATACACGCACTGCCACAGGTGTAGATGCACTCATCCCACCAGTTCCTGGACTTGCCATGGGAATGATGAAGGAGATATCTAAGCTGGCCTGTGCATACAGTAAAACAACAAATTGGACTGGATCTATACTGTTGGAACTCAACCAAGAATTAGGAGAAGTGCAAATTGTAGCACTCCAAAATCTTACAACCACAGACTATTTACTGTCAAAAGAACATATGGGATGTGAACAGTCCCCAGGAATGGGTTGTTCTAATTTATCTGAATTCTCTCAGACTGTTCAAGTTCAGTTGGAGAATATCCACCATATCATAGATAAGTTTTCACAAATGCCTAAGGTGCCTAACTGGTTTTCTTGATTTCACTGGAGATGGCTGGTAATTACAGGTATGCTTTGGTTATGTAACTATATTCCTATTATGTTAATGTGTGTGCACAATTTAATTAGTAGTTTAAAACCTATCCATGCTGAAGTTACTCTACAAGAAGATAAAAAGAAATAATCAATCTTCCCAGGTTTTCTTCTGCCTGCTACTTCTATAGCTTTTCTTCTTCCCACCTAATTACAACCTTTAAATAGAACTCGTGCCACATGTCGAATTTACCGAGTATCATAATTCTTCCAAGTGGTAAAGACACCTCAAGACAAATGCTGGGCATAGAAGCCACAGGGCATAAATATGCAAAGAAGTAAAAAGCTAACCTTTTCAAACGATAAGGCTTCTCTCTCACTTACCAACTTAACATATCCCTGTATGGCCCCGGAAGATGACTGGTTAGCCAGAGACGGGTAAGATTCCTCAAGGGAGGAACAACCTAAGACAGGCACAGTCGCAGGGGTCCATCAGGTGAGAAAATGGGGATCAGCAGAGGTGAGGCTTAGAACCTCCCCCCTCATGTTCTGAGAGAAATCTTCTGCATACATGGATGTTTATTGCCCTCGTCTAGTGCGGATTAACACATAGTCTACAGGCACACACCTGATCATCTACATTTGCTCTCTTAACAACACTAAACTCTGTTTTCTACCTTTATCTCGTATCTACCTACCACTTCAGCATTTTATTAAAAATAATAATAATAAAGAGAGAAATGTGGTATCCACATATAAATCAAGTTTAAAAATCAAATGAATATTCATATTTGAACTGACTGTTTATAGTTCATAATGCATGAGCAAAACCGAAAGGTTCTGTGATGACTGCCCTTGCACTGTTCACCATGTAACTTATTCACTATGTAAGAATTTGTACTCCATGTAAGAACTTGTTCGTTATGCAACAGAAGATTGGAGACTGACGAAAATTAGGCTTGGGGTGGATTAATGATTGTGCATTGAGTATTGACCCCCCTATACAGAATTTTATTGTTGTTAACAACTATTTGATCAATAAATATGAGAGATGCCCTCACACACACACACACAAAATATATATATATATATATAAACACACTTCCAATTGTAAAATAAATAAGTAACCGGGATGTAATGTATAGCATAAGGAATATAGTCAAAATATTGTAACAACTTGGTATGGTGATAGCTGGTACCTAGAATTATCATGTATATAAATGTTGAATCACTGTGTTGTACACCTGAAACTAATGTAATGTAATACTGTGTGTCAACTACCCTTCAATAAAAAAAAGAAAAAAAGAAAAAAAGAAAAAAAAAAAAAAAAAAAAAAAAAAAGAGAGTCCACACACATAAACAAAATCAGAAACAAGAAAGGAAAAATCACTACAGACACCACAGAAATACAAAGTATTATAAGAGAATACTATGAAAAATTATATGGTAATAAACCAGATAACCTAGAAAGAATGGACAACTTCCTAGAAAAATACAACCTTCCAAGGCTGAACCCAGGAAGAAACAGAAAATCTGAATAGACCAATTACCAGCAAAGAAATTGAATTGGTAATCAAAAAACTACCTAAGAACAAAACTCCTGGACCAGATGGATTCACTGCTGAATTTTATAAAACATTTAGTGAAGAACTGATACCCATCCTCCTTAAAGTTTTCCAAAAAGTAGAAGAGGAGGAAATACTTTCAAACTCATTCTATGAGGCCAATATCACACTAATACAAAAACCAGGCAAAGACACCACAAAAAAAGAAAATTACAGACCAATATCCCTGATGAACGTAGACACAAAAATACTCAACAAAATATTAGCAACCTGAATTCAAAAACACATCAAAAAGATCATCCACCATGATCAGGTGGGATTCATCCCAGGGATGCGAGGATGGCACAACATTGGAAAATTCATCAACGTCATCCACCACATCAATAAAAAGGACAAAAACCACATGATCATCTCCATAGACACGGAAAAAGCATTCAACAAAATTCAACATCCATTCATGATAAAAACTCTCAACAAAATGGGTATAGAGGGCAAGTACTTCAACATAATAAAGGCCATATATGATAAACCCACAGCCAACATCATACTTAACAGCAAGAAGCTGAAAGCTTTTTCTTTAAGATCGGGAAAGAGACAAGGATGTCTACTCTCCCCACTTTTATTCAACATAGTTCTGGAGGTCCTAGCCACAGCAATCAGACAAAACAAAGAAATACAAGGCATCCAAATTGACAAGGAAGTAATTAGACTGTCCCTGTTTGCAGATGACATGATATTGTACATAAAAAACCCTAAAGAATCCACTCCAAAACTACTAGATCGAATATTTGAATGCAGCAAAGTTGCAGGATACAAAATTAATACACAGAAATTTGTTACATTCCTATACACTAACGATGAACTAGCAGAAAGAGAAATCAGGAAAACAATTCCATTCACAATTGCATCAAAAAGAATAAAGTACCTAGGAATAATCCTAACCAAGGAAGTGAAAGACCTATACCCTGAAAACTATAAGACACCCTTAAGAGAAATTAAAGAGGACACTAATAAATGGCAAAAGACTCCAAATAGCCAAAGCAATCCTGAGAAGGAAGAATAAAGCAGCAGGAATTATGCTCCCTGACTTCAAGCTGTACTACAAAGCCACAGTAATCAAGACAATTTGGTACTGGCACAAGAACAAACCCACAGACCAGTGGAACAAAATAGAGAACCCAGATATAAATCCACACATGTATGGTCAATTAATATACGATAAAGGAGCCATGGATATACGATGGGGAAATGACAGCCTTTTTAACAGCTGGTGTTGGCAAAACTGGTCAGCTACATGTAAGAGAATGAAACTGGATCATTGTCTAACCCCATACACAAAAGTAAACTCAAAATGTATTAAAGACCTAAATGTTAGTCATGAAACCATAAAACTCTTAGAAAAAATATAGGCAAAAATCTCTTGGACATAAACATGAACAACTTCTTCATGAACATATCTCCCCAGGCAAGGGAAACAAAAGCAAAAATGAACAAGTGGGACTATATCAAACTAAAAGGCTTCTATACAGGAAAGGATACCATCAGTAGAACAAAGAGACATCTACAGCATGGGAGAACATATTCATAAATGACAGATCTGATAAGGGGTTGACATCCAAATTATATAAAGAGCTCACACACCTCAACTAACAAAAAACAAATAATTCAATTAAAAAATGGGCAGAGGAGCTGAACCGATACCTCTCCAAAGAAGAAATTCAGATGGCCAACAGACACATGAAAAGATGCTCCACATCGCTAATTATCAGTAAAATGCAAATTAAAACCACAATGAGATCACCTCACACCAGTTAGGAGAGTTAACATTCAAAAGACAAACAACAACAAATGTTGGTGAGGATGTGGAGAAACGGGAACCCTCCTACACTGCTGGTGGGAATGTAAACCAGTTCAACCATGTGGAAAGCAGTATGGAGCTTCCTCAAAAACCTCAAAATAGAAATACCATTTGACCCAGGAATTCCAGTCTGAGGATTTTACCCTAAAAATGCAGCAGCCCAGTTTGAAAAGACATATGCACCCCTATGTTTATCACAGCACTATTTACAATAGGCAAGAAATGGAAGCAACCTAACTGTCCATCAGTAGATGAATGGATAAAGAAGAGGTGGTACATATACACAATGGAATATTATTCCACCATAAGAAGGAAACAAATCCTACCATTTGCAACAACATGGATGGAGCTAGAGAGTATTATGCTCAGTGAAATAAGCCGGGTGGAGAAAGACAAGTATCAAATGATTTCACTCATCTGTTGAGTATAAGAACAAAGAAAAAACTAAAACAATAAAACAGCAGCAGACTCACAGAACCCAAGAATGGACTAACAGTTATCAAAGGGAAAGGGACTCGGGAGGATGGGTGGGATGGGAGGGATAAGGTGGAAAACAGGGCATTATGATTAGCACACATAATGTAGCAGGTGGGGATACGGGAAAGGCAGTATAGACAGAGAAGACAAGTAATGATTCTATAGCATCTTACTATGCTGATGGACAGTAACTCTAATGGGGTATGTGGGAGGGACTTGATAATAGCGGGAGTCTAGTAACCATAATGTTCAAATAATTGTACATTCATGATATCAAAATTTTTAAAAATGCAAAAAAAAAAAACCATAATGAGATATCACCTTACACCAGTTAGGATGGCCACAATCCAAAAAAGAAACAACAAATGCTGTCAAGAATGCAGAGAAAGGGAAACCCTCCTACACTGTTGGTAGGAGTGTAAATTAGTTCAACCATTATGGAAAGCAATATGGAGCTTTCCTCAAAAAACTGAAAATAGAAATACCACTTGACCCAGTCATTCCACTCCTAGAAATTTACCTTAAGCAAACAAGATCCCTGATTCAAAAAGACATATGCACCCCTATGTTTATTGCAGCACTATTTACAACAGCCAAGATGTGGAAGCAACCTAAGTGTCCATCAGTAGATGAATGGATAAAGAAGAGATGGTACATATACACAATGGAATATTATTCAGCCATAAGAAAGAAACAAATCCTACCATTTGCAACAACATGGATGGAGCTAGAGAGTATTATGCTCAGTGAAATAAGCCAGGTGGAGAAAAACAAGTACCCAATGTTTTCACTCATTTGTGGAGTATAACAACAAAGCAAAACTGAAGGAACAAAACAGCAGCAGACTCACAGCCTTCAAAAAAGGGACTAGTGGTCACCAAAGGGAAGGGTTTGGGGAAGGTGGGTAGGGAGGGAGGGAGAAGGGGATTAAGGGGCACCATAACAGCAATCACAGTACAGGTAGGTCACTGGGAAGGCAGTACAGCACGGAGAAAAGAAGTAATGACTCTATATCATCTTACTATGCTTAGAAACAGTGACTGCAGTGGGTGGAAGGACTTGATAATATGGCGAATGTTGAAACCACACTGTTGTTCATGTGAAACCTTCATAATATTGTATATCAATGATACTTTAATTTAAAAAATGGAAATATTATGTTTCCTCCATTTTTTTCAATATTCCTAGCTCTCTAGAGAAGTGCTGAAATTTCCACAGAATGCCCATTATCTGTAAGGCACCTATATTCTCCAGGATATCACCCTGGGCACCCCACTTGAAATGGTTTAAGAAACCATGCAGATTAAATAACACCACATAAAATGTTCAACATAAAAGTAAGCCTGGGAAAACAATTCTTTGACTACATTACAAAGAAAGCCTCCTCCATAGCTAGAAGTCACCCTGAATATGACAACACATTTTGAACTCACTCGTTTTACAAATATTAGTTAGGCAGCTAATAAATCTTTCAAGCTGTGGTTATTAAACAGAACAATCATTGCTAAATTACCAACACAAGAGACGACACTGAAATTATAGCCTAGATGCCACACTGAGCAAAAGAAATAATTAACAATAACAGTCCAAATGCCATGTGTTTTCCAGTTAATAATAAGGTCTACTGCCCATATACACAACTGGCACGGCAGGAGAATACTCTTCTCCTAATACTAATTCACACACACACAACACGTGTGTGAATGAAAGAAGAAAACAAGGGAGGAAAATGAGCTTTGGTAGTCTAACTACAACCATCACTTTCTTACAAGCTGATGGAGTTACTATGGCAGGAAAGCATGCAGACTCCAGGCTAAATGAATTGTGTTCCGACACAGATTGCTACACCAGAATCATACACAGGGAAGACAGGAACAGAGTTCACTTTACCTCTTTGACGAAAAAGTTACTGTGACTTCCAAATAATAACATTGTCCTAAGTTTAGCCACAGGAAAGTATTTAACCAGTTACCCAGTCCAGGCGAAGAATAAAAGGTGGTACAAACTGCAATCTAGAATTCTTTACGTACAGCAATATCTAGCACAATCACTTTAAGCAGAAGTACAGTATGGCCACGACTCCTCCAAGCCCTTACTCCCTTTGCCCCCCCATCTCACTCTGAAAGGCATCTGAATTTTCATTTTCTTGGATTAACCCCTAACATGCCTTAATCTTTCACATGTTATCATCATTTGTTTCTGCTCCTACGGCCTTAGCAGCTTTTCATTTCCAGGAATGCTTTAAGGTGTTAAAAACTGTTGGATGGCTGCCACTGGTCCTCAGGAGTCATTTTTTCCCCCTATTAACCCATTTAAATTGTGTGCTGAGTTCATTCATCTTCAACACCCTAAGTGGGGAGCAGCTGCCCAATAAAATCTAATTTTTACACCCACACACCACTCCTATTCTCTTCACCTACTGGCATTTTCCCATTATGCCCACCATATGGGTGAGGCTTAGCCCCTCACCTACAGCAGATATTTGAGTCTCTTATGCCTGTCAGAGGTGGGGGATACACTGGTCTGAAAGCATTCCAGAGGGGAAAAACCCTCTCTTTTTAAGTATTAATGTGTCCTATATAAAATTTGAAAAGCAGTTACATTTAGTGATCCAGAGTATATTTATATTTGGATACTTGAATATCTTGCTTTTAAATAGTAAAGCCATCTTTACTTTCAAGAGAAATCTTACACTGAACCACAATTAATAGAACAGACTTAAAGATAAATGAGAGAGAGGTATATCAGAGGAGACCACGGAGAAAAGTCAGAAGCCCTAGCCTCTGACTCCCCTACTCTCTCTCCCCTTCTCCCACCGTGCCAGGCCCCAAGAGCCACCTAGTGCCTCTGCTCTCCAGCACCGCCCAGAACTACTGCTGAGAACAGAACTCCTCCTCCACTTGATCCTTACTATTTGCCTTCTCTTTTACTCAAACTCAAGGGAGGAGGGAGAAACATTTCAGTACTCTGTACTGGGGATTCCTGTATGTTACCTCTGCTAATCTTGTAACAACCTAGCACTTCAGAATTTGATTTTTCTCAGGGACATAGAGAGGCCAGGATTCAATCCCAAGTTTATGCCACTCCAAAGCCTGTAATCTTTTCACTTCACTGTATTGCCTCTCCAAGTCTTTAATTTTAATAAAAATCAACAGGCTGTCCAATTCTTTAGAACAGTGATTCAGTAATATACCCACAGTCTACATATAATAACCTTAAAAAACCTTAAAAGAAGATTATTAAAAAGATAAAGGGTAAGAACAAAAATGCAGTGAAACATATAAAAGATCAAGTGGGTCAATATACTTTTTAAAAAATGAAGAACAGATAAAACTAAAAATAGATAATAAAAGATAAAAATGCATAATATTCCAATTAACATTCCAGTATTAAAAAAAACTTTCAGGAGACATTTCAGGATTTCTGAAAAATGAGAATTTAAAGAAATTGCTATAACTATAGTTTACAAATAAGCACAAACTAATAATAGAAAACTTGCCTCCAAGAGATGATTAAAATTAATGTAAATAACACAGAAGGATTACCCACAGGATGCAAATTATACAAAATTTCCAAAGGCACTTGATAAGGTCCTTCGCTTAAGAGACTATAAACAAAAATAAATAACCTCTAGGTTAGTAGTGAATACCTGACGTGCATTATTTACAGGTTAAGTTAAAAAACAAGCCAAATGGTCTATAGCCAAGCCTCCATCATGATAACAGTTAATAACGGTGAGGGTAATATTTGAAATAACATGTTTAATAATTATGTCATTTTGTATCAATTGGTTGAGGAACATAAAGCTAAATAATTAGTCAAACCATCCAAGACTATGAAGAATGCAGAAGCAGCTTAAAAAAAGAAAATAATACATATTTGTAAGTTTAACCAACAGTAGTATTGAATTAGACTTAAGGAACTATAAAGCAGTTGTTGGAAAAAAAAATCAGAGCCTCTTTCACTGTATAGATCAATGATGTTCTTTCAAGTAGTTTTCAATAGCGAATGGGATACTTTAGCACAGAGAAATTACAAAGAGTAGACCAATAATTATACATCGACAACATAATGAATAATCTCAGCATTAAGTAGAGGTTGGTTACCTAATTGTAAAGAAGGTTCTCTGGAGACAGAAAAGTAGCTCTACTTGCCACGGGTTTTTAGAGTTTCAGCTTCTACCATGCTCAATAATGGTTCCAGGCAAAATAAGATTTACATATAAAAGGCCACTGCAAAGATTGCCTTTTTTTCTTTTTAATGAAAAGGCAGAAAGGAAGAGATGAAGATAGTCAGAATTATATTAATTCTTCATTTTACTTCAGATCAATAACAAGAGAACAAGGAAATTTTTCAGGAAATTAAAGAACAGAAAATTGTGAGCCAATTAGGAAGGCTTCTCTGGCAAAAATTACAGTGTCCGTGGTTTATGGCATTTATGGCATCAAGAAGTTTTCAATACAAACAACATAGTTAGGTTTCAAGGAGATGGATAAGTCTTCACACATGATTATGGTTTTAGCCAATCTGTGGTTGTAGACAAAATACACATGGAGGTAGAAATTCATGCACATAACAATGTGCCTAGAAGCCTGTTGCTCAAATACCAAATGTTGTCCTTTAGTCTTACAAAATAGGAAAGTAATAGTTTATCAAATTGGGTAATAAGAAAGGTATATTTCATTCAGGTTGTTGCTAATTCATCTCTCATTACCCAAGAGTTTTTTGTTTTGTTTTGTTTCTCAGCTCTGTAAGAGAAACACATTTCTCATTTTTAAATACAGGTACTCACTTAAAACTAGAAGTACCACAAAGACCTAAGGAAAATGGCTTTCCTTGTTCACATGATTGATACAGACTGAATGTTTGTGTCCCTCCAAAATGTGTATGTTAAATCCTAATGCCCAGTGTGACGTTGTGTGAAGGTATGACTGTGGGAGGCACTTCTATCAGGAGGCTGGAGCCCTCACAAATAGTACTAGTGACCTTATAGATGCAGCCCCAGAGAGCTCCAAGGCTCCTCCTTTCACAGGAAGTTACAATAAGACAGCTGTCTATGAACCAGGAAGCAGGCTCTCCCACCAGACCCTGAATTTGCCAGGACCTTGATCTTGGACCTCCCAGTCTCCAGAACTGTGAGAAGTAAATTTCCCTTGCTTATAAGCCACCAGTCCATGGCATCGTTATAGTAGCAGGAACAGACTAAGACAATGATAGATGTGCACACATTATCCTCTCATTCAACAACCTCAGCTATTCAGCCATGAGTCAACCAGTTCTGTTCCCTATGAGTTCTCAAAGCCTTGGTTCAGCCAGAGGATGCCTCACAGAGCTCTGTGTGTCATCAGCACTTGCCATTTCTAGCAGTGTTAAACAGTGACCAGCATTCCAGTAACCAGTGGTCTACCACTGAGGAAGTGCACATTAAATTCAGAAACCACTGTTCGGTAAATAACTTCATTTTGTCCAAATATGGTAGGAAGATATGAATTAAACTTATTAAAGTTCCTTAAAAAAGCAGGACATTTCACTTAAGGAGATAAATGTAGGAACAAATAAAAAGACATTATTTATACATCTTAAAAATATCTAGCTATTCAGAAAGTATCTCTGTATCCTTAGAAATCCCAAGAATATTTCAATATTAATAGAGTTTAATCCCTAAGATCATGGGTGAAGAACACTGATCAATTAATTTTTAGAACTGCTTGAAGCATGTCTTAAATTTTCAATAGGTCCTTAAAGAAAAGGACTTTCTCTCTAAAATTAAACTAACATTTTTAAAAAGAAAGTTATTATCTAAAATAAAGCTCCTGAATTGTAGTTGAAAGACAAGAAATGGTCAATGTATTTGTTGTTTGCAACACAATGTAATAGCTTTTTATTGTAGTAAGACATCCATGACATAAAACTTACCATCTTAACCATTTTTTAATTTTTTAATTTTTATTTTGGTATCATTACTGTACAATTACTTGAACATATGGTTACTAGACTCCCCCTATTATCAAGTCCTCCCACATACCCCATTACAGCACTGTCCATCAGCGTAGTAAGATGCTATAGAATCATTACTTGTCTTCTCCGTATATACCATCTTAACCATTTTTAAGTGCACAATTCTGTGGCATTAAATACATTCACAATGTTGTACAACCATTATTACTATCTATTTCTAGTACCCTTTTTCATTCTATACAGTCAGTAGTTTTCAGTTAAGTTTTTCCTTTGGTCCTTTCATTATCTACAAAAACCTTTTGTTTACTCAATCAGGTTTATTGGATTTTTAAAAAATTTTATTACTTTAAAGGGATATTAGAAATAGTCTTTTGTTCTCTACTGGTGGTAGATCCTTAATTGACTGCCGCAACATTCCAATTAAGAGGTAGAAACTAATGGTCAATGCTCTCTCTTGATAAATTTCTGGCTGGCTTCTTTGAACTAAGCTCAGTATTACATTGATCCCTTTGAGGTCACTTAGCCATCAAATATCAGATTTTTAACAAGGAATCCTTGTGGTGACGGAACTGTACTCTACTTTGTATCAATGTCAACATCCTGGCTGTGATACTATAGTTTTGCAAGATAGCACCTCTAGAGGAAACTGAGTAAAGGATACACAGGATCTTTCTGTATTATTTCTTATAACCATATGTGAATCTATAATTATTTCAGATATAAAGTTTAATGAAAAAACAGAATATAGTCAATAACATTGTAATAACTTTGTGAAGACAGATGGTAACTAGACTTACCATGAGGATCATTTTGTAATGTATAAAAATATCAAATCACTATGAGGTACACTTGAAACTAATAGGATATTGTATGCCAATTATACTTCAATTAAAAAAATCAGTTTTAGCATATAGTATACTGACCCTTTTCTCTCTACTTTTAATCATCCATCCATTTCTCCTATGACACCTAAAAGTCTAACAGTTTTTGTTTAGAGCCTATAGAGTGAAATACATGAAGTTTATTTATTTAGTTATGTATAAAAAATTGGAAGACTATTTTACTAAAGTCTAAATGTGAAACTTCTAGTAAAGATACAAGGACAAATTCCCCTGATATGTCTAAACATGTTTAGCAAAAATAAGTCTTGGAGAGCTAAAATATGAGTAAACCTCTATAAAGTTCACAAATTTACTTGTTAACAATATTTACAAAAATAAAACAAAGGAGAAAACACTATAAAAGAACATCTATGATATTGCAGCACTGAACACACGTTAATTCTAAGTAATATACTTTAATTTCCTTTTATTGTTCTTCACTTGTTAAAATCTTTTCAACTTCTCCTTCCCTACAGATGCAATTAAGTACTAATACACTCATTTTGATGTGTTGGAGATCATATGTGTACCAAGCAGCAATTTTTTTACTTTTAGACAAAAGTTCAAAGCCTTTCTTATTTTATGACTGCCAAACAATTAGGCTCAGCCTCAGACTCAGAGATGCAGCATAACAAGGATGTTAACAATGGTTAAAGCTTTAGATAGCTTTTATTTAATGTACTAGACCTGGCTAAACAGATACTTCTCAACTCCCTTCTTAATTAATAGGACCGTAGAATTTTATATATATCCACATACCCTCTCAAATTGCATTGTTATTAATCTCTCTCACACATAGTACAGGTAGTAGTAACAAAAATTTGGTGATGTAGTTAAATGCTAAGATTTATTAAGTTCTTACATTGTGCCAGGACTCTATAATATGATTTATGTATATGATTTCAATCAGTCCTTTCAAATCTATGCTATGGTAGGTTCTAAAAGTTATCTCCATTTCATAAATAAGTAAAATTTAGATGGATTGGATAAAAGTGTCCAAGTTGTCACCATTGGAGAGGTGCTATTCTAAGCCCAATAGCCAACCTCCAGTGCTCTCGGGCTCATTAATAGGAAGTACACCAACCTTAGTTAACAGAGACAGAGCACAATGTGGAGGCTATGGCCACCTTTCTCTACTGCATGAATGCAAAATTTTCAAACTTTTTTGGCATCTAATTGACCCTCCTTTTAAAAAAATCTTTAGTTTTCTCATTTACTAATTATCCCAACAAAGAGTCACAAATAATAATAGCAGCTAGCATTTGCAGAATCCCATTTCACAGAATAAACACACAGAACTGTGTTAAAGGTCACACGGTGGACAAGTTTGGTTCAAGAACAGTCTGAGTAAAGAGCCTGTATGTTCCAAAACCAAATGCTCATAGTTAAAATCATATGGAAATAAATTTTTATCCTTAGATTTCATTTAAGAAGACTATTTATTATACAGCTACATCAACAGCACTGTTCTTTGTGTCCTGTCTACATTTTTAGATATTGTTTACAAAAAAAAGACATGATGGTACTCCTATCAAGCAGACCCCCCTGAAAAGCTTAAGAAGAATCATGTCCTTTGAAATATGTCTAACTCCTTGACTACCACCTCCTCTCACGCATGTATTCCTTCAGTTCCTAAAGTCACAAAACCGTTGGACAAAGTGAGTTTAAACAGATGATTCATTATATCTGCATAAAATCTAAGGAGAATAAAATATCCTAGAGATAAAACACAATGAAGCAAAGTTAATATTAGTTTTTTTCTCTTGGAATTCCCTAAGTTTAAATAAGTCTGCTTGCGTAAAACAGTTAATTTTTAGTAGAGAATTTAATGAAAAAACAATAGCTTTTATTGTAAAAATGTTATAGTATGACTGTTCATAGAATAAACAAATGTAAATTTAAGTAATCTCATTCCTATATAACATTTAAATATATGATAGAATGAAAAAGTATAACTTTGGCTGGGCTACAACATCATTATTTTTATGTATCATCTAAATTATATTCTGAGTTTTAAAGGGCTAGGTAATGCAAAACTATTTATATGATTGCAAAATATGATATTTATCATTTTTAAAGTTGTAAAAATGTTTTTGATTTAATATTGCAAAAAGACTTTCTAAACTAGTCTTTTAAAAATGAAATCTAAAAACATATGATTTAGGCAGGAAAATAAACTACTTCTGTAATATATTCTAGCACTTCCTTGTCTTGCAGGTTTTTTATTTCTCTATTTTAAACGCATTCCTTGATTTTTCCCAACAGAAATGCACATCTGCACATACTTTCCTTCACATTTCTCTACATACACTTGAATTATGTATTTTAAAAAATATCTTTTTCCTTAATTTTCTGCTTTTCAAAGAATATATTAATTTAGTCTAAATCTATAAGCCAGTCTGTCCCTTCCTTAAAGAGATAAAGTGCATTTCCTTTTAAAGTAAATTTAATTTAATTTCTCCAAATGAAGTTTATTCTTTTCATAATCTCTCCTTTTATGAACCACTCTCTCTTACTGTTGTTTGAAAGACACAGTTTCCACCATCTTATTTTACCTATGTCACCTAGGAGTATATTTAATATTGTAAAAATCTGAAAAAATGTAAAATTCTAAAGAATTTATTTTCATGAAATCCACTTTAAATGTCCTTATATAAAACACCAAAACTCAACTCAGGAGTGGCCTCCAAGCAGTGTTTTTCAATGTTTATTTCTTTACTTCACTTTCATTACTGGATGGGAACCATTTGTACCCAGTGTTACACTTTACTATAAATTTGCGATTTACTGTAACAGCCTCCATTTCAGAGAATCATAGAATTTTTGTATCCTAAGGAGCATTTAGGCCATATCATCTTTTTAATGAGGAAACTGAGGCAGGGATGTTTGAATTGTCCATGGACAGAAAGTTAAGAAAGTCAAGAAAAAATAAAAATAGGTATGACTATAACATGGCTCTAACCATATTTTTTCAGTATTTTGAAAAATTTAGTTTCAACTTCTCTCAACCGTGGTTTGTGCTCATTTCTGTTTTTCCTCATCTCAAACTATTTGTTTAAAGAAAATGTCTGTATAACATACAACCTTGCAAAAATGCAATTCCATTAGTACAATTTCAACAGATTCAAGTAGAATACACACATTCTTTGCAAAGGACACCATTAATCTCTGAGCACCAACATGTATAATTCATTAAAAAAAAAATTAATGCCCTTTAAGTCACCCAGAACTTTATGCATGTTATAAATAACATTAAACTCATTTCAGATTTTACTGCAACCACACAGTTGAAATGGCAACCTTTTTTACAGTAACCTTTGAAAGGGACATAGTCATATTTTCTATTTAAAATAGATTTTCACTTACATAATATAAATGCAACAACCTATTCCACCTTTATTTCTTATTTAGTTTGCAACAATTGGTAAAAATTATATACTTCGAATAAATAATATAATAAATATTCTTCTGTTTTACTTACAATAATAGCTCTTTATTATCTGTGAAGGCTGATCTCAAGAACTGTGCTATCCAATATGGTAGCCACAAGTCACATGTGGCTGTTGAGCACCTGTTAAGTGTTTACCCTGAGTTGAAAAGTACTAAATATGTAAAATACATATGGATTTTTGAAGACTTAGTATGAAAACAGAGCATAAACTATCTCAGGAATTATTATATCAGTTATATCTTGAAATGATAATGTTTGTACATATTGAGATAAACACATTTATTGTCAAGATTAATTTGGCCTGTTTTTTACATTTTAGGGTGGCTACTAGAAATTTTAAAACTACACATATGACTCACATGCTAATTCTTTGGACAGCACAGCTTTGGGATCTTTCAGTATGTTCATTTGCTCATTTATGGATCCACCACACAGATGCCATTTATTTAGTTACAGGGTGCCATCCTATTAAAAAACCTCCTTTAATCCTATATTCCCCTCCAGGCACATTCCCATTGCTCTGCTCAACTTTAGAGCTAAATACCTTAAAAAACGTGGCTCTTCTAACTGCTTCCCCATTCAGCCTCACCCTTTCACTCTCTCAGGGTGACCTATGACATCCAAGCTGCCTACTCCAGCTCCATTTCTCATTACTTGTCTCACGCAGTTGATCATTTCCTCCTTCTTGAAATGTTTTCTTCACTTGGCTGCTAGGACACCATGCTGTCTTCTGATTTTCCTCCTAGGCCAGTTCTTCCACTTACCCAACCTTTTTCTGATATTTAGATATCTGCATGTCCCTGGGCTGTGTCACAGACCTACACTCACTCCCAAAGTGGGCTCTCCTAATCTCATGATTATAAAAACCTATTTGTTTTTTCATTTATTTTTGTTTTGTTTAAACACCCAAATTTATTTCCCTTTATGAATTGTTTCTATAAACTCATTTTTTTATGACTATCTGTCAAATGATCTTTAGCCTACATATATAATAACTGTCTGTAGTTAAACATATACAGTAAGGACTTATTGATACTCCCTTCCCCCAGCCCAGATCCCCTAAACCAGTCTTCCTTATCTCGATAAATGGAGACTCCTTCGTAGTAGTTAAAGAGACAAACTCTTAGAATTGTCTTTATTTCTTCTCATTTCCCCACATCTAATTCATCATTAAATCTTAATTGAGGTTGTCTTCAAAATATCCCCAGAATCTGACCACATCTCTTCACATCCACTGATGTCATCATCCTGTTCGAAGCCACTGACATCTCCTGCCTTAATTCTTACCTCCTAACTAGTCTCCCTGCATCATCATTTTTCAGCACAGCAGTTAGTGATCCTACAACTGCCCTGATATATCAGATGAATTCACTTCTCTGTTCAATACCCTCTCATCTAATCTAATTAGTCCCTAATGTAATCCAAGAAAAGCCAAAGTCCTACCGTGGCACACAATGCTCTATAAGCTCCCTCCCTCCCACCACACTCATCTGACCTCCCCTGATACCCCACCCCTGCCTCTCCCTCCACAGCCAATGCCAGTCACAGATGCCTCCTTGTTACTGTTGCAAGAGTTCAAGCATGCTCTAGTCTCAGGGCCTCTGCACTCCTTCATCTCTCCAGCTTGGCTGTACCTTCTCAGTGAGGTCTTCCTCTTCATAGAAGATAAGGTATTCCATCTTACTCTGCCCCTCCAGCTCTCCTTATCTGCTAACCACCATCTGTTATACAATTATCCTTTAGTTGTTTCTCTTCCTCATTAGAATGTAGACTTCAAGAGGTACTCAATACCTAGGTGTTAAATAAAAAATAAATACCAAGCACTCCACTAGTTGCCATGTATTCAGACATGGATAATTATTAATCACTGCCTTCAAGGAGTCCTCATTTCAAGGCAGTGAGACATGAAAATACAAGCACTGGGTCAGGAGTGCTACAATAGAAGCCATGTACAAAGCCTGCGACCTCCTATGAGTGATCAGAGGAAGGCACCCCTAACTACTAAAGGCTAGAAGATGGGAAATTCGGGAAAACTGCCCGAAGCAGGAGATGTGAAGCTGAGTATTAGCTGGAAAATGGTAGCCCCTCAAGTGTAGCGGTGACAAGAGTCGGGGAGAATATTCCAAGGAAAATAAAACAGCATATCAGGGCACCCAGAATAACAGTCAGTTTTCAAAATAAGTAATTGCGTTTGGTTCTGGTACCAGGTGTCTACATAAAAAGGGAAGGTGGGAGTAGAGGAGATGGGAGAAGGATGGAGGACAGACAGACTCATGCATGCTAGAATAAATATAAACAAATGCACACACAAGGGCACATATGTGTTCAGCTCTATCTGTATGTGTGCAGGTATGTATTAATTCCATATGCCCTATGTATAATATATGTACGTGTATATTTATGTGCATAAATATACACACACAACGGTGACAGAACTCTCAGCAACATGTTAGGACATTCCACTCATGCCTTCTATTATTACAGTGCTATACATTATAGTCTTAATGGAAAATTTAGAAGTCCACAAAACTATATAAATACAAAGTGAGAAAATCTCTAAACTCCAAGTATTTTTCTTTCTTAAAAAAGAAAAGGCAATCTCCCAACCTCCATTTCTATTAGTTTACAAAAAAGAGCAGAAGTATGTAGATACCAGGATGAATGCCAGATGTCAAAGCAAGATCTTTTTCTAGGAATGCCTCCTCCCTACTTCATCCAGCAAAAAGTTCCTCAATTTACACAAAATGTTGCTTGGCAGAGACTCCCTTCCATTCATCACACACTGACTGCCAAGAGCCAGCTCCCAAATGGGGGTCAGCTGATTCTTCTTTCCCCTGCAAAATCCAGATCAATAAGTGATCTTTAACAAAAAATTCCATCAAAGTGAGAACAGATACAATAGCCAAAATTTAAGCTTGTGTAACACAGAACTCTGGCAGGACCTTTTAGAAAAGGGGTGCATTATAATACGAAAGTAACCTGCCGATATCATTGAGAAGAACGTGACTGGTTTTCAATGAGACTGCAGTAAGCTTTTTACTGCAGTATAGCAAGCATCTCTTAATAAAGCAAGATTAGAATCTGTCCAGTGGAAATATCTGCATTATTCTGAACACTAATTAGAACATTTTGTGCAGATCCAGCGCAGGCAAGCAATATACTATGCAAGACCCACTGTGGCACTTGGCAGAAAATAAATCATTGACTTCTAAAATCTGCTGTGGTCGCTGTCTTCATTACAGAGACCTGCACACAGCATACTAAACCATCTATAATGTTTATAACACCTGGATGCCTGCACTATTAAACATCAATACAATCTGTGTTCGTATCATCTCCATGCTAATCAGATCGATTACTACTGATATAGTGTCTTGTCACAGTTTCGTAATGCTAATCAAACAAAGTGAGCTGCGGGGAGATGATTCAGATACACAGGTATTTAACAACACACTGTAAAGGCAGGAAAGGAATCAATAAGAAACATACAAGGTGCAACTGTGTCCTGGGCAGACAGGTTCCCTGTCGAGCCCTGGGCAGGGCTGCTGCAATTTTGTCAGCAGCCACTAAAAGGGGAATATAATACAGTTTGATGCCATAAAATGGTCTTGAAAGGGAAATGAGATTACTGCTGCTGCTTAGCATGGCAGAGGTAATTAGCTGCACAGGTAATTAGATACAGATTCCCAGCATATCCTAGTGGAGGCAGCGGGTGACAGCAAGAAATAATATCTCCTGCCCCTTGAAAAAGATCAATGTCACGGTTGTTTTAGATCCAAAACAACATCCGCATCAAACATTCTGATCCTCCAGACAGCAAAGATGTTGTAGTAGCTGCAGTAAAACGTGATATTACTTAATAAAAATGAACAAGGGAGGATGGGATGGGAAGTGGGGCAAGCAGGGACATCCCTGCCTCACCCTAGCTTGCAGGCCTAAGGCCATGTGTGTTATCTATCTCAGTTGTCACCTGTGACACTCTCAGTTGAGAATGTCCCCTGGCTTCTTTTCAGCTAATTTCATTTATAACAAAATCCTCAGACAGAGACAATGGGGGGAGAAAAAAAATCAATAATAGGACCCTAAACATGGAAAATCCATTAACATAGTATCTCTTTAAATAATTACCCAATGAATTTAATATATGTCTAATGTACATACATGTTGGCCAAAAGCTTCTATTTCATCAACTGAGATATCTGTATCACTTGATGTGGAAGCAAATGAAATTTCTGGACTAGTGACTAAAAACCAGTTTCTCCTACTATTTGCAAAACAGAAGAGTTCTCCATACCACTGTGTTATTCTCTGCTCTTTCACCTTCTGCTGAAAAGACATGGATGAAAAAAGAAAAATCCCATAAAGCTTCTCCATTTATTGATTCAGTAAGTATGTGTGAAATGCCTACTGTGTATGCAGTGATGGACCAAAGCAGACCGTGCTGTACACACTTGGGCCTTTGAACCATGAATGCAGCACCTAGACTGCCAGCTGGGAGCCACATAGACTGCAAGTGTGGTGGGCACTGCACACCGGCACGTGGAGAAGGCAAAAGAAACACAGTAAATCCTGCCTTCAGCTGCAATAAAACAGAAAGCCCCAGAGAATACATTCCAAAAGTGAAATTAAACTTCCCCAAAAAAACACCTCACATCTCTTTCTATAGGAACGAAAAAATACATTGTGTAATTCAAATGGTTTTAGAATTGGCAATTCTGGGTAACTGATTAGAATGCTTCCCATTTAGAAGCATGGCTATTCAAAAACCAGCGTGTTAGTTTAGTGGAAAGAGACTTTCAGTTGTGTTATTCTGAAAGAGCCCTAGCATTCTAAATTATCTCTTCACCTTCCCTGCCTATTTTGTGGGAATCAATGGTGAACTGGATGGGAAAACTAAGACTAGCTATTTTGACACTAAATGACTATCAGAGGTATGCCCACCAGATATGCTGGCAGTTGGAAATCATTTGATATCATGAATGAACTTTAGTCAACAATATTCACTTTTTTGTTCAGATGTTCATAATACTACTCTATATCATATTTTTTCTTAAGATGACAGAATGGTTACTGCTGTCTTGCTGGCCTTGAACAGTCCCACAGGGCCAACTTCCTGAGTGTGCCACCTCCCCAATCAAAGAGCCTCATGATTTGCTGGGTATATGCCCTGTCGTTGCTGTTTTGAATTTCTCAATTTCTTAATATGTTTTCTGAACAGTGGGCTTGTACTTCCATTTTTCACTGGGCCTTGCAAATTATGTTGTTAGTAGTATTGCCCATTGAGGAAGCTGGCAAACATCAGCATCCCTTTTATATACGATAGGAAGAGCTGCCTAATTCACCACAAGGCATTTACCATCAAACTCTTCTGGGTCTTTCATTCTTAATAATGTAAACAAGATCAAAATGACAAAGGAGGAGCAGAGACGATCTTTGGAAGATGCCAGGCATTTATAGGTGTAAGAGATGGGCAGGAACTGATTAGGTGGGCTTACCTCTGGACTGGAATGGTGAACTGGTCTTGAGTAATTAAAGGTCTGGAAAACAAATCTCAAGTATCTGGGAAGCAAAATGAAAGAGTATGGCTGACTTGGGGTGTCCCTAAAATGTTGGAATGTCTTGGGCTGATGAAGAACTGATGTCTGGGAGTCCAGTGATCACATCTACTTTTCTGACCCTTTCACATTTGCTCAGAATATTCGTTGCCTGCCATTGCTTATGTGGGAGATAAACAGGCTTTTAAGAATATCATTTTTAATTCTCTAGCTTACAGAAGCTACCAAGCCTCAATATTTCACAAACATCTAGATATTCTCCCCTCAACCACCTGTTGAGTGTTTGTTTCTTCCTGTTTTATTGGATTCTTACATATTCTCCACTGTCATGACCAGAGGACTGCCAGACCTCATCACCTGAGCCCCTCCAAACTTTCTGGCACATTTATGTCTGTTTTTGTACCAACTGCAAGGCCTTACCCTTTCCTTCTACTGTGAGACACAATACTCTTCTCAGGGCTGTGTCTGCCCTTCGCTACCTTTTCTCGAAAGACACCTTGGTCCACTGCATTCCCAACTCTGCATCGCCGCCCAGTCCCAGCCTCCCAACCTCTCTGCTAGGAAGACCTGAAGGCATCCTCAGCTCAGCCTTACTGTTGACGAGTTTCATCACACATCTACCGATGTTTAGTGGGTATTTCTAGATGATATTTGGAGAAGCATGAATTTTTCAACCCTTCTGAACATCTCTCCTCCCTGCATTAAAATCAGTGCTTGCACCTGTCCAACATTCTGTTTCTACCCTGCTGATCCCAGCCTCTTCATTATTCTCCTGCTTCTCTGCTCTCTCTAATGACCAGGCCATGTACCTACCTGCCCTTCTCAAACTATCCCTCCCAGAGGGAACCCAGGAGTCTTAAGCTCCCACATATCCCTTGAGATCAGCTCCAACTTCATTATCTCTCTGAAGACTTTTCTGGCTACACAAATCCACCATGAGCTCTTTTCTCATAAACTCAAGACATCCAAAACCTGTCCAACTTTTACTGAAAAACACACTACCTTGTCTTAGACTTTTCATAGAGTTACCCTGTATTGCTAGTTAGCTTTCCATGTGTGTTCACGTTATATCTACAGTTATACTATATTCTGCTTGAGGACAGGGATGCAATATTAAATTTGCTGAAACTCCCAAAGGGAATGAAATGGATCCAAGTAGAGAATAGTACTCAATCAATATTGTTGAATCAAAGAAAACAGCATTCTCATCTATAGCGGTGAGGCCTTCTTTTGATTTACAGAACAGTTTACCACCATTCTCAAAATAAATTAATTTTATTTTTAAAGTGGTATAACTTGAGTGTTTGGCTTTTAAAACTTGCTGTACCAGCCAACACGCAGAAGGTACATCCCAAATGTGGCTGGGTATTGTCTGGATGAAAAGCTATTACCACTTACCCCCATCAATCACAAACAAACAAGTAATGGCTTCAGCTTCAGTAATATTCCACTAATGCTTTTTAAATAAAGATATACACAGGCGGCGAGTGACTCAGCTTCCAAAATAGGCTTAAATAAAAATAATCACATTGTTTTAGAACAGAAGGTTGTGTTTAATTGGTAATTTGTGGGTTCTAAGATGGAAACGCACTACTGTGGACTCTAATGCTCTGTTAATAAATGAATTACAGCAATATAATCCAATTACTATTCATCTCATTTGAACAGATAACTTACCCTAAACAAAAAACAAAGGAACCAAAGAAATCCAGTTTACCTATTTTTGAATAGATGGAACTAAAAAATGATTTTTAAAAAACAATGCCAAAATGCCTCAAAGGGCTTGCTGCAGAAAATGCTCAGTGTAATGACCCACACCCTGTGGGCCCTTGCAAATGCCTCATGTGCTTGCCAGATACCAGTAGTGACTGTTCGGCAGTCACAGCCATTAGGTGAAAGCCCCATCTGAAAAGAAACTGCCTTTGTACAACACCCTGATGTTAAACAGACCAACTGTCTGACAATCCCTCAAAGGACAAGAACCCCCAAGTGTCTTCATCTCTCCATCATTCCTAGTCCACAGAACACATTTTTTGTTCTACAGCAGTTCCAGCCAGCCCAAAATGGACCAAATAGGTTTCATGGGGTTTGCCTGGCATTGAAGAGATATTATTGATTATATTTGTTTGTATGATTTCATATGTTGCCTAGACAACAATCTCAAATACGTTTAATCTGTACATCCTACAGCCCTAAAGCAAACCCAAGCAGGTCCTTCCTAAGAGTATCAAGTATTTCCCTTTGTTAAAAACTAGTATTCTGCCGTACGACCATTAATCAGAACTGTCAAGTGTGATAGAAATACATACGCTGGAGAATTACTCATAAAACAAGACCCGAAACACCAGCAGGCAATACCCAGGAATCCAGCAGGTGAGATCTCAAAGCATTTCCAATTTGTACTGGAGATGCTTGTGCTTGAGTAATAGTGACAGCTCTCTGGATGTCTTGTAATGAGGGCCAAATGCTTATGCTAAGATTGCATGATTTATGATGGGAACTCATAAAAACAGGCTGAAACATACAACTTAATTTTTGACTTTGCTTTATGGAAAAGCACAAGGTAAGGCTTGTATTCCCATTTCCCTATCTAAAGACATAACCAACCCACCCAGGCAAAACTCATTAACATGACTGAGTCGCTTCCTCCTTGATAGCTAGCTCAGCTGCACAAACGTTTTGTAGGTTTTGTAAGCAAAATAAAAGGCTTTCAAGTAATTTGAAGGATTATTTTATTAAGCCTCAAAATTATGGACAGAAGAAAACTGAGTCTTCAGTTCAACTCTTCTTCCCAGATGCTTATGTGCACATTAACGTAACTTAGAAAATGAAATGTGAGAGAAGTAAATCTGTTCTGGTGATGACCATTCTACTGAGAAGCTGCTTCTACATGCGACGGACAGTATGGAGGAGCAGTGTGTGGCCCATTCAGTATTCATTCCACAAATATTTCTTGAGCAACTACAAAGTATGTCAGGCTCTGCTTGAGATAATAAACTAGACTCTCTGAATCCTCAAGGTTTTCACAACTCACCTTTTAAATCAGACACATACACAACCAATGATATACCTGAGACACATTACAATGTGTTCTCCACAATTAATAATCGAATCAATAAACTCTCCAATCTCTGTATTCTTTTTACCATTCAGTGTTTAAGTGGAACAAGCAGAGATCTTGAATGAAGTTCAGTTTACTAATCTCTGAGACTATTTTCTTATCTTTAAAACATGAATCACACGATTTATCTCACAGGACTTTCATAAGGATGAAACAGAACAGAACACATACCATGGCTAGGATGAACGGTGTTCAATAAATATTAGCTCTCTCTGAAGAAAAATTTATGCACTTTCTAACTCAGTTGTTTTATGTTTATAAAGATCATTTTGCTATAACCAGAAGAAAATTTTTATTCTGCTGACAGTTTCATTATTTCTTTGGGAAAACAATACAGACAGTTTAAAAAAATCCTCTATAGGTTTTAGAGCCACAATTCTACTTACAAAGTACTCAAATTAAAGAACTTTCCCTTTACTTTTCTTTAGTAAGGCAGGCCTGTTTGTTTCAACAGTTGCCTTTCAAACTGGCAGACATCATCTATTCATATTTTCTACCCCATCAACCCTTCCCTATTAGCAGCAACCTCATTTGCAGGTGGTCCTTTAGGGTTAAGTGAGCTCGCAGATAACTTCTGTCTGCTATACCCAAGGTTGAGAAGCCTCACTTTAGTCTTAGAAGAGATGGAAGACTGAGATACCACCTTGTATTTATCCCCCCCCGCCCCCACACACAAATGTGGTTCATGATCTGAACACAGAAAACATACCATTGACCAAAAATGAAAAGGTGAACAACTTAGATCTCAACAGTACTTAGAAAATACAATTTGAAAAAGCCCAGTGGTGACTCTAAGTGTTGGTGAGGATGATGATAAGAAGGAGGCAGTGGTGATGGTGACAATTCCCACCACTGCTTGCTACCTGCTATATGGGAGGCATATGGATCTTCTCGGATCTCCTTCCTTGGTGAAGTCTTTAATAAAGTGAAGCAACAAGACTGTGAAGAGTTGGTCTCACAGTCCCATTTCATAATTGAAGATACTGAGGTTCAGAGCCATGAAGTAAGTTGTTCAAGCTGCAGAGTTCCCATAAGCAGTACACAAGGTTAGACAGAGCCTCCCCACCAGCGTACAATGCCAACTGTTAATGACCACAACAGAGGTGACTCAACAACCATCTGAACAGTTATTTTTACTAGCACTTCTGAAGTTACTTAGAAAACATACAAAGTCTTATTTACATAATATTCCAAACAAACTGTAAAACATTAAGAAATGCTTTCTACACATGGGCTATAAAGTGTCTTTAAAAGAACAGTGATGGGCAGAGGACCTGAATAGGCATTTTTCCAAAGAAGACCTACTGATGGCCAACAGGCACATGAAAAGATGCTCCACATCACTAATCACCAGGGAAATGCAAATGAAAACCACAATGAGATACCACCTCATACCACTCAGAATGGCTTCTATCCAAAAGACAAGAAATAACAAGTGTTGGCGAGGACATGGAGAAAAGGTAACCCACCCACACTGTTGGTGGGGATGTCAGTTGGTGTAGCCACTGTGGAAAGCAGTATGGAGATTCATCTAAAAACTAAAAATACAAATACCATATGACCTAGTAACTCTACTTACAGGAATTTTCCTGAAAAAAACAACATCTCTGACTCAAAAAGATACATGAAACATGGGTTGACCCCAACCCCCTCCAAAAAAGGAGTAAAGGAAGCTTTTTATGTTCATAGACAAAGTATAGTGTGCTGTTCCCAATTAAGGTGTACAAAGAATGGGGTTGGAATAATGCTCAAAATTCTACCAGGACTCCCAAACTCATCCTGAATTGTTTTTCATGAATGCTCTGAGGTTTTATTTGTAGCAGTTTTGAATCTTTGGAGATTCACAATCACCTGACCACTCTCAAAAGTCTTCTAAGTCACTAGGACGAAAAGTCACAATTTAATATTTCTGAAAGCTTGCAGGTGATGTCATGATGTCCACAAACTATACTTTGAATAGCAAGGCTCTACACCAAGGTCATAACATTGAAGAGATCCTGTAACAGGAACCCTATTTGAGTCCACAGAATCAACCTGTACCCTTTAATGTGGATGTCTGTCAAGGAGTCTGACTACCAATATATTAAGCAATCCTTTGTGAGAAATGAAGGAAGAGAGGTAAATAAAACAGATAATCTACAGGTAAAGCTTTCCTAATCGGCCATTTGCCAAAAAACAGATCAGTGTAGTGACAAAATGGTCTACTGACATTTCTATATTACCCAACATTATGCTAAATTTTAGAAGGATCATAAAAGGGTTATCTGACTGCTGTCCTCATGGATGATGTAATAGAGAAAAAATGCTTAGAGTGATTTAGTACTAAATTTAATAATAATAACTGCACCTGCAGTGGGACTACAGTATCAGTAGGTGACAAAAATCTCTCACTGGATTCCTACTTCCAGGAAACAGAGGAATGGTACAGATTTTTAAACATGTGGAATTTACAAAATCACTGTCCTTGAATACACAAACTTTCGAAATTAAAACCAACCCGAGCCATGGTATTCCAAAGGCACTGAAAGTTAGGTCACAGGTTCCTGCTTCACTGCAACTAAGACCTTCCTCTACCAATTACTAAAGTGAAAAAGGAAGCATACATATACGAGTATACTAAGTATATCTTGCTGTCTGTAACCAGATGTGCCTCAGAGATGCTTCAGTCACAGCTGCCAGATACCTACCACACCCTCTAAAGAATGACAACTACAGTGTTACTTCAGTCCTTGGTACAAGAGTCGAGCTGTGCCCCTCCCAGAACACCAAGATCTTGCACCTTTAGGGATGGGTGCAAAAGCACCCCTTTGTCGCTCTTGGAAGAGCAAGACTGATACCTAGACAATAACTGTTGACTGCCGATAACAACAGTAGCCTTAGCTCCTGACTACATACCTTTCCTCTCTCCAAACAATCCACTCTCCTGTGCCCCTACCCTGAGACAGGGCTCCTGTGTAAAAGACACATAAAGCCACAGATCCTCTTCTATTGGCCTGAGGAAACTGCCTTTAAAAGAAGCCCATTCACAATTAGCATCAGTGTGTCTCTGTAAGGGACTATCTACCAAGTCTAAAAAATTATTGTTTTTCAGATTGAGATAGACATGTTAAAACACTCAATTTCCCCAGCCACTGAAAATGACAGTGTTGAGTTATTCATGACTAAAAGAGAAAAAAAAGCTTAAACCTTCTTGGCTGTTTTTTAGATTTATTAAATAAAATTCCAAACTTTAGGTTACATGATCAATGTGTAACTAAAGTTATGCATAAAATAAAACAGCATCCTGCTAAAGAATTAGCTGCCAATTCAGGTTTACCAACTCATAGATACTGAGCCTTGTTAACCTACTCCACATTCAGCCAAAATAAAAATTAATGCAATTATATTTTCAAAAATGGTATTTTACATATATACAGATAAAAAATAATTAAAATAATTAAAACAATTTAGTATTAGTACCTAAAGATAGTATCTGGATTGGTCATATTTTTCTAAAGCATAAACCTCAATAAAATACTTGCTTTTACTTAACTCAAGAGTAAACATGAATTATTTTTAGCAGTGTGAAATAATTCTGTCAAGATGGAAGAAGTTTCACAGAAATTTCCTAACCTTACACAACAAGTAATTCCAATAATCTTGCTTCCAAGTCTCCTGCAGCTTCTTTTTTTCTTAATAAAATATGATAAAACTTTAATTCAAAATGCCAAGAGACATATAGAAACAGAAACATTGCAGCACGTTTGTTCTAATGTAATTGCAGGATGTTGGCTCCACTCCTAGATAATTATTGCATTAGTTAGCTAGGGCTCCCTATAGGATTATGCAATTTTTTAAAGTAGTTAGACCAGATATCCTGTCCATGGGAAAGTCATTCATATGCAGACCCACATCAGCTGTACATTTCTGGGAGATAACAAGGTTTTTGCATATTCTACTGTATTCCTAACTGCTACGTATATGCAACTTTCAGGCAACTAGCCAAAGACAGAGATGGAACACAGCTGATAACCTGAACATGCTTAGTGATGCTCAAGCACAAACAACTCTCCCAAGCTTTCTCTCAAAGAGCATCTATAAGAAACCTTCTCTTGGGCTTTGAAAGCCCCTTTGAAAACAATGCAAAAAACCAAGAAGGGAGTGGTCATTTTATAGAGCAATCTCCACACATTAGAAGTTGGTAGTCTGGAAAAGAAAATCATGGATTTAATCTATTCCTTTTAAGAAGCACTACCCAGGAACATCAAAGAAATAAATCCTTTAGAACAGTCACATCATGTCTGATCAATATAAAAGGATGCTTAGCTATTTCACACTTAATAAAACAATCAAAGGGAAAAGAACCCTGACTTTCTTTCCCACTGAAATTCTAATCATCAGTTGGAGTCTATTCAAATCTGACTGGAGTCTGGCACCTGGCTTTTGTTGGCCAGTCAATCAGCATTGGCAAAAAAGAATAAACCCAGTGATATCCAGGATCTGCAAACTTAATTTCAGAATCAAGCTATATGCTGTTAAGTACAAAAACTGATTAGGCACAAGTATACAAGCCAAACTACCTCCAACCAAATATTCAATTCCCCAATCTTTCAAGGCTGATAAGAGATGATCTTTAATATCTTTGCAAAGGACATGCAATGTGGTCAAGAACTATTTTACAATCTTGAGCTACTCTTACAACCCATTAAGGCATTTGTTTCCCAAGATAATGTCTGGGCTAGATTCCTATAAATATCCATCTTTATATGGTTTCATCCATGACTGTCACACTGCCACAGAATCTAAGCACCCTTAGAGCTGACCACGGCATCAAAGGACACTTGCAGGGAGGTGATTTGGCCTGTGTCACAGAACATAAGCTCTGATGGGGACAAATACCATACCCTGCTGAGCTGTACTGATGCACATGAGTGTTATGATGTGGCTTAGTTAATATCCTCAAGACTTAGTTTGTGATTTCAAAAATTACAAATCCAAATAGCTTAGGCATATTCTGAGAAATTCTCCTGCCCCAGGCCCTAAGGCAACAACTCTGTCAGTTGCCTTGTTATAGTCCCTGCTTGGACTATCTGAGATGCAGAAACAGGCAGTTTCAGGAGCCATGCTAGTGTCCAGAAATAAAAATGGGTTCACTTCTTTTGCATTTGCAACTTTTAAAACCTGAATGGTCATCATTATTAGAATGGTGACAGAAATAATTTCCCTCTGCACCTTTCCTACATAACAGCTATAATTGAACCATTCTGAACAGATGACAATTACAGGAGTAAAACATTTATAGCATACATCTTTCCACATCCTAAATAGCTAAGGGCATCTAAAGCAACCAACAATTACAGCTTTCTGCTTTAAGTACTGAACCTTCTGTAGGGGAAAAAAATCATTGTCAATCTTGTAAACCTAAATAACTACTGTATGCTTCATTTCTTTCTTCCTGTGCAGCATTCCTGTAATTTACAATTTTCTAAAAAAAGACATCACTAAAAATCACATACCTTCTGTCAAAACTAACAATAAAATGTTCTGCTCTTAATCCTTATATACAAAACAACAGGACTCACTTAGAAGGGAACAAAAATTCATACATGTGCGTGCACTTGTATGTCTATATGAAATATGCATATACATACATCATATACATATCAAAAGCAAAAAGATACTCAGGCAATTTATTACCCTTCACTAGGAAAACTGGTTTTATTTAAGGGCCATACATACTCAAGGACCAATATCATGTATGTTATTAATAGTTTATTATTTTTATTCCAGCTTTGCTGAGATATAACAAATAAAAGTTGTATATGCTTCAGGTATACAATGTGATGATTTCATATAAGTATATATTATGAAATGATTACCACTATCAGGCTAATTAACCTAATATCCATCATCTCACCTCACATAGTTACCTTTCTGGGGGACACTGGTGGTGACAATATGCAAGTTCTACTCTCAGCAAATTTCTAGTATACAATACATATTACCTACAGTCATAGTGCTATACATTAGATCCCCACAATTTATTCCTCTTATCACTGCAAGTCTGCACCCTTTGACAAACATGTCCCCATTTCCCTTACCCTTCAGTCCCTACCAACCACCATTCTACTCCCTGCTTCAGTGAGGCTGACTGTCAGATTCCACATATGAGATCATACAGTATTTACCTTTCTGGGTCTGGCTTATTTCACTTAGTATAAAGTCCTCTAGGTTTGTCCATGTTCTTGCAAATGGCAGGATGTCCTTCTTTTATGGATAAATAATATTCCATTATATATAACACACACCATGTCTTCTTTACCCATCCATCTGCCCACGGACTCTTAGGTCAGTTTTATTCTGGCTGTTGTGAATAACGTTGCAAAGAATACAGGAAGGCAGAGACCTCTGAGATCCTCATTTCATTTCCTTTGATTACACGTATATATACCCAGAAGTAGGATGACTGGGTCCTATGGTAGCTCTACTTTTAATTCTTTGAGGAACCTCCGTACTATTTTCCACAATGGTTATACCAACTTACATCCCCATCGCCAATATACAAGGGTTCCCTTTAATCCATATCCTTGCCAACACTTGTTATTTCTTGCCTTTTTGATAATAAACATTCTAACAGGTGTGAAGTAATATCCCACTATAGTTTTGATTTGCATTTTCTTGGTGATCAGTAAAGTTAGGCAACTTTGCATGTATCTTTCGGCCATTTGTACGTCTTCTTCGAAAAAATTTCTATTCAGGTCCTTCAATAATTTTTAATTCAATAATTTTTTTTGTTTGTTTGTTTGCTATGTTTGTTGCTACTGAGTTGCGTTAATTCTTATGTATTTTAGATATCAAGCCCTTATCAGGTATATAGTTTACAAATATTTCCTCCATTCCATCAGTTCCTTTTTATTTTGTTGACTAATAGTTTGGTCTTATAAAAATCTGCTATATGCTCATTTCAACATAAAAGCATGCAAGACTATAAATTAGTGTCAGGAAAACACTGATACTCTACTTGGAAAAATGAAGAGAAACTCAATTTTAGATTAGACTGTATCTCTACAGTCTAAAACCATTGTTCTGATTTTTATAGTTAACCAATTCTTTTATTAGTAGACAGTAACATGTCAATTAGCTAGGCCTAATAAGAATTTAAAGAATTTATATAATTACACACCTAGTTTTACTGCTTTGCCTAAGATCTTTGTCACCTTCTATAAAATACTTTTCATTAAAGAAGGCAATTTCTGCAATCCTTTGATGGCACATAATTAGCTTTTCTGGCATATCAAAGTCACCTTGCAACACTAACTCTGTGTTATAACACTAAAGCCAGGTGGTGCTGTTACATGACTTTTTTCTTTACAGTACCAACAGAACTGTTGATGGATACCTCTGTAGTTTAATATCTGACAGTAGGTGCAAGTAAATAACATTTTTATTTAAAAAACTATAATACCTAGTGATAATGAAGAGTAGAGACAGCTTTTTCATTTACAACCTGTCTATAAATTTTGGCAGGAAATTGAAACTAATTTAATATGTTCAGTCTGAGGAAGTTATTCGGTTCTAAGAACACACAGTCATAGTCAAATTGCTATCGCTAGAATTATTCTCTCTGAAATGCATGAAACAACAATGCAGGGCAGCTAACTGATGTTCCCAAAACTGACACATGGTATCTGACTAGACTTGAATAGAAACAGAGTTTTCATACCTGCCAACTTCCTGCAATTATTTTCATTCCTAAATAAATCTTACTTTGCTGCCCCTTATTTCTTGAAGAAATTACTAGTGTTTTTCAGAGAGTCATTGCATATCGAGCCCTCATATAATCTTGGCATCTTTTGTAGTTTGACGGAATTATATGCTTGACTTTAAATAAACTCACTCTACAGAATTTCTCTAGCATAGTGTTTTCATTTACATACCCTTTATCTTCAAATTAAGGGCTTTTCATTTAAGACTTCAGGCAATGTAAGGCAGTGGCCCCTACTGGTAAAATTCAATACCTTAATATAATTTATCATTCAAGAAGAATTGGACACAAAGGAAAGCCACTGCAAGGAAGCACAGTTATGAGTGTCTGGAGGCCACCAGGCCTGGAGAGAGGGATTCATGTGAATATGATGGAACAACACCCAGGGCCATGCAGAGCTGCAGAATGTTAAAGTGGACTGAACCCAGTCAGTCAAATGTACAGCCTTCCTCACATTTTATCTGTTAGATCTACATGTCTGCGAAAGCCAAAAGCAGCATGAGCTATTCTGCCACTTCTATATTGTTCTGTAGAAAATCAAAACCCTTTACCTCTCTCCAACAATCATTCTGTCTATACAAACATATCTCCAATTATACGATGAAGAAAATAATATGATGCTAGGAAAAATTGGTTTGCTTTACAAAAGTGTGCTTTTATAGCCAACTGTTAAAAACGATTTGCCTTCAAATGACAGGTAACAGTGACAGAGCTTTCACCAAGCATTGATTCTGTTGGGACTACTGTGTTTGCAAAGAGGGTTCTGTAAATGAGCCCTGGGAATATTGCATTTTATGAGACAAAATATATAGCTGAATTTAGTGTTCTTGATGCAATTATTGAGTATGGCATTGTTCTTTTGTTCACCATTCACATAATAATCCACTGCCTGACTGACGCTGGGGTGGATAAGGCTGCTTCCAGAGGCCCAGGCCAATACCTCTCAACTGGCTTTTAGTACAGTTTCTCCTCATCCCAGATCCTCAGCAAGCTCTAAGAAAGGCCAGTGAAAGAGTGGTTCCAGAAGGTGAGGAAAGGCCCTGAAAGAGCTTTGAGGAAATCCTGCTTTTACTCAACTAGTCCCCATAGGACCCTATAGGATTCTTCCTGTACAGTTGTTTCTCATTAATTCTTAGCAGGGGCCTTTGTGAGCTATCAACAAACTAACAGCACGCTATAAGATTCTGAGGGCCTTCTTCTTAATCCTACCTTTAAAATTCTTAAAGTCTGCTCCCTTTTTACATACCTACAAAGAGATGTGATGAACTTTTTAACATCTCAAAATGGATTAAGAACTGCTCTGACAATAAAAATGCCATCTGCATATTACCAGTCATATTTTAAAATATGCTACAACACAAACACAAGTCTCTCTCGCACTGTCCTTTCAAGACATGTCAACCAAAAATCTCTTACCATGCAGCTCAAAGTGGCCCCATGAACCTGCAGCATAGGCATTATTTCAGAAATTGTTAGAAATGTAGAATCTCAGCCCCACTCCAGACCTACCTAATCAGAACCTGCATTCAAACAAGATCCTTAGGGGATATGAATGAACATTCAAGTTGAGAGCCCTCCACCTAAATATTTTCACAAGATGTTCTGCAAAGGAATTTGAAAAGATGAAACTAGATGGAAATGTAACCTTTTCATACTCCATGTGGACAGGCACAAAGCCAATAAAGCTATTTACTAAGTCTTGGATTAAAGAATATATAAAATTATAAAACACAGTTTTAAATATATAGATTGGAAACGGGTAGTGACTGTTTACAGGTGCAAGATTTCTTTCAGAGGTGAAGAAAATGTTCTAAAATTAGATCTTGGTCGTGATGTGCAACTCCGTAAATGTACTAAAAACTGCTGAGTGAACTCTATGGTATGTAAGGAAGTAATATCTCAGTGAAACTGTTAAAACCATATAGATTAAATGAACTTTTAAAATTATAAAAAAGATCAAATATCATTAAGCATAAGGGAAGTGTACAATTAAAAACACCACAAGATATCACTTCAGGACAACCAGAATAGCAGAGGAGGAGAATGAATAACATATATTGGGGTGATAGAGAAGTCCTACATACTTTTTTGAGTGGTGATTATACAAGAGATTACATTTAGTAAAACCGTTTACTTAAAATTTGTATCTTTTACTATATGTTAATTATACTTCAATTTATTAACAATGAAAAGAAAAAAATCTTACCCTGATCCATATATCCTGGATGCCCTTTAAAAACTGGGAAAGAGAAGCACTGGATTTAGGTCTCCCTTCTCTGTCATCAGCAATGTAGTATTCTCTTGAGGTGGACTTTCTACTAATAATGGTTCTTCATACATTTTAAGCACTATCCTTATTAATTTTTCTGAAATTCTTCCTAAGTGCTTAAACACTAAGTGCTGAAACAGAATATATATATATTATACCTTTTTCTATATAACTAGTTTTAATCAGCACGAGCATCAGTTAGAGTAGTCTGCTGTTATAACAGGACTACCTTGAGATGTATTTGTGTTAGAAGGGGCTCTTCATAGTCTCTATAATGAGAGCTCCTACACTCTGTAGCTTTACTCTTTCTATCCCTCTCTCCTTTACTTGTTGGCTATCAGCCCGCCTCTTCTCTCACAGCAGCTTCCCCACTATCTTTTCTTCCTCCTATTTCCTTCAAGAATCATAATATGAACTCAGGTGTGACTTGTGCAGAAAGACATTCCATAATCAACCTTCCCAATATTGTTTCTAGTTACTCTCTCACATGTCATCCTCTTTTTATCCTTTATTACCACATTATAATTTTATATCGTTTTGATTTTATTTTAACTTTAGTATCTGTCTCCCTTCACAAGCAGACTTCATCAGTGTCATTTACCATTAAATGTTCAGGAACTTAAAGACTGTCTGGCATAAAACATATACGTCAAGTGCTTTGGATGGGTGGTGGGGTGTCTGGCTGGATAAATGAATGATGAACGGCCAGGGAAACCAGTGACTTGAGAATCAATCAAACAACTGAGTCTAAACCTTCCAAAATTTAGATCACTTACTAAAGCTGTGCAATTTCAGAACAATAGCTTAGAGCATCTGGGCTATAGTCACCTCACTTATTTAAACGGGACCATGACATACGGACTATGTATCGCTGCTGTAAGGACTGAATAGCCTTCAAAGCTTCTTCAGGGAAAGAGGCTGATCATGTAACCCAGTCAAATTGTATGAAAAGAACGAAAAAGTAGGCCTTGAATAGGATAAAGCCTTTAAAGGATAAACCTTCACTGCAACCCTTCTTATACATATTTTAGCTACTCAAGTCTTTCAGGTATGAGACCTCTATATTTGTATCTATTCGGTTTTTAAATTAATTAATTAATTAATAATTATCACTTTTATAATATCTGGTTATTTACTTATCTAATAGTTAGCTAGCTAAAGTACTCTTAGATTGACATGCTTATTAAAGCCAAAGCAGGAACCACCACCCTTATAGCCATTAGAAACTATTTTAGACACTCTTTATTCCTCTGAATTTTAAAGGAAAAAAAAGGACAGAATATAGAGGGAGAATGAAGTTGAAGGAGATGCAATTCCCAGTTAAAGACATAGGCTAACGTCTGCAAGTGACTTAAAAAACAAAACAAAGTGCAGAATTCAAATATTTGATTTTAGTAGTATTTGCCAAATTAGGTAAAAGAAAATCATCCACACAATTATCCAAATATCTCAGTAGCACAGATCTAAAGCTAATCTAATTAGAGAATCACACAGAAGAATTTATTACGATTAGTTTCTCAGGGTAAGCAGATGAACTTTAACATCTTCTGCCCTCACAGATATTATGCAGCAAGACAGCAGTCTGGGCATATTTCTCCGAGCCTTAAACACACTGAATAACTAGGGACAACTGCACAGCTGGCCCAAAATAGAAAGCTGAGAGTAAAACAAAAGGACCACACAAAAAGTAATAGCATTTTTTTTTCTCCCAAGTGTTCTATAAACACAGACAAGATTCACTAATGAGACTTTGTCAACTGCCCTGTGCACAGGCAAACTCTGACAGTCATTTCTCTCTACGTTCTAACCAAAACCTTTTTGGAAAAACTTTAAATCCTTTTTGAGAAATATTTCCACATTCTTATATAATTATATATACACATATATTACAATTCATTATATAGAATTATATCTACCTATCAAACATGTGTATAAAACTCAGCAGATGAGTCCTGAAACAGCTGCTATGTTACTATTTCCACCTTGTTCTGCAGTTTGTGGATTTCTCAAAGAATTATACTCTTTTGGAAAAGAAACAAATACATTTTTTCAAACAAAACATTTCCTTCAGCTTGGGGGTATTAATGGTAGATGTATTTGTGGCTGGTATGTATGCTTTTTCTTTTAGTTTTGGTTTTGGGAGGAGTTTTTAAATGTATTGGTTTTAGCTGCTCATAATGAAAGGGAGAATCGTGGGATTATTTTAATGAGTGTTTTAGAAGTCCAGATCTTTTCTTCCATACACTTTTTCAGAGCAAAGGGACAAGAAGGCTTGAAAAGTAGCAGTTGGGCAATGATTGTCACAAGACTTGAAGAAGAGCCACTGGCCTGGTGCACATTTACAAAAGATCTCATAGCTCCATCTAGCTCCAGACTAGGGAATTCAATTCAGGGAATAATACAGTTAAACCCAACACGACTACCTAAACAGGAAAGGGAAATCAGGAACCATCCAAACGAAACCCATAGGCAAGCGCTGAGTTTTACAAGTGCTGGAAAATTGTCAATTAACACTGATTAAAAAGAATACTCATTAGCTAACTGACAGTTGATTTTCTAAATAAAGAAATCATTCATGTCATTATTATTTACTTTTCTAGCTCTTCATTTAAAAAAAATAGAACAGATATGTGAGAAAGGATTAAAACTCAACTATTCTCCCCACTGAAAATGTTCTTCTGTCTCACACATTGTTCTGAGTGTTCTGAATTCTGCCTTGAGATCAGGAAAACGAAGAGGAAGCCACTTCTAAAGTTAAAATTGAATGATTTATCAGGAAATGATGCAGAAATATGACATGCTTAGTGTTTTCTTTTATCCAGACAATAGAATCTGTTTTGAGTTGTTTATAGTCCACAATAAATCAAAAGGAAATTTACACAAAGCCTCCAAAGGGGGTTTATGTAAAAACACAGTTACAATTTATAGACAATCTACAAATACATCTTTAATAGGAAAATAAACAGTAAAATACCAACCAATTAATGAAAATCCAGCTAGGAAATTAACTTTAGGCCTAAAATTAAAGAGACTATGAAGAACGTGTATTGGAACTGAGAATTCATCAAAGTAAATTCAAATCAAATCCTACAATATCAAAATAAATGGAACTGGAGTTCACATTTGGTATTACAAAATTAAACAGCAGCATAGTTCCTTAATTACACTGCTTTTAAAAAATGGTTTTGAACATTTTTAAGCATTTTAATGATGGACAGGCAAGCTCACACTTCTCTAAGTATCATTTATTACTGTGGAGCTCGAAACAGACAAACCCCTGAAACGAAAACAAACTGGTATTTAACTCAATTTGACTAGTTATATTCCAAATAAAATATTCAAAAGTCACAAAGGAAATGCTCTGTATACTTTCATCACTAAAATTTGACTCTGTGTATTATTTTTAATCAATTAAGTGCAACAAAACTTCCAAGTTAATTTCGTACAGCATTATATAAAAGAGTATTTAAGTATGTGTTATTCTTGAAAACTCCCCAAAACATTCCTTCACATCTTCCAGTTTTATTTAGTGGAGTGATCAGATGACCCTAATCAGCTGGAGTACCTTGGGTCTCTAATCCCCACACCGAATGTGTCAGTGCTTCCAAGTAAGTTCCTGCTGGAGCTTCAAACAGGACCATTAACCATCTATACATACAATGCATTGAGCATAATGACGATTTCCAGCCAAATCTTTTCCATTCTTTCTAACTTTAATTTCACTGATGTGTTTCTTGTACTTGGCAGATAAGCAAGACACGCATTTTGGTAAAAATGAACTGTTTTTGCATGTATGTCTGTATGTCTTTAATTTCAGTCTGTGTGGTAATATTTCATTATAGGTGACCAGTCTTTTTGACTCTGGTCAGCCACTAAATTCTGTCATTTATCTTGCAAATCTTTCTCTTCTTGTCTATTTCTATGCTACCACTCAGAGTCACACTTTTATCATCTCAAGGCTAGATGATTGCAATAGTCTCCAAATTAGCCTCACCAAACCTCCAGTATTCTCAGTTCCAGCTAGCACACACCTGTATGGTTAATCCTGATGTTCCTCATGTCTGACACTAGATTCAACAACATAAAAATGTTGCCACTGCAATTCACAATTGTCCCAGAGTCTCTTAAGATCTCCCAGTCATAGGACCTGTCCTTCAGCCTTGTCCATGACCTCTGTCTCTGCCATGGATGAACTATATTCCACACTGCAATGGCCTCTTCATTTCTGTTGACCAATCAAGACCTCCCTGTCCTTCAAACTCATTTCAATTCTTATTTGCACAGTGACCTTTTTTGGAAAGATCAGCATATTGTGTCATTCCTCAAAATCTGTATTGTTCATCACCCCTTAATAAAAATGTGCAAGCCCCATGATTTGTGTGTTGCTTCTCTCTTGCTGGAATACAAACCCTTCAAGACAGAAATCACAGCCCTAATATTAGTGATATCATCACCCTGAGTCACTCACAGGTACTGTTCAGTAATGAGGAATCCATCGTTTGGGGATATAAACAGACTGGTGTGTGACCTTCCTTTTCCTCATCTCTGAGGCAGGGACATGGCTGCCTATCTCCTTGCTTGTGAGGATTAAATCCCCGGCAAAAGCTAGAGCTTCACTATGTATCAGCCCCTCCCTTGCCTGCAATGCCAAAACCTAGCACACAAACAGTGCGGACATTTGGGGGGTGCCCCTGGAAACATTCAAATTAATTAATACCATTTTGTACTTTAGCAAGGGATATTCTGAATTACAGTTACAGTAAGAGGTATTTTGGTAGTTATCCAATTCATTGTCATGCTTAGCACTTCATTTGGCTTAGAGCCTGACAGCATACTTGAGTTCACTTGCTTCTCAATTTAAGGAAACTTTCTCTGCCACTGAGGTCAGAGTGCTCATTTTAAGAGCCTTGGAAAAGAGAGAGGTGTGTGTGTGTGTGTGTGTGTGTGTGTGTGTGTGTGTGTGTGTGTGTGTGTGTGTGTGTGTGTGTGTGTGTGTGTGTGTGGCGAATAGGTGAATGGGAGAAGACTGAACACCATGTGTGTGTGTGTGTGTGTGTGTGTGTGTGTGTGTGTGTGTGTGTGTGTGTGTGTGTGTGTGTGGCGAATAGGTGAATGGGAGAAGACTGAACACCATGCAGTTTTGTTTTCTCTTACCATATGTGTGTGTGTGTGTGTGTGTGTGTGTGTGTGTGTGGCGAATAGGTGAATGGGAGAAGACTGAACACCATGCAGTTTTGTTTTCTCTTACCATTTTCAGTGTTCCTTGATCCTGGAAAGGAAAAATGTTAATTGCCTCCATGTCTCAGCCCAAAGTTACAAGACTCAATAAAAAGAATCACAGCCAACAAAACTGTCCCCCTTCAAAGGAACACCTCACGCTGTATCAGAGAAGTCATCAGAGTATCTTGTTTTCTTAGGTTTCCAGGCATTTCTAAATCTAGTTTCTATGAAGACAAACTCAGCCCTAAGACTCCAAATTTATATTTGGCAAAAAATAGAAATACCCCTAGCTAAATAAGCCAAACATTTTTTTTTTTGCATGAAGGATCTTTATCTTAGAAAGATCAGCAGCCCAATCCTACCTGTAATTCAGCATTCATCAAAGTTTGGTTATGAACCACTCACATCACAATCTCCTGGGGTGGGACGAGGGGAGCAGGTGGACACTCCTGGGCTCACCCCACAATTTTTAGATGAGAATCTTCTAACATGTCCCCAAGTGGGTTCCCATCCCTAAGTCTGCAAAACAATTAAGTAACCAAAGAGACCAATAAAGACTCCTCTCCGGTGGTGGCAGAGTCCCATATAAACCATATCCTACAATGCCTCCTCACTCTCACAGATCACACTTGGTCAGTGTACAAAGCAGATAATTAGTATCAACAAAAGTCTTTAAGAGAAAAAAAAAATACATCCACATCAGCAGCCTAACAATTATATATCACAGTGATCAGATACCGACAACTCATTTTACCTTTCTAATGTTTTTCATATTTCAGAGAGAGGTGCATGGATAGATACATTGTCTAATTCTCTGCTATCAGCTTCTAAATACGAACTGGTGACCAGCAGCCACATGCTCCTTCCATCTCATCACTGCATGGGAACTCCACCAGGACCCAGACAGGCCATCCCAACCAAAGAGCCCTGACTCAGACACCTGCCCCAGCAACCCGTGCCACCTTAGCAGATTAAGAAACTCTGAATCACTGGCTTAGGACACTCCATCCGCAACCAGAGTACTTGCAATAAAGTAATATTAGTATAAAATTCCACAAAATCAAAAGCCCTCTCGATAAGTTGTTAAAGCAACAGAGCTTGATCAGAGTATTTTGAAGGAAAACTCAAGCTCTCAAGGCTTCAGCATCCTCATCTGAAATATTGGTGGGGGAAGGGGTGGTGGGAGGGTGACTGGATGATTTCTACAGATGTTCCAAATTTAAAATTCTATGATTACAGTATGACTGTAGGTAATCTTAAACCTTATAGATTACAGTCTGCATTCTTCTACCACAGCATCACCCTTCACAGGCACAGACACTGTATATACATTACTTAACCCTATAAAGCTCAGGCCCCCTTTCATAAAATGAAGATGATAATGGCACTAATATTAACCTACTGGGATTTTGTGAAGCTTAACTGAAATAGTTTTTAAAGCACTGAGCACGATTTTGTTTCACTGCAAATTATCAATAAATAATATTTATATATAGTCTGATTTAAACTTCTCTCAACAAAGTATGTCAGATTCACCAGCAGTTAAGCATAGTCCCTTTACATTTACGGAGATCAGCTGGGCAAATGCCATGAAAAGGGCTAATAACTGTCCCAGGTAGAGAAGTCCCCCATGAAGTCATTCACAGAAGCCCATCACCTCCCCAGAAGAAAGGCATGTGGAGATGTTTTCAACAATGTTCACGCTCTGCCCAGGATGGCCCCTCAGATCTTCATCTCCAGGAGCAGCCCTCCCCTCAGGCCCAACTCCCTGCCTCCAAGACTATTCCATAAATGCCTTGCCGGCCCAAAGACCCCCTCCCCTCACACGCTTTTGATGGTAGAGTATCTGGGTTACTCAGTTTCAGCATCTCAAACTCTTCAGTCTGCCTCAGGCACCAGTTAAAGATCAGTAGAGCAGTGGTGGGATTTTCTTTTTTGTTGTTGTTTCCCTCTTTCTTTCTTTCTTTCCTTTTTTTTTTTTTTAACTACTAAATAACACCCATTCAAAAACAGACAAATGTCTCCTAAATACATCCCTGGAAACTGAAAGAGAAGCTTTGTGCAATGAAGTAGCAAAACACATAAAATGGTCAGGGATTTCTCTTTCATTACTGTTATCAAATTTCAAAATTAAAAAGTCAATAGAGGTATAATATTTATTCAGGGGACACAAAGCACATGGAACAATGCTCAAAGGTGCATTTTAAAGACCTTCAAACACGTTAAGGGAGCCAAAGTTATAAGATAATAAAAATACTATTACAGCCCATTAAGCATGTTGTAATGGTGCTTAGGGATGATACAGTCATGTTTTGTAAAAAGTTGTTTTCACCCATTTCCCTGAGAGGAAATTTAGTGCAATACAAATATTCTCAAACAGTGAAGATACACAGATATTTCCAGATAATACAGAAATGTACTTCACCACAAATGCAGACCTCAAACAATATTGAGTGTTCAGGGTATGCAGAAGTACAATAAACCAGAAAGGAGCATCAACCCACACCACTCTAACTTGTCAGGGTCAAAAATTCCCAATTAGTTAGGTCAAAGTTTCAGGCTCTCAATATTTTGCATTTGTTGTTTCTGAAAAACAAACATGTCTGTTGGCACAACACTGCTTTGACAAGGACAAACTTTTTTTTGTTTACTAAACAATAGTCAACTAATCTTATTTCTGAATTGACTGTTCATTGAATGATTTTTTCTTTTATCCTATACATAACCCAGTGAAGAACAAAATAAAAAATCTTCATCCCTGTTAGTGATTGTTGCTGACTGTATTATTTTTTCCACTGCTCCATTTCCAGCATCCAGAACAGTGCTGGCACCTAACAGGTGATCAATAAATGGTTTTGAAGGAATATATTATTTATTGAATGATTACTCATATATATTCATGGATAGATGGAGATATGAATATATGCATATGTATATACACACATGCCCACACACAAATGGCTTGGGAAATTTAAGAAAGGGGAAAGAAGATAGCTTACACGTTTTAAACACCAGCTTTGTTCTGGCTCTGTCTTAGCGTTTCAGTTACACAGTTTCACTTATCCCTCATAATAACTCAACAATCAAAGCTCACAGAGAAGACATCAGAACATAAAGCAATCAGAGTCATTTGGTTCATCCACATACTATATGTTGGCATTCACTCTTCCTGCCATGACTGTAAGTAATGGACAATCAATTAAGAGCAAAATAAAATGATATAGCAAAATACTAGAAATATTGGCTACTTGGAAGAAGCTCGTACATGATGAGGATGAGGGGGAAACCTGGTCGACTGGGAGGCTATCTTTGGCCACAGGCAGGAACTATAGAAAGCAAAGGCTTCATGCTGATCAAGATACCTGGAGCCATTTAATTCTCACAATAACCAGGGTTCAAAGACTAAGCAACAAGTATATGGGATCATCCACCTTATAATAATGAAGCTGTATTTTGTGTTTCGTTTTTACTCTCCCCACTCTAACTTACTAATATTGGGATCTACTCTTCCACTTATATATCAGTGTTACTCAGTCAGTGGCACTGTCTGGTTAACATTCTTCTATTGTCACATTAGGGGGGTGCTACTGGCCATTTAGTGGGGAGAGACCAGGAATCTGCCAAACATATAATGTGCAGGACAGCCCCACCACAAATAATTATCTGGCCTAAAAGGTCAACAGTGCCAAGACTGAGAAATATTGACCTGTAGTCAACATCCAAAGCAGGTGCTCAATTCACTCACTTGTATACCCGAGTGACGGTTCTGGGCCAGACACTGTTCTGGGCACCAGGATGCGGGAGTAAGCAAATCAGACAAAGTCTCCTGTTGGAGAGTTTACATTCAAAAGTGGGAGACAGGCCTTAGGGATGGGCAAGAATGGGAGCCCAAGTGACCCTGGAGTACTTTATAGTAGACCAGGGAAAAGATGATGGTCAGTTCATCTAGAGAAAAGCAGAGGGATAAAAATAGAACAGGAAGCAGTCTATTTGCTATCAAAAGATTTCCCCAGTGAAGCATAATCAAAATGAAAAGAAGCACCCAATGGAAAATCAAATCACAGATGACAGCTTAAATGAAAATAATCTACTTAAAATTTCTTTTGAATTGTAAACAATGGGGATTGGCAAAGTTTATACAATGAAACCCTTATTCAAATTCAATTTTTACAAGATTCAACTTTGCTCTTGTATTTGATGTGTTCTGCTTAATATGAAAATCTGTGCATGTGCGAAAAGCTAATGACTGATTTGGGAATACTCTCTTGTCACAAACTGAAAACTTCTCTGAGGCACTACAAATTTCACATACATCAATACCATACTTAACCCAATGTACTTTTCTACTTCTACTGAGAAAAGGCAGTCTTCAACTTACAAACAAATGGATTGCCTTACACAAGTTTATTTGCAAACCAGTTACTCCAGAACCCAGAGAAACAATATTGTGTTGAAAATAATAGTTATGTTATAGTAGGTAGGTAGCCAGACATGAGCAGGGAAGTGGGTGGGAGACTGGCCAGTGTTTATATTCAGCTAGATGCTTGCTTACATTCTACACATTCCCTATAAGCTGTTCTCTCAGGATGTGGAGTGAGAATATAGATAACAGACAGGTCAAAAGTGGCTGGTTCCAACATGGAGGAGAAGTTGACCCTGACTTCACCTGCAAATAAGCACTCACTGACAGCAAAAGTCACACCTCCAGGTGTCCTGATAGCTGCCAGGAGAACCAAGCATAGTTAAAAAGCCTCCCCTACTCCACGTGAGGGTGGAGCAAGCCTGAACTCCAGGAAGACTCCACCTGTTCCCATTGAAACCTACCCACACTTAGTGAATATTCATCTCCCTTCATAAAAAAGTGGTTCCCTATTGTCTCCTTGGCACAACCCCCTGTGGGTCTGCCTCCGCCCCAATCCTTAGGCATGTACCCTTTCCTTTATTTCAACTCTAAATCTCCAAATAAACTTTTAATATACTATAGCATCAATTCTTGAATTCTTTCTTTCAAGGAGACCAAGAACCATCTCTGATAACAGATTGCTTCACTGGGAAACAAAAATTTGTCTAAGTAGCACCTACTGTATTAAATACCAATGCTAACAACAATTTTAAATATTGTTTATATGGGGAAACAGATTGAAAATTCCATATCCTAATGCCTAATGACTGAGAATGAAAAAATGTGGGGTTCTCCCACAATTCAATGTTCATCTTGCTATAAAAGCAGGGGTCTCAAGCCAAGGAGGAGGAGGGGTGAGAGTCAAAGGTGCCAAGAGAGTGCTTCTCAAAAGTTACATAACCATTACGATGGTAATTTTAGTGGCTCAGAGGACTCTCCGATGACATTCTGAATCCATCTTACCTCTTTTGATCTCAGTTCAGTAGCATTTTCATTTACAATTATCCAGAATCTCAGCCATTTTCTGAATAATTGAATTACTAAAAGTTTAAACTTCAGTGAACTAGGGTGAAATAATTATTAGGAATACACATGGAATTGGTGTTTTTATTTCTGGCAATGTGTTTTGATTTTAAACATTCCTCAATGTTTTTCTCAGTACTGTTCCTGACACATGACAACATTTTAAAACACCTAGATATTATTCTCATCTTAAAATGCTGCTTGAGGATAAAAGTTATTAAGTAAAAGTCATCTAAATTAATTCTGGAAACACAATATCTAACAAGAGGCATAGGAGGGAGCAATATTAGGTAAAAGCGATAGGTGGAAAAGCTACAAAAGAAAAATTGTAGCAACCCCAATGAAATCATTAGGCACTAAATGCCTATTTGTTACAGGTGGCTTCAGAGGCTCCTGAAAACAAATGTGATACATGTGGTAATGACTATAACCCCCAAAGTAATTCAGTGACACAATTATGTACACCCTTTGCTGATAAAACTCTAAGTCTATATGTCATGTTAGCCAAACCTGACTTCCCACACATTATTTTAGTATGCCAAACATGGCTGAAAGGCACTTGAAATTGAAAAACAAGAACCAATCCTAACCCCGACAGTATAAAACTACAATTTTACTACAGAATCTGAAGCCAGGGAAACAGAGTCATCAATAAAGACTTTTAAAAAATCTTATAAAAAAGTAAAATGTGGATTCTACTTTTGATCAATTAAGTTCTGAAAAGGTATCTTTTCAGTAATAAAAACAGAATGAGTGTGTCCAGACATTCAGTCAGCACAGTTGGTTTGGATGATCTCTAAAGGGCTCTTCTATATGAAGCTGTGTTCCAATTGCACGAGAGAGAGCGGCCTTTATGAAACTTAATAACAACAACTCTTCACATTCCTTGCAATTAACAATTGAATATCTTTCACCAGTCTCCGTTCTACCAAAACGTTTCCTGTAAGTAAGCTGGCAACACTGGAGAAGATGTCTTCTTTCTTTCCAACTCATAGCTTTGGTAGCCAAAAGTATCTTTATTGCTTAAATAGTCCATGCCATCTGCCAGCAGTTTCTCTTTCCTGGGGCACCATCTGCCAGCCTCTCTGCTTCGGAGTCCAGGCCCTGTTGCCTGTACATAGTTTCAAATGGCTCTTTAACCAGAAGAGAGAGAGAAAGAGCAAAGCAGCGCCTTTTGACTTTAACCACTCTTGGTAATCATCCCAAACACTGTTCTCTAACCCAGTGGTTCTCAAGAGGACAAAAAGCTCAGCAATTTGGAGGGAAACCACTGCCTTTTTTTCTTCTCTGTTGGAAAAAAGATTTAGACAGCTACTGTACATTAATACAGTCATTAATTTAAGAAGTTTTTATGGCTATGTGTTGTTCCCTTTTTGTTTTTGTAAGGATTCTTAATTATAATGAACTATTCTTGGGAAAAAGAAGCAAAGAGAAGAAAACAATCCTTATGCCTACAGTTAATCCTGATAATTTTAAAAGCAATTTCTGATAGAAATTAATAATTCAGTTGAATGTTATTAACAGTATAATGTTAACTTTATGCTGCGCTGCACTGTTCTTCATTCTAATCTACTTAAAATTCCTGACTTTAAAGTAGAAAAAACAAGAGCTGCATAACAGTCTCTTAAGGAGGTTAAGCCTAAGGAGTTCCATTAATATCCTCCCTAAGGCCACCAGGAAATTCCTTAAAGCAAGAGGGTTTTAGGCTTTGCTGTGGATTATGCTCAAGAGATTTGCTTTCTAGATTTGCTACTGCTGGGAATTTATCTCTGCCTCCATCACTGCAGAGGCTTTAGGGGGAGGCCCTTTTTATTCCCAATAACTCATCAAAATCCTAGGATAACTCAACCACCATGAAATTTGGATGCCCTTACTATACCAGTACCAAAATCAAATTAGCATTTAAGTGAATGTCAGGAATCGGATTCACTCATAAGAAATTGTATCATTCTACCCAAATGAAATACACATATTTTAAGCTACAACATCTGAGATTCCCTAATCTTTACAGATAGCAATGCTCTCTGTAGGCATGTCTGATCATTACAAATGGTGCAGGATGCTTTTATTGCATTAACCTTCACATTTCTTTTGAATCTTTCAGCTTTGTTGCAGCATATGGCTATTCTCATCAATTTCTAAAAATATGGTACCATGTTTGCTATCTCTACAGTATGTGCACTAAAATGTTTCTTGCTTTCATTTCCAAAATTTCTATTCACAATAGAACAGTAGTACATATTTCTTATAGTTGAATATTTTTGAATATTACTATGTAAATTTTCACATCATTATTCATATTCTGATCACTTCAAGAAAAAAGAAAAAAATGAGGAATTAGCTATTAAATTTTGCTCAAATTTCACAAATACGTTACTGCCTTGAAACATATCATTTTTAATAGAAATCCTATAAAAACAATATTTACTGCACATTTAAGATTTGATATTCCAATTTCACTAAAATATGAGAATGGAAAAAGTTCTTAAAGACTAAGTTTCCCTCAAATACTTAGACAAACCATGAGGAATATCGGAAATATGAGAACAATACATGATTTTGTGAGGGTTAAAAGCCATAAATATTCTGAAACATAAGGTACTTTCAAAAATTTTAATTGAGATAAAAATAAATGTGTTTTAAATTGAGGTGATTCTCTCTTGTACTTGAAGTTGAAAGTGATTTTAATAAATGATGAAAACTAGGAGGTTAATATAATGGTCTTAATATGTATGTGTCCGTAAATTTAAACTTATTAATATACTGTTAGAGCCATTTACAAGTTAATATAAAGTTAGCAACTATGAACATAGATGTATTCCATTGGGGCACAGATTGAGACACAAGTCTAAGATAACAAGTGTTCAAAAACAACCCTCCTCTTCTCAGATGATGAAGGATCTGTTGGGAGATGTGACGGCCTCCCTCCTCCTCTCTTGCGGTGAACTTAAGTCTTCCAAACTGTAGAACTCATAAAAACACTGAGTGTGAGAGACTGATACAGTCTTTATCTCAGCTAAGAATTTATTTGCTGATGAGGAGGCTATCCCCCTAAAATGCATAGTGCAAAAGCATAAACTGATAAAAAAAAAAACTGTGCCTTCGTGAAGCTTGTCAGTAACGTTAAATGAAGAAAAGTTGAAAAACAGATACTGAAAAGCTCACCAGCAGGTTGATATGCAGCACTGAAATAGTGATACAAAAACAGACAATATTTTGAGTTTTGCTGACTATTTAGCAATAACTGATGAGTGGAGGGTTATTTTCAAATTTAAAAGAGGGAAATAAAGAAGAAGAAAATTTGTTCAAAGAAAGTCATCTAATTACACCACTATGGACATGACGCAGGTGTATACATTTGTCTGAACCGAAATCATAGAGGTCCACATATCTTTACAATAAAGAAACAAGTATTCCTCTTTTCTAATAATCATCCTTTTGAATAGAATGATACAATATTCTCTATTCAGGAGGCAATGAGCCCTATGTCCAAAGGACATCTCTCATTCTGGAAGCTACATTCTGAATGTTTGCTTTATGCCCAGCATTATGCTTTCACTATGGAATATTCACCAAAGTGCACTCTCCACCTATTCTTGGTAGAAAACAATGGAGCCATCATTAGAAATCTCCAGAATCTTTTACTGCAAATCTGTATTGTCTGCTCCATTGTCATATTCTTTCAGTAAATTGTCTAGACAGCATTGCTAATCTTATCTACCCCTTCTTCCAAACTAGATTGTTACTATTTTCTCAGGAAAATCCTTGACGGGTTCTTCTTCTAACCTGCACTCTTTAGTGTAGATTACTCCCATCACTCTCCTCACTTCTACTTCCATCTATCCATCTTCCCTACTACATTCGAGAAACTCTTCCACAAAAAGTAATAATAGAAGGAAAAATCCCCCAGAGCTCTGACTGACTGCGCCACATTCCAACAGACCTGGGAAGAGCTGGCTCCTCATTTCATTGTCCCACTTAATTCTTAATCTTCGGTTTCTTGACCCCTCAGAGTTCTTTTTCCACCCATTTCTCCCTAGCCTCATCTTCCGCCGCTATTTTCCTTGTCTACTTTACTTCATTCTTGAGAGTTTCGCTTGGTTCCTTCCAAGACTGCCCTAACTCAGGGTCCCCACCTACGCTCCCCTCCCTCCACCTCCAGTGGTCTTGTCCTTGTTCCACCATTGCCATCTCCATCTCTTCCCTTAGGTCCCGTTATACTATCCCTTCCTCTAAAATGCCTGTTCAACCTCTACTGACATTTTTAAATAAGATTTCTCTGTCCTGTCTCCAATCGTTTACTTTTTCTAACTAGCATTTACCACAACTTTTAATTACAAATTATTTTTGTGATATGATCCATTAAAATGTGATTTTCCTGCTAGACAGAGTCCCTGATGGGTAAAGATCATATTTATCATGTTCATTATTGTCCCCTCAGCTTCTAGCTCCATGCTTAGTGCATAAAAAGTGTTCGGTTAATATTTGTGGGAAAAGATTGATTGAACATCTTCTCATGCTGTTCTTATTTCTTCATTGCTTTCCAAAGTTCATTCATCCCTCATTTAGTCATTTGTTATGATTGTCAGCATGTCCTTCTGTTTGAGGAACTTGTGTAAATGAAAAGTTCTGATATTTCCATTTCCGGCTTCCTTAAGTCTGATTTATTCTTTGTAAAATGAGCACAGCACTGAATGAAGTCAAACGATGACTGCAGTTTGCTAAATCCTCAGCCCTGAGTGCCCCTACCCTCCCTGCAGTTCTGTTCAAGCTCTTTCAAACATCCACGCTTCATCTGCCGACACTGAATGTTCTTCCCAAATCACCCCAAATCCCAAATGTGACATCTACCAACCAACTTCCCTGACTCCCCAAGCTTATTGAGATGCCCCTTTTTGTGATTCCAAAATCCCCTATTTCATTATTATGGAGGTTGCACATAATACTATAATTAACAACTTATCCAAATATCCCTCTCATAAACTCTAAGAATTATATAACATGTATGGTGCCAGTTGGACCCAGCACACAATATTTAATATAATTTGATGAATGAGTGGATTCCCATGATGATAATGGTTACAAAATTGTGGTTTCAAAGAAAATAGAACACTAGCAATAATGCCAAAGAGCAGAAAGTAGGAAAATCTTTCTAGCAAATTCTTGCAGAATTTGGTAATAAAATAATACAAACTACTTTAAGACATTACTATTTGGTAATAATGAAGATGAATAATTGAGAAATACCATATAATGACTTGGGGCCTTAAAGAACTTCGATATGTTAACTTTTATTATTAAGATATCAAATCTGATTGTTGTGGGTTCCTCTTTATCACCTATTTTATTATTGAAAACAATCTTCAACAGTTCCCATTCCATCTCAATTAAAGAAATTTTAGCTGAGTTACTGAGCCTTTGAAACTTAAGTAAGTTAGTGCTTAAAATGGAATATATTAGAATAGCTTTTATAGTTAAGAAACAAGAAACTCTGGAGCATTGTATTTCTGCAAAATCATTGCATCTCTCAAGCATTTACACCCATGACCAGAGGCACAATGCCCTAGCCTCTTGGGAAATACACTAACGCCTAGATTTTCACTTTTTAAAACACTTGTGTATATGGATTTTTTTTTCAGTATATAAATATCAACTCTGATAAAATTTATGCTTATGGTTTTATCACATTATTCCAATTCATGTCTGGAAAAAGTATGACTATTCCCTTTTTAAATATGAACATATACTATATTAGACAAAAGGCAATATGCTGTGGTCATATGCTTTACCACAAAATTGCCATTATCATAGGAAGTTGTAACAAGCTTTAACTAGTCTTACCAATATCCATACATATAATACTTTGTGTAATTGCAATTATGAAAATTAAATAGTTCTACCCTCCACTGGAATTTGAAAGCAATCACCTAAAGTAGTATTGAAGAAAACAACCCCCAAAAGGGCAAACAGTTTTTGCCAAGCAAAACTTGTTATAAGAAGCTATGAAAATAAAACATCTGAATGTGTTAAAGGGCAACTGCTTGTAAAACACAATTTCTAATACCTTCTTTATATCAAACTGTGGGAGTTAAAATGATTTCATACTCAAACTGTTTTATCAATCAAAACCACCTATTAAAAGTAAGATAGTTCAAATCTTGGTCCATTTGTTTTTTTGTTGAGATTATGCTGGCCAGTTGATAATGAATTTTTATAAAGCAATATGTCCACTTATTCATAATGACAAAACTAAGTTTGCTGATTTAACCTGTGTTAAACAGTAAATGGGAAATTCAAGTACAGTTTGATGGTCAGAGAAACTGATAACTATCAAGGAACCTTGTTCTAAAGTTAACTTTAGAATAAAAATCTTTATTTTTATTAGAAAATAAAATTTAAAAAATTCAGAATCTAGCTTACTGTATAATGCTTACTTATCACTCATGCTGACAAAGGTTAAATTCTATCTGTTCTATTCTATTCTTCTAATGCTCTAACATACTCCTGATAATCTATTATTTCCAGAGCCTTGGAGGAAGTCACTTCGATGGGGGGTGAGGGGGTGAGTATTTCTACTATACTCTACCAGAGCTTACAAAAAGCAAAACCACAGAGGTGGGGAGACTGAAAATATTCCTGTTCTTGGTCACTGATCTTTATTGGTGACTGGAAGAAAAGCAGTCACCAGGACCAAGAAAATGCATCTCACCAGGATGACTAAATGGGAAATAATGGAGTATACACTGGTATAGACTAGTGTGAGTCACTGTGCTTCATTTTCTAATGGCTTAGATCACTGACAGTCCATTTGGGAACAATGGATTACTCAAGTTTTTCTGATCTTTAGGAGCATCTCCCCTGCCCTAAGGAAAACTTCTACCAAAAAAAATAAGCACACTTTAGTAAGCAAATGCAAACCTGCTCAAACTCTTAGTGTAGAAGTGAGCAGACCAACGGCAATTCTCCAGTTGTTTCTCTTACTTCACCAGCAGATAACAGTATGACTCCCTGAACAGCACTCACTGTAATTTGCCAGACAGTCGTAATGACCAAGCTGCCAATACAAAAAAAATAGCAGATACCATGTGTGGAACACTGGAAGACATTCTGCAAAACCATAAAAATACATTGAGTACAGTCCCTACCTTAGCTTACAAAGTTTGCAAACTCATAGATAGAGTCATGTATTTCAGCATTTGGTCTGCTATTGTTTTTGGATAATGAAGATGAAGAATAATGCACCAAAAGAGGAGTCAGGGACTCTGGGAAACCCTCCCAGCACTGCCTACTGGAACTAAGCAGATACAATGAGCTCATGACACACACATCAGCAACTTACTGCTGAGCCAGGATCACTGAATGCAGCAACTTTTTCAGTCTTTTCCACGCTTTCATCACATTCACCCCATTAACCAACCACACATACATGTATGTGCATACTTTGACTGATGGAGGTGGTACATGCAGAATCACTTCTCAGAAGCTTGTGAGTCCCAGGGACAATAAGTAGAAAACCTCAGCTGTATCAGAAAGCTTTTCTATTTGCAAAATATCAAGGGGTTACAGTGGCTTCAATTTCTTCTGTTCTACTAGAAGACTGAATTCAATAATGGGATGGTCCTTTCCCACTGATATTTGTTTAGCAGGAAAATCAGAAGAGGAAAAAGTAACAAAACAGGAATATCATATCATGCATACCAAATCTCACATTAAATAGTTTTTTCAGTGAAACACAACACTGAGACAAAATGTAAAATAAGCTTCAAGCAGCAAATCTGCAAACACCAAATATAGGAGTTTTGCCAAAGCAAACCATTCAAGTTGTTCAACAAGACTGAATACTATTTTTGAGACCTAGACTAATGTGCCAACTCAAAATGAGTTGCACATATGGATGGGTATATGCATAGATACATGTGCATATATAATACTGCATATTAAACATTAATTATTAGAAAGTTAAATAACAACTTATTTCATTCCCAATGTACTCATTCTTAATCTCTTCTTTAGCAGAAACCACCAATACTTCCAGAAACACTAAATGACAATTTACTTACCTTTTTATAAAATAAAATATTCATTTAACTTCCAGTTTTTGAGGATTACTTAGGTGAGCCAAAAAAAAAAAATGTCTTAGTGCCAATTTAAATACAGATCTCAGCCATAATTAAGTATATACTGTCAGGGATGAAAAAAACTGTGTTTTGAAAGGCTATTTTTTCTTTTGAGGTTTGTCCTATTCTTATAAATGCTAAAGGTGTCACACTAATCAGTCATTAATCAGATGCTCATGAAGCCCTACTGTGTGGACATATACTTATAAAAACTATATATTTAAATTAGTGTTTGCAGATGATAACATTGTAATAACACTTAAATTTCATGAAAAGGCTCAGAAGTTCAATTACAAAGATGTCAGCACTTCACTATTCCCTAAATGCCAACAAGGTTCTCGTATTAGTTAGAATTCAGCACCTCAAACTGCACTCATTTAAAAGGTTGCAAGGAGGTCAGTATGCAGTCTAGTCATATGCTCAAACAGCACAGCAGAGTGACTGAGTTTAGAAGTCTTAATTACAAATACATTTACCAAAAGAGATTCTATTTGTAAAGCATATACAAACAGTAATTTATGAATTAGAATCAATCAATTTTCAGGAGATTCTTAGTGTCCTATATGTCCTACAGAGTATTCATTTTTCCATCTGCTTGAAAAATGAGAGCATTCTCATTATTCCGCCAAGGTTAATAGACCCCAAATTTGACTTTTAAATCTCAGTGGATGTCTTTTTCCAATAGCCACTAATTCTCAATGGTGACATTTTTCCTAAAATTTTGTGTTGCAAGAATTTTCATAAAGTCAATTTATATACCCAAGCAATCTCTAAATCCAAGAACTGGAGTGTTATAATCATGAGATGAATTAAGAAACAACCTTAAAGATTCTTAAATGCTTCAAGAAGAACCTTAAAAATGGATTTAAAAAATTGTTAATGATGAACTTGAAACTTCAACTTGTAGTAAGATGAATGAAACTCTAAATGAAAATAATAACAAGGCCAGATAACATTTTTCAATTAAAAAATGAAAGTAATGAATCAAGGACAGTAAAGAATCCACAGAGGCTAAAAGCAGATGAATGAGAGACCTAGGAAATTAGTAAGCATTGAAGTCTGATATTATTTTTAGAGTATGTGACAAAGCTCAGTAATGTTGATTTGACACTACTCATCTGCACAGTGTATTGGGGAGAAGAAAACACCTAGAAAGTGTTCAAATAGTTTATAGAAGATATTCACCAAAAGGCGGATGTAAAAATCTATATTATCATTGCAACTGTTGAAAAATAAATTCACCACAGAGAAGAGATCAGCAAGTAAACTTAACTATCTTGACCCCTGACTATCTTGACAGTGACAGTAGGTGAAAGGAGGCAAGCAGAAGGGGTCACATCTGAATATATCCTTCCTGAATTCTGAACACTAGAAGCCAAGAATTTAAAATGATTCTGGGTACTAGTGCTCCTAAATGGATGGTAGGAAAAGAAAGACACTGAAATATTCTCAAATAATACCCACAGAATTCTAAAGAACATAGCTTAGGAAAACAATGACTCATAGGGCACTGTGAATAGACTGTGTGATGCAGAAACAACAGAATCAAGTCTTAGAAGATATTACATATTAGAATGTTAAAACTGAGAATGTAAAAAAACTGTTTCATATGTTAAATAAATCAAAGAAATACTTTAAGAACAAAGGAAAGAAGCCATAAAATGATAAAGCTAGTCAGAAAACAAAGGAAAAATATGATTGAAATTAAAAATAGGAAGAATATGTAATAGTATATAATAGACACTGATGAAGAAAAATTCATGAAATGGAAATAGATTAGAAGAAACAATCGAGATGCATCCCTTAGAAAATAAGAATATGTGATTAAAGATTCACGGAAGACAGAGGTAAATGTCCCAACATGTATCTATCTAGTCAAATCTTCTGAAATAATAAGAGGACAAAATATTTGAAGAAATAACTGTTGAAAGTTTTCCAGATTTATTGAAAGTTACCAACACACCCAACAAATCTCAAACAGGATAAATTTGAAAGACAAAAATAAAACCCTACATCTCTATTTATCATAATGAAACTTCAGAAGAACAAAGAAAAGAATTTTAAAACAGTGAGAGGAAAACAGATAAGCTACAGAGGCACTGTAAATACACTAACAGCTGATGTCCGGGCAGCAACCAAAGAAGTCAAAACTCAGTGGAAGGTGTTTTATTCAATGTGTGGAAAGTGACTGTCAATTTACAACCCTATACATACTCACTCAAACAAATTTCTAAAGGTAAGCATGGAAGAGATTTAACAACAATAACAAAAACAGAATATTTACTATTTAAGACTTTACTAACTTGGCATGTTACATAGGTTTTCATGAACCTTGGCGAGCTGACTCTGAATTTTTTATGGGGAGTCATAAAGCATATAATAAAACAATCCCCTGAAGAAAAACAACAGGAGGGGACCCGCCCTACCAATGAGCCTGCCCTATTAAATTCTCTAACTTTTCCTGCCATCTTGCCCATTTCAGTCCTTTGCTTTAATGTTCCTTCTATTCTGTAAGGGGTGAATAGGATGTATCATCTTTTAACATATCATATAACTTACTTATTTAACATTTATTGTATCTGTATGCCTCCCTGTATTGGGAATATACAACCTCAGGTCAAAATCGTTGTTTTGTTCACTGAGTTATCTCAAACATCTAGAAAAGTGCCTGCCACTTAATAGGCATTTAATAAGTGTGTTGAATGAATGGATAAAATAAGAATTCTAAATCTGTAGACAAATTGGCCAATGGGTCAAACATAGAACTGAGAAACAGATCCATTATCATTTATAATACATTTGACCACTGAAGAAAGGTAGATTTTCATTAAACTGGTCCCATGTTTAACCAGTTGTCCAAATGGAAAAAAATGAAGTTAGAGCTCTACTTCACATAATATCAAACAATTTCAAATGGATTAAAGATTTTACTTAATATTTTTAACACATTGAGATAAAGGATTTCTTAACAGTATTTAAAAAAGTAACTCATGAGTAAAAAGTGACAAATTCAACTATATTTTAAAATTAAGACATTTTCTTTATCAAAAGACAAGAGTAAAAATAAGAAGCCTCTAAAAGGAAGAGGACATGTCTAACAATGACAAGGTATTAACATCCAGGACATAGGGGAAAAAAATTTATAAATTATTAAGAAAAATCCTTCTTAGGAAAGGAAAAATGTGCAAGAGTCATAAATGCATCTCATAGAAGAATCAGAAATGACTCAATAGCACATGAAAATGTGTAATCTCACTGAAAAGTCAAAGAATATAAAAATTAAACTATTATGAGATACAATTTCATACCCACTGGCATGGCAAAATTAAAAAGTTTGACCAGTGTTATTACAAAGGAACAGGAACTCTTATCCAGCTAGTGAGAGTGTATATTGGTTTTGGAAAATAGCTTATGATATCAATGAAAGTTAAGCACACACCCAAAAGCCATGCAATTCCATTGCTAGGAAGAATCTAGCATGTGAGGACCTAGAGCCGTATATAGCAATCTTCATGTAGCACCGTTCATGATAATGACAGAGAAAATAACCAAAATGTCTATAAACTGTAAAATAAATGAAGAAATCAATTTGGATGTATTCCTACAATTAAATGTTATATAGCAGCTGAGGTGAAATTAATTCACTGGGCTGTAATCAATTTCTTTCTTTTTTTTTTTTTTTTAGATAAAGCAGGATGGACTAAAAAATTCAACTATGCTTAATTTAAGGAAAATATAAGTATTGTTTTATGAAACTTTAGAATTCTAAATCTGTAGACAAATTGGCCAATGGTCAAATGGCCAAATTTTCAGTGGTCAAATTGTAAACGATATGAATCTGTTTCTCAGCTCTATGTTTGACCCATTGGCCAATTTGTCTACAGATTTAGAATTCTTAAGTTTCAATTCTGCCAGTGTGTTTGTGTTTTGTGTATGTGTTTGAAAGCCATTGCTCTATCATAGTGACAATGAATGATCAACATTGCCCTTATCAACATGAATGGAAAACATAATGTCATATGTGAGATATGCAAATTACAGAAAAACACATATTATAAATTTTCATCATGAACCAAATATATATATATATATATATAGTATATTTATTATGGGTATATAAATATGTGATAATTATCTATTTCTTAATCTATGTAGTAACTATCTAGGCTTCTTTTACTATTGAAATTGCCCACATATGTTGATATATAGTTTTAGGTACATATGTTTCACAATGGCATTAGCAGACTTAAAATATGAATATTTTAAAATGTGCAATCCATTTGATAAGCAGGGAATGATCCCACTGGGTATGTCTCTAATGCCCTCGTATCATCTCCAGGAATAGAAGGTCAGTTGTAGGTATAGAGATACCAGGCATGTTCTCTGTGGTTCAGGAAATGCATTTTGGGCATCCAGAATCCCCTGGTATAAGAATTACTTCTTCTAAACATGGAGATAATATATTCATCCAGAGAAAAATAGGAAACAATGGGATAAGAAACATTATCTGGCCTATAAACCCTGAGTATTATTTTTAACTACTGTCTAATATTCTATACTATGATCAACATACATTAAAATTTTCTCACTGATGACCATTAAAGCTTATTGGTTTTTCTGTTTGTTTGTTTTTTAGCCATAACAATCCTGCAGGGTTACACAGCTGTGTATTTCTCTAGGATAATGCCTACCATTTAAATACTAGATAAAAAATTATGTATATTTTTGGTTTTGAAAGCTACTCCCTAACTGCTCTGCCAAAAATCTTCATCATTTTTCACTCCTACCATCTGTAAAGGACAGCAACTGTTTCCCCACATCAGTGTGAGAAAGCCAACACTGGATATTATCAATCTTTATCAATTTTTCCGATCTTCAGAAAGCACTTTGTTTTAATTTTCAATTTCCAGATAAATGGTGAAAAACGAGCATTTTTTCATGTGATCATTCCTTCTATGAATTTGCCATTCAAAACTTTCCAATTTTTAAAATTCATTTCAATTTTGAGAACTTTAATATTTTAGATATTAATCCTTTGACTGTTAAATATGTCACCAGATATTCTTCGCCAATCGGTCTCTTGTCTTTTCATTCTGTGTGGTGTTTTATCACATACCTGTTTTCCACTTTTATATAGGCTTAAGTGTCAAACCTTTCCATAGATGAGAAGGATGACAAAATCTCAAAAATATTTTTCAAATCAATTATTATTATTACAAATAATTTGGAAAAAACAGCATTTTTTAAATAGTAAATCTCACTAACAAGTTTGAGATTGATGTGTTATTGTGAAGATTACAGTTTTTACACTAAATAAAATCAGCTGAAATCAGAATCTATTCACTTCCAACATACACAAAAGCAAGGGAGTCTATTCAAGGTTGTCAGAATTGAAAAGAATCAGCCATACTCGTTTATTCCACAAAAGAGTCAATCAGATTTGATGCATGTGTGCCATCCCAAAAACCCATTATTCATATATTATAGAACACAAATACCATCAAGGGTGTAAAAATATATTTTACTGCTATCCCTTACATACCTAACAATGTAATTTTTAGCCCAGGAGCACAATCTGTACACTATGTATTTCCATTTGGTATTTTGATTTCTATAATAGTTTATTATAAAAAATTTCTGTAAGCAGAGTGAAAAATAACAAATTATACCCATTTAAAGTTAAGATTTTCCACATGAATAAGTTGTTCAAAATAGGAAGTTAAATCCTGAATTATCAGAATATACAGTGTTACATAAAGTATTTTAATCTTCATACTTCCCTTGAAGTTGGCAAAAAGAAATCTTAGAAAAACGAGTGGTGGCTATGTGTGCTTTTTATGGCTTCCAGTTTATTCCCTTTGAGGGTAACATTAACACCTGTCAGATTATACTCTATTACATTCTCCCAAATTGACTTTCAACTCAACACATGCTTCTATTTTCAACATTCATTTAGCTATAGGTAATCCTTAACATGCAAGATACATTTTTCTATTTTAAGATTTGTCCTCTGTTCAAGTTTATAACTTGAAAATCTTTCATCTTTTTCCCTCTCAATAATTTGACATAGTGTGGCACAGTGGGGAGAAGATGGGGTAAGAATGGTTGGGATAAGAGGCCAAATGGTAATCAAATCACATATAAAAATGTAATAACGTTGTCTTATTTTAAAATATACCTAGTAGGGTAAATCAATAATGAAAATTAATAAATTTTGAAATAAAATGGAACATACAACATCCTTGAGCTAAAAAGGAGAAGTTTATATTTAAGCAGAAGTTATGTTTAATAATTTCTTCAACAAATACTGACCAATTCTTTATACACACGGTACTATACAGGGCTACTTGTATGGTGTAGGAAATCTATCACACACAGCCCCCACCATCAAGATGCTCACAAGGTACTGCCAGATTTTTACTTGAATTCGGTATTATTAATAACACAACTAAAATTACATCTCAGGTAAGAATATTCTATATTTCATAAAGCTGAATTTTCACATAAACTATTTTCACAAATTAAAAAATAAATCTAGTGTTTTCAACTAATACTGATAATCAAACGACTTTAAATGGTTATAATCCACAGCTCAGAATCAATCTCATGTTATTGTTTTTTTCCTGTAACTCTTTTACTTGTGGTGATACTAAAATTATTTTCCTTCTAAACGCGGATAGATGAGTAACTTAAGAATTATTAAGTGACTTTTTAACAGAATTGTTACATATTTCCCTGATATAAGTTCGGATAAAAATAAACACAATGGCAATGAGTGGACACATTCCAAAGATAACAGTCTTCTTTGGGACAGGTTCACTTGACATTAGTGAGAAAACGTCTGTTTTGTTCTTAGCATAGTTCATGGTCAACTTGTTGTTTCTCACTCAAGAGTGGTTTTGATATCCTCTCCACTAACTTGCTAAAACCATTTGACAGAGTTTCACCTCTTTCATCACACTGCACCTTATCATTATCCAAACACAAAATTACTGCTAAAAAATTAGTGTTGCCTGACAGTGAGAACTATCAGGTCAGGACATAATTTTAGACATCAATGGTATATAAATACAAGCAACCTTGAGAGCTTCTGAATAACATATGAGAACCAAAATGAAAAGGAAATAAAGACTCTTTGGGAACAAGCACAAAAATATGTTTTGATGCAAAGAGATGAGGCTTAGGAGCCAAATCAAGGCAACTGTGTCTCTGGTGTTAAATTTCGGACAATTTAGGAAACTAAATTGTACATGTTATTTTGTACCATGGAAATACCTCTACTTACCACATAAGGTTGAATGGAAGACTGAATGTCAAGACCTAGCCTAGTATCTAGAAATTAATAAACGGTAGTTCCTTCTTCTCCATCCAACTGCGAAGCTAACTGCCAAACTTTTGCCTCATTTTTTTCTCTCCAAGCTTCTGTTGGTACAGCGATTCTCAAAGTGTGGGCTCAAGACTAGCAGCAACGGCATCCCCTGGGAACTTGTCAGAAATGTTAGCTTAGACCCCCTGAATGAAAGACTGCAGGGGGAGCCCAGAACCCGGTGCTAGAAATACAGAAGGCTCCCACGGGATTCTGACGTGCCCTTCACTTCGAGAGTCATTGCTATAGTGGCTCTGAAACTGATAAAAATGTTGACAAGTCATTAATACTTAGTCTATGGGCACACACCTGATCATCTACATTAGCCCTCTTACAGCACTAAACTATGTTTTCTACCTTTATCTTGTATCTACCTACCATTTCATCATTTTATTTAAAAATAATAATAATAATAATAATAATAATAATAAGGGAGAAATGTGGGATTCACATATAAATCAAGTATAAAAATCAAACGAATAATCATATTTGACCTGACTGTTTATAGTTCATGATGCGTGATCAAAACTGAAAGTTTCTGTGATTACTGCCCTTGCACTGTTCACCATGTAAGAACTTGTTTGTTATGCTTCAGAAGATTGGAGACTGTTGAGAATTAGGCTTGGGGTTGAGTAATGATTGTGCATTGAGTCCCCTATACAGAATTTTATTGTTGTTAACAACCATATGATCAATAAATATGAGAGATGCCCTCTCAAAAAAAAAATTATTTCTCTTGTATGCAGTATATAATTGCATATTGCTTTTGTAATCCAAATTGAATATTTCTGCTTTGTCTTTAGGATGCTTAGACGACTCACATTTAATGTTGTTGATTTGTCTAGAATCACATTTTGCATTCTGCTATTTATTTGTTCTTTCATTTTATTGTGCTCCTTCTTGATTGCTCTTTTTCTGTGTTAAATAAAGACTTTAATTTCAGTAAAAAAAAAAAATGTTGACAAGTCCAGTAAAATTACCTACTTTCCCTTATTCCAGCACAACATTTCCTAATGACACAGCTTCCTCTCAAGGAATTCAAAGATTCTGAGGTAGCAGACGTCAGTGAATCAACTCTAGAGAAATCAGGAAAGCAGCATATAGTCCAGTATACAGTACAGAGTGGTTTTTTTTTTTCATCAGGAGTTAGGTTTAAACACAGGTTTTTAAAATGTTTTAAAGTTTAAAAAAATACATTATTTCAAAATCACTTTTTTCCAGCACATTTGCTCAGAAATCTCAACCAGTTATAATAGAAACCATTCTCCCACTTCATGGAGTTTTTAAAACATAAATGTAAGTTGGAAAATCCCTCTTAATTTTTCAGACTCATTTTAAAAAATTACTTGATTATCCCCTTCCATTTCTTAGAAATATGTTTTTTTCTTTTCTGACACTGATCCCTCATCTATGTAATAAGTCTTCACACCAGCATCTGGTGTGAAGAAGTATCTGGATATCACTTCTCTTGTCTTTAAGACTTTTATTTAATCCTCCTCATTTAAGAAAACATTATTCTTTAGGAAAATGAAAGCATCCAAGACTACCATAGCTCTACAGCATATAAATTCTGTATAATCATTTTTCTCCCACCCACTAATATCCACCCATGACACCATGCTGGTGTCAACTTACCTAATACATAGTAACCACCTGGGAGTTTTACATCACCTCATTTTAGGTGCTAGAGAGATTAGAAAAGGGCTTGTAAGATTGCTGCTTTGAAAGGTAATTACCATCAAGTACACACACACACAGACACACAGACACACACACACACACACTCAATATCCTTCTATAGACTCAATTCTGAGATAAATAACAGGAAAATTTTAAGTTTTTCAAATAATTTTTAGTATGAGAATTATTCAGATATTCAGTTTTCTAAGAACAGCTGAACCTTCTGGAATATTACCAATCTGAATTGTGTTATTCATTTAAACTAATCTAAATTCAGTTTGCTGTTTCACATATTTTCTAACTTGCTACAATGTTAAAATTTTTTCTAGTTTTTTTTTTTCAGTGTTTTCTAATACCCAGTAATTTTGCATTAGTACCAGTTCTTTCAGTGTGGGTCAGTATCTTCTACTGGGCTCCCTCCTCAAGAATACCCCTGAAGCTATAATTTTCCATTCTGCTCTGTTAGGGAGCTTCCAAGGACTAATATTCTCCCCACCAGATTTACCCTATTATATAAAATGGAAAAAGCCCTACCAAGCAGAAATGAAAAATAAAAAGAAAGAGGTAGAAAACAGCAACTTTAACCTAATGACACCAAGCTGCAGAGCAAGCCACTTTGTGTTGTCTGCAAGGTCCTGGTCATGGGCAAAATGTAACTGACTCAAAACATCCACTATTTGGGATAAAATAACATAAGATTAAGTTCTAGTAGTTACTGTGGTTAGAGAGGACAAATTATCTGTTTGCCTCACAAAATACACAATTATGTTCCTCTACTGTATTCAACATTGTCAAGTTATTCCAACTCTATTTGGAATTGAAAGCTGTTTTCAAAGGACAATAGCAAAAATAAAAAATAGAAAATAAAGAAAGCAAATTTAGCTACTTTTCTTCACTTTTTTTTTTCATGTGAAGGGGATGAGTTTGCATTGGTACCACAAAGAAGAATGTGCCAATGGCAACATAGGAAATATGTCAGTAAGTATTCATTTTGTAGGAAAAGAGTGAAAGTTGGGTATAGAGACATTTCCCATTTTCTACATATTTCTTGGAGAAAAAAATGGCTTTAGAGTAGAATTTTCCATTAGGAAAGAGTTTTCCTACAGGATTGTGAAGGTCACAAAATTATTTCTCCAGAGTTATCACAGAAAATAAATTTAGAAATGCTTCTACATCTTTAAAACTTTCTTAACCCTTTAATTTGTGAGCCTTAAATTTTTATTCAACTCCATTCTATATGTGACTTAATGTACTACTACTGACTAACTTAACACAGGCTATTACATCAATTTTGTTAATAGTAAATTGTATTGTTTAAGTTCTGATGGAGAAAAGGTAGTGCAACTCTTATCATTCACTCACTATATGTGTGTGTTTGGGGAGAGGGTGAAGAGAACTAAATAGTCACAGTGAAAAGGAACACCTCTTTTTAAAAAAATACATTAATATACTTTGTAAGTGATATTAAAATATTTGTTAAATGAAACAGGTCTCTTTACACACGAAAACCATGAGAAACCCAGCATTATGGACAATTACGGCTTTTTATTCAAGTTTACAACTTCAGCTCAAAATCTCTTCAAAATATTGTCCTAAACAAAACAGTTGTTTCTTATGAAGAATTTGGTTGCCAGTTCTTAGGATCATCTTTCTTCCTTTTAACTACACTAAATTTATTTCCCTCCTTTAATCCTTAACCGTGAGTGTAAGCATGCTGAATTACTCCCGGCATTTAAAAATCTTTTTTAAAAATTAAAAAGTAAAGAAGCATCAGAGAAATGGAGAGAGTTAACAATGCAGGGGAACTGCCAGGGTGTGAGGGAAAGAAAGAAGAAAACAAATTATCCCCTCGCTCTAAAGAATACAAAGAGAATTAAGGATTTAGACGGCATATTCACATCAAATTAAAGCAGGGAGTGCATGCAAGAAGCCACCACAGAGCTGCGGACAAGCTTAAGATAAAATATTTCTAAAAGAAAATGGAAAATATGAGTTACTCAACACGAAGTCTGAGTTTATTGAGGTACACACTTAATAACAGGGGTTTTCCTAAAACTAGTTAACTGGAAATAGAATACTTTCTCTGTTTCAAAAAATACCTATGTCACAGAGAAAGTATAATTGACATGATGATGGGCTCTGTGCCTTGTTATCACAGTTGAACTGGACCATGGAACGTTACACTGCTATATATAAAAGCATCAGACTTGGTACTCTGTAAAGCAGTAGTGAGATAAACAGAAAGACTCACATTATAGGTCCCAAAGCACCAAGTTCCCAAAGTGTAATAACTCAAACAGGGCTGGACTTATGAAGTCTGGTGCCTTCCTTATAATTAAAGACTAAGTGGAGCCCAGCTGAGAAAAATTACAATCTGGCAAAAATTAACTACAAAATCAACATTGTGCTACTATGTGTCATATCTAATGGTAAATAACATATAACTTTAACTTTATGATTAAAACATTCTTTCCTCAAATTATGAAAATATAGGAGGATACTGCAGAACCATCTCAAAATACAACAGATTTTTTCTCAGTAGACCAAGGCAGGTTGTTGCATGTCTTGAAACTTAGTTCTTTTTCAGGACTCTGCACAGTGTGCCCTTCCGTTTCTTCTTTGGGGACAAATTTCCATTTGAATCAAAACCTGATTTAATGATGGCCTGCCATGGAAAGGCTCTTCTTGATTAGCACCAAGTTAGTTCTTAAGATCTTACTGTTTTCATAGCCCTTTGTCAACGAGTCTTCAATGGTACTCTTACTTAATTTACCTGTATACATACCTGCCTCTCTCCTACTATATAGTTAGCTCCTCGATAATGTTAGCATCAACCTCATTGCAGCCCCTATGCCTAGAGCACTGTGCTCATGAGTGTTTTTGTTGAACGAACCAATCTGGAAGTGAGGTCCTGGGAGTAGCTCTTAGAGAGAAATGGTAGGTAGGACCAGTGGTGTTCTTCTAATATGTGATGGTTCATCTCATAAAAGAAGAAACAGCCTTACTAGTCTTTCAGAGAGCAAAAATTCAAGGGAAGCAGAGATGAGGCAAAACTTTCTAAATGACTAGAACTGCCCAGTAGAGGACGATCTTTCCTCCAGAGCAGAGAGCTTGTCACCAGAGAGGAGTCAGCAGAGCAGGGCCTCTATCGCTAACCAAAGTCATTACTTATAAAACTGAATTTTACATATTTTCCAAAGAGTATAATATTACCCCCTTTGGAAAGACCATACTTTATATATATGTATATTTTTTATCAGAAAAAAAATAAACTCTTAAAAATTTCAGGTCCTTTAAGTCAATGAAACCAAATGCAGTTATTAGAAGATGTTAACTTAAACATACTAACCTCTAACATGTTAATTTCTAGATTTTAAAAAGAAGAGATAGCTTGTAAAAGTTTACACTGAACTCTTTATTCGCAATCTTACAAATACATAAGTGGAAAAGCTTACATTCTTCTATAACCTTACTAATTATGCAAATTTACTGGGTAACTTCATTTTTGTCACTGGAATGTATGTTACACTGTAATAACTCATGTACAAGTATGCCACATCAGAGGGTCCAATCATATACCAGCGGATGTTAATTAAATGCCTCATGTTGTTGAGGGTGAAACATCTAACTAGGCACCAAATGTGTGATTTAAAAGCAAGAGAGAGAGAGAGTCTGTTGCAGTAGAGTCCTTTAATTTTAAAGTGAATTTTTTGTTAAGTCTTGTAGTTCTATGTAGCAGTAAAAATTCACTTTCACAAGAGTGTTGCAATCCACAAAGTATATGATCATTGTAGAAAGTCTCTAAAATAAAAACCATATGGAGACAAAAGATCCATAATCACATCTTCCAGAAATAACCAGTATAAGCATTTTATTTTCTTCACATATGTCTTCATACACACACCCACATACTCTCAGAGATATACACTTACACACACATACCATATTTTTGTTCTCTGGTATAATTTAAAGATATTTTAAAGATATACATAATTTTATCTATTATATATAGTTCTTAAGTTATGTTTAAAATAGCATTTATACATTAAATATTTCTGATTAACTTGCTTCATTTCAGAGACATAAAATTCTAATTTCTGAGGTGCAAAATAATCTGCTCTAAAACATAATAATACCATCCATTCTATCTCCCTTAATAAATAAAGTAATATGTAAATACTTATTTATCCCATATAATCCCAAGACCTCCTTTCATTAGTCAGTGGAAGAAAACCATAAAAAAATTTTTTTAATTAATAAAAACAATTGTAATTTTAATTAGTAAGTTTAATTAATAAAACTGAATTATAAAATATAAGTGAAGCTAGTAGATTTTCATGTTAAAAACTAATTTCAAAATACATTAAGAAATAAAAGTATTTTACCTCATTCTCAGATGTTTTGATAATCATTAAGATTTTTTTTTAATTACTGGATTGGTAAGTAGAATATTTTATTCCAAAACTGAACTGCTTGCTCATTCCTTGGATCAATAAATCTACTTTTCCCAACTATCATAACGGCTTTCCCAGCACAAGGAGAAGGGGAAGCAGGGGAGAACGAAGGGGCAAAAATAACTGCATTAGGCCACTTTCTGCACCAAAAAACGTATCTTGATATGTATGTTCTCAACCAAGTGGGATGTAAGTTTGCCCAGAGCCAGGAACAGAGTGTAAATTCGTCATCTGCACAAAGTGCATCACTTTATATAACTAACTCCAAAGACAAATAGATACCTAACTCCAAATAGCTCATTTTTATTGCATCCAGTTCTCCAAGAGCTTTCCTGTAATTATATTACTTGATCCATGCAAGGATACTGCAGGGTACCCTTTCATTGATAAAGTCACCCTTGGTGAGGTTAAGTGACTTGTCCCAGATCTAATGCATAAGGTATACCCAGGTGCTCTAGCTCTAAACCTAGTGCTTTTTCAACCACATCACACTACTGCAATCAACAGATACTTAGAATCAGGCCTAAAGACAATTACTCATCAATTCATGAAATGCAGGTGTCTCTTTCAGCCCACGCTGACACAGTAAAAGTGATTTGATCACTTCTGGTTAAATAACGCTCTGCTGCTGAACAGGGGGAGGAGAGAAGGAGTAGGAGAAATTTCCTCTTTCCTTGCTTTTTAAACTGTCTCTCTTATTTTCCTTTTTCCAGATCCAGTCTATTAATTCTCAAAATGCCTCTCCACTGTGCAATGGAATTCCTCTTAATCAACTTCTTTGATCTCCTAATGATGATAATAATTAATAAGCATAACAACTGCTACAAAAACATTTTTAGGATTTGTGCTTATGCTTTAATAATGGCTACATACATATATACCAATTATTATTTGAATTTTAAACTCTTAACACCTGCTCTCTCTGTCCAAACACAAGTAAAATTTATTTATTGAGTTCCTATTCTGTGCTGGTGAGAATACACCACAAAATTGATGCATTTGCTCATGAAGATGAGACCGGTTGAGGAAACAGGTAAAGCAAACACAAATAAATATATAAGCTCTACTACAAAGCATAAACAAAGTAAATTTTGAGAGCAGAGACACTTGATTTAGTTCTAAAGATCAGGAAAGACAGGAGTCTTTCCTGAGGAGATAATACTTTATATGACAGCAGAAGGATGTTCCCACTAGGTGAAGAGTGGGGACTGGGTTAAAGTAGGTAGAGCATTCTGGATGTGTGAGTTTGCTGATATGGAAGAAGCTAAAGAGGCTTCTATGGCTGCAGCAGGGGAGAGCGGAGAAGAGAAATATGGAGAGGTAGGTGGGGCCAGGACACAGACCTACGGGCCATGTTAAAGATCCTAGATTTTATTTCAAAAAAATATAAGGCATTGAAAGTGTTTAAACACAGAGAGGACATGAACCAGTGTATGTCTTTGGTTAAACTAAACCACCATGGATCTAGGTCCTAGAAGAAGAGTGCTTCCTCAAAGCTCAAACTCTGTCATTAAAGTAGCCAAGTACCATGGTGCTACTCGTCTTCTGGTCTATCCCCCAACTTTGGGAGAAAAAAGGAGGGTTATCTAAAATTGAAATGAGCTATACCATTTAAAGATGCCAGTGAAGAGCAAGTTATTTTTATGCTGAATACTTGGACTCTTCAAGATTTATATAACAGGGTGTCCATCTATGCAATCATGAAATGGCTGGTGATCCAACTATAATAGGGCATGCGATTTGCATTCACCATTTTTCATGGTAAATGAAAGCATTGTTAAGTAATGAACTAGAGTGTGAGGGTATCTTCAGGGCTTATAAATCTTCTATCTTAAGTTTAATTGCCTGCTTAGAATCACACTTTCTCTTTTACCACAGTAATAATGCTATCTTAGATCTGTATAGCTCTTCCGTTCCAAAGTATATCATTTCTTAATGACAGAGACACCAGTTGCTCATTTTCCAGTTTCTCTTAATAGTGCCCAGCATACTTTGCTATATAAGAGGTGTTTTATTTTTTAAATACAACTAGCAACTATCAATTGAAGATGTCATTGAAAAGGCAATGCACTACCATTAAAACTTTTTTCTCTACCATAGATGTTTGTGCACAGCCCCGTCTGAGACCTTGAATGGTCCCACACAGCTCAAACCCAATGTGCTCTCCACAACCTAGCACCCACTTACTTCTGCAGGTTACTCTCACCTCATCTCTCCACCAGTCTTCTCCAACCTCTACTGCACTTGCCCACAAACAGTGTTCCCCGGTATGGTATGAAGTGCTGCACATCTATGCTTTTGGTCTAGCTGTTCTTTCAGTTGGACATGTCCAGTCTCCCCTTCTACGAAATTCAACATGAAGGCTGTACAGGGGTGTGCCATGAGATGATTCAATATTCCCTCACTTATCTGTATTGTTTAATTACATAAATTGATTTCTTTCCCATGCACAAAAAAAAGACTACTACAGAATTGATTCTAAACACAAAAGTAAGCGTGGCACACTAAAATCTTATGGAAGTACAACTTAAAAAGAATCATCCTCTAACAACAACCCTTTAGTAGAATTCGTGCCTCATATCAAAATTACCGAGTATCATAATTCTTCCAAGTGGTAAAGATACCTCAAGACAAATGCTGGGCATAGAAGCCACAGGGCATAAATCTGCAAAGAAGTAAAAAACTAACCTTTTCAAAGAATATTTCTTCACTCTCACTTACCAACTTTACATTTCCCTGTATGGCCCCGGAAGATGACTGGTTATCCAGAGACGGGTAAGATTCCTCAAGGGAGCAACAACCTAAGACAGGCACAGTCACAGGGGGGCCATCAGGTGAGAAACTGGGGATCAACAGAGGTGAGGCTTAGAACCTCACCCGCCCTGTTTTGAGAGAAATCTTCTGCATCCCTGGATGTTTTGTTGCCCTTGTCTAGCTTGGATTAATACTTAGTCTATAGGCACAGACCTGATCATCTACATTTGCCCTCTTATAGCACTAAATTGTTTTCTACCTTTATCTTGCATCTACCTACCACTTCAGCATTTTATTTAAAAAATAATAATAATAATAAGGGAGAAATGTGGGATTCACATATAAATCAAGTATAAAAATCAAACAAATAATCATATTTGACCTGATTGTTTATAGTTCATGATGCATGATCAAAACCAAAAGTTTCTGTGATACGACTGCCCTTGCACTGTTCACCATGTAAGAACTTATTCACTATGTAAGAACTTGTTCATTATGCTTCAGAAGATTGGAGACTGTTGAGAATTAGGCTTGGGGTTGATTAATGATTGTGCATTGAGTCCCCTATACAGGATTTTATTGTTGTTAACAACCATTTGATCAATAAATATGATACCCTCTCAAAAAAAAGAATCATCTAGACAATCCAGAACATAATTATTCATTTTAAAAGTCATTAAGATGATAATGGGACACTCCACTTGTAGCCCTCCAATTTAATATCTACCTATACTCAGGTGTCCATGGGCCAGTGTGACAAATCCTATTCAATACAATTTATTTATGTTGCAGAAAAAAAATTCTGAAAGCTTCTTTCAGAAAATCATACAACCTTGTTGACTGGCTAGGTCCCATTAACATAAAGTAGGAACTACACAATGAGCCACTACAGAGAGAAGGCTTTTGTCTGAAGGGCAATACGTTCTTTAGTTGCCAAATATGTACAAAAATAAGCAAAGTAAATGCAGTAGATTTGGTTTGGGAGTGGAGAAAATTGTTTCCTTCTAATTGTAATCAAACTGTGTTCTTTTTATCTTTGGCACATCACCATTTTCTTCTTTATTTGTATTCCAGACTTTATTTTAATATTTCTGCTATGTAATGCTTAAATAAGAGCAGTTTTATTTCTGCAGACAAGTTATAAAAACAATGAAATGTCTTTAAAGTAGCTTCTAATTAAGATGTGGATTGAGTCTGTACAAGTTTTTATATAAACGGTGATATTTAAAGAACACTGTCCTCATTTTTGGATGTAGTAATAAGAAACTATACTTCTTTTCCAATTACTTGTAATAGCCACCCAGGTCACCTTTCAAATGCTTTTGATCTCAGTAACACAGCTGAAAGAGTAAAATTACATCTCCCTTTGAAGTTCAGCTTCCTACTCTTAATTTTTCTATTCACAGCAAAGTTCAAGTAAAAATTTTAAGTTACATAGCATCTAAGAAACAAAGCTACTAGGCTAAATTTGGTAAATGAAGGAGAGTTCAGACAACATAATTTGGTTACCTTGATAGCTGAAGCCTATTATTTCTTCAATTAATAATATAAATGGCTAAGTATAAGCATTCAATTTACTGTTATTTAGGTAATAAAAGTAGTTACTTTTAAAATAGTATTTCAGCAAGGATAGCTAGAATTAAATTCCTTATTCTAAGATCCATTTGCTGACCAAATCCAGATTAGGGAATATAGTTCACAATATAACAGACAGACACCTCATGGGAGAACAGCTGTCCAGAAGTGCTCCCCCCCCTTCTCTCCAGGTACAGAGGGTGGTGGAAGGCCTCTCCTGAGCCCTGGACATCAGGACAGGAAGTCCTTCTCGGCTGAGCAGCCATCATGGGAAACTCATAAGAAACATGGGAACTTGATGTTCCATTTCAAAGACACGGTGGTGAAAAACTGATCCGTCCTTTAGAAGGAAATGAACTTGGTCTACGTGGTCTTGTAATGCTCATTAGTCTAAATCCTCAAGTAACATTAGCAGGGTTCAAACCCTGGTTCATTAAAATAGTTTCTTAGAAAAGCCCTACCCTAGATCATTTCAGGACATTTTTAGCATCAGTCGTGAAAACAAGGCATTGCACAAACAATCCTTGGCGTCCACTCCTGAAAGCTGCTGTTCTCCCCGGGAGCCCTTACACTTCGGCCTGAATCTCGCCAGTCTTCTGGAAGGATCCTTCCACATCTCAGTTATTTACTAACACCTTAAAGACGATCTATCATGTCAATGAGTTTCAGGAAAAAGCAAATGTTAATGGAATGAAAACATGCAATTCCCTGCGTTCCCCTAGACCTTACTGACTGGGTTAGAGAGACAAAGCACCAGCCTGGAACTTTGAAGACCCAAACTGGAGTCCCACTCATGCCTGCAGAAGGAAGAATGCTGATCAGGTTGCCAGGCCTCAGTCTTCCCATCTTACAACTGGGATACTCCTACTTGATTTTAAGTATGAGATTAAAAAACAAGAATAAATAAGTCCCTAGCACATAATAGCCCTCCAGGAAATGTTGGTTGACTATGAACTTGTAGGAAATAGTTTATAATAGGGTTTTTCTGCTTTTAACACTTCTTACATTGCTGTGACATATAACCCACATCTTATCACCTCTCCTGATACATTAAAAAAAAATGTCTCCAACAAACAAAAGGATATAAGTAATTCACAGTTAGTTTTCAGGACAAGGTGAGTCAGGATTTGCTTTATAGATAATACCCAGTACAAAAGTTACAGGATTTAGTACATTATACTATCAGGGAAAGGCAGCCGTGGCTTGAAGAGAAGGCTTTGAGCACAAGGGGGAAAGCACAGGCCCTCCTACGAAAGGCCAAAATGGATGTTCTGTGAGGAAGTGAACCTGTGGGCCCAAATTTTTGAAGCTCTATTACCCATGACAGGGATTACTAATTTGACTGTAGGCATCAGAGAGCCAATAGCACTTGGGGCAAGTGAATAGCTGATATTAGCCTGAGCCAAGTGAGTCTGATCATAGTGTGACAATATTGAATAGAAGAAGGAAAGATTAATATGTTTGGATTAGAACTAATGAATTAATAGAAATAAAAGGAGGTAACGGTATTTTGGACATAAAGCAGAGAAATGATGTTTCTAAATGAAAAATTCTTCTTGGTTAGCCAGGAGCACAGGACAGGAACTTAAATGAAAGGAGTTACTGGTATGACACTAATCAGGAGAGACAAAGGTGAAGTTTTGAGACCAAACAGCTCCCTGGATTAGAATGCAAAAAATCGCTCTCAACTCTAGCTATGCATCAGAATCACCTGTGGAGCTTTTAAAATGTGTCCATGCTTGGGGCCTCACACTAGAGGTTGTGATCACAGTCAGGGTAGAGACTCGCTGGAGCAGAGAAAGAACAGAGGGCACAAACTGAGCCTCAGGGAACTCCCAGGGCAAGGTTGGAAAGGGAGATTTCAAAAGGAAGCAAATTTTACAGAAGTAGAAGGAAAGCAAAGAAAATGTAATATGGCAGAATCCAAGGGAAGAGAAAACTTTCAGAAAGAATAGGTGGCAAAAACAGTAGCCAATTGCTGTTTAGAGGTCAATTATGATTCATCTAAAACAATACCTGGCTCCTAGCAGGTGCTCAATAGATGAGTACTAACTGAGTGTATGCTGAGAAAATGTTCTCCCTCTGGGGTTTAGATGCACTACAGCTGAGGAATTCTACACTAGACCAATATTTTTATGGGGCAAAAGGCCTTCATAGGGTTGAATTGGCTGAGCTTGGGGCTGCAACCTCCCACTTGTTAAACTATTTCAAATATGATCAAAAAATGGCCCTCTGGCAGGGAAGAAAATATAACTACATTCAAAGTGAAAAGAGAAATTCATTCATTCATTCATTCAGCCTATAAGCTAGCCAGCCAGCCAGTCAGTCAGTTGGATATTTATATATCCATTTTTCAATAGCTATTTACTACAGGGAATAAAGATAGCGCTTCAAAACTTAATCTTTAAGCCACATGATTTGCATTTATTTGCATATAATTTTAATCTTCAAAAATGTAAAGTATATTTAATATGCATTTTTTGAAAACTTGGAATTCCTTTTGACAGATTTTCATGCAGAAGCATATTTTTATTGTGATCAGATTTTTTTTGCCTAATACCTACCACTGATCATCCACATGTCTCAACTTCACTAGAATTTTTAGTTTTGTTATCCTAAAAATGTCAGACTAATAGGTACTTTTAAAATTATCACATTAATGTCCTTAATGCAAATTTCAGCTTTGAAGTCATTCATTAACAAAAAGAAGGCCTCTCTTTAAGCATGAACTACCTTCTTACTTCTGTAACTATCACTGCAATTTTTACAGACGTTTTAAAGGAAACCAATTAATAGTTCCATGAAATACACGAAACTCTGTCACCAGCCTTTTTAGTTCCCTATGCATTGTAATTTCATGCAATTCTACCACAATACTGCTTTGTAAAAGCTGTATTCAAATAAGGCATGACTTTGCCAGTGCAGGGCTACTAATGTTAGTTCAATACACAATATTTCAACAACTGTGAATATAGATCGCTGCTTAACTCAAATTTTACACAAAGAATTACTTATATTTTTTAGTTTTTTTCTAAATTTCTGCATGTAAGCAATTGCTAGGAAACTCAATGAGCTTCACACAGGACAACCACCAAAAAGTATGGAAAGAGAACTTTCAAGGAAAACAATTTCAAAATAAAGACATTATATTAATTTCATATAAAGATTTATTTTTTTCACATATTATACATGAAATAGGTTAAGGAATAAAGAAAAATGTTTATTTCCAATGGAAAGATAACACTATCAATATTTTTTAAAATTTAAAAAAATATCCACAGCTATAGCAGGTAATCCTTTACAATAAATATTTGAATATATTCTATAGGTAAATGACTGTGGTAGTCTCTAGGTATGTAAAGACAGGACTCAAGTTTTGCCCTTAGGAGCTTACAGGCCAATGAAGGGAATTCATTCATTGAATGGAATGGAATTAAAACCCAGTTTATTTCGATTTGACAGTTTAGAACCACTGACTCCACCAACTGCTGGAGAAGAACAATCGGACCTCTACTAAATCAACAGTTCACATGGAGGATAAAGTCACAAGGACGACCAATAACTCTGCTCAGTTGCAAGAGCAAGTAACAATCACTAGGGAGGTACAACTCCCAGCAAGCTCAGCCAGAAAGTCCAATAGATGTCAGAAAGATAAGGGTCAAATTCTTATGCTCCCAACCTATGTAATATCCTTCAAAGCTACAGTCTGACTATGAAATTCAAGAAAACTGAAGGCAAATCAATTGCCTTTATGCCCGAGAAACTAACAGACAATGGCTGGATCATGTATGACAAAATGACTCTGACCCACAGACTCTGTAGCTGTCACTCCAGAACAGTCAGGACTTAGGCAGTAACGACCGGCTTGCTTTTTTTTTCCGCCCCTGCTTACAACTGCAAACCAACCAGAGAAAGCCAAATACGCTTACAAACTAAATAAATCAGATGTCTTGCTTCTACTCAGCTCACCCCCAAGCTACACAACACCGACTACTGCCAATCAAAGCACTTTTCAAACTTTTTTCTGCTATAAGGCTTTCCTTCTCTCCTGCCTCCCTTGAAGTTTCTGCCCCAAAAAAACTCATGGTAGCTGACTTGCTCTAGGAAGCTCTGAATGAGCAGCCTCTGTTCTCATTTGGGTGGTCTTCATGCATTTCCACAAGCTCAAAAGCTGAATATTGGAACATTCATTGCCTCAGCTTCAAAAGCCTTGCATTTGGAAAACTAAAATAGAAATATTTTTACATAATCTCAAAGCAAGTGGGAAATGAGAATTAGGAAGTGTGGGAATTGGCACCTCTAGATTCCTGACCGGTCATTACCATTAACTTCAATAAGGAAGAGCTCATCTCTCTCTGACCTCATTTTCATCATTTATAAAATGAAGTGGGAAGAAGACAAAATGAGGATTAGGTCCTTGTGCCTCTGACTTTCTAAACATGTCAATCAGTAAGCCTATGATGCACTCCAACAGGGACTATTCAAGAACAGTCTCACAAAGGGGCTGTGTACAAAGGTGCAGGCAGCTGTAGGGACACCACAAGACTGCAGGCAGCACTCCAGGGCTAAGTAATGGCTGAGCTCTCAGCATGCGTGCACCTGAAGAAGAGCAAAGGGTTCCTGATACTAGCAAGGAGAGTGTTGAGACAAGAGCTGCTTACTATGAGTGTGACCTTTGATAGAGGGATACAGCCAGCCTGAGGGAACCCTGCAGAAGGGGATAGGGGAAACAGAGCCGAACATCCCTCTCTTCCTCTCTCCCACCTTTTTCTGGGCCTCTCTTTTAGCCAAATGCAAGTAGAAGCTGAACAAGGGACCTGGACAAGTCAGCCTTCCTGTACAAAGAGCAGAGTAGAAAGGGTAGAAGTAGGTCTGGGAAAGCAAAGCAAAGACATCTAACAAATTCTGATCCCCTGAAATTGTACACTACTTGGCTCACAGGGCTTTCGTTTGGAACTCCAATCTATGTAGACAAGTTCCTATCATCAGAATATCCATCTCTTAACTTCTTTCCTCCTCTTTATCTTTTTCATTACTTGGCCTTTTTAATTCTTCCCACCCCCATTGTTTTACATTTTTCTGGCATCATAGAGGAAATAGTGATCAGTGACAATAAGAAGAATACAATTTCTCAATAAGCATTCACAGGCAATTCAGTGAACAGCATCTCTGGGGCTTGTACAATTTTTTAATCCTGTATTAATTATATTTATGTATGTGACTACTAGACTGTAAGGTCCATGAAGGCAGAATTGTTTCTCTTATCTCCGCATCTACCATGGCACATAGTCTATATAAACACATACACTCAAACATCTTCTGAATTAAACAATGATGTTCCACAACAGTTCCTAAACATCACACCACCATAATCTTTCTTTGTTCTTACTCTTCAGAGACTCCAGAAACCCTGAAGCTGATAAGCAGTTGGTCACAATAAAAGCACAAGATAACTGCCCTGCAACAAATGTGCAGAGGGCATCTCATTCTGTTGCACCAAAATGGGGTAAATATAAAACTAAAGGAAACACAGGCTGTGGGAAAACCAGAAACAACTGGAGGGAAATGCACCTGAAGCCTTAATGTTTGATGACTGCCATTCCTTCAGAAGGAGATGAGGATTCCAGAAGCAATGCTGAAAGACAGTGGATGAAGTGAAAGGGAAGAGTTTATCAACACACAACTTATTAATCCTTTTGCCTTAAAATGAAGAACGGTGGCATTTGCAAAGGATATTTCAAATGGCAGCTCCATTGTGGCACTGTGGTTCTCTAAAAGGCAACCCAAGTGCTTAACTATTTTGTTCTCAATCAAGGGAGTTAGTAGGAAAAATATGTTCCACATTACACAGCATGAGATGACTTTTAATGAGCTAAATCTGTTTTCCTCATTTCTTCCTTCTCAGTATTTACACTCAGCACCATCAATAAAGGAAGGTGGGGGGTGCTGCACTCAACCCAAAATAACTGAGAACAAGTTGCACAACAATTTAAGAAATGTGTTCATTATATACAGAGATATAAAAATGCACTGAGATAAGCTAAACATTTTAAAATACTTTTTTAAAAACTTAGATTTATAAAATTGAAGCTAGAACACTGTTCTCATATACCCTACACCCAGTCTCCCATTATTAACATCTTTCATTTGTATGGTACATTTGTCACAATTAATGAACAAATATTGACATATTACTATTAATGAAAGTCCACACTTTATTTACAATTCCTTAGTTTTTCCCTCATGTCTTATTTGTATTCCAGGATCACATTTAGTTTCATGTTTCCCTAGGCTCCTTGGCTATTACAGTTTCTCAGACTTTCCTTGTTTTTATGATGACCTTGACAGTTTTAAGGAGTGCTGGGCAGGTGTTTTACAGAATGCCTTTATTTCGGATTCCACTAATGCACTGCTTATGATTAGACTCAGTTTATAGGGTTTTGGAAAAAAGACCACAGAATAAAGAACCTTTCTCATCACATCATATCAAGGGTATGTATTATCAATATAACATCACTGGTAAGTTAGTCTTGACCATCTGGCTGAGTAGTGCTTATTGGTCTTCTCCACTGTAAGTTTACTCTATTTCATCATTTCCATACTGTACTCTTTAGAAGGAAGTCACTATGTATGGCTCATACTTAAGGAGTGAGGACTTATGCTTCACCTCCCTGACAGCAGACTATCTCCATAAATTATTTGGAATTCTTCTTCATAGAAGATTGTACTTCTCCCCATTTATCTAGTTATTCACTAATACTTGTATCAGTATGGATTCACTGAGATTTATTTTTAACTGTGGGTTATATTCCCAAAGCCTATTTTAAAAATTTTGTTGCTCAGATTGTTCTAATTTTGGTCATTGAGAGTCTTACGTTTGGCCCCTGTGTCCATTTGACATACTCCTATCATTGTGGGATTTGGGGGGCACTAAAAATAACTTTCTCTCTGACACTACAAGATGCTCCAGGCTTATCTTGCATATTACCAGTTACAGGCTTAGGATCAGTCATGTATCTAAGAACTCCTACTTCCTTTTACTTGAATAAGGTATTGGAATCCATGATTTGGATGCATGCTTATTGCTCCTGGGGTATTGCTGTTTCTAGACACTCTTAGCATACAGATCAAGGAAATACATGTGTGTGCACACTAAACAATAATATTATATACAAATGTTTATATATACATCTGTGTATATATGTGTGAGTGCACATATATCTATGTGTGTCTATACTTATATCTCCATCTGTATCTATATTAAGCTAAACATGAGTTCATAGTTATGTCTCCAACTCTAATCCGTTACCATACTGATCATTCTAGCCTCCTTGCTGGCTTGTCTATAATCTCTCATTTACCAAGTCCTGAATTGCACTCCAGCATATTCTCCCATGAAAAATGGCAAGACTTTTGAATCAAAGTGGGATCTTCCAGTTGATAGATCAATCCATATATATAATATGTAGATTCTAAATTAAATCAGGTTATTAATAACAAAGGATACTAACACAGATTTCTTTTCAAATTATGAATCCTACCTAGTCTAAGTTAGCACAAGGGGGTCTTAGCTGAGACTGAAATTGAACTTTCACTCAATATTTCTCTTGGGGCAAGTTATAATTGGATGTCACACCTATTAACTCAGTTTCATTCTGATAATTATTTAATAATTTTCCTCATATTTCTTTTTACAACTGCATTTAGAATAGCATTAATATATGCAATGATAACATTTTGAGACACACGAACTACTTAAAATTGTAATTACTGTATGATCATCCCACAGGAATCATTAAAATTATAGTAGTACATTCAAATCAGTATAAAAATAATATGGTATTTTAGATATCTAAAAAGTTCAGTGTTTCTATAAACCTTATTTTTAAAAGTCTGCATTAGCAAACATCTTATATCTTCAAAATAGTCAGTGTAAATAGTATCACTTTCATTTGTACTCATAAGCTGATTAAAGCAACATTTCCATTCATTCCCGAGAGAACTCAGGATTATAGGAGAAGATATATAATACTCCTAAGGTCATGCAGTTCTTAAATGAAAGGCCATAAATCCAATTCCTTTACTCCATGCTGTCTCACTGAGGAAAGAACTACTAGTTTATTCTTATTCTTATACTTTTGGATTCATAATCACTTGAAAGCCTTTGCCAAGAAAGTCCTTCCACAATCTATCCAAGAGGTTGATGAATATTGAAGCAGATGTATTCCTATCTGGTGAAATTATTCTCAGCAGTAGGCAGCTTATGCCATTAGTATATATCTGCACTGATCAGTAAGAGAGAGTTTTGGAGTATACCTTTGTAAGCCAATTTCATCCTTTTATGAATACTCCAAGTAAACTTTCACTCCAGCCAAGATTAAGTCACAGGGATTAGATATTTAATCCACTTACCTCAAAAAAAAATATATATATATATATAATATATATATATATACACACATATATACATATAATATATATATATATGTAGCAGTTTGCAAGAAACTTATCAGACAATGAAGGTTATCCAAGACACAAGAAACAAGCAAGGTGAGCCCCATGAGTGCCTCAGTTCACTGTCCTGAGAGAGTTTCCAAGCTATAGATGAGGGAGATGCCTCCAGTGTGAAATCCAGCAGACTTTCTATATTCAAGCAATAGAGCTGAGAGTCGGAGGAGTACAAGGCAGGTAGAGTTCATAAGAAAGTGGAGACAGCAAGGTTAAGAAAAGCTTCCAAAGATCTGTGAAGTCCCCACCAAATAGGTATTAATCAGCACATGTCTATTAGGAAATGACCTGAAAGGATTAGAAAGAACAATGCCAGCCCACACACAAAGTCAAAAACAGTGTTTCTTCCTAGTAAGTTGACTGAAACACCTCAAGATTTGGAGAACTAGGCAGACTACACAGAAGGGGAATAGTTAGACCTACTCTGAACACCATTCTGGTCTCACCTAACAAAATTTAAAACTGAGACCTAAAAGAACAAAACTGTTTCCAAGAACTTTAACTGTGTGACAGAACAATGATCAAGAACATGTACAGAAGTAAAAACAATATCCAGCCTCAACAGGTAAAACCTACAAAGTCTGGCATTCAGTAAGAAATTATAAGGCATGCCATGAATCTGAAGTGGTATAAAATCACTTACAGGTAGCCTCTGATAACTTAAAGATGAAGATGAAGAATATAAATCTTAAAACCACCATTAATGTAATAAAAAGCTGTAGCCAAATAAAATGGAATCATACAATAGCTCAATTAATCCAACAGAAAATAAATATGAAAATGGAACCCAAATAACAAGATAATTGACTTAATCTAACCATACCAATAATTATGTCAAATGCAAATGAATACCCTAATTAAAAAGACAGATCTTGTCAGATTAGATTTTGGTTAAGACCCAAGTATATCCTGCCTACATGAAATTCACATCAAATATAAATACACAAATGGGTTAAAAGTAAAAAGATGGGGGAAAAATTACCATGCAAACACCAATCAAAAGACGGTTAGAGTGACTACATTAAATCAAATAAAGTAGATTTCAGAGCAAAGTATATTACCAAGGATAAAAAATATTATTTCATTGCAGTAAAGGGGTCAAATCATCAAATGGATATAAATATCCTAAACTTTTATACACCTACTGATAGATCTTCATAAATAATGAAGCAATAACTGATAAGCCAGGAGAAATAAGCCAAGCTACAATTGGAATCAGATGTCAGTACTTCTGTTAACATTTTATATGACATAAAATCATCAAAAAATCTATCATCTATTCCTGATAGTACACTTGAAAAATACTATTGATCAATTTAATCTAATTGACATTCACAGTACAATTTATCCAACACAGCAAAATACACATCCTCTTCAAATGCACCCAATACATTTATCAAGATAGACTATGTTTTTGGTCATAAAAGAAGCCTCAATAATTAAGAACATTCAAGTCATACAAAATATGTAGTCTGACAAAAATGAATTACTATAGAAATCAATAATAAAAATCTCCAGAAAATTCACAGGTGTTCAAAAAATAAGTAACATTTCTAAATAAGGCAGACTCAAAGAAGAAAACCAAAAGGAAATTAGAAAGTATTTTGAATTAAGTGAAAATTAAAACGAAACATCTCAAAATTTCCAGGATGCTTCTAAAGCAGACTTCAGGGGAAATTAAGAGCACTACATAAATGCATATATAAGAAGAGAACAAACACTAAGCTTCAAACTTAAAAAAAAAAAAGAGTAAATCAATTACAAATAAGCAGCAAAATGGAAATAATAAAGATCAGAGTGGAAATCAATTAACTTGAAAGTAGAAATAATAGAGAAAAATTAATTAAACCAAAAGCTGATTCCTTCATATATTAAAAAAAAAATATATATATATATACATATATATATATATATATATATGAAACACTGTAGGCAAACTAATTATCAATAAAAAAGAGGAGAAACAAATTAAGACAAAAATTAGCAACAGTATGGCAAAGGTAATAATAACAGACTCTACAGAAAATACAAGGCTAGTAAGGGATTATTATGAAAAACTTAACACCGATAAATTTAACAAATTAAGTGCAAATATTTCTTGAGAGAAACAACCAGACCTCACTCAAGAAGAAGTAGATGAACTGACTAATCCAGTATTTATTAAAGAAATTGAATTTTTATTTTAAAACATTCCTACAAAGAAAACTCCAGACCCAAGCAATTAAGGAAGAAATAATATTAATTTTACACGGACTCTTCTAGGACATTAAAATGACAGAGTATTTCACAACTCATTCTATGAGGCCAACATTACCCTGACAACCATACAGAGATACTATAGGAAGAGAAAACTACGGAAAAAGGTGCCAAACTTTTGAGCAAAATTTTAGCAATTTGAATTCAGTAATATAAAAAAAAAAAAGGCTAATACAGCTTGACCAAAGTGAAGCCGATTACAATTCTACTTACGTTTGAAGATGGTTTAACATTTGAGAATTAATCAGGGTAATTCACTATATGAATAAAATAAAAAAATTAAAACCACATGACTTTTTTTAATATGAGCAGAAAAACTATGTGACATAACTAGACACCCATTCCTGCTCTTAAAAATAAAACACTTCTCAGCATACTAGAAATAGAAGAAAATGCTCTCACCCAGAAAAAGACTGTTTATGAAAAAGCCTACAGCTAACATTTTACCTTAAGGTGAAGGACTGAATGCTTTCCCCCTAAAATCAGAAGTAAGACAAGGATTTTCACTCTCATACTTCCATTCAGCGTTGTATTGGAGGTTCTAGACAATGAAATAGGCAAGCAAAAGAAATAAAAGTAATCCAGGAGTGGAAAGGAAGAAATAAAATTCTTTATTCATAGAGGATAAAACAATCTATATAGAGAATAGAAACACATACACACACACATACACACACACATATATATATGTATATATTTATTTATACATATATATGTATATAACTAATGAGTGAGTTTAGCTAGGTTGCAGGATACATGATCAATATAAAAAAATCAACTGTATTTCTATATACTTGCAACAAACAAATAAAAATTGTAACTAAAAGAGCAAGTACCATTTACAATAGAATTAAGTGATATGACTATCTAGACATTAAAAATACAAGAGATTCCTGAAACAAAAATCCAAAGCATCAAGTAAATGGAGAGTCACACTTTCCTCATGGGCTGGAAAACCCAACATTGTTTATGATACAAATTCTCCAGAAATTGGACTATATACTCAATATAATCCCATCAAATTCCTAGTAGTCTTTTTTGCAGAAATTGACAAGATGATTTTATTAAATGCAAAGGATATAGAATAGCCAAAACAATTTAGTTTAAGCAACAAAGATGACTAATTTCAAGACTAATGTTATCATGAAGCTACATTAATCAAGAGAATTATGAGTTAAGAAATAAATTCACAAGCATGAGCATCAGCTTTTCAAAAAAAGTGCAAAGGCAATAAAGATATAAAGTCTTGAGGAAAAAGTGCAAAGGCAGTACAGGGTAGAAAGGGTACTATCTTTTAAAAATGGTATTCAAACTGTGTATCTATGTGCAAAAAAGTGAACTTGTATCCATGTTTCACCCATTATACAAAAGTTAAAATGGATCACATACTGGATTGTAAAACCTAAAACTCTAAAAGTTATAGAAGAAAACAGGAGAAACTTTTGCAACCTGGAGTTAGGCAAAGATTTCTTAGCTATGATACCAAAAGCATGACCCATATAAGAATAAACTGATAAACTGAATTTCATGAAAATCAAAACTTCTATTCTTCCTATAGTTTTAAGAAAATAAAAAGATATGCCACAGACTGAAGATAGTACTATCAAAGCATGTATCAGATGAATACTTGTATGTAGGTTAAGTTCAGAACCATCAAAACTCAAAAATAAGGGAACTTATGAAACAACTGGGCAAAGTTTTGAGTAGACACTTTACCAAAGAAGATAGATATATGAATGTTACTTAAGCACAAAAAAGATGCTCAACACCATTAGTTATAAGAGAAAGACAAATTATAATTGGCACGTATTAAAAAATGGCTGAAATTAAAAAGCTTAACCATAGTAAATATTGGTGAGGATGTAGAACCATTAAACCTCTAATCCTGGTGGAAATGTAAAACCATACAACCATTTCTGGAAAGAGTTCATTTTAAATATGCACTTATCATATAATCCAGCTATTTTACTCTTAGATATTTACCTAAGAGAAATAAAAATGTATGTTCATAAAAAGATATATGCAAACATGATAGCAGCTTTACTTTTAAGAGTCAAAAATCAGAAACAACCTAAATGTCCATTAACGTGTGAATAAACAAATTGTGGTATATCCATTTAAGGAATACTACCCAGCAAAAAAAGAAATAAACTATTTATGCAAACTATCAGTGAATTTCAGAATAATTATCTTAAGTAAAAGAAACCATATACAAACAATGCATGCTTCCATTTATATTAAAAATCCAGAACATACAAACTAATATATAGTGGTAGGAAGTAGTTCATGGGTGGGATGAGGAGGTGCATGAGGGAGGAATTATAAAACAGCTCATGAAAACATTTGGGAAAATGGGTATCATCATTACCTTGATTGTGGTGATAGTTTTGTGGGCATATACATATGTAAAAAAAACATACTACAACCAAACAAATTATTTCCAGGCAAACATTCCTGAAAGAATCAATAGTTACTATAATAGAAAAAGCACAAAGTGGAAAAAGACTTACACAAACAGTTTTTTTAATGTGGGGGCAGTGTGAGCTGGAGAAAGACTTCCCCAACCTGCTAAACTTTAAGGGTTGACAGCTCTGCTACAGACTCACTGTTTGAGAATGTGTGCGGCCAGCCATCATACTGCCTCCAGACTGTATGTACTCTGTTTTCATCTTCAAGAGACTTAGAATGTGCTACATCGGGAACTATTACCCTGAAGAACATTTTGAATGTTTTATCAGAAAGTTAATATATTTTATGTTTCCTGGTAGAATATACATATCACACAATCTGCCACTTTAAGCCAATCTTTGGAGGGAAGTTCAGTGAAACTAATTTCACATACACAATTGAGTATACTAAAGGTGTAAGAACCCACTGAAGAAAACAAAACAAAAAGGAGAGAAAAGAGGGTGACAGCATGAAGCAGAATTTGAGGCTTTTGATGTAATAATACCTATTAAACAAAAGGAAAGGTAAGAAAAAAAGAACTGAGATGAAAGAAAAGGAATAAATGTATTTAGAATCATGTCTGGTAGGAGAAAACATAAGGAGGAGCCACAACTACAAAGTACATTCAAATAATTGGGACAATAGTTTTAATTACTGAAAATAATTCCACCACCTACCTAAAAGGGGAAAGGTATGAAGAAAACCTTAACAGTAGCAGTAAGAGAATGCAGGGGTTATCAACAGTATATTTTGAAGTCTGTGGACAAACACACCTTCTGTATTTGCTTAGACTCTTTGCAGAACATTATCCAGAAACTGGACTCTGATCCCATCCCACTCTGCAACCCCATTCCAGTAGTCACTTCCATCTAGCTGATCAGGAACCTAGAGAGCCCCTAAGGATCTAGTTCATTCAGCTTCAAATTCCACAGCACTGATAAGCCAAACTGTACTTAGGAATTTAAAAGTCAAGTTGACTTCTATTTCGGTCACTTTCCCCAGAACACTGAGCTAGGCACTGGGAGAGATGAAATAAAGACTTCAAACATTGAACAGTCTACATAAACCAGTAGAGTATGGTGCACTATGTAAACAAAGACTAAAGTGAGCAATTTGTGCTAAGTACTTCCAAATATTTTGTTACAGCAACAGATACAAAAATCGCATTCTCCATTCTCATCCAGGGAACTGAGAGGCCCAGGCAGAACTCCATGAGTACAAATGTAAAGTGCAAATAGATCATGCAAGGGATACACAACTCTGAAGAGTGAGTGTATAAACAGGTGATTTCACTCCCAAGTACTATAATGTAGATAAACCTGGAAACTTTTGCAATGTAAATAAAACAGCCTAACAAAGACAGGTACAAACAGAAATGCAACTCAATATGCAGGCGTTTCCATGAGTCAAAACTTAATAAATTTCTTAAAGAATATATTACAGATAATTTCAGCATCTTTGAATGTGACGTTATTTCCCAAGAGAATTATATTAATTTTCAAATGGCCTCCTTAGCCTTTTAAGCCACCTAAAGAAATGTGTTTTCAAATTATACAGAGCATTTCTCCTATCTCATTGGCCCAATGGCATTCCTCCAAAAACACTCTTCTGTTGTAGAAACCCTGATATGGCAATAAATTTCATTTTTAAAAGTCCAGATACTTAAGAGGCCTCTATGCTAATATGAAATATATTTATTTCACAAATAAGGAAAGTCAAATGCTCTATGAAGAGCAGTGAAATAGTGATGTCTTTGTAAGTTAATATTTTTTAAAACATTTGTTCAAGCTCTCTTCTTGTATCCACTTTTAATGTAATATCCAGTTAAGTCAGTATTATTTACAGCTGTACTTCCTGGTACAATATTTATTTTAATAATGGTCCTTCATGAGAATAACATAATAACATATTTAGCTCCTTGTGGTGCAAAACGTTTTCTGAACTGATTGTATTTTCCTTCATGTAATAAATCTGTTTATCAATGAAATGTGAGGATTTATTTCAGTAGTCTATTCAAATGTAAAATAAATTATTATACCTGGAATCTTTCATAATAACCATATTTTAATTGAAAAAGTTCTCTCATATGGTATAACTCTTTTTAAGTTGTTAAGTTTTGAATGATATACAAGCCAACTTATTTTTCTGTGAAGACTCCAAACATTTTCTATAGTCTAAGTTTTTTAATCTAATGAATAGTTTAAAATGAGTAGGGTCAAAGTACAATACAAATATATCTACATATAGCCTAGCCAGAGGCATACAGCTATTCAAAATGTATTACTGGGATTTTAATACATGAGACCAGAAACTGGAGAAGCCACATGCCAATATATTAACATGCTGAGCAGAAGTGTCATCCAGAACGGGACAGCATGGAAGACAGAGCACCTGCTAAGCTTCAGGAGGTGGTTTTGTGTGACACGTGATACAATGAATCTTAATTACATTCAAGTTCTGCTTCCCTGATTATGCTCACTCGGCATTTCTGAATTCTGGCAAGGAGAATAAAGGTTCCTAACTGTTTACTATGTGCTAGGCTCACCAGTCTCACATGAACAGTCTATGTTGAGATGGGCAGAAGAGGAAGTGGCCACTGAGTTCGTTAACCATCGAAACAGCTTCTTAGTCTTGCAGGTGGTGAAATTCCTCTGTCTGACCGGTGTGCTGGATGGTGGTGGCCTTCTCCAGGTAGAATCAGTATTCTTCCCACTGTGGTGATGTGAGGCCTGGTTGCCCTTTTGGTATATAATCTCTCTCCTCATCTATGATACTTGCCCTGTTTATAAATATGCAGTGCCATATTACTCCCCCTGAAATACCAGGGAGTGGTATTTGTGAACATAACTACTCAATCATGTTATGCATTTCTGAATCTAATAGGTCAATCAATGCTATGTCTCAAACACAAGATCACACTGGTAGAGGAAGTGATAGAGAAGAGAATGATGACTAGAACAGCAATTGCGATTACAGAAAACTAACAATACATATCAAAATGGCATGTATTACCTCATAAATACTACCATCCCTTTTTCCATTAATGCTTCTTTGAGCTAAAGTGTTTATAATTTATGCCATACCTTCTATTAGGATATGTGAAGTTGCTTATAAATAATGAAATAGATACAAAAGAAATAAAAGTCAAACATGTTGAGTGATTAGGAAACAAGTCTCAGTCACACTTGTTAACATACACCTGTCAAATTTAACTTGGAACTCCTAGTCACCAAGACAAAAATAGGAAAATTAGTATGGTACAGAGGATCTTTACCTTGAGAAAGGAAAATAGTATGCTGTAAGGGAAAGAAGCGACCTCTTGCTAGTAAACTCTAAAAATATTACATCACATTGATGTAACACAAGAAATAGGAAATATAAAGTAAATGAATTCTTTATTTAACTGGGGCTTATAATTATTGTCAGTAAGAGTGAAAATATTAGAATAGAGTTTAGGAAATGCATTTTTGGGCAGGCTCAGCTAATAGGTTCTCTAATGACTTAATAATACAAAAGGTTAGACATTTCTATAGCATGCCTCTCTTGTGAGAGAAAGCTTGGATTGCTACCAAGTGTTCTTTGCTGGTAACAGAAGAGAAATTCATATGCTGCAGTATCAACAGGCAACACTGGCATCTCCCTGCCAGCCTTGACCAGCCTGCTAAGCATCTTTCTTTGGTAAAAGGAAATCCCTGCTCCTTCTGTTAATTGCCATAAAGCCCCCGATATTCCTCCTATCTGCCCAGCGGTCTCAGAAGTCCACTCTGGGTGGACTTTGAAGCTAATCTGGCATTTAACAGTCTAAGGACTAACACCTTTTCCCTATGTGGAAGGTGAAGGCATGACTCCCAAATCACTGTCTGTTTGTATAAAAATTGAAAAAGGGGCAAGGCTCTACAAAATATTTTTTAATCCCCCCCCCAAAAAAAAAATATATATATATATATATTTTTTAATCCACCAAAGTCATTTCTGGACTAATCAGAATTGAAGTGAGCATCTTTTCCTTACCTAAACTTGGGAAACTATGAAAATTGAGCTCAGTTATTGTTCAATGTTTCCTTTTGAACATTTCTACTCTTTTCATAACTAGTACTACCTATCTTGGGCTTTTAAGTTTCTGAGGAACAACGGTCACCTATATTTAACTTACTTTATGCAGAAACAAGCATATTGTAAGTTAAACATAAAATAATGCATAAAATAATTGTTTATATTAATAATGATGATTAAAAATGGTATAAATTAACTAGAGAGAGAGGGCAGCAGCATTTTCAAAGGGAAGAACCATAATCAAAGAAACAAATCACATATAACAGGACTCACTGCCATAATACATTTACATTGGCATACAAAGCTGGGAACCAAGTGTTAAATTTCAGGCATTTTATGAGCCAATTATTAAGCCATCACCATTTACATTTATAATTATATAAATTTACAATTAAATGAAATATGTTAGAAACAAATGTAATAAAACTCATAACTCATCTCTTCATAAATATTTGACTACCTGTGCTCTTGGGACCATTTACATCTATGTTATCTGTATGGTGGGAGTATTGTATAATGGTGCGTTACTGTACGTCTTTTACCAAGCTTTCTCTTAGCAAGATCACACAGGTAGGCTGGAATTGTTCACATTGGGAGTATTTCCATCATGTAATTGGCACATGCTACAAATCACTTCCACCCTACCTTATCCTGGCCCTGAGCACCTGTCAATAAACGTTCATGAAAAAGCTTACCAAACTGAACTGAGTACTACCTCAGTGTACCTCGGTATAAAGGATGCAAATTACCTTTGTTAAAGTACGACTTATGCCAAATTTAAGGAAATAATTTTGCAATACTGTATTGTTACTTAACAATACACCTCCTTGGTTACACAGAATTTACAGAGATTTGAGTTTTAACATCAAAAGCTGACTAAAATTCCTGCATAGTAGAGTTCTGTCCTTCTGAAAAGTTCAGCAGTACTGCTTTGGACATTACCAATAACATTTATGAAACCCTGAAGTATCTTAATTGCTTTTCTCCACATCTATTAACTACCTGTACCTGGTTAGTTTTAGCTTCTCTGAATCTCCCCAACTCCAAATACATTCCAGCACCTTTGAACACTTCCATACTGGGATTACACAAGTGCAGGGTGGCCTCCGGAGTCAGAGGAAAGTGCCAGAAAAAAGTTATAAATCATAACACTATATGCAAACATGTCCCCACATATGTTATTCAGTGATAGTGAAGAATGCAGTCTCAGAAAGCTATTTTGATATGTGTAATGCAGGTCAATCATAAGTGGGAATATAAAGAGACAAGAGAACTTATTTGGAATACTTGAATACTTGAACTACACTCTCACTTAAAGGGCAACATAAAATATACATGTAAAATAAAAACATTTTTTTTATTAACACTGAAACTAAAACAAAATACAATGATTAATTAAGGAATCTGCTCACTTTTAGGAAAAGTTAGGAATCTTTTACAATCAAATGAAGTAGAGGAGCATTGCTAGCCATTCCTGTGATGATGAAAGCAAAGAAACTAGGAAATGAAGCAAATAGTCTGGCTAAAAGTCCAACTTTGTTCCCATCGAAGAGATGAAGGAAAAAAATGGAAAAGAAAAGTTGGAGCAAGCCTTGTATATTGTGCAAATACAAGTCACTGACAAAATCAGTCCATACTAGTCTTGGGGACTTCTTGTGATCACCATGGATTAAATAGAAACAGGTATTTTTCCTTCCTTATTCATGTTTATCACAATCAAGGGTGGTTAAAAAAAAGAAGCAACCGAAAGAACTCTAAAAAGAATGTCAGTAATACCTCTAGCCACCAATTGCTTGTAAAATGTTAAAGGATTCAGGTGATGAATGGGTCTATAGAAAAAAAGAAAAGAAACCTTATTATTATGCTCAGTAGCCCAGATTAAGAGAGATGTAGGAGGTAATCAAGTAATTTGTGTACAAGATATCTAAAAGAATTAAAATTAGCTGAAACACACCAGGTTGTAAACTCTCTACACTAGAAAACCATAGGCCTTTCTAACTGATTACTGAAGAAATCTAGGACTTCATCATAGGACTGAGTTTGTATTTTAGGTGTGGTATTTGAAGTACATGTTCTGTCAGTGGGGGATGTCACGTATAGATGGTGGTATTGGGAATAGAAGGATGGACAGTGGTAGACATAGAATATATGATTATATGTTGGAAAATCCTCAATTCCAATTTTCCTTTCCCCTTCAGCTTCTCTAGCTTTTGAAGAAAAAAAAAAAAACCAGCCTTATTTCAAAAGGAAACCCAAGGCTTTGTCTGGTTTTCTTTACAATAAAGCACTATGAAAATAAAGGGTACATATTAGTTTTCTTTGGTCAATACAAAACTTGATAAAAAATACAAAGGCTTGGTGCCAATGATTTGTTTTAAGATTTCAAGTTTAAAGCCATTCTTGCTATATTATTTAACAAGCAAAAACAGTGAAGCAGGTTCAAAGGGATAATATTTTAAGTACTTAAAGAAAAAATATAGAAGAAATATAATATGGTCTGATATTTGTGCTTTTACCCATAAAGTTCAGCATATATCCATAACCAATCAAAAGTCTAATAAATGCATATTTGCTACCAGATTCACTATTCAGAATTTTTCTATTTACCAATTTGGTGAAGTCTTTCTAAATTAGATTTTTAACACCATTCTAACTTTCATTATCAGGTATCCCAAGGGCATTAGTTCCAAAGAGCATTTTGTTAAGTGTAAAAGATATAGTCTAGCATGCTTTCTGAAACTATAGCCCTGTATGCATTTTAGTATATGTGATAAGAATAAGTTTCAGGCACTGTAAGGCAAGGGATTGTTAACATTAAAGAACTTCTAAAAGCATCCAAGTGCAAAGCTTTCTGGTTCTCAGATCTGAAGGGCAGAAGTAATGTGGATTAATAAATAAGAAGGCGTAGGCACAGAATTGGTGAAAACCAAGGTGGGATCATAATTAGGCCCCTCCATGTTCTATACTATAATAATCAGGGTATAAGTAATAACAAGTATATGACATAATGGTAACTGATGTAATGGCCCTGACAAGCCTTGCAAAGTCTGATTACTAGTACAATCAATCCTTGGCTTAAAAGAGTGAAGCAATACGATATACTCAAAAAGAACAATGCAATGAAAAGTAATCAGAAAACTGAAATTTATAGCCGCCAATGTCATGAAATCACTATCCTCAGGTGAGCCACTAAAACTGAGTCTCACTTTCTTCAATTGCAAAGTGAGCTTCACTGTCCAAAATGGCTTCTAAGATTCATTCCACTCGTAAAATCTTTTGATTCTCCAACACTCCTCTCCCGGAAAGCAAACTGGAAAGTGAGAACCATGTTAGAAAATCATTTAATAAACTGTCAATTGTTTTCTTACTGCTGTTGCAGGATTATTATGAATTATTTATTATTATGAATTATTGTGAATGAATTTTAAGATGATAAGAACGGCAGTTCTCTTATACGTATAAATAAGAGAATATTGTAATATGATTAAGACACTATTAATAGGAAGCAATGCTATAGAAAATAATATGAAATAATACTATAGAAACAAGAGCTAAATTTAAATCTAGAGTGAACTGCTATCATTTTTATTCTGATTAGGCGGCAAGTTAGGAGTTTGTTGAGGTATCTGTGTTCACAACTCCACAGCAGCCCTAAAACTACTGGAGAAAGCCTTTGAGCTTGTGCCAATTCTGAGATAAAGAGGATTTTACATTCTATTTTCTTTTGGATGAGCATTGTCTATTATACTATAAACTTAAGTCATAAAAGCCAAGGACAATCTTTTCCATTTTCTGGACCTTTCAGGACACTGACAAACACTAAATAAACAGCAAGAAATAAAAACAACTGGAGGACGTGACTTTAAGAAAACCTCATTTTTCCTATATTGACTAGTTAACTCAAAAGTTGCTTCATCTATAGAGGCTCTAAATTGGCAGATTCTTCGGTGGTGCTTTGGGAATAGATGATGTCAACTCCACGTTAGAAAATTTGTTTGGACAGTTGCTCATACCAGAATGTAAACACCAGGACTCAAAGGACTTCCTGTAACAACATATTAAGTCCTTATCTCTTCTCTGAACCTCGACTGCAAATGAAATAATTCCCAAATACTTGCATTTATTTAATGACTCAAAGAAAATGTTCATCAAAAAAAAAAAAAAAAGGGACTGTGACTTAAGTAACTTCCTTTAAAGAGACACAAAAACCTGCATGATGAAATACATAAGGTAGAACTCTGTGCCCCTAAGACTACAGAGAAAGTATCTGGAGCAGCACCACCCCCAACCTGGTAACTGCCAACCAACCAACCTGAGACACACAGCTAGTAGAAGAGGCAACTCCAGCACTCTGCAGTGTTCCATGAGCTACTTTTTCAAAATATCAGTAAGCAAAAAATTAACTTTCCCTAAATTAGAAAATTTGTGTAAACGACTGGAGGAGCCCACAAGATTCTTAGAAATGGAGCACAAAACCTACTATTGACAATAATAATGTAATAGACTTTAAATTTCCAAAAATAAATAGATTACCTAGGAAGGTATTTTATCTAAAATTTAAACATGTAATTTTCATTAAAAAAAAAAAAAGCTGACTAGGGAAATCTGTTTGATGGCATTTTTGGTAGTTCCTGCTTCGTTACAGAATTAAAACCAAACCTTCACACCCCTTTCCTAAGTTGTATAGTTGTTTTATGTTTGTGACTCATAAATCTTTCACTGCTTCTAAGGGATGTAAAGTAAGTATCAAATATCTTCTAATTTTTATAACACTATGTTTACCATAATAAACGTTATGACATTTTAGAAATATATTTCAAAGTGTTCAAATAATAACTTGGTCACAAAATACAACTCATTTCACCTACTTAAAATACATATTCCACTTAACAATAGAATACAGCAACTACTAACAGAGCCAAGTAATATAAACTTAAGTGACAAATTTGTCTAAAGTTCCAAAAGGTGGTATTTTAATTAATGGGACACAGCAACAGAAGAAATGTTTTACCTCAACACATTATTCAATATATACAATACCATATAAACAGTACTGCATAAAATGCTCTCAAAAATAGTATTTCCATGTTTGGAAAAAATACTAGTCATTTTGTTACTATTTTAACTTGTATCACAATTTATTTACCTTGTCCTCTCCTATCTGCTTTTATATCCACCTCACTTCAGTATTTTTAGATGAGAAAGCCAGGGTCCAGAGCCTTTAAGTGGTTTGTCCTGGACCATATAACAATTGGGAGAGATGTCAAGCTAGAATCCAGGATTCGTTGCTGAGAACTCACATGCTTTTCTATTTAAAAGAAAACTTACTATAAGAAATGATGGACAGCAAAAGGCTGTTCAGTTTTTTGGCCTAAAATATGTGATATGAGAAAATATAATCTGTACCTGAATGGATTACGGTACTTCAAAAAGCTTGAGTCAGATTAAGAATTTCCACTACAAAACCATCTAGAGAGTAATAGGTAGCTAGTTATTATTTTTGTACAATCTAGACTACTCCTCTGTGTATAGCAGGAAAATCCAACAGTCTCTATGAAGAAATGATGCAGGGCTATTACAGAAGAATATGTCTCATAAATTCTGAAGTAGTCTGTCAGGTCAGAGAAAAGTGGCTAATTTCTTTGGCCAGTATCAGCATACCTCAGGCATCCTCCCTGAGTAGGGTGCTTGCCTTTCCTAGGTAACAGGCTCCATTAATTTATGTGCATTAATTATACTGCCCCAGTATACCTAGCAAAATGCAAGTGGATATTCAGTTGGATACTTGAGCTTCTCCTAAGGATAACCATTTGGAAAAAAGATTGCTAACTGAACTGACATGCAAATCATTCAGGAAGCATTATACAAGCAAATTTATTTACAGAACATGTATTATGTATCTACTACAGATCCAGGTCCCATAAAGAAGTACAGAGATGATGGTCACAATGCCACAAAGAGCTCAGTCTAGCAGGACCAATGGCCAACCCTAGTTCAACTGTCATACCCTACCAGGACAGATAACTTGAGGAAGGGACACCCACCCATGGTCAGCAGGAAGGAGAACACAGAGTATCACTGGCTATGTATCCAACCCTGTTCATAAAGTAAATGTTGAGAGTCCTCCTCCAAATTCTGTTTCTTTAAAGGCAATGGACAATTTAAAAACATGTTTTCTTCTTGAAAAATGGTAGAAGAGAATTAATTTCCACCAGTAGATATATTGAGGGTCCAAAAATCTCAATACCGGAACATGAAATAATTACACTAAAATGAGAAACCAGCAAAACTCCTCACTTGCGTGGTCAAGGAGACACAATGCTTATTCTTACTATCGTATCTACTCTCCAGAAATCTTACTTACTAAGTGAGAACCAAGTTTCACTCTGTGAAACTCAGTACTGAGTTGTGGGTGGCCTTCCAGAACTGCCACCTCCAATGGCAATGATGAGACTATACATTTCACCAACATAACTTCACAACCAGGCTGGAGCTCAGCCTCCTCTTAATATTCCTGACTCAGTATCTGACCACGCTTGGGGGACAGACTTTCTAACACATGAGAGAAGGATAAGGGGTTGGGAGTCTCTAAGAAAGGAGAGGGCAGGACAAACCCTGAAACCGTGATTATCAGGTACTTACCTAGGTATGAATGCCAAGACAGCCCCAGGGCAGCATGAAACACGCCCCAGGTGAAAGGATCCCACGTCCTAAGGATGAGGAACAGAAGTGTCCCAGAAGAGCATAGCGTATGGATTCAAAAAGATGTGTGGAGTAGCTCCTGGACTGCCATAAAAACAAAGCCCGCCTTTCAACTTTGATGAAATGATTCAGAAGTTGGGTGAACAAACGAGAAACACAACTATGTTTAGCGGGTGTAGACTCTAAAGAAACAGAATATTGACTTCTTTTGTGCCCAGAGAACTAAGCAGTTCTCTCAGTTTACAATCATTACAGAGTGCATGGCTGGAAAATGGTTTTTAGTCTTATTGATATTTTTTGTCTTTATTACATTGAGAATAGGAACAAAATGCTTGCAATTTTCACAGTATTTGATGCTTAGAGTATCTATATTATGATGAATATAGGTTTTCATTGGATTAGTGGGACTGTCATGCACCATCACTGAAATAACTTGTTTTAGATGTGATGTTTTGTTATTCGGTCCTTAAAGAAAATCAATGTAGAATATTTTTTTAAGTTTTAAAAAAAAAGGCATACTCTTCATAAATTCCTAAGGAGCCCAGAGCAACACTGACAAGGGAAAATAAATAGGACAAAAAACTTATTAGCCAGACTAAGTTCCAGTGACCTCCTCTGGAACCCTGAGATGCAGTAATTTTTCAAATGTTTAACTTATTGCCATCCAAGGAGATGGCAGTAAATTCAGGCCACTGCATGGAGTTTGAAGTGCAAACAGGTCACAGGAGCTGAGCTCCAGCAATTCAGAAGAAGGAGAAAAACGCAAACAAGCAAACAAAAGGCATACACGAAGCACCTTAGCACAAGAAAGGCCTTCTTTGTATGAATGGGGCCCAATCTTACAGAATCAGCAAAATCCAAAATAAAGGAATTCAAGGAGTAGTAAGTTAAGTGTATGTAAAAATTACACCTTGAATTTCCTAAATGTAAGATCCCACAGAACCACGCTAGGGCTATCACCAGTTTCTATTGTCATTTGAATAGTCTGCTCCCATAGGACTCCTGTGGGACCCAAAATTAAAGTAGCAATTTGTTGGTTCCACACATCTATACATTTTGATACACAAATGGTATCCAGTGACGATTGCATATCAGTTCATTAAACAGTTTGGAGAGAGAAGAGTAAAAATAAAAACCTACCAATTTATTCAACATCTACAGATGGATTAAGTGCCTCCTGCATACCAGGAACTGGACTGAAGGGCTTGGGATGAAATAATGGACAAGAAGCAGTCTAATGGTCTAGGTTAAGGGGACTAATATGTTTAACTCTGCGATAAGGGCTACAAGAAGGGCACACGCAAGTATTTTTGTAGATTTGGTAGGGCATGGCAGGAACACCTATCTAGCCTTGGGGTGTCATGTCTGTCATATCAAGGAAGGATGGTCAAGGAGACCTGACTTCTACAAAGAGTCCCAGAGGGGAGGAACTGCTGAGATGGGGACAGTGAAGGGGAGATAACAAAACACAGAGAAGAGAGCTTGACTCACCTAAGGGACTGCTTGGCACTTCTTTCCATAATGGACATCTAGAATTCATGGGAGAGGTTGGAGAAGAGGGATGCTATAGGGATAAGGAAGAGCCAGATCACATGGGGAAGGCAGCATTTATACTATTCCTAGGGACAAGTGCAGATTAGAGAGAAATTCAAAGAATGAGAAAAGTATTACAAGATATAAAGGAACCATCATAGGTTAATGGAAATTTATTGGTAACAACCGATTAAGCTTTTAGAAATGCGATTTCTTATGAATAGATAATTTACAAAATATAATAATCTTACAAAATGTAATTTCTCATAAATAGTAGGTAAAACATGATTATACTTTCAGAGTGGGTACTTACTGTTTTACTGTATTTGTTTTGTGGTTTATTTTCATATACTACCTGTCACTACTGATTCTTGGAGTGTTACGGTTGCGGTACTTAACTGACTATTGGATACAACAAGGTAGGTTTGATGTTCATGTGGGTTCCATAGTTTGGATCTTTTTCCACAGACTGAGTGCTTAACCCAAGTCCTGCAAAGACATGTTATCCGTCAATGTGGACCCAGCAAGAATGCTAATGGGGCAGTACAACTCCATTATCACTGTAAAAAATCTCAATGTTAACTTGACCAGAAGTCTTACTTTTCTCAACGAAGTGTGGGTTAATACATGAGCAGTTAAAAACAATCATACTATATCAACATATAAATGAGCTATATACCAAAGTTACATGTGTAAATCAGTTGCTTCAAACAGAAATAATTTCCCCCAGAAGCAATGTTACCCTTGGTGGTTTGGTTCCCTGACTAGCTCACAAACCCAGGACTGAGTCTGAATCCTGGCACAGCAAACAATAAAGGCTTCCAGAATTATATTTCTAGGAACAGCAGGAAATCTCATGCTTTCTCACACTGACCTGAGAGCACAGCGGCGGGGAACTGGAAGCATCTGCATGGCCTTCCCTTCTTCTCACAGACTTTTCTCTCCCCTTCCTATTCTCCATCCTACTGCTTCAGGCTCTCCCCTCAGAAAGTGAACTGTGGCAGGGTAAAGTAGAAATAGGATTAGGGGGAACCTGGCAACAACTGAGGAGTGGTGAGGGTTGTGCTCACGCAGCAGTGGGATCTGTGGCAGTGAGAGGAAATGCGACTGTCCAGGCACAGAAGGAGCACCCCAGACGGGTGACCATGTCACAGGGGAGGGCAAGGGGACGGTGTCTATATTTGGGGTATTATTCCTGTAACAGAAAGGCATAGGTTGTCCTTTAAGCATGCACATAAAGATCTTCTGGTTTAATAGGAATTCAATAACTTACAGGTCAAAAAAAAAAAATACTCCCCCTGACATCTTCAAAGTCATTCAGAAAAAAAAAAATTAAAAACAATTCACTTCATAAAGACTTGCCTAACTGGCAAGTTTTCCTGCATATAAATTCCATGAAGAAAGCCTATGCTGCCCCTCATTAGCAGGCATGTACAATTTATAACAAAGCACTTTCCACAAGGTAAGCCTTCCCTAAGACAGGTCAGGAAAATAATTCTTCTGCCTGAGATCATCCTTTATTTACTGCCGTCTCCAATACTCAGTCACACTTACTGTGTGCACTGGGCCTGCTTCTGAGCCCGACGTGAGTGTTCTCTCCTTTATCCATCGCAGCATTCCCAACTAGGTAGCTGATTCCGATTCCCTATTTCCCAGAAAAAACCTTTGAACCCATAAACTCTGGCTCTCGAGTCTGCCCTCTCAATTGTTATAATAGGTAAAAAAATGAATTAAGGAAGAAAGAAAAGGCTGAAAACCAATTTCTTATTCTGAACAAAAAAGCCGCAAGAAATGTCTTCTTACATTAGCCCCAAAGTCGATTTAGCAAGGAAAAGCTGCAGGTAATGCCACTGCTATTTCAAAGGCAGAAAATCAACAGGTAAGGGCACAGCTTCTGAAGGCAGATTGTGTGGGTTTGAATCCCAATCCTGCCTCTTACCATCTGTAAGATATTTAATCTCTCGGCATCAGTTTCCCCATGTGTAAAATGGGTTGCCTGTAAATGAGTGTCTGGCACATACTATGTGTTCCATATGTATTAACACTGTGATATGGACTGAACTGTGTGCCCCAAACCTCCAAGATTTCATGTTGAAACCCTGACCCCACACTCCTGAATGATGACTGTATTTGGAGACAGGACCTTTAGGAAGGTAATTAAAGTTAATTGAGAGCATAAGGATGGGGTCCAATCCAAAAGCCTGGTGTCATTATAAAAAGACAGAGAAACAGTAGAGAGAACATTTTCTCTCTCCCTCTCCCCAAGTGTGCACAGAGAAGAGGCCATGTGAGACACAGGAAGAAGGGGGCCTTCTCCAAGCCAGGAACAGAGGCCTCACTGAAAACCAACCCTGACTAGCACATGCTGTGCTGATTGTGATTATACCAGGTTTTCTCCACTCAAGTCTGTGTTGATGATTTCACAATGTCCCAAGCACGTTCTAGACTTAACTGCCTCCCTTGAACGAGGAGCTCACATATGAAGCCGCTGTGAGACAGATCAGATTGCCAAGCCAGTTACAATTCTTCCACTGCCAGATCAGTTCAGCATAAAAAATAGTTTGTGGCATAGATATCTTCTTGCTGAATCCAAATTAAAGGAAAACACCACAACAAGTAAATAGAACAGAAACTTTAAAGGGACAAGCAGTCTTTTGAAAGTGAAAAAGAATCACAAATCTGGAATACCACCCTTCCCCTTGTCAGATGTAATTTGAACTAACCAGCTTTTAATGAAGGTCCAATATTACTAGTAACCAAGAGTATAAAAATAAACAAATGAAAACACTGTAACAGAAATATCCATATTTAATACAAGAGAGAAAAGAAATTGTAAAAAGGGATAAATAATGCATTGCTTAATTGGAAAGATATGATAGACACATTTCTTGCACTTTAGTTGCACTGAATCTCCTTTTCATACAGTTGATTTTAAATATTTGATTAAAAAAGTACGGATGACTGGTGTGGCTTTATTCAAGCAGATAAACAACCAGGAGTGCCTTAATATATATTTAGCAAACAGTATCATTTTAACAAGGAATGAAACTCGTAAGTGATTTACTAATATGAAAAACATTCTCTCATGCATATGCAGTGTGGAAGACAGCTATTTCAAACAAAGGGAAAGTCACAGCTGTAGCATGCCAGAGAACCAGAAGATTCTTAGATAATTAGGCTGATCAACATTCTGGCTTAACAAAACCAGTGACATTACACTCTCCATACCAGAGTCTAACACGCTCTTGGCTCACAAAATTCGTGACTTCAGTTGTTTTACATAAAAGATTTAATTTTCATTGTTTCTCATCAAGCAAACTTTTAACAGCATTATTAGCCTAGAAACTCATAGAATTAGAAAACGGATAAATATTAAGAGCAGAGTCTGGTAATCAAAGCTGGAAAAAATTATTAGTACTTAGTAAGAGATATGAAATGGCACAATTCATAATGCCACAATAAAAACCACAAAAACATTCTATTAAGCACTTTGATTCACCGAAGAAGACTCATACTAAAAAACACATTAACAAAAAAGAGAGAGTAAATACTAGATTCAGGATAGGTGTATCACTATGTATACCTACTGACCTCACTACAGGACTAAACATTTAAAAAAAAAAAACATCTTTTTTTCAAACCAGTAAATCATTAATAACCACAGTGATTCACATTTCTGAGAAAAATAAAATTATATTTAATTTTTTAGTGGAAAGCAATTGTTGCCACTGAGGGCTCAATTTTTATCAACAACTTTAATTAATGTTTTAATCTGAAAAATAATTTTAAAGTTAGCTTTGTTCTGTGATGCAATTATATAAATACACTAAATTGAAGAATTCAGCTTTTGCAGTATAAATGAGTAGGCAAAAAGACCCGAGTCTCTAGAATAGATGTTCACATGTTTACTTTTATTCAAAATTTTTAATAGAATTAAATTGGGCATTAAGTTTCTATTTACCAGTATTGTGATACTTATTTATACTATATGCAATGGTTTAAAAAAGTCACTGATGTGCTCTAATGCATTCCCAAGAGTCTAGGATTGAGTTCCAAGGCAGATTAAAGTTCTGGTCACTACATTGCCCTTGAAGGTAAGCATGCACAAAAAATGGGAATTATGGGGCTGATATCCATAAATTAGCTGTTCACATGTTATTACATGCAAACAAAGCATTGTAGTTACACATTACTAAAATCCACTCTTCCAATGAGAGAGAACACCTTGAAGCACTGCCTCCTCCAAAGGGGATGTGACCTGTTCTCTGAACAACGTGATGTGCTAAGAACAGGACAAATACGGCAGATACCCACTTTCCATGTCAATGTTCACCCCATTCAGACTATAATCCTTGTTGAGCATCATATTTAAAAGTGCAGTGATATATCTTTTTTTCTCTTTCTGAATCAGATGGAATTTTTCTGAATAGGAAAGAAAAAATTATTATTTACTCAACTCCCATCTTTGAAGAGCTATGATTTTAAGAATCCACCAATGACATTTTTCAAAGTCAATATTGTCTGTGTATGTACATAGACACATATAAGCCCCCAAATTCAGCTATCTTCCACGTAGATAATGAAGCTTCTATGTCCTATAAAGTCACTATACCAAATAGAAGCCAATAATTACTGTAGACTTGTATTAGGATGGTTCTAAACATTGTTGGAGGTAAAAAGATGATTTGTGGGAAAGTTCTGTAACAAATATACAGAACTGGCAAAGATAAATAAATAAAATGGAGGAGGGATTATAGAACACATTATTTATAAATGTATTTAGAATGCATTTATATTATATATAAATTATATTAAAATCTTAGTTTCATACAAGCTTTCTTTCTTTCTAGATGATAACCATGATTTGCCCATAACTCTAAGAGGCTAGAATACTTTAAAAATAAAATTCTATAATTTTAGATAATAACTAGTACTACTAAGGTTTCTATAGTTACCCAGGAAAGGGTCATGACTGTCTGAAACACATACACTCTCTCTGATAATTAACCACATCATGATAGACTGACAACACTTAATGATTAATTAGGCTAAGAACTCAAATCCTTAGCAGGAGGTAAAAGCAAAGAATTTCATGATGTACTGAACACCTCCCGGAGAGACACAGAATACAAATAGAGCTAAGTTTTAAAATTCAGGTTTGCAAATTCAGTATTACTAATATAAATGTCTCCTAGGGAGTCTCACAGTAGAAGAAATTAGGAATCTTCTGCTTGCCCAATACAGCCATATAATCACAATGAAGCTTTTGCAAAATAGCTCAACTGAATCTATTCAATGCTGCCTTATTATACAAAATTCACCATTCTCCTCTCCACTTTTCAATGAAAGACAATTAATAGTTTCTTTAAAGAGCAAGCTAGGTAAGTCTTCTGCATGCCAGAACTTACTTTGTTCAGAGTTTTACAGTTCACAAAACATCTTTACATACTTTGTGATATCTGATTTCATTGGGTAAGTGGCTGAGCCCAGGTTTTGGAGTTAGATCAGTATGGCCTTGAATACCCCCTACCCTATCACTTATTAGCCAAGCCACACTGGGATTGCTTAATAGGGCATGTCTACTGTGATATAACCCTGATTTACCAATGTAGTGATTGGTAAGGGGAAAAAGGTAAAGAATACCAAACAGGTTAAGTCTTCAATTCTCTAAATTTCTGACCTGTACTCTCCTAAATATTTAGACTGTCAACTAAAACATAACCTACCATTATATCCTCTGACTGACAGATGTAAGAAATGACTACTTATTAGACAGTCTAAATATTTTACTAAAATTAAATATTCTGAATGAACCAAATGGCTAATCCCTACCAGTTCTGTTAAAGCCATTATTCATTTACCAAGAATATATATTAAATAGCTGCCATGGACCAGGGTACTGCATGGGGGATTTAGCAGTTAAAAAACAACAGAACAACTCTCTGCTCTCATGAAGCCTATTTCACTAAAACAATTGTATAAGGAGGGTGAAGTATAGAAGGAAGTGGACAAGCCTAGTTAAGGGAGGCAAATATGAGAAAAAAAAGTCAGAGACCTAAGGGAGAGAGTTGGTGCAGTGATGAGGACAAACTAAAGCGAACCAAGCAGGGGAAATCATGTGTCAAAGAAGCAAGTCTGAAGAGAGCCTGACACCTTGAAAGATGGACAGAATGATTGCAGCCACATGGACACAGTAAAATGGTATGAAATGAGGCTGGAATGATAGGCAGGGCTCAAAATATAAAGTTTTGTCAGTCATGTTAAAGATGCTGGTCTGTATCATCTTAAGAGCAGTAAGAAATCATGCAAGAGTGTTAAATAAAGAGTAACCTGATCAGAAGTGCATGTTTAAAGGATCACTGTGACTGTCCTAGGAAAATGGGTGGAAAAGAGGAAACAGCAGATATGAGGGCACCAACTGAGGGGCAGCAGGGCAGGCGGGAGGCAGCAGCTTGGACTAGAGTGACAGAAGTGAAGACAGTAAGAAGGATTTGCTGAGCACTTTGGAACTAAAACACCAGGACTTGGCACACCCTGCTGCCAAGAGAAGACGCTTTAGCTAGTTCCACTTTGGTAGCTGCTGTTTACTCAATCCCACTAGAAATTTCAGACTTGCTCAACACTGCACTTTACTACTATCATCCAAGTTCAACCATCTGGCAAAATGTACAAATTCTACCCAAATTTGTGTCTCGGGTTAACCACCCCTCTCCATTTTCACCGTCACTGCCTCGGTTCAGGCTCTTATTAGAATTTGTCCTAATGTTCTACATCCCCACCATCTCTCTCAATTCTAACACAACCTCCACCTCTCAGCCAGTGCTTGGTATACCAAGCCTAGTCAAGGTATCAAGGAAGGCATCTATGAGGAAAAAAATAATCAGAGATGAAGGAGTTGGCCCAGTGAAGAGGACAAGCTAAAGCTTAACTAGCAGGGAAAATCATGTGCAAAAGAAGCACGTCTGAAGAGAGCTTGACACTTTGAAAGACAGACAGGATGGTTGTAGCCACATGAACATAGAGCATTTCTAAAACACACAGGTGACTGTGTCATTTCCCTGCTTCAAAATGCTCAATGGCTCTTAGTCATCCACAGAATTACCAGACAGTAACATCTGACTCTGCAGGAAACACTTTACAAAACTCTGTATTTTAATAAAACCACAAGATATAAAATGTATAGAATGACAATCTCAAAGGTATAGAATAAGACGTGGATTTAGCCACCTTCTTTTAATTTCATATAAACCTTTCTGTTTCCTTTCATTACCCTGTTTTCCACCACCCTCATCCCTTAAACACACATGTGCACTAGAAAGAGTGCTGACCTGAAATCAGAAAGCCTGGGTACTAACCAAATGGTACAATGCCTTCAAATGTTCAAATGAGTTCTAGCTCCAAAAGAGAAAAAAAAAAGTTTCTATTCTTATTTCAAATGCTTTCTAACCATCAAAATTATTGGATCATTACTAGCAAACTGAATATTCTGTGCAACTTGTTTACACATGTCATTCTGAACTTTGATTCTTCTAAGCCTTCATGAATCTACAAGTCAACTTTCTATATAACAGGAATGAATATATTAGTAGGTTTATTTATCATCACCACGCGGCAAAGCTGCTGCCAAGGTACATCATGAAAGGATTGGATGTAAACCTTTGGCTTCCTTCTCATTCTCATGGGGGCATTATTTTCTACTCACTTCCCTTCTCCATGTCACACACCAATTCCCACTTTACTCACCCCCATTACACCTTTCTGCTTCTTGAGATCTCTGGTCCACAGCCTATGCATAATTTAAAATTAACATAATCTTCCTCTCCTGGGCTTGAAATTTCCCTTCTTAGGAGAAGAACAGAGAAGAGGCATCACTTTCCTTGACTGCATCCTCTAAATCTCCCAAATGCTCTCTGGTGCCTTTGATTCCACTTGGATCCCTACCATGGTGGCTCTGAGGTTTGGCTGTGCAGGCCAAAAGCAATGGTTAGCAAACTTTCTTCTTCCTGAACTCTAACTATAGAATGGTAGCCAAGGTTTATTATATAAAAGGCAGTTTCACAATTATGTTCTATCAAGGGAGAAAAAAAAATGTACTTGGAAAAGGGAATCAGAAATATTGCATAAAATTCTGCTTTTGAGAGGTGGCCACTTGCCTACTTAAGATCTAACATAATGAAATATTACTACTGGCAACCAGAGACTACCACAAAAATGATAAAGATATTCTATCCCTAGTAGCAATCTGTTCTGTACTCATATGGTAACCTAAATAGAAACTATTTGCTTACCTCACCTCTGAGGCTAACAGGTTCACCCAGACTCTATTTTCAATGAATCACTTTTGTATTAAAGATCTTATTCAATTAAAGCTTGTCATCCTCTCAAATGCTTGCAAGCTCTCAGGGCTTCCAACTCCCCTTCTACTCACTCATGCCAGTCCCAAAGAAAGAAAACATACCAACAATTATAACTGCTACCTGAAGAGTATTATTTCAGCATTTCAGCAAAACTTCTCAGGAGATTATTTCATTCAATAATACTCTTACAGAAAAGGTCAAATAATAATAAAATTTTGTGTTAGAAGTTCATCAGACCAAGTATTCGGTTATTGGCAGCTTTTTCTAGCTAGCAAAAGCACAGAAATTCCGGAGTTTCTGCCAACAAAACAAGGCAAAGAAAAGTAAACTTCTATTATAAGAGTTAAACATGGCAATATTCCTTAACTCCAGCATTCAGGCTTATAGAAAATATGCTCTCACAAAATATTTCCCAAGAGAAGGGGAGGTATGTGCAAGCCAAAAAGATTTAAATAGCATGAATTAGTCTTACTGATTTAACCACGTTGTTTATTTGATTTCTCTATTCAGAGGGCAAGGAGCTAACAGAGACTACACACACTGAAGGCACGTGCCAGAAACTGAAGCCCTAAGAAATAACCAGAAGAGACAGCTGAGTCAGCGGAATTACTCTCTGGGGCTTTAGGTGGGGGTGGTGGAAAAAAGGGTTACACACGCCGAGGTTATTGCTCTCTTATGATGGAGAGAACAGAACCGCCATCATTAACTTCAGCCAAGTCGCAGAAGTTTCCTTGGGTTGAGATCTTGGGTTTGCATTAAGAGTTCCAGAAATCAAGCCCTGACCCCACCACCTCCATCTGCATGACCAAGGAGAAGTCACTTTTTCCTTTCCTCAACTCAAAATAAGGATGATAAGACACATTCCATAAATGTTTGGGGGATTAAGAGATAACATTATGTGAAGTTCCAGGATAGTCTCTGCCAAATGAGTACTCAATTGTTGTTATTCTCATTATTAGCTATATCTATGATCAATACCTAATATAACAAACTTCACTGAAAAAGAGGAAAATTGTGTAAAACTGCTCAAGGTAATTGCTTAAACTTTGGGTAGCCAAAAAATACTTTTATGCAATATATACTCATCTCCTGACAGCTCATATATGAGAGTTTTCTTATTAGTGTTTAGCAATTAAATTGCTTTAACCACTGGGTTTTTAAGTTATCCAACCATATAATCCTCATGAAACATAATTAAGGAGATTTGAGAACCTCGGGGTTATTATGATCCAGAAATTCAGGTAATAAGCATTTCCATTGACAATATAAGAAAGGAAATTAAACATTCTTAGGTTTTTAGAGAACATTCAGTAAAATATATCTTTCTAAAAAATTATTGTAAGTTGAAAGAGTTACATTTTGGGAAATGTAGAGAAATGCCATGATTTCTTACTGGGAGAATTAGGTACACTTTTTGCCCTAACTCTCAACTGTAAGTAACTGAAGAGTAATACTGAAGTAAATACAAGAAGATGAAAGATATACCAGGGAATTCTGACTCTAGGTGGACTTTAGAAACATACAACTTGATATGATGGTAAAATTTTCACAGTAGGGTTTTTGCAAAGGTATTTTTACTATTTTCCAGGTTACAAACCAAAAAACATTTTTCTAAAAGGTGATTCTAAGAGAAGCAATCAAAAAGTAGGACAGACAACATTTAAGCACAAGTGGGAAAGAAAAGTCTCAGGACAGATGTTTGAGTTAGCAAAGGGTCTAAAAGGCTTTATAATAACCAATATTTGCTGAGCCTGAACTGTACCCTCTACTTGTATCCCCAAACGGCTTTTCATCTATTTGAAAATGTGATTTCTATGCCTACACAAGCTTAGTTGTTTTTTTTAATATTCAGTTTTTAAACAATTATATCAACTATTATGTGCCACAAATAGATACTGATATTTTGAGGATGACAAAAAATAAAAACACTTCCCCATCTTCACAGGGCTTGGACTTTAATGGAGGGAAGAGGACAGACAAATATGTAATACCAGTGAGTAGTAAGGGCAGTGAAGAAAAACAAAGCAAGATAATAAAGAAGGGCAGGTGCTGTTTGGGAAATGGTAGGAAAGGAAGGCTTCTCTGAGGACAGGGCAACTTCACTCGTTTGGATAGTTTATGTACCACTACATCCCCACCCCACCCAATTCCTGTGTTGAAACCTAAAACTCAGTGTGATGGGATCAGGGGGTGGGGCCTTTGTGAGTTAAATGGATTAGTGCCCTTATAAAAGAGGCCCAAAGGGTCCCCTTTTCCCTTCCACCTTGTGAGGTACACAGAGAACCAGAAAGTGGGCTCTTACCACATAGCGAATCTGCCAGCATCTTGATCTTGGACTCCTGAGCCTCCAGAACTCTGAGATATAAATTACTGTTATTTATTTGCCACCCAGTATATAATATTTTTGTTAGAGCAGCCCAGATGGACTAAGCATGTGAGTAGAAATCAGAATGAGAACAGGCAGCCATTAAGTATTTGAAAGGAGAAGCTTCCAGGCCTAGGAAACAGAAGGTACAACAGTTCCTATTTGGGAAACTATAAATTCAACATATAGCACTGAAGCTAGTGGGGCTGGAGGCTAGTGAGGAAGTAAAAAGGGGTGGAAAACCAGGCCAGGGCATCAGGCAGGAGCCACCAACTGATGAACACTGTGGATTTTACTCTAAGATGCAAAACCACTCAACAGCTCTGAGCAGGAGGCGGAGTCAGGAGGAACTTTTACAAGTTCATTCTGGCAGGGAATGTAGGGACACAGAGGGAAGGGGGAAGTAAGTGTACAAGGAGAAGCAAGGAGGAGGTTAGAAGGCTCCTGAGAGAGACCAAGGCAGCTTGTACTTCCATCCAAGCAAGAGCAGAGGCTACAAGAAATACTTGACTTCTGGACATATTTCAAAGGTAAAGTCATCTTTATATTTCTCTGGTAAAGTCAAACACATTTGACACTGGAACAATGTGGGGATTAGGTGCACTGCCTCCCACCCCATACCCCCTGCACAATCGAAAGTCTGTGTATAACTTTTGACTTCCCAAAAACTTAACAACTAATAGCCTACCATTGACCGGAAGCCTTACTGATAGCATAAAGTCAGTTAATACATATTTTGTATGTTACATGGATTATATACTGTGTCCTTACAACAAAGTAAGCAACAGAAAAAAATTCTTTCAAATCATTACACGTCTCCAAAAAATTTCCCAAAATAGTGATTGAAAAAAAATCCATGTATAAGTAGACCCACATTATTTAAGGGTCAATTGTCTTCCATGCGACTTCATTAAAAAGAAAGCCATCTTTTACCAATTTGTTTCAGGCTTTTTAAAAAACATATCATTGATAAATCTATTTCTACCAATTATACCAAATTCTCCGAGACAGGAAAATTAATCTTAAGATTAATGTAAGGTATATGTCAAGTCAAAATAATAACATCTCCTTCTTCCATGAAGCATCCAAGGTAAGGCAGAAAGTTGAGAAGGAACAGAAGTTGGCTTTGAACATAATTTGAAGATGTCTTTCTTCCAAGTAGGCCAAATGACACATATGCCCATTTATTTTTCACAACAACCTCTAGAGATAGCTAGAACACATGTTGTTTTATGAAAAGCAGACAAAATACAATTTTCCATTTGTTGCCTTTCAAAGGGAATACTCAAATTTACCATTCACATCTCTAAAATCCAGTATTATTGTAATTTTATGGAGAAACTGAAGTTTCCATAATTTACACTGAATTTTTCTATTTTTTTTTACATTAAATCCTATCTGTCTCTGTTTTCTTACAAATGTGCTTGTCAATGGTTCCCTTATGAAAATGCAAACTGTAAACGGTATAAACTTCCTTTATATTAAACTTGAGTGGCTGCTGGAGAATCAAACCAAATGAAAACTAAAATGCAATATTCCTATTAAAACCACAAGGCTTAATACCACAAATAGTTAATTATTCCTCAGAATCTTAACCCATTGGGATCAACTGTAGTTGTGCTTGTCTGTCAATTAGACTTTTTCCACCACTGACTTTCCATCTCTGCTAGGACTAAGCAAATAACAGTAAATTGGTTACTGTGGTTACAATGCTTGATCTACAGAATAAGAAAACCTTAACTCCTTCAGCTCTGACTATAATGAACAGAAGGTAAATAACATATGCTATGTCCTCTTGCCTTGGGAAATGTCACTACATGGGTAAACATCTCATTTGGTGAAATTCAGAAAGTTATATGTAAACAATACTATTGTAAATAACAATGATGCCAAGGCTTATTTAGAAATAGCCTAATCTCCATATTCAATATGGAGTCGTTAAAAAGAAAGTCACTTTTATTAATTTGTTTTGTTCGGGCAAAGACAAGTTAAAATAAGCATAAATTGTAGTAAGGAATTCTCAGGATTTGAAACAATTTAAGTTACTTTATGAAAAGTCAAATGTAGAAAAAGAATACAACATAAAATTATTTTTGTCTATCACACTTAAATTACAAGTCTTGCACAATGAGCATGTACTATATTATGTGGTCAATAGACTTTTAAAGTCTCCCTCTATAAGTCATACACACACAATATCGCTGTTCTTACACGCAAGTATCAGTGCCATAAAAACGCAACAAAATATAATCATGAAACCCATAGCTGTGAATGGATGTATTTTTAAAGACATTCAGAAAAAACGTTTCTTTAAATCAAACACAGCGATTTTAAATGATTCCCTGACAAACTATAATTAACCACTGAGACATGGTATTGTACAGTACAATTCTCTTATTATTCTCAGAGGGCCAGAGCTTCCTGACAGCAGAGTTGGAGAAGCCATCTCTGGGTGTCTGTAAGCACCACACCTCATCAGCCCCAGAGCAGCTTAATTCACAGGGACTGTAAGGGTGCTACCCAACACATGCTTACACACATACACACTCCAACTGAGGAACTCAAGACAAAAGACAAAAAATGGAACCCGTTTTGAAATCGAAGGGGGAAAAAAATCTATAAATTACTATAATTACTTTAATAGCCATTTCAGAAAGGATACTAACAAAGGCCTGGTTTCCTCATGCACGCACACATGCCTGCTCCCATTCTTAAGAGGGCCTGGGCTATTCTTATCTACAATTCTTACCTAACACCAGCGATTTGCTAAACAATGAGCCTAATTTATATCATTTCAATTCTGGTCTGATTGGACGTTTTTCCTTCTCTCAACAGAAACATGACAATCTGCAAGTTATTTGTTAGGAAAAGCAGAGCTCGGGCTGCTGTTTGCCAGAATGGCACAAGAGATTAAAATTTTTCTAAACACATCTTGGTCAATGACAAAACAGCTACAGAGGCCCCTGAAAGGACTTAAGTGCCTGTCAGGTGTTAATGGAGGTGGAAGGTGGGAGAGAGATGAGTAGCTGGGTCGGGTTGGGGGAAGTGAGGTGGTTTTAGGTGGTGCCAGGAGTGTGAGCAATGGATCTGTTCCTTCAAAGGGGCCAAAATAAAAATCTCATATGTACCTCTCAAAACATTTCATGCCTGATGCATAGCAGATTTGCAAAAAATATTTGTTGGCTGAGACTTAACCTGGTACATTCTCAAAGCATATAGACACATTGTTTTAAAAATATCAGAAAGCAGAATACTCCATTCCAGACTCTCCTACAGGAATATTATCACTAAACTAATTTCAAAACCAACTCCGCAAATCATTTACTTCAATCAATCCCTTATTGTAACCTCATAATATACCATTTTACAAAAGGGCACCTTTCTGCTTCATAAGCTTTATAGGTAAATTAGTTTCCTCATTTTTCATTTTAGATCCTTTTGGCTTTGATTTTAAAGGCATTCATAGCTGCATTTCACTTTTCCTATTTTGATGAATAAAAACAAAATTTTACCAGTACAGGAGCTATTCTGCCCTAGATTAGTCAAAGGCATTACAATGTTGACAGTGCATAGAGCATGAAACAAAGTCTAACAACAATAACACATTAGGAGTGTAGCACATTAATATTTTTAATGGTGCAATTTAAAAAAATATGAAGGAACATGTAATAATGGTTATTTTGGGTAGTGAGCAGAAGTCGGGGAAGGAGATTCCAAGGGACTTTGTTATTTATATCATGTACTTCAATAATATTTGATTTTTCTATAATGGGTAGTTATGGTTTTGTAATTAGAATATTAAGTATTCTTTAAAACATGTACTATTTAAAACACATAACACAGTCATGGAGCTTCAGAAGAGAGCATCTAAGGACTGCCAAGCATTGATCACATAAAGCAGAACTTTCATCTGTGTTTCATGGTCCTATTAAACTATTATTTGATAGGTTCTTCTGGCTATTATACAAAATAAAATACATGGGAAAATGGTAGAAGTTAAAGCACAAAACAAATATAACTATCAAGTTTTTAAGGAAAGAAAACCACAACAAACTAGCAGAGAGACTAGAATGCTGTAATTTATTCATTTTTAAAACATGCCGAGTAGTACAGGAAACCATTAATATTAACTGCTTCCGTCATAACCATTTGTTGGCAATACCAATTGCACTAGCTTAGACAAGTTCAATGGGCTCTAAATTGCTTAAATTACACTTGGTTTCATACTCCAGCACATCAAGTACCACTAAATATTTCAACTGTCCTTGTCAAGTGTCTTCTAAGGCAGGGCCTACAGGTGTTGGGAAGATTCAGGGTCATTTCCTCCATTAATCGTTTGTAGCCTCAGGGCACCTGACAAATGTTCCACTTCCATTTCCCACAGGCCCTTAAACAGAGGAAGATGAAATGGTGCATCTTCCAGGCTTTTTACTTTGAATTGCATAGCAGAGTAAGAGAGAAGAAATAGCACAACTGAAAGATTTTTGCAATTATTAATGCTCTGGACCATTTGGAAGAAAGTCATAGAATGCAATTCCCTCAGTTTACAATCAGGGAACATGGATACAGAGGGTTCGTGGTCACGCAGCTGGCAAGAGGCTAGATGAAGATCAGAACTCAGGTTTCTTCAGTCCAAGGAAAAATGACCCATTACCCTGATATTACTGCAACAAGATTCAACAGACCAAAGGTTCTCCCATTGTAGAAAGTATCACAATGCCCTCCCTGCAAATCTTGTTGAACCTGAGTGCAGGTCTTTAATGCAGTTTCTGATTCAGTAGGTCTTGGATGGGGCTGGGGTTTTTGTGGGTTTTTTTGTCCCCAAACAAGTTCTCAGGTGACACTGATGCTGCTCTGGTGACAATCTGAGAACCCACTGCACAATCACCATCCACCCAGAAGAGATTTCCTTACCTCTATTCTACCCTAAAGTCAGGCCAGTTAAATACCATAGAGTAGGTTCTACCCCCAGTTAATCAAAACCCAGTTTGCCCTCAAAAAAAAAAAAAAAACCGCTGGTTGGTGGTGAATCTCTGTTTAACTTTCTCTCTGTACCCCAGAAAATGAACCAGACAGCCTTTAAATCCATTCTTCCTCCCCCCACAAATCCCACTGGAATAGTAACTAGAATTACATAAAATGTAACAGTTCTATCTAAATTAATTAAAACAAAAACATTGTCAAAAAACTTAGGTGATCCTAGAAGCTAGGTTGGTAATATAAATGAGTGAAGCAAGCCAGTGTTACCTGAGAGAAGATGCAGTTAACTATGGCAGCTGCAGAATGTTTGATCCATACAAATACATTTCATATTTAAATAAAAAATTTTCTCCCCTGTTCCCATACCCTGCATGCCAAATTCAGCCTGCAGGTCAGACAGCCAACTTGCCCAGGTGTTTAAATTGTTACAAAATTCAGTATTAGTATCCAGGTATGTGATATATCCCTTCATTTGTTCAAGGTTTTAAAAAATTCTTATAAAAGCTATATCAACTGTGAAGAAATCTTCCCACAGAAAAGAAACTTGGTCTCCAGAAAAGTAAACATCTTAAGTACAGACCAAATATTCATTTCCTAAGTATTATGTAGATTGAGAAATTCATTCTATCCTGTAACTATGGAAGGAAAGCTTATCTAATCAACAACCAATACACATTATCTTTTCACATTAAAAGTACATACATACTGAACACAAATGAATGGCCTGGTGCATATAATTACGTATTTTCAACAATTCTATGAGATTCAATATTTAAGCAGGAATACTATTCCTTGAAAGTGCTCCAAATATTCTTCAGAGCTCACTATCTGGCATTATGTGCACATGAAATAACTTTTAAGAAAAATCTCAGCCTATGCATCAATCAGTAATTTCTTACTATTGATAGTAAAAATGTACTATTTATCTCCTTTTAAAAAGTGTTCATGAAGTCCTCAAATCCTTTTAAAATCAATTTTATTTTCTGTATGATGCAACTTTTTCTGTTTACTGGAAACTACTGTAACATCTGTTGGGCAAAAAATAACTCCTATATTTTGAAAAGCGCTAACTCTTTTACTAGTCTAACCAGGAACCTAATTTATCCATGCAGAGTTGCTTATGTTTCAGATCTGGAAAATGCTCTTAACATGACATATTCAGATAAACGTAAACCTTTAATCTAAGTTAAAACAACAAACACACAAAGCAAATTCAATTTGTATATAGTAACTTTACAGAGGAAATCCGTGGGTTCTCTTTTAGTTAGATCAGATTTAGCCGGATGGAACAGCCGAAGTGCTGTCAACACTGAAATGAGCTTTCCAATGCATGATGCTTCTGGTAGGTAGAGCCAAGAGAAGCATACTAGGTAGTAACCATACAGCTATGCTATAAGGTTGCACAAAATGACAGTCAAAGGCCAGTACAGGGATCCTAGTTGTCAGCTAAAGCAAGAGGAGTAGCTGACAGCTACGTTTCCTAATCAGCATTCTAAAGGAGGTATATAACATTAAAAACAACAAAAAGTGGGAAAAAGTCATTGCCTGATCTAAGACAACAAAAGAAAGAAATTAAAACCCCAATGCCCAGAGTGCTGTAACTGACATCTTAAAAAAAAAAAAAAATCAATAGACAGCTTATTCCTAACTCAACGCAAATAATATTTATCTACAGATGTATCAAGGCTCAATTTTAAGTTTACTTTAATCTTAAAATAAATTCTGCTTCATGAGTTTCTAGAAATTTATTTGATTTATAGCTTTAGAAAATTTTAATTTATAAATAAGCATTGTCTGAGAAAAGAAAAGATTGTGGGTTCAACAGCAAGATGAGACATTTTCCTCACATATTAGAAACAATGACAAAACCTATCCCAGGAGCACGAGAGTGCAAACAGCAGATGTTTGGAGCTGAAAGCCTGTGTCACGTAGATGTCATGACACCAGGGCAACATACACAATTTGTATAACTACACCATAGCTATACTTATGTCTCAAACATCACAAAATTTAAAACAAGACTTAAAGTTACTTATTTGTCCCATAAATACATATTTGACATGGTGCTTCATTAAAGCTGACATACGGTAAAATTCCTTGTCTTAAATATAAAAATCAGATGAATAATCAGTCTTAAGCCTTATAAACAAAGTTTTTTCATATTTTGATGTATCCCAACTAAGATAAAATAATCAAACATAATGGCAAAAATTACACTTTAAAGAAATTATTTAAAAATCTATGTTTTGTAGTTCTTACATAGAAATGCAAGCTCTCCTTATCGAAGAAAACCTATAGGATAATTTACTAACTGGACAAAAATAGCCAGCCCAGCACAACCACAAAATAGAATTCTCTTGAATTACATTCTCCAAAAGTCATACGACTTGAAGGACTGACACAGGGGCTTGATGTAATAGCTACTTCTGTTCTCAACACAGGTGGCTTTATCTTGGTGGCTCCTTCTTCGGCACAGAGACTGAGCAGCATGCCTTTGAGCAATTGTGCATTCTAATAAGGACCATAAAATGTGGTCATTCCCGTTTTTAGCTTCTGGAACTTCATGAAGCTCAAGTGACACACAAAGTTTACAGAGACAATGGAAGACTGAAATGAACTCTTTGGAGGTTTTATGTGTTGGCCAAAACTCAGTCCCATGAACATCATTCTTGGGCACAAAGTGATATGGACTTGCAGTCAAGGTTGCAGCCTAGCTTAATCCCTAACAAATCTGTCAGCAACGGCCAAGTCACTTCATTTGTTGGGGGCTTACTCTTGTCAGCCATCAAATGTGATAATAATATTTCAAGGGACTCTCATAAGCACTAAATAAAAGACAATCTGTAAAATACCAAGTACAAATACTGGAATGTGAAGATAGTCAAAAATTGGCAGTGATTTGGAGGCTTTTCTACAAAAGGTAGAAATTCTCTGAAGAGAATTAGGTACTTCTACACACAAAAAAGTGGACACTTCCATTTTCATGAGTCCATGTTAAACATGCAACTTCCCTTGCACCAATGGTGCATGGATCATGTATAAAGTGAAGACACTTTATATACTACTTTTCACCCATTAAAAGTAAGTAATTTCCTACTAACAAGATTTCTAAAAATAAATATTTCTAAAACCCTAAAGAACAGACAGATTGCCATACTTCCCATCACTCTCAAAAAATGGCAAGACATTTAATAGACAGATATGTTTAATAACGAACCAGGAAAATTGTATTTGCCTCAAAGTAAAAGGTTCAAAAATTTTTTAATTTCCTTATTAATAAAACAGTTTCAATATATTGGAAGAAAAACTAGAGAGGCTAAATATGAAATACAATTCATACAGTCATGATTTTTTAATCACAATATAATACTGCTCCTTGTCAGTTTTTCATTATATAAGCTATAATTTCTTTTGACTTTCTTAAATATTCCACTACGTGTCAGACTATCTTTTCGTGAGTCATTGACTCTATTGTTTGTATACATGAGGAAATCCCCATAAAATCCATACAAGCAAAGAAACTCTAATTACATTTGAAAAGGAAATACTACTTACACATTTATAGACTTTTCAAAAGTGCTACAATCCTAGGTGAAAATACCATACCAGCATCATACCTATTAGGAGATTTCTAGTACATTGTTTGGCTTTTTAAAATATATATATGTATATATCTGTAGAGACTGTCTGGCTACTTTTATTTCAGCATGAGATATGGTTTCAAAGGAGCACCATGTGTTTACATTACATAGGATTTTCATTAATTTTATCATTTACAAAGTAGAAATTTTCTAATCTGATCTTCAATTTAGTGAAGGCTATCACTCTAATATTTATAGGGCTTCTTACACGGGTACCAGAAGCCACTAATGTCTTTGTAGAGGATAAGCAGAGAACACAGATTATTGCAATAGTTCAGATAAGATAATAAGGGCCTAAACTAGAAAAATATTAAAAATTGGTTAAAATCCAGTGTAAATGAGGATGTGGGAAAGCAGGTATTTTATAAACATTGTGGGAATATAAAATTAGTAGCATCTCTTTGAAAGGAACACTGGCAATAGCTACCAAAATTTAAGTGCACACACTATCTAATCCAGCAAATCTCTGCTATTAATACATGCATCTACATGAATATATATGTTGGAATAACAGCCAGAAAGAATGTAAATGCTATTAAGGGGGGATAATTTAAATAAATTATGCTATAGCCATATAAGTAAATATTATGAAATAACAGAACTGTGAAAACATGGCAGAATCTCCAAGACACATTAATTTTTGTAAAAACTCAGAACATATTATGCTAATTCCATTGTTATATATTTTAGGAAATATATTTTTTGGTATATGACTAAAATTTATCTGGAAGAATATGCAAAAAAAAGCACTAACAATTTCCATTATGGAATTAAAGTGTGGATAAGCTATGAAAAGTGACTTCTTTTTTATTTTATATTCATCTGAAATGTTTTAATTTACGAGGTACATTTATTTTGAAATAAATTATCATAAAAAAACTAAAAGTGTGACCAACCACAGATATACAAGCCTACACATTTTAAAGATTTTAATTCTTTGTGGAAAGAAGGATAAAAAATGTGTCTGATTACAGAAATCATTTGGGCAACTGAAGTCAGGAAGAATTGCTCCACAGAAAATGCATGGAGAAAGGACACTAAGGGAAAACTGTCACACAGCTTAGACGTTAGAAAGGTATCTGCTCTGAGAAGTGGAAGAACGGTGAGAGTCAAAAAGCTTGGCTGACAAAGACAGGCATAGGAAGATGGTAGCAAGTCTCCACAAGACATGGAGAACAGGAACTTCAGAGAAGGAACACTGAGGAACTCACATATGTCCACACAAGATCCTGTAGCATCCCATGAAGGAAAGTACTGAACCATTTGAGCATAAGAGAAATACAACTGCGATGATCCCTCAGGAAAAAGATGTTCTTGGAACACCTTGAAGAAGTCAAAACCTAGGAGCCTGACAAAAATCGTAAGGAAAGCCAAGTTTGATCCTATTCACTGCACATTTGGCAGGCATGGTATCTACCACTAGTGCCAATAAAAGATGTAAGTGCCTCCATCGAGTCAGTCTCAACAGAAACATACCCCTAAAACAGGATTCTCAACCTTGACGGTGGTTTGGAATCCTGCCAAAGAGGCTTAAAATATACTCATGCCTGAGTCAATTCCTAGAAATGTTTATGTAACTGGCTTGGGATGCAGTCTATGCATCGGGAGCTTTCAAAGTTCCCCAAATGATTCTAATGTGCAGCCAAGGTTGAGAACCACCATACTAAAACAGCCTGCTTCTCCCATTCATAGAGTAATTCAGTCTTCCATAGTTAAAGAGTGTTCCAGCTCCCACGGTTACTCAAGTCCTTTAGGTTTCATAAGAAATATAAATCTTTCAGCCAGAAGTTTCCTTGTCTCCTGCACACTTGTGGCCTGCCGTCTCATTGGTACATCCCCGTGAAACACATCTCAGGGATTCACACCTGTGCTAGCCCTCTCACATACTGACACATGGTGTGGCCTCATGACTCAAAGTGGCCAAAAGACAGGCAAGCACTCAGCGCTGTGGGGCTTGTTCTCTTGCAAACCCCATCTCGGTGTCCATCTGCCATGGTTTATTTAAGTACAACCAAGGAGAGAGGCAACATGCAGGAAAACCAAGCCCCAGCTCAGCCAGCTGTGGAGTGACCACCCCCCCAGCTGAAACCATGTGAAACAAAGAATCAACCAATCAACCCACAGATTTGTGAGAAAATAAAGTCACTGTCGTAAGCCACTAAGTTTCAAAGTGTTTTGTTACTCCATAGGTAATGAAAACATTTACTACTTGTAACCTTTGCAGTTAGTTTTTAAACAGCATCCTAGGCTGCTTAAAGTTTTCCCTGCCCAACCATAAGTGTTTTTAAGTTTCATGATCTTGCTCTTTATGCATCTTATTCCTGCTCCTGTGTCCAGAACAGCTATTTCTTGAACTTAAGGGATCTGTGGACTACTCCATAAACATTCAGCGCACACAGATATCAATCTATTGTTAAAGTCATCAGAAATTTTAAGTAAAAATTAAGAATTTTAAAATTAATAATTTCACATCAGTGAGAGATGGTTTGCTGTTTGCAATCTTTAATCTAAGGTACCTTTATCTGACATGAGCTAAAGGTCAGATTCCATATCCATTTGGTTTATTTTCTTCCTTACTTCATCTACATTAGAAAGTCTGTCTTTACCAGGATATGATGGTGGGAATGACAGCAAGTATTTGGTGGCTCTCAAAGAGTTCAAGATATATGAAGCAAAATGTGCCTCTGGGAATGACAGAGATTTCTCACTTGTACCTGCTTTCAGATAGTCAGCTGAAATACCTACCACATTTAATGTGAGGCTGGTTGTTTCTTTCAAAAATGAAGAAATAAATCCTTATAATCCCTGCATCATTTACCGATTTTTAAAGATGTCATTAAATTTCTTAGTCTACATGAAGAGAATCATCAAGTAATGGAGAAAAAATAAAATTTGTGGTAGGAATCCTCTGTAGTCACTCTTCTTCAAAAGCCTATATTTACCTCCCCTCCATGTTCAACACCGTAATAATGCAGCCATGGGAAAGCAAAACCAAGCTACTTAAGAAACTGAACAGCATAGGGAAACACCAACCTTGCAAGCCACCTAAAATAATACAAATGAGTGAATCCACTACCAAAAAGAAATGTTTTTAGTTTATCCTTCAGGTAAACTTGTTTGAGCCCCTTTGCCCCAGGCAGCCAGCCAGCATTCTTTACAGCTCTTCTCTCAGCTCACTAAGTTTGGCACTCAGTAATACAATTCCACCCTACTCACAATCTTCACTACTTCCATCATCTCTGAATCCTAAGCAGGAGGCATATTACTGGGTAGCAACTGGTCTTGGAGAATAAAGCAAAAGGTGGACAAGTATCAGGAAAAACTCTTATTTACAAAGCAAATGACCACCACAAATCTGTTTTGCTCTCTCAAAAGATCTCAGTAGATCCTAACCTAATCCACCTTTTCAATCTCCATAAAACTCTCAAAACAATCACTCCCTTTTCCTGTCACACAGGATCTTTGGTGATAAATAATGCTAGAAGTCATCAAACAATTCTCTCTTATTAGAATATAAATTTTATGACGGTCAGGGATTTGTCTCTTTTGTCTGCAGCCGTATTTTCAGTGTCTGGATTAATTCTCCAAAAAGAGTATAAGCTCTGAAAAGACATCTCTTGAGTGAATGAATGTATACAGTCCATATATTCCAAACAATGATTCATTCTCTACCACTCAGTTCTTTTGCCTGTGAGGAAAATGCTACCACACATTTTCTTTCATTTAAAAGAAAAGTTTAAAGTAGATGCTCTTTTCTGATGGCAACCGATATGGGCTGTGTCATTTAACAAAGGGGTTTTACGAAAAATTAATCTGCTTTCCCTCTACACATTTTGTCATTAGTGTTTGGGCTCGTTGACAAGCTTCTTGGTAGTGGTGTGACTTATGTCAGACAAGGATCGAAATTCTGAATGACATTTCTAGGGTTTTAGTCTCTGTCTTCAGGGAGAAAAAAAGATCATCAATTTCACATTGGAAAGACTTATTTTGGCCATTTCATAACAAGCGGGTAGGGGTCAATGGAGCACTAGTCCAATAAAATCTGAATGCGAGATATTCATTGCCACGCTTGCCATTTGCATGTTTCCTTATTCAGAAGCCTCTGGTGAATTATGACACTAGTTGAGTCCCTTCCACCAACTTATTTAGGTTTAAATTCAGTCCCTGAACTGAAGTTCTGATGCTAATATTTTAATTCTATTTCTGCCATTTAATTAATTGCTTTTGAGACATCAATCCATTTTTGTATACATGGGAATTAAAATAACACAATAGTAATGACAGGAAATGAATATTTATGTATGTAAATCACATGCAAATAATGCAAAATGTTGTAGCAAAGAACTGGCACCTTGACTGGGAAAACTGAGGAACCCAGTCTTCAAAATGTGATATGTGTAGCTAGATGCTAGTTGTTTCCCAACAAACTCTTTCATTCTCAATAATGAAACCATCACTTTGGACTTCTCACAGAGTCCCCCAGAATAAAAGCATTTCACATTTCCCTCTGAAGCTTAGTTTGGCCTTGCAATTAAGTCCTGGTCAACAAGATATAAGTCAAATGGTCAGGTGTGACCTCTAGGATTTGTGCTTAAAGGGAAAGGGCTTACGCATCTATCTATCTTTTGCCCTGGCTAGAATTCAAACAAGGTGGCTTGACCAGCCATCTCGGACCATGAGGAGGACAGGACCCACTGAGACTGGTAAAAGCAAAACAAAAGGAAACAAAGGAGCCCGATCTCTAACACCACAGGCTATTAGCTACCTATGGATTTTTTTTTTTTTTTAATATTTGAAAGAAGCTGCTAGCTTAAGGCATTATTATCCTAGGATTTTTGGCTCTTTGGGCCTAAATCTACTCTTAACTTATACTGAAAACATAAATTACCTGTGCAAATAATGTAACAGTAGTAATAATGACAATAATAGATAACACGTAATATTTACGATATGCCAGACCTTATTCTAAATGCCTTACATTTAATAATGCACTGACATCACAACCACTGTAATTACACTTACTTTATACATGAGGGAAATGAGACACAAAGAAGCTCAGCAAGTTGCTCAAAATCACACAGCAACTGAGGCAGTGTCGTTCTGGGCTCTACTGCCTGTCACAATTATTCATAATTAAGTGCACTATACTGACTGTCATAATTAACTTACAACATTTAAAATTTGTAGAATGTACATGAACAAAGTTGTCTCATTGGTCTTTTCCTCCCCATCCAAACCACATGTGACATATTTGCTGGGCCCTAGTGGACCTGAGAAGTCCATGGACCCCACTTTGAGGTTCTCAAATTCTTTGGTTCCTCAGTGGAACTGAAACTGTCTTACAGCAGCATTACTCCCCAGAGGCCCTCCATGCCGGAATCCTAGCAGGCAAGCAGAAAGTCACAGCAGTTTTACAGGTGCCTGATAAACATGGCCCCAACTGAGGACTGAGGCTTGCTTTTAGCACATACATACAGCTGATTTAACCATCAGTTATCTCTCACACAGTAGGGGACAGAAATTCCACAGGAACGCAGACATTCATCACTGTCTTCAAATGTCCAGTGAGCTTCATTCGAAACTGCTGGATACATTCCAGGGATCAACGCTGAATAACACTGTGCCATCTGACTTCGCATAAAGCATTTTCTTATATGGTACTTTGTAACAATAGAAGCAAAAAGACTGTTAAAGCTGAAAGGGGAATTAGAGATCCATTTAACACCAAACATCCTCATTTCACAGATGAGAAAATCAAGGCATAGAGAGATTAACTTATTTGCTCAAAACCACATAACTATTGAATGACACAACTGGGACGAAGCTATAGGTCAAGTACGAGTATCAGATTTGGGAGTTTTTTTTCATTGTTGAATTTCAGTATCCTTTCACAATTCTAATATAAACTGTAGATGCTCAATATATTTTTCTAAATAACAGGCTAAAAATTTCCAATATTGAGTTGGAATTTTTTTTAGTAACTCCATGCAATATTCTCAGCTGTAAATTCAAATAACTTTGTAGCTCTTCAAATTTTTATTTCACCTGTGATGGCTTGTTTCTGTCAGACAGACAAATTTCCTTAGTAATTAATCATTCATAATACCATTTAGGAGTAGAACTTTTTCAACAAATTTGGGGGCAACTAGCTATAAAGTGGAAGAAAAGCTAGAGACAGAAAATGCAGTATTTTCAGCCTACACAATTTTAGGTAATAAAAACGTGCCTAACTACATCTGTCGGTGGAAATTTCTCACCTTCAGAAAGACTGAAAATCTCATTTAATGATGGGTGATTTACTCTTTACTACAAACTCCAAGCAAGTAAACAAGCCAAGTCTTGAGTGTTGTGACAGAACCGTTTGAGACCTCCTACGTGGGCTTTGGCTCTCAAAAATACTGACTAGGGCTTCTGGCTTTGCCCAAAAGATACCCAAAAATGTAACAGACTTGCAAAAGCATGTCATTTTCTAAGCCTATTCATTTAGCAAGCAGCTGATAACTTGCATTTTGCTTCTCAAGCTTGTGTCACAAAAAGTGATATTCACATAAAACTGGCCCAGATGATGCACTACAGAAGCCCCAACAAAGTGTGCAGGTTCTGACCACTTGCCCAGTGCAGTGGATGGATCCACGCTGCAACTAACACCTCAAAGGCGAGAACTGCACGCAATTGAACATAATAAAGATGTTAACGGGGCATGGGAGAGACAACATTTTATATAAATTATTCCCATTCTAAAAGGCCTGGCAGTGATTTATGGATGACGATGGTATATAATTAGAAATTAATTATCTTTTAGGTAATAAAAACGTGCCTATCAAATCAACCAATCAAAGATCGTAGGGACCAACTGAGGAAAACAAAGCAGTTGTTCTCTGACTTGAAGAAATTACACCATTGGAATAATGAATTTACCTCTAAGCTTCCTGATATCTAAGATGAAAATGAAAATGGGTTACACAGTTCTAATTTTCTGATAAGGGAAAACATTCAAGATTTATAAAAACACCAATTTTTACTCATTTACCAAAAGTAGGGATTCATCAAATGTGTACTTGCTGAATCAGTGGCTGAACAGCAGCTGCAGAAATAGGTAAATACATACAAGTGCTCGCTGTCTTCCATTTGACCAAGTACCCCATTTATTGTACCACTGAATCATTAGAGGAGCCTTAGTAGACACCTCCATTTAAAGATGAGAAAATAGAAGTGCAGAGATAGAAAGACTGCCCCATGGAAGAGTCAGTAAGTGGTATATGCAAAGCCATTGGGCCAAGCTCCAAAATCTACACTTTTAAAGATAACGTTTCTTTCTGAATATATGAAACTAACATATCTTCTACATGTTTTTACAATGGTTTTAAGAAAGCCATCCTGATGTATGGCAATTATACCTAAATATTTTAAGTTCTAAGGCCTGTATTTTTTTACATACTTCTCTGTCTCACTAAGCAAATATTAGTAAGAAACACTAGACATTGGAATCAGCAAAATACATAGTCCTTGACATCATAGATCTAATGGATAATACGTATTATGTAATAATATATAAGGTAGAATAACATACATGATAATTTATAACATATGATACAGTTCGAACAGATAATATTCCTACTAAGCCTAATAACATATAATATTAAATTATATATCAATGGTTATATTTCTCTATAACGTGATTCAGACACTTCAGTTGCTGGTGTGCTAACTTAATATAACTTTAAACATGGAAAAATACCAATATATTGCCAACCATATCTATGACACAATTTCTTTTAATTTTTAGTAACTTGGACCAAGTGCTAGCTTTTGGTCAACTCATGATTATCAACCAATCAAAAAATATCTACTAAGTAAGTTTCATTTGAGGATTACAGTTTATAGGTAGATGCTTTGTAAACAAGGACTGAAGAAGGTGAGATGGAAATTCCGTTACAGAAGTAAAATTTCTCTTCAGTCCAGGATGGGGGGTTGAAAAATGTGGCCAGATCTGGAAGAAACCTTGCAGGCTTCTTCATGCCCATAGGCAGAACCTATATTCTGCCTTTTGCTCTAATGGTAAGTTATCTACCTTGACACTAGTGAAGCTTAAACTTAAGAGGCCCTCCTACTAGACACCCTTTCTGGGCCCTGGGAGGGAATCCAATGCTTTCATTTAGTCAGAGGTCTTGTAAATTTCCAAAGAAAAAAATACTTTTCCTTAACCGCCCCCCTCCAAATTATGCAGCAGACTCTACCAAACCTAGTTGTGGCCCTGCCTGCTCCCCTTAAGACTTGAATCCTCTAAAGCATTAGTGATTAGCCAAGACCCCAATGGTACATATCACAATTCCAAAAAGAATCTGCTTCTACTTTCCATCAGAAAGTTACTTTGGTATCAGTTCTTTTTATTTGATTCTCTGCTACCTCTTGCTGACAGGTGCAGTTTTAATAAAATTCACAGGCTGATAGGAAAGAAATGAATATTTACTTTTCCATAGGCACACAATATCACCTTGTTTTTATGTAAAATTCAACCTCCAAGAATTGGTAAAAACTATCTCAATATACTGTGTGTTTGCCTATGGTAAAATTGTAGCATAAGGATGGTCTAAAGATTTTGTTCAAGCCTTTGTTAGAGTTGCTCAATTTACAACATTTTAATTTGATTCAGATACTATATGAAAAATTTCTCAATTATTTTTAACAATTTTTAAGAAAGTAAAAAAAAAAGGCATCCTGCTGTAGAGTGCTTGAGATGAGGAAGTAGTATTTATCTGCCTTTAGAAAAGCAAATTACTAAATATAGCCTCCCTGCTTTATTGAAAAGTTAGATGATACTACAGCTATTTTAAAGAAATGAGATAAACTCTTTCTTCAGAATCAGATCTTGGAGCACTATCTTTCACCTCTAAACTCTAAAGTGATAATGTTCAGATTTCAAAATGATACATGAAACACTTTAGTTATTGAGGTGCAGCAAATTTTTATTTAAATCTTGTGCCACCTAAGAAAAAATGTTGACATCAGAAACTTTTCCAAGGCTACATCTATTAGCTCCTCTGTGTGTATGGTAGTAATCCTTTGAAAAACAGCTACATATCAAAGCTCTTTTCCTTTCACACATTTCAACCCAATTAGAAAGGAGAGAGATGAGTGTTAACAAGACAGTTAATTTTAGAAAATATATGCAAAAAAGCCAAATGTTTTTAATTACTTTAATATTTTCCACATGTAGAACTTTATCTTATTAGGCATTAAAACAATATCTAAAAAGGAAAAATCAGAGGAACCATCAGTGCTCTGTATGAGGTGATCAGCTGGACACAAATTAATATTTATGTTCAGAAACTTCCTCTATCAACTATCTGGGATTTTCATAGAGAGTATTATATTACATTGTGCTGACCCTTCTCAAGCAGTTAACCCCCATGCTTTTATCAGGTAAGTACATGAATTTCTTACAAATGTTCTGGTTATCTTCTAAATCCTATCAAGAACCAAGGAAAAATATAATTCAGATCCCTTTGCTCTTTCTGTTTGTGTGTTTGTAACATGTTCCCCACCCACAGTGGCTTTATTTTGGGGATGAAAAAAGAGACAAAGCCTACTTTTCAGTCCCATTAAACTTGAATTGGTGGGATCCCAAATTGAAGGAAACAAACCACACTAAACCATCTATTTTACCACTCCTATTCTCTGTAAACTGAGAATATTCTCTGAGATGCAATTTATTCAGAATATTTAAGAGAGATATCTCCTTTACTAATATTGCGAGATATCCAAAAAGTGAAAAAAAAACCATAAAGCAGTGCTTAGAGCTCAATGCAATAAAATAAGAGTGTTGTTATAATATACTAAAAGTATTCTCCTAGGCCAAAAACTGATATGGAAGACATATTGACACTTAGGAGGAAAAGTCATTACAATGAGCTATTTAAATACCCTTAGAAACCATGTTTTCTGAACATTGAACTAATGGAGAAATTGTTCATTTTATATTCAAATAGCCCTCGATGGTATTAACATTCTAAAGAGAGAGGCTAGAATCTTTGCGCTTTTGTACTTTGGATAATTACCAGATCAGTTTGGAGAAAAACAAAAAATTATTTGTGAAATCGTAGGTTTTCAATTAATTATTAATTTGACACAGGTTATATAAAATTTACCTTTGATATTATCAGTGAAAAAGGAGTTGACTGAAGTACACAAAATCGTAAGCACGCCAATGCTCAAGCCTGCTAGAAACAAATGATCCTTCCCAACAAAACGAAAGAAGTCCTATCAAATTTGCATTTGGACACACTTGCAACCATCAGCTTGCTAATGAGGACATGAGTGTATGAAAAACAAGGGCATCTATGAAAAAAACAAGCTAAGACTTTTCCCTAATTTAGACTGTTAGCATTAATATTTCTAAATTGTCATGCAACATTTTATTTCCAGTCTGGACAGTAGTGGTTCTTAAAGTGTGGGTTCTGACAAGCAACATCAGCATTACTTAAAAATGTATTAGAAACGCAATTCTTAGGCCCCACTCCAGACCTACTGAATAAGATGCTCTGGAGATAGGACCCAGAAATATGTGTTTGAATAAGCCTTCTGATTCCAATGTGTGCTAACTTTGGAGAACCATTACCTTGAAGACAGTGAGATGAAACAATATCCTTATGCCTCATTTTTAAAAAGTACTCAACTAGAGAAAGAAAAAACACCTCTAGAATCCATTCTCATCCCCTGAGACTTCATATCCTACACTTGCCCATATACTAAGTGTCATAGTATCTGCTCCATGTCCCCAGCCCTAACACAGGCTCAGGTAAGAGTGGATCTCTTAAACTAAGAGCCGGCAGCAATTGATTCCAAAGCTCAGATCACTCCACTAGGAGCCATCTACTGCTCTGTCCAAGCTGAAGTCTTTGCTTTTCTGTTGTGACATTTTCTACTCATCTTTAGCTGTCACCTAGTCCTCAACCAGTCTTTAAAAGTTTGGCCTCTGGCTAGGTTTATCGACATTCTGATCCTTAATTGAGCACTGTATTCAACCACCTTGTTTTTACCCTCATAGAATGAATTTTACTTTTCCTAAATTGACAGATATTGGTGGAACTCAGTAATACGCATTGCTACTTTTTTCTCAAGTGTTGTTGAGGATGTCGTTTATCATATTACACAGGCCTCCATCCCCATACCTCAGTACTTGGAGCAGTATTCTTCTGAGGAACTAGTTTATTTTTTTATTTTTATCTTGTCAATGCTGAGTGTCAGGTAACTTGAATTTTTACCCTCCAGGTTTATTCCTGAAATAATAAGAGCCAGTTTTATAGCCTAAGCCTAGTCAATGTGCTAAAATTAATACAAGTTTGTATACTAACCTACCCTTGAATACACGTTATTTTTTCTATTTTTTTTAAACGATCACCCTTATTTCTCACTTATTTTTTAATCCTGATTTGTAACATGTTTTTTGTTCATTGTAAATCCTTTTTTAGAATGAAGAAACATAAAAATAAAGGAGTAGAAGAAAACAGGAATGGGGGTTGCAGTCTACTAGGGAGAATCAGTAAGTGAACAATGCTTGGCTTTTCAGTCAGACATATCTGAGTTTAAATTCCATCTCCAGGATTTGCCAGCTGTACAATTGGCTCAACTTTCTTCATGGGTAAAATAAAAATGACAGTATCTACTTTGCAAGATTATCATGATCATTAGAAATAACATGGAAAATTGATAACAGTCCCCAGCACAGAATAGGCGGTCATGAAATGTTAGTTATTACTATTAATGTCCCTGTGGACAGCCTTCTCAAGAGTATAACATCTAAGTTCCTTGACTTTTTCCAAGGGAATGGCCATCACTGTAAAAATAACTGGCCATAATGTGGACCCTGGCATTGCACTCCATCATCATAAATTCCAGAATTCCATCTTCTATCTGCCATCTCTCTATCACTGAGTGTGAGGCTGGCCCATAGAGACCCTCAAGTTTCTCAAAGTTTCTCTCCCTCCTGTTTTCATATCTTTCCCTATTCAGACTGGGCCCCACAACTAATTACTTCTCTCTCATTGCCAACTATCTTTTTTTCAGCCTTTTTTCCTTGGTCCTTCTGTTGCATCTGACTGAAAGTTTCCCCCCAGGTTAATCAATCTCCTGCTTTCCCTGATCCTGAAGGGAAGTACCAGCTTCCAGAGAAGATGGAGCACAGTGGTACCTCTCAGTTCAGACACAATGTTCAGCTTCAGTCTCTCATCCACAGAAATGCTTTAATTTACTCAGTTCTATTCTACACCCCAGTGACCAGAATATACTACTTCAGGGCCCCTTACCCAATCCTGTCACCCTTAGCTGGCATCCTTACTTCTACTCAGAAATTAAGTTGAGTCAACTCTTCCCAACTCTGACACCCAGTATTGCCTGGTCTCAGAGACAATGTATCTCTTCTGCCCAAGGCCAATAGCTACTCTGACTTGCCCTAGATCCTTTCTTCCTGTTTCAACCTTCCTCTAGCCATTAAACCCTCTTTCCTTCACAATCTCCCAGCTGCTTCCTCCCCAGTTTCTCATTCCTACAGATAAAAAACATTTCATTTGTCACTCCCATCCTGAAAAATAAGAACTCACAGTTTGAAACTGGCAATTAATAATTAGAAAAATAGGATGTGAAATTCAAAATGTTTCTATCAATTAAAACCACAAACCTTGGGGTCTTTTCTTTGTTTCGCCCAACATGAGTCAGAGCAGATATGACTTCACAGTGGAACAAGGCTCCTGAGAGTCTGACCTGCATTTCCCTGTAAACCCATCTCCTACATAATCTAAACTGGGCCAATCTCAGTAACGCTGCTGGCACAAAGATCTTAATTCAGACAGGCCTAACCTTGAGAAAGGGAATAATTTTACAATTGAGTTGCTCTGGTTGAACCACCTTTACTGAACCAAGTGCAAAGTGGAGAAAAGAAAGGAACAGACTTATGGATAAAGAAGGGAGCACGTGGCTCCCTCTCTGGCTGGTTTCCAGGGAAGTCAAAGGGTCAAAACACTTCTTGGTGAAAGAAACTAGGTCTTACCCCTCTATTACCCCATCCACCCCTCTATTACCCCATCTGAAGTATTACAGCACCCACAGAGTAAGGGCCAAGGGAGGAGAACTCCGGAAATGGGCTGAGATGGCCCTGCAGGTGATAACTGAGTAGCAACAGACCCGTGAGAGTAAGAGTGATGACAATGTAGAAAGTGAAAATGTGACGATACGTAAGGGAAAAACCACTCGAAAGGCTGCTCAGGAAGCTATGTGGAGATGGAAGAAGAGAGTCAGAAACGCAGAGGAGTCTGCTTAGTAAAAAAGTCTGGTGAAGTTCTTGCCACTTTTTACAACACCATTAAAGCAATATAAGAAGTTTTTTTCCTCTACCATGTGTATATGATGAGAAAATTTATCAGTAAATGCCACAGTATACAGATTTATGACAGCACATTTTTCAAGACATGTATATGCTGCCTCCCCTAGTTTAGAGCTTGTTTTAAATTCTTCCCATTTGATATTATATGGAACACATAAAATAAAGATTGACTTTAAATATCCATAAGGAATTAAAACTTTCAAAAAAAGATCAATATTTAACTACAGAAATATAATACAAAGTAATCTTTCCCAGTCTCTTTCTACCACTGAAGAAGCTCTCTCAAAAAATCTTACGCTAAATTAACAAAGCCAACAATCATTTGTTCAACTAGTATTTAGTGGGCACCTACTATAGGTACATGTTCCAAACTGAAGATAACACTTCTAAAGGCTATCTTAAAATTGTAAATAATAAAATTATTATTCCCCAAAAAAATCAATAAAGAAATAAATTAAAAACTGGGTTAACTTATTCAGGGCCCTGTTGCTTCCCAAACTACTGCATAACAGGAAGTGTGGACTTGCAACAGGACAAAACTGAGAAAAGGCTTTGTAAATGGAAACAATGCGAATGAAATCTCTTTGACTTGACAGAACAACATTATGATCCTGAAGAAAGCAACTGATGCCTCTTTTTAGATGGACACCCTCCACGTTTAATCTAATACTACTAACTCAACTGCAACCTATATATTAAAGCACTACAACATACTCTACATATTTAACACTGTCGTAGATTATAGGGCTATCACAGAGAGAATACAGTTTTATAACCATGCTAGTGAGTGTGAAAACCAAGTTACTGACCACTGTGCAAGCATCAAACAAGTCACCTTATTTTACAGTAGGAATGAGTTTACAAAGGACTGGAGGCAAAGGTACAACACAACTGTCAGCAGATTGAATCAACCTAGGATAGGAGGTTGATTCAACCTCCCTCTTAACTCTGGGGACCAGTCTGAACTAAATCCACAGGGCAGAGCATCAGCCTTCCCTCAGTTCCCACTCAGCAGCCATGCTGGTGATCTCAGCTGGGCTTGGAACAGAACATACCCAGCAACGGAAGTTACATACACAGGTCCTGCTCTCTTATTCCAGCTCTTTCTCACCTCCTTACCACCACCCCTTTGTTTGTCAATCTCCAGTTCCAGAGGCCCAGCCTGGTCTACTCCTGTTCTCCATATTATATGATTTTGTTTCTATCTCAAAACCTAGAGGAGAAAAATGACAGAAGGAGTGTTCTTTGTGCCTTTTAAATTAACACATAAAATCAAGAAAAATATATGTTGATACGTATACATACACCTATCATATGTAGGAAGGATAACTATTTAAAATAATATACCAAACTGTCTTACAGAGATAACAATACTTATGCAGAAGGATAAGAAGATGAAATTTATGCTAAATGTTAACACTAATAGCAAAAATATTAAGACTGTGGTTCTTAAACTTATCATGTATATCCTCTGCCTGGCTTACTAAAACACAGTGCTGGACCCCAAGCCCAGAGTTTTTAAGCAGGTAGGTGTAGAGTGAGGCCTAAGAACATGTATTTGTAACAAGTTCCTAGGTAAAATTGATGCTCTTGGGCCCAGGGACTACACCAAGAACTCTGGACTTCTGAGTGTCAGCATCACTTAATCCTGTTGTTCTAGCTCTGGGGTTTGCTGAATCCTTGGGGGAAAAAAATGATTTTCAGAGAAGCCCAATATGTAATGGGTAGAAAGAAGGATGTTTGGGAGGAGGACAGGATTCCTCTGGAGTTAGATGGCTTGTGTCCCTACTAGGATAACCCCCTAAACTGACTTTACATTATATCTGCTAAACATCCAGAAACAGTATATGAAAGCTACAGTGTTAAACACTAAGAGGATAGAAACCAAAACACAAGATGTGATAATTTTTATAAGGGTGAAAGAAATGGAAGGCCAACCCAGGAGATTTTTTAAGACTCTTCATCCCAAATTAATAACCATGGTCTTAATAACCTGCAAGTTGCTGGGAAAATAATATGGGGCTTCAAGTTTAAACAAAACACTAGAGATGTCTAGAAATTCTAAGTAATCAACTCAGAATGTATGATCAGGGGTTTGCTGTAGTAACTGCTGGTCCAAAGCCCACACACTTTAGGTATTACAAGAAAAAGTTCTAATTTCTTTTCTGTGAAAAAGCCAAGAACAGGACAAATATTTGATTTTATAAAAATGTTTATCTTTTTCTCCTTTCTTTTATATCACTACCTCATAATGCTTTCCATTCTATTTCCAAAACTTGTTAGCAAGCTTCTCTATAAAATTCTAACAGTTCATTAATGATGAAACAGGAACATGGCAAAATCTGCCAATTTAATTATGCTGCAATCTTCTTAAAGTTAAAAAACTATGCATTATTCAAATTGATGCCAATTATTTCAAAGTGAAATAAAAATGCTACTTAACTATGAATTATATATACATAATATATACTTTCCATCCATCCAAGAGTCTCAATTTTATGATTTAGGAGTCATAGTTGCTTTTCCTATGGAGACAAAACCATAACTTATTATATATGAACACATTTTAAGGTAATTATACAAAAATGCCAATTATCAAACATGGAAAATGAAGTTAGGACATGTTTCGTTTAAAATGTGAAGATTTTTAGATGAACATTTCAGCTGTGCTGGGAGTCTTGAGCTCTCCTGGATGAAGCCTGACTAGCCTGAGCTCACCTACTGTAAGGAAGCCCATGACTCAGGGTAAGGCATGTGTAGGCATTCTTGTTGACAGTACCAGCTGGGCCCCGCTGGGGAGTCAGCCCAGCCTAGATACAGACAGGAGAGTGTCAAGAAGCCTGCAGATGATGTTAAGACTCAACCTTCCGAGTCAGCCCTGTTATGGAAACCTTCTCAGCTGAAGCCTCAGACATCAAGAAGCAGAGACAAGGCACTCCTGCCATGCCCTGCCTGAATTCCTGACACTGAATCTGTAAAGCTTAATAAATTGGTTTTTGATTTATACTTCTATGGTTGGGCCAGCTTATTAGCAGGAATATGTATCTGGAACATACGGCAATAAAGTTATGGCTGGAATGCATTTGATATAGAACAATTTGAAAAGAAATGTGGTAAATATATAGAGAATTAAAATTCAGGGAATTAAGTTTGAAATTAATACAAATGACTAGAGAAAAAGCATTGTCTATTTCCTTTAAACATGTTTATTTTCTGTAAGTGCTATGATTACAAAATAGAATTTTTTCTTAAACAGAGAAGGCCTATCCTCTTACACAGCATTAAAATCAGAAGTTTTTTGTAATCAGTCTCTTATTTAAAAAAATAAATAAAATAGATACAATTCATTATTAAAAAAAATGTTTTGTCTCCTATAAATCAAAGTAGAGATCCTTAAAACTTTCTAAGCAGAAATTTCAAAGCAGAATTCTAAGACTAATCCCAGTGATACTCTTGTAAATCTCCCTCTTTGCCTATACGTGGTACCTGTTCCTCTGGTGCCGCATCATCCGTGTAAGTATGTCAAGCTACATCTACTGGCCTTAAGATAGAGATTTTCTGGTGGGCCTAAGCTAATCACACCAGCTCTTTAAAAAGCACAGAGTTTTCTCCTGAAGGTAGCAGAAGATGACACCAGAGAAAAAGTATAAAAACAAATTTAATGTTGCAAGTCTGCAGATAAGAGAGTAACAGTGGGAGAGAGAATGTAGTTGGACTCCAGGATCGGAAAACTAGCCCTGGTTGACAGCCAGCAAAGATATGAGGACCTCAGAACTAAACTCCTGTGGACTGAATTCTGCCGACAGCTTCCCAAATAAGAATCCAGCCTGGCTTGACCCCATGATACTGCCTTTGTGAGACCCCAGTTAGAGAGGAACCAGACTTCTGAGCTCTAGAACTGTGAGCTAGCAAACTGGTTCTTGTTTTAAGCCTCAAAGTCTGTGGTAATTTGTTACAGAGCAATATAAATCTAATGCACTAGTTTGCACTCTAATGCCATCAGTTCCACACAGAAAATTCGATTTACAATTTTAAGACTCTGTATTAACAAGCTGTATATTAAACTCATTTAAAAATTAGTTAAACTTTAGTGTCTGGCAAAAAAAATTAAGTTATAGTACTCAAAGATTTCCCCCTCTATGAAGAAACATAACTCTCCAGTAAAACTTTGGATTTGAATGTTCAGAAAAGTGAGGAAGAGAGGATGGATATCTTCTTAAATATTCATCTCCCTTAAGACCTAAACATTTCAGAGTTTCTTGAGGTATATTAATTTTTAATTTTCAAACCAATGTTTCTAAAAAGGAGAGTATAGGTTTTATTTTTCAACTTCTTATCAAAAGACTCTAAGCAGGTAGAAAAGTTAAAAAGAGTAAAATGAGTGCTCATATAACCTCCACCTGGATTTAACAATGCTGTGCCACAATTGCTTTAACTATGTGTAGCATTTCTTTATTTCTGAACCAAAGTAAGTTGCAGGTAAGACACTACACCATGCTTCTCCTAAAAATGAGAACATTCTCTTTAAAACCACAAGATTCTTATCACACCAAAAATCAACAAAATTATATTTTGTCTAATAGGCCATCCAAATTTTCAAATTTTCCCATTTGCCCTAAAATGTCTTTTAAACCTTTTTTCCCCCCTAATCACACTCCAATTAAGGTTCATGCATTGCATTTGTCTTTTTTGACTCTTCAGAGCTAGATGAGTTCCCCCAACCCTCCCGGGATTTTTTAACATAACATTTTGAAGGGTCCAGTCCAATTGTCTTGCAGAATGTCCTACGTTTAAAATTTGGCCAATTATTTACTGTGCCATTAAATCTGTTCCTCTATTCCTCATAGTTCCTCATAAACCGGATATTAGATATAAACCACAACCACAGTTAAGCAATTTGAGCAAAAACACTTCAGTGGAGTGCATATCAGGAAGCCATGGTGCCAGGCTGTCTACTGCTGGTGACAAGGACAGGCACCATGGGATGACAGGAAAGGCACACTTTACCTAATAGAAGTAGTCAGGAGTGTGTATGGTAATTATAAATGTGTTGCCATTCAATACCCTCTCCCAATAGTTTTAAAAGTCACTGAGGATTGATTGAATCAATTGCTACTTTAGGATTTTCAAAACAGTGATCTTAGAAGTCCTAAAAGTCCTTCCAAATTAATTAGTTGGTAGACTACTAAAGGGTCTTCTTGTTGGTTTTTACTTTTTAATTTTTTTTTTCAAAAACCAGTAAGGTGTTGCTTTTGAACAGCTTTGTTGAGGGATAATTTACATACAATAAAATCTACTCAATTTAATGATAAAGTTTGAGTTCTGCTAAATATATACAGTTGCGCAGCCACCACAGTAGTCAAGATACAGAACATTTCTACCACTCAGAGTTCCCTCTTGGTTCCTCTGAAGTCAATCTTCTCACTTCACCCCCAGAAACCACTGATCTAATTTGCATGATTATAGTGTTGCCCTTTTAGGACTTTATTTAATGGAATCATATTACAGTATGTAGTCTTTGGTGTCTGGCTTCTTTCACTTTACAAAATGCATTTGAGATTCATCCATGCTCCTGCTTGGAAAAATAGCTGTTTCATTTTATTGAGTAGAATTTCATTGTATCAATATAGCACAACTTATTCATCTACTTACCAACTGATGGACTTCTGGGTTGTTTCCAGTCTGGGGCTATTATGAATACAGTTGCTATGAACATTAACATACAAGTATGTGTGTGAACATATGTTCCATTTCTTTCGGGTAGACACTTAAGGATGCAATGGCTGAGCAAGCATAGGTTTTAACTTAACGTGTCAGGCTGTTTTCCAAAATTATTGTACAATTCTGAATTACCATCAGCAAAGTATGGGAGTTCTGGTTGTTCTGCACTATTGTCAGCACCTATTTTTTTTTTTTTTAGATATATCAGTAGGTATAGCCATATCATCACAGTTTTAATTTGTATTTCTCTGATACTAGAGACATGGTACACCTTTTCATGTGTGTATTGACTATCTGTGTATCTTTGGTGATGTGTGTTTAAATCTTCTGCCTATTTTTTAGTCAGGGTGACTTCTTGTATTAAATTTGAAGTTATTTATATGTGACAGATTTTAGGCCTTTATCAAATATGTTTTGCAAATATTTTTTCTTAATTTGTGGCTTGCCATTTCACTTTCTTAGTAGTATCTTTTGAACAAAATTTTTCAATTTTGATAAAATCTAGTATGAAATTTTTTTCTTTAATGGTTCAGATATGTTGTATGTTATTAATGTTTGCCTATGTACTTCTTTGCTTATTGCATTATTATTTACAATAGCCAAGATAATGGAAGCAGCTGAAGTGTCCATGGATAGATAAGAATAAAGGAGTTGTTGTACATAGAAAAAATGGAATATTATTCAGCTATAAAAAAGAAATCTTGCCATTTGCAACAACATGGATGGACCTAGAGGGTATTATACTAAGTAAAATAAGCCAGGCAGAAAAAGACAAATACCATTTGATTTCACTTACATGTGGAATCTAAAGTAAAACAGAAATGGACTCAAGACATTGAGAAGAAACTGGTGGTACCATGGGGGAGGGATTGGAGTGAGTGGGAGAAAGGAATAAAGATTCACAAAATCTCAATATAAATTAGTCACAAGGATGAAAGTACAGCACAGAGAATATAGTTAACAATACTATAAGACCTTATTGTGTAGACAGAAAATAACTACACTAATTGGGATGAACATTTAATAATGTAGATAACTGTCAAATCACTACGTTGTACATTTGAAATCAATATAATATTGTATATCAACTATACTTCAATTTTTAAAAAATAAGAAAAATCATTTGTCTAACCTAAATTTAAAAAGTTTCCTCCAATGCTTTCTTCTAGAAATGTTATAAATCTGATCCATTTAAAATAATTTTTTATATATGGATGGAGATTTTTTTCCTTTTTTGCATATAAATAGCTAATTTTACTACCACCATTTGCTGGCCTAATTCCTTTCCCCCACTTAATTACCTGGTAGGCATCTTTGTCAAAAACTAATAGGCATTTAAAATTGGTCTATTTTTGAATTCTATTCAAGTTATTGATTTTTATTTCTTAATGTCAATACCACACTATTTTTACCTAAGTAGCATAATAGGAAGTCTTGAAATCAGGTACTGTAAGTTCATTGTTTTCCCCAAAGATATTTTTGCTATTCTAGTTTATTTATAATTCCATATACATTTAAAAATCAGCCTTTCAATTCCTATGAAAAAAAAAAAAAAAGCCTGCTGGGTTTTATTGAGATTTCACTGAACCTACATATAATCAATTTGAGGAAGATTAGCATTTTAATAACAGTAGTGTGAGCCATAAAAACTTTGTCATTTTCTAGGTCAATCTTCTTTCACTTCTCTCAGCCATGTTGTATAGTTTGCAACGTACAGATCTTGTACATATTTTGTCACATTTGTCCCAAATATTTCATGTCTTATGATACTATGATAAGAGGTATTACTGTATATCACTATGCATACTGCTACCTTCTCATGTTAAAATTCAATGTTACCATCTATTACAGTCTTTATTCTCTTTGGTGCTCAAAATTTCAAAATTTCACCAGTGCAAGCCCTGTCCTGCTGACTTCTGATTCCATGTGAGGTGACTTCATTAGACTATCTTCTAGGTTAGGGACATAATAAGATTCCCCAAACTCACCCTGTATCTGCCCTCTATGAATTCCTTTAAAACCTTAGATGAATGTTTAATACACACTCATTAAAAAACTACTGTGAGAGGCAGCATAATGGTAGACGGCCATCATGGAGATGAAATTTGAGTAAGACTCATAGTTAGAGTGTCATTTGTCCTCCCGTCATTATAAAATTGGACCAGAAAGGCAAATATTAGGTGGTCCTATACCGAAACCCTTTCGTATTAAATCAGGCATTTTTCTGCAATATTCTATGCTCACAATAAATGTCAGTTTTGTAAAGATGAGCATCCAAAACACTAACATCCACCTAATCAAAATATCTGTAATTTGTGTCAATGTGTCAGTACGATTAGACAAAAAAAGAGAGGGTTTTACCTAAACGAAATGTGTCCTCAGGCTTCCAATTGCTTAAATTTGAAAGAGTCTCCAAAGGGTTTCGAGACTTCATTATTTTCTGTCAGTGGTTTCCAGCCCAGCCCCACAATATCAGGGCACTAAGAATGTCCAGAGAAAACCACGGGTAGACTAAAACCAGACCGCTTCTCCTCCCATCACATGCTCCGAATTCACTCATCGGTGGACTCTTTGCCAAGTAGACTCTGGAAGTGGCATTGTGTCTAGGAATCATGCTTAGGTTTCTGAAACCCAGCTCTTTTCCTTTGTACAACTGCTTGTGGGAGGCAATGGACTGCTGTATGAGAAATAAGAAAGGTAGTGTTTTCATGGCTTTTTATCAAGTTATACATTGCTAGACACAACAACTTCACTTTTTTATTCTAGAAACAATAAAACAACATACAATTATTTTTCACATTGGAAGAGGGAGTGAGTTAAGGGTAAATTGGTTAACTTACAGTAAAAAAAGAAACCTCACTAGAGGTGAAGACTGAAAAAGAGAACTTGCTGCTTCACCCATTCTTCCCTTATGAAAAGGGGGAAGGTAAATAACTTCAGAGAACTGAAAACAGGTGTCAGAGAGTTCAGGTACTTCACCGGAAGTGCTGAGAGCTAAGAAAGCAGTGGGGCTAAACTGCAGCCCAATATGGTCAAGAACAGGTTCCAACCAGGCCTGATGACCTCGGAATTCAAAAGTAAGTGTAACTTTCAGCTAGACCACACATGATTGTATATTTAATCTAAATTTATATCATTTAATTTCAGTCAACCTTAACTCAAAGAGCTCCAAGTTTTATTCACGGTAAATTTTTATGCATGTCTCTCATGACTGTATCCCAGACTCACTGCACTCAAAGGTGATTCTATTGAGCACTCTACAGCATTCTGCCCAATACAGTTAACTACTGACCTAATCCAGAGAAAAGGCATCTATTGTATTGGTATTTTGTGGCAACAGATAAACTCCTAACTGAATCTAGATTGGTTTTACACAAACTAAGCCCAATTTGGGGGAAAATATTAAAACATTAATTTATAAACCTTCCATCACTATTCATAATTCATACAAAGGAATGTTCTTTTGTTAGTAAAATGTAATCTAACTCTGTTTTGATGCTAATCACAGACAGTGGTAGACAATAAAGGAACACAGGTTATTACAAGACTCAAAAACCAATAAATCTTTTGATAGGTCTTAAAATAGATAAATTGAGTAAGTGGTGATAAAGCATTATAAACCAACTTTTGGGATGCACAATAAAGTAACAGCCCTAAGACAAAATAAACACCACAGCATCAAGTGTTTATTATTATTATGCCACAAGCACTAGTAGAAAATGGCAAAAACAAAACTACAAACAGCTTTCCATCACACCCTATTTGCAATCAATCCCCACCCTCTAAAACATCTAATAGTGTGTCAACTAACTTCTCTGCCCCCTCCTAGACATCCAATTGCTTAGAATTGCATTTCTGGTATTTCAAGCTGTTGCCACTGAAATCTGGGCAAAGACTGATTTTGGTCAAACACATTCTATGCTAAAGAAGTCTACAAATCCCAAAGAAAGAAAATCACGGCAGAGAGAATGTGCCGTCCTCCACAGCACCAGATGGCACAGATAAAGGGATGTTGTGCACTCCGGCTCCGCAAAGAGGTAGTTTTATCACTGTCATTTATACATGCCCCAAAGGTGTGCGATCCAAACTAATATGGAGATTCTTCAATGACAGCTGAGACTGAAATATTCCATCTGTGTTTAATACAGAGATTACATCCTTTATTCTCGGATGAGAGCTTTTCAGAATATCACTGCAATTTTTTCTTCTGAAAGACAACGGCCTTCCCACTATTTTTTTCCCCTGCATCTGTCTGCAAGATTGCTTTTAGGAGGATGGCATAAATTTAAGAATGGAAGATAAGTACTCTTCCATCTTTAGTTTTAACATCAATTTGAGCTTTGCAAAACTACATACTAATTTTGCTATATGTGACAAAATGCTTTGGTGCAGGAAACCTGCTTACAAAGCAGTATAACTATGCTATGAAGATGAGCCATTTAAAACCTCAGGCACAAACATTTATATAAGTATACAAATATATATACATATATCCTAACATACATACATATATCTAGGTACGTATATATCGTAACAGTCTGTAACTGGAGAGGAAAATAAAAAGAAGAATGATTTCTATAAAAAGGAAAAAACAAAAAAAGGAGGAACCAATGATTGTAATAGTCAGACTCTTACAAATACTAATTTGGTTTTTCAATGTAGGTATTTACTAAGTGGAAAATAATATAACATATACAAAATATTTAAAGGTTAATCAAAGGAGTTAAGATATCCAAAGCAAGTATTTAATAAAGAATAGAAGTCATTGTTTGATTATAAAAAAAATAAATCACACAACAGGGTATTCTCAGGATTTTCAAAAGGAGACCAAGCCATTTATTTACCAAATGCCTAAATGGTATTCTACTACACGATACAACAATGCCCCTTTCATCCACCGGCAGCATATAATTTAAGAGCACCTAAAGAGGGCATTTTAAGCAAAGTTGTAATACATATTTTATTGATATATGAACATTTTTGAGACATAAAGAGATGTATTCTAGATATCACATTTCAAGATTAGACCATAAAAATCCCACCTTAAATATAGCTTAGATGGACAGTCTTTTGTAGGTTTATCAGAATGAGAGTGTAAGCATTCCAGAACTGCGAGTCTGGGGAATGAGACAGTTAATGCCTCCAGAAGCACAGTTTGCCTCTTCTTATTGAGGAAGGAGGCAAGATTCCAAGGAACATGGCAAGAGTTCACAAATCTCTAAGTTTTTTTATCATGCAAGAGCTGGTTCTGAAAGAAACATCGGGATCAATGTAGAAAAAAAAATGGCAGTTGAAGGAGCCATGTGGTTGGTTTTTATATTTCAAATGAAGATTGGTAAACAGTAGTAATGAATACACATTTGCATAGCTATATAAGACCCAATTAAAACTTTCAGCCAAACTATTATTTTGCACCTTCACCAGAGAATGTCCACCCAAGGCTTTGTGTCAGGCTTTGCCCAGGGACTGTACCTCACTCCCACCAAGACTTTTTACTGAACATATTATAAATCCCATATTCAGACCCTACATTCAACCTGTCAACCTGTCCTGAAATAACAGAGAATAAATGTCCTTCTTCCTCTTTAAGGGGAATGGCAGCTCCCACCCACCACATTTGAGAGTTGGTTCTCTCCACGCACCAAAAGACTTTGTCTTCAAACTCGGTCCTTCCCTTCCCAACATTTTCTCTCTCATTATCATCAGAAGGTCCTTTTTTTTCTGCCTTTGTAATCAAACAGTCTTAAATTAAAAGGGAAGATTGCTCATAAAGCAAAAAGATTACAGGAGCAGATTAAAATAACTTCTACTCAAATCCAAGGTCCACTATTCTTGGCTTATGTGGTCTATGTATAACATTCTTTATCATACATCTCTCACCTATAAAAAGGGGAGAACAATAACAATTAGCCACCATTCCTAACAGAATCTTCAAGAAGGGAAGAAGAAAAAATACAAGTGAACATGACTTGCAGGTGGCAGAGAATAAACATAGAATATATAATAAATCCTTTACAGGATAAAGCTTGTTCCAACAAATACTCAACATCTTTACATTTCACAGATAAACATCTTGATTAAGCCTCTGACTGCTAAATTTTATCAAATTAGAGAAGACATAATACCCATCCTCTTTAAAGTTTTCCAAAAAGTAGAAGAGGAGTGAATACTTCCAAACTCATTCTATGAGGCCAGCATCACTCTAATACCAAAACCAGGCAAAGACCCCACAAAAAAAGAAAATTATAGACCAATATCCCTGATGAACATATATGCAAAAATACTCAACAAAATATTAGCAAACCGAATTCAAAAATACATCAAGAGGATCATATACCATGATCAAGTGGGATTAATCTCAGGGATGCAAGGATGGTACAACATTTGAGAATCCATCAACATCATCCAACACATCAACAAAAAGAAAGACAAAAACCACATGATCATCTCCATAGATGCTGAAAAAGGATTCGACAAAATTCAACATCCATTCATGATAAAAACTCTCAACAAAATGGGTATAGAGGGCAAGTACTTAAACATAATGAGAGCCATTTACAACAAACCCACAGCCAACATCATACTTAACAGCAAAAAGCTGAAAACGTTTCCACTAAGAGCGGGAACAAGATAAGGATGCCCACTCTCCCCACTTTTATTCAACATAGTTCTGGAGGTCCTAGCTACAGCAATCAGACAACACAAAGAAATAAAAGGCATCCAGATTGGTAAGGAAGAAATTAAATTGTCACTGTTTACAGATGACATGATATTGTACACAAAAAACTCTAAAGAAGCCACTCCAAAACTACTAGATCTAATAATTGAATTCAGCAAAGTTGCAAGATACAAAATTAATACACAGAAATCTGTTGCATTCCTACACACTAATGATGAACTAGCAGAAAGAGAAATCAGGAAAAAACTCCATTCACAATTGCATCAAAAAGAATAAAATACCTAGAAATAAGCATAACCAAGGTAGTGAAAGACCTATAGCCTGAAAACTACAAACACTCATGAGAGAAATGAAAGAAGACACTAATAAATGGAAATACATCCCGTGCTCATGCATAGAAAGAATTAATATTGTCAAATGGCCATCCTGCCTAAAGCAATCTATAGATTGAATGCAATCCCTATCAAAATACCAACAGCATTCTTCAAAAACTAGAGCAAATAGTTCTAAAATTCATACAGAAACAGAAAACACACTAAATAGCCAAAACAATTTTGAGAAGAAAGAATACAGGTGGGGGAATTACACTCCCCAACTTCAAGCTCTACTACAAAACCACAGCAATCAAGACAATTTAGTACTGGCACAAGAAAACAGACCCATAGATCAATGGAATAGAGAGTCCAGATATAAACCCACACATACATGACCAATTAATACATGATAAAGGAGCCATGGATACACAAAGGGGAAATGCCAGCCTCTTCAACAACTGGTATTGGCAAAACTGTACAGCTACATGTAAGAGAATAAAACTGGATTACTGTCTAAACCCATACACAAAAGTAAACTCAAAATGGATCAAAGACCTGAATGTAAGTCATGAAACCATAAAACTCTTAGAAGAAAACACAGGCAAAAATCTCTTGAATATAAACATGAGTAACTTTTTCCTGATAACATCTCCTCGGGCAAGGGAAATAAAAGCAAAAATGAACAAATGGGACTATCAAACTAAAAAGTTTCTGTACAGCAAAAGACACCATCAGCAGAACAAAAAGGCATCCTGTAGTATGGAAGAATATATTCATAAATGACATATCTGATAAGGGGTTAACATCCAAAAGATATAGAGCTCACAGGCCTCAACACCCAAAAAGCAAATAACCCAGTTAAAAAATGAGCAGAGGATCTGAACAGACACTTCCTTAAAGAAGAAATTCAGATGGCCAACAGGCACATGAAAAGATGCTCCACATTGCTAATCATCAGGGAAATGCAAATTAAAACCACAATGAGATATCACTTCACACCAGTTAGGATGGGCAACATCCAAAAGACAGGGAACAACAAATGCTGGCGAGGATGTGAAGAAAGGGGAAACCTCCTACACTGTTTGGGGGAATGTAAACTAGTCCAACCATTGTGGAAAGCAATATGGAGGTTGCTCAAAAAACTAAAAATAGAAATACCATTTGACCCAGGAATTCCACTCCTAGGAATTTACCCAAAGAAAACAAGATCACAGATTCAAGAAGACATATGCACCGCTATGTTTATCGCAGCACTATTTACAATAGCCAAGAATTGGAAGCAACCTAAGTGTCCATCAGTAGATGAATGGATAAAGAAGAGGTGGTACATATACACAATGGAGTATTATTCAGCCATAAGAAGAAAAATAATCCTACCATTACAACAACATGGATGGACCTACAGGGTATCATGCTCAGTGAAACTAAGAAAGGAGAAAGACAAGTACCAAATGTTTTCCCTCATTTGTGGAGTATAACAACAAAGTTAAACTGAAGGAACAATACAGCGGCGGACTCACAGACTCCAAGAAAGGACTAGCAGTTACCAAAGGGATGAGGTTGGGGAGGGTGCATTGGGAGGGAGGGAGAAGGGAATTAAGGGGCATTATGATTAGCACTCATAATGTAGGAGGGTCACAGGGAAGGCACAGAGAAGACAAGTAGTGACTCTATAGCAACTTATTACGCTGATGGACAGTGACTGCAATGGTGTGTGTGGGGGGGACTTGATAATATGGGTGACTATAGTAACCACATTGTTGCTCATGTGAAACCTTCATAAGATTGTATATCAAATGATACCTAAATAAAAATAAAAATAAAAAAATAGAATAGGATCATCCTTGTAAAAAAAAAATTGTAATGAAACATACACACATCAGAACACAAAAACAAACAAACAAAAGGGCAAGAAAAAATACCTAATGTCAACAGCTGCTTTATCTACCTGACTAGTCAGAGTCCGTCAGCTCTCACAAGGTCTCCCATTCTGACCTAATGATTTTATTTGCCATGCAGTACTTCCTCTTACTACTGTCCTTGGTGAGCCTTTCAAATTATCAAAGGACCTTCAATGAATTATAATAAAGGGCAGAAACCAGAACTGCAGGAGGAGGAGATGAGGAGAGATTGTCATGTTCTTTCAAGAACTCATTTAAGCAACTTGTCTAAGAAAAGAGAAAGGGAGAAGATTAGGGATTTGCAGAGAAATGAATGCAAGGAGGAACTACAGGTGGCTTCCGTTTGTTTCCCCTGCTTGGTTTTATAGCACCTGCAGTGCAGTACAGTAGAGAGGCTGAAGACAGGAGAGAGAAGGGGCACGTGAAGTTAAAAAGGTCTAGGAGAAGGAAGGACCAAAAGAGCAAAGGGAAGAATTAGCCTCGGGTGCGAGAAGCGATGCTAAGTCTTAAGGGCAGAAATTAATAATGTTTTTAGACAATAAGGTGAGGAACTGAGAATGTTTATCCAAGCCTCAAGGTCTTTGCTTTTTCTGTAAGGCAGCTAGGAAGATCATCAACTAAGAGTTAAGAAGTCAGGGCTGGGGCTGGGGCTGAATGACGGTTGGTGATGTTTTAGAAGCGCCACTGCAGGAACATAGAGCAAGCCGAGGAACCACCCCGAGATTGATGACATTCCCCCAAGGTGCTCAGCAGTCAAGGTGCTGATGATGAAATTGCAAAAGCAGATGATACCTCAAAGACTGTATTTTCACCATCCATAAGCCTTGCATTCCACTGCCCTGAAGCCCACTGCAGTCCATCCAGCTCGCCCTCTTGGAAATACGTGAAATCAGGGATGCATGAGGATAAAACAGGGGCTGAACTGGGAACACATTTTAAGGTGATGCTATTAGTGATGGCTCAGCAATTCTTTACTTTCAAGGTCAAATTCGCATTAAAATTGCATTACTCTCCATGACAAAACACTCATTCCTTACCTGTCAGTGTCCAACATGAGCATGAGAATGAACATAAACATCTCTTCCTTTTTACAGCAAGAAGCTACTGCTGACAGTAAAGAATTTTCAATCTGTACAAGGATGGCAGAGGGGGTGATGCACAGCCTGCAGCCCTCAGCAGACTGGGTCTGTTAGTTCACATTAATGGCCACTGTTTACACAGGCTGCCACGGGAGGCATTCCGCTTCTGAGCCTCCTAGTCAGCATGACATTTTACTTCCAGCTGACTAGTCCATCTCTGATTTCTGCTGGGCCAACATGGTCTGTCAGCCACTGTCACTTCCCAGATGTCAGTGGCCCTGTGACACTGGAGGGTTATCAGAATCTTCCTTGAAACACCAGCTGCCACCTCCTACAAGCCTGCAGAGTCGGCCACTGGGGCACTTCTTGGGATTTCAGAAGTTTTCTTTGAAATTTTCACTGGGCTGCCCTAATAAAAGAAGGCAATTGACTAAATATTGGATGAATACATTCTAGAGTCTCAAACTCACTCATGCTTGATTCCTGATGGCTTGAATATATAAAATATGTGAGGTAAATGTCACAGACTCTAAATGAACATCTTGAAGATGACCAGGGGATGCTAAACCAAATGGTACCATTAAGGAAAAGAGGGTCTTAAACTTGACCATAGTTTCAAAGTATTTTATTTAACTTTAAGGTGTTGCAATATATAAATTCAAATGAAGGGAAATAAAATGTGGCAAATTAAGACTATAACAGGTGAAATAAATAAAATTACATGTTCACTTTGGCTATTTTATATTAACCATATTTTCTGTCATGTTTACTAAATTAGGAACATTAAAACACATTTTCAGATATATGTTCAAGATACCTTCTCACTTGCTTTTCCCAGGTAAGAAAAGATCACACCTTTTTCAAAGAGGATTCCTTATTCTCTAAGTAATATCCTGAATTGTGTCTGCCAAATAACCTTTTTATGTTGTATAAAGAGTTCTCTGTCCTGTCTGATTAAGGGGAGTTTTGAAATGGGTCATTCAAATTGCCATAGTTCAAACAAAAGAGGGAAACCTCCAGGAAGAAAACCCAGATTCGTTTTTTTTCTTCATATTCAATCTCCTCTTTTTCAAATGTGTCCTCCACTTAATCTTGGCGTAGGGATTCCTCTCACAGTGTACTTATTCATGACACTATGTCATGTCTCCAATACTCACTCCCTTCTGCCCTGCCTGGTAGACCAAATTCTAATAATTTTAATATAGGCTGGATCAGTCAGAGCTCTCTTTAACTTCTCTTATGTTCACCCGCACCCATCCTACAGCATATATGGCCCTATTACTCCTTTAGACACATAACCAGACTTCCAAATACACCTTGTCTCCACAATAAGATCATGAACTCCTTGAAAGCAAGGACAGTATTTCTACTAATTTGTATCTCCTACCTATTCCCTTTCCACCTCGTGAGTCCATAAATAATTAATAAACTGAGTAACAAAGTGCCACCTCTCCAAGTTATGCAGCATGCCTATTCAAACCAAAATGTTGTAGATAATCAGAATTCCTGGAAGGGAATTTTTAACTATCCACTGATGACAGAGGTCACACCAAAAAACAGTGAAAAGCAAATTTATACTGAATAAGAAAGTAGTAAGGGAATACCTAGATGAATGACACAAATAATTAATTCTAAAGTGCATTCTTGCTGTGAATACATTACTGAGTATCAGTCCATGTGGGGCATCAAATCCATGAAAGATTTCCCTGTGAATCAACTGTAAGACTGGGGGACATTATGTTTTTTAAACATTAATTATTTGCCAGTATCTTCTAAAGAAAAGGCAAGCTGAAATGCAAAAGAGAAGCTAAATATTTAGAGTACGATTAGCAACAATACATGAAAAAAAAAATTACCTATCAAACTTTCCATAGTGAAAGTAGCTATGGTTACTGCTCTTTTAAGGTGAATGGAGACAGTTTAATGAAAAGTGTTCTGAAATGTCAGAGGTAACAGCAAAGCTTCTGATACAAGTAGTATATAAAGGGTTTCTAACCAAGAAGAGAATATAATAAGACAAGTATTAAGCAATGGCATTAGCCATAAGGTTAGTAATTATATTAACAACAATCTTCATGTTGTTTTATGCACAGAAGGCTTATCTATAAGAACCCAAAATCAGCAAATTTATTACTTGTTAAGGAAAAAAACTAATCACTATTTCTTGCCACAAGAAATTTGGAATTTCCTCTCAGGTCATATAAGTAATTAGGTTAGGCCAAATGTCAATCACAATATGCTAGCCTCCCTCAGAAATCCTATGTGGTCCACCTTCAATTTACTGCCATCATGCCTGCTTTCTCCTACAAATTATCATGACCTCTTTTCATTCCACCCCTTCCTACTCACCCCCTCTTCTCAACTCCCTTCTAGTAAATGACTTGTCACACTGCCCTCTTTGCACATTCCTGATTTCCAGCCCATCTGCAATTATAAAGAGTGACAAGACTACTTTTGATTTCCTTTAAAAGAAGAAAGTGGCTTAAACCTTGAGGTTCTATAAGCTAATCATGGAACAAACAGACTGTCTCAGAACGTGTATTAATGTGATAAAAAATTGTTTATTGTCTTCTTCTTGGTGTTGTAGAGAATAATGAAAGAGCCAATAAACCAAATGACAGAATTTTCCTTTTTTGCCCTTTGACAAACCTGAAAGAATACAGATGGGAGTCTTTGGTTTACTGAGAAACATAATCAGGTTCGGTTTTTTCCCCCACAAGTTACAAAACACATGTATTATGCCTAAAAGCAGTGTCAATTAATTCAGAGCAATTTATGAATTCACCATAAATGTATCATTCTCATTTTAATACATTTTTTAATAAACATAAAATGAACTGAATCATTATTAGTGGCTAAGTCACCTCAAAATTAGTCTACTCTATTAAAAATACACTCAACAACATGTAAAAGTTTGTAATAGAGTAAAAGATGGATTTATAACAACTTCAGTAAATTCTTTCAAATAATTTAGATAGCTGATTCAGAAAATATTTTCCCCCATATTTAGAAGTGGCCACATGGTTATATATGGAATACCAACTTTCATTTCCTAGAAATGGGCGATGTCAAAACAGTGACATTTGGAAAAATTACACCTAAATTGCTAAATTTTGTTGAAACAATTGACCTTTCTATGCTACTTCTGGATTGCTCTCTTTGACCCACTACTTATGTCCAAAGGTAACAGCAGGAGGCAACGGATGGAAGTGGCATGCAGACACCACTGCCTGTCCCCATCCAAACAAACAAGGGGGCAGCAAGACAGCTCTGCCAGTAGTATTCAGAGGATGCTCCTAGAGAATGCCACACAATTAGTGCATTGTGAGTTGACAATATGAAGCACTCACCAAGTATTTCCCCATCTTGATTAACAAGGACAAAAAAAAAGAAACACTATCTGGAATCAATATAAAAGTAAAAGATTACAATACCTGTCCAATCTCCGAGAGCACATCAGCCAACAAGTCTCATGTCTCTTCTCACTAGTTAAGCATTTTAGAAATGATCTTAATCGAGCTTCCTTAGACAAAGGGAACACACTTGAGCAATGGACACAGTAATCACATACAATCTGAGAAGCATCTAAGGAGTCCTGGTTTGAATTAACTTACAGAAAGTAAGCTAACTTAACCCAATAGCACTGTCATTCAGGAAGCTGCCACTGCCAAAGCATTTGACAACCAGATATTACCAGATAAAGTCATCCCAACATTCAAGTTAGGCATTTTTAGAAAATTTTGTCATTATAAAACCATGACAAGTTCCATCTCATAGAATAACATCTTGACCAACTAAGCAGAAGAGAGCTCAATCTCTGAGCTCCCATATTTGTCTGTGGATAAAAAGCTTACTTCAATCCAATTTATTAAAATTGAGAGAAAAAATATCAGAAATATTTCTTATTCATGGTTTCCCTCAGATACTAGTATAATTAAAATCAGTAGATGTCTTAGGGATGGAAACACTAATGATTATCTAACAAAGGTATCATTTCTTCAAATGATTCTGGCCCATATCACCTGCTTGACTTCCTGACTCAAGTTTGTACCTCCTGTAGGTATTCAGTATTTTACTTATACTAAGTAACCTCATACACCTTCACTGTCTGGTCTTTCTTCTCTACCAACTGGCCTTAAATCAGGACTATTATTGTGTATCTCAAACTCCAATTCTCAGGTAGAAAACGACTAATCATCCCCTAGTACCTACCTTCTTTTCAGTAATAAAACTAACCAAATTCTAGCTGTATTTAGCCTGCAGCTGGAGACTATCTTGCAGCTAAGTGAGGTTTCATGACTAAGTTCTGCCTACAGATTCTGATTCAGGTGGTCTGGGGTGGTTATGAGTGCTCAGAGATTAAGTTATAATCTGCTATAGGACCCAGAAGTCTTTTTTTTTTTAAGCTCCCCAGATGAATCTAATGTACAGACAGAGTGAAGAACCTCTGCTAAAGCATGGTAGACTGGCAAGAAAGACTTCTGAGAGCAGAGATGCTTGGCTTCCACTCCCAAAATCACCTTCACCTCAGATTTCTACAAGACACAGAAATAAATAAACCTTTTCTCTTGTTTAAACCACTTGTCGTACGGTCTCTGTCAACGCAGTCAAACCCATAACCTAATACAACAGGCGTCACTGATCCCCTGGGCCTGGTCAGCACGGAAGCCCTGGATGCCAGCTCAAGTTCCTGCACCTGCTGCTTGCTGACAGAACCAAACCTGCATTGTCTGATCAAGATCATCTGACAAATGATTTTTTCAAATTGAATTTTTCCCTTTCACTTTTGCCTTTTCCTTAAAAACCTTATTTTCCAATCAAGAGTCATCTGATTCCTTGCCCATATTACATTATAAATTGTCTAATGGTATCCTTTTCCAACTGATTGAAAATTTCATTTGTTTGAGTGTTAAGCGATATGCAGTTTTTGCCTTCATTCCAATATTTTAGTTTGAGTTATTTTATCACAATTAAACTTTAAAAGGCCCAACACCACCCTATCTTTCAAATTTGGGGGGACCACAGACAAAAAAACAGTTGTGGCCACAATTATGAAAGCTACACAGCAGACCAGCAAGAGTAACAGGAATTCCAAGTGGCAATGAATCCAATATGGCTTCTACTTGTTACCATGTGACTACAAATAAGAGATGCCATCTAATATATGGAGAATTTTGTTGACAAACCATAATTTAAAATTTTAAGAATTAAATGTCTATTATCTCTTTAGCATAATTCAAATACAAATTCATCTGTTGCTAAATAACAGAGTTAACTGCACTTTCACTTGACCTTTATAAAAATCCTGTAAAGGCAGCATTGTTACATGCCTCTTGCAGAAACTGACAAAGAAACCTCAAAAAAGGAGGCAACTTCAAGAGGCAAATACTTAAAATTCTTATTTCAACAGAAAAAAAGAAGCAGAGAAGTAGGATATGAATGAACACATTTTGCCTGTTATTTATTACTCACAACTACAGAATAGTATTTAAATAGTTTGGGTTGCTTTTTCTTCCTATATATTCACAACAAGGTCTCCAGATGGTTACTTATTTTCTATAATTTATTTAACTTACCTTCTGCCAAAAGGTGAAATATTTACCTAATTCTGAAGTACATTAAAAATGATTACACAGATCATCCTGAAAGTCATGGTTAAAAAAAATGACAATGGCATAAGTAATAATACTTCTGTTTTTTCTTTAATTATTATTCTAATGTAATTCAAAATAATGAATAAAAATGTTTTAATGAGAAATAAGTTTGGTATTATGCAAACTATGTGAAAAGGCAAAAATGAAATAACCAGAAGGTTCCATGTGGCTAAAAATTTGCATATTCTCATCAAAATTACAAGTTTTTAAGTAAAAACTCATCACATGGCATTACAGTGAATTAGATTAGCAGTTAATTTACACTTTAAAGATATCTCCTATTAAGGTGATCAAAGATTTTCATCACTCATATTTTATGTCTACTCAGATAATCAGCTTTAACTTCAAAAATAAAGAGACAAGCATTTGAAGAGACTTGGCCCTAATTCTTCAACTCTTTGCCAATCACCTAGTCTTTGAAAACATACATCAGGCTACAATTATATCACATTAGCCTTGTTTGCCATGAAATAATTACTCCATTTATAACTATTACAACAAAATATTTCAACCAAAGTAATCCACAAGATGTTTTTAAAAAGTTTCATTAGAAGTATGTCTTTACAAAATGAGGTCAGATGGTAAGTAGGAAGTTCAATAAATAGCATCATAAAATACAACTGCAAATACACTCCATTTTCTAAACTGTTAGAGAACAAACTGTTTTGGTTAATTGGCTATTATCTCTCCACTGGATTATAAATTCTCCCAAGGTGTGCCATGGTTGTAAATTCTACCAAACATGTCTTGAGAAGCATTAGAGTTGTGCAATCATTGGTTAAATAATGTCATGACTGATAACGACTCAAATGCATCGATACGTACATGTTTTATTACCTAATGCTTCTGTAGTCTCTGAGCGAAGCAGGTTTACATGTCATCTGACCTACCCCAAACTCCACACAGATCCCTGACTAGGGATCCACATCTCTCAAAGGCAGGTAAGCACTTGTTTGGCTCTGCTTATAAAGATGCATTGAGGATGGTGCTCTCACTCTCTTGAATTTGTCCCAAGATACAACAGACTACTGTCATTCAACGGTGGACACTGAACCTAGTAAGTCGTGACAGTGTTGGGGATGGAGCCCATGTGCAAGGTCATTAAACAGTGAAAAGTAATCAAGGGTAAAACGAAAGAGAAACAGAACGAGAGACAGACTAGACTCCCCCAGAGAAATGTACAGTTGAGAAAGACCATGTAAATCCTGAGAGAATAATTCCAGGTCTGCAACACATTCCGTTCCTGCTTTCTTTTCTCATGAGGCCTGCCTTTCTGCTTTCAGGTTCTCTGAAATTTCCATGTATTGTTATAACAATACACCCTAAGCTAGTCTGAGGGAGATTCTGCCCCTTGAAACCAAAAGTGCCGTAATTAGACTCTTCACGTAACATTAACAGACATGCAATGCATGCAAATGTGGTCTGAGGTGATTCAGCAGACCCATCATCACAAATGTCAAAGGCTGCAGCCACGGCGCACACAAACTGGGAACTAACCCACTAAGCTGAAGCTGTGCCTCTCTGCCCCACAGCGGGTGACAGACACTAAAGCAGCCACACCTGGGCCACCACTACTCCAGCTGCCTGAGGTGCCCTTTCCTTCTCTGCCAAGTCATCACTCCGGCCGCCTCTCCTGATACTTCTGTCACCTCAAGGTCATCTTCCAGTTCGGCTCTCTGCCTACGTACCCACCTGTCTTCAGTTCACATAGGGATTACTGCAATTCTGTCTGTACACTTTATAATAATATACTTCTTTAAGTTACTCACCACTACTTAGTGTCTGTTGGACTGCTCATTCCCTAGCTAGCCTTATGCCATTCCTCCCTTCAGTCTGTGCCAACACTAAACTCACCAGACCCCCAAGATGGCTGAATTGAAATCAAAAGAGAGGAAAGAGAGACTTTCACCTATCTGCACTGGAGGGCAAAGAAAAGGAAAAATAAGAGGAGCACTTTAAAGAGGGAAGAGAAATTTGAAAGACTTCAGTAAAATTTTCTTAGCATTTACAAGTAGATTCAATTAAGAGGAAAACCCTATGGAAGTCATTAACAACTTTTAATTACTTCCTCATGTAGGCATATCAATTGGATTGAAAGAAGTTAGAAATAGTTTAATATTAAATCAAAATATCTCAATTCTGTGTACCCAAGTCTCAGGTTTCCCTTTAATCTGTTTCCTACAGAGTTGAATAATGCTTGAGCTTTTCACAAAAGTACTTACTTTAGGCTTCTAAATGTTAGATCACCTTATTAAGCCTGCAATCACCATTAACTGGCTCACTCTGCAATTATTAAGGGACTGAGGTATACGATCCATTGGGGGAAATCCTGGAGAAAAAAATGAAAGAATGGAATTTCTCTCTAGTACCTCAAACCTACATCAAAGTAAAGACATCAGGCAACCTTATCCATACATGCTTCTTCCACAGTACATCATAGTCTATATGCTAGTTCATTCCCACTACCTTCTGCTCAAAGCACCCAATCTTTTAATATGCATCTTTGAATGCTTAAAGTTCCATGGTGTCAGTAAACAGTCACTTCTTGTCTAACAGATTAAAATCCTGCCCACTATATTTCAGTAATTGTATTACAAGCATTGTAACACTGGCCCTCTAACAGAGTGCCTCTCAAGCTATAATGTGCATACAAATCACTATGGGTTTTTGTTAGACTGCAGATTTTGATTTAGTAAAAGTGGGGTCCAAGATTCTGCATTTCTGGGTGATGGCAGATGTTCCATGGACCACATTCAGAGTAGTAAGTAACAACATCCTTATTTCATTATCAAATATAAGTGAGTCTACAACAACCACATTCAATAGTGATTACTTCCTAGGGATAGTATTGGGTTCCACTCCTTAATATGTATCTGTCAAGCATTTATTGATCATCTAATGAATGTGAGGCACAGAGATACAAATATAACTCAGAACTGGTCCCTCCCTTTAAAGTATGCACTTTGATACAGTCGTATTCCAATGGTAATATACCCAATAATTTTCTGGGATGCTTGTTAAAAATGTAAATCTATGGCCTCACTGCCTGAGAGAGAACTTCAGTACGTCAGGGTCAAGTCTCATGAATGTCTTGCCAGCCAAATCTGATGTTCCACACTGAGGAATATTACTTCAGTGATGCAGGCAGATAATTACAAAACTATATGACAGGTTGAATCTGAATCAATGTGGTGTGGAATGGGAGGGAGCTCAGAGGATGGGACTCTGACAGGGGCAGATTCACAGAGGATGGGTAGGAATATGCCTGGCAGTGAAAGGAAGAGGAGCATATATAAAAGACCACCAGTGTGGATCACAGTTCTCAAGTCCAAGGAAGCATCAAAGTCAGGTCTGCCAGGGCTGTGGGGCTGGAAAGTGGGCTGAGGGTGTATGTGGAAAGATGTTTGGAAAGGCTAGTTGAAACTGTATTACAGGCCTCATGACCTGGACTTCATCCGTTAGATCTGGAGAAGCTAATTCAAGGGACAAAAGGAGTTGAGATACCTTAATTAGTTTGCAAAGAACTGACCACTTTTCCAAAGACTTTTCTCTTTTATAGAAGGCCATCTTCTCTAAAATGTCTTACAAATTTCAAAGTGGGGAATATGACTAAGACCCTCCCATATGCTTTGCACAGAAGTTTGGTTACAAAACAAAGCAGTCTGGGTTACAATTTACGTTTTAATTGATGAAGTGCCAGAAATATCATTTTCATAGTCAACAGCAGCAGAAATGGAAAGAAAAACAGCATCTGCTTTTTAAAAAGTTGAATAAACTGAAATAGCTTAAAAAGCAGATTTTTAAAATGACAACCAAAATTCTAATGTAGCAAAATCTACAGGAAAAAGAATCCACCCACTAGAAGAATGAATGATTTCAAAAGCACATTAAAAAAAAAACTGCTCTTAAAATATGTCAATGTCACAGGGAATTAAACTTTACAACAATTAAATACAAAGTCTTCATTAGAGACATTCATCCCACATTAAAGTTTTTTAAAAGATGGGGTAATAACTACTAATCTATTTTAATTATTTTATTATCTCCAATAGTTTTTCACTCTTGATCTGTGAACACTAGGATTGCTGAACAGCATTCCCTTCAAAAGCAACTATAACCTCAATTAAAACGGTGCAGTAGAGATCAGCAAAGCATACTCTTCATTCACGTCAAGGGTGCCTTGTTGGTAAGCCTTTTAAAAGCTGGTTCTTTGTGAGTGTCCTGTAATTTTGTTTTTAAAAGATAATTTGGCACCTCTCATTGCTTAGGATATCTCTAGTTGTAACATGGAAGCCATTCAGCCATTAAATGTAATATCATTTCTGTTGTATAGCTTAAAATGAAAATTATAGCACATCACTATAACATATTGTCAAATTGAAAAGTGAATGGTGAATCCACAAGCAAAGTGATTAGGTATTAGATGCTGATGACTTGCCATGAGCTCATGCTGTTTTTTATTGGTTTTTTTTTTTTTTTTTTGCAAATTACAGTGAAGAAAATGGGTATCAGAGCTTTCATATCAGATGATCTAATGTCACAGAGATAACCAGACAGTACAGTGGTGTGCTCTCAATCTGGAGTATTGCATGCAGATTCTCACTGTAGCCAGTTTATTCTCCTGAAGTTGTTTCCTTAATGTGAACAGTTTTCTCCTATTGTGCCTGTGGGATGGCAGGGCAGACTGATCACCCTGCTTTTGTTAGGAGAGTTTGGTGACAAGTGACAAATGCCCAAACTAACGGAAGGCAAAGTGAAGAATTTATTGACTCGTAATTAAATCTCAGGGAGGGCAGGGACCTTAATTAGATTCTGACACAACCAAAAAATTGTTAGAAAAAAAATTATAAAGACAAATGGAAATATGAACACTTAATGATTATCGATGATGTTTAGACAAATTTTGGCTTTCTTTTTTTTTTCCTGGCCTAATAAGGAAGGGCATTATGGTTATGCTAAAAGAGTATTTAAGTACATAAGTATTATACTCCATCCATTAAATTTGCTTTTTTTTTATAGGGGTATGGGTTAGCAAATCTGAAACTATATTTTGTATATAGTAAGACTGAGCAACTACATAAATATGGATAATGACCATCAGATTTCTCATTGTCAGAGAAAGAAGCCATATATAAGGAGAGAAGGAAAGCTAGAATTAAGCCTGCAGTACTGGATTGGAATCAGAGTCAGTACAACCTCAGAGATTTTAATAGATTTACAGATGGGTAAGTATAAAAATAAATATACACAGATGTATTAATAGACATGTATTCCCCAGTTCTATAAACTGAGTGGGCCTGGAAATAATATATTGGTAGTAATGAGTAAACTGGCATCCAGATCTTCCCAAATGCCATTCTCCAATAAAAGGAACTCAGACTTCTTGGGGAAATTATTGATTCCAGAGCTGGACAGAAAAAAATACAAGGTGAACCTCAGACATTGATGGATGGATGGATAAACAAATATTATATATACATATTATGGAATATTATTCAGCCTTAAAAGGGGAAAGATATGACACGAATTACAACAACATGGATGAAGCTTGAAGACATTATGCTTAGTGAAATAAGCTTGTCTCAAAATGACAAATACTTTATGATTTCACTTACATGAGGTACCTAAAAACAGTCAAACTCATAGAGACAAAAAGAGGAATTTTAATTGTCAGAGAATGGAGGAAGTGGGGAGGGAAAATGGGGAGTTAATATTTAATGGGTACAGAGTTTCAACTGGGAAAAATGAAAAAGTTCTGGAGATAGATGGTGGGGATGGTTAGACAATGTCATAGTACTGAATGCCACTAAACAGTACACTTAAGATGGTTAAACACTTTTATGTTATGGATATTTTACAATAAAAAAATAAGGAAAAAGTACATAGGCAATGGAAACAGTACACTCAATTTGGAAAATAATTTGGCATTATGTTGTAAATACTGATAACATTTATCTCAATAATTACTTATTCCAGTAAATTTCCTCCAATACTTATACCTTAGATATATTCTCATCCACATGCTTCAAAAGACAAAATATGAACATTCAATAAAATGAAACAAAACAGAAAAAAATTATATATGGCCCAAATGTGTTTCAATAGGAAAAGGATAAACAAAGATCAATAAGTCCTAATACAATATACTATTGACACTTTACAGCAGTAAAAATGAATTAGCCAAACTTACAGGCATGAAAGTGGTTGTATCTCGAAAAAATATAGACTGAGAAAAGCAAGTCATAGCAGAATATATACAACACCACAATACAGAATCCTAAAATACATAAAACTTAATATTATTTAGGGAGATATATCTCCACTCTATAAAATCAGTAGAATGATAAACTCCTTGGAGTGGGAAGAAGAGGAATATGATTAGAGACCAGCACACAGGAGATTTCAAGGGTATTATTCTGTTTTTTAAATTAAATACAGGAACATGACTTTTCTTCATATTTATGTATCACATTTACTTTTATATGGATGATGTGGCTCATAATAAAGAGGAAAAATATTGAAAAAGTTAATGTTATCCTCCTTGTCACAGACAACTCATTAAGTCCCCACCAAAGGGCTTTTCCTTCAGAGAGTCATGAATGATAAGAGTATACAAAGCCACTCCTATTTTTCCAAATGTGTATCACTATCCCCACCCTAGCATCGTTAAATCTTCTGTAAATTCTTTGGTTCAGGGAATCTAACATCCTTTATCCACCTTTGCCTGAAGTTCTAGAGATGAAGATTCAGGTCCTTAAAAGAACATGGGGATTAATTCTGTATCTAATTTCTTGACAATTTGCTTACAATTTCATTTTAACAATGTCAGAATGGCTAAATGGCTCCTGAAAATGTTAAGCTCTGGTGAGGCAGTAAAGTCATATGATAATTTTTAAAACAGAATTTTCTAACATTCTCTGCAGAGTACACAAATCTTTAAAGATTTTTGTTAAGAATCTTTTTCTTTTAATAAATATAACTTAGGAATGCATGACTTAAATGCCCTTTTTAAATGATAGAAATGTCCTCTATAAAATGATAAGGTCTATTTGCTATACACACTGAATTCATCATAAAATGCGATCAAAAAGTTGATCTTCATTACCAACCACAAAGCTTTTAGATCTGGTCTACTTTATTCAGATCATAGGTGTTAGGAGCATAGACTCTGGAGTCGGACTCCCTCAATTTAAATCCCAATTCTGCCGTTTTCTAACTATGGGAGGAACTTGGACGTGACTTAACTGCTCTCTTCATCTCTGTTTTCCCTGTTGTAAAATGGAGGTAAGAATAGTACTAACCTCAGTACGTCTTAGAACTAAATAATACATATAATGCACTTAGAATAATGTCTAGATACAATTGCAACTTTTGAGATAATTGAGATTATTGGAGATTCACATGTACTTGTAAGAATAATAGATCACATATATTAACTATATATAATTTTATAACTTCTATATATTATTATATCTATATTAGAAAAACTTTAGTATCCCCTAACACAACACTTAATACTTAATTTACATATACAGAACAAACTGGTAATGAAAAATCAATTTAGTCCTTAAAGCTCGTGATCATTCTATTCTTATATAAAGTCATTTGTCATTATAATCTTGGAAACAAGGGGAAAAGAGGAAAATCAAAGGTGTTAAGTGCTTGGCTCAGTCTTATAAAATCAGTAAGTAACTGTGCAGGTTCAGTTACTATATATATTTACATATATCATATATATATTATACTATATATGTTATATATAGATATGTGTGTGTGTATTTAATTTTTAGTCCTAAAGGAAATTTTGAAAACTAGCTGCACTGAATAAATTAAACTGGCTAAACTTTCTACTCCTCAGTCATAATAACCACAATATCAATGTTAAATTTTAAAATTTAAAGAAATGATTTGCTTGATTCTACAGAGACACTGATTAAAGGCACTTATAATAGCTCAAGAGAAACTCCTCTTATCTAGTATCATCCTCTTTTTCATCTTCAAAATCACCAAGTCAGGCTTCAAAATCCCTTGTGCTAGAATTTGAGATGAGCAGTTCAGAACCTGGTAACTACTGTTCTATTTCAGCTCAAGGGTTTTTACTTGTGTCAGTGACAGCAGTTAGCAAGGTAAAAAAAAAAAAAAAAAGAAACTAGGCACCAATAAAATAGCAAAAGACTCCAAACAGGTTCCAGGACCCCAACTCAAAGGATGGAGCAAGAATCTGTGTAAGCTCCCAGCCTTTTCTAATGGAATCACACCTCAGACCAGCAGTAGAGAATCAGTAATGCGGGTCCAACTCCTTACAGATTAGGAAGGACACAGGAGGAGGCCCAAGGAGACTGAAAGACTCAATCAGAATTGCCCCATTAGTCACTAGCACATAGAGCACAGTAAGTACCTGGGAGTTTGATCCCACATCTAAAATTCTATCACACGATCATGCCTCCCACTTCTCAAATGACTTAAAGTACAGCTTTTAAAAATCTATCAAACATATCTCAAGATATAGACTAATTTTACAATTTCTTCCCAGGGTACACATTGTGAACTTGCTTTAACAGACAGCAAAGGAGCACTGCATGTTCTGGAGTGAGGAAAACAGATCTTCTTCATAATCCTTTTCCCTCCTGTCAGAATATATGGAAATAGTATTTCTGATATCTACTTGGACAGCATTTACTAGTCAGTCAGATGCTTAACTGATAGATTTCTATTATCCTGAGTTCTTGACCTAAAAGAACTCGAACCAAATATTTTTCAGCACGATAGTCTCCTTCCCAAATATATACTCTCTTGACCAACCATTGAAGGTCAAGTTAAGAAAAGAAAGGAGATCCAATTACTTTTCTAGTAGAATTTTTCTGAAATTTTAATTTGATACAGAAATAAAAGCATTACACAGGTCACTCTCCAAGTCAATAAAACTATAATAATTTTTGTCTTGTTTTTGGAGAAGGCTTATTTTCCTCATGGGGCAAAAAAGTAGTTAATCATTATAATTTCTTTAGCCTATTCAAACTAAAAAGATGAAACTTTTAAAAAATGCACTTACCATTATCCCTCAGTCACTTAAACATTCAAAATCCTTTAAAGTTAATAATCCATTCATTAGCAAGTGCTTAATCCTGAAGCAAATATACAATTCTAATCATGAAAAGGTATACTGAACCTTATAGTTTAGCCTATAACTGTAATAGTCCCATCTGGGAATTTTTATATTTTGCCTTATCTCAATTACTTAAAATACCTTAGTACTGAACCCCAGAAAATTGGGACCTAACCTGTAGAGATATGTATTTACTAACTGAATGCCTCAGATAAGTGACACTACAACAGAAAAATCATCTGCCTCACCAGGCACTAAGCAGATGATCCACTGTGTTCAACAGTAGCTGAGCTTTGGAGAGAACTGAAGGTAATACGTAGTGTGACACTGCAATCTGGGGATCAGAAGAGCAAGAGAAAAGAATAATAAACTAGAATAATAAAATCCGCACATGGTAAGACTTAAGTCTTCAGTCTGATCCTTTCCACATGAGAAGACCCAATTCTGGAATGATGAAAGTTGGCCTCACACTCACAGAAAATCCCTAACAGCCAGGCAGAAATTCATTAATGTTTTCCCTCTCGTTCACTTTTTTTCTCCATGTAAAACATTATAGTATGTTCTACACCTTGTGGAAAATATTTTGTTACTCACATGAGATAATTCCAAACCTAGAAGTTCTTGAATTCTTGTGTGAGCACCATACCAGCTTAATGGGGCTATCCACATATTTCAGAACACCCTCACAATTCTGGAAACCAGGTTTGTTTGTTTTTTTAATGGATAAGAAAACTCAGGAAGAAAATACAGGAATAGGAATGGAACAACTTAACTCCCCATTCCCTAAGTAAGAATCTTGCCCCAGCACAACATTACTTCTACTTCAACTGAGTTTCAGCCACCTTCTATATTCAAAGTATAAAATGTTAATTTAGAAAATCCCATCCACCACATTAAGATTTCTTTTTAAATTTATTTGTTCTCAACTCCAAAAAAGAAAGTTAGGAAGAAAATTGCTTTTTATCATTCAACAGTCCAGGTGGGTACATGAAATCACTCAGGAAAAATATTTTAAAAGAGTTCCATAGATATGACTATCAGTGTAAATAATACTTGATTATAGCTTCGTGAAAGAAAATCCACCATGTAGAGCCTTTGGAGTTTCTGACCTAAAACAACACTGGAAACGTAAAAGGATATACCATACCCTTGAGAAGATATTTTAACATATTAACTTGTTCAGCAGAATTCTGTTAGGAGAAGAGTTTTACATTAGACTTTGGAAGTAAATCCCTGGAAAGAAAAATAAAAGGCAAATTATCCGATATGACAAATACATAAAGTTCTTAGAAATATTAAGAATTGTTAAGAGTATTTTACACAAGTGGAACTGACATAATTATGTCATTTCACTATTATAATGGTTTGATCAATGAATTCCCAAGCCTAAATTATCTTTATCTGTGTCTGCATTCTAATACTGAAAGATTGTTTCAGAAATCTAATGACCAAAATGTTTAAGTGCATGATTTATAATATCAAAAGCAAGACAGCATGTTACATATGTTAGTTCTTTTACATGAAGGTTTTTTTAATTATTCCCTAATCACAAAGCATGTATATCATAAATGTATGTGTACAAATTAAGAATCTGTCTTCATAACTCAGATTTTTGTGTTTTCTTTATACAAACAGGTTTATCCAGTTATAAAAAGGGAGTTATTCCTCTATGTTCAGGAACTTTGAACTTTAGATTATAGCTGGTCCTGTTGTGAGTCTACAGTCTTGCCCAGGGAAATGACCAGGAGAAATAAATTCTTGAAGGGATCTCTCAGATTGCCCCTTATTGCCCACCAGACTCCCATCCCAGTGATCTGATCAGCACGGAGCTTCACTGTCTTCAGTGTGGAATACTTTCAAAGTGTAATGAAAACCCTAAAAGGCTGCAGTCATAATAGTGATTTTTTCCATTAGTGTTTTTAAAAATTTTAATATCAAGAGTCCATTACTTAGCACTTAGATTGTATTCACTTGAGATTATAAAATCAAGTAACATGAATCTCCATTGATACAGAAATTCTATATGTGTTAAACTACATTAATATTGGAAAAAGGATTATAATCCTGTTTGGAAAATATATAGTCCCAAAGTTTGTGCACATGTGCACACACACAGAGAAACACAAAAGAGAAATAACTCATTTATTTAGTCATCAATCAGTTACTATGTATGTCCAAGCACACTGCTTGCTTGGCCTTTGGATTAAATATAAGTCAGATACCAAGAAAGTCTTCAAGAATGTGTCAGTTTATGGGGAAAAAAAATCCATATAAAGAATAAATTACAATAAAGCCAAAAGGTGTAACAGAAGCTTCGTCAAAGTTGTCTCCTAAAAACCTCATTAACTTAAAGTCCATTCCTTAACCCACTTTAAACCACATGCTAATCTCACAATTTAAGCTCCTCAATGGCAAAGGAACACCTTCAGTCAGTAATGATTTAAAAAAAGTAAATTTACAGTCCTACTCTGGTTCAGTCTGCTCTGGTTCACCATTCAGGATGTGGGGCACCCCAGTTTGTGTGTACAGGGAATGTGCACGGCATGTGCATAGGAGAGATACACAGGACCACAGTCACGAACTTCACCGAGCAACCACCCTCCGACCTCCTACATCAGAACAGCTGCTCCTTTGCTCAAGAAAACCTGCTACTTTTCAAATCTTAAATACCTTGAACCTTCTCAATTATCCCTGCAAACAAAAACAGACAATGCAAATTGCACAGGTCCACAATGCCTTTATGCATCATTCCAATATGCAAAGTGCTCTGAAATCCCACCTGGGTTTTTTCTACTGTCTGCTTTTTAAAACTTGGTACAAACTATGCTGACTGGAGACCACTTACTATCTTATCATCTTTATCCTATGAAATATAAATATTAATGTTTTTCTAGGGAAATATTAATGTGTATCATTCTGGGGTACTGCATCAGACCCATGGGGGCAGAGGGACTCACTAAGTGGTTCATGCATCCACTACCTTCCTAAAATCTGAAAATTCTCAAATTCTGAAACCCATCTGTCTTTAAGGGCTTTCAATCTCTCTTTACTTCAGATGGTCTCCCCTTTCCCTTCACTAGAACTGTGGCCAAGATTGTCATCCTGGATTTCTTCCTGTGCCTCTCAACATCTTTCTGCACCTATTCAACCTCACTCACTTATTTCTTCTCCTGTCTTTGAAAGAAAAATGTCACTCCAAACTTTGCAAAGCCACCCCTACCTGAGCTGGTGACCACACTCCATCCAAGTTTTTGAGCCCATGTCTACCACTTACATCCTCGTTTGCCTCTTGAGTTCTTCCTCTCCGTTGTCCCTTTCAAACCATGGTGACTTCTCCCCTACTCTAACACAAATTTCACCCTACAAATACATGCAAACTGTTCTCTCTCTCCTTTCTTCAAAACCATGTTTTTAAAGTCTGCTGTCTTCATTCTCTTAACCCATTCATTGATCAAAGGGCCTTTACTGGAAACATTTTCTGCACTGAGTAACTGGAATGAAAACGCAATCACGACTGAAGAACCCCCACAGTGTTGGTTGGAAAGGAGAGAAGCATGGAGATAAAAAAAAACGAAATTGTAAACAATCACCATATAATGCACTTATAAGCTCTGCTTTTTCCTCCAGTTCATTGCTTTGGACTGCTGTTCATCTTCTCCTAAAAAACCACAATGACTGACACTGAATTGTAATCTTCCCAAATAGAGAGGTAACACCCTTCATCTTTCCTCCTTCTGAGTCTAGTATCTAGTCAGTGCCTTGTACTTGATATTTAATAAACATTAAATAAACATCTAATAAATAGAATATTAACTATATCTGCCTACTTAACAAGTTTATTTTACAGCTACTTTTACCTGTTTTTTTCTATTTGTTGTATTTTATATTTTTATTCATACCATGTACAGTATAGGAGAAGTAGCTGTGTGCTTACTATTAAAATTTCATATGACTAATATTTCAAAATGACCGTCATTCACAGCTATTCTCAAAGGCCACATCCTTCAGATGGGCTTCCTTTATCTGCTTTATTTAAGATGTCTCTTCCCCCACCCCAAACCACTCATCCTTCATTCTTTTACATTGGTCTTTACAGCACTTCCGGTGCATTCCTTGCTATATGATTGCTGATGCTTTGCGTATTGCCTCTTTCCCCTCAACAACAGATGCTTCATGAAGGGAGAAACTCATCCTCCACATTTCCCTCAGATCGAGTGTTTAGTACATAACAGGTGTTTCACACAAAACATAATGAAAATAAACCAAGAACATCTGCCATGCTCAGGACATGCCTGAAAATAAGATGTTAGTCTCAGTGCAAGTAAGTGACTAATTTTCTATTAATTCCACCCTTTCTGTGTTATATTTGATAGTGTTCCATGCATTAGGCAGTTTTTCCTCCCACTTTTGTGCCAAAACAACTCAACCTTTTATTTAAGCATCTCTGGTCCAAAAAACATTAAAAGTGGGCAGCTCTAATAAATACTAGTACATCATGACTCGCTTCAGTTCTCTGCAGTAATTAGTACTCTGGTGATGAAATGTGCCTCTAGGTTCAAAATTTTATCATGTTTTGACAGTTGGAATCTTACCAAGCATGAAATGAACCAGTAAGTTTTGTTTTTATTCTCCAAGCATTAGAAAAAATATACATTCAACATAAAACAGTAATACTCTAAGAAAAAAATGCTGACCCCCTCTGATTTAGAGGGGAGGGTTTATGGAGCATCCAAATGAAGAGAAGATGAATGCAAAATCTCTGATAACGAAAAGCGGAAAGCAGCTTCCATTTAACAGAGAAGTGCATCTCAATCACCTTGATTAGCAAAGCAAGATAATATGCATGAAAATCTTTATGCCAGTCAAAAAAAATCTCGTAAATACCATATTTTATTTTCCATCTTTAACTGTTTGATGAGCATGGTATCTTTATACATCTCAAAAAAAAGACTGTTTTTTGGGAATATAGCTTTCCCCTCAGTATCCTTGCATCCCAAAGAAATAAGTATGACCCTGACAATATTTCAAAATCTGGGCAATGATTTTATTTGTATCAGTGGATGTCATGTGTTTTAAAATCTGAAGTAACAAAAACTACAAATGTCAAAGTTAATTTTTACATAAATCAAAATGTCAAAAGCTTTAAAGGTTCTAAGCAACTCTACAAATCTGAACATATTCTCAATGATATCTGTTATTTCAATCAAAATATAAAATACTCATATGATAAAAAGTCCTAGATATGGATAGTAGTCATGGTTGTACAATGGAAATGTACTTAATACCACTGAATTGTACACTGAGAAATGGCTAAGATGGTATTTCTACAATTAAAAAAAAACTTCCTTTATGAGCTACCTCTTTTACTTGAATGTTAACTTCCCTATATTTATTCCAAAACATTTACACTTTATCTGAAGGAATTTTACAACTCATTTTCTAAATGAATACTCACACCATGTAACAGGTTCCAATGAGCCTTTATGATATTTGGCACTCATTTATTAACTTCCTTGAATTGTTCAGGAGCCAAGGAAACTGTTAAAGAAATTACTAGAAATGTGCCTTACTTTATGGCATCAAATTTACCACCATAAAATATGAATTTTTATAAATTATGCAGTAATATAGGATAAGCTGTGTGGTATGCACTCATGAACACTCTCAGTATGTGGTGGGACTTGAGGCAGAATCCAGGAGTACCTCAGCAAATGACACTGTACCCATACCCCTCCAAAAAGAAATGCCATGCTTATAAATTGGTTATTTTTTTAATGATCAAGCTAACGAGTTCTGAACTTTTAACCTATATGGGTTTCATAATTACACAGCTTGAAATCCTCATCAGAAAATGTCTGCTCCTGAAATTCAAATCATTTTATAATCTTGAATAATGCATGGCAACTCTACAGAAATTAAGCCATTTCATAAAAGTAAAGAAATTCACAACCTTTTTTTAAAAATTTTTACAGGAGTATAAAACACAGAAATAAATTAGTTGTCACTTCCTTTCACTCTTCAGCCCAACCCCATCCCCTACATACTCCCATCTCTTCAACAACAGGCACCTTTGCGCTTTTTATATGAACTACATAGTGGGTGTGGATTCACGGCACAAACACTTCATCTGTGAGCTGGTGCACAGATGATTCAGAAGAGTGCCAAGAAAACACCACAAGCAGGGGAAAACAAACTCTTTGTCTAAGCATCGTGGTTAAGAACTCCGGCTTCTGAGATCTGTGTTTGATTTCTGGCTCAGCCACAGACTGGCTCTGTAACAGTGAGTGGGGAACTACTCAGTGTCTTCATCTGTAAAATGGGAATAATAGACCTACCTCCCTGGGTAACCCTAAAGATCCAATGAGATAATGTAAGTAATGCTTTTAGCAGTGTGCCTCATACTTGATAAACTCTCAATAAAGTAAATTCTAACGAGCATCATACATATACTTCTAACTACAATCTTAGAATTCTATAACTATTTTCATGCTTAGAAAAGCTTCCTCAGCAAAAGGCATCCTCAAATATGTTTCTTTTGTTTTTTTCACATGAATAAAATGCTAGAAATGGTTAAATCCACAGTAAAACACTCAACATAAAATAATGTTGTAAACATTATTTAAGATTTAAGAGTTTTTAAAAGTTCAACTTGCTTTTAAATTCTTCATATGTTTATTTCAAGGCAGAAATGTTTTTAAACTAACTTACAACTAATAATTTACCCTCATCTCTCATAAAACAAAAGGAAATTTTTCTCCCAGACACAAGAATAGAGATCAGAATATACAGCTGCCTAGGTAAGCCAGCTCCATTAACATGCTCAGGTACTCCCAGTTTTCTAGACAGAAATTCTATGCTGTACTTCCAGTGCTAAAAGTCACTTTCCTAAAATATCCCAAGATTTCATACTGAAAATAGATCTTGCTTTTTTAAAAAAATTTACCTAAAATAACTAGAATACTTAGGGACAGAATTATAGCAAAAGCCTCAAAAAAAAAAAATGTTAAAAATCCCCAAACAAGGATAGAACACTATGCCAATATTTAAAATCACCTTTCAAAGAATAAACATGTAACAAAATGAAGTGTTAAGTCAAAGATAGGCATTTAACTTTACCAATTTTGTATGAAAGGTATATATGTAATATTTATGTTTGTCTATGAATGAAATTTATATGCGTTGATTTTAATAGTGATTATTTTTGCTTGAGGTAATTATAGATGATTTGGGTATTCTTGTTTATATTTCACTGTATTTTAAATTTTTTAATTTAAGAGGGATTAAATTTTTTAGTAGTGAAATAGCTTGGAATAACTTAAACCAAAGGAAAAACCTTCAAAGGTGTCTCTTGTTCAAAACTCCTGTCCAACCACCTTTTATTTTTAAAATATTGCTTGTTTTGACACTATCTGCATGTCACTTAAATGCAACAATAAAGTCATGTATAAAGATTGTCCAACCTTAGACAAATTCCTAAAACAGAGCATTTATACTTTAAACATTACAATCAAGACATTGGCCGTCTCCCAAAGTAAATGGTGAGGAGTGCAAAGCCAGGTTTTATGCACGCTCGCAGCTCCAGATCTAATGGACAGTGAAAGGAGATATTTTAAAACAATGATTTAGCTGAAGTATTAATCAAGTAGATGTCATAATAAAAGATTGTGTGTCAAAAATCCAATCCAGAGCTACATTCCTCCCCTTATATGGAGACACTGTCACAGTTTTTTAAATCTGTTATTTCATATAGAGTGTATTAATGTCAAAATGTGCTCACAATATTCCAGCCATATATTTTTAATTTAATTTATTCAAGTAGTTATAACTAAAAATAAAAATTTTTAAATCTCAAATTATCATGTTTACATTTAGTGACATTAGGCTATCAGATAGTGAATAAGAAAGCCATTTTTCCATTTAGAGGGAAAATAGTTTTGGAAAAATGTAAGCATTATGTTGAATTAAATTACCAGGCAACAGACTTCCATAAGTATTCATGTCAATAAATCTGACATTCATTTTCAGCTTCTGACTTGTAATGAACAGCAAAAATTTAAAGAACAGTACCTTAGAATGTTTAATAGTCTATTTTTTATTTGAATATTCATTTCAGATATCAATGCAGCAAGAAATATACAAGGTCTCAATCCAAGTTTTTTTTGAAAAATGCCAACTTGATAAGTTTTCTTTTTCTGTGTATATACACAAAAGATACTGAAGTTTATAATTAAAACTTGGCCCACCAGAATTTTCATTCCATATTTTAATGCATTATATATGAGCACAAGATTCATCTCAGATTGAAGTATCTGTCAAGTGCAAAATATTTCATCCATTATGTTCAATCATTGCAGTTAAATACTTAAGTTCCTTAAATAGAAGTTTCCATTTGGGAAAGAGACATCTAAACAGTGAGTGTTTATGCCTTTGACATTAGGGCTCCCTAAGGAAATGCCAACAGTATTTTGTCTTTTTTTTTCTATCATTTTCTTATTCATATTGTTCCTGTTGTTTCTTTTATTTTGGCGTTTATCATAGTACTTCTTTTTTCAAAATCATCGGCACACTGAATCTGCAAGTTATTTATTTTTCTAACCAGTCACATTCATGTCCCCAACCCAACACTTCTCATTCAACTTCCAATCTTCTTAAATACACAAAAATATTCCCTGTAGTTTGAAGGGAGGGGCAAGTTCTGCAGTGAGCTCAAAGAACTCTGATTTTAACTGCCATGGAGCTTCTTCAAAATAGAGTGATCATGATTTAAATGTCACAATTCAAAGAACAACTGTCTTTATAATACTTGGTATGAGATGCATTGACTCTATCACAAATACACCCATAACATCCATGCTGTAGGCACTCCACTGCCTTGGTAATGAGAAAAATCCCCATCTAGAGGTGCAGGGCTCCCCAAGGTTCTCTGGGCTGCCCTTGTAATCCCAGAGACACCTAGACACCTCTTTATAACTTGGGTAGGATTAGGAAGAGGAGAACATTTGTCAGGCCAAGAGCTCATTTCTTTCTAGATGATTTTAGAAAACTGATAATTACAAAACTCCTTCACTGCTTAGGGGAAGCTGGAGTATTAACCACATTATCTCATGCCTTTGGGGAATTATTTAAAAGATTACTATACTTCACTCCAAGTTCAAGAAAACTTCCTAAACTGCCTGAGTTTTTTTGTTGTTCTTTAATTTGTTTAATTTTTAATCTAATTTCTTGATGCAAGTAAGATCACATCTGGTTAAAGAGAAATCCCAACATTTCATGATTAGTAACAAATGTTTCCTCTGTGTTTTAAAATAAAAATTAGGAAGGCTAGATCAAGAAAAGATCGCTGGGAAAAAAACAGCCTTTGTGTTCCTCCGTAAGACATACAACAACTTAACTACTTATGTTTTAAATATCTAAAAAGGCCAAAAACAGAACTCTTTCTGATTCCTCAATCCCTAGAATATTGACTATCATATATAATTTTTAAAAGAATGAATGAATGAAATGGAATGTTTATGACAAACATAAATCTAGTTTAATAACATTAACTGTTTCCTTCTAGGAAAAACTCAAACAACAATCCATGGATAATAATAATTTTTAAAGATGTTATGTAAAGAACACAGAATTTTATTATCTAACTTATGGATAATAAAGTATTCACAAAAATGTAATTCTCTACTAAGCTATGCTAACCAAAACAGTATGTACTGGCACAAAAATAGGTATACAGATCAATGGAACAAAATAGAGAGCCCAGAAATAAACCCACACTTACATGGTCAATTAATATATGACAAAGGAGGCAAAATATACAATGAGGAAAAGACAGTCTCTTCAACAAATGGTGTTGGGAAAACTGGACAGCTACTTGCTAAAGAATGAAACTGGGTCACTGTCTTATACCATACACAAATATAAACTCAAAATGGATTAAAGACCTAAATATAAGACCTGAAACCATAAAGCTCCTAGAAGAAAACATGGGCAGTAATCTCTTGAACATTATCATTATTAATTATTTTTTCTGGATATAGCTCCCCAAGCAAGGGGAAACAAAAGCAAAAATAAATAAGTCAGATTACATTAAACTAAAAACTTCTGCAAACAAAGGACACCATCAACAAAATAAAAAAGGCAACCTACTAAATGGACTGTATTTGCAAATGATATATCTGATAAGGGGCTAATATCCAAACTATATAGAGAACTCATACAACTCAACACCAAAATAACAATTAGTCTAATTAAAAAATGGGCAGAGGACCAGAAGAGAGATTTCCCAAAGAAAAATGGTCAACAGACACATGAAAAGATGCTTAACATCATTAATCACCAGGGAAATGCATATCAAAACCACATTGAGGTGTCATCTCACAGCAGTCAGAATGGCTAGTATCACAAAAACAAGACACAAGTGCCAGTCAGGACCCAGAGAAAAGGGAACCCTCCTGTACTATTGGTGGGAGTGTAAATTGGATGAAAGGCAGTATGGGGGTGGGGTTTCTCCAAGACTGAAAATAAAAATACCACATGATCCAGTAATTCCAACTCTGCAAATTTACCTGAAGAAAATAAAATCACTAATTCAAAAAGATATATGCACTTCCATGTTTTTCACAGCATTAGATACAACAGCCAAGATATGGAAGCAACCTGAGAGCCTATCGATATATGAATGTACGAAAATAATGTGGTACATATATACAATAGACTACTACTCAACCATAAAATACAGTGAACCTCTTGCCATCTGCAACAACGTGAAGGTACCTTAGGGTATTATGCTGAGTGCAATAAGTCAGAGAAAGACAAATACCATATATTTCACTTATGTGTGGAATCTAAAAAACAAAACAAATGAACAAGCAAACAAATAAGACAAGGAGACTCAAACCCAGTGAACAGACTAGTAGTTGCCAGAGTGGGGGATGGTAGAGGGATGGGCAAAATAGGCAAAGGGGAAACAAGAGAAAAATGTTCTCTCCAAACAGAAAAATTCCAAATTAATCTTGTCAGTTAAATCAAAGTCATGCAAACCAAACAACTGAAATATACATTTAACCTTAAGGGATTTAACTATTTCACTGGTAATTCAAAAACTTCTGAAAGGAAGGAGCTAAGAAACTTGCTAGAACCATGAACAAAATTCAGAAAGCTTCTTAAGGGTGGGAAAATCAAGCCCAAACTCCTGTAATAGTCGCTAATGATTGGGGACTTTAACCTATGAGTCCCAGAGAAGTGCACCAGAAACAAGCTTAAATATACTGGCTCATATAATTGGAGGTTCCAAGTGAGGATGGACCTCAGGGTTGAACACTGGCTCGGAGGCCTTGTTCCTGAGCATTGCTGAGTTCCAGCTCTCTTCCCATGATGGCTTCCACCTCATAGTGGGCCATGCTAGATGGCTGCAGCAGGTCTAAGCATCTAACAGAATAACATTTAGAGAAAACCTCTCTCACAAGACAAAGAAAAGGGCTTTGCCAAAACACCTCAGCAACCTCTCTCTGAGCATCTTTGGTACAACTGAATCATACAACCATTCTCAAAGTAATCCCTGGCACAGGAGCTGGATCACAGAGGAAGGACTACCCAGACTCAGCCATGGAGGTGGGTGGTCCTCTAGAACAAAACATACAGGCTAAAAGTTGCACGGAGAGAGATACCTGAACAGATCTGGACTTTTCCTCAGAAGGAGAAAGTGGAGAATGGCTGCTAGGTATGCAAACAAGAGTATAGCTGTGTTATAGTTGGGTACGTCCAACTCCGTTTTCTCAGGATTGAAATGCATTCCTCACAGGCTTATAATTGGCCTGCAGAGGGTCTAATCAAACTCCAAACAGAAAAGAGGAATTCCCAGCAAACGTTCCTCAACTCTTAGTTATAGACTCTCAGTGACTAAGACTCCCTGCTCCACGAAGCAGCACGCACGTCACTGAGGAGCTCTTCATTACACTGAGGTAACACGTACTTCCTCAAACTTCAGTGGCCCAACCTCTTACAGTAACAGTGGATGAGCTTCTTTTCCATAATCACCCAAATATTTAAAGACAGTTAGGAGGTTCCCTTGAACCCTCTTTTCTTAAGTGTAGTCCTGGATTCTTCAGTCTTAGCAACATGAGGGACTTCCACTTTTAAATAAATCACCCAAGAGCTTCGTAGTACTTTCATTTAAAATGTGGGTTAATTAGAGAAAAGCAACTTAGATTTAGAAGATGATGCTCCTAAGACACTAGGAGTAGTGCCTTGCACAGAGTAAGTGTTCATTTAACATTAGCTATTATTATACTTCACCCCTTGCATTTCTATCTGGTCACCCACATGTGAAAATGTACACAACACTCAAAGCCCATTGATAATGCCCCTCTACCTCCTGAGGTGTCCTAGATCCTGCCATCTGAGAACCAAACCCCACTATAAGGCTCAGTGCACACTTCCAGCCACCACCCCAAAACAGGAGCCCAGCCACAGACTCGCTCTTCCTAGACCTGCACATCTCTCTGCTTTGTTTTTGCCTAGGCAATTGCCTTCCTCCGGAAGGCCCTCCCTTCCAAACCTCCTCACATCCAACCCAGAGTCACATCCATCTCAAAGGCCATTTCCTCCATGAAGGCTTCCCTCATGCATCTCCAGATGGATGTCATGTCTCCACCATGAACCAAGCACACCGTACTACTCATGGGCGTTCTCATCCCTGATCCCTGGTGCTCAACTCATCTCATCCTTTCACCAACCCTGCCTCCAGCCCCTGCCACCACCCCTGAGGAAGTTACCAACCCAGCTCCTCTGCAGGGCTTAGCCACAGTCCTGAAAAATCCATTATGAAAATCAGCAGGAAAATCCAGTCAATGTACAGCCTCTAGTGGCCCCCATTCTCTTGGCAAAGGCCTGGCCAAGACTCAGGCAAGCTGCGAAGGAGGCAAAGTTGGCCTCCCCCAGGGGGGCCACAGGGCCAGTGTAATTATAAATAGAAAGGGAGGCAGGGAAAAAAACGTGGGCTATTTTGAACACCACATTATACCATCATGTTAGACTCATTTCAAACTGGTAGGCAGTGGCTACACTAACCTAGCAATCTGGAAAATTAGATTCTAACTCCATTATCAAGAATTAGGAGATTCTTCAACTTTTAGTTTATATACATAACTGCATATTTCATTCTTTGGCTATTAGAATCATCTCAAATCATTATTTTGCAGTCTTTCTGGTCTGTTTATGGTTAAATATTATATAAATATGTTTTATTTGTAACATATTTTGGATCTAGATTAATGAAGATACTATATATGAACAAGCTTCTGTGCTATTTTATTCCTTTGATTAAAGGTTGTACAAGGAGACTTTCTTCTTTATTGTTAAGGAAATGTCACTTGGTCCTTCAAAACTGATTCATAACATCAAAAGAAGGGAAACTAGAACGAGAACTTAAAAAGTTACAGCAATAAATATAAAGTTCAGTAATCCTGCCAAAATTCTCTAAGTGAAGTTTCTATACTGATTATGGGGAAGTACCCTTTATTTTTAAACAGAAATTTATATACTTATTGGACTTTAAAAAGCTGAGTTTACAGAAATTAAATACTCTCATTTACTAAAAACTTACCTCTAAACATAAGGCATCTGTGTATGTAAATGGAGTTTGGAGCAAGTTCCTCAATAGAAGTGTTATAAACATCAATTTGATTCCAAGAGTAGCTCTAAAAAAGTCCATGGGATTCACAATGTAGCTAAGTGATGATACAAAGCAAGTTTATGCTCTGGAAATGGAAGAACCAACATAATGAAGGATTAACTAGGAGTCTGATATATGGTCAGTCTCATGAAATTGCAGAAGGGCTAATATGTCTTGGTGAAAATATCAAGGAACTGGACAGCTGCTAAAGTCCCAGGGCCCCTTGACAGTGCTGAGCAGTATCCCTGTGGTTGGCTTCTTATGGTCTCATTTTTGTTTTGTTTTCCCTGAAATCATGGGATCTCAGGTTTTCAGGTACTTTTCTTTCCAAAACATTTTATCGTTTTTCTTGAGATCTCGCTTAACCTAATACAGAAATACCAATCCCTCCCCTCAAAGAAGCACACAGTTCCTTTCCATTTTAAGAAACATACTACTAATCATTCAGAACAACCAGGGAGTAAAACACATATACACAAATGATATCAGTGTCAAGAATCTTGGGAAGCTCTAGGAAGCTGTCCTTGTCCTGTAGTTTATTCCTTCCTTGCTTGTCTGCATGTGGAAGCTCTGATATTCTTCCCCTCCCCACACATTAAATTCCTGCAGAAAATGCAATCCTCCTCGAGTAACCTGCCTCTCCTTATAATCCTCATCACTGCCCTCTTTCCTGTTTAAGGAGACCCCTGCTTTCCTGAATACCTCATTGGATGACAAGAAAAGAAGACTGTTCTTTTCACACAGCCAGTCTCCTTCCTTCCAAACCTCTCTCACACTCCTCCCCCTTTGCTCAGTGTTCTTGCACCACAGGAAGCCCCTCCTGGACTACCAGTAAATGTTTGCTCATGTACCTCAGGCAGCTGTTTGTTGCAAAGGATAAAATCAAAAGTACTATGGGTTTTTCTTTGTACCTAATAGTTCAAAGTGTTGTCTTATACTTCATTTCACTTGATCCTCCCACTAACCCAGTGGGGTTGGTGAGAGGGGGGAAGATGATTTTACAAATGAGAAAACTGAGGTTGAGAGAGGTTAGAATAGTTAAGAAAAACCTGGATTCAAACCTCCAAAGCCCAAAGCATTGCCACATAACACTTTACAATATTCCTTCAGCGACGCCAATTTTAGCTAGAGAGTAAGGGAATGCAATGTCCTTAAATTGATGTATACTTAGGCATTGATGACAAGATACTCAATTAGCACCTAAAAGCATTTGCATTTTTCAAAGAGGATGCATTATAACTTAAGTAGCTTTCTATCTGGTGTAATTTCAGGTATTGTAATGAGTCTCCGACTTATAAGTTACATAAGTCAAAAATAGATGTATTTAAAAATAATAATGGTCCCATACCCCTTGGGCATATATCTGCCTATATAAATAGTTTCAAAAGAAGCTAACATGTGAGAAAACATTGGTAAAACCAATAATATAACATATGGCTAAAGGTATGCTGTAATACTGAAAATGTTCAGTGGGTTGTTTTTGGTTTTTTTTAGAATTACATTTTTAGCACTAAGCAAAGCATTATTGTAATCTCAAGTTTTATTGGTTTTTTCCCCTCCAATCAAACTTGAAATTTTATATATATATCAAACATTTTATGTTTTACTTTCATTGTATTCCAATGCCTAGCTAAATTAACAGCAACATCAAGCTTGATAATTTCTTTCCAACCCTTGGCGAAACCTTTGTATCACAGATGTGTACAACAAGCTAACTAGGGCAGATAAACACACACTTGGCCCTAGCACGCACACACACACATCTGCACACAGACACACAAACATAGACACACACACATATATCTACAGTTGCCAGGAACTATACTGCAAAAGGCACCAGGGAGAACATATTTGACATGAGCATCATCTGATTGCTTTGGTTTAAGTCACTATCTGCCAACACCATTTGTCCTTGCCATAGTAAGGTCACAAAGGCACTGATTCTAAAGGGCTCCTCTGGGCTTGAGTCATGCCCATAAACTGCCTTCTAATGAAATATTTAAGAGACAACATGGTTTGATGGAAGAAAAAGAAAACTAGAAATCTTCAATTCTAGTTCTAACTCAATCACTAATCAAAATCAAACATGTTTATTAAACACTAAACCACAGGTAAGAAGTCCACGTGTTAAAAAATATTTTAAGGTATCATGCCAGTCATAAAGGAGCATATCTGACAGGCGGGCAGGAAGACAAAACTAAAACTTGAGTTAGACCATAAAAAACCTTCTTAAGAATTTCAGGATGGTAATTGGTAATTTCTAGGCAACAGTATTTTTTAAGAGACTATTTAATGATTTCTATAAAATTACAGAGCACAGAGAATTTAGTTAGGATTAGAATGGTCTGCAAATATTGACTGGAAAAAAATACAATTTGACCTGGATCTGGAAAGACTGATAAGAATTGAGAAGCAAGAATAAATACATTCTTTACATGTACTATGTATATGTATTACATGTTTTCATGTATAATTTTGTGAAAATGTATGTATTTTCATATACAACTTAACCTTTCCAATGATACTATGAGAAAAATACTATTAATCACCCTCATTTACCAAGGAAAAAGTGGAGTTTAGAGTGGCAAAATTACTTTCTCAAGTCCTGAAAACATACACATGCGTTTGTTCATTCATTTGTTCATTCGTTCATTCATTAACTCACTCAATTTATTCCACTCTACAACTATCTGAACAGCTATGTAGTGCTAGACACTGCTGCAGGCACAGGGAATACAGCAGTGAACAAAACAAAGAACCTCTCCTCATGAAGCTTACATTCTCTAATACACAGAATGAACCCAGGATAGGCAAGGAGTAGGGACAGGCGCACAGTAGACAAATGGAGCATTAAGAAAGCATGTGGTATGTACGAAAATAATCAGTATAGTCATTTCATTACTGTTGAGGTTTGAGAAGGTTGAGTTTGAGATAGTTTAGGGGCATCCTTTGAGGCCTCTGAATATTACATATGGCTATACGGTTTGGACTTGATTCAGTATACACTGGAAAGAATGGCATGACTTAGCAATACCTTAGGAATAGTGTAATCTGCATTACTAATAGTAGTATGTTCATTATAATAGCATCTAGCACTTTTTGATATCTTACTACTGCCAGGTACTCTTCTCAACATTTTACATATATAAGCTTGTACAATTAGTACTATTTTTAATTCCAGTGTACCATAAAGAAACTACGGACAAAGAGGTTAAGTTTCCCAAAGCCAGAACCAAGAAATGAACTGACTTTGTCTAGAAGGCAAGCTCTTAGCCACTCTGCCAGCACTCATGACATACAGCTGTTGAAGAGTAAGGAAGTCAAAGGCAGGACCACCAACTCCTTATTAAGTAATCCTGCCTGAGATTTTATGGATTTATATTTGGTAGCTGTGGAAATGCAAAGAGGGAAACAGACACATGAGAAGAAAGGATGAACTGCATTTATTAAATAACTAAATTTCAAAACAACTGAAAGTTAAATCCTGGAAGATTAGGAGGGAACATTCCTATCCACAGAAATAAGGAAGTTGCATGGAGGAGCCAACTTGTAACGGGAAACTGAGTAGTTTTGATCTGTACTAGATGTTATCAGGATTCTAGGGAGGAAATGCAGAAATGAACTGCCTTAGGAAAGACATGAGTTGGAAATATGGAGCCCTTTCAGCTCCTGCTGGTTCAGATATTCCTCTTTTGCAACATGATAGGGTTAAGTGACTTGACTGCCAAGGTCTCTTCTGGCTCTGTGATTCTGTAATTTTGTAATTCTACAAATGAAGAGTATTCTTAAAAAGTTTCAGATGTAATTTCTTGGCCAAGGGAATCCTTTTTTCTTTAAGCACCTGTACATTTATTTCTGAAACATTCTGTAAACTTCCTCTAAAATGTGGTTTCAAAACTTTAACACCCAGAATCAAAGAAACCCTTCCACTTGAAATGGGAGTCTTACTGACAAAATGAGGACTAAAATATTTTAGTTTTTACCTAAACTTAATTCAGGATATTTTCTTAAGGAGTCTCAATTTAGCATCCCCTATCCCAGAAAAATAAAATATATCCCATAAATTGTTCAACCACACAGTGAAAAAGTTACATCCTTCATCATAACTAGCCATTAACCTTTCAACCAGTTGATAGGAAGATGAGAACAAGTTGAGACTAAAAGAAGTTTTATCAATGCAAAGATTTTGCTTCAGCACTTCTAGCAGAGGTAAATATTGGTGTGGTTGGTGACTGTGCAGAAATAACAACCACAGGTTGAAATGAAAACTCTGGTTTTACTCTCCATGACTGAGCCTTTGAGTTGTACTAAAAATGCAGTAACACTTAATTTATAATGAAGTAGAACAAAATAACATGATCATATTCAGGGTGTTATCTCCTGTAAGCTGGTCTCTAGATAGTTGTGGACTCCACTAGAGGGCGATAGAGCGTGCTCAGCAAGCAACCTGGGCTTAAGGACAGTGTCTGGGTCTAGATCACTAGTTCATTCAGTGTGCAAACCAGACTTCAATCAAAAGCACACTAGATTCCCTGAATGCTTCTTATATTACCAAACACTTGTTTTTTCATAAAAGGATTCTCATTTTAGTCATACTGACATTCTGATTTCTCAATAACATATAAATTCAAATGTTCTGTCATAATAATAAAATTAATAAAAAATGTAACTTTTAAACAAATCAAATGTTTTTAAAAAACAGAATGTATTATAGTTCCTCTGATGTTTTAACATTTAAATTTAAAACATTTAACGGTTAAATCAAAATGTACAGGTAAAAAAATAACACTACCATAATAATAGTTTAATATAACAGCTAACATTTGAGTGCTTACTATATACCACACTTTACTTAAAAAATAACATATCCATTTTACCAAAAGGGGAAATTGAGGCCAATAGAAATGAAGAAATGTGCCCAACAGCACATAACTAATAAGGGGTAGAATTGAGCAGAAACTCTACTCTTTGAATACCAGACATCACATATCACCCAGGAGGCCAACCCACCCTCACTGGAGCCCAGGAGATTTTGCCCTTATGATAGTCAAAGTTTAGTCAAAGATAGAGACATTTTCCCATTGTACTTTATGTACATAATATAGTATTACTTTTGTATATTTAATAAAACCATGGCAGCAATCCAATTTACATAGTAGAAATAGTACATGGCCATATTTCTGTAATTATATTGTAATTGTCTTCTACAACAAGTCAAGAAATAATAATGACAATTAACACGGAAAACAATCATTTGGAAAGTTCAATACTCAGAGGTTCTCACACTTGAAACATATTAGTGAATGATAAGCTTTGCAACAGCTTATTCATCATCATCTATCTTTAGACTTCTTAGGAACTTCACATACTGCAATGTAAATTTCCTAAGGGAACAGCATGTAGCTCTTAGGTGTGCCCCTGGAATGACTTCTACACAACAGCCTAATATTCAAGTCCCAAAGAGCGAAGGCTCACCCTATGAACTGAGAATCAACTCATGATGGACTTTGGAAGGAGTTCACAGAGCAAACTACTACTCTGAAGTATAAGATATTTTCCTTGCCCTACAAGATCTAAAAAAAGACAGTGAGTATGAAATTTGAGATCATCACCACTTTAAAAGTTTAAAATAGGATACGAGACTGTGTTAGTGTCCTATTGCTGGTTATCACAAGTTACTACAAACACAGCAGCTTCAAGCACACATTTACCTTACAGTTCTGGAGGTGAGAAGTCTGCAGTGGGTCTCCTTGGGCTAAAATCAAGTTGTCAGCAAGGCTCTGTTCCTCCTGAGGCTCTAGGGGAGAATCCATGCCCTTGCCTTTTCCAGTTTCTGACTGCCTGCATTCTTTCGTTCCATTTTCTAAGCTGCATTAGACAGTCAGCTCTTGCTCACATTGACTCTGTCTATTAACTGACTCTCCTGCCTTCCTCTTTCACTTATAAGGACTCTGGTGAAGACACTGGGCCCAACCAAATAATCCAAAATAATCTCCCCATTTTTAAGGTCTTTAATCCAATTGGCTAAGACCCCTTTGCCATGTAACACACATATTCACAGGTTCTGGGGATTAGCATGTAGATATCTTTCCAGGCCATTATTCTGCCTACTGCACACAGAACAGTATATAATTTGTGAACATTCCGCAATCCATCTTTAAAGTAGTTACCAGAATATAGAACTTATTTTCCTAAGAAACTGCATATAGTGGTTGGACAACTAGTGTAGTTAACAAAGTCCATGTGGAATTAAACTGCACATGTATAATAATCTTGGACCTGGAAAAGGGGAGGCAAGAGAAAGCAACAGATGTAAAATGGCAGGCCTTTACAATAAAGTAGATGCAGGCTGCTGGTGAAGAGAGTTGAACTTAATTATGTATGCATGGCATACTAATTGTGAAATAATTTTGTTATGCTCCATAGTATTATTATCTATCTTTTCTTAGCAATGATGGCAACTGTATAAAACAGATTTATACTTATTTACAATTGATGAATTTTTATAATTAGAAATTCTAGATACCAACACCAAACACATCCTTTGGCACACTGTAGAGGAACAAAATAGAATCTGGTAATTTAAATTCTAGATTCCAGAGTATGACTCTGCCACTCACTATCTGTGTGGTCTTTGGCAAGTCAATGATTTCTGTGACTGTTCTCAGAAATTAAAAATGGGGATAATAAATAGCTTCCGCCTGCGGGGTTGCTCTAAAGTGAAAGAGAATAAATAATTGGGCCACTGTTAGTGTACAATAAAATGTTAAGTAGTTATTGGGTGAACTAAATAAGCAGCCTTGGGCAGCCAGAGAAAAGACATCAGTGTCAAGTGGTAAATTCTTAGATATTTACCCCCAAAGAACTCAAATCATTAGACTGATACATAAAACTGATGAAGAATTTTGAAAATGCCTGTCACAACTGGATAATTATTAAGTTTCAGTACATGCACAAAAATTAGTTTTAAGATACAAAATTCCAAAGCTGCTCCAATAATATTTTGACAAAATATAGGACAGCAATAGTGTGACATGGTATAAACTTGGTCCCCTGTGAAAGGGGCTCTAATGGGAAAGCAAAGTAAAATAAAACTTCCCAAAGAGGCACCATGTTTGGACCATACACTGTGTTGGCCGAAGGAATAATAAAGGTCAGATCAAAGACAAACCACTTCTGGTACCAAAAGTCTAAAAAGTCATTTCTTTAGAAAACTGACTAAACCATATTAGTCCTTTGTCTGATTTTCAGTAGAATACCATTTAACCTCTAATTTCAGTCTTTATAGATGTATACTGTGTGGCATTTCCACATACCAAATAAATGGCCTCAATCTATACTGCTTTCTGATTCTAAGTTTCTGTTTTTTCTGTCTCATCCTTCCCAGCTACGCTATCAAGAAGTTCCTAATTAGCGTCTCTCACCAGTTGTGAGAGTCTTTCTTAGGAATCCTTATTTAACACCCACCCATGCCTCTTTGGGCCTGCTATCTGTATTTTAAATGCAAGAAATTATTAGACAGCCAATTTGAAAATAGGTGAATTGTAATTTTCTCTAAACCTGATATTATCTCAAAGGATCTTGGGTAAATTTGGTATGTCACTAAGCATCCAGAAGCATCACTTATAATTACTTCTTAATCTAAACTGACAAAAAAGTAAAGTAAAAGTAAGTCTGGTAGAACATTTTTCCCTCCCTTCACATGTGGACTATAAGGAAATCTTAAAATTACAGAGAGAATGTCAGAAAAAAAAAATGATGCTTTTTCACATACATTATTTTAAATAAGGAAAAAATGGGAGAAAAATGGGAGAACAAATTTGTCTGACATCAAAAGGGTAAATGCTCACCAGCTCTGCAGAACAACAATCAGGCTTCATGAAGAAGCATGGAAGTTCACTAAGGGAATGGGTAAACCTACACCCAAACAGCACTAATCCTTTGCTAGGACTGTAACAGATTATTACTTTTTCACCTTATTTAGTGGAAGTCCCTTTAAAAGAGAGTACATATAATAAAGCTGCTTCTGTGTCTAGTAAATGTATTTAGCTAAAAAGTACACTGCCAAGATAGTTTAAAAGAATTCTCTAAAAGGAAGAGCCCTGTAGGCAAATGATTTCCCTGGGCTCTGTTCATGTAATCATCCTTCCTGTAATGAGGTCTTAGATGAGGCTGCATGAGTCATTTTCTTCTGACCCTTCTTAAACTTGACACTTTTTGGCTTTTCATTTTAACACCCTGGACATTGGTAAATTTTGAGGCAGGAAGACCTTATTCATTAACAAATGACCCAAATGCCTAGAATATTTCAGAGGAAGAATGTGGCTACAGAAAAGCAGAAAGTGAAACAGAGAAATACAGAAGTGAAAGTACTCCTTTAAAGTTATGAGTGTAATGAATGCATCATTATTTACTGTGAGACCCAACAGCAAATAAGAGGTAGGCACGGAAACCATGTACAGCAGGAATCAACTGTAGGAAGTAAAGCTTTCTTTTTAACTCATTGGTTCAGTATCATTTGAGAATCAAGTTTGGGTAAGATACTGAACTAAAATTATTAATACAAGCAACAAAAAAGAAATAAAAATTTCCCAGGAGCTTACAATGTATTTAGGGAAATAAAATCCTTATGAAATGGCTAATTATAACACAAAGCAAACCAGGCCTGAGTCCCAACAGAAAATAGGGAAAATAAACGGATAGAATGTCTGCAAAGACTCATATACATCTGAACAACCCAAAAAGATCTTAGGGAAAGGAAAAATGTGAAATCTACCTCCATTCAATAAACCATTTATTTATATCCCAGTCCAGTTGGCTAACACACACTCACTCACACACACACACACATACACACACACCCCTACCTGAGACTGCAAAATAATACAGAGAAACATGTTAACAGACATAAATTAGCCTAGTACAAACAGCACTACGGATTCATTGTAGAAGAAACTTTGAAGCAATGATCTCTCAGGAAGAGCTGCAGGTAATGCTGGAGCACATAATAACGATTGATAAGAGATGCCCAGCACAGAGGCAGTAATAAAAAATGTGTCTCAACAGCAATAATCCAGTGTACTGCAACTGAAGAGTTTACTTTTATACCTTTTCCAGTTTAACATTAGACAAAAACTCCCATTAAAACAGGGTATTTGCAATGGGATTATTCCCAAGTAGATGACAAAAAATGTTCAAACTTTCTGGAATATTTAGTGTTTTTTACTTTAGCAATGAAAACAAAGACTACCACAAAAATAGTTGCTTGGCAGCTACTTGAAGAAAAATCTTCACCTTAGTTGTACATAGGACTTTTCTCCCAATGTTATTCTTTACTTTGAAACATGTTTAAATCTCAGGCATTAAATTGAATATTTAGCAAAGGCTGAGAATAAACTCCAGAGCCAGTAAGAACAGTGAGCACTCCAACAGCACAGAGCCTGACACTAATTGACTGAGATGCATCAGGAACTCTTGGGAATGAAGTGTCTGCTAATTAGGCAACCACGAACAGATTCTCAAACCATGACAAAGTTTTTCCAAACATCTGATGAAGAGCTTTGATTTATGGGCTGTCCAGGTGAAACAGGAACAGATGGTATCTTTTAATAATAATTGGCATATGAGTTTGTTAAAGATCTCAATCTCTGAAAAACATGCAGCTCTACAGAGGAAAACAAAGAACATTTCTAGAGTCATCTACCTTATCTTTGTCTTCAACGACATCTGCCAAGAGATCATCTGGATCCAAGATTCCTCCATCTGTGTATTCTAAGTGATGAATCTTCACCCAATAGCCAGGATCCTGGGGTAAAACCACCAACAATTTTCATGACTCAAACTTTTTAAATAGGTAAAATACACTTTAATTTTAAAAGAAATAAATTAGCTCATTAAAAATACATACTAGTAATAATGAAATTTTAAATACCAAAATCAAATGTTATCTTTTCATTTGGATAGATATTTGGCAGTAGTGCCAAAAAAAAATCCTGTTTAATAAAAATCAATAAATCAAATTCATATTCCAAGCGTGCACTGCGCGGGAGCGGGGCGGCCGGGCCTCCAGGTGTCTGCCGGGTGGGGCCCGGTGGGACAGCAAAGGGCAATGGCCACCCCGGCTCGGGTAAGAGGGGCTCCCCCGGCGCCGACGCCCAGATGCGGTCCTTAGGGAGGGTCTTCGGGGTCCGGCTTGGCGAGCCTGGGGTCCTCGGGGCCGGCGTCTGCGGACGGGCGGGGTGGAATCTGGGGGTCTCCTTGGGCTCCGGTGTAGGGTCTGGGCCTGGACGGAGTCGGTGGCCGCAGCCCCGGGGGCTCATCTGTGGCCGAAACCCCCGCGCAAAGCCGAGCGTGCACCACGCCGAACGAGATGCTGGCCGGGCCTGGCCCGGGGGCGCCTGGGCGTGGCGGGGGAGGACCAGGGGAAGGACAAATTGGCCTGGGGCTGGTGATGGGCGTACAGTTCAACTACTTTTACATCATAGTTACAAATGCAGAACAATGTTTTCAAAGATTTCCGATTCTTAGTGGTTGAAATAATGTTTGGCAGGGGCTTAAATGTCAGAATTCAGCTTCTAACATGTTAAAGTTTGTGTTGGGTATAAGGAAGACATGTTGGAAGAGTACACATTATTTGATTAGTGTTTTGTTGAAGTCCAGGGTTAGAGGGAGTGGCCATTATTTTTATGTTTTATGTTTTATAAACTTTAATGTTGAGCGTTTTTGCTGATTACTGAACAAACGAGATCATCCATTTAAAAATACCGTTAACCTCAAACCATAATTCCCAGGATTATATATGCAAAAGGTATGCTACACCTTTGTAGAGAAATTTTAAGTAAACAGGAGATATCCTGTGCCCAGAGGTGGGAAGGCTAAATTTAGTAAATATGATACTTTTCTCCCAAGCTAATATATAAATTGACTGCAGTGTCATCAAAATGGCAGTAAGATTTTTGTGAATTTAGATAAACAGGTTCTGAAGTTCATTTGGAAAAATAAAGGTAAAAAATGTGATTCTGTAAAAAGAACAAAGAACGGGTAATTGCCCTGGCAGATAATAAAGCTTACTATAGATCTACAGAATTAATACAGCTACAGTGCTCTTTTGTGTAAGGACAGATATACAGAGCAGTGGAAACAAAGGGCCCAGAAACAAATTGCCCAAAATCCATGTCCTTTCTGGAACTGCAGATTTTGACCTTATTTAAAAGTAGAGTTGTAGTAATTCGTTAAGATGAGATCATACTGGAGTATGGTAGGCTCTTAATCCAATATGACTGTTATCCTTATAAGAAGAGAAGAGACACAGACACCCAGACGCACAAAGGGAAAATGCCATGTGACGGCGGAGGCAGAGATTGGAGTTACGCTGCTTGCAGCTGAGAAACATCAAGGATCAGCAGCCACCACCAGAAGCTAAGGAAAGGCATGGAACGCATTCTTGCCTAGAGGCTTCAGAGAGAGCATGGCCCCGCTGACACCTTGACTTCAGACTTCCAGCCACCCTATGAGAGAATAAGTTTTTATTATTTCACCACCCAATTTGTAGTACCTTGTTACAGTAGCCCTAGGAAATTAGTACAGAGACCTTCAGAAGCAGTGTTGGGACTACTGCCTTTTCAGTTGGGAAAAACACGTTATGGTAGGTCATTACTGTATACCATAAAAATGTTGCACTCTAGAAATTAAAAGTCTAAACATGAAAAGCAAAACTTCACCTTTTGAAAGAAAACAATATCTTTGTGACCTGAATGTAGGAAAAAACTGCTTAAAAAAGCAAATGACTAAGACTGATGCATTTGCATTAAAATTTAAAATACAAGCATAAATAAAAGATAAGACACATAGTAGGAAGAAGTATTTGTAACCTAAAGTGTCAACAGTTAATTGACATACAAATTATATAAAGAAGTTACAGAACTGAAAGGACAGAGACCCAATAAAAATACAGGTAAAAGGATGTGAACAGCCAGTTCACAGAACTGAAAACAAATCGTCACTGAATAAAATAATAGATTAAGTATTGTGACATATTCAAACAATAGAACACTGTACAAAATCAGATCAGTTATATCTACATGGACAGATCTCAGAATGTTGAATGACAAATGCAAGTTACAGTATAATAAAGCACTTGTGCATAAAAGAGAAAGCAACACTTTACAAATGTACGTGTATTAGAAAATTAAAAACATGAAAAGTTAATATTCATCATAATGTTTGCCTCTCGGAAAGGAGGAGAATAGGACTAAGTATAAGAACTATCGAAGAAGGTACCGAGGAGACTTGGGTTTCATCTGTCATATTCTATTGCATGAAAAGAAAATAAAGAAAAAAATGTTAATATTTGTTAAATAAGTGGTGAATAAGAGTGTTCTCTGTAATTGGGTCTTTTAACCTTTAGAAAATTAAGTAAATGAAGGTTTTTTGATCATTTTTGGAAAACATTTAAAGTGAATTTAATCTTAATTTAAAAGAATAAGTATATTTAACAAATAAAAAAATGCATTTATTTCTGCTAAAAAAAAAAAAAATTCATATTCCATCAATTTTCCTGGAAGATAAATTGCAATGCAAAGCTAAATTGCCCAAGCTATTTGAAAAGTTTATTCAAGGAGTTTTTTTTTATAACCTACAGCTTAGGTAAACCCAAAAATAGTCTGGAAAAGAAAGATCTTCTTGAGGGACTTTCTGAAACTGGACTAGACGTTAAAACTGAGATTCCAAAGCTTAATGAAAAAAATAAAAAGGCAGAAATCTGTGAAGACAATACTATCCCTTTGGAATATATGAATGGAATGGGGTGAGAACCAACCACTTCATGTTTTTAAACCTCCATGCTCTGTCTGGGATCTCAGCTCTAAGACTTGCAATGAAATCTGGAGGAAGAGCTCCAGAATTAATTTCCATTTACCTAAGCATGACAATTAGAACTGTATTCAGAGCTGACTAAGGGTTTCAATTGGGAAAGTGACTTAAGAGATTTCTACCGTTTAGTGGCCGCAAGAGGCCGAGCCCACGTGGGGGAACACCGTGAGGGAGGACCTACTGGAAGTAAAGAAGGCTGAAGCTGGCTGGATCATGGCCTGGCTCTACAGCAACTGCTAAGTATGAAGGAAATACATATTGCCCCTCGGGGAGGAGCCAGTCAGTGGGAAGTTGGGAGCAGAATGGAGCTAACTAGAGTTCAAACCCTGAGCAGAGCCCATTGGTTTCCAGGAGACTGGGGTCTAGAACAGAAGCCAGAGAATGAAGCCTTCATGCTTGACAAGCACAGGATTCATGATGAGGGCCCTGGATGTAAACCCAGGGGTTTCCACTTTCCCTGAAGGCTTTGGGGAAGCGACAGGGAAGAGAGTTTCAAAAGGGACAATGGGTTGTTAAAACACATGAGCCTATTCCCTAGAGCAGGGAAAATTCAATAAATGTTGGAGCTGTATGGAAACCAAGGTGTTCGCAATCCCACTATACACATGCACATCCCATATAACCTTACATGTGTACATAATTTATATGGTACTGCTAAGATACGACCGTTACCATGCTCTATGGGGCAAGCAGGGTCCAAGCCTCCTTCTCTCAGCTGATGCCTTATCCTCACCCTTGGGGAGATAATAGTAATGTGGTTCCCCTAGATACATAAATCATCTTTTGTTTAATCCATATCATTGGTTCTCAAGTTTTGATATGAAGGGCAAGATAAAAATTCAAGTGGATGGTAGAGTTTGTGTTGGGTAAAAGAGTCCCCCCCATCAGTGGTCTGCTCCAATGCACGGGTCAGAATGCTATGGAACCCTGTCCCACTTACATCATAATGGCCCTACTGGTGTACTTAAGCACCGGCCAGGCCAGTGACTGAGAGAGTGAGTGAGGAGAGAGGAGAGAGGAGAGAGGAGAGAGTGGATATAGTAACTTGATCTTGGCAGTCCTAACTTAAACCTGCGGCAGCAGAGTAGACATGCAGGAAGGTAAATATGAAGAATTCTCTTAAATCTTGTACCCACATGTCCTCCAATTATATAATTTCTCATGAGGAAAAAGGAGCTAATAACTAATTTTAGTCACAAGTTCTGATATTCTGTATACATCTTTAGAAATACCACATACAAGATACCCAATATCAGAGACATCTACTACACACAATTTTCATCATTGTTGTTTCCTTATGTTTTGGAGCAAGTGAAGTTTCAAATGCTTAATTTCATGGGGGGGGTTTCAATGCCTAACATGATTGTCCTCTCAACATGTCTTTTGTGAATGGATACAGATATCAGAAAATGCCACATCTGTTTTTTTGTATTCATTCCTCAGAATTCGAGAACACCCCAGAGGATTCTCCTCAGCCCAAGGCACGCGTGGTGGTCCCAGGCCACAGGGAGACACCAGGACAGCTTCATGCCACTGCTGAGGATGGTAAGGGAGATCAGATCACAGAGGCTGGGCAGGATGAAGAGCTGAGCTGCTCAGACCAATCCCTACGTATTTCACTTTCCCTTCAAAAAACAGGAAAGGGCTTCAGGGCAGAGGAACTAAGACTGAAGCCTCTGCAGAGGGACAAACTGGGGTGTGCTTTCAAGGATAGGACAGTTCCCCATATGAACACGCGGACAGCTGTGAGATAGTGGGCTGTGCTGCTAACAGTGTGGGAATTCAAGTACAACCTCTTCCCTCAGATCAGCATAAACTCACTCACACACACACACACATACTCACACACATACACACCCTATACTCCTTCATACCAGATACAGCCCCATTATTCCTTCCTTTCACTTTTTTCTCTCATATACACATGCCTTCATTCCAGATGCGTCCTTCCCATTCTCTACGAGCGTTACCCAGATACACACTCCCACCTTCCCCCTCAGGTAATCATTCTCAGACTCAGCTGTCTACACACAAACCCATAAATAATGTACACCCTTGCACACAGGTAGCTTGTTTTACCTCCCTCGTTACAGCTAGCTAGGAATCTCTGTTCCATTTACCAAGACACACTTTGTGAAAATCCAGTCACTCCTGATCTATAGTGGCACAACCAATACTGCCACACATTTAAACTTTTCAAAGGAAAACCCTATTATGTTACCCACGTAAATGGAGGCTACCTGGAATCACTGAAGACATTACATAGCAGACTCTTATTGCTTTATTAATGGATGGATAAATACACAAACACCAAGCACAGACCACATCTATCATTTTAATTTAATTTTTCCACAAAAGCAGCTCTACAGCATGGACACAGGACAGTGGCCCTAACCCAAGGCCAGAAAACAACAACGGAAGCTGCTGCTGCTGCTTCAGAGTGCCTCTCCTGCGTCCCTTGTGAGGACAAGCTTGCTGGCACTCGTAAGAAGGGACTATTGAATGGGATGCAAAGGACAGTGGGGATCCAGGCAGGGCCCACAGATGAGCTCAGTGATTCTGCTCATCAGTCAGCACAAGGCTGCCCAGTACAGAAAGAAACTCAAAATGCTTCTCCATCTTCATTAATACAATCCACAGCGGAAGTAGTAAATTCCAACGGAAAATACTTAGGATTGGCGCGAGCCCAAGGAGACAAGTGGAGGGCAGAGGGTTATTTGAGGAAATGGTGGAACAGAAACATGGAGGAACATGTCAGTATGAGCTGGGCAAGGACAGGTTATATTACCAGGAAGGTGTGACCGCACCAATAGCCTAAAACACGCCCAACGTAGTGGGATCCTCGGGTCCTGACCTGAGTATACACATACCTTGACCGAGACCCCAGCACAACGGTATCTTTTCATCGCCGATGTTCTCAAGTTCAACCCTACACAGACCCATCTGCACCCGCGATCCTCATCATTCACTTCCTTGTCATCTTCCACATGCACCCAAGTTCTCTACTCTGTTTCAGTCCCGACCATACAAAAGCGCTGCATTAGTTGTCCCTGTGTTTTAATGTTATGTGAATACGAGTGCACAATACATGCATCGCGTCTACTTCTTTTCACTCTCTGTACTTGTGTTTGTAATCATCTGTGTTATATGTGACTGTAGTTCCTTCATTCTTGGCACATAAATAGGGACTTTATTGATTATACTTTTACAAGCATTTGGGTTACTTTCTGTCTGGGGCTACTCTAAAAGGTGATATTCTGAACATTCCATTCTTCAGGGGCTCCCTCTTTCCCTGAAGGCTCTGGGGAGCCTTACATGTGTACATGAATTATATGGTACTGCTAAGATAGGACACTTCACCATGTTCTATGAGGCAGTCAGGGGTCTAAGCCTGTTTCTCTCAGCTGATGTCTCATCTTCACGCTTGAGGAGATACAGTAATGTGGTTCCCCTAGATACATAAATTGTATTTGTTTAATCCATATCATTGGTTCTCAAGTTTGATATGAAGTGCAAGATAAAAATTCAAGTGGATGGCAGGGTTTGTGTTGGGTAAAAGTGTCCCGTCCCCCCCCCCCCCATAGCAAGTAGTCTGCTATGATGCACGGGTCAGAATGCTACGGAACCCTGTCTCACTTACATCATAATGGCCCTACTGGTGTACTTAAGCACCGGCCAGGCCAGTGACTGACTGAGTGAGTGAGGAGAGAGGAGAGAGGAGAGAGGAGAGTGGATATAGTGACTTGATCCTTGGTGGTCCTAACTTGAACCAGAGGGAGCAGAGTAGACATGCAGGAAGGTAAACATGCAGAATTCTTTTAAATCTTGTGCACCCATGTCCTCTAATTCTATAATTTCCCATAAGGAAAAAGGAGCTAATAACTAATTTAAGTCACCAGTTTTGATATATTGTGTATACATCTTTAGAAATATCACATACAAGATACCCAATATCACTGACATCTACTACACACAATTTTCATAATGGCTGTTTCCTTATATTTTGGAGCAAGTGAAGTTTCAAATGCTTAATTTCATGGGAGGGAGGGGTTTCATTGCCTACAAATTGTCCACGGATATGTCTTTTTTGAATGGATATAGATTCCAGAAAATGCCACATCTGTTTTTTTGTATTCATTTCTCAGAATTCGAGAACACCCCAGAGGATTCTCCTCAGCCTGAAGCATGTGTGGTGGTCCCAGGCCTCAGTGAGACACCAGGAGAAGAGTCCTCGGCCTCTGATCACAAAGGTTGGGCAGGATGAATAGCTGAGCTGCTCAGCCCAACCCCTACTTATTTCACTTTCCCTTCAAAAACAGGAAAGGGCTTCAGGGAAGACGAACTAAGACTGAAGCCTCTGCAGAGGGACAAATTGGGGGTGTGCTTTCATGGATAGGACAGTTCCCCATGTGAACACTGGAACTGAGTGAGGTAGTGGGCTGTGCTGATAATAATGTGGGAATTCAATTACATCGCACCATACACACATGTACACCGGCATTCACCACCCCCTTACCAATGTCAGAAACTCTCACCGGGTATGTCCCAGAACATACACAGACCTCCACACCCTCAATCCCACATAATGACACCACACACATACCTCAGATAAAATGTAGGTCTCATGGCATTCTGTGATTTCACATAGGTATGTACTTCCAGGCCATGTGCCCACACAGGAATAGTCAAGTGACCATCTCAACTCCTACAGACTTCACAAACTTATTCTACTTTTCTCATGTCTGAAATTTCCTTTCCCAGGAATCCCTCAGTTGTGTCCGGATAGTGCTAGGATTGGGCCTCTTGACGTGACTCAACCCCAGGTGTTGGAGGAAAGGGAAGCTTCCTCCCTCTCCACCCAAGACTCCTTTCCACCACACCTGGGAACGTCACGCGTCGACAACCTTCACTACAGGCCTGACCAGAAGAAAAGAGGTGTGGCTGACTCATGGGATGGGGAGGAAGTCCTGGAGCCCGCGTCGAAGCGGGCCAGAGGAGAACAATCTGCTTTGCCACAAGGGGCCCCAAAAACATCCAGCCCCTTGTGCGCAGAGAAAGGCCCACCTCACAGTGAGTCCAGCCTGGACAGCAGAGCCCTACAGGGGACGGAGAAGGTTGGTAGTATGGGGGAGCCCCCCGCCCAGGAGGAGGGCACCAGGGCCAAAACGCCTGAGGGGCTGGTGGGCCGGACAGCGGCTTCAGCTCACAGTTTTTCCGTCCTGTCTTTTCTTGTCTGAAGAGGAAGAACGAGAAAGAAGAGGACGAGGTGGAAGTCCTGGAGCCCGCGTCGAAGCGGGCCAGAGGAGAACAATCTGCTTTGCCACAAGGGGCCCCAAAAACATCCAGCCCCTTGTGTGCACAGGGACGCCCACCTGTCCTCGAGTCCAGGCTGGAGCACAGAGCCCTGCAGGGGACGGAGCAGGTTGGTAGTGTGGGGGAGCCCCCTGCCCGGGAGGAGGGCTCCAGGGCCGAGACGCCTGAGGGGCTGGTGGGCCGGACAGCGGCGTCAGCTCCCAGGTTTTCCATCCTGTCTATTCTTGTCTGAAGAGGCAGAATGAGGAAGAACGGGACGAGGAGGAGGAGGAGGAGGAGCCGCCGTATGTGGAGGAGGTGCAGCGGCATGTGGAGGACGAGTTGGAGTCGGAGGAGTGGGAGTCGGATGAGGATTCAGAGGAGGAGTCGGATTCGGATTCTGAGTCGGAGTCCTCGGAGGAGGAGTTGGAGGAGGCTTGGGAGTCGGATTCGGAGTCGGATTCGGAGTCGGAGACATCGGAGGAGGAGTTGGAGGAGGATTGGGAGTCGGATTCGGAGTCGGATTTGGAGTCGGAGACATCGGAGTCGGAGTTGGAGGAGGAGTTGGACGTGGAGGCGTTTTTCGAGGAGGCGGTTATATGGAGGAGGAGGTGGAGAAGGGGGTAGAGGCAGAGGAGGATCAACAAGAGACCAAAAACACTGGCAGGAAGACATCCTCCTATGAGTACACAGACTCTTTGTGGCCCTAGAAAAGCGGAAGTGGAGGACATTAGGGATGGTGGCCTGAGAGGTGAGAGAGAGGCTTCCTCCAAAAACCGCATATCATACAAAAATATCATGGATACATAATACTGAGAGAGCAACAGGAAAGAGGGCGGCGCCAGACTGTACACACCTGGAGAGAAGAGCAGACCTCATGGAACAGGGTAACGTACCAGAGCCATGGCCCAGCGGGACCCAAGTCCTCCCCCCACCCCAACTCACCATCGGGAGGAAGAGAAACGGAGCAGGGAGGGAGTGGAGGCCTGGGACTGCTGAACACCTAACTCTGGAGATCTGCTCTGGGAGCACAAACCTACATTTCATGGTGCTTTCCTGATACTCTCGTGATTAGGGGATCAGAAAGCTAAGACAGGCAGACTTCTTGAAGGGACTGAGATTCCAGCCACGTGGGGAAAGCAGGGATCCACATCCAGCTGCTCTGGGACAAAAGAAAGGCAGGCTGTCTGAGAGACGGCCTAACAAGGAAGCCCTTAGCAAGAGGGCTGCTAAAGGGGCAAGGATTACACAAAGATTACTGCTCAGGAGAAAGGATGGGTAGACAAAATTGTCTGGGTGCTCTCAGCCCAGCAGGTTGGGAGCTTTCGCGATCTTCAGGTGCTCCAGCTCCCTAGCTGCCTACACAGCTCCAAGGATGCCCTCCATGATATGCAGCCTACTGCGCGTTTCTCCCGGCCAGACCCACCTGGTTTGCAAACCGGCAAACCCTACCCTGGTGTTAGGCCAGCCAGAGGGAAGATGTGTCTACAGCAACTACAAATGCAAAGCATAGAGGCTTATACCTGCGTATACCGCCTACTGTTTCAGGCAGTGGGGACAGGCATAGTGGCCGGAAGCAGGAAACAGCTCTTTCCTTACCCAGGCACCAGTACCACTCCCCTGCAATCCTCGACATTGCTTCAGGGCTGAGCAGCTCGAGAGAGTAGACCTTCTGGACACTAGAGGGCACCATATGCAAATATGAAATGCCAAAGGAACCTGGTTCAGTAAAATTATGAATGCAACTCCTGAGAAAGACTTAAAGGACATTGACCTTATGAATCTTCCTGAAAGAGAGTTCAAAATAAAAATCATTAACATGCTCATGGAGGTACTGAAAGATATTCAAGAACTCAGGAATGAATTCCAGTCGGAGATCCAATAGTTGAAGAGCACAATGGAGGGTATTAAAAGCAGATTAGATACTGTCAAGGAGACGATAAGTGGAATAGAAATTGGAGAACAGGAATACCAAGAAGCTGAGGCATGGAGAGACAAAAGAATCTCTAAGAATGATAGAATATTTAGAGAACTGTGTGACCAATCCAAATGGAACAATATTCACACTGCAGTGGTACCAGAAGAAGACAGAAAGAGAGAAAGGGAGAGAAAGTGTTCTTGAGGAGGTAATTGCTCAAGGAATTGTCCTGCAAACTTTGGAAACACTGGACACACTTATGCAAATAGTTTGGGACCTTCCATTACTGCCTCTTGTGTCCTCTATGTTTTCACTTCCACGTGGTGCTTTGACTCAAGGCCATAAAGATTCCAGGTTCATTAATGATGAAGCAACTGTGGCTCAAGGAATTGTTGGCTTTTGATACATAATCCTTGGCTAAAGTAGTGCAATATAAGCACACCAACAAATCGAAGAAAAGTTTTACATTTCATCTCATAATGAAAGTTTTTATAATATTTAAAGGAGAATATAACTTATTATATTATATATATATAATAAAGGAGATATAAATATAAAGGAGAATATAACTTATTCTCCTTTTCATGTAGGAAAAATATTTGAGCATCAGGCATACACACTCATATATGCGGTTTTACACCTGCTAGTTCATAGATCAACTAAGTATGTTAATCACCCCATGTCATTTTTCATTCAGCTTTGTGAAGCAACCATAATCAGCAGTTTTCTTTACATAAAAGACTCAAGGATTCATTTTTTTATCCTGGGATTAACCTAAATTTATTTGAGGAAAAAAGGTTCAGAAATTTTTAGATACAGCTGTTTTTCAAATAAAGGACAAATTTTAATTATGTTCAAAATCTACTGCTTACATCATCACAGCACACTAATTCTTCACAATATGGGAATTCCCTTTTCCTACGGATTGAAGAGTGAGTTAAAAACATAAAAGTATAAGTTGCATATAAATATGCAGGATTAAATACACTATCATCGAAAAACCAAAGATCAGGAAAATCAAATATTAAGGTCTGAAATTAATAAAAACTACACATATATTTGATACTATTTCTAAAGATTTCCACTATGAAAGACTTCTAAAATATTAAACCATTACTAATGTAATAACACTGAAATACAATGTTTTCAAAATAATTTTTAAGAAAAGAGATGAGTTTTTCAAAATCCTGTTTTCCATTCACTGTTTTCAATGAAATCTTATAGTCTAAAGGCCTGGATTGCCAAGGTATTAATAGCCTGTGTAGTCCAAAGGAATTGAAACCCTGCAGCCAAAGAATGGAAGCAGTCATGTCTCTAAAGAGAAAGAGAAGCTATAATTTTGAAATAATTTACTCATTGTAAAACCCTGAAAGTGTTGTGCTAACATGAATTTCAATAAGAATTTGAGAATGCAAATTCATACACCTCAAGCTTTACTTAAAGCAGCCAATTATATCCAAACTTTCTTGTTTCTATGATGCTGGCACCTTTGCACAGTAACTACAAAGAATACCTTTGACACATACTGTCAACCACTGTGTGTACCTTTTTGTATATGAATGAATAAAAAAGGTAACATTCTACAGGTAACCGCATGGCCTCTAGGTCTTTATTCAAACACAGTTTATGCTCCATCATTGAAGAAATTAAGACACAGAAAATACAAGCTTATTCACCTAAGAGGTATTGGTAGCAGAGTTTATAAAAATAAGTTAACTCTAAGATAAACATAAAGACCTCATCAACTTTATTCCTGCTCACTGTTTATAAAACTTTTCAGTATAGCAGTAACGGTGAAGGATTATCTGTCTCTGATTTTCAAAAGATTTGGGACAACTACCACCCACTACTGTTAGCTTGGTTTCTCTAAGCACACAGTCATTCCTGTAGAATGCTATAGATGGAACCCAGATGTAGCTGAAAGGAACACAGAAAGCACAGGAAAGGAAAAAGCTAAAACGCTAAGCTCAACACCTCCTGCTTAGACCACCCTGCCTGTGAATCGAAAGTTGATTCTCTGCCCTTATTGCCAGTATCAAACATCATCACAACTCTATTCAATTATCTACCAATGTTTTTGCTTAGTCTCCCCTAATTAGAAAACAGACACCATGGTACAGAAACCTCACTTATCTTCTTCAGTCCATATCCACAGCTAAAACCAGTGGCATCCATTGTTAATCTGTCATATGAATAAAGACAAGCAGAAAACAGGAAGGAAGAACAAAGAAAAACAGAAAGACCTCATGTTATAACACAGAAAGCCATTTACTTACACCAAAACAAAGGGTTTAATCATATCTTTGATAAAGCCAAGGGCAGCACAAGAGAAGTAGGAACATTCTGGAATGCACATTACTGATGGTCATTTATGTCACACGTATGTGTTCGCTTCTTGCGACATCTATGGACAAAAAAGGGAAAAGCCCCTTTGCTGGAAAAGTAAAGCTTACATTTCCGTGAAGAGAGAAGGCAGACAGAAATTAACAAACATAATAAAAATGTAAGTTAAATGGTATGTTAGAAAGTGTTAAGTGATTTGGCAGAGAAAATAAGAGTAGGGAGAAGACAATGAGAGGATGAAGATCTTCTCTTTTTAAATAAAGGGTCAGGTGAGGTCCCAATGAGACAGTAACACTTGAACATAGATTTGGGGAGGCAAGACAGTAGCAGTCTGGAGAATGGAAGGCAGTCTCCTAAAAAATGGCTGTGCCCTTGTGCAAGTCCATTAGCGGCCATTTGTAAAAGAAGGCAAAGCTCAGAAAAGAGACTCTTCAAGGAGTCCCTTGTGTGTGAGGATAGCAGTGGGAAAAGTCAGTCACTTCTCAGGCAGAAGTTGGAAAAATACGAAATGGTGGCAGCTGCCTGCCCAGCCTCTCCAGCACAATATAGTGCCCATACCAAGTAAAATGTTCACTCCACAACATTAACTAACATTCCGCTGGTTTCACATCATCATTAAACATGCTTAAAAGCACCTTTCCTTTTAAATGAAAGCATTTCCAGAAAGGTAGAAGAGGGACCTATACATTATTTGCATCTTATGTTCCCTTCCAAGCTGCTGAGGTAATCCAGGTGTAACTGGGCATGGACGACATAAGGATGGGGATCAGCTCAACCCCTCAGAATGAAACTGTTCAGTGGGAAAAGGGTGAGTCTTAAAGTCAGGAAGACTAAGTTGAAATCCAAACTCCACAACTCAAACAGACTGGGAACAATGCCCTTGACCCTCAACTCAGTTGTGAGAAATTCATTACATATTCACATACATGCATCTACATAGGCAAACACGTGTATTTTTTTCTTGACACCATAACTCTTCAATTCTACAAAGGCAGAGCCTTTTCAAACATACATAATACTGAAATCCCAGCACCTGGCATAGCGTTCTCCTTACAACAGATGTACCATAAACGGGGCCCATTATCACCACTGCCATACATAATTCTCCAAAACTAAATGCTGAGGACAGTTTAGAAGTGACAGACCTCCTGGGCATGAGAAAGAAGAAAGTCACCAGGAAGCGAGCAAAAGGTCTAGAAAGAGAAGGATGAGAATGCACGACCAGCTTTTCATGTTAAAATTTGGACCAAGAAGAAACAGCCTTCCCCAGCTTTTCCCTCTGCTTACACGTTCAGCACGTGCGCTGTAGACCAACACAATCCATGACCTGCTTTTCATCTGCAACAAGTACAGAAATTGGGAGCGAGCATGTACAATTTTTTATAGTAATTTCTTATTGCTGCAATATCCAAGCACATGATTTTGTACTTTATAAAAGTATCCATTTTCTACAGGTAGACAAACAGAACGATCTGGTCTTCCCCCACACAGAGTGTGAGAAGTCCTGGGGACACTGGTCATCGGCCCGACACCTAGCACCTTAGCTAAGACATATAATTAGCTGACACAGTTTGCTGACATTGGAAAAGTAAGCCTCCACAGACAGGGAAAACTTCCACTTATGTATTACTCATAGGAAAATGTACACCAAATATGAAAAACAATTAGCTACAACTTTTATAAGCTTTTAATCTGACTTCCTTTACTCTCAACAACTTACCCACATCATGAGAGCAATGAGTATGTAGATAACAAGGCTGAAAACTGTAGTTGTGTCTAAAGCATGGTTTCAGTACACCATTAGGCTGTTTAGTTAGAAGCACAGCGGAAGAACAAGCCTCAAGCAGAGATGCCAGTTGTATAGCAGGCAAACCACCACCACCACACCACGAAGGACACAAAGTTCACCTTATAACAAAAGAAGACAAAAACTTTAGAAAAATTGCCAAAATGTTGAAGAAAACTTTTCTTCGAGTTATATCACAATATGAGTTACACACATTTATAACACTTACATATATATATTTACTTATACATATTAATACAAAAGCTGAGATGACTTATCTGATCTTTACTTTGTACAAGAAAAACTCGATCCTTATTTTAACTTTAAAAGATATAAAAATATTTTAATTGAAAAAAGCTTGACACATACCCATCGTTCTAGTCATTAATACCACCCACTCTTTCTTCCCTAGAAATCATCCCCAAACAAGGAAATCTAAAAACAAACATAAACTCCACCTTCATAAAACCAGTAGATGCTTGCAATGCAAATAACAATATTTTTAAGAAAAAGGAATGGACGGATCAAGATGTAAAGACTTCTCAGGGAGAAAGGCCAAATCCAAGTGCCTCTGGATGGAGACTGTCAGCATAAAACACAAACCAATCCTATTAGGACACAGCGTGGAGACAGCAGAGTCCATGATAATTAGAAGAAGATGGGGCTGAAAATGGTGAATAAAAATTGTTTGAAAATATATTTAAGGGACGATGAAATCCAAGTTGCCCACCACCAAGTCTCCTGTCCAGGAACAAGAGACACAATCTCTGGAGAAACTGAACCTTACTAGGGTTCACATTTTAAGACATCAGGCACAGAGAAGGTCTGAAGATAAAAGGCTACAGGCTGCAGAATTAATGCTATGCTACCCCACCGAGCCTCAGAAAACCGGCAGCCAGCCTGACAACTAACCTTCCTCTCCAGCTACTGCTTGTAAGCAATTAGGAGAGTGTGTGTCATCAAAATGAGGGACCCAGGAAACAGAGGACCCAACACCCCAAAACAGTGACAACAATTAGTATGCTAGCCATGCGAGAGCTCAGGGAACAACCATCCCTGATTGGATCAGCCCGCTGAAGAGCAATAAGACTGATGTTTATCAGGGAAAAATGCAAAAACCAACACGTTATGACAGTTTCAACTCTGGAAAATGGCACTAAGAGTCATTTTATACCACTTAAGGAGAGAGAAGAAAACATAAGATTAAAAATAAGAAGCAAATAAAACATATTAACTCCAGGAAAATTAAAAATTTGCACTGGACAGAAAATAAATGGTTATTATTATGGGCTCAAGAGTGAACAATATCTATATAATCATAGTAGTGAAAACACTGAAAATAGATTTCACCAAAAATTCCAACAACAACTTTGGATGACCAGTGAAGAGAAAAGGTAAAGAAGCTATAAAAAAAAGATAAATTTCAGCTTACCCTAACAGGATATAAACAGATAATGTTGAAAATTAATGAATCAAGAGATAGCAGTAAATCCATATTAGAAATAAAAGTGCACTGCTATCCCTACATTCATAAATTATTTAGAATTATCGAGATAAATACCAGAAAAGGACAGCTAATGGGTACAGAGCAGCTGCTTTGTGGAAGCAGTATGGGCAAGAGGGTCTCAATAGACCAATGTTTTTTGTTATGGCCTTTTTAGCACTATTTAGCTTTTTCAACTAGAAAATGGCAAACTGTGGCCCACACGCCAAATCCTGCCATCATCTATTTTTATAATGTTTCGTGGAACACAGCCCCATTCACTCATGTAAAGGATTGTGTATGGCTACCTTTGCATAACAGCAAAGTTGAGTAGCTATGACCGAGATCATATGGCTTGCAAAGGCTAAAATATTTACTATCCAGACTTTTGCCAACTTCTGCTTTAAACCATATGTATGAATTACTTTGATTTTTAAATTGTAAATGGTACAGAAGGGTGGCCCAATTGTTCTCCAGAGGCAACTCTTTTAGATATTTGTTTTAAGTCTATCTGAATATTAACTCCTTTTCTCTAAATAATAAGCATTTCTAATGGTCTCAACTTACTCACTTCAGAAATCATCTTTGGACATTCTGATATCATCAATGGCAATTAAGCGTATTTACAGTCCCCCAATTTTCCCACCCTTCTTGCTCCTAATATAGTTATTCAAATATATTTATTTCCTTTAATGGTTACTTTTATCTTCAATGAATAACTCTGTTTAATTCTATCATCTATAAACAGCATCTCCATTCCTCAGAGCAAAAGATGCCATCAGTTCTTACTCCTGCTCTTCTCTCCTTCTGCCCTCACTTTCCATTTCTGTCAGCTCTACCTTTACTTGTACATTATCAAAGTGGAAAACATTTACATTCTCCTCTATAATGATAACCAAACTTAGGCTGAAATTTGATTCCAAAGTTGAAAGCCAATAGACAGGATTGATATTTTTGGCAACCAAGGAAACAGCCTTCCCTGACAAAGCAAATAGGAAATGACTATTTGTCATTCCTTACAGGCCTAATACATACAAATATAATTCTCCTTTTTATAGCCTACCCTTTGCCAAATATTATGTTATGTTGTTCTGATATGTAAGCTATAAGAGTTGACCCCAAAATATATTTTTATAATATTTTCTAGAGTATATGTACATATTACATGCGTAATATATATGTATAGACACAGTATATATGTATATATGGTCACAAACACGCAGGCTGATAAAATCACATTCAGTAGAAAAATAAATTGTGATCAATTTTGTATAGGCAAGAAATATTCCTCCCTTCATGAGAATGGGCATGGTTGCTTTGGATAGCAAAGTAAAAATAGGCTAATTATAAATGCCTGGTATTTACAATATGTGAGGCCCTTAATTTAGCCAAAAAGCAATAAAAAAGGGTATTATTAATATCCTATTGCTTCTATAACAAATGACCACAAAGCCTGGCCTTAAAATCAAGGTGTCAGCAGAGGTGAATTACTACTATCTGGAGACTCTAGGGAGAATCCTTCCCTTGGCCTTTCTAGCTTCTAGAGTCTTCCCAGATTCTTTGGCTCACGTTCTCCTTCTAATTTAAAAGCTAGTAATGGCCAGCCCAGTCTGATCTCCTCTTCTGCTTCCCTCTTCCACATGTAAGGACTCTTGCTATTACACTAGGTCCACAAGGATAATGCAGGATTATCTTCCTATCGTGCAATTAACTGACTGGCAATCTTAATTCCATATGCTACCTTAATTCTCATTTGCCGTTCAACATAATACACACACAGGATCAGAGGACTAGGAAGGACTAGGCAGTTTGGGAGGTCTTTTTTTGCCTATTACAGGGGTCAAATACAGTATATTTTCCCTTTTTGTGATAAAGAATCTAATAATTACTCCAAAGTAACTACAAATAAAAAATATCAGTATGTTAGAAGATCTGTCTCAGAGCTGTATTTAAAAGGAAGAAGGTTATAAATTAGGCTGAGAAAGCAACTAAAAGATGTATCTTCCAAAATTTTTACTATTGCCTTTATGAAATGTTGGATCGCATTCAACATTTGGCCTAACATTCCAGGGAATTTTACCCAAGAATATTTGTTCTTAAATAGTCTAAGAGACAAAAGAGATATAAAACAGTGATAGAAAATTTAGGCTTGAAATGAAATTTAAAGTAATTGAGTCAGTAATAATTCAAAGCAAAAAACTTAACTTAAAGCACAGAGGCACTAACTAATCAGAACAGATGCTAGCTAAATAAGGCCAAGCAGGTGTTACCAGGTGATTACATCAGCCCAACCATTTGACTTTCAGAGCCATGCTTACCAGTGGGAAAATATTTCCAACTGGTAATATTCTGCTTGTTCGGTCCTTTCAGATTGGGGAAATAATTAGATTGCCTCCATAGTGAATAACACTTCATAAATGTGAAGAGTCTTTATTTATTTACACATCCTTCCACAAAAGACAGGAGGGTTTATTATCATATCAGCCTGTGGTTTCTTTTTACTATAGAAGAATAACCAAAGTTTTGACTCTTTATTACTACCTAATTAAGCATACTTTTTTTTCTCATTAGTCTTTGAAATCCATACAAGTCTAATACATGCTAGAAGGCAGAATCCAACACATAAAAAGCACAATATAAGGCATGCTGGGACTATAAAGATTATACTACAAAAACAATGCCTTTTCAATATTTGTGACTCCCCATGGAAAGTAGGGGTTGGCACATACAAAACAAACAAAAACAACACTAATGTTCAAGGCTATAAGGAAGTCCATTATATGCCAGTAACAAAGATGGAAACATGGGTTAAAGATAAGGAAAGTGGTAAAAGCAAATCTAGTTTCTACATGTGTTGAATTTGAGATGCCTCTGGATGATCCAGGTTAAGATACCTATCAGGCAGATTAAAATACAGTAACGGTGCTCGTAAGAGGGGTAAGGACTAAGACATACACATTCGTGAATCAAATATACAGAGGTAGTAAAGTCAGGAAAAATATAAAATATCTGAATAATTAGAGGGATATTTATAGCATTGAATGGAAAAGAATAAAGATCTAAAATCAGTGACCTAAGTTTCTACTTTAGGAAGCTAGAATAAAAACAGCAAATCAAATCCAAAGAAACCAATTAAATTGACAAGAAATCAACAAAGGAACAAGTCGACGAAACCAAATTGGTTATTTAAAAAGATCAGTAAAGTTGAAAAGTCTCTAGCCATGCTAACAAAAATGGGAAAACTCAAATTACTAATGAGAAATAAAAAAGGAGACATCACTACAGCTTTTATGAACATTAAAAGGATAATAACGAAACACTATGAATTACTCTATGCTCACAGATTTGATAACCTAGATGAAATGGACCAATTCCTTGAAAGACACAGTCTGCTAAAACTCACACAAGAAGAAATAGATAATCTCAATAGACATATATCTATTAAGTAAGTTGAATCAGTAATTAATAATCTTGCAGAACAGAAGGCACCAGGCACTTATGGGTTCACTGGTGAATTATACCAAATAGTTAAGGAACACACAAATTTTGTATGATGTCAATGGGTAGAAGCAGAGGGAACACTTCCTCTTTCATTCTATGTGAGCAGCATTACCCTAATAGTAAAAAATAAAGCATTAAAAGAAAATTACAGACAAATCTCTCTCATGTGCATGTAAAAATCCACAACAAAATAATAGCAAATTAAATCCAACAATGTATAAAAAGAATTACATACACAACTACCAAGATTTACCCTAGGTATGCAAGGCTGGTGTAATATTCAATAATCAATTAAGGTAATCTATCACACATATAGGCTAAAAACAAAAAAATCACATGTTCAAATCAATAAATAGAGAAACAAATATGACAAAATTCAACACTCATTCAAAATAAAAACTCAGTAAATTAGGATTAGAGGGGAACTTCCTCAAATTAATAAAGAATATTTACAAAAAAAATCTACAGCTACCATCACACTTAATGATGAGAAAATTGAAGCTTTCCCACCAAGATCAAGTACAAAGTAAGGATGTCCCTTCTCAACATCGTACTGGAAGTTTTGGCTAATTCAATATATCCAGAAAAGGTAATAAATGGTAAATAGATTGGGAAGGAAGAAACAAAACTGACTTTGTCTGCAGATGACATGATTGTCAATTCTCTCATATCTTCAAATAGAGAAAAATATTGAAGCTAATAAGGGGTTATAGCAATTGTAGAATACATGGTTAATATGCAAAAAGTCAATCACCACCATATATGCCAGCAATGGACAAGTGAAATTTGAAATTAACAACACTGCCCTATTTACATTAGCACCCAAAAAAATGAAATTCTTACATATAAATTAAACAAAATATGCACAAGATCTAGTTAAGGAAAACTACATGTTTCTGATAAATGAAATAAAAAGGCACTACATAGATATTCCTTGTTCATGAATAATACAACTCAATATTGTAAAGATGTTAATTCTTCCCAACTTGATCTATAGCTTCAAGGAAATATCAACAAAACTCCAGTAAGTTATTTTGTGGCTATCAACAAACTGATTCTAAAGATTATATAGAAGGGCAAAAGAACTACCAACACAACACTGAAGGAAAACAAACTTTTAGTACTAACAATTCCTGACTTCAAATACCTGATTTTGTAGACTCACTATAAAGCTATGCTAATCAAGACAGTGTGATAGTAGCAGAAGAATAAACAAATTGATCAATGGTATAGAATAGAGAGCCCAGAACCAAACCTATATAAATAGAGTCAAATAATCTTTGACAAAGGAGCAAAGGCATTTCAATGATGCAAAGACAGTCTCTCAAACACTGGTGTTGGAACAACTAGACATCCATATGCAAAAAAATTAATCAAGACACAGACCTTATAGCATTCACAAGTATTAATTCAAAACAGATCACAGTCCTAAATGTAAAATGCCAAATATAAAACTCCTAGAAGATAACTAGAGAATAGCTAGTTGTCTGATAAAGGAATTATCCAAAATATAAAAAACACTCTTAAAACTCAACAATATAAGATAATAAAAACCTGATGTAAAAATGTGCCAAAGACTAACAGATACCTCACAAAGGAAGATATACAGATGGCCAATAAGTATATGAAAAGATGTTCCACATCATGTATGAAATTAAAATTGTAACAAAAATGAGATACTATGCATTTATTATTAGAATGGCCAAATCCAGGACAAAATCCATTTGCTGACAACAGCAAATGCTAACAAGGATGAGGAGCAACAGGAACTCACTCTCACTGCTGGCGGAAATGCAAAAAGGGTACAGACAGTTTGGTGTGTAACTATACATACTCTTTCTGTATAATTCGGCAATCATGCTTCTTGGTATTCATCAGAAATAGTTGAAAACTTATGTCCACATGAAAACCTGCATATGGATGTTTACAGCAGCTCTATTCATGATTGCCAGACTTGGGAGCCACCAAGATGTCTTTCAGTAAGTGAATGAATAAAAACTGTGTACATCCAGACAAAGGAATATTACTTAGTTCTTAAAAGACCTATCACACCTTGAAAACCCATAGAGGAACCTTGAATGTATATTACTTAGTTAAAGAAGTCAACCTGGAAAGAACTACATACCATATAATTCCAAATATATAACATTGGGAAAAGGCAAAACTGTGGAGACAGGAAAAAGATTAGTGGTAATCAGGGTTTGGGGTAACAGAGGAATGAATAGGCAGAACACAGAGGATTTATAGGGAAGTGAAAATATTCTGTATGATACCATAGTTATGGATACACACCACTATACTTTCGCCCAAACATACAGAATGTGCAACACCAAGAATGAGCCATAACATAAACCATGGACTATGGATGATTATGATGTGTCAATGTAGGTTCATTGATTGTAACAAATGTATCAACTCCCCTTGGGGGAGTTGATAATAGGGGAGGCTGTGATTATGCAGGAGCAAGATGTGTAGGGGAAATTTCTGTACCTTCCCCTCAACTTTGCTGTGAATCTTAAACTGCTCTAAAAGTGGTCTTAATAAAAAAAAATTTTTAAGTAGATGGCCCCCAAATACATCTACGAAGCCTTATTACTGAGCTCCAACCTAACATCTCAACATAGATGCATTAAACGTATACCTCCAAAATTGAGTGCATGACACTTCACATGCTAGGTATTTCTTTCCTCAGTGAGTGGCAGTACTTCTGCAAGTTTTGTGAGCCAAAAATCTAGGATTCATCTATACTCAGCTCCCTCACCTCTGTGTGAAATTCATCCACAAATTCTGTCAAATCTATCTTCTAAATCTATTTCAAATCTTTCCACTTTTCTCTACTTCCACAATAACTTCTCTAATACAGTTAAGCACTGTCCCATGACTACACTACAGCAATAGTCTCCTAAAGATTTATCCACACCTACTCTCTTTTCTTCAAATACTTCAAGCCCTTCCGATACTCATGTGCTTGGAGTCCTACTATGTTTCAATCTCAAAAGCACTTCTTCCTCACCTAAAATGATCTTTCTTTCTCTCCCTATCTTAATCATAGCTATCACCTCCTAGGCCCAACACAGATAGTCCTGAATTCACATATGAATCTTTCCCCAATTCTCCAATCAGAATTAATTTCCTCTTCTACCATAACCCCACATTACCCTATTCATGCTTATATCTGTTTCACTTGGCCTCTACAGTCAGTTGCTTGTATGTTTCATTCTTAAGTATATGGGCAATGTCTTCATCATCATAACATATTTCCAATTTCCTTCCCCACTCAAGAGCCCAGCCCAGCATTATAAATCCAGTAGGTGTTCAACAAGCAGCAAAGTCAATTCCTGGTGATTGCCATATGGATAAAATCACATTTAGACATCAGAAGAATGGTTAGGACAAGAGTAAGTTCAAGAATGGAAAACTGTACCAGTAGGCAACAGGAAACTATCAATCATCATTTAGTAAATAGTTACCAAACAGCTTTAGGAATGTGCATGGGCCAAGTCACAGTCACAGAACTCTTCAGGAGTTTACAACCTCTCATATATTGCCCAAGATGTTCCCACAATACCACTCATGTCCTAGAAGACTTGATAAGAAATACGCCAATCAATATCAAAGCTACACCTCCTTTATCCCAGGAAGTTCTACCTCCTTTCAACATATGTGAATGTTACCAGCTAGAGGTCACAGACTATTTCATCAACAAGGGACTTTAATCAAGTTACTTCATTTTGTGGATGAGGAAACTGAGGCCCAGATTTGGTTGAACATACTTCCCCTGTGGTCACAAAATTCATATATGGCAGAGCCAAGGTAATAACACAGTTTTCCAAAGTCTTGGTCTAGGGAGTTGGCATTCGAGGACCTGAGTAAAGTAGAAGGAATCACATGCATGGGTAACTGGAATGGCTAGGATTTCTCATCCACTGGTTGAAGAATGTGAATTTCTCCCCCACACCCTTCAACATAAGGAAATCTGCCCCTGGGTGTGGGAACACAGCCCTGAACCACAGAGCATCGAGAGCCACACCAGGAAGAACATCCTTGTGCCTCCGCAAGAGTCCTTGTAGCCCTTTTGAAAGAAGCCTTGGGCTCCAGCTTTTATAGGGTCAATAGCCACAGCTTATTCTTCGAGGCTATTACCAACACCTTCCACAAATTTAAATATACTTTTAAATCATTTTTTAAAGTCCTAACATGGGAACATTTTGTACTTTTTAAAGAATTTTAAAGGCCTGGATTAAAGGACCAAGTAAAAAATATCAAGAATATCACAGACATAAACACAATTAATACACTGCACAATTCTGAGAAAACACTCCCCCCAAATTCTTAACATTTCTAAATCGGTATAAATATTGTCTCTACAAAGCAGCAATTTGTTTGCTAAAACTGAATCCAGAAAATACATCAAATATTTATATATGCCAAAGTTCTGATTAAATGTAAGGCTTTTAAACTTAATACCCAATAAACATGATGGGGTAAAAGAAAAAGAGAGTGCTAGAAGACACTGATTTGGCCTCAGAATGTCTCATTCTACCTCATCCTGCATGTATGCACTTAGTGAGCACAGGAGACAAATTCTCACTACTTCTGCTTCTTGACATGCACATATCTAACAGAAAACTATTATCGGGAAATACAGCCAAAGCAATAAGCCCTGCTAATGAGATCAAATTCTCAGAAGCTATTTGCCTTAAGTTCTTAAGAATGGATTTCACCAGAGCCAATACATGCTTAAAAGGAAAATTCCTAAAAAAACAGTATCAATTTTTAAATCTGTATAAGTAGAAATACCCTTTCATAATAAGTGATTTTATACAATGTGTTACTATTCACCAACACATCAAACAGGATAATCAGCATTCTTCAATACATCAGACCAATCATCAAAAGTTTGCCTTTAATGACTAATTTACAGGGAGAGTGGCAAGCATTTAGTTATGCCCCAGTAGGCAAGAATTTTATTTGCTTTACATATTTGCAGTCCGCAGCTTCTACAGCTGATTTGGTATGAGCAAACACAACAGATACTCCCAGATGAAAACTATACAGATACTTCTCCATTACTGAAGAAAGTCTAGCATATGAAAATCAACAATTGATGCTTGAGTCCATATTCAGTTTTATCACCCAGACATTCTCTGCCTTGTCATCTACTTCTGAGATCTGAAGAAAGAATGAGCTACAAGGATGAATGCACAGCATGGTAACTACAGGTAATAATACTGGATTGCATGTTTGAAAGTTTCCAAAGACTAGATCTTAAAAGTTCTCATCACAAGAAAAAAAAAAATGTAACTAAGGTGACAAATGTTAACTACACTTATTTGTGGCAATCATGTCACAATATATACAAACACCACATCACGTTGTACAACAGAAACTAACATACCAATTTTATCTCAACTTAAAAGGGAGACTCTCAGAATAAAACCTATCCATTTGTATGAGTAACCAATCAGCTAGGAAGTTATTAGAGAGTAATAACATTAGAATATATCAAAACAATATTAACCTCAGATTATGAATTAAATAAAAATCTCAACAAATTAAAGGCTGTATTCTTAGAACAAGAGTTTATGTTTCAGTGTTGAAAAAAGACTTCTCATCTGCTGTCCATTACTTGTACAGTTAAAAATGTATTTCTTTACTTTAGCTAATGCACACATGTCAAAAAACAAATTTCCTAAGGGTGCCATTTCATTCTAAAATAACCCAACTGTGTATGACAGCTAAAGCCAGATCTGGTAAACATGTAAGTAACAAATTAAAAAATTATTATTATAATTTTTAAAACAGTTGCTTTTTACTGTGGCACATTATGGTAGCTACTTTATAAAGAATGAGATTAATCTTCAGTACTGCCTGTACATGTAAATATTGTTCATGCTTTCATAAAGATGAGCACAAAAAGGCTCAAAGAGGTAGCCTATCTTGCAAAAGACCCAAAAGCTGTTACGTGGAGGAATCACACCTCATGTTTGTAACCCCAGGTCCAACCCCACATTTTCAGTATTTCACAACCTACCCATCTGCCTTCAACCTCATGTTTGTGTTTAAAAACAAAACTAATTACTGAAATAATTTCTTTCATCTGGTAAAATCAATAGACCTAGTAGAAAAATAGATTCAAGTTTAGCTTCCTGAAGTGTGTTTAACCTTAACTTATATTTCACAGAAAGGATGTTAAGTTCAGCAATTACTTTAAAATACTGACACTGTAAGCAGGGACAGGGGTAATGCTTTCCCCAAAATGCAGTAGAAGGATGATCTCTCAATGCAGAGCTCAGCACCGGGCTGGGGAAAAGGGTGCTGAGGTTTCATCTTGCAGTAAGCTCATGCCACCTACTCATAATGGTAAACTGAGATAACGAGTTACTAATATGTGGCAAGTAAGGTAATTATTTGCTTAGTATCGGTGCTTGGATAGAGTAGGAGAATTAGTATTTCTCTGCTTCCTCATGATATATAATTGTGTTTAGTATAAATGTAAATCTGATAATGCAACCTCTGATTTAGAGTGAAACAATCCATTCGGAATGAAAGATAGACCAATAGATTAATTTAACAGAGTATTAAAAGTTTATTGATATAATTTCAGTTTCCTGGAGCTGGCAGTGCTCCCTGGGTAAATCATTAGCATAAAACCACTCAGGCACAAGGAAGTATCCAGGCTCTGGGAAGGAAGGAAATTAGGGTTTAAACTCACACTGGACTGCTCCTAAGGTTTTATGACAATTGAGAATTAATGGCTTCACTTTTGACATATCTTACGAAGCAATGCTGCATGTTCTATAAATTCATGCATGAATATTTTCAAGTTCAATAGAGTGAAGATCAGGCTGGATTTTGGTAGCACTTTTTTTTTAAGGAACTGTAAAACATCACACAATTGCTATTATTAGGAGGAACTATTGAGTTACATTCCAAAGAGGAAAAAAAAAAAAAAAAAAGGACAAAAAATTTCACAGGGAGATGGGGAAGTGGTGGTAGAGGAAATCACTCAACATGAAAAGCAGCAACTTCTTTAAGGAATCAAAATCTAGTACAGCAGTGGTAGCTTCAGAAATACACTTCTGTAACCTCATGGAGCCCAGATCAGTACTTAACTAGATGTTGGCTTGATCCACTAATGATTTATTATATATCATCTGAACTTCTTCCAGAGACAGTATTGACATAACAGTAAATTAGCATCTTTTTTAAAGAGCACACATTTCTATGTCTTATTTATTTTCACACTCCCCTCCAACTTTGCATATTACCTGGCAAACTGAAGGTAATCAATAAAATAACTCTTTTAAATGCTTAATGGCTGGGGATGGGAGAGGAAGACATTTGTCTTCAGGATACGTGGAAGCATCTGCTGCTTTTATAAAAAATTGCTAATACCAGTTGGGAGGAGATGGTTAATTGCAATAATAAACATGGTAGAAATTGAAACTATTTTTTGAAAGAAACTTTCAGACCATGGAAAACACAGGAGGTGGAAATTTATAATTTAGAAGGTCCTATACTCAAAAAATCATTTGTTAATTGGCATTTTCCCTAAGGGGAACAGAAGAAAAGGAAGCACATTTATCTAGAGATCTCACTGGGAACAATCAGCAAGCAAGCACTTCACACCTCTCACTCACGTGAGGACCTTTAAGGTTGGAGGGGAGTCATCTGTAGTGGCTTTTTCAGGTAGAACCACATTGCTGAGCCCCCTACACAGTCAGAAAACAGGTTTGGCTCAGTCTTCCAATCTTGGAAAAAGAATGGCATTAGTGCCAGAATGATATTAAACAGTAATGACTGCCAGTTCATGCTCAGTGTGAAAAGGAACTTTGGCTCGGCACTAGGTAGTTGTGTTAACCTTTCTCGTAAATAGTACCCATTGTTTGTAAACACAGATTAATGTTATTTCAATGATGCTATTAGAATGTCTGAAAGCACTAAATGATAAAATGCTCTCAATGCCACCACCCATGCAGAGGATAGCTCAGACCATGGCACAAACCACAGTCTGACCTATAGAAGCGTTTCCTTTGACCTGCACAGTATCTTAAAGGTGGGAAATTCTGCGTGGAAATCTGATTTTCCAGTGCCTCTTGGAAAAAGAATCATATCAAGAAGTAGGCCTGTCGTTCCAGTGTGAAGTGAGCAGGTGGATATGACCCACAATGCTACACACACAGACACACACTTACATTGTGTACCCTCTTCACTTGGCCAGTCTCCATCATTCCTTATTGCCTTCATGCAGCCCACCTCATTCATTTCCCTACCCAGTTCACTGGTGCTTGAGTTAAAAACCCCTGACCTGCCCATCTGTTTCATCTAGAATATCTCAGAGGATCCCTTTCCTGGGTGCCAGCTACCTAAAGTGTGGGTTGAGAGTGCAGAAAAAAAAAAAAAGACTTCTTTGGGGCTATCTTTATGAGCCAAATATTAATATAATGAAAACAACACAATTGTCCAATTTTATCAAAACTACTAGGATTCTTCCAATGAAGTAACAGAAAGCTAAAATCTCCGCTATTGATTACTTTTTAAGAGCATTTGGTAAAACTCAATAAAGCAGTAACATGTCTAAGAATGTAAATTGAGGAGTTAGCATTTTCTGAGATCAGCACATCTACACTATTATAGCCAAAGGATGCTAAAATGCCTGCAGCAATGAAATAGCTGGCATGGCTGCTTAAACTTTCAGGGACTAAAACATTGCTATATTCATATCCCCAAAGAAATGGAACCAACATAGTATAGTTTAATACCTATAAGCTTTTAAGAGTCTGCAAAGATCATGAGGATTGATTGGGCCCTTAACTATTTCTTTGCATAAATTACTAGGAAAGAATAAAATACTCATAGACACATTAGCAATAGCAGATTGCACCCTGGAAATAAGAGTTGGGATCCTTAGATATGATTTTACTATTACAAGCTAACATAATGGAAATGAACAAAAATTATTTGAAAGTCATGTAAGCTTTACACATAATTTCTAGAAATCTCTTTAATGATGAAAATGGCATCTTATCGGTTAACCTCTGCTTAACCTATGTTAAGCCTCCCAGGTTTTTAAAAGGAAAGAAAAAAACATTGTTGAATGCATATTCAAAGGTTATGCCACATCTTCCCTCTGATCACTCCTCTGCTTTGACATAATTGCAAAAAGAATGGTCACTCATTTTCACAAGAGGCTTGTGGCTTGAGTTGTGGCTGCAAACAATGAAGACACTATGTCCTAGAATTTCTTGTCAGACTGGTTATTCATGAAGACCAAGGGATGTTTTATAAACTTAGGAGTAATAATTAATAATCCTTCTTATGTTCTTAACCTGAAGAACCCAATAATACAGGCAGTTGGTATCTATGGGAACATGAAAGAAAATGTATAAACCAACTCCATACCTAGTACTCAATTCTAAACTTATCATGTAAAGTGACTCTAGTTTGTTCCCTTCTGCAACAGTTTGACTTGAAGGATTTTAATAGGGCTTTTTAACTTTTAGTCTTCTAAGTATGTTTGAATAAAAGTCAAAATATAAAATTCTAGCATACTCCAAACCCAAAACTGAAAATTAATGTCATCTAGCCATCAGAAAAAATGATCTGCCAGAGGAGAGCACTTTATAATGGTTGCATATTTGTCTTTCTTTGCCTGATAGGTTTGGATCATGTCTAAGTCATCATTATATTGTTCACAGTTTGTAGCACAGAGCTTTGCACCTGGAGGTGTCCATAAACACTTGAACACCCTCAAAACTACAGAAAATATGAAAACTAAATGTGTGTGTGTAGCTCAAAGAACTCCTAATTTTTTTCTCATTTTTATAAATCAATAAATATTTTATAAAGCTCCTTGAGTTTTAGTAGCACACAACCATGGCTTAGCCAAGTACATCATCAAAATAATGTAATGGAGAAAAATTACAACTATATATATTACTGAAAATTAAGTATAATAAAGAAATGCTTCAATTCATTTTGCTTTTTGTTTTAAAATAATCTTCAAATAAATATTCATATGGAAGTAAGTGTCCTTGCTTTCATTTCTCAGTGTAATCACTTGAAAATGTATGGCCCATAAAAACTAGGATTTTAAAAAACTTAAGCACACAGCCTTCATAAACCTACCAACATAGTTCCAATTTTCTTCATACACCTTGGTTTCTCAAGGAACAATTTAATTATGAATCATAGTTCCTATAAATAGGAAACAAAAGTTAAGTGTGAAATGATAAGGAACATACCTGGAGGCATTTCCTCTCTTTCTCCACCAGAACTCTACACTCCTACCAAGAGAAGCAAATGACAGAGCAGTGGAATGTAAAATGTGGGTCAAACAGTATTAACTAGAACTCAGAGTCTATGACAATCATTTAACCTTGGTCCCCAAGAAGCAGCAGTTAAAAAAATTATTAATAAGACCAGGGCTTCCACTCTGAGTATCCAGAGACATCACTATGTTAGCCTCACTGGTTCTTGCTGTGACCTCAGAACTTCAGTACTGTGCCTGGAACACAAAGGTGCTGTGAGACCACATAGGAGCCACTATCAACGAAATCATTTAAAGCTTAAATATTCTAACAAGGATGAGCAGGTGATACCTGAGAGTTTGAACAGGCCTGTGGTCAGTCCATAGTGAGAGATTCTGTGAAATAATATTTAAGGTGTTATAGGGCAGGCCACATTGAAAAACAGTACCTGAAGCATGACTACCTTCCAGAAACATAAAATTGGAAACATGGACAGAGCTTATGGAAAACAACATGGAAAGAGGAGACTCATGTTAACAGCCTCAGTTCTGTCAAGAAAGTGATTTGAGAACTGGATGGGTCTTTTAACATTTCCAGGGTTTCCTCATTTACAAATGGCTGACCTAAGATCTCCCAGCTCCTAACATGATAAGATTGTAAATAGTAAAGTAGTTCTGAAAGTAACACTAGAACAACTGTACCAGAAACACATTTGAAATTGTATTATCAAAAGATGGCAGTGTGAGAGGTGAGACAGAGGCTTCCTCCTAAAACTGCATATAATATGAAAATATAATTAATACAACTAATCCTGAAAGAGCAATAGGAAAGAGGGCTATGCCAAACTGCATACACCTGGAGGAAAGAATAAACCTCACATAACAGGGTAATGTACCAAAGTCATGGCCCAGCAGGACCCAAGTCCTTCCCCCACCCCAGCTCACCAGCGGGAGGAAAAGAAACAGAGTGGGGACGGAGTGGAGGCCTGGGACTGCTGAATACCTAACTCCGGAGATCTGCTCTGGGAGCTCAAACCTACATTTCATGGTGCTTTCACGGTACTCTCGTGATTAGGGGATTGGAAAGCTAAGACAGGCGGAACTCCTGGAGAGACTGAGATTCCAAATGCTTGTGGAAAGCAGGAATCCATATCCAGCTGCAAATGGACAAAGAAAGGTGAGCAGTCTGAGAGACTTCCAAACAGCAAGAGAGCTGCTAAAGGCGCAAGGATTGCACAGAGCTTACTGCTAAGGAGAAAGCACAGGTAAACAAAATTGTCCGGGTGAACTCTGCCCAGCAGGTTGGGAACTTTCTCAATCTTCAGGTGCTCCAGCTCTCTGGATGGCTACACATCTCCAAGGACCCCGTCAGTGATACGCAGCCTGCTGCACCTTTCTCCCGGCCAGCCCCACCTGGCTTTCAAACCGGCAAACCCTACCCTGGCTACAGGCCAGCCAAAGGGAAGCCCTGTCTACAGTGACTACAAACGCAAAGCATAGACACTTAAACCTGTGTGCTCGGCCTACTGGTTCTGGCACTGGAGGCAGGCATAAAAGCTGGGAAGCAGGAAACAGCTCTTTCCTCCCCACAGAAATGAATACCGCTCCCCTGTGACCACCGACATTGCCTCAGGGGCTAAGCAGCTCCAGAGAGTAGAGCTTCTGGGCACTAGAGGGCGTCATATAAAATACAAAACGCCAAAGAAACCTGGTTCAAAGTAAAATTATGAATACAACTCCTGAGAAAGATTCAAATGAAATCGACCTTATGAATCTTCCTGAAGGGATTTCAAAATAAAAATCATTAACATGCTCATGGAGGTACAGAAAAATATTCAGGAACTCAAGAATGAATTCTGGTCAGAGATCCAATCATTGAAGAGCACAATGGAGGGTATTAAAAGCAGATTAGATATGGTGGAGGAGACAATAAATGAGATAGAAACTAGAGAAGAGGAATACAAAGAAGCTGAGGCACAGAGAGAAAAAAGGACACCTAAGAATGAAAGAATATTGAGAGAATGGTGTGCCCAAGTGGAACAATATTCGAATTATATGGGTACCAGAAGAAGAAGAGATAGAAAAAGGGACAGAAAGTGTCTTTGAGTAGGTAATTGCTGAAAACTTCCCCAATCTGGGGAAGGAAATAGTCTCTCAGACATGGAGGTGCACAGAGCTCCCAACACAAGGGACCCAAGGAAAACAACACCAAGACACATAGTAATTAAAATGGCAAAGATTAAGGATAAGGACACACTATAAAAAGCAGCCAGAGAGAGAAATAAGGTCACATACAAAGGAAAGCCCATCAGGCTATCATCAGACTTCTCAGCAGAAACCTTACAGGCCATAAGGGAGTGGCATGATGTATTTAATGCAATAAAGGAGAAGGGCCTCAAACCAAGATTACTTTATCTGGCAAGATTATCATTTAAATTTGAAGGAGGTATAAAACCATTTCCAGGTAAGCAAAAGCTGAGAGAATTTACCTCAAACAAACTGTCTCTGCAGTACATTTTGGAAGGACTGCTATACATGGAAGTGTTCCTAAGGCTTAATAGCTGTCACCAGAGGTAAAAAAACCACCGTAAGGAAAGTAGAACAGTTAATTACTAAGCATATGCAAAATTAAATCAACTATCCACAAATTCAATCAAGGGATAGACAAAGAGTACAGAATATGATACCTAATATATAAAAAATGGAGGAGGAAGAAAAAGGAAGAGAAAAAAGGAACCTTTAGGTTGTGTTTGTAATAGCATATTAAGTGAGTTAAGTTAGACTCTTAGATAGTAAGGAAGGTAAGACTGAACCATTGGTAACCAAGAATCTAAACCTGCAATTGCAGTAAGTACATACCTATTGATAATTACTCTAAATGTAAATGAACTGAAGGCACCAATCAAAAGACTTATAGAGTCACTGAATGCATAAAAAAACAAGACCCATCTATATTCAGCCTACAAGAGACTCACTTTAAACCCAAAGACATACACAGACTAAAAGTGAAGGGATAGAAAAAGATATCTCATGCAACTAACAGAAAGAAAAAAGCAGGAGTTGCACCACTTGTATCAGACAAAATAGACTTCAAAACAAAAAAAGTCACAAGAGACAAAGAAGGACATTACATAATGAAAAAGGGGTCAATCCAACAAGAAGATACAACCATTATAAATACCTATGTGCCCTACATATGTGAAACAAATACCAACTGAATTAAAAGGGGAATAGAATGCAATGCATTCATTTTAGGAGACTTCAACACTCCACTCACTCTGAAGGACAGATTGACCAGACAGAAAATAAGTAAGGACACAGAGGCACTGAACAACACATTAGAACAGATGGACCTAACAGACATCTACAGAACTCTACACCCAAAAGCAGCAGAATACACATTCTTCTCAAGTGCACATGAAACATTTTCAAGAATAAATCACAAAACTAGGCCACAAAAAGAGCCTTGGTAAATGCAATAAGATTGAAATTGTAGCAACCAGTTTCTCACACCAAAAAGGTATGAAACTAGAAATGAACTATGCAAACAAAGTGAAAAACCCCACAAACACATGGAGGCTTCACAACATGCTCCTAAATAACCAATAAATCAATGACCAAATAAAAGCAGAGATCAAGCAATATATGGAGACAAATGACAACAATAATTGAACACCACAAAATCTGTGTGATGCAGCAAAGGCCATGCTAAGAGGAAAGTATAGTGCAATACAGGCCTACCTCAGGAAAGAATGATCCCATATGAACACTCTAAATTCACAATTAGTGAAAGTAGAAAAAGAAGAACAAACGAGGCCCAAATCAGTAAAAGGATGGACATAATAAAGATCAGAGCAGAAATAAATAAAATCAAGAAGAATAAAACAATAGAAAGAATCAATGAAAGCAAGAGCTGTTTCTTTGAGAAAATAAACAAAATAGATAAACCTCAAGCCAGACTTCTCAAGAAAAAAAGAGAGTCTTACACACAAACAGTATCAGACATGAGAAAGGCAAAATCACTGTGGACACTTCATAAATACAAAGAATTATGAGAGAATACTATGAAAAATTATATGGTAACAAACTGGATAACCTAGAAGAAATGGACAACTTTCTAGAAAAATACAACCTCCCAAGGATGACCCAGAAAAAACAGAAGATCTGCATAGACCAATTACCAGCAATGAAAATGAATTGGTAATCAAAAACTATCTAAGGAAAAAAACACTGCACCAGATGGCTTCACCATTGAATTTCATCAAACATTTAGTGAAGACCTAATACCCATCCTCCTAGTCGATTTCCAAAGAGTAGAGGAAGAGGGAATACGTCCAAACTCATTCTATGAGGAGAGCATCACTCTGATGCCAAAACCAGGCAAAGACACCACAAAAAAAGAAAATTACAGACCACTGTCCCTGATGAACATAGATGCAAAAATACTCAACAAAATATTAGCAAAGCAAATTGAAAAATACATCAAGAGGATCATACACCATGATCAAATGGGATTAATCTCAGGGATGCAAGGAAGGTATGACATTTGAAAATCCATCAACATCATCCACCACATCAACAAAAAGAAGGACAAAAACCACATGATCATCTCCATAGATGCTGAGAAAGCATTAGACAAAATTCAACATCCATTCATGATAAAAACACCCAACAAAATGGGTTTAGAGGGCATGGACCTCAACATAATAAAAGCCATAGATGACAAACCCACAGCCAACATTATACTTAACAGCAAGAAGCTGAAAGCTTTTCCTTTAAGATCAGGAACAAGACAAGGATGCCCACTCTCCCCACTTCTATTCAACATAGTACTGGAGGTCCTAGCCATGGCAATCAGACAACATAGAGAAATAAAAGGCATCCAGATTGGCAAGGAAGAAACTAAATTGTCCCTGTTTGCAGATGACATGGTATTGTACATAAAAAACCATAAACAATCCGCTCCAAGACTACTGGATCTAATATCTGAATTCAGCAAAGTTGCAGGATACAAAATTAATACACAGAAATCTGTTGCATTCCTATACACTAATGATGAACTAGCAGAAAGAGAAATCAGGAAAACAATTCCATTCAAAAAGAATAAAATACCTAGGAATAAACCTAAGCAAGGAAGTAAAAGATCTATACCCTGAAAACTACAAGACACTCATGAGAGAAATTTAAAAAGATACCAATAAATGGAAACACATCCTGTGCTCATGGATAGGAAGAATTAATATTGTCAAAATGGCCATCCTGCCTAAAGCAATCTACAGATTCAATGCAATCCCTATCAAAATACCAGCAGCATTCTTCAATGAACTGGAAAAAATAGTTCTAAAATTCATATGGAACCACAAAAGACCCCAAACAGCCAAAGCAAACCTGAGAAAGAAGAATAAAGCTGAGGGTTTATGCTCCCCACCTTCAAGCTCTACTACAAAGCTACGGAAATCAAGACAATTTGGTACTGGCACAAGAACAGAACCATAGACCAATGGAACAGACTAGAGCCCAGATATAAACCAAACAATATATGGTCAAGTAATATATGATAAAGAAGCCATGGACATACAATTGGGAAATGACAGCCTCTTCAACAACTGGTGTTGGCAAAACTGGACAAGTACACCCAAGAGAATGAAACTGGATTATTGTCTAACCCCATACACAAAAGTAAACTTGAAATGGATTCAAAGACCTGAATGAAACCATAAAACTCTTAGAAGACAACATAGGCAAAAATCTCCTGAAGATAAGCATGAGCAACTTCTTCCTGAATGCACCTCCTCGAGCAAGGAAACAAAAGCAAAAATAAACTCATGGGACTATCAAACTAAAAAGTTTCTGTCTGACAAAGGACACCATCAACAGAACAAAAAGGCATTGTACAGTATAGGAGAATATATTTGTAAATGACATATCCAACAAAGGGTTAACATCCAAAATATATAAGGAACTCACAAGCCTCAACACCAAAAAAGCAACTAACCTGATTAACAAATGGGCAGAGGACATGAAAAGACAGTTCTCCAAAGAAGAAATTCAGATGGCCAACAGACACATGAAAAGATGCTCCACATCACTAATCATCAGGGAAATGCAAATTAATACCACAATGAGATATCACCTCACACCAGTAAGGATGGCCACCATCCAAAAGACTAAGAACAACACATGCTGGTGAGGATGCAGAGAAAGAGGAACCCGCCTACACTGCTGGTGGGAATGTAAGCTAGTTCAACCATTGTGGAAAGCAATATGGAGGTTCCTCAAAAAACTAAAAATAGTAATACCATTTGATCCAGAATCTCACTACTTGGAATTTACCATAGAATACAACTTCTCAGACTCAAAAGACATATGCACCCCTATGTTTACTGCAGCAGTATTCACAGTGGCCACGATATGGAAGCAACCTAAGTGTTTGTCAGTAGATGAATGGATAAAGAAGATGTGGGACATATACACAATGGAACAGTATTCAGCCCTAAGACAGAAACAAATCCAACCATTTGCAACAACATGGATGGAGCTGGAGGATATTATGCTTAGTGAAATAAGCCAGGTGGAGAAAGATAAGTGCCAAATGATTTCCCTCATTTGTGGAGTATAACAACGAAGCAAAACTGAAGGAACAAAATAGCAGCAGACTCACAGACTCCAAGAAGGGACTAGTGGTTACCAAAGGGGAGGGGTGTGGGAGTGCGGGTTGGGAGGGAGGGAGATGGGGATTGAGGGGTATTATGTTTAGTACACATTGTGTGGTGGGTTACGGGGAAGACAGTGTAGCACAGAGAAGGCAAACAGTGAATCTGTGTCATCTTACTACACCGATGGACAGTGACTTCATTGGGGTATGGGTGGGGACTTGGTAATATGGGTAAATGTAGTAACCACACTGCTTTTTCATGTGAAACCTTCATAAGAGTGTATATCAATAATACCTTAATAAAAAAAATTTTTTAAAGAAATTGTATTATTCATGCTGCACAAATATTTTTTTTTCATCTGAACTCTCACCATGTGCATGCACAGCATTTTTTGCACTCTGCTGCCTCAGGAAAGCCTGGTTACCTTAAAAACTGAATTCAAGTGTCATTTCATTTGTGGTACAATAGTAGAGTGATTATGGAAATGGTCCAAATTATTCCTCTTCCTGGATCCACAGCCTTTGCCACTCAACTTTGCAACACTTCTCATCAAAAAGCAGAGTCTATTTCTATTCCCTCTGTATACTGGCTGGCTTTGCCACTTGCTTTGGCCAACAGAATGCTTCTGAAATGATCATGATCATGTGCCAGTTTTGAGCCTAGAACTCAAAGGGCCTTGAGTACTGTTACTCAGTTCTTGGAAGGCTTCTTTGGCATGAGATTAGCCTGTGCTGAAGAAGACACCAAAGGAGGTAAGTCTTCCCAGCTAAATCTGTTGTAGACCAGCCTACAGCTAGCTGACCCTTAAATACCTGGAAGAGCCCAGGGAAGTGAGCAGAGATACATTCCCCACCTGTAGCTGCCTACAGTCACATGAGTGAACACAGCTGGAACCAGAGCAGCCCAACTGAGCCACACACAGGCAACAACAGATGCTCATTGTTTTAAGCTGATGAGTTTTATGTTGCTTAGATATGCATCGCTACCTAATACAGATGTCTACACTGACTTTCTTTAGTCTCCCCATAACAGATTCAACCACGTCTTCCATGTCCCCACAGTACATGTTCATACACCAAGAACAGTGCTTAGAAAACCAAAGAACAGGCATGTCCTGGGTCATTGATCACCTCAAGAACTACTTCATAATCAGCTCTGCACCCCCCAACTCCTAATCCATTGCATACAGATGTGTAAAAGTGTTGACAAAAATTAACAATTGAAGTGTAATTTTAGAAAATATAAATAAGGAAAAGGTGCTTAAAACTTCTTCAAGGTGGAATGACTTTTCTACTTGGGAAGCAACAAGGGGAAAAGGCAGCGGGCAATGCTGGCAAGAGGCACATCTCATTGAGGACAGACAGCAGAGTTAGACAGAGAGTGGCAGGGTTCCAAATGAGAAGAGAAAGACACATTCTTACAACATGGTCATTTAGGCAGTGTTATTAGCTGACTTTAGGGGGAGGTATGACTTGACTGAAACTCTGAACAATCTGTAACCTTGAATGTGACAGTGATGATTAAAGACAGAGTTCTCCAAGAGGAGAGAGTTACCAGTGCCTGGATAGGAACTGAGCTACAGAGCTAAAGTAAGAGCCAACGGCAAGCGATCCACATTCCCAAAAAATGGAATGACAAGTTTTTGAAGTCATGAGGGTTCTCTTCTACTCTCAGATAAGAGCCACAGTGACTACAACCAAGAATAAAAGCAACAAATCTACTTATTTCAGGGGGGAAAAGAGGTATCGCCCCCTTGGAGTTGCTATTCTACAGCAGTGTATTTCAAGATCCTCTTGTGTCAAGACAGTGACCCAGGAGCTCTGTTCTGAATCTATCATACAGTCTGCTCAGTCTGCTGGGGCTGTGGAAAACCTACCATCCCAGATACTAGTTTCTTTGGAGGATAAACTTGTCCCCATCAAGTAATGCGGCACTATGCCCAGAAATAAACACAAAATAAAGGACTTGTTCCTATTCATAGTTGTTATGCTTCAAAATAAAAATTCCAAAGAAAGAGAGCTTAGGACCAACACTGATTTCCAGTTCTTTATAAATCACTTCCTTCAAAAGATCCTTCCTAAGATCTCAAATTAAGTTCAGAGACATCTTTTAGTTAAGTCCCCATTATCTATACTCTGGTGGCAAAGTAAAATCCATGATATGGATATAAAAAACACTTGCATATGTTCATGAAGAAGTAGCTCATGTTTATGTCCAACAGATTTTTGCCTATTTTTTTTCAAAGAGTTTTATGGTTTCACGACTTACATTCAGATCTTTGATCCATTTAGAATTTACTTTTGTGTATGGGGTTAGACAGTGATCCAGTTTCATTCTCTTACATGTAGCTGTCCAGTTTTGCCAGCACCATCTGTTGAAGAGACTGTCATTTCCCCATTGTATGTCCATGGCTCCTTTATCGTATATTAATTGACCATATATCTTTGGGTTAATGTCTGGAGTCTCTGTTCTGTTCCACTGGTCTGTGGCTCTGTTCTTGTGCCAGTACCAAATTGTCTTGATTACTGTGGCTTTGTAGTAGAGCTTGAAGTTGTGGAGCAAGATCCCCCCCACTTTATTCTTCCTTCTCAGGATTGCTTTGGCTATTCAGGGTCTTTGGTGTTCCCATAGGAATTTTTTAACTATTTGTTCCAGGCAAGAGAAACAAAAGTAAAAATGAACAAGTGGGACTACATCAAGCTGAAAAGCTTCTGTACAGAAAAGGACACCATCAATAGAACAAAAATGTATCCTACAGTATGGGAAAATATATTCATAAATGGCAGATCCAATAAAAGTCTGACATCCAAAATCTTTAAAGAGCTCACACACCTCAACAAACAAAAAGCAAATAATCCAATTAAAAAATGGGCAGAGGAGCTGAACAGACAGTCCTCCAAAGAAATTCAGATGGCCAACAGACACATGAAAAGATTTTCCACATTGCTAGTTATCAGAGAAATGCAAATTAAAACCACAATGAGATATCACTTCACACCAGTATGGATGGCTACCATCCAAAAGACAAACACAAATGTTGGTGAGGTTGCAGAGAAAGGGGAACCCTCCTACACTGCTGGTGGGAATGTAAATTAGTTCAACCATTGTGGAAAGCAGTAAGGAGGTTCCTCAAAAAGCTCAAAATAGAAATACCATTTGACCCAGGAATTCCACTTCTAGGAATTTACCCTAAGAATGCAGCAGCCCAGTCTGAAAAAGACAGATGCACCCCTATGTTTACTGCAGCACTTTACAATAGCCAAGTAATGGAAGCAACCTAAGTGTCCATCAGTAGATGAATGGATGAAGATGTGGTACATATACACAATGGAATATTATTCAGTCATAAGAAGAAAACAGATCCTACCATCTGCAACAACATGGATGGAGCTAGAGGGTATTATGCTCAGTGAAATAAGCCAGGCAGAGAAAGACAAATACCAAATTATTTCAGTCATATGTGGAGTATAAGAACAAAGAAAAACTGAAGGAACAAAACAGCAGCAGAATCAACGAACCCCAGAATGGACTAACAGTTACCAAAGGGAAAGGGAATGGGGAGGATGGGAGGGAAGGCAGGGATAAAAGCAGGGAAAAAGAAAGAGGGCCTTATGATTAGTATGTATAATGTTGGGGGGGGGCCACGGGGAGAGCTGTGCAACACAGTGAAGACAAGTAGTGATTCTACAACATCTTACTACACTGATGGACAGTGACTGTAATGGGTTTGTGGGGGGGCACTTAGTGAAGGGGGGGACCCTAGTAAACATTATGTTATTCATGTATTGGTAGATTAATGATAACAAAATTAAAAAAATTAAAAATTAAAAAATACTTGCATAGCCCTTATGGCAGTGGAACTTACTACTGCAGAAAGCCTATCATCTCACATCAGCTAAGACAGTGAGTAATCCACTGTCACCAAATTCAGTTTTTTTCCCCAGCAGAGTCCTTCATTACCAAATACCAGAGCTAACCAAGGTAGCACTCAAGAGCTCTCAACAAGGAACACCCCAAAATGATGTGACCATTCACCCATGTTACTAGGAATAAAGTACAGATCCACCTCAAAGCTGGAAATTAAAATGTTTTATTCAAATACCTGTATTAGGTCACCCTGACCCTTTCTTGCTCAGATCAGCCTCCTCAGCTTGGACAAATCACCTCGTCTTCCTCATAAGAAGAGGACTGGATGAAAGCAAGTACTCACCATAAGATAGCCAAGAAGTAGGGCCCTGGAGAAGTGCTCATCTTTCTTTTTCCAAGCTCTACATTCTGTAAGACTAGCCTCCATCAGGACTCTGCTGTAGAATGGGTGAAGAGGGCTACGCAATAAAGAAACTCCAGGTCTTAGAAGCAGTGGAGATGCAGATTGCCCATGAAGACACAAAAGAGGACTATTTATTGCAGAAGTCTTTGGATGAGCTTCAGGACTTCATGAATCCTCATATGATTAGATGCAAAACTGTCCATGAATATGCATATTCACAAATGAGAAAATACATAGCTGTCATCGGAGTCTCAAAAACTTGCCCCCAAATTTAAGAACCAATGCTTTATGAGGTCAGACTAATCCCAGACATTAGGTCCCCTTGAATGAATAATTCAACTGTTTTTTTTTTTGATTGACCTAAAGCTGGCATAGACAATGAGAGGTTATGCTAAGAATTTGGATGCCATGTAAAGTAGCACATTGCTGTGACAGATGTTTATCAAAATCTTGCTGTATTTACAACTGAACAAGTTGTGTACATAATTCAAAAGCAGATCTAACTCCCAGTGTTAAGATAACCTTTTTTGCCATAATAGGAATATTTCTTTCCTTCTCATCTTCTCACACATACCCAGTTACATAGAGTAAAAATGCAGAGAGACCCTTTTGGGAAGGGGTAGTTTAGGACTTATACATCCAAAACAGACAGCAAAGAAGATGAACACTGCTGGTGACACTATCATACAACAGTTTAGAAGCCAGTGAGACAAAGGACTTATATCCAAAATATGTTTCAAAAACTCTCTCAAAACCCAGTAGGAAGACAAATAGACCAATAAACAATGGGCAAAAAATCTGAACAGACACTTTAAAGAACATGTTCAACATCACCTGATATCAGAAGTACCAGCAAAGATGTGGAACAGTCAGAAGGCTCAGACACTGCTTCTCGGAATGCAAAACGGTACAACCACTTGGAAAATGATTTAGCATTGCCTTGTAAAGCTAAGTATATGCCAGCCACACAAACCATAGTTGTCCCTGGTAATGAAATGAAACACTCACCAGAACAGTAAAACTGTATATCAAAGTTTGTAAGAGCTTTATTCCTAATGGCAACACTGGATGCTGAAATGGGTATATATAGCAATGGAAAGCCACTGGTGGATACCCAATGGTGAACATATACATTTGTCAAAACATTAAAGGTACTTAATATAGGTGCATTTTATTGTCTGTAAATTATACCTAGATAAAAATTTTAAATACATACTGTGGTGATAAAGAAATGAGATTGGATTCTTCTCCTAAATAAATAAATCCTTAGGATTCTTATCTTAAATGTATTAAGTATTATGATTTGTATGGTGGTGAATGTAATTCCAAAGATGCATTCAGAATGTGTGGAGCACTGGCATTTTCTAAATACCTACACAGCCTGAAAAAAATCACTCCTTTGAACCTTAAGGGTGTACACTTTTTTGCACACTTGATAAAATCAATCTTACTATTGTGTAGTCACCTTATCCAAATACACACAAAAAATAAAAATCCTTTTAAAAGTATAATTATGTGCACATTATAGTAATAGTAAATACTAATAACAAGGCAAGTAATGTGATGATTGGCTCCAGGATTATAACATAGTGTCTTAGCATCCAAACTTAGTATCTCCTTAACTAACAGATCTTCTGCTTTCTTATCAGTTACATTATTTCTACCTTTCAAGGTTTTACAGCTTTTAAATCATGTTCTGGCACTCTATCCCCTCCAAAAAACATTATTTAGCACCATGTATATATTGTATTTATTACCCACTGCACATTGTATCCTCATTTCTCTTAAAGAAAGTTCTAAAAATTGTAGCCATTAAGAATGTTTAAATTACATTTTTAAATTATGTGATTAAATTACAGTTGGATATTGCATATGAAGGTAATATAGCACTCTGGGTTAGTTTATAGACAGTACGATACAGCAACTGTTTTTCCAGTCCTATTTTGTATGACTTGACATGAATTCAATTTTTTTCAGTGAATTAGAAATAACAAGGATTGAAAATACAATCTCCATATAAGACACAAAAGGTATGAACTACATAGAAAAAAAATGAATTCAAACTAAACTTTTGATCATAAAATGTAAAGAAGCCACAAAGTGGGAGAATATATTGGTGACACAATATCCAACAGAAGACAGATCCCTAAATATATAATGAATGCCTTAAAAGAGTGACAACCCAACTAGAAAAAGTCTTTAATTAAAAAAAAAAAACTTCACAGAAAAGGATAAATAAATGCCAATAAGTATATGAAAAGTACTCAACTCTCTTAGCTATCAAGGAAATACATATTAAAGCTACCATGAGACCACTACACACCCATCCAAATAGGAAAAGCGATAACTCTCGTAATATTAAGTCTAGACCAGGATGTGGAAGAATCAGAACTCTGATGATGGAAATATGAATTGGCACAACTAACTCGTCAAACCACTTCCGTTATCTGGTGAAGCTGAAAATGAGTATATCTCTGTGACCCACTCACCTACACATCAAGGAAAGTGAGGTGCTTACACACAGGGAGACATGTGTAAGGACGTTTACTGCAACCATGTCATAAGAGCCCCAAGCTGGAAATAATGCAAATGGTCATCAAGAGAATTGCTAACTAAACTCTGTTTTATTAATATGAGGGAATTTCAATTTCATAGCTTTATGCATTAACATGAAATGAATCTCACACCACTGTTGAATGAAGGAATTCAGACAAAGAGCTCTAAGAGTACATTCATATAAAGTTCCAAAAAATGTCAAACAAAATTATTTAGAATTCCGTATTTAGGTGGTAAAGAAAAATAAACTATAATTGTCACAAATTCAGGATAGTGGTTTCCTCTAGAGTAGGGGGAAAGGATTTTAACAGAGACACTTGAGGATTTCTGGGGTACAGGCAAGATTCTGTTTCTCGACCAGAGAAGTGATTATATAGGTGTAAAAGCATAACTTCACACTTCATAGTTTTTAACTGTGCATGCCTTGTGAATGTACATATATCTCCCATTTTAAAATACATTTAAATGAAGGAATTCTTATGGAAATCAAATTAACCAATAGATCCAGAATAAAGTGACTAGTGACTGGGTGGTTTTTTTTTTCTGTTTTTTGTTTGTTTGTTTTTAATCAGTGCTTTGGCTAGAACCAGAACGCATCTTGGAGAAAAGGGATGAGAGAAATGTTACCGCAGTCATACTCAGTGATAAAAGCCATTGAAAAAGCCATGAAAAGACACTGACTATCCAGAAAATGTATCTCAATCGTATGATGCTGCCACATCAAAAAAGCATCCAACATGGTAGAAGTAGTATCTTAAAATGTTTTGGAATTTGAAATTGTCCACTTTTTATATTTAAGGAGATGTACAAGGCCCTCCTGAGCCAAAAGAAGTTACATGATCACTCTATATTTTTACATCTCAGTAATAGTCATCATTTAATAGATACTTAGGTACTAAAGTTCTCTCATAAGAATAGACTATGAAGGTGAGTCTGAAGGAGTTAATACCAAAATCTGACTGCTAACTTACAAGCTGATGAGCAGTAGTATCTACAAGCAAACATTGAAGAGGCCCCAAGTTGTAACACACAGGAAAATTCCTTGTATGATATGTCATACAAGCAAAAGCACAGGTTCTTGCTCAAGAAAGCCATGAAGCCAAAAATGTTATTTCCTCTTCACATAAATTAGTGAAGTGCCTGAGGAACAAAACAGGCATATTTCTCTTGAATAATCTCGGTTATGGAAAGGGTCAGTGAAAAAAAATATGTAAATCATTGCCTAAATTCTGCATAGAGCTGTCAATGAGCATACTCTATTTTTTTCTTTTTTTAATAAATTTTTGTGCTGGAAGAGCTGCGTATTTTTTATCAGAGGGCCTGAGGTTTTCCTGATGTTTATTTAATACAGTTAAGCAAACACTGTAGAGCCAATAAAGTAACAGTTTGCTTCAGTCTCAGCCTCCTTAACAGAGGATAGAGGATGGAGTGGTTGTAAAGTACACATAAAATGACTTTTCTCCATTTACACTCTCGTGGCTTTAACATCAAATAAAAACTCTAGAATACTGTTAAGGATCTAAAGGCACCAGCATTTTCACATAAATCCTGCCTAAAACATCGAAGTCTTAAAGATGTGGACCATCAACCGTTTTCACTGAGTATCTGTATCTTGGGGAAGCAGCGACAAAGATCAGAAACAATTTTACTGGTTTCCAAAATTTAAAAAGGAAGTTCTTGTGTGCCATTTTTTGTTTATTCCCTAGTTCTTTGGGGAGGAAATGTGTTTTATAAAAGCATCATTAAGAATATACAGCAAATACATGTAGATCAAACTCAGAATGAGTTATGATTTCATGTACAATAAATCTAAGTTGGGATTCAAGGTATTCTAATATTTTATAAATTACATAGTCATAAAGAGAGTAACCTGCCTACCCTAGGAAATTCCCCACTTTTTCTTTATTAATTAGTATATCTTAATGTCCAATTAAAGTTTTAATGTAAAATTGTTAGCTAGGGAGACATTTCTAATTTTGAAAAAGACAACACATTTTTCATTGTTAAAACAGTAAATGGAATTATTTTTACATTAATGTAGCAGTAATAAATATTAATAAAGAGCCTATTTTGACATATAAAAAATATTTTCAAGACCACACATGAAGGTAAAATAGTCACCAGGATTGAGATGCCAAGAAAAGAAATACTTTTGAGCTGCCGAAAGTATTTATAAGTGGATTGTGCTTTCTGGATAGTGAAATAAAGAAATGACTGCTGTTGTCCTCAAGGAACTTTCAGCCCCTAAGTAGAGAGATGTGTCCATAATACTACAACACGACATTAGTAAAATAGGCAGCTTAAAGACATAATTTCAACTTTAGGGGAGGAATAACCTGGTGGGTTTTGAAGGATAAACGAGTCACCGGGCAGAGAGAACCGTCAAGGCATTCTAGTGGGAATGGACTGTGTGACCAAGGGGCAGAGGGGACAAATTGGTGTCACTAAAGTAAAGAATTCTTACAAGGGGCATGAGATACCAATGTGCAGATATGAAATATCAGACAGCGGGCCTCTGACTTCAGTCAGCATTGCTTTTGTTTTGTGTGTCCTTGGGCTGGTTCCGGGATTTGAGGTGGCAGTGAGATATTGAAGCGATGACACCCAGTGAATGTTTGGAGACAAGGGATAAAGTTAAGACAACACTGGAGCATTCATTACAGGAAGGGAAAAGTTGAATCTCTGGAAATAGATGGGCAGATAAGATGAAATGCTACCTTTCTCTAGAAGAATGCTGGCGTGGTCTTTTTGTCACACCAAGCAGAATATATTTCTCAATCTCCTGATAAAAAGACGCATGTTACATAGCCACAGCCTCATTTAGACATCCGTATGCTCCTATTGCCATTGGCAAGAATCAGAAATTTCCTAGCAGCATAACATACCAACTATAATTTTCTATGCCATCTTGGTGCTGAACTGGCAAGCTTCCCTGTGACAATATCCATTTAGTCACTAAAAAAAGTATACATCACTAAATTCCTATGTATAGTTAATAAAAAGAAGCACCGTAGCCAGGTTTTCAGCGTATGCAGTGGCCTGGTGAAAGCCTACCCCAGCATCATGATGCCGCACGGCGTACTTCTGGTTCCACGGCTCCCTCCTCCTTCGGGCCTATGGCATCACTGTGGACAATCACGCCGGGGTAGAAGTGCAACAGACACCAGTGCCCAAAAGACAGACAGAGACAAGCTTAGGCAGAATTCTATAGAACTTTCCAAGGAACACTATAAACCAGGAAGCGTCAGAGGAACAAATGGGCTGACCACAGTCTCACCGGACTTTTCTCCTAAATCTCCACCCCACCCTTAGTGTTCTGTTTGACCAACTTCATTTCTAAAGAAGGCAGGGTATATTCTTAGGCCTCCAGGCTGTTTTTCTCTGAGAGCTTCAGGATTTCTTCTTCCCTCTCAATATTTCTAAACAGAAGAACTTAAGTCTTTTGTGAATATTCTTTTTTATTTCATGTTTTCCTTTTCAGGTTCTATAAAGAGCTGCCATCTATAAAAGGAGAATCTTATTAGACATCAGTTTTGTTTTGAAGTACAATAGGAGCTGATTTCTCAGAAATTCAAGCACTGGAAAAATCATTGTGACAACTGGTGTGAAGCACGCTTATTTTCAGTATTCTAAATACTGGGATACTTCCCAAAGAAAAGATTTTATTGCTGTAATTACAAAGTAATGATAATTATATATGAAAGTGTTGTTAAACCAAAAGTATGAATTACAACCATGAAGTGTTCAAACACAACTGCAGGCCTGATATACAGAATAAATCCTCAAACTCAGTTTCCTCTCCAGAAAAGGACTAGTCTAGGCATTATTACTTAAATCAAACCAGTTTTTATTTATAACAACCATGAACAGCCATACCACCAATTCAGGCACAGAAAGTTTTCAAAAATCAAGGTTTAAAACAAAAAACAAGAAAGTGGTTTGTGACTTAAGGACACCTCATCTGTCTCTAACTCTTCCCTCACAAGGAGACCTTAGCTCCACCCACTCATCAACTCATTATCCCCAAAACACATTTTACAAATTCCTTCTTCCATACTGACTAAATGGCACCAGTCCTTAAAAGGCTCAACCAAGCCCCAGCTCATCCTTCCTACCAGCAGCCATACAGAGCTCTGTAGTCTCTGAATTCATGTTGCACTTAGCCCATGCTGCCTTGTATTATAATTTTTGCACTGTCTTTTCAGATAATCTTTTTTTAAAATGGGGAGGGCCCATGGCTCCTGCTTCTTCAGTTATCCTACTAGATCTCTATAGAGTTAACCTACTACACCTAGAAGAGCACCTCGTGCTTTGTAGATACTTAGCGAATACTTGCTCACTGCCTAAAATTCAACACTTCATCTTAGTGTGGCTCATTTGCTCAAAATAGGAGTGCTGGTGTGTCCAAAGTTCTAACAAGCAGAGATGGCACACTCCAACTGAGTAATTCAAGAGAAATGAATAAGAGCCTATTTACAAGAAGTATGGGCAGGGTTTCTAGAAACCAAAAGGAACAGTGCCATATGCCAGATCAAGTGGCAAGAACTGACCACACCCTGAAAGGACAAGAAAAGGGAATGGTTACCAAAATCCTGGAGCAGGTTCCCTGATAAGAAATACAGCAGTGGGTCAGAAGACACATGCCAACCTGGCAGAGAGAGAACCAGGAGACTGATTACTTTAACCATTCTCTCCTTTCACCCTGTGTTCTCCCATTGGTATACACCCCATTGCTTGAACAGTTCTGGAAGCCAGGAGGCAAGGGAACCTGTTAATGCAGTCCAGAAGGGTCACAAGACTTCCTGAACATGGGTGGTGAGGAAAAAGACAACTAAAGAGTGTATTTGGAAGGAGAAACAGAAGATACACAGCTTAGATGGTGAGAGACCAGCAGTTAAACTGCAAGCACTGGATTCAGACAGCTTGCATTCCTATCTCACATCCCTATCATTTGGACAGGAAAGCACTGAAGCTTTCTGGCATTAGGTTCCTCATTTGATAAACATAACAGGAGCATCTATCTTTAAAAAGCACCATTGACAGAATTTATTTGATTATATATGTAAAAGTTCACAGTACCTGATACAGAATAAGTACTGATCAAAAGTTATTTTAACAGTAATACCTGTTATTTTCATCCTTACTAAAATTATACTTTCCTAGAAATTCTGTCTGGGAAATCCTGGTCTTCAATTAACAAAAACACATAAAATACCCTATTTTTATGTTCTGTCCCACCTTCACTATAAATGCCTATCTGAATTAGACTTGAATTTAAGACTTTATTTTGAATGCTGTCCTCCAACCTCCAACCTCACAGAGAAAAGATTGTTGTTCAGCTTCCCCAATCTCTGGACCCTATAGCTCTGTCTCTGTTTGTTCCCTACCCACCCTAGGTGGGGCTCCCAAAGTACTGTTGGCACCAATTTTTCAGACTGGGATTTACTGAGTGTTACAATTTACTGATCATAAAGCCAGCCTCATAAGATTCAAAAAGACACTTGCCCAAGGATATAAAGCTGATGGGCACCCAAGTCAGGGATAGAAAACTTGCCATGGAAGAACCTAAAGGTCTAAAAATTTTTAAAAGGCAGACTGGGTCCTAGAATTAAAGGGTGATATATCAGCCTCAAAGGAATCTGAAATTCTATAAAAGAGCCTGCTATGAACTCTATATTCTCATTCCCATCAGGCTACAGATTTAGTGTGATAAAACACTTACAGAGAATAAACACTAAACATGAGGTATAATTAACACATAGTTATTTGAAGCAAAAAAAAAAACCCTAGCATAGCTTCTGATGGTATAACCAATAGAATAATGAAACACTTTAGTGTTACATTCAACATGTCTATTTTCATTAGTATTCTATGAAATATTCTTACTATAATCTTGAGCCAGTAACAGAAATAGCACTTCCCACGTCCAGTAGGCTCTAGATAACAAAATCACACTTCGCTAAAGCCAACTAAATATACAGAGAGCAATATTACTCCATATGTGAAAATCAATTCACCACATTTCAATGCTAAACCACCTCTCTGGTTCTTTATCTGCACATGACCACATCCATTCAAACAAACACTGATGTGCCTAATGACTATTACATAAAGATTAGATGATATCTGTGAAATAATTTTTAAAAACTTGCAGAGTCGCTAGGCAATGCAGATTCTTTAATGATTTGCTGGTAACAGCAAACTTCTACTTGTGTGCATGCTGGACATGCAATAGGTTCCCGACTGTGAAATTCGGTTACACCTTCAGTAAAGTATACAAGTCCTGATTTATTCTTCATAAACTTACTAACCATTGCTTGTTGCTTTTTAAATTTTTCTGTGAGAAAACGCACAGTTTGATTGCTAAGGATCTTCATTCATTTTTTAAAAAGCTGGCACAGGTTTATTCCTTAACATAGGACATTGATATTTTAACAGCTTAGAGACAGTTTCTTACTAGGTATTAAGACAGAAAAAAGGAGGGGTGGAAGATGGCGGTGTGAGTAGAGCAGCGGAAATCTCCTCCCAAAACCACATATATCTATGAAAATATAACAAAGACAACCCTTCCTAGAATAAAGACCAGAGGACACAGGACAATATCCAGACCACATCCCCACCTGAGAGAACCCAGCGCCTCGCGAAGGGGGTAAGATACAAGCCCCAGCCCGGCGGGAGCCGAGCGCCCATCCCCCAGCTCCCGCGGGAGAAGAATAGGCAGAGCGGGAGGGAGACGGAGCCCAGGGCTGCCGAACACCCAGCCCCAGCCATCCGGGCCAGAGTGCAGACACAGTACGTGCCCAGGGGGCCCTGGATGCTAGGTAAACAGGGCAGCAAGAACAGTGAGTAGGCACCGGAGGCCGGGTGCTGGAGGACATAAGAAAAGCACGCGACAATATTTTTTTTTTTTCTGTTTTGTTTTGGGAAGCGCTTTTTGGAAGTCTTAAAGGGATAGGGACCCCAATACTAGGGAAACAGGGCAGCAAGACCGGTGAGCAGAGGCCTGAGGCTGGCGCCAGAGAATAAAGAAAACGAGCGGCCACCTTTTTTTTGTGGTCGTTGTTTTGTTTTGGCGGGTGCTTTTTGGAAGTCTTAAAGGGGCAGGGTGGGACACTTAATCCAGAGGTAGGGAATCCGGGGATCTCTGGGCACCCTAACCCCTGGGCTGCAGGGAGCAGGGAGGCCCCTTACGGAGATAAATAGCCTCCAGGCCGCTACCCCTCCAACGCGACTCCACCACTTTGGGGCAGAGGCCCGAACCAAGCCACACCCACACCAAAAGCGGAGATAAACTCCATAGCAGCCGGGCAGGAAGCAGAAGCCCTGTCTGCACGCAGCTGCCCAGCACAAGCCACTAGAGGTCGCTGTCCTCCCAGGAGAGGAGGGCCACAAACCAACAAGAAGGGAAGTTCTTCCAGCCGTCACTCGTCCCAGCTCTGCAAACTATTCCTATCACCATGAAAAGGCAAAGCTACAGGCAAAGATCACAGAAACAACACCAGAGAAGGAGACAGACCTAACCAGTCTTCCTGAAAAAGAATTCAAAATAAGAATCATAAACATGCTGACAGAGATGCAGAGAAATACGCAAGAGAAATGGGATGAAGTCCGGAGGGAGATCACAGATGCCAGAAAGGAGATCGCAGAAATGAAACAAACTCTGGAAGGGTTTATAAGCAGAATGGATAGGATGCAAGAGGCCATTGATGGAATTGAAACCAGAGAACAGGAACGGATAGAAGCTGACATAGAGAGAGATAAACGGATCTCCAGGAATGAAACAATGTTAAGAGAACTGTGTGACCAACCAAAAGGAACAATATCCGTATGAAAGGGGTTCCAGAAGAAGAAGAGAGGGGGAAAGAGATGGAAAGTATCTTAGAAGAAATAATTGCTGAAAATTTCCCCAAACTGGGGGAGGAAATAATCGAACAGACCACGGAAATACACAGAACCCCCAACAGAAAGGATCCAAGGAGGACAACACCAAGACACATAATACTTAAAATGGCAAAGATCAAGGACAAAGAAAGAGTTTTAAAGGCAGCTAGAGAGAAAAAGGTCACCTATAAAGGAAAACCCATCAGGCTAACATCAGACTTCTTGACAGAAACCCTACAGGCCAGAAGAGAATGGCATGATATATTTAATACAATGAAACAGAAGGGCCTTGAATGAAGGATACTGTATCCAGCACGACTATCATTCAAATATGACGGTGGGATTAAACAATTCCCAGACAAACAAAAGCTGAGGGAATTTGCTTCCCACAAACCACCTCTACAGAACATCTTACAGGGACTGCTCTAGATGGGAGCACTCCTAGAAAGAGCACAGCACAAAACACCCAACATATGAAGAATCGAGGAGGAGGAATAAGAAGGGAGAGAAGAAAAGAATCTCCAGACAGTGTATATAACAGCTCAATAAGCGAGCTAAGTTAGGCAGTAAGATACTAAAGAGGCTAAACTTGAACCTTTGGTAACCACAAATTTAAAGCCTGCAATGGCAATAAGTACATATCTTTCAATAGTCACCCTAAATGTTAATGCGCTAAATGCACCAATCAAAAGACATAGAGTAATAGAATGGATAAAACAGCAAGACCCATCTATATGCTGCTTACAAGAAACTCACCTCAAACCCAAAGACATGTATAGACTAAAAGTCAAGGGATGGAAAAACATATTTCAAGCAAACAACCGCGAGAAGAAAGCAGGGGTTGCAGTACTAATATCAGACAAAATAGACTTCAAAACAAAGAAAGTAACAAGAGATAAAGAAGGACACTACATAATGATAAAGGGCTCAGTCCAACAAGAGGATATAACCATTCTAAATATATATGCACCCAACACAGGAGCACCAGCATATGTGAAACAAATACTAACAGAACTAAAGGGGGAAATAGACTGCAATGCATTCATTCTAGGAGACTTCAACACACCACTCACCCCAAAGGATAGATCCACTGGGCAGAAAATAAGTAAGGACACGGAAGCACTGAACAACACAGTAGAGCAGATGGACCTAATAGACATCTATAGAACTCTACATCCAAAAGCAGCGGGATATACATTCTTCTCAAGTGCACACGGAACATTCTCCAGAATAGACCACATACTAGGCCACAAAAAGAGCCTCAGAAAATTCCAAAACATTGAAATCCTACCAACCAACTTTTCAGACCACAAAGGCATAAAACTAGAAATAAACTCTACAAAGAAAGCAAAGAGGCTCACAAACACATGGAGGCTTAACAACACGCTCCTAAATAATCAATGGATCAATGACCAAATCAAAATGGAGATCCAGCAATATATGGAAACAAATGACAACAACATCACTAAGCCCCAACTTCAGTGGGACACAGCAAAAGCAGTCTTAAGAGGAAAGTATATAGCAATCCAAGCATATTTAAAAAAGGAAGAACAATCCCAAATGAATGATCTAGTGTCACAATTATCAAAACTGGAAAAAGAAGAACAAAGGAGGCCTAAGGTCAGCAGAAGGAGGGACATAATAAAGATAAGAGAAGAAATAAATAAAATTGAGAAGAATAAAACAATAGCAAAAATCAATGAAACCAAGAGCTGGTTCTTCGAGAAAATAAACAAAATACATAAGCCACTAGCCAGACTTATTAAGAAGAAAAGAGAGTCAACACAAATCAACAGTATCAGAAACGAGAAAGGAAAAATCACGACGGACCCCGCAGAAATACAAAGAATTATTAGAGACTACTATGAAAACCTATATGCTAACAAGCTGGGAAACCTAGGAGAAATGGACAACTTCCTAGAAAAATACAAACTTCCAAGACTGACCCAGAAAGAAACAGAAATTCTAAACAGACCAATTACCAGCAACGAAATTGAAGCAGTAATCAAAAAACTACCAAAGAACAAAATCCCCGGGCCAGATGGATTTACCTCGGAATTTTATCAGACATACAGGGAAGACATAATACCCATTCTCCTTAAAGTTTTCCAAGAAATAGAGGAGGAGGGGATACTCCCAAACTCATTCTATGAAGCTAACATCACCATAATACCAAAACCAGGCAAAGACTCCACCAAAAAAGAAAACTACAGACCAATATCCCTGATGAACGTAGATGCAAAAATACTCAACAAAATATTAGCAAACCGAATTCAAAAATACATCAAAAGGATCATACACCATGACCAAGTGGGATTCATCCCAGGGATGCAAGGATGGTACAACATTCGGAAGTCCAACAACATCATCCACCACATCAACAAAAAGAAAGACAAAAACTACATGATCATCTCCATAGATGCTGAAAAAGCATTTGACAAAGTTCAACATCCATTCATGATAAAAACTCTCAGCAAAATGGGAATAGAGGGTAAGTACCTCAACATAATAAAGGCCATCTATGAAAAACCCACAGCCAACATTATATTGAACAGCGAGAAGCTGAAAGCATTTGTTCTGAGATCGGGAACTAGACAGGGAAGCCCACTCTCTCCACTGTTATTTAACATAGTACTGGAGGTCCTAGCCACGGCAATCAGACAAAACAAAAAAATACAAGGAATCCAGATTGGTAAAGAAGAAGTTAAACTGTCACTATTTGCAGATGACATGATACTGTACATAAAGAACCCTAAAGACTCCACCCCAAAACTACTAGAACTGATATCGGAATACAGCAAAGTTGCAGGATACAAAATCAACACACAGAAATCTGTGGCTTTCATATACACTAACAATAAACCAACAGAAAGAGAAATCAGGAAAACAACTCCATTCACAATTGCATCAAAAAAAATAAAATACCTAGGAATAAACCTAACCAAAGAAGTGAAAGACTTATACTCTGAAAACTACAAGTCATTCTTAAGAGAAATTAAAGGGGACACTAACAGATGGAAACTCATCCCATGCTCGTGGCTAGGAAGAATTAATATCGTCAAAATGGCCATCCTGCCCAAAGCAATATACAGATTTGATGCAATCCCTATGAAACTACCAGCAACATTCTTCAATGAACTGGAACAAATAATTCAAAAATTCATATGGAAACACCAAAGACCCTGAATAGCCAAAGCAATCCTGAGAAAGAAGAATAAAGTAGGGGGGATCTCACTCCCCAACTTCAAGCTCTACTATAAAGCCATAGTAATCAAGACAATTTGGTACTGGCACAAGAGCAGAGCCACAGACCAATGGAACAGACTAGAGAATCCAGACATTATCCCAGACATATATGGTCAATTAATATTTGATAAAGGAGCCATGGATATACAATGGCGAAATGACAGTCTCTTCAACAGATGGTGCTGGCAAAACTGGACAGCTACATGTAGGAGAATGAAACTGGACCATTGTCTAACCCCATATACAAAAGTAAACTCAAAATGGATCAAAGACCTGAATGTAAGTCATGAAACCATTAAACTCTTGGAAGAAAACATAGGCAAAAACCTCTTAGACATAAACATGAGTGACCTCTTCTTGAACATATCTCCCCGGGCAAGGAAAACAACAGCAAAAATGAATAAGTGGGACTATATTAAGCTGAAAAGCTTCTGTACAGCAAAAGACACCATCAATAGAACAAAAAGGAACCCTACAGTATGGGAGAATATATTTGAAAATGACACATCCGATAAAGGCTTGACGTCCAGAATATATAAAGAGCTCACACGCCTCAACAAACAAAAAACAAATAACCCAATTAAAAAATGGGCAGAGGAACTGAACAGACAGTTCTCCAAAAAAGAAATACAGGTGGCCAACAGACACATGAAAAGATGCTCCACATCGCTAATTATCAGAGAAATGCAAATTAAAACTACAATGAGGTATCACCTCACACCAGTAAGGATGGCTGCCATCCAAAAGACAGAGAACAACAAATGTTGGCGAGGCTGTGGAGAAAGGGGAACCCTCCTACACTGCTGGTGGGAATGTAAGTTAGTTCAACCATTGTGGAAAGGAGTATGGAGGTACATCAAAATGCTCAAAACAGACCTACCATTTGACCCAGGAATTGCACTCCTAGGAATTTACCCTAAGAATGCAGCAATCAAGTATGAGAAAGATCAGTGCACCCCTATGTTTATTGCAGCACTATTTACAATAGCCAAGAATTGGAAGCAACCTAAATGTCCATTGATAGATGAATGGATAAAGAAGATGTGGTACATATACACAATGGAATACTACTCAGCCATAAGAAAAGGGAAAATCCAACCATTTGCAGCAACATGGATGGAGCTGGAGGGTATTATGCTCAGTGAAACAAGCCAAGCAGAGAGAGAGAAATACCAAATGATTTCATTTATCTGTGGAATATAAGAACAAAGGAAAAACTGAAGGAACAAAATAGCAGCAGAATCACAGAACTCAAGAATGGACTAACAGGTACCAAAGGGAAAGGGACTGGGGAGGACCAGTCGGTAGGGAGGGATAAGGGGGGGGGAGAAGTAGGGGGGTATTAAGATTAGCATGCATGGGGGGGTAGGAGAAAAGGGAGGGCTGTACAACACAGAGAAGGCAAGTAGTGATTCTACAACATTTTGCTATGCTGATGGACAGTGACTATAAAGGGGTTTATAGGGGGGACCTGGTATAGGGGAGAGCCTAGTAAACATAATATTCGTCATGTAAGTGTAGATTAGTGATACCAAAAAAAAAAAGAAAAGTGCAGTTCCTGTGTGGTAACCTCCAATGAGTTCTACACAAGAGTATAAAGGGCATATAAAAGTGTAGGCAAAGGGTCTGTTTGCATTTATACAGAAGATCAAAGCCTAATTGGGCTACCCCGAAAATGAACTAAGATACGATATGAAAAAGAACTTCCAACATCAGCACTCTCTGGAAGACTCATGCCAGAAGATGATCATCAAAAAAACCCAACAAAGATCCACGCACTGCTACAGGTGTAGATGCACTCATCCCACCAGTTCCTGGACTTGCCATGGGAATGAGGAAGGAGATATCTAAGCTGGCCTGTGCATACAGTGAAACAACAAATTTGACTGGCTCTATACTGTTGGAACTCAATCAAGAATTAGAAGTGCAAATTGTAGCGCTCCAAAATCTTACAACTACAAACTATTTACTGTTAAAAGAACATAAGGGATGTGAACATTCCCCAGGAATGGGTTGTTTTAATTTGTCTGATTTCTCTCAGACTGTTCAAGTTCAGTTGGACAATATCCACCATATCATAGATAAGTTTTCACAAATGCCTAAGGTGCCTAACTCGTTTTCTTGGTTTCACTGGAGATGGCTGGTAATTACAGGTATGCTTTGGTTATGTAACTATACTCCTATTATGTTAATGTGTGTGCGCAATTTAAGTAGTAGCTTAAAACCTATACATGCTGAAGTTACTCTACAAGAAGATATGTCAAAGAAATAATCAATCTTCCCATGTTTTCTCCTGCCTGCTACTTCTATAGCTTTTCTTCTTCCTTCCTAATTACAACCCTTAAATAGAATTCATACCTCATATCAAATTTACCGAGTATCATAATTCTTCCAAGTGGTAAAGATACCTCAAGACAAATGCTGGGAATAGAAGCTACAGGGCATAAATATGCAAAGAAATAAAAAGCTAACCATTTCAAACAATAAGGCTTCTCTCTCACTTACAACTTTACATTTCCCTGTATGGCCGCGGAAGATGACTGGTTAGCCAGAGATGGGTAAGATTCCTCAAGGGAGGAACAACCTAAGACAGGCACAGCCGCAGGGGGGTCATCAGGTGAGAAATTGGGGATCAACAGAGGTGAGGCTTAGAACCTCACCCCCCCGTTCTGAGAGAAATCTTCTGCATATGTGGATGTTTTATTGCCCTTGACTAGCTTGGATTAACACATAGTCTACAGGCACACACTTGATCATCTACATTTGCTCTCTTACAACACTAAACTATGTTTTCTACTTTTATCTTGTATCTACCTACCACTTCAGCATTTTATTAAAAATAATAATAATAAAGAAATGTGGTATCCACATATAAATCAAGTATAAAACTCAAATGAGTATTCATATTTGAACTGACTGTTTATAGTTCATAATGCATGAGCAAAACCGAAGGTTTCTGTGATGACTGCCCTTGTACTGTTCACCATGTAAGAACTTATTCACTATGTAAGAATTTGTTCTCCATCTAAGAACTTGTTTGTTATGCCTCAGAAGATTGGAGACTGCCGAAAATTAGGCTTGGGTTGGATTAATGATTGTGCATTGAGCATTGACTCCCCTATACAGAATTTTATTGTTGTTAACAACCATTTGATCAATAAATATGAGAGATGCCCTCACAAAAAAAAAAAGTATACACTTCCAATGGTAAAATAATAAGTAACCGGGATGTAATGAATATACTCAAGATATTGTAACAGCTTGGTATGGTGATAGCTGGTACCTAGAATTGTCATGTATATAAATGTTGAATCACTGTGTTGTACACCTGAAACTAATGTAATGTAATACTGTGTGTCAACTACCCTTCAATAAAAAAATAATTATCTACAAAAAAAAATAAAAGACAAAAAAAAACTGGAAAATCAACTTGAGTTTTACTTTGCTGCCCTCACAACCATCACCTCTCCTGTCAAGGTGTTCCATGACTCCAGATCTCCTCTGCATCTGTTTCTGACTCCTGACTGCAGTAAAAGGCTCATTCTCCTTTCCAAAACCACCGAACCTTCCCAAGCAGAGATCTGAACTGTTTTGAAGCTTAAAGGATATATTAAACCTCCAACAAAGAAATGAGCAATGTGCGTTGCGAGGGTGAGAAGTGGGGTGGAGAGTGGGTGGCTGTAGAGAAACTATAAAAAAGAGGAAACTGTAACCACTTTGCTAAAGGTATCATAAACTGTTGCAACCCTCATAGAAAGCTATTCAGGAATGTAAATCAAGAATAATTAAAATATTACTTTAAACTAGGTGTTTTACTTCTGGGATTCTAATCAAAAAAAATAATCCAGTATAGGAAAAACCTATGTGCACAAAATGTTCACCCTAAGTGTTTACAATAGCCAAAATATCAGAATCTAGCAAATTAGTCTAACAGGGAAACATTTAAACATGTTATTCATGTATCTCAGATGTCATGCATTCTTTAAAGTGATGGTTATATTGTATCTAGAGGTATATTAAATCTGGGAGGAAATACAATGAACTGTTGACATTGGGACAGAAGTGCAATATTTGGTGACTTTCTAAAACTTCGATCTTTAAAAATTATTACATTTTATCATGAGAACAAACTTGTTAAAATTTGTCTTTCAATATTAATTGCAAATCCTATAAGTGGACATACAAAATTTTTCTGTTTATCAGCAAGAGCTTATTGGGGCATGGGTTTATTGGGATATGAGTCTAAAATACAAAAAAAAAAAACTTACTCTAGAACATATATATGTAAAAATTAATGGGATGGGACCATAAGGCCAAAGGAGAAAAAAACACTTTAATACCAGTGAGTATGAAAGATTAATGGGAGTACCTATTTCTAAGATAGAAAAGAACCCTGTTCTTTGAGAATTTTAAAAGAAGAATTAGAAGGAAAAAAACTGGACCTCTAGAGTCTTAGCCAGGAAAGTCCTAGGAGCCAAATAAAGATAACGAGCCTGGCAAGGCCAAGCATGTAACGCCAGTGTCCAGCTAGCTAACGTGACCTGTACTTGCCATTGGTTTGCCTGCTGTGAAGTCAGCACTCTGGAGTGAGGTCCCACCACAGGAAAGATGTTACACATACCCACAGAGGTACACCTTTGCAGTCTATAGTACTCCATGACCCCAGGTAAGAGAAATGAGGCATTAGCAAACCAAGAAACAGGCTTGGATGGAAAAGCCCCTATACTTTGATCCTCTTTTCTATACCCACTTGATTATAAATTAATTAGAACAAAAACATTTACTATTTAAGCCAAACAAATATTTAAGCTATTAACTGTTCACCTCAAGAGAAGCCTACAAACATATACATTTAAGTATAGAAGAGAAAATCCATTAAAGACAGTAACTAGGAAGACTATCCTAGCAACTTATCAAAGAAACATGTGCCCTGCGAGAATAAACAAATCTTTACAAAGAAGCTAATCAGAAGTCCAGTGTTTCAAAGACTATCTCATTATTTATTAATAAAATGGAAAATGATTTCTATTATGATACATTAATAATTTACAAAGCATTTCACATATATTATCTTTCATTAGAGGCTTTAGAGATAGGTTATTATTACCCCCATTTAAAAGACGGGGAAACAAGTGATGGGTAAATTGGCAGAGCCAGACTTAACCTGGATTCCCTTCTATGATTCCCTGTAGTTATCTGTTTTAAACACCTCCTTATAGTTAAATGACACATGGAACACTGCCCAGATGCGAGCCCCTCACTGACAGTGAACTTGAATTTGAAGGTCCTTCTCAACATACACAGTCTCAAAATTCGTGAATCAGTGGTGTACTTCTTCTTAAGGAAGAATAGATAGCATTTCCAAGCAAATCATGTTAATTCTTTAGGAGCAAGATGTGTTAGAGAAAAGAGATGCAAATATAAAATCACGTTAAGTAAAACTACATAATCCTCAATTTTTATTTGAAATATCAGAATAAACTCAAGAGGTACATACTTATTTTTTTTAGTCCTATCCACTGAAAAAACCTAGACAAAATGACCGACCCAATAACAAGGATCACTTCTAACACCCAAATCATGGTTCCCAAAGTACCATTTCCCACTGAAAGAAACTAGGACTCCTTGCAGAAAAGCTGATCCTAGCCTGGGGTAGGAAAAGTACAAGATGGGCCTGGAAGATTTTGTCAGAGCAGAAAGCAAGGAAGCGCTCAAAGACTCAACCTGAAGAGGTTCCCACTGGCCACAATATGAGGACACTAGGGCAAAGAGAGTAATAACTGTATAAGCCCATCAAACAGGTTTGTATCCATGTGTTAATAATAATAATTATATATATATATATATATATAAACTAATATTTAAGCCATTTAAGCCATTTTATAAATATATATATATACACATATATGTATATGTGTGTATATATATATATGTGTGTGTGTGTGTATATATATATATACATATATATATATATATATATATATATATAGTGCCTAGTCTCACCTCTGAGGATTCTAGAGAACCAACCCACTTTTTCATAAACAAGTCAAAAGGCAAAAGAATCAATCACTAACTTTGCCTTTCCTCAACGACCTGTCCTCTCTCTGCCTGTCCCTCAAGGTAAGCAAATAGTTGATGAAAATCTCTCTTTAGCACTATTCCAACTAACAAATGAAGAAAAATGAGGTATTACCATCTTGTAAAACCATAGTGAAACAATGGCTCTAGACAATGATCATCTATAGGACTAACATCAAAGAGAAAAATAACTACACTATGTGATTCCTGGAGTACACAAAGAGCTATAAAATATTCCATACACACAAAAAAATCAAGCTTCTAGATGCAAATATCAATTTAAAGAAACAGACCAGAAAAGCATGTTTAACACCACCACGGAATGCAATCAGCAAAATGCAGACTGGAGAATGACAGAGGACAAATGATCCTGTTTCCTCAACAAATAAATTGCAGGAACAAAAAGGAGGGGCAAGGAGGACGCACACACAGACAAGACTTAAGAAACAGCTATCAGCGCAACATGTGGGCCTTGTGTGAATCCTGATTCAAGAAAAGTATGAAAACACATAGCAGATAATCAGTGAAATTTAAACCTTGACCTATCACTTGATGATATTTAGGATTGATAATGACATGGTAAATTTTTAAAGAATCCTCATCTTTTAGAGATAAATACAAAAATATTTATGAATAAAATACTGTATCTTAGATTTACTTCAATCTAAGGATACTGGAGCACAGGTTTCATATTCATGCAAGCAAAGTAAGGAAGTGATTATGGCTGTCACAGGATGATTTGGCAGGGATACGGTGTCCTCTTATCTACTTCTTTGTATGTCTGAAATTTACCACAATTATGAAATACACTTTCCTTACTAAAAATTCCTCCAGATACTATGAATACCTATTTATCCTCTATATTTTAAACTTAGTAGAAATAAGTAAATCCTCTTATACTGAGGGATTTATTTTGAATGTGACCAATTTTGTCTCCAAAATGAAAAACTTAACACATTTTCCTGAACAAAAACTAACATTAATATATTAATGTAAATATGACCATAATGAACAGGAAACTTCCTATCATACAACTCTATTTATTCTCAAAAAGTTAATTATAATCCCACAACAAATATACATTATAACTACATGCTGAAATTTGTACATATGCAAATACATAAAAATTAAAATATATATATATTATCAGGAAAAAGACATTATGAGGCAACATATTTTATTTTTTACCAAAACCAGGAGATATTTATATGCAGGATGACACAGATAAAGATGTTAGAAAACACCCATAATTAATTGCTTCTTGCCTTCTTTTCTATGAAACACATCAACCAAAGCATGCATGTGCTTCCAAAAATTTTCAAAGTTCCATATGCATAAGCTTCCAACACATTATTTTTAACCTCTGGTTCACACTGTCACAACATTCCTACATTATGATTACCCCAAACATAGACCCCACTACCCTTACCCTGTTACTGCATTTCTTTATGAGCAGAGCTGCTAATATCACTTAAGGTAGTTAATAAAATCCAGTTTGGGTCAGACTGACTATAACACTTAACATAAAGGACAGAGACTACTAGACGGGGTCTAATTTATATCATCAACACGTATCATGAGCTTCAGAATTTAAGCTCTCATTTCAAGGCCCTGAAAGGTAAACAGAGTGGCAGAATGCCTTAGGTCCTTAGAGACTAGGAGCATATATATTCTAGATCTATAACGTCAATCCCTACTTTGGTGATACCTTACTATATAAAATGCTATATACATATAAAGAGAAGTTTGGTATATTTGTTAAATATGTTTTAAAATTGGAGCAAAGTTGATATATAATAATATATTGTTTTCAGATATACAACATAGTGACTTGATGATTATATACCTGACTAAATGCTCACCACAGTAAGTTACCCCCTGGTACCATATATGTTAAATATTTCTTGAACTGACCAGAAAAATGTCTACAGTATTTGGTATATAATTTTGTAATAAATATTGGATAAATTAGGATTTCTTTTTAGAGAAATTTCAGTAAGATATTAGCTTAATCTAAAATAAAATTCAAAATCTCTCTTGTTCAGGCAATGACACACGAGACGTAATGATAGCATCTGTGTTCCAGAGCTGTAACTTACAGTCACTGCTGTTACCATTACACTGCTAGGGTTACTGTAACTGCAACACTACTACTGGGGAAACCAGTGATTACCAAAAAGAGCATGTAAAACGTGCAGAAGTAATAAAAAAGGAGATAGAAAAATCAATCTTTTGGCAGTTAATTCTGAAGGAATGCAAGGAGAGATCACGCACTTGGTCAAGATGTGATGCCTGAACAGGTTTTGACAGATTACGGAATTTATGAGGGTCTTTCCAACCAGAGGCAAGAACACAAAGAGAAGGAGTAAAGCAGTTCACATAAAAAAAGAAAAGCAAGTTGCTTTGCAGGAGCATGAGATGTAAAAATATAAAGCGAAGTGGTAGATAGAGGGAAAATTCTAATTATGGGAAAGCTAATTCTGTCGTTGCTCTTTTTCACGAATTTTTCAAAGGACATCATCTCTCCACATGAAGTTTTCTACAGGATTTCAAATTCATTATTCTATTCTTTCCTTCTTACTTCTCTTTGAGCAACTACAAGTTTGATCATCTCTACCCTGTAGTGCCTGCAAGAGGCCGGCCCATGTGGGGGAACACCCTGAAGGAGGACCTACTGGAAGTTAAGAAGGCTGAAGCTGGCTGGATCATGGCCTGGCTCTGGAGCAACTTCTAAGTTTGAAGGAAATACATATTGCCCTCAGGGAGGAGCCAGTCAGTGGGAAGTTGGGAACAGAATGGAGCTAACTAGAGTTCAAACCCTGAGCAGAGCCCATTGGTTTCAAAGGAGACTGTGTCTTAGAACAGAAGCCAGGGAATGAAGCCTTCATGTTTGACAAGCACTGGATTCATGGTGAGGGCCCCGGATGTAAAGCCAGGGGCTTCCCTTTTCCCTGAAGGCTTTGGGGAAGCGACAGGGAAGAGAGTTTCAAAAGGGACAATGGGTTGTTAAAACACATGAGCCTGTTCCCTAGAGCGGGGAAAATTCAATAAATGCTGGAGCTGTATGGAATCCAAGGTGTTCGCAAACCCACTTTACACATGTACATCCCATATAACTTACATGTGTACATAATTTATATGGTACTGCTAAGATACGACCGTTACCATGCTCTATGGGGCAGGCAGGGGTCTAAGGTTGCTTCTCTCAGCTGATGCCTTATCCTCACCCTTGGGGAGATATAGTAATGTGGTTCCAATAGATACATAAATCATCTTCTGTTTAATACATATCATTGGTTCTCAAGTTTGATATGAAGTGCAAGATAAAAATTCAAGTGGATGGTAGAGTTTGTGTTGGGTAAAAGGGTCCCCCCCATCAGTGGTCTGCTCCAATGCACAGGTCAGAATGCTACAGAACCCTGTCCCACTTACATCATAATGGCCCTACTGGTGTACTTAAGCAACAGCCAGGCCAGTGACTGAGTGAGTGAGTGAGGAGAGAGGAGAGAGGAGAGAGGAGAGTGTGGATATAGTGGCTTGATTATTGCGGTCCTAACTTGAACCTGAGACAGCAGAGTAGACATGTACGAAGGTAAACATGCAGAATTCTTTTAAATCTTTTACCCCATGTCCTGTAATTATATAATTTCTCATGAGGAAAAAAGAGCTAATAACTAATTTTAGTCTCTAGTTTTGATATTTTGCATACATCTTTAGAAATACCATATACAAGATAACCAATATCACTGACATGTACTACACACAATTTTCATAATTGTTGTTTCCTTATATTTTGGAGCAAGTGAAGTTTCAAATGCTTAATTTCATGGGAGGGGGGGATTTCAATGCCTAACATAATTGTCCACTCAACATGTCTTTTTGAATGGATACAGATCCCAGAAAATGCCACATCTGTTTTTTTGTATTCATTCCTCAGAATTCGAGAACACCCCAGAGGATTCTCCTCAGCCCAAGGCACGCGTGGTGGTCCCAGGCCACAGGGAGACACCAGGACAGCTTCATGCCGCTGCTGAGGATGGTAAGGGAGATCAGATCACAGAGGCTGGGTAGGATGAAGAGCTGAGCTGCTCAGACCAATCCCTACGTATTTCACTTTCCCTTCAAAAAACAGGAAAGGGCTTCAGGGCAGAGGAACTAAGACTGAAGCCTCTGCAGAGGGAGAAACTGGGGTGTGCTTTCATGGATAGGACAGTTCCCCATGTGAACACTGGAACTGAGTGAGCTAGTGGGCTGTGCTGATAATAATGTGGGAATTCAATTACATCGCACCATACACACATGTACACCGTCATTCACCACCCCCTTACCAATGTCAGAAACTCTCACCGGGTATGTCCCAGAACATACACAGACCTCCACACCCTCAATCCCACATAATGACACCACACACATACCTCAGATAAAATGTAGGTCTCACGGCATTCTGTGATTTCACATAGGTATGTACTTCCAGGCCATGTGCCCACACAGGAATAGTCAAGTGACCATCTCAACTCCTACAGACTTCACTAACTTATTCTACTTTTCTCATGTCTGAAATTTCCTTTCCCAGGAATCCCTCAGTTGTGTCCGGATAGTGCTAGGATTGGGCCTCTTGACGTGACTCAACCCCAGGTGTTGGAGGAAAGGGAAGCTTCCTCCCTCTCCACCCAAGACTCCTTTCCACCACACCTGGGAACATCATGTGTCGACAAGCTTCACTACAGGCCTGACCAGAAGAAAAGAGGTGTGGCTGACTCATGGGATGGGGAGGAAGTCCTGGAGCCCGCGTCGAAGCAGGCCAGAGGAGAACAATCTGCTTTGCCACAAGGGGCCCCAAAAACATCCAGCCCCTTGTGCGCAGAGAAAGGCCCACCTCACAGTGAGTCCAGCCTGGACAGCAGAGCCCTACAGGGGACGGAGAAGGTTGGTAGTACGGAGGAGCCCCCCACCCAGGAGGAGGGCTCCAGGGCCAAGACGCCTGAGGGGCTGGTGGGCCGGACAGCGGCGTCAGCTCACAGTTTTTCCGTCCTGTCTTTTCTTGTCTGAAGAGGAAGAACGAGAAAGAAGAGGACGAGGTGGAAGTCCTGGAGCCCGCGTCGAAGCGGGCCAGAGGAGAACAATCTGCTTTGCCACAAGGGGCTCCAAAAACATCCAGCCCCTTGTGTGCACAGGGACGCCCACCTGTCCTCGAGTCCAGGCTGGAGCACAGAGCCCTGCAGGGGACGGAGCAGGTTGGTAGTGTGGGGGAGCCCCCTGCCCGGGAGGAGGGTTCCAGGGCCGAGACGCCTGAGGGGCTGGTGGGCCGGACAGCGGCTTCAGCTCCCAGGTTTTCCATCCTGTCTATTCTTGTCTGAAGAGGCAGAATGAGGAAGAACGGGACGAGGAGGAGGAGGAGGAGGAGCCGCCGTATGTGGAGGAGGTGCAGCGGCATGTGGAGGACGAGTTGGAGTCGGAGGAGTGGGAGTCGGATGAGGATTCAGAGGAGGAGTCGGATTCGGAGTCGGAGTCCTCGGAGGAGGAGTTGGAGGAGGCTTGGGAGTCGGATTCGGAGTCGGATTCGGAGTCGGAGACATCGGAGGAGGAGTTGGAGGAGGATTGGGAGTCGGATTCGGAGTCGGATTCGGAGTCGGAGACATCGGAGTCGGAGTTGGAGGAGGAGTTGGACGTGGAGGCGTTTTTCGAGGAGGCGGTTATATGGAGGAGGAGGTGGAGAAGGGGGTAGAGGCAGAGGAGGATCAACAAGAGACCAAAAACACTGGCAGGAAGACATCCTCCTATGAGTACACAGACTCTTTGTGGCCCTAGAAAAGCGGAAGTGGAGGACATTAGGGATGGTGGCCTGAGAGGTGAGAGAGAGGCTTCCTCCAAAAACCGCATATCATACAAAAATATCATGGATACAACTAATCCTGAGAGAGCAACAGGAAAGAGGGCGGCGCCAGACTGTACACACCTGGAGAGAAGAGCAGACCTCATGGAACAGGGTAACGTACCAGAGCCATGGCGCAGCGGGACCCAAGTCCTCCCCCCACCCCAACTCACCGTCGGGAGGAAGAGAAACGGAGCAGGGAGGGAGTGGAGGCCTGGGACTGCTGAACACCTAACTCTGGAGATCTGCTCTGGGAGCACAAACCTACATTTCATGGTGCCTTCGTGATACTCTCGTGATTAGGGGATCAGAAAGCTAAGACAGGCAGACTTCTTGGAGGGACTGAGATTCCAGCCACGTGTGGAAAGCAGGGATCCACATCCAGCTGCTCTGGGACAAAAGAAAGGCGGGCTGTCTGAGAGACGGCCTAACAAGGAAGCCCTTAGCAAGAGGGCTGCTAAAGGGGCAAGGATTACACAAAGATTACTGCTCAGGAGAAAGGATGGGTAGACAAAATTGTCTGGGTGCTCTCAGCCCAGCAGGTTGGGAGCTTTCGCGATCTTCAGGTGCTCCAGCTCCCTAGCTGCCTACACAGCTCCAAGGATGCCCTCCATGATATGCAGCCTACTGCGCCTTTCTCCCGGCCAGACCCACCTGGTTTGCAAACCGGCAAACCCTACCCTGGTGTTAGGCCAGCCAGAGGGAAGATGTGTCTACAGCAACTACAAATGCAAAGCATAGAGGCTTATACCTGCGTATACCGCCTACTGTTTCAGGCAGTGGGGACAGGCATAGTGGCCGGAAGCAGGAAACAGCTCTTTCCTTACCCAGGCACCAGTACCACTCCCCTGCAATCCTCGACATTGCTTCAGGGCTGAGCAGCACCAGAGAGTTGACCTTCTGGACACTACAGGGCGCCATACACAAATATGAAATGCCAAATAACCTGGCTCAGTAAAATTATGAATGCAATTCCTGAGAAAGACTTAAAGGACATTGACCTTATGAATCTTCCTGAAAGGGAGTTCAAAATAAAAATCATTAACATGCTCATGGAAGTACTGAAAGATATTCAAGAACTCAGGAATGAATTCCAGTCGGAGATCCAATAGTTGAGGAGTACAATGGAGGGTATTAAAAGCAGATTAGATACTGTCGAGGAGACGATAAATGGGATAGAAATTGGAGAAGAGGAATACCAAGAAGCTGAGACAAGGAGAGACAAAAGGATCTCTAGGAATGATAGAATATTGAGAGAACTGTGTGGCCAATCCAAATGGAACAATATTCACACTGCAGTGGTACCAGAAGAAGACAGAGAGAGAGAAAGTGTTTTTGAGGAGGTAATTACTCAAGGAATTTTCCTGCAAACTTTGGAAACACTGGACACACTTATGCAAATAGTTTGGGACCTTCCATTACTGCCTCTTGTGTCCTCTATGTTTTCACTTCCACGTGGTGCTTTGAGTGAAGGCCATAAAGGTTCCAGGTTCATTAATGATGAAGTAACTGAGGCTCAAGGAATTGTTGGCTTTTGATACATAATCTTTGGCAAAAGTAGTGCAATATAAGCACACCAACAAATGAAGGGAAAATTTTCAATTTCATCTCATAATGAAAGTTTTTATAATATCACTTATTCTCCTTTTCATGTAGGAAGAAAAATATTTGAGCATCAGGCATACACTCACTTCACCTGCTAGTTCATAGATCAACTAAGTATGTTAATCACCCCATGTCATTTTTCATTCAGCTTTGTGAAGTAACCATAATCAGCAGTTTTCTTTACATAAAGGACTCAAGGATTCAATTTTTTATCCTGGGATTAACCTAAATTTATTTGAGGAAAAAAGGACCAGAAATTTTTAGATACAGCTGTTTTTCAAATAAAGGACAAATTTTAATTATATTCAAAATCTACTGCTTACATCATCCCAGCACACTAATTCTTCACAATATGGGAATTTCCTTTTCCTATGGATTGAAGAGTGAATTAAATGCATAAAAGTATACGTTGCATATAAATCTGCAGGATTAAATACACTATCATGGAAAAACCAAAGATCAGGACAATCAAATATTAAGGACTGAAAGTAATAAAAACTACACATGTATTTGATACAGCTATTTCTAAAGATTTCCACTTTGAAAGACTTCTAAAATATTAAACCATTACTAATGTAATAACACTGAAATGTAATGTTTTCAAAATAATTTTTAAGAAAACAGATGAGTTTTTCAAAATCCTGTTTTCCATTAATTTTTTTCAATGAAATCTTATAGTCTAAAGGCCTGGAATTCCAAGGTTTTAAAAGACTGTGTGGTCCAAAGGAATTGAAACCCTGCAGCCAAAGAATGGAAGCAGTCATGTCTCCAAAGAGAAAGAGAAGCTATAATTTTGAAATAATTTACTCATTGTAAAACCCTGAAACTGTTGTGCTAACATGAATTTCAATAAGAATTTGAGAATGCAAATTCATACACCTCAACCTTTACTTAATACAGCCAATTATATCCAAACTTTCTTGTTTCTATGATGTTGGCACCTTTGCACAGTAACTACAAAGAATACCTTTGACAGATATTGTCAACCACTGTGTGTACGTTTTTGTATAAGAATGAATAAAGAAGGTAACATTCTACAGGTAACCACCATGGCCTCTAGGTCTTTATTCAAACACAGTTTATGCTCCATCATTGAAGAAATTAAGACACAGAAAATACAAGCTTATTTACCTAAGAGGTATTGGTAGCAGAGTTCATAAAAATAAGCTAACACTAAGATAAACATTAAAGACCTCATCAACTCTATTCCTGCTCTCTGTTTATAAAACTTTTCAGTATAGCAGTAACGGTGAAGGATTATCTGTCTCTGATTTACAAAAGATTTGGGACAACTACCACCCACTACTGTTAGCTTGGTTTCTCTAAGCACACAGTCATTCCTGTAGAATGCTATAGATGGAACCCAGATGTAGCTGAAAGAAACACAGAAAGCACAGGAAAGGAAAAAGCTAAAACGCTAAGCTCAACATCTCCTGCTTAGACCACCCTGCCTGTGAATCGAAAGTTGATTCTCTGCCCTTATTGCCAGTATCAAACATCATCACAACTCTATTCAATTATCTGTCAATGTTTTTGCTTAGTCTCCCCTAATTAGAAAACAGACACCATGGTACAGAAACCTCACTTATCTTCTTCAGTCCATATCCACAGCTAAAACCAGTGGCATCCACTGTTAATCTGTCATATGAATAAACACAAGCAGAAACAGGAAGGAAAAACAAAGAAAAACAGAAAGACCTCATGTTATAACACAGAAAGCCATTTACTTACACCAAAACAAAAGGTTTAATCATATCTTTGATAAAGCCAAGGGCAGCACAAGAGAAGTAGGAACATTCTGGAATGCACATCACTGATGGTCATTTATGTCACACATATGTGTTCGCTTCTTGCGACATCTATGGACAAAAAGGGGAAAAGCCCCATTGCTGGAAAAGTAAAGCTTACATTTCCGTGAAGAGAGAAGGCAGACAGAAATTAACAAACATAATAAAAATGTAAGTTAAATGGTATGTTAGAAAGTGTTAAGTGATTTGGCAGAGAAAATAAGAGTAGGGAGAAGACAATGAGAGGATGAAGGTCTTCTCTTTTTAAATAAAGGGTCAGATGAGGTCCCAATGAAACAGTAACACTTGAACAAAGATTTGGGGAGGCAAGACAGTAGCAGTCTGGAGAATGGAAGGCAGTCTCCTAAAAAATGGCTGTGCCCCTGTGCAAGTCCATTAGCGGCCATTTGTAAAAGAAGGCAAAGCTCAGAAAAGAGACTCTTAAAGGAGTCCCTTGTGTGTGAGGATAGCAGTGGGAAAAGTCAGTCACTTCTCAGGCAGAAGTTGGAAAAATACGAAATGATGGCAGCTGCCAGCCTAGCCTCTCCAGCACAATATAGTGCCCATACCAAGTAAAATGTTCACTCCACAACATTAACTAACATTCCGCTGGTTTCACATCATCATTAAACATGCTTAAAAGCACCTTTCCTTTTAAATGAAAGCATTTCCAGAAAGGTAGAAGAGGGACCTATACATTATTTGCATCTTATGTTCCCTTCCAAGCTGCTGAGGTAATCCAGGTGTAACTGGGCATGGACGACATAAGGATGGGGATCAGCTCAACCCCTCAGAATGAAACTGTTCAGTGGGAAAAGGGTGAGTCTTAAAGTCAGGAAGACTAAGTTGAAATCCAAACTCCACAACTCAAACAGACTGGGAACAATGCCCTTGACCCTCAACTCAATTGTGAGAAATTCATTACATGTTCACATACATGCACCTACATAGGCACACGCATGTATTTTTTTCTTGACACCATAACTCTTCAATTCTACAAAGGCAGAGCCTTTTCAAACATACATAATACTGAAATCCCAGCACCTGGCATAGCGTTCTCCTTACAACAGATGTACCATAAACGGGGCCCATTATCACCACTGCCATACATAATTCTCCAAAACTAAATGCTGAGGACAGTTTAGAAGTGACAGACCTCCTGGGCATGAGAAAGAAGAAAGTCACCAGGAAGCGAGCAAAAGGTCTAGAAAGAGAAGGATGAGAATGCACGACCAGCTTTTCATGTTAAAATTTGGACCAAGAAGAAACAGCCTTCCCCAGCTTTTCCCTCTGCTTACACGTTCAGCACGTGCGCTGTAGACCAACACAATCCATGACCTGCTTTTCATCTGCAACAAGTACAGAAATTGGGAGCGAGCATGTACAATTTTTTATAGTAATTTCTTATTGCTGCAATATCCAAGCACATGATTTTGTACTTTATAAAAGTATCCATTTTCTACAGGTAGACAAACAGAACGATCTGGCCTTCCCCCACACAGAGTGTGAGAAGTCCTGGGGACACTGGTCATCGGCCCAACACCTAGCACCTTAGCTAAGACATATAATTAGCTGACACAGTTTGCTGACATTGGAAAAGTAAGCTTCCACAGACAGGGAAAACTTCCACTTATGTATTACTCATAGGAAAATATACACCAAATATGAAAAACAATTAGCTACAACTTTTATAAGCTTTTAATCTGACTTCCTTTACTCTCAACAACTTACCCACATCATGAGAGCAATGAGTATGTAGATAACAAGGCTGAAAACTGTAGTTGTGTCTAAAGCATGGTTTCAGTACACCATTAGGCTGTTTAGTTAGAAGCACAGCGGAAGAACAAGCCTCAAGCAGAGATGCCAGTTGTATAGCAGGCAAACCACCACCACCACCACCACACCACGAAGGACACAAAGTTCACCTTATAACAAAAGAAGACAAAAACTTTAGAAAAATTACCAAAATGTTGAAGAAAACTTTTCTTCGAGTTATATCACAATATGAGTTAAACACATTTACAACACTTACATATATATATTTACTTATACATATTAATACAAAAGCTGAGATGACTTATCTGATCTTTACTTTGTATAAGAAAAACTCAATCCTTATTTTAACTTTAAAAGATATAAAAATATTTTAATTGAAAAAGCTTGACACATACCCATCGTTCTAGTCATTAATACCACCCACTCTTTCTTCCCTAGAAATCATCCCCAAACAAGGAAATCTAAAAACAAACATAAACTCCACCTTCATAAAACCAGTAGATGCTTGCAATGCAAATAACAATATTTTTAAGAAAAAGGAATGGACGGATCAAGATGTAAAGACTTCTCAGGGAGAAAGGCCAAATCCAAGTGCCTCTGGATGGAGACTGTCAGCATAAAACACAAACCAATCCTATTAGGACACAGCGTGGAGACAGCAGAGTCCATGATAATTAGAAGAAGATGGGGCTGAAAATGGTGAATAAAAATTGTTTGAAAATATATTTAAGGGACGATGAAATCCAAGTTGCCCACCACCAAGTCTCCTGTCCAGGAACAAGAGACACAATCTCTGGAGAAATTGAACCTTACTAGGGTTCACATTTTAAGACATCAGGCACAGAGAAGGTCTGAAGATAAAAGGCTACAGGCTGCAGAATTAATGCTATGCTACCCCACCGAGCCTCAGAAAACCGGCAGCCAGCCTGACAACTAACCTTCCTCTCCAGCTACTGCTTGTAAGCAATTAGGAGAGTGTGTGTCATCAAAATGAGGGACCCAGGAAACAGAGGACCCAACACCCCAAAACAGTGACAACAATTAGTATGCTAGCCATGCGAGAGCTCAGGGAACAACCATCCCTGATTGGATCAGCCCGCTGAAGAGCAATAAGACTGATGTTTATCAGGGAAAAATGCAAAAACCAACACGTTATGACAGTTTCAACTCTGGAAAATGGCACTAAGAGTCATTTTATACCACTTAAGGAGAGAGAAGAAAACATAAGATTAAAAATAAGAAGCAAATAAAACATATTAACTCCAGGAAAATTAAAAATTTGCACTGGACAGAAAATAAATGGTTATTATTATGGGCTCAAGAGTGAACAATATCTATATAATCATAGTAGTGAAAACACTGAAAATAGATTTCACCAAAAATTCCAACAACAACTTTGGATGACCAGTGAAGAGAAAAGGTAAAGAAGCTATAAAAAAAAGATAAATTTCAGCTTACCCTAACAGGATATAAACAGATAATGTTGAAAATTAATGAATCAAGAGATAGCAGTAAATCCATATTAGAAATAAAAGTGCACTGCTATCCCTACATTCATAAATTATTTAGAATTATCGAGATAAATACCAGAAAAGGACAGCTAATGGGTACAGAGCAGCTGCTTTGTGGAAGCAGTATGGGCAAGAGGGTCTCAATAGACCAATGTTTTTTGTTATGGCCTTTTTAGCACTATTTAGCTTTTTCAACTAGAAAATGGCAAACTGTGGCCCACACGCCAAATCCTGCCATCATCTATTTTTATAATGTTTCGTGGAACACAGCCCCATTCACTCATGTAAAGGATTGTGTATGGCTACCTTTGCATAACAGCAAAGTTGAGTAGCTATGACCGAGATCATATGGCTTGCAAAGGCTAAAATATTTACTATCCAGACTTTTGCCAACTTCTGCTTTAAACCGTATGTATGAATTACTTTGATTTTTAATTTGTAAATGGTACAGAAGGGTGGCCCAATTGTTCTCCAGAGGCAACTCTTTTAGATATTTGTTTTAAGTCTATCTGAATATTAACTCCTTTTCTCTAAATAATAAGCATTTCTAATGGTCTCAACTTACTCACTTCAGAAATCATCTTTGGACATTCTGATATCATCAATGGCAATTAAGCGTATTTACAGTCCCCCAATTTTCCCACCCTTCTTGCTCCTAATATAGTTATTCAAATATATTTATTTCCTTTAATGGTTACTTTTATCTTCAATGAATAACTCTGTTTAATTCTATCATCTATAAACAGCATCTCCATTCCTCAGAGCAAAAGATGACATCAGTTCTTACTCCTGCTCTTCTCTCCTTCTGCCCTCACTTTCCATTTCTGTCAGCTCTACCTTTACTTGTACATTATCAAAGTGGAAAACATTTACATTCTCCTCTGTAATGATAACCAAACTTAGGCTGAAATTTGATTCCAAAGTTGAAAGCCAATAGACAGGATTGATATTTTTGGCAACCAAGGAAACAGCCTTCCCTGACAAAGCAAATAGGAAATGACTATTTGTCATTCCTTACAGGGCTAATACATACAAATATAATTCTCCTTTTTATAGCCTACCCTTTGCCAAATATTATGTCATGTTGTTCTGATATGTAAGCTATAAGAGTTGACCCCAAAATATACTTTTATGATATTTTCTAGAGTGTATATACATATTACATGTGTAATATATATGTACACACACACTATATATGTATATATAGTCACAAACATGCAGGCTGACATAATCACATTCAACTGAAAAATAAACTGTGATCAATTTTGTATAGGCAAGAAATATTACTCCCTTTATGAGAATGAGCTTGGTTGCTTTGGATAGCAAAGTAAAAATAGGCTATTTTTTCTGGGATAATTATAAATGCCTGGTATCTAGAATATGTGAAGCCCTTAATTTAGCCAAAAAGCAATAAAAAAGGCTTTCTTAGTTTCCTATTGCTTCTATAACAAATGACCACAAGCCTGGGCTAAAATCAAGGTGCCAGCAGAGGTGAATTACTATCTGGAGGCTCTAGGGAGAATCCTTCCCTTGGCCTTTCTAGCTTCTAGAGTCTTCCCAGATTCTTTGGCTCACGTTCTCCTTCTAATTTAAAAGCTAGTAATGGCCAGCCCAGTCTGATCTCCTCTTCTGCTTCCCTCTTCCACATCTAATGACTCTTACAATTACACTGGGTCCACCAGGATAATCTCCCTATTTTACAATTAACTGGCAATCTTAATTCCGTATGCTACCTTAATTCTCATTTGCCATGCAACATGATATATACACAGGATCAGAGCACTAGGAAGGACAAGGCAGTTTGAGAGGTCATTTGTTTACCTACTACAGGGGTCAAACATAGTATATTTTCTTTTTTTGAAAAAGAATCTGATAATTACTCCTAAAGAGATACAAATTTTAAAAATCAGTGTGTTAGAAGACCTGTTTCAGAGATTTGTTTGAAAGGAAGAGGGTTATAAATTAAGCTAAGAAAGCAACTAAAAGATGTATCTTCCAAAATTTTTAGTGTTGCCTTCATGAAATGTTGGATCACATTCAACATTTGGCCTGACATTCCAGGGAATTTTGCCCAAGAATATTTGTTCTTAAATAGTCTAAGAGACAAAAGAGATATAAAACAGTGATAGAAAATTTAGGACTGAGATGAAATTTAAAATAATTGAGGCAGTAATCATTCAAAGCAAAAAAAACTTACTAAATTAAAGCATAGAGCCACTAACCAATCAGAATAGATGTTAGCTAAGTAAGGCCAAGCAGTTGTTACCAGGTGATTACATCAGTCCAACCATTTGACTTTCAGAGCCATGCTTACCAGTGGGAAAATATTTCCAACCAAACTTTTTCTGTTCTGCTTATTCAGTCCTTTCAAATTGGGGAAATGATTAGATTGCCTCCATAGTGAATAACACTTCATAAATGTGAAGAGTATTTTATTTATTTACACATCCTTCCACAATAGATAGGAGCATTTATTATCACATCAGCCCATGGTTTCTTTTTTCTACAGAAGAATAACCAAAGTTTTGACTCTTCATAACTACCTAATTAAGCATATTTTTTTCTTATTCTTCTTTGAAATCTGTACAAGTCTATTATATGCTAGAAGGCAGAATCCAACACATAAAAAGCACAGTATAAAGCATGCTGGGACTATAAAGATTATACTACAAAAACAATGCCTTTTCAATATTTGTGACTCCCCATGGAAAGTAGTGGTTGGCACATACAAAACAAACAAAAACAACACTAATGTTCAAGGCTATAAGGAAGTCCATTATATGTCAGTAACAAAGATTAAAATAAGAGTTAAAGATCAGGAAAGTGGAAAAAGAAAATTTAGTTTCTACATGTGTTGAATTTGAGATGCCTCTGGATGATCCAGGTTAAGATGTCTAACAGGCAGATTAAAATACAGTAACGGTGCTCATAAGAGGGGTAAGGACTAAGACATACACATTTGTGAAACAGATATACAGAGGTAGTAAAGTCAGGGAAAATATAAAATACCTGAATAATTAGAGGGACATTTATAGCATTGAATGGAAAAGAATAAAGATCTAAAATCAATAACTTAAGTTTCTATTTTAGGAGGCTAGAATAAAAACAGCAAATCAAATCCAAAGTAAGCAGAAAAAAGTTAGAGCAGAAACCAATTAAATTGACAAGAAATAAACAAAGGAACATGTCAATGAAACCAAATTGGTTGTTTAAAAAGATCAGTAAAGATGAAAAGTCTCTAGCCATGCTAAGAAAAATGAGAAAACTCAAATTACTAATGAAAAATGAAAAAGGAGACATCACTACAGATTTTATGAATATTAAAAGGATAATAAAATGGAACACTATGAATAACTCTATGATCACAGGTTTGATAACCTAGATGAAATGGACCAATTCCTTGAAAGACACAGTCTGCTAAAACTCACACAAGAAATAGATCATCTCAACAGACATATATCTATTAAGTTGAATCCATAATTAATAATCTTGCAGAACAGAAGGCACCAGGCACATATGGGTTCACTGGTGAATTATGCCAAATAGTTAAGGAATACACAAATTTTGTATGATGTCAATGGGTAGAAGCAGAGGGAATACTTCCTATTTCATTCTATGTGAGCAGAATTACCCTAATACTAAAACTAAATAAAGACATTAAAAGAAAATTACAGACAAATCTCTCTCATGTGCATGTAAAAATCCACAACAAAATAATAGCGAATTAAATCCAACAATGCACAAAAAGAATTACATACACAACTACCAAGATTTACCCTAGGTATGCAAGGCTGGTGTAATATTCAATAATCAATTAAGGTAATCCATCACATAAATAGGCTAAAAACAAAAAAATCACATGTTCAAATCAATAAATACAGAAAAAAATCTGACAAAATTGAACACTCATTCATAATAAAAACTCAATAAATTAGAATTAGAGGGGAACTTCCTCAACTTAATAAGGAATATCTACAAAAAATCTACAGCTACCATCACACTTAATGATAATAAACTTGAAGCTTTCCCACCAAGATCAAGTACAAAGTAAGGATGGACCCTCTAAACATCGCACTGGAAGTTTTGGCTAATTCAATATATCCAGAAAAGGAAATAAATGGTAACTAGATTGGGAAGGAAGAAACAAAACTCAATTTGTCTGCACATGACATGACTGTCAATTCTCTCATATTTACTAATATTCAAAAAAATCTTGAAACTAATAAGTGGTTATAGCAATTGCAGAATACAAGGTTAATATGCAAAAGTCAATAACCGCCATATATGCCAGCAATGGACAAGTGAAATTTGAAATTAAGAACACTGCCCTAATTATGTTAGGACCCAAAAAAATGAAATTCTTACACAAAATCTAGTTAAGGAAAACTACATGTTTCTGATGAATGAAATAAAAAGGAACTAAATAGATATTCCTTGTTCATGAATAAGACAACTCAATATTTTAAAGATACAATGTTTAAAATATTTTAAAGACTCAATGCTTTCCTTATTAAATATGTGCAATTTACTTCGAAATGCATCAATGTAAGATGGATTAACAGATAAAATAGGATATACGGTATATGCATGACCCTGTAAAATTCTTTCAATTTTGATCTACTTCTGAAAATGTTCATCAGGAAAAGCTGGGGAAAAAAATCTGATTTCCCTAAAATGGGAGTGGGTAGAAGTTGGGTAGTAAAATATGGGCAGATCATAAAAATGTTCTTTATTATTTAAAAAAATGTTTAATTGGATTTATCAAAAGTTTGAGAGAAAAGATTTTTATTTGTTTATTTTTTTAAGAATCCAAAAACACAGAGAAGGAATAGAAAACATTTAGTCTAGATCTTCACATTTTCTTTTGGAACTTCATATTTCTAACAGTGTAGTTTTTCACCTGGGTTTGTGTTTTTCTAATAAATAATACATATTTATCTTCTACCTGTATCCAAATAACATAATTATGTCCACTTAATGAGTATTTCTAATAGCAATAACAAACATTTTGCTGGAAACATTTACCGCAGTAGGAGCAGTTGTGTGTGAAAGCAAAATTACATATTTCTCAGGAAATAAACTCATGGCGAGAGTAAAAGTAAAGAGAACGGCAAGGAATTCATGCAAATACATACTTGATCAACCAAGCTTATCTCCCAAACACCTAATATGGTGCCAGTTTTCCTGTAGTTATAGGAGGGCATCTCAAAATCTGCTGCCCATTTATCACCCTAATTGTCCATCTATAGGAATCACTATTTCTACTTGCTCACTTACCAAATTATAAGTTCTATAAAAGTAAAGCTGCAATTTTTTCCAACTTCAGTTTTTCCTGAAATTGATGATTGTCTTAATGCCAGAAATATGAAAGATGCCATTTATCTCATGTACAGAAAACTAGTATTTTCCACTCTGTAATTCAAAATAGCATATTCTAAATATCTACCTCAATTAATTTCAACTTAAATTTTCTCATTTTAAGCTTATTAATAGTCTCTAAAACATTAAAAATGTATGGAAAGACAGTACAGATTTAAATGATACATCAGTAAATCCTCATGTACATGTAAAAAAGAATTTTTCATTATATTATCATAAATGTAGAAAAAATATCAGTATAAAATGAGTGTTCAAATTTAATAAAAAGCTAAATTTATAATATAACCTATTCAAAAGCAAAGGTTAGATCAGTCTTCATTGCAAATGTCATTTTATGGTATGCGTTATAAATACACCAAGAGCTAATAGCAATGCATTGCTTTAATTAGACAGAAGGATTTAAATACTTGGAATGAACAAAGATGAAGCAGGCAGAGATGTCTGAAATCAGAAGGCACCAATGTCATCTCTTTTATTTATTACCTTCATTGCTGAATCTTTGTCAAGGGATTTAATGTACTAAGTTGATAACAATCCCCCATCCTGGCAGGAATTGGTGGTGGTTTTCTACTGAATAGCAATAGTAATGTTCTCTATTTGAATGGTGAGTGGTCCACCCCAGCTACACCTGAAAGAAGTCTGGTGTTGCTCCTCCTGTTTAGTTCCTGGGCTGGAGAACTGATCCCCATGCTTCAGTACATGGCACTCTTTCCTCTCACACAGCTGGCCATGAATTTCTGACAGAGTAGGAGGCATGCAAATCTAGCACCATTCAGTATTTGTCTTCTTTTTAATCTGTATCTCCAACCTTGGCAAAGGATTCATCTCTATCTTACACAAAAAATGAGGACCAAAAGACAAGTTGCAGGCTAGAAAAAATATTTGCAAATTGCATATCTGACGAAGGACTCATATCTAAAGCATTCTCAAAACTCCACGGTAAAAGACAAACAATCCAATTAGACGATAGGCAAAATATGAAGAGACATTTCACTAAAGGAAAATCAGCACACAAAAAGATGTTCCACATCATAGTCATTAAAGAAATGCATATTAAGGCCACAATGAGATGTTACCACACACCTACTAGAATTGCTAGAAAAAAAAACACAACAGTGACAACACCAAATGCTGGTAAAGATGTAGATAAATTGTATCTTTTATGAATTGCTGGTGGGAGAGTAAAATGGTACAGGTACTCTAGAAAACTGTTTGACAGTGTAAAAATTGAACATATGCTTAACATACGGCTCAGCAGTGACACTGGACATTCATGCCAAAGAAATGAAAACTGTCATTTGTCCACACAAAACCTACACATGATTCTTAATAACAGCTTTATTGTAATAACTAAAAATTGGAAACAAAATGTCCTAAAATAAGTGAATGGTTAAACAAACTGTGGTATATCCATGCTGTGGAATACTACACAGCAATAAGAAGGAAAGAACCACTGATATAAGCAACAACCTGGATAGATCTCAAAGGCATTGTACTAAGTTAAAAAAAAAAAAGCCAGTCTTAAAAAGGTCATATACTCTATGAACCCATTATACAACATTCTTGAGATTATAAGACTATAGCAATGGAGCAAAGATTATTGGTTGCAAAGGAAAAGGGTTATGCAGACAACACAGTATGTGTGTGACTATAAAGGGGTAGCATGAGGGAAATATCTGTGGTAATGATTAGTTCTGCATCTTGATTGTAGTGGGGACTACATATGAATCTATACATGTAAAATGACATAGACCTGAACATACACACACTTTATACTAATGCAAATTTCCTGGGTTTTTTTGTTTTGTTTTTGTTTTTGTAGATATTTTTTTATTGAAGGGTAGTTGACACACAGTATTACATTACATTAGTTTCAGGTGTACAACATAGCGATTCAACATTTATATACATGACAATTCTAGGTACCAGCTATCACCATACCAAGCTGTTACAATATCTTGACTATATTCATTACATCCCAGTTACTTATTATTTTACCATTGGAAGTGTATACTTTTTTTGTTGTTTTTTGTTTTTTGGGTTTTTTTTGTTTGTTTTTTTTTTTGTCAGGGCATCTTTCATATTTATTGATCAAATGGTTGTTAACAACAATAAAATTCTGTATAGGGGAGTCCATGCTCAATGCACAATCATTAATCCACCCCAAGCCTAATTTTCGTCAGTCTCCAATCTTCTGAGGCATAACAAACAAGTTCTTACATGGAGGACAAATTCTTACATAGTGAATAAGTTCTTACATGGTGAACAGTAATTTCCTGGTTTTAATATTGTACTATAGCTATTTAAAATTCAACCAATGGAAGAAACTGAGTGAATGGTACACAGGACCCCTCTGTGCTATCTTTGAAATTTCCTCTAAATATATAATTATTTTTAAATAAAGAGCAGACACAAATTACCAGTATACAATATGGAAACCTAATGTGAATTGTAGTAATTCAGAACTCAAGATGAAATGTATAGTCTACCATCTCTGAAGAACAATTACCAAAGCAAATGAAAGAGGCATACAATGTAATAGGAAATAACCAAGCAGAGATACATTTGCCTATTTTAACAGAATTTATATACATCATCTCAACCTTAAGCTACAGATTTTCAACCTATTAGTTCATTATATATTAAGGAAGTTCTAGCACTAATTCAAACATTTATTGATAATCTACTATATGATTTTATCTTTGCAAAACAGGATGAAACCTATGAGTTGGTTGGTCTGAATTCAGAAACTGGCCCAGCCACTGCTACATCACCTTGAAAAAGTTACTTATTCTCTTTACAACTACTTTGCCATCTGTAAAATGATAGTAGCAATGTATAAATATAATATGTATTATAAATAATATTGTAGGCCATATAATTATTTAAATAAAATTATGCTAAAAACAAACATGATAATATTAAGATAATTGATTCCTATAAAGATTAATAGAGGTAATCCATAGGATACATTTAATGTAACAACTAGAACTTTTTAACTAAAGGCTGAAAAATGTGACCTATTTTTATCTCAGACTTCTGAATAATCAAGGTAGTAAGCTATACATAGTGTTCTGTGCAGTTAAGGAAATGTATATACTGAACAGAGAATGCCACACAGGGACTGATTGAGTGTTATGGGAGTTCTGAAGAAACAGATGATTTTAGATACAGCAGAATGATGTTTGCAGAAGAAGTGCCACTTGGTATAGGACTTCAGCTGAAAAATATACTGGGTCAGGTCTTTCCTGTCAGTGGGCACTACATACATGGTACAAGGAAGATGGGAAAGTGATAGGCATGATCAAGTCATCCAGTCTTAAAAATTACAAAGGTAGAACCTAAGCTGAAGGATTCTTGCTCAAATTTCACAGGCAGGGCCATCATCAAGTATTTCCCTTGCAAAGTGTCACTGTATGTTGGAAACCGTAAGTGCACTTTTTGCCCTCTACAGCTCACCCCCTTTTGACGGAGAATTGCCATGACCCTACTTCAGAGCTAAAATAACAAATTCTCCCTGACAAAGTATCATGAGATGAACTGAGATTAAAACAATAGTCACCTAAGTGAATGTAAGACATACCTTAACCAACACAAACCCAACATCTCACTAATCACTATTTATAAGTACAAGTTGTATCTATCAAATTAAATTAAATAATGGCCAATCTAGATTGAATGTTGAGTGACTTTCTCTCTTTCCCAACTCAAAAAAAAAAAAAGCCTCAGTTTGAGATAATGGGGAGCACATAAAACTATTTAGTATAAACTAGATAAAAGTTTTCTAGGAATATCTTTTCTTTCAGAATAAAACTAGAAAGTGAAATATACTGCTTTGATTACAAGAAGTTTCTAAGAGTCAATATCATAGATTAAAAAGGGAGAAAAGTAAGATTGATAAGTTAGAGATAATATTTTATTATTCTTCATTCCCAAGGGAGTGGGGAGATTATAAATTGGGTATTTAGGCATAGATTGCATTATTTAGTAGAAATAGCATGCCAGGGATGGGTTCCTAGAATTTATTAAAGCATAATGCTCAAGAGGTTTGAAAGGGTATTTAGGAACAAATACAACACATAGGAAACTGAGTTACTCAGTGTCCAGCTTAGCGCAAAGGGAGGGAGACAAGGAGACACCGGCAGATGTCCTCCATTTGCTTAGAAATTTTGCTCTCCTAACCCAAACCTTTTTATAGTTAATGGCCCACTACAGCTTGAGTATTTCTTTAGCTACTATTTGAATTGCCCTTGATATGCTACATACTTTTTTACATCAGAGCATTTAATAGGCATTCAATAAATGTTTAGTGAATGGATTACATACTATTGGTCTTGGAATTCTTTCCAAATCCTCCCCAAAAGAGATACAGTAAAGCTTACTTTTATTTTGATGCACAGATATCAGATGTTGGAGATGGCACTTAAACCCTGAGCAGTGTCCATGGGGCTGAAACACCAAAATTAACCTTATCCACATGGGGGTTTTGAAGAGTGGGTTGGTTGGGAATGCACATCCTGGTTTGTTAAGGGCCCAGGAAAAAAATGTTGACATATTGAAAAAAATCTCCAAGGACAAGTACTAAAACTAAGATACTCTCTAATTAATAGCCACCATTACTAATTGTGGGTCATAAATTGTTTTAAGGTGATTAGGCAGGGGTGGCCTTAAAGGAGCTGAACTGGTAGGAGATGGAATGAAGGGGCTAAGCTTATCAACTGTATGCAAGAGAACTCCACAGACAGTGTTAATCTTAAGAAGTGGCATTTCCTGCTCCAGCAAATGCCAGTGTGTACAATGCAGTCAGTAAAGCTTTCCATAATTCTGGAAACCAGACCAGACTTGGAAGAAGGGGGGACTATAGCTACTGAGGAGAGTTCTTAGAACCAGAACCATATAGTTCTAATAACACTAAGGAATCCAGATTTGTCCCAGCCTGGGTTACCCTAGTGCTACACTACTTGATTTCTCCCCACTACCCCCAAAACCTGAGGCTTCCAAACTTCCTCTCTAAACTTTGTGTGTCTATTATAGAAGAAAGCAATCAAAGAATGTCTTCCTTACTCTAATTTGGGCGAGAATAACCCAAAGAATCCTTTTTAAGATTTTTAAGATGAATTGTAAACAATGATTGGAAAAGGTACCACTCCCTAATGAGCTTTCACGATATCCCCACTAGAACTGTTAAAAGACAACTGACAGCACCAAATGTGAGAGAGGACATGAAGCATCCAGAATTCTCATTCAACACTGGTGAGTTTAGAAAATGGTACAACCACTTTGGAAAACTGCTTGGTCGTTTCTAATAAAGTTCCACAATGACACTGCAAATCTTCTTGTAGGTGTTTCTCAAAGACAGATGAAAACTTATATCCATAAAAAGCCTTGTGTAAGAATGTCCATGGCAATGTGAGTCATAATAGTCAAAAACTAGAAACAGAAAGCCCAAATATTTGATGGGAGAATAAATACCCTGTGGTAGAATCATACAATGGAGTATTACTTAGAAATTAAAAGAAATGGCTGCCTAATACACAGAACAGAAGACTGCATCTCAAAAATAATATGTTGAGTGGAAGAAACCAAACCAAAAGAAAAGGCGTATATTGTAGGATTCCACTTAGCATAAAATTCTAAAATAGGCAAAACTAACCCATTGCAATAGAGTCAGAGCAGTCGTCATTCTGGCATTGGGAGAGTTAGTTGAGAAGAGGTATGAAAGAACTTCGGGAGTGATGCAAATGTTCTTCACAGCTCACATAGTTGACAGTATTGTTTCTCTTGGTTTCATGAGGTTTCAAATAAGAGCCAGCTGCCTGTTAGCGGGAAACCCAGCCCCTGGTTCCAGCGTCCTTGGAAATGTCACAAATGCTGGGTGACAGAGGAGCCAGGAGATAGAATTGCAGATGGATGCATAGCCAGAAAGACTAAAAGTGGTAAGGAGCCAAGTCTGTGAAAGGGAACAGTGAGTACAGGAGGCCCGCCTTCTTCTGCCTCAACAGAAGTTCTGCAGGGCAAGGCAGGGAGGGCTTTCCCAGCAACCCTTTTATGCCTGTAGAGAAGACACTGTCCATGCTCTGTAGTATTCTAAAATTCGTCTACTTCCAGGAATTACAGGAAATAACCCACCATAAATAAATAAAACCCTCTCTGAATAAACTAACCATAAAGGCAGACAATTCAAGGGTATCATTTCTGAGCCAAAGAATTTATTTTCTGGATTCCAACCCTGCAGGCTTTTCTTATCTAGCTGTAAAGATCATGAACGCCATGATCTGAGGCATGCCGGGCCAGTGCTGGGAAGACGGCTGCGCAGGAATATCACTATGACCCCCAGTAGACTATATAAATGAAAAATAAACCTCTGTTAAGACACTGAGCTATTAGGATTATCAGTACCACAGCATAATCTAGATTATCCTTACTAATGAGGCATATTTCTTCTTCAACATTTTGAAAACTCATCTACTCACAGAAAGTAATTTGATTAATAATTATGCATAAGACACCATGTTAGTACAATTAAGGAAACCCCTAAATAATGGATTTAGTTCCTACCCTCAGGATGATTATGGTCTGATAAGGGAGAAATACATCTATTGCAATAACCAGGATACACTAGTGTGATACCTCAGGTATTAACAGAGCATTAGGGGAGATTCAGATTCAACATCGGTGTCCTCCTCTCTTAACTACAGTAAGCCACAGGTGCTCACATTTTGAAACAATTAAAATGTACTATGCTTGTCATTTACTATAAATGCAGATCAGCAGACAGAGAGGGCATTCAGAATAATCTACAGAACTTCAAATTCCTCTCTTCCTTGCCCCATTCCCCCAGCAGTTTCAGATACACCAGAATGGATATACCTCACCATAGCATGCCACCATTACCACTGGGAATATGCAGCTCAAAGGCTTCTGCACAGCTAATACATAATGGAGAGCTAAATTAGTTCATGCCCTCAAACACTAAAGTTTTTAGTGTTAACCTTTACACAGGCATCCCATGAGTTCAGACATGGCTTTCACACATTCTCATATCTTCTACACCACAGTATCATTTTAGTGTACCACCTATGGAAGTTATTGGCACTGTTCACAAATAAAGGCAGTCCTACTTGCTCTAGCACATGACAGCATTGCACATCCCTGCCCTCTCTGAAGTTAAGATATGCTGTGACTTGCTTTGCCCTATTAATCATGAACAGAGATGATATGCCTAGCTTCTGGACTGTGGCCTGTAAGAGCCATATGTGAAAATATGTGAATAAATACCGTGTTTTTCCTGCCTTAGTGTTTGGAAAGGCTGTGTTATGATGAAGCTCTGTAGGCCTGAGTTCCTGAGTGACCACAGGGAGTAGAGCCGCCCCCTCCCAACTTACACTGAATGCCTAGAAACCAGGAAATTAAAATTGCTTGTGATAAGTCATTGGGGGGTCATTCATTATCCAAAAGTAACAAACTATCCTGTTGTAACACTTGTTATTCCTAAACTGTTACCTACTGCTGGCATTCTTCTTTGCTGGACAAGCTTTTAGACTTCTTTGTCTCCTGTCTCTCTCAGCTTTTGTATAAAAAAAGTTGGCCTTTTATCAGAATTACTAACTAGAGGACTCATTTTCTTCTTCTCCAAGGACTTAAGTTTCAGAGTCGATGGATATAATTTCTACTCTTTTGTGACTCTAAGCCAAATGTTATAGGTTTTCAAGCTATTTATTCAGAGACAAAGGTGGATATGAGAGAAAAAAAGAGAATGAATAGGGGTGGGCAGGTGGAAGGGATGGAAAAAGAAGTACACATCTAAGGATTCAAAGAGATTGTAGAAACTAAAATGGTACTATAAGCCTGCTGCACAACAGTAAGCACCCTTCCACAGTAAAGTAATAAATATTACAGTCCTTTAAAAAGTGAAAATAAAGTCCAATCAACCATGCAGATAGATAGCCTTTCATGGATATGCCCAGGGGCTTAAAGCAAATCTGGCTGTGAGTACAAATGATATCAGAGCTGTTTCCTTCTGGTATCCTCTTTTCATTCTTGGAAGTCCATTTGTAAGGAATTATCAAGTGTATCTGCCTCCAGAAATGCTTATAGTCTTTGAGCTAATACAGAGAGGAAATAAGGACAAAACGAAGTCTGGTACAAATGGGTAGAAAAAATACTGACCAGGAAGGGCAGGGCTTATAAAGTATTCATTGATCATTTAAGTATTAAAAATATGGAGATTCCATTTAGATCTGGAGTTACACAAGCAAAATACCATCTTTTCCAAGAACAAGATCTGAAAATTTAGAAAAAATGAAGAGATCCTGGATATAATTAAAATTAGAATCTTTCCAAAAAAATAGTAAATAGTATATCTCTTGGAAATAAAATTATGTCAAATCATTACTAATTTAAGTATAATAAATGACTAAAATGTAAAAAAATATATAGGTAAAACAGCCCCAGAGGCTTCGGTCCTAAAGACTCTACTATATTCCACTATGTGCCCTCACCTAGCACCCCAGAGCACAAAATAGCAAATGCTTAATAAATATTTAATTTAGTGGTTTAAGGGGTTTACATCATAAACATTGTGATCTAATCAAATGTTTTTTATTGCTCCATGATTTCTAGTCTTAGATTTGTCCCCATGGTACTCTGATATATTTATACTTTTTTAAAACCCAAAAAGCAGATCATTACTATAATGTGATGTAACTTTTTTGTTAGTGGCTTCAGTAAGGTAATGCCTAATTAAATTTATCAATCTTCACTCTCTCCACTGACACAGCATCAGAAATATCTTCTCTAAAAGTAAAAACAAAAACAGACCTAAAATGTATTAGATTATGGGTCAATGTATATCTCAGGAATAATCAATTGATAAAAATAATAGTCCACTAAACTAATCCATAAAACTCCTGCACTAATCTAATGGAAAAATCAAGGCACATTATCCTTGCACATTAATTTTAGAAGCATACCTAAGTGCATATCCACAAGCCGTTGATCTCTTGGTTACCACCACAGGGCAGGACTGCTTAAGCAGTATCACTGGCTACACCATTTCAGGAGTATTTAGCAAAAGCATACAAGCCAAAGAAGAAAAATAGTTTGAAAGATTGTTAAACCCCTGTTTTAATGAAAAAGACACTTGCAAAGTTAAAAACAGTAGGTCTTTTATGGTGTTTTCCCCTTGGAAAGTCTTGGGCCTAACAGTCTACAGGTAGGTTTGCTCTTCTTAAGACCTCAAAGTTGGACCATCTCTGTAAGTAGTTGATCAACTGTGATTGGCTTTTTTTTGCTTTGATAAACAATCTAGGGTCTTTGAAGGTTTATAAATTTTCGGAAGGAACCAAAATTATTTTTGTAGGGCATGCCTGATACGGGAGTAAGATTGGTTCACATAGCTTTAAAAATTAATGCCCACAGTCATATTCTGATGGCAACCTGCACTTAAAGTGAAAATAAAACACTATTACAATCAAGAACTGTGGCTTATTCCTCCCTATCAATGGGCCAACTGAGAGTACACTGGTTCCCACATAAAATACCCATTAGGTCTGGTTTTTGTCATGCCATGCAACTGCAGCGAAGAACATGACACCTCTGCTTGATCCTATGGACAACTGACATACCTGAGATTGGTTCAAGACATTTTGTACTTTTGCAAAAGAAGAAGTGAGTAAGCCGGCAAAGGACAGCTCTGTATTCAGCCACCAAAAGCCGATGATGAAATGCCTACCACTTAATTCTGCTGCGACCATCCCTCAGCTTACACTGAGAACTTGAAGACATGAGCTCAGCAGCAGTCATGCAGTAAGGCTACTGGATGGTACACACTTAGAATGCAGAATGACGTCCAACTGTTGACCTCTATTCTCAGCACTATGACCCTGCTGAACAACCACAAAACCAACAGTCGGCCCTCTGCTAAAAGGGAAGAGAAGAAGGGGAGTGAGAATGCTCTTCTAAAACCAAAGAGGGCACAGCAGATGTGATAGCCAGGTGAGTGAGGGCAGAAAGCTTCTCAACCAGAAAGTACTGAGCAAGAAAAACCAACAAGCTAATGCAGGAGGCAATCAGAAGAAAACAACAAGAATTATTTATTCAGGAAAAAATTTATTTGCATAAAAACCAAATGAAAACAAAATGAGAGAAAAAAATCAAAAGTACAATAAAAAAGGAAAAATATGTTCCTCAAGAGTATTATGCAATATGTGTAGGAGTTAAATACATTCAAAGACTGCAATACAAGATACTCTTAGATAAAACTAAAGAGGTTCAGCCTTGCTGTCCCTTTCCTTTCAGTGTTTCATTTCGTAAGGCCTCTCATGTCAAGACTAGTATCTCTGGCTGCCTTAAATGCAAGATGTACTCTAAGAGGTTACACTAGGAAATTGGTAGCTTGCTATCTTACTCCCAGGCATCAGCATTGCAAAGGGAGTTGACTGGAAAGGATTCCTTAACCCAAACCCAAAGGAATTTCCCTAGGAGGCAGGTTCCACGCACTCACAATGCGCCAAGTTGTCTAAGCAGCATTTTACTCACATTGTTTGCTTCAACCTTCACCACAGCCCAATACAGTATCATTTCACAGATGTGGAAACTGATACTTCAACAAATTACTTGTCAGGGGTCCTCCCAGTAGTGAGCAGCAGATCTGGGTTTCAAGGCCGGGCTGCTGTGATCCCAGAGTCCATGTTCTTTCCACTGTATACATTCCACACTCCAGGATTCAAGACACACTGCTTCCTCCTAGGCTAGTTTGTGAACAAGGTAAAAATTCAGGGACATCAGTATGGTCCAGTAAGATGAAATGTAGTTCTGACAAGAAAAAATTTAACAAAAAGAGATAATGGATGATAAAACGTTCCCCTCTGCTTATGGACACTGAAAGAAATAACTGGGGAAAGTGTGATTGTATGGTTTACAATTTTGGAAAGCATCCCAAAAGAATATTCATCTATAGCAGTTGCCTTCCTCCTGGTTCACACCAGTATGCAGACTGGGTCTCGTCTATCCCTCCCAAAAAGACCTAGTCTATGCCCTCTGGGAAGGAGTGACCAGTTTTTACCTGGGAAGGCATCAGAAAACAGGTGGTATCTGAACTATGTCTTGAAGAAAGAAGAGCTGCCATAGGAAACCCAGTTTTATGGCTCTTAACTCCTTTAGCTGCACAGGAAAAAAAAAAGAAAAGAAAGGGCAACCTAGCGGTTGGAGATCTCCGTAATGTTAGCATACCCCCTGGATGGAGAGGGACTTAACTGCTGGGTTCTCAGCAACAAAGGAAGGAACTGTGCTGACCATCGAAGAGAACTGCAGGTGAGACTCTCAGCAATGGTTGCTGCAAGTCAATGGTGCACAAAAACTCAAAAATACTACAAGAGTCTGATTAATATCCCCCAATCCAAGGGAGCACATATGCAACAGTATTCAATAGTATTAGTCAAGAATTTTGTTGTCTGTGGTAACAGACTAATGACCCTCCCACCCAAAGATTTCCTCCCCCATATGTCGAATGTGACGTTCAAGGTGAATTAAGATTGCAGACAGAATTAAGATTCCTAATCAGCTGATTTCAAAATGAGACAGGTGGTCCTGAATTATTCAGGTTGACCCAATTTAGTCACAAGAATTTTTCTAAGTGAAGAGGAAAGCAGAGAAGAGAATCAGAGTGATGGTGATGTGACATGAAAAGAACTGAAAACAGAGGACGGGTTCATGAGCCAGGGAATGCAGGCAGTCTCTCTAAAAGCTGGAAAGACAAGGGAGCAGATTCTACTCTAGAACCTCTGGAAAGGAAAGTAATCCTGGAGACACCTTGATCTTAGCCCCGTGAGACCATGTGTCTGACCTCCAGCACTGTCAGATAACAAGTTTGCATTAATTTGTTAAAGCAGCTGCAAGAAACACCACTCTGTGCCCCGTCCTCCCTCTCCAGATGCTAGCTAGCAATGGAAGTGAGAACCTGAGGCTAAGAAGCTGGGGATGGTGAACAGAAGGGTGAGGTAAAAGAAGAGAGGCCAGCTCCACCCCTTTCCCTTTGCCTTGGCATCATCAGGGCATACTTGAGCTGGGTTAAGGGCATGACCATTAACTCTGAATCAAGTTTGAAGTTTTGACTATTACACAGACTATATTAATTACTGGCAGGAGGGCATTTATTATTCAAGTTGACTAGAAAAGACTTAGGATTCGCTCTACTTTTCATCCAAGACACAGGAAGAACTATCCACATGGAATAAATTTAAAAGGACAGTGTAAAACAAAATTAAATTTGATGGCTGATTATCCCCCTTAAGTCCTGTTTATTCAACATGACAGCTACATATAACTGAAAAGGAATGGCAAACAGTGAGCTCAAAGAAGGCTATGACATGACGAATCAGAAACTTGATCTCCTACTGTAGTACTTGAGAGTTATACATTTTAGAAACAGTAAACATAATGAAGACACTGTAAAGCTACACAAAAAATGAAACAAAGAAAATGTCAAAATGAATAAGGGAGGGTGCTACAAATTGTATTAGGGATATATGCACACAGAAGAGTAGGGATTTGCAATTAAATAAAATCAAAGATAAGTCAACAAAATTTTCTTCAATTCTGCTATTGACTGAATGTGTCCTCTCTCAAAATCCTGTGTTGAACGTAATGCCCAGTGTGATGGTATAGGACACAGGGCCTTTGGGAGGTGCTTGGGTCGTGAGGATAGAGGCCTCTTGAGTAAGATTAGTGTTCTTATGAAAGAGGCCTCACAGAGCTCCGTCACCCCTTCCACCATGTGAGGACAGTGAGAAGATGGCCATCAGTGAGGAAGCAGGCTCTCTCCAGACTCAGGATCTGCCAGCACTGTGACCTTGGACTTTGCAGCCTACCAAACTGAAAAATAAGTGTTTGCTGTTTATAATCCACCCCATTTATGGTATTGTTTTTATAGCAGCCTGAACAGACTAAGCCAAACCCCAAAAGGGGATGATTTCCAAATAATCCTGGTGAGTTGAACACAGGCATTTCTCATAACAACTTCCCTCTACCACTCCACGAAAATAAAGGAATTTAAAATATCAGTCACAGAAATGAAAAAAAGTGGTAGATGGCAATGCAATGTGGAAGGTTAAAGCAGGTAAATGTATAATACCCTGGCTTACCAAAGCAGAGGAAGCAGATACCCGAGACAGTACAGAAAGACAACAAACAGCAAACCAAAGGCTCAGGACCTGGAGGCGCTGGGTGCCCTGAGGGTGAAGGCAAGGCCTGAAAACAGTGAACCACCCAGCACTGTACATCAGCAATCATCTCCCCCATTCTAAATGAAATATTAGAAGTTTACTCTATGGATAAATAAAGCAAAGAAGACAAAGAATTTGGGATATGAATTCTGCAGACACTGAGCACAGTTCAGAAAGAGTAAACACTGAGAAATTAGGAGAAAGTCTGGATTAAAAATGAGTAAGGCTTCCCCTGGCTCACTTACCACTCTAACCACCTTTGACACTGGTTGCCAAGGCTTATACCCCTGAGGAATAAGATTGGTGAATTCCTCTAAGACAGTGGTACTCAAAGTGTGGTCCACAGACTGGGGAGGGACAGAATGAACAATAAAACCAAAAAAATTATTTTCATAATAGTATTTGGACATTATTTGCTTTTTTCACTGTTGAAATTTGCATTAATGGTACAAAAATAATGGTAGGAAAAGCTGCTAGTTTCTTAGCAAGAATCAAGACAATAGCACAAACCTTAGTAGTCACTATATTCTTCAGCATTACATGCTCACAGATTTTTAAACAGCTCAGTTCACTTAAAGATCTTGATAAAGAAGTAAAAATTATTTTGTTGACCTCAACCTTTGGTTACACTCTTTTTAATATTCTATGTGACAAAATGAGAGGTAGATATGAAGCACCATTGCTCCACACTGAAGGATAAGTTATCTCCAAGAAAAGAATGAGTGTTATTATTTGACTGGTAAGCTGAATCAGTGGCTTTTTTTTCATGGAACATCATTTTTACCTCAAAATATAACTTACCAAGAAACCATGGTCATTCAGACTTGCGTATTTGGTAGACATTTTTTACAAAATGAACACAGTGAACCTGTCACTTCAAGGATAACAACTGATAGTACTTATTGCTAATGATAAAAATCAAATTTTCAAGCAAATAGTATGGTTTTGGTTAAGTTATATCTACTACCATGAACTTGAAAGTTTTTCCATCCTTTATTTCTCTGAGACTAATGATGGTTAAGCAAGTGTGGTATTTTGATATTGTACAATGAGATATGCCAATATTTAGAATATTGGTATAACTCATTCAACCAGTAGTATTTTCCAAATGACCAATGCATGTTCAAAATGTTACAAATCCATGGGTGGGATCCATTCAAAGGACAAAACAGACCAATGAATTCAAAAAGTTCATTGATATGATTTCAGAATACCCAGTGCAACTAACCTTTAAGAACTCAACCATTTGTCAAGTTTTGGTGTAGTATCAAAGAAGAATATCCATAACTATCTGAAAAGATTATTAAGTTTTTAAAAAGCTAAAGATAAACCTTAGAAAATCCTCATAGAGAGTGGAACCAAAAGACAAAGAGAGGGAATACAGGTGAAAAAAAGAATAGAAAATTAAGATCGGGAACAAGACAGCATAAGCAAACATCTCCTGAATATAAGCATGAGCAACTTCTTCCTGAACGCATATACTCGAGAAAGGGAAACAAAAGCAAAAATGAACTCATGGGACTACTTCAAACTAAAAAGTTTCTGTATGGCAAAGGACACCATCAACAGAACAAAAAGGCATCATACAGGATGGGAGAATATATTTGTAAATGACATACCCGACAAGGGGTTAACATCCAAAATATATAAAGAACTCACACGCCTCCACACCCAAAAAGCAAATAACCTGATTAACAAATGGGCAGAGGATATGAAGAGACAGTTCTCCAAAGAAGAAATTCAGATGGCCAACAGACACTAATCATCAGGGAAATGCAAATTAAAACCACAAGAGATATCACCTCATACCACTAAGGATGGCCCGCATTGAAAAGACTAAGAACAACAAATGCTGGTGAGGATGCAGAGAAAGGGGAACCCTCCTACACTGCTGGTAGGAATGTAAGCTAGTTCAACCATTGTAGAAAGCAATATGGAAGTTCCTCAAAAAACTAAAAATAGAAATACCATTTGACTGGGGAATCCCACTCCTTGGAATTTACCCAAAGAATACAACGTCTCAGATTCAAAAAGACACATGCACCCCTATGTTTATTGCAGCACTTTTTAGAATAGCCAAGATATGGAAGCAACCTAAGTGTCCATCAGTAGATGAATGGATAAAGAAGATGTGGCACATATACACAATGGAATACTACTCAGCCATAAGAAAGAAAGAAATCCTACCATTTGCAACAACATGGATGGAGCAGGAGGACATTATGCTCAGTGAAATAAGCCACGTGGAGAAAGACAAATGTCAAATGATTTCCCTCATTTATGGAGTATAACAATGAAGCAAATCTGAAGGAACAAAATAGCAGACTCACAGACTCTAAGAATGAACTAGTGGTTACCAAAGGGGAGGGGCGTGGGAGGGGTATGGGAGGGCGGGTCAGGAGGGAGGGAGAAGGGGATTGATGGGTATTATGTTTAGTAGACATGGTATGGGGGATCATGGGGAGAACAGTGTAGCACAGAGAAGGCACATAGTGGATGTGTGGTATCTTACTACACTGATGGACAGTGACTGCATTGGGGTATGGGTGGGGACTTGATGATATGGGTAAATGCAGTAACCACATTGTTTTTTCATGTAAACCTTCATAAGAGTGTATATCAATCATACCTTAATTTAAAAAATTAAGGAAAAAAAAGAAAAGCTAAGAAGATCAAGCTGTAAACCAGGTGAATAAATTTTCTATTTTTTGTTTTGAACCAGACACAACTAGAAAGAAAAGACAGCCAGTTGTGTAATGATTCACCAGAGGTCATAAGCTGGGGACCCATAGGCTGACCCAACGTGCAGACCTATGCTATTCAAGCTATACTGTTTGTTCTTGTTCTTGTTTAAAAACAGGAGATACTGCAAAAGTACCCAGATTGCTATCTTCTGTTGTCAAAGCAAAAATCTGGCCACAGCCTTCATTCCATCTGGGTAACCAACTAGAGCTGAGCAGGGACAGCCCCAGTGTTTCTCCAACATCCAGCATCTCACATTGCACTACCAAGTATTATATATTTCTTTGCACACATCCCCATAAAGAAAACAAAAGACAGACCAAGAAGAGCCTGTTTTTTAAGGGTAATCAGGAATAGCACATAGATTTGTAGAAATTCAGAAAATACTCATTGTCAAAAATGCAACAGCAGATGTTTATTTCTCCTGTTACTCGTCCAGCCCCTGCAGTGATTTGAGTCTGAGACTCCTGGTTTAAAAGTTGACAGGTTTGAAAGAAACAAGCTCATTCAATTCATTTTTTGTTATGTCCTGCAAGCTTGGATTTAAATATTTATTTTTCCTATATATTGAAAAGCTTCATATGTGTGAAACACACAGATGAAATTAAAATAAGCAGATCAGCATATTTTAAAGTAGCTGCAGACTTTTTCCAATTTAACCTGTAGCTATCAATTAAGAAATTAGAAGTGAGACTGCTTCCATGTTTTCTTCACTTTATTTTTGATTTATATGATACATATTATAATCCTATTTATGCAAAAAATCTTCAAGTTCTTAACCCTGAAATAGTGATGAAGGAAGAAGGGGAGAAGCAGTGTAACTTTAAAACAAAGACTATATTAGTTTTATTTACATGCCACAACACAATCTCCAAGTGACCTCTGCCTTCCCAAGTAACATTTTAACTAAAGTGACAGAGAATGGAATGCCACATTAGAATAGAAAGCAAGATAAAAGACAGAAGCCCTAATCTACTGCTCTACAGAGCATTATTCATGACAAGAGTTTCCCCAGCTTTCTCAGACAGGGTTCAAAATGTCAGCTTTAACTATGTAGCCAGTTTTAATGGGATGCTTCTAAATGGGTACTCTAAGAGGACTACAAGGATTTCTTCATCTGCAGAATGACACTAACTACTTCTCACCTGGCCCCGTGAGTAAGAACGTTTCCCCAACGCATTTCCTTTAATCTCTGATGCCTTCTGGGCTCCTGCTGAGCTAACCACTTCCCTAGCAGAATGGAAGGCAGAATAAGAATTTTGTTTGGTGTTTACAAAACATCAAAGTATCGGCAAGAAAGCCCTTGCTGAAGGCCTCTCTGCTCTCCTTACAGAATTACCCTGCCAGCAAGGTGCTGCTCTACCCTCTGAGTGCGCTGGAGGGATGGCATAAGGGAAGCTGTTTGGAAAAGCTGACAAAGCAGAGTCAGGTCACTTTTAGTGTAAATTGTAAATATCACTGAGGAATCCAAAAATCTTACAGCGATATTTCAAGTATGTATCAATTGAATTATGTATGATATAAATGTGTACTGCTATGCAAACAAATAAAATTGTCAGGCAGCAGTAATACAGATTGGACCAACTGGCGATATATTGTTCTCAAAATGCTCAGAGGTAGGGGACATGATGTTTTCCTATCCAGAGGAAGAAGAGCCTGTTGTAAAACAGCCTGACTGATCAAAATGATTCTATAAAAATCAAGGGAACAAGCAGCCAGAACAATGCTGATAAACTACTTAAATAATTGTTAATATTTGCCATACCAAACTAAAAAAAAACAAAACAAAACTAGCTTTGATAGTCCTTTAGTAATATGGAACTTTAATTCATCCTAGATACCATTTTTCCAACTGCAACGACACTTGGCCAAATATTTGAGGGTTATTTTTAAGTTGATGTTTGGTACATTATGCTTTTTATCTTGACACTCTCAAAGACTTAATTTTAAAAATCAAAACTTTCTAAATAGATCTAAAAGATTACTGGGGAAGAATGCCTTAAAACCATCATTCCAATTTGACGTAAGTAACAAAAGTATGAGTAAAGTTGTTAACTTCAACCAGGGTATCTTAGAAGTGTTAACTCCAGAGCAAGACAGCAGGGCATTGCATAAACAACCATATAATTCCATCATAGCTGGAATTAGTTATAATGCAAGGAAACAAAGTCAGACAGTGAATTACAGTCACACACTTATATTTTCAATGAGAGTTTCAAACTGCTCTCTCATCCACAATGCAATACATTATAACCATTCTCCTAATAAATTAATAAGAGAAATGTAAATTAAAGACTGAAATCCTTTCACTTTCCCCAATATCATCACCACCATGAAAACACACGTGTTGTGTATGTATATGGGGTGGGGGGTGGAGGGAGCATGATAGCTAGGGCACAGATGATGTCAAAGTCAGGAGATCATAATCTACTGAGTATTTCCCAGATAACTGGCATCCCCATGCAGGGATCTATTAATGTTACCATCACTCCCAAAACCTACTGAACCAACCAGTTGATTGACTTGTGCTACGAAAGGGTTTATGCTTTCAGAACACAGGACACACCACCCAAATCCCAACTCCTTCCAGACACAGCCCTGAGAAAATAAGACCTAGCCAATTCAGAACAATTCTGTTTGGCTTGAGAGTCTGGGATCAAAGGAGCCTTCTGCAGAAGGCTCCCAGTGCCCTGCCCCTGGAGAAGCATAGCCGCCCACACACACTCAGGGTAGAAGAATGGGAAAGGGCAGATATTTCTTTCCTGGGAAAAAAGCCAGAGGGAAAGTTTTGGAGGATATAAACATATTAACAGCTAGTAGAGAGCCATGGAAACCTTCTCCCCAAGCAAATGTGCTTTGCTGTAAACTTTCCTTGCCCCTTACAATGTTTAGTGTTGTGTTAAAGCAAATATTTCCACAGCATGTGCTATTTAAAATGCTTAAAATTAAAAACAAACAAAATTCCCCTTACTGCCTGTCTAAAGTCACAACACATCCATTCTTTATCACCACAGACATTTATGAAGCAGCTGATTGCTGGGGATACAAACTGTTTTGCAAACTTCCCTGTCAAAATCTAAACTGCAGGTACCATTAAGCCCCTGAAATTAAGCATAATATGGTACACCCAAGTGCATCTTTCCGGACAGAGTGTTACCAAATGTCCCATTGTCAAAGGGGTCCAAGTCTTTTTGAAAAATCCCATGGCTTTAAAAGGATTACAATTTACATTAGTAGGTCACAATTTACATTAATAGATTCTTCAGTTATCTAGTTCAGCTGCCCTAAAATTTATAAGGAAAAGGACTCTAAGCAACTTATTCAGAGGCAATCCCCCTCTCAGGAAGTCTTTTAACAAAAGTCTCTCATAGGATTGTTAAGACTACACCTTCTATTCAGTTCGCTAGGCATTTAGAAGAGCTGAACACCTTCACAGGTTCAGCTGCTCCCACACCCTTCATTCCTTTGGATCCAAAATCCTTTGCTTCCACTGTGCTATTTATTTTGTAATTTTCTACCCTTTCTTAATCTCTAGAATTTTTTCCATACCATTCTCAAAATGACAAGCAGATATACAAGCACTGCTTTTAGGTCCTTACAAGGTCCAGTTAATCATGTAATGTTCCCAACTTCACCTGCTTAACAGAATCCCTATGCTGCTGATATATTCACCCAGTCAGTTATGATCTTAGTTCCTTCGCCATTTTTGTCCTTAATTCCTTAACTCTACAGGGCTTCCTAGAGTCGATTTCTTGAACTTCTTAAAGCAAAATTCTATGGTGAGTCTTCATAAGGATTGCACTGTGAAAAACAAAAACCTCCCAATTGTTGTATTTAATAAATTTAACCTTTCATAAATATGGTAGGCTGCTTCTATAGTTTCCTTTTGGTATCTTAAATTTGAGCTACTGAACATTACCTATGTTCACGGACTATCTTTCCAGTTTGCTAAGATCACTATCATTTTAATCATTAAACATGCTTATTTTGGTAAGCCCTAGAAACCTAGAGACTATGTCCAGAATTCTATTTTACAGTCACCTAACAGTACTTCTAAAATGCCAGAGTATTACATCTCCTGCCTTGCTAACTAGTTTTTACTTGAAAGCAAGAAACAAAGTGAAGGGTGGGGGGAAGAAAAGTCTTTCTTTAAAGGGAAATATATGAAAAAGATGCAAGAATGTTTGAGGCTTTAATATTTCTAAGTAAAATCATACACACAGTAACTACTGCTGCATGATTTTGTTTTGTTTTCCTTAGGTAGGACAGCAGCCGCGTGAGAAGTCTTTATAGACTCACCTGAATTGAAGGCTATATAACCTAATGAGGTGCACACAGGTGAAGCCCTTCATCGGAGTTTAGTCTTATTAACCTGGCAGCATCTTAGGGGAATAGGTAATGAGACCAGAGTCATCTGTGGTAGCTGCTGGAGCTTGTTCATAAATTATTGGTTCTCTTGTTGTGAGAAGATGGTAAAATCACACTTTGCTGCCTACTTAGGTTTGACCATTTAACTGGCCAAAGAAATGTGAGCGTAAGTGACTCAGGACTCTCTGTGCAGAAGATTTAAGAGCCAGAGCATTCATCTACTTCTTTCCCTGATTTTCCGTAATCACGGAAACATGTTTTAAGGTGGAGCCTCCATCAGCTGGGGCCCTAAATGGTAAATAATGAGGAGATCTCTTTATGATGCACCAGGTGCTCAGCGTATAACCAGAAAATAAACTAGTTACCTGAAGCCACTGAGGTTTTTGGATTGTTATCAGAGCATAAGCTGGCTTTCCCTGATTACAGCTCCCTTTAAATACCAATACAGAAGGCGTAGCACTGTGCCACACTGTGGGAAACTCAATGACAAAGGCCAGGGGGTGAGCAGTACTGCCCCCAAGAAGCATATATTAAAACTAGGGGAATCAAATATAACCATGTTTTGGTCATAAGAAATCCCGGTTTCCATGTCTTGGAAGCTCTCTAAAGCTGGTGGTAAAATCTCGTGCCAAAGGAGAAGGGGAGAGAAGTCAACTTTCCACTGACATGCAACAGCACAAAGCAATGGTAAAGACACAAAACCTGGAAAAACATGAAGACAGCCCAGGAGGTAGTTGAGTGAGGTGGCAGCAAGGATGACAACAGTCACAGGAAGTAAGACTGGAAATACAAGGTGCAAGAAAGCATGACAGGCCTTGAGTGCCTCACCATGAAAATGTTAATGGAAACAAAAACAACCCCAACATATTTCAGGGCATTACATTTACTGCTCATTTAATTTTTAATAACCCACTGAGAGATACCTTCTTCATCTATAAAATGGAAATTATAATAGTAAGGTGCAGTTAAAGAGCAGGGCCTAAGGTCATAAAGGGAAAAAGTAGTAGAACCAGGATTTGAACTCACACAGTCTCACTCCAAGGTCTGTGATATTAACCATTACACTGTACTTCCAGCCACAGACTTCAGACCGTCTCCTGTGTAGATGATGAGACCCACTTACACCATGAGGACAAGTTGCTCTGTGATCGGTATCATGCTTCAAAAAGCCTAGTGGTGCCACATATAAAATGAAGACTGGTGTGTAGGTAGAGACACCTTTTAGAAATCATTGACATGAACCAGGTCAAAGAGAGTAAGCACCACATTAAGATAATAACTAATAACTATCAATCAATTCTCAACTAGTAACTATCTGTATCAATAATTCAGGAACTTGTGGAAAGGTCATGGCAACATGCCTTCCTGCCAATTAGCATAGGAGAGTGAAAGCTGGCCCCAAGTTCTTTGCCGCCCTTCTCACTGAGAGGGAGAGTCTAATTCTCCTCTCCTTAAATCTAGTCTTTCTTACACATGCTTAACCAATAGATTGTGGAAAAAAGATGCTCTGGGTCTACTGACACCAGATCATAAATGCTGCAGCTCCTGCCTGGCTCTCCTGAAACACTCTCCCTGACTCCAAAACTGAGTCACCTTACAAGAAGTACTTTGTCAAAAAGCCCAAGAGTCTGTGGAGAGGGCCCAGCTGAGCCAGGCCTTTCAGCTCTCTCTGGGCCTAGGTACCAGGCGTGTGAGTTAGGCTGTCCTGGACCCTCCAGGCCAATCACCAGCTGAACATCACCAAGTGACCTCGGTTGACACGGTGTGGAACAGGAGCATCCCAAACTGCCAAATTCCTGAGCCACAAGCCCATGAGATACACAGTAAAGTATGTTAAGACAACAGGTTTTGGAGTAGTTCATTATGCTAGAATAGATACTGGAACATAACATTTATTAAAGGAACCCTGAAGTTCAACCAACTATTTCAAAATTACTTGGTGTGCACAGCATTTGTGCACACTGGCCCCCAAAATCAGCATTTTTAACAAGGTGCACCACCTCAAGTGCATCCTACATTAAAGTTTGGGAAGATGGGAATCAAAACCATCGACATAATAAAAGTGGAACCAAGAGCTGGTTCACCACAAAATGAGTGATAATATGAAAACTTACACTGTTACTCATCTCCTGCTTGCTGCATGGTCATGCCCCTTTCCAGCTGCCCTAAGAATCACCTGGAAGCTTGTAAACATAGCAAAATCCTGAGCCCTGCCCCAAACCAGGCACTGGGAGGTGTCCAGGTGATTCTAACATGCAGCCAGGATTGAGAGCTGCTGGTTCAGTTAACCATTAATATTTTATTGCTTTATAAGCAAAGAAGGTATTAAAAATAAAAAAAGCCTTCCTAGAAGAAGAATCAGTCAGAAGAGGAAGAAAGGTTTGGCTGGATTCCCTGAAACTGCAGGGATGACCTCCAAGCACCAGGGGAGTAAAAGAGATCAGAGAGAATTATAATTTCCCACCCCAAAACCTAAATTACTTGCATACATATATCATAAATCCAATATTATTTTAAAATATATAAAGTAAATTTTTTTAAGTCTCTGAGCATGTTTCAGGAAGTATTTAACAGCATATGATATCTCTGCTTCTAAAATATCTATTGGAAACACTGGATGTTAAACAGCTTTTAAAAGGAAAGCTTCATTTTAAAAAAGCTTAACCTATGCACTAGACCACTCACCACCACAAAAGAATATAATCTAGTATTAAAACTTTTTTGTAATATGGAATCTAAAGAATGTTAATACTTAGAGTTTATACAAAACATCAAAATAAACTGCACCCCCTTTGTAACAAAGCATTAATTACCCTTGTGCAGGTCTCAGTGGTGAGGAAAAGCCCTCAGGATGTCAAAGGCACAAAGGACACCATTTCCTATAAAACAAGCATTCTCTCTGAACACTTAATATTCAGAGATAAGAAAATGAGGTCATTAACGATAAATGTGATCTCAGCCTCATCATCCAGTGCTATCCAAGTGTGAATGGAAATACCGATATTCTTTGATAAATATTTATTACTCACCCAGCCAATAGTACCTGCTACTTTCTCCCTTTGGGACCTTGGACTGTGCACTCAACTATCTGCCAGGTAGTGGTGGATCAGGTGAAAGGAAATCATCCTAGGATTTACCAAAGAGAAGGCTGAGTCAGCCAGATGAAGTCACTTCAGTTTCTGCCCAGGTGGGATTATCCTAGGAAGGCGTGAGGGTGTCTCCTAGAGTGGAAACTAAACCAGAAAATGAAGAAAGATCTTTCACACGAACATAAGGCACTACTTGAACTTTGAAGTATTTTTCCAGTACTCCAACTGGATTTGCACTGCATGCTTCACATTCTTTATGTGCTGAGTTCCCTCTGGAATTAGCCAAAAGCACTTCTGTCAGGAGTGAATCAGTGCAGTTTATAAAGCAGTTATCAAGATATAGTTCATAGGCATTAAAGTTCTGTTTTGTACATGATTATTAGGACAGTGAAAAATGTCCTATGGTCTGATCTAAAGAAAAATATTATTAAAATTAGGGGGTAAATTTTCAATGTTTTCATTATCTGTCCCTGACGGTCCTCAGGGATCCAAACCATTCACACAGACTTCACAGATTACTAGTTCTCAGCGCTTAATTTGCCCCAGTAGAGACATTAACAAACAGTAACCACTGAAACACTTTTTATGAGGATTCCTGAAGTAATACTGGTGAATTAATCAAGACCTACAAATTATTTCAACCATAGCTAAAATACTAATACAAAATGTGCCATTAGAAAGTCAGATCCAGAAAAATCAAGGTAACTCTCAGAGGCTGCCAGACAGCAAATTTAATAAAATAGGAGTTATAAAGGCATAAAAGAAAATTAAGTTAGATGCCTCAGGTTATGTGATAAGGATTCAGTATTTTCAACTTTTCTCACTTAAAGGACTCATTTTCCTGTGCAATCTATGCCTCATTGTTCCTGTGCTGAGCAAGAAGGCTCTTTTACAGCCACTTTAAAAGATAAATGAGCACATAGCTATATAATTGAGATGTAAATTTACTCTCTAGAGTTTCAGAGGATGCCACTAACCTAGTATCAGTAATACCTGTCCTGTGAACTGTTTTTCTAAAAGTAGAGGGATTTATAATTATTCTGGTTCTACTGTTTGATTCAAAAATATTTATTGAGCATCTATCGCTAAGAGGAAACAACTGAGTTGGTCAATATGGCAAAAGAAAGTGGTTTAGGGATAGCTAGAATATATTTTATAAAACCCAAATGACCAAATGAGTCATTGAGAGACAGAGTACCAACTTCTGACTTTTATGTAATATGCCATCTTCCAACCATTCTAAGAATTTAAGGGTTCCTGTGTGTTTTTCTCTTTGTATATCACCTACCCATACCAGCAATTAGCACATAGCTGTTCACACAGTAAGAGTCCAAAACAGGTTGATTTGACTTGATCTCCCTTTTAATTAGGGACCCTCACTAATGAGGTGTTTGGTGAGAGTTGGCCAGTCTATGACAATAAAAATAATCAGAACAAAATGGAGATTAAAACCTAACATTCTGACCTAAACTGGTATTTTCCTAGTCACAGATTAAGTTAGGAATGGTGTTTATATAGAACTAATTGTAAATTCTACCTTCCCTCGAATTCATCACCAGATTTTCACTCTCCATTTCTTTGTTTTATTAAAGAAAATTCTTGGGCAGGGTATGTACAAAGAGAGTGAAATAGAAGACTGAAAACTAAGACAGTTAAATTAAATGAGTACCTTTAGCTTGGAGGGGACATATCTAAGAATGACAGGAGAAGCATCACATAGGAAGCAAATGATGAAACCCCTGATCAGTATATTAGCAGATTTACAAAGTGTTTTCACAAGCAAGATTTCATTTATTCTGTCCATGTGATGAAGTTTGTATTACCATTGTACAAAACAGAATATTGAGGCTGAGGAGTAAAATGCAAGTGGCAGAGTTGAAGTACAAATTCAGATTTTGTCTCTTTCTCCAATAAGGTATGATTTTCGACCAGAAATACCTCCCCCTTCAATGAGGGGATTCAAACTAATTATCTCTGGCTTTAGGATCTTGCTGGTTGAAAATGTCCATGATTGTACATGTCTATGGAGATCTGCGCTGGGGGCACAAACCTACATTTCATAGCAACTAACTGCATATCATCTCCAATAGGGCCAGAAAAACAAATAGCTTATGTCAACTTCATTGTAATTAGCTAAACAGGAGAATTTTCCAAAAATTTCTAGAACTCCTTAAGAAGAAGATAAAAGGTTTCAATCTATTTGAATAATTTAGAAGAAGTCTTGCCCTTGACCATTCAGGATTACATCCCAAACTTGTCTTTTAATCCTACAGGGACCATGGGAATGAATTTTCACCTAAATTTGAACAATGGTATCGCTAGGACAACAGTGAGAGTCACTTTCACCAAGTTTCATAGACCTAAATTAAGCAGCTCATGATCTGCATAAGTTTTATGTTATGATTTTTTTCTTGTAACACGAGATCTCGATATTAAAGCATAGATCTTTGTGTTCCTGATTCACAAAGAAATTCATTTGGGGGAGCCTATTTATTTAAAAAAATATCATTTACATATAGGAATTCAAAATTTGTATCACATATCATAATCATTCTTCAATTAATCAAATTTGATGAGGAATTCTAATGTTTCACAATTAAGTTTTTTATATATTAAAAAACAATATAGCAATCACAGTCTAATGTGTAAGACCTAACCACTGCACAGATGATGTTCTAAATTTGAACTTGAAAGGAAAACCCATCAGCGTGCCTGCTTGATTTCTTTAATCTGTTCATGTAGGTTAATTACCTGACACTCATTAAGATGACTCAGAGCTTCTTTAAATTTCTGACCATATTAACCTCTCCAACTAATCCTTATTAGAAAAATATTAAAGAGTGTTCATTGCTATTACAAATTGAATTTGAAATGATGAAACAATTATCAAATAAATGGAGTAGAAAATGAGGTTATAAGCATGAGAAAATTCAATGCATCAAATATTTTACTTCCATTTTTATAAAATAAAGGTCTTAAGGTCTATATCCAGGAAATGTACTTAAAGATCAGTCCCTGAAAGAAATCTCTGTATTCCATTCTTACCCAATGGGGTGACAAACAAAAGTTCCTCATTAACAGGTTTATTCAGGAAAAAACATCTTATTTTAACCTAAATAATTAGACAAAAAAGATTCAACTATCTAGTTCAGTGGGTCTACATAAAACATAAGACAATCATTCAGTATTATGTCTCACATTCCACGTAACTCATTTTGCAAATAAAATGGTAGAAACTTATAAAGTATGGTCAACATCACGAAAGCATGAAACATGAATGAGATGTTACTTTCAAAAATTGAAACTTTATCACTTCAGGTCCTAGGACAAAAAAGGAAATTTATAGACATTTTTTATCCAGATAAATTTCATTTAAAAATTGTCCTATGCCCTTCAACAACTGATATATCATCTCTGGAGGCTCTTTTTTTAAGATACTATGAATAGGGAGAAAGGATTAAAGCTGGCAGTGTGAGAGGAGAGACAGAGGCTTCCTCCTAAAACTGGATACAATTAGAAAATAAAGTTGGCGCAACTAATCCTGAGAGAGCAACAGGAAAGAGGGCGGTGCCAGACTGCACACACCTGGAGAAAAGAGCAGACCTCAGCGAATGGGGTAACTTACCAGAGCTGTGTCTCCGGGGAACCGAGCCTTCCCCCACCCCAGCTCACCAGCAGGAGGAAGAGAAACAGAGCAGGGAGGGGTTGGAAGGCTTGGGACTGCTGAATACCTTGCTCCGGAGATCTGCGCTGGGAGCACAAACCCACATTTCAAGGTGCTTTCATCATACTCTTCTGATTGCGGGGTTGGAAAGCTGCGAATGGCGGAGTTCCTGGGGAGACTGGGATTGGCCACTTGTGGCAAGCAAGGATCCACATCCGGCTGCTCTGGGACAGAAGCTTATATCTGTGTGCTCCATGCACTGGTTCAGGAAGTGGAGGGAAGCACAGCAGCCGGGAAGCGGGAAACAGCTCTTTCCTCCCCCTAAGGACCAATAGCGCTCCCGTGCGACCCCCGACATTGCTTCAGGGACTGAGCAGCTCCAGAATAGAGCTACTGGACACTAGAGGGCGCCATATACAAACATGAAACGCCAAAGAAACTTAGTCCAGAGAAAATTACTAATACAGTTCCTGAGAAAGATTTAAATGATATGGACCTCATGACTCTTCCTGAAAGGGAGTTCAAAATTAAAATAATCAACATCCTAATGGAGGCATGGAAAGACATCCAAGAACTCAGGAATGAATTCAGGTCAGAGATCCAATCACTGAAGAGCACGATAGAGGGTATTAAAAGCAGGTTGGATATGGTGCAGGAGATGATAAAAGAAATAGAAACTAGAGAAGAGGAATAGAAAGAAGCTGAGGCACAGAGAGAGAAAAAAGGATCTCTAAGAATGAAAGAATATTGAGAGAACTGTGTGACCAATCCAAATGGAACAATATTCACATTATAGGGGTACCAGAAGAAGAAGAGAGAGAGAAAGGGATAGAAAGTATTTTTGAGGAGGTAGTTACTGAAAACTTCCCCAATCTGGGGAAGGAGACAGTCTCTCAGGCCATAGAGATCCACAGATCTCCCAACACAAGGGACGCAAGGAAGACAACACCAAGACACATAGTAATTAAAATGGAAAAGTTCAAGGATAAGGACAGACTGTTAAAAGAAGGTAGAGACAGAAATAAGATCACATACAAAGGAAAGGCCATCAGGCTAACATCAGACTTCTCAGCAGAAACCTTACAGGCCAGAAGGAAGTGGCATGATGTATTTAATGCCATGAAGCAGAAGGGCCTGGAAACAAGATTACTTTATCCTGCAAGATTATCATTTAAATTTGAAGGAGGGATTAAACAATTTCCAGATAAGCAAAAGCTGAGAGAATTTACCTCCCACAAACCATCTCTACAGTACATTTTGGAGGGACTGCTATAGATAGAAGTGTTCCTAAGGTTGAATAGCTGTCACCAGAGGTAAGAAAACCACAGTAAAGAAAGTAGAACAGCTAATTACTAAGCAAATGCAAAATTAAATTAACTATTCCCAAAGTCAATCAAGGGATAGACAAAAAGTACAGAATATGATACCTAATATATAAAGAATGGAGGAGGAAGAAAAAGGAGGAGAAACAGAAAAGAACCTTTAGATTGTGTTTGTAACAGCATACTAAGTGAGTTAAGTTAGACTACTAAATAGTAAGGAAATTAACCTTGAACCTTTGGTAACCATGAACCTAAAGCCTGCAATGGCAATAAGTACATACCTATCAATAATCACCCTAAATGTAAATGGACTGAATGCACCAATCAAAAGACACAGAGTCACTGAATGGATAAAAAAGCAAGACACATCTATATGCTACTTACAAGACACTCACCTCAAACCCATAGACATGCACAGATTAAAAGTCAAGGGATGGAAAAAGATATTTCATGCAAACAACACGGAGAAAAAAGTAGCTGTTGCAATACTAGTATCAGACGAAATAGACTTCAAAACAAAGAAAGTAACAAGAGATAAAGAAGGACATTACATAATGATAAAGGGCTCAGTGTAACAAGAGGATATAACCATTATAAATACATATGCACCCAACACAGGAGCACCAGCATATATGAAACAAATACTAACAGAACTAAAGGAGGAAATCGAATGCAATGCATTCATTTTAGGAGACTTCAACACACCATTCACTCCAAAGCACAGATCCACCAGACAGAAAATAAGTAAGGACACAAAGGCACTGAAAAACACACTACAACAGACGGACCTAATAGACATCTGTAGAACTCTACACCCAAAAACAACAGGATACACATTCTTCTCAAGTGCACATGGAACATTCTCCAGAATAGACCACATACTAGGCCACAAAAAGAGCCTCAGTAAATTCAAAAAGATTGAAATCTTACCAACCACTTTTTCAGATGACAAAGGTATAAAACTAGAAATAAATTGTACAAAGAAAGCAAAAAGGCCAACAAACACATGGAGGCTTAACAACATGCTCCTAAATAATCAATGGATCAACAACCAAATTCAAATAGAGACCAACCAATATATGGAAACAACTGAAACAACAACACAAAGCCCCAACTTCTGTGGGACGCAGCAAAACCAGTCTGAAGAGGAAAGTATATAGCAATCCAGGCATATTTAAAGAAGGAAGAACAAACCCAAATGAATAGTCTAACGTCACAATTATCAAAATTGGAAAAAAGAAGAACAAATGAGGCCTAAAGTCAGCAGAAGGAGGGACATAATAAAGATCAGAGAAGAAATAAATAAAATTGAGAAGAATAAAACAATAGAAAAAATCAATGAAACCAAGAGCTGGTTTTTTGAGAAAATAAACAAAATAAATAAGCCTCCAGCCAGACTTATTTAGACAAAAGAGAATCAACACACATCAACAGAATCAGAAACAAGAAAGGAAACATCACGACAGACCCCACAGAAATACAAAGAATTATTAGAGACTACTATGAAAACCTATATGCTAACAAGCTGGAAAACCTAGAAGAAATGGACAACTTCCTAGAAAAATACAACATTCTAAGACTGACCAAGGAAGAAACACAAAATCTAAACAAACCAATTACCAGCAAAGAAATTGAAGCGGTAATCAAACACTACCCAAGAACAAAACACCCGGGCCAGATGGAATTACCTCGAAATTTTATCAGACACACAGAGAAGATATAATACCCATTCTCCTTAACGTTTTCCAAAAAATAGAAGAGGAGGGAATACTCCCAAACTCATTCTATGAAGCCAACATCACGCTAATACCAAAACCAGGCAAAGACCCCACCAAAAAAGAAAATTGCAGACCATTATCCCTGATGAACGTAGATGCAAAAATACTCAACAAAATATTAGCAAACCAAATTCAAAAATACATCAAGAGGATCATACACCATGAGCAAGTGCGATTCATCCCAGGGATGCAAGGATGGTACAACATTCAAAAATCCATCAACATCATCCACCAAATCAACAAAAAGAAGGACAAAAACCACATGATCATCTCCATAGATGCTGAAAAAGCACTCGACAAAATTCAACCATTCATGATAAAAACTCTCAACAAAATGGGCATAGAGGGCAAGTACCTCAACATAATAAAGGCCATATATGATAAATCCACAGCTAACATCATACTGAACAGCGAGAGGCTGAAAGCTTTTCCTCTGAGATAGGGAACAAGACAGGATGCCCACTCTCCCCACTGTTATTCAACATAGTACTGGAGGTCCTAGCCACAGCAATTAGACAAAACAAAGAAGTAAAAGGAATACAGATTGGTAAAGAAGAAGTTAAACTGTCACTATTTGCAGATGACATGATATTGTCCATAAAAAACCCTAAAGAATCCACTCCAAAACTACTAGAACTGATATCAGAATACAGCAAAGTTGCAGGATATGAAATTAACACACAGAAATCTGTGGCTTTCCTATACACTAACAATGAACTAATAGAAAGAGAAATCAGGAAAACAATTCCACTCACAATTGCATCAAAAAGAATAAAATACTTAGGAATAAACCTAACCAAGGAAGTGAAAGACCTATACCCTGAAAACTATAAGACACTCTCAAGAGAAATTAAAGAGAACACTAACAAATGGAAACTCATCCCATGCTCGTGGCTAGGAAGAATTAATATCGTCAAAATGGCCATCCTGCCCAAAGCAGTATACAGATTTGATGCAATCCCTATAAAAATTACCAACAGCATTCTTCAACGAACTGGAACAAATAGTTCAAAAATTCATATGGAATCACCAAAGACCGCGAATAGCCAAAGCATTACTAAGAAGGAAGAACAAAGTTGGGGGGATCTCGCTCCCCAACTTCAAGCTCTACTACAAAGCCACAGTAATCAAGACAGTTTGGAACTGGCACAAAAACAGACCTACAGAACAGTGGAACAGAATAGAGACTCCAGACATTAACCCAAACATATATGGCCAATTAATATTTGATAAAGGAGCCATGGACATACAATGGGGAAATGACAGTCTCTTCAACAGATGGTGCTGGCAAAACTGGACATCTACATGTAAGAGAATGAAAATTGATCACAGTCTAACCCCATACACAAAAGTAAATGCGAAATAGATCAAAGACGTGAATGTAAGTCATGAAAACATAAAACTCTTAGAAAAAAAACATAGGCAAAAATCTCTTGGACATAAACACGAGCGACTTCTTCATGAACATATCTCCCCAGGCAAGGGAAACAAAAGCAAAAATGAACAAGTGGGACTATATCAAGCTGAAAAGCTTCTGTATAGCAAAGGACACCATCAATAGAACAAAAAGGTACCCTACAGTATGGGAGAATACATTCATAAATGACAGATCCGATAAAGGGTTGACATCCAAAATATATAAAAAGCTCACGCACCTCAACAAACAAAAAGCAAATAATCCCATTAAAAAATGGGCAGAGGAGCTGAACAGACATTCTCCAAAGAAGAAATTCAGATGGCCAACAGACACATGAAAAGATGCTCCACATAGCTCGCTAGTCATCAGAGAAATGCAAATTAAAACCACAATGAGATATCACCTCACACCAGTAAGGATCGCCACCATCCAAAAGACAGACAACAACAAATGTTGGTGAGGTAGTGGAGAAAAGGGAGCCCACCTACACTGCTGGTGGGAATGTAAATTAGTTCAACCATTGTGGAAAACAGTATGCAGATTTCTCAAAATGCTCAAAATAGAAATACCATTTGACCCAGGAATTCCACTTCTAGGAATTTACCCTAAGAATGCAGCAGCCCAGTTTGAAAAAGACAGATGCACCCCTATGTTTATCGCAGCACTATTTACAATAGCCAAGAAATGGAAGCAACCTAAGTGTCCATCAGTAGATGAATGGATAAAGATGTGGTACATACACACAATGGAATATTATTCAACCCTAAGAAGAAAACAGATCCTACCATTTGCAACAACATGGATGGAGCTAGAGGGTATTATGCTCAGTGAAATAAGCCAGGTGGAGAAAGTCAAGTACCAAATGATTTCACTCATATGTGGAGTATAAGAACAAAGAAAAATTGAAGGAACAAACAGCAGCAGAATCACAGAACTCAAGAGTGGACTAACAGTTACCAAAGGGAAAGGGACTGGGGAGGATGGGTGGGAAGGGAGGGATAAGGGCAGGAAAAAAGAAAGGGGGCATTACAATTAGCATGTATAATGTTGGGGGGGCATGAGGAGGGCTGTACAACACAGAGAAGACAAGTAGTGATTCTACAGCATCTTACTACGCTGATGGACAGTGACTGTAATGGGGTTTGTGGGGGGGACTTGGTGAAGGGGGAAGTCTAGTAAACATAATGTTCTTCATGTAATTATAGATTGATGATAACTAAATGAATAAAAAAAAATACCATGAATAGAGTGTTAGTGATGGTATTTTATAAAGGTTCACTTAAGTTATACTAGACGTTAGACTGGAAAAACACAAAAAAAGGTAGAAAAGTTTATATTCAGGCAAAGGAATGATGCAAATGGGAGAACTGGGAGAAAGAGATTAAGAGAAAAGTAGGGAAAGGGTGCAGGAGATATTTATAACAAGAGACAAGGGATTAAAATACTTAATATAGAAAGGATTCTCACGAAAAGAAAAAAATTGTCCTTTGTCCATTTTTTCCTTTTACGTTATAAACAGCCACAACCAAAGGGTAAGCACAAGTGGCCAATACATCCATATGGCAGGAAGAAAATCACTTCATTAATATCATTTTTTTAATGAGAAAATGCTTTACCCTCCATATTGATAATAAAAAAAGATAGCATTCTCAAACATGGCTGAGAGTAGCACTGACTGGCTCTCTTACCAAATTCTACAGGAAGACTGTATTAATGTTTTAAAAACATGCACATCCATTGATCCAGTAGTTCCAATTAAGGAATTAACCTAAAGATATAATGAGGAATACTCAAAAATCTGAGGGAAAGATGTTCACAACAAACTATTCATTATCATGAAAAATCTGTAACAACTTAAATATCCAACAGTGATGTACTGCTTAAATAACTCAGGATGTTTGCATACAATGTAATATTTTACACACATACACACACGTATTTTTTTAAGTTAGCACACAGAAATTCTATGTGTCAGTTACTAAGAATTTTATAAATATTACTTCATTTATTCCTAACAACCCCATTATATGGGCACTATCATTACCCCCATATTAGAGATGAGGAAAAAGAGGTAGAAGGCTCAATAAGTTGCCCAAAGTTACACAGCCAGTGAGTGAAAGAGCCAGGATTTGAACCCAGGTAATCTAGCTCCACAGTCTGAGCTATAAAAGATATATACAACAACATATAAATACTTAAGTTATCCCCGATAGTGGATTATAGGTAGCATTATATGTTTCACATATATTTTCAAGTTCTCCAACCTTAACATGCATTATTCTTATAAGAAAAAGATTGTTTTAATGTACAAAGAATAACTCAGGAAATAGGTAGCAATAGGAAATGTAAAGTCCAAATCAAGATTGAGATGATCATTGAGGCTTCACAATGAGAACTAAAGAAATGAATATAAGACAAAAGCAGAAGGCCAAGATCTGAGCTTAATTTTTTTTCTGGTGGTCCTACCCAATAAATGTCAAATTTTCAGAAAACTACTTCCAAAAGGCTCTTACACATAATGGTAATTCTGTGGGACATTCACAGACATGCTGTAACAAGAAAGCACCACAGTCATACGGTTCTATGCACTGTATTAAGCAAAAGTAAAGTGACTTCTTTGCCTGCAAAAGATACTCAAAACTTAGTGATTCTACCAAAGACTAACATATCCTAACTTATTTGTCCATGATCTCTATGTAATACCAGGTGCACTCTAGGAAGAGTTAATTTTGAATATTTCCACTCCATTCATTCAAACAATTCCTGAGCACCTACAGTGTGCCAGGATCTCCTTTGAGCAGCAATGCGCGCTAACAACAGTGATGACTTGAGTTCCAGTCCCAGCTCACCACTCACTCGCCCATCTAGGACTATTTACTCAAGAGTAGAAAAGAGTCAATATTACCTGTTCTCCTTCCCTAAGTGAGATGTTTAAGAACCTGAAATGAGTTTGCAGAGCACATTCACACATGTTAGCAGTGTAATCCAATGCAAACAACTGCATTCCCTCCAAATTCCAGGTTTAAGTTGACATCACCTGTACTGATTTTTCTTTACCTTCCCTTAAACCTTGCCTGGAGAGATAAGGTTTAAAAAAAAAACAACAGCATTTTCAGGAAGACTCTCATCAGCAAAAACAACACAACTATACCTGGGAGGCTTTTAAGGGCCCATATTTATTAGTGTGGATTTATTCATGGAACCTCTTATTTGTCCTATAGGTATCAATGGTGCAGGTCTGTAACAGAAGAAAACCTGACACAGCCTATGCCACATGAAAAAACTTCCTTTCTCAGAAGTGAGTTGTGGAAGCATTAATAGTTGTATGCAATAGTGTCCTCAGCACACATAATCACAGAGCCCCACAAAAATCAAGCAATGAATTAGGCAGGTTAATTTCCCATACCTAATTTTCCAGCAAGCTTAATTCCTTAAAAGCCTGAAATTGCTGCCTTTACACACACATAACTATAAATACAAATGTTCCAAATTTTTCTTGCAAAGCTTTGCTTACTTAAAAGATTCTGAGGGAATTCTACATTTTGGGTTTGTTTGGGTTTTTTTTTATACCAATAATCCATATACTTTTCCACCAAGTAAACAAACCTCTAAACCTCTGAAGCCAGCAAAAGGGAGGTCCTTTATGAGCAGTAGGACTCATCCTTGAACAGAGAAGTCAAATAACCATTTTATTGTCTTTCTGCTAAACAACCCCCCCGCCAAAAAAAGCCCCATGTCATGCGTTCTTTGTTTCCAGATGCAAGATAAAAAAGATACAAGAAGTTACTTGCAAAATAATGTTCAATAGTCTCCTTATCACACAGGAAGCCCTGCTCTAAGACTTTCATCATGCCTAAAAAGGAAAAACAAGAAGGAACAAAATAGGTAGAAAAAGAAGGAAGATGGGACCACATCGGCCAGTGGTTGATAACTGTAGGGGTTGGGGGATGAGGGTGGGGGACCCAGAATCCAGTCTATATTTGTGGAAGTTTGAAATTTTCTTAAATAAATTATTTTTAAAATGAAAAAGGAGGAAAGAATGGTTATTAGACAATAGAAACCAAGGACATTATGCTTCTTTATCTGATTTCATAATTCTAAATGTAATTATTTATGAAATGCATTCTCTGTTTAAAAAAATGATTCCAAGACTCATTATAGTGCTGTATTGTTTTTATTGAATTGTCTTTATACCCAGTAGTCAGAGCTCCATGACAGCAGAGCACGTCTTGTTCCCAGCATCTAGCATAGCACCTGCAAATAATCAGTGGCTCAAAAAAAAAAAAAATTTGCTGAATGAATAAATAAAATCTTATTTCTTTGTTTCCTGGGAGACTCAAATTGAGCCCAAAAGCACAACAGTCTCTCATTTCCCTTAAAAATAAAATTGAGTCTCAATTTTGACCAGGGTTCTAATTAATTACTATAAAATTTAAGACAAAGCAAGAATAAATGAAATGTTTGAAATATATCCTTATTTTACCCATGTGGCTTTACACAAAGATACTTAACTCTCTAAAACTTTGCCTGCTTAGCCCCAAAATGATAAAAGACCTTACAAAATCCTTTCTTTTAGTTGGATGAAATATATGTGTTCCACATCTTAATATGCAGCGATAGTGCTTTGATATTCTATAAACTATTGCTTCCCACCCAGCTTCTTCCTTCCATGCCCCCTCATCCCCACAGCCAACATTCCACAAACAGGCGACAGTCCCATAAGCATGCAGGAGATGGGGCAAGAGTCAAACCATCAACCACTGTCTTCAACACACTAGCCCCTGTGGTGCCCATCCTTGCCAAAGCACTGACTCCATCTCAGTTTTCAGTCTGTTCATTGCTTAGCCTCATCGTGGCCCATCATCAATGACTAAGAAAGAGGAGAGTTCCCACTCTGGGTCAGGGAGGAGCAGGGGATGGGATGGGACACACTAGACTTTGCTGTTTGGGAGACTGCAGAAGGGGGCAGTATCTTCTTGGCATCTCAAGCAGGCATTCTGATGAATTCTCCTACAGAAAGAAACTTCCATGTCTCCAAGGTATAATTCAGGTAAGCTAAGGTTCAAACAGGACTTTCTGAACTGATGCAGCATATGAGCAACCTGTACAACAAAAGACAAACAGGAATTTCTTAGAAGTGGTTTCTACGTGGTAGACTCATGACCCTAAGGAACAGACTTGGCTCTCTAGCCAGGTCACTGCAAGCAACATTCAGATTTTTGCATTTAAAAACAGTGATAATGAAAGGAAGGTACTTGATCAAATCCCTTGCAATCACCTTAATATCTGAGACCACTATTTTCTTTAATACTGCATTGCAGAATTTCAAAATGTTTTAATTTGTTCTTTATACTGTGTTTCTGACTTTTTCTCCAATGAGTATGCACTCTTTTTATAAGTAAGAGAATAAAACCACCAGCCATAGAGCTATCTAAAAGAAAGGGAGGAAAAACATTGCTCTTCTCTCTGGAAGCACATTTACAGAACTCAGTGGTGACAGGAAAGGCTGATTAGGAATTCAAGTTCTGCAGGTGCAGTTCAGCACTGGGGTCTGAAGCACGGGTTCTGGAGTTCCACGGCCTAGGTATAGTCTGGCTCCACCACTGGCTTGGTGTCTGATGTTGGGCAAAATAACTTACCTCTGACTTCTTCCCCTGTAAGATGGAGATAAGATTCCCTACTCAAAGGATACTTGTAAGGATTAAATCTGTGTAAGGCTTTAGCACATATGTACCTGAACACACCATGTTCTCCACACATGGTTACTACTGTTACCTTCTCTGAGTTCTTTTCACATCCTTTTTAGAGCAATGACCATCTTAATTCTTTGCTCTTATTTTGAGAATTTACGTGGGTAAACTCTACAGAGAAGCCTGATGCACTGCCTATTTCTCAATATTCCAGATAGGTGTTATTATAAAAAGACATTGTATTTACTGAAATGCATGAGAAGACTTGGTAATGAGTGGAAGAGTAAAAAAATGACTTAGTAAGGTGTGCAGACCTGAGCAGAGACCAGAATCTTCTGGCACCAGCATTTGACCTTATCCCCATGTGTTAATGAAAATAATCTCACAAAGTCCTTTTAACATTTATCTGCCTTAATTCCTTAAACTCCTTTTCATGTATTCAATTCAGGACTTCCGTTTTAGAAGCAAATGTGATGGGACCACCTTGTGATATCTTAGAGTGTCATAATCACAATTAATATTGGTACTTAAGGCAGAGTTTTGTATACACAGGAATAGTCAAGACACTATTGATGAATGCCTTAGTGAAAATTTTCAGTAGGGCTATTTTCACACTAAAATATTTAGATGCCACCACTAAAGTTTTGCAGTGTGCTGGCCCTGGTTAAAAAGAGGGAGACTCGCTCCCCAACTTCAAGCTCTACTACAAAGCCACAGTAATCAAGACAGTTTGGAACTGGCACAAAAACAGACCTACAGAACAGTGGAACAGAATAGAGACTCCAGACATTAACCCAAACATATATGGCCAATTAATATTTGATAAAGGAGCCATGGACATACAATGGGGAAATGACAGTCTCTTCAACAGATGGTGCTGGCAAAACTGGACATCTACATGTAAGAGAATGAAAATTGATCACAGTCTAACCCCATACACAAAAGTAAATGCGAAATAGATCAAAGACGTGAATGTAAGTCATGAAAACATAAAACTCTTAGAAAAAAAACATAGGCAAAAATCTCTTGGACATAAACACGAGCGACTTCTTCATGAACATATCTCCCCAGGCAAGGGAAACAAAAGCAAAAATGAACAAGTGGGACTATATCAAGCTGAAAAGCTTCTGTATAGCAAAGGACACCATCAATAGAACAAAAAGGTACCCTACAGTATGGGAGAATACATTCATAAATGACAGATCCGATAAAGGGTTGACATCCAAAATATATAAAAAGCTCACGCACCTCAACAAACAAAAAGCAAATAATCCCATTAAAAAATGGGCAGAGGAGCTGAACAGGCGTTCTCCAAAGAAGAAATTCAGATGGCCAACAGACACATGTAAAGATGCTCCACATCAATCAGAGAAATGCAAATTAAAACCACAATGAGATATCACCTCACACCAGTAAGGATCACCACCATCCAAGACAGACAACAACAAATGCTGGCGCAGTTGTGGAGAAATGGGAACCCTCCTACACTGCTGGTGGGAATATAAATTAGTTCAACCATTGTGGAAAACAGTATGCAGATTTCTCAAAATGCTCAAAATAGAAATACCATTTGACCCAGGAATTCCACTTCTAGGAATTTACCCTAAGAATGCAGCAGCCCAGTTTGAAAAAGACAGATGCACCCCTATGTTTATCGCAGCACTATTTACAATAGCCAAGAAATGGAAGCAACCTAAGTGTTCATCAGTATGTGAATGGATAAAGATGTGGTTCATATACACAATGGAATATTATTCAGCCCTAAGAAGAAAACAGATCCTACCATTTGCAACAACATGGATGGAGCTAGAGGGTATTATGCTCAGTGAAATAAGCCAGGTGGAGAAAGTCAAGTACCAAATGATTTCACTCATATGTGGAGTATAAGAACAAAGAAAAATTGAAGGAACAAACAGCAGCAGAATCACAGAACCCAAGAGTGGACTATCAGTTACCAAAAGGAAAGGGGACTGGGGAGGATGGGTGGGAAGGGAGGGATAAGGGCAGGAAAAAAGAAAGGGGGCATTACAATTAGCATGTATAATGTTGAGGGGGCATAGGGAAGGGCTGTACAACACAGAGAAGACAAGTAGTGATTCTACAGCATCTTACTATGCTGATGGACAGTGACTATGAGGATTGTGGGGGGGACTTGGTGAAGTCTTGTTCCCAGCATCTAGAGCCTAGTAAACATAATGTTCTGCATGTAATTGTAGATTAATGATAACAAAAATTTTTTTAAAAGGGAGATATGGGAAATAAAGGCAGAAAGTAGAGCAGTGTGTAAGCAGAAAGATATTTGAGAACCAGCCCAAGTTCTGCATTTCTAAGGTATGCATGAGATGAGATCAAGTTTGTTGACCTTGTTGATCAGTAGAAGTGGTCCAAGTCATTTCTGATTCTGGTTTTTCTAGCCAATGAGATCACTCCCTGCTCTACTCAGTATTTACCTAGAAAAATTAAATGAGGCCAAATAGTGTCTCTCAAAAGATGGATAACAAAATGTATCATATGCAGTATATATATACAATAGAGTATGTTCATCCATAAAAAGAAATGAGTACTGACACATTACAACACAGATGAATCTTGAAAATATTACATCAAGTGAAAGAAGCCAATCATAAAGAATCACATATTGGTTCTGATTCCATTCATGTGAAATGTCAAAAATTGGCAAATCTATGGAGACAGAAAATAGGCTAGGGGTCGCCAGTGGCTAAAGGGACTAGAGGATGAAATTTAAGAGGAATGGAATTTCCTTGGGGAGTAATGAAAATACTCTAAAATTGATTATGACAATAGAAAAACAACTCTACGAATACACAAAATGTCATTGAATTGCACCTTTTGAATGGATGAACTGTATAAATTACCTCTCAATAAAGCTGTTGTAAAACTGGGCATAAATCATTTAAAAAGTTACATAAAGTCAGAAATTAAAAACATAAAAAATATTCTATGAAGACAAGTTAACCAAAGTGGACTAGCTGATTTTTTTATTTAAGCTTATTTTCATCATTAGCTGTTTTAAAGAACACAATTGTTGTTAAAACAACAGTTTAATATCAAGTTTTGTTGTATACTTTTCCATGAAGAATGACTACCACCGGAAAAACAAACCTTTTATTACAAAAATAATCATTTTAAATAGGAAGTAAATAAACAGATCAGACATGCTCTTTTCTACTAGATTATAAAAATATTGTACTTAACTCATTTTATGGATTTCCAGGGAAAATGAGAGCCACCTTTGTACTCACGGCTGAGAATGTGAGTCAGCCCAGCATGTTTCAAAGTACTCTAACTTCCTAAAATGGACATGGTTGGTCCCCTCAGACCCTTGGCCTCCAGCTATCTCCTACATTCCATCTCCTTTAGAGGTCACTGAGAGGTCACCAGTTGCCCCCTTGCCCTCTAGGCAGGTCTACATTTCAACCATACCTAAATGATAATTGTCTACCTTACTTGCTTTTCAGATCACAAAATTGCAAGTATTGGTAGAAAAAAAAATGATATTCAAATTATCCATTATGTGTATCTTATCAAATATACATACTTTTAAAAAACAATTTTAGCACACTAAAAGGTAGGAAAACATTAGAGAGTAATTTTGCATTATGCCTTCATGATTAAACACATGTCATTACATGTGAATACATCATTTTTAATTCATGTTACAGAAATTAATGATGGGCCAACTAAAAAGTATTTAAAAGTTAGGGAAAATTTATCCAAATCCTGCGTGCTTCTTAGAGACGACTACTCTCATCCAGATGCAATTACAAAATTAAAATTCAGGAGAATTATTTTTATAACACTCATCTTTCCCAAGCCTGACACTTGGACACACCATTTGCTTATGAATCTTAGCCCCTAAGCCCCAAAGGACATTCTTTTCCTATACCATTGAGTTGGCAGCTATTGTTCTAATTTCCCTACTGATGAGCCAAACAGTTAATCTGTTTTAACACACAATGCATAAAAGGTTTCATTTCAGTTCAGAAAAGAGAAAGAGACACTTATAATCACTGGGCATTCATATTTGATTGACAGCTAAACATAAAGGAACATCAGGCATGCAGCCATCTGGAAAAAAGCTGGTATTCTTTCATATTATCTGTTCTCAAACCTTTAAGACAAAAGGGTCAGAGGTTGGCCTAAGACTTCCATTTAGTAAGATGCTCATTTCAAATCCATGGCCATTAATAAACATTCTGTCAGCTCCACAGTACAAGACAATCTGCTTCCTTCTCTTTCCATTTGGTGCATTCATAAGATGGCTTCATAATAAATATATACATGCACACTTAGATTTTATTTACCAGGATACATTGTGTGCCTGCTTAGAAGTAATCCTTTTTTAGTCCCAAATGAAAAACGAACTTAGTTTACCAGGTATTAATACATAGTAATTGCAACATTCATTTTAATATAAAAGACAAAGTAGGCAATTAACCTGTGCTTATTATTAAAATTGCAATTTCTCCCCATTTAAGTTGTTGAACCCCAAATGGAAATATTAAATTTATTCCAAAATGCTGAAGAAAACCACAATATAGAACAGTCTCACTGCCAATCTTTAAAACAAACCCCTATTTTATGTTGCATATATAATTTGAAAACACCTATAATCATTGTTCTTGTCAGCTTTAGGGCAGAAATAATAGTGATTCAGGCCTTCCTAAGAACTAAAGAGCAGATATTTGACTGATTCTACTTTAAAGAGAGGTATTTCTACACACATAGATGGTCACAAACTTGAACAGTTTATAAAAAAGACTGAAATACTGAGGAGTATTTCCTGGAGAGAGTCCATAGTCATCTTCTGACCATGAGCAACGTCTTCTCTCTTGTGACTAGAACAGCCACAAGAGAGAGGTCTCTTCGTGGCACGTCGCCAGCACCTTGCTCCTTCCCCTGGCAGTGAAACTCTGAACCTCACCATCCGTAGACCAGCAGAAAGCAAGGCAAGGGCCTTTAGTGACAGAGCATCAGCACCCATGTCAACAAGGATAAACTAAAGCATCCATAAGCCAGGGAGTCCATTTGAGTAGTATTCTCACCAACACTTCTTCAAGGATTCTTCCTAGTTGCAGTGAGACCGGGAGGGGAAGAGACGGCCCTGGATAGCAGTTGTTCAATGGCAAAGTTGGAACCAGGGCTCTGATTCTCAAGAAGCAAATTCCCACCTCCCTGTCCTCTCAGCCCATGGGGTCCAAAAGACTTACTGTTGAAACATGACACCGTGTTGGGTTCACTGCCCACCCAGCCGGAAAGCTGCTGCCACTCCTGAGCTGGGCGAGGGTACCTATCTCAGCTCCACACCCTGCCCACAGCCCTCCCATTCTCACTAAGGAGGCTATTCTGCAGAGCTGGACCCCGCACCCATCCCAAAGAGCAGCCTCTCACTGTAGGAGCGCAGACAGCTCACAAGCCAATGAGAGTGAGGAACAGCCTTGCTATGGTGATGTGACCACAGGGGAAGGAAGCTCTCTGCCTAGGCCATCCTGATACGCCTAGGACAGTCCCAGTTTACGCCTGTGGTCCAGGCATAATTATTAACAGCACCCCCTTTTACTCCTTAAAGTGGCTCCATCTGAATAATAAGCTGTATACTTGCACTACATACACTTGTCTGGAAGAGTCCTAGACTTAGAATTCCTTCCTCCTTCCACGGTACCACACGACTCCCCTTCCCTCACCCCTATTTTCCCATGTTTGAGAAATTGCCAAGGGTAACTAAGCATGGCTAAAGCTCTATGTCAGATATTGTCAGAGCTCAGCTCACTGCCTGCCAAATAGTGGGTATTAAAAAAATCACATACTGAACATTATTTAAAATTTTGGTGGGGCCAGAATGTGAAGGACCATTAGGACTTGCTCAGGGTAGAGTTTCATGCTGGGGACAGTTAGAAACAAGAGTAGCCAACATTTTGAGTAGAGAATTCACAAGATTCATTTTTAGAAAGATGACTTTGGCCAAAGGGCAGAAGATGGGTCAGGAGGGCCTTACACAATCTCTGCAATCAAACTACCAGAAGGTAAGAAATCACACCTTCACCTCTTATATCAGACCCATTTTTTGTTTCCTATTACTCTACTTCCTTTAAAAGTATTACCATCTTGCACTGTGAAAAAACCATTAAGTTCGATTTCCTTGTTTTGTTTTGACTGTCATGTTCCTCCCTTTCTCTTTCTCTCTCTCTCTCTCTCTCTCTCTCTCATTATTCTATTTGGGCCTCACCATAATCATAAGGGTAGGTGGATCACATGCCTATTCTCTCCATGAAGAATCTGATACAGAGAAGTTGATTTGCCCCAGCGCACACAGCTAGTAAATGTCCACATTCAGAGCTGAAATATTAAACAAAATAATTCTCTTTCCCATTCTCCCATTCTGTCAATTGCACGAATATACTCCCTACCACCTACATAAAAAAATCATGGTCATCTGAGATACAAATTCTGTCATTGACTATTTCTAACAATCCTTTTGAGTCTTCCTACCTTAATTCCTTCCTTTGTAATCCATCCACCCTAAGCTGGACCTCTCTGGTACAATCAAACATGAGTCAGTACCTAGAACTCTGAGCAATAGCTATATCTGGTTTTCTAGATTCTATTCCCTTCCCATGGCAGGTCATTCTAAACAACCCAAACAGATTAATACTGATAAAAGTACTGCCTTTATTCAGTTACACCAGTGATACACTGACTCCCCATTCCTTCAATGTCAAGTTCAAAGTCAGCACAGTGGCATTTGAGGCCTCATGGTAGTCAGTCCTATTTTATTTATCCCTCCATGAATACTGCGAAATCAGATCAGTCTCCTTGCAAATCTGCTCCAACATCTATTCCCACATCAATGCCTCTGCTCCCTATCTGTCAAGGTTCAGCTCTGCTCCTCCTTTCCTGTGGACATTTCCCAAACACTCTGCTTCTAGCATTTGCATTTTAACATGTTTTACCACCTAATGACCAAATGGCAGAACCTCTCATATTCTGCCCCGATTATACCAAATGAATATGTGCTACTGTCCCAGCTACATGCAACTCCCTGAGGGCAGAGTCCTGTCAAAAGCCTCCATCAGTCTCGCTTCAGTCAAGCCCCCAATCAGACAAGGGTTTTTCCTAAGCAGCCTGGTGAGCCTTCATAAACCTATCTGGTCTTAGCAGATGTGATTACAATTTTTAAATGTTAAGATTTTGGTTTTGTTTTAAGGTGGCATCCAGAGCTTGAGAGAGAGAATAAACCAAGGTCATGAGCCATCTGGAAACCACATTCTAGGAAAGATATTGAAGGAACAGGGGATTTTTATATTCAAGTAGAGATATCCCAGCCCTGTGTCCTCCAGAAAACATAGCATATCACGACTTCTGCATCGAAGGGGAACTGATACAGATAATTTCCAATTTTAAATATTATGATTCTGGTTTAAAAGAGAAAAGAAAAGAAAAGAAAATCTTTCTCCAGGGACTGTTCTTCATTTGGGGGAAGAGGGGAATAGAAACTTTCTTTGAATCTATTCATTTTTAAAGTAAACTTAGGAAGCTATTTTAAGTGATGTATTCCAAATATAAAAAGAAAAAGCAAAGTACCTTTCACTTAAGTATTCTAGAATAAGATTTAATTTGAAAATAAAGATTAGGAACAATTATGCAAAGTAAATAAAATCACCAAATATAATGATGTAGTACTTTTGAAAACCATAAGAGAAACTGAAAGCCTGGTGGAAATAACTGCATTTCAGATACTGGGGGATGAAAGTTTCTACAGAAACCAAAGTGAAAAAACCCTCAGAGGGGCTCTTACCATTCAGCCCTTGAATTAGACATACAGGTTACCTGCTTACTCCAGAAGTTCCAACATCCTCAATACTAACAAAAAAACCAATGTGTTCTTAGAGGCCAGTTTTATTTCATTATGTATATGATAAATGGGTTTCTGTAACCCCCACACATTGCGTAGCTTGTTCTCATGAAAGAATTCCACATCTGACGTGACTGAGAGCGCCTAGGTCCAGTTCACTGACATCAACACAGCAACATGAGAAGCAACTGGTTTGGGTTCTGAAGTCAGATCCCGTGACTTGTTGCAGTAGGCTGTTTATAATTCTAATGTACACCCTCCCTCAGACTGGCATTATGAAAGTTATATGAGAAAATAAAAAGCCAATGGAGATGGCACAGGAGCTGCTTTTCTCCCTCAGAGCAAACAGAATGCGATTGATTATGTTTAAACTGGATGAACTTAATCTTAGTAACTCGGGACTTTGCAAAACAAATTTAGAATCAGTGAAGTGGCTTCCTTTGCTTTCAATCCAGAGCATAAAAAGCTCCTTCTTGTATTTAATTGACCTCATAGAGCAATCCAAATACCTTGACATTACAGAAGAATTGTATAGATTATATATATTCGATTACAGAAGAGCTCCAAAATGAATGTGTCTATCAACAATTCCATTTATCTGTGGACAGTTCATTGCCTACAATGAATAAAAGCCCCCTAAAAAGTAATTAAGGTAGATGGAAAATAGAAAATTCAATTTTTTAGAGATTCTCTCAGTTTTAAATAATGTGGTAATCTGAGCAGAATTAACCAAAATAAAATAACTTTTTATCTTCTTTATGTCCTGTAAAAGAGAAGATTTACCCCATAAACATCTCTCTTATAAAAGCTTTCTGGCTTTTCCATATAAGTTATGTCTTTTCTATCTTACTGGCAAATCCTCCACAGCACCATTGGCATAGCTCCTAGTGTTTAAAAAAATTACATGTACACACACACGGACAATTGTACAAGACATGGAGAGTCATTAGCTTACTAAATGTTTCCACTCCACTTTTATATTGCAATTATATAATACAGTCTGGAGGTTTGGTTTGGTTCCATTACCCAGCACCCCTGTCCATCCCGGGAAGAGACTGTTACATCCTCTAGATTCCAATTTCTGTGTTAGAAATGGACAATACAAGTAAAATAATCATAAGAGCTCACCACATTCATTGGCATTAGTCATGTGTATTTTTAAAAGTAGGTAATGGTACAAAATGTTCACAGAGTTTGTTATTTGTTACATTTAATATTTGCTATCAATCACCCATGTGCTATGTTAAAATATACAATCTCCCAAACACTAAAAACAGTCCAATTAACTAAAGGATAATAAACTTGTAAAGAGCTGCCTCCTGGGCAAAACTTCCTTATGGATATGTTGGAAAGTAGCTTTGGGGAAGTCATAAATTCCAGGCCCGCATGTTCTTTTTGATTGTGAAAGGTATCATCAACTGCAGATTAATTCTGAGGGAAAATAAAGTCAGAACACACTACCCGAACCTGGAACTGGCAATTCCAGCAAAACGCGGGAAATTAGGAACCAACTCTAACCCTGCCTCTGCCCCTCCCTTGCTGGTAGCCTTAGAGCAGCATTTAAGCTCTTAGTGTTTAGGCAGCTTCACTCTCAAAACAAGGGCAAGCCTGCTATTTAATTCCTCTCACAGTAGTTCAGTGAGATAGGTTAAAATGGACACAAGTTTTAGGATCATGACCTACAGAAACACCAAACACCGATGGGGAAGCCAGGGTAGGAGCACTCAGTTGAAAAGATCCTCACCACCTTTCGTATCACTACAAAGTCCCTTATGCTACTACCTCTATTGGTTTAAAGAGTATCAGGTATGCACTGATAATGGAATTAACCCGAATGGCATTAGAAAGAAAATATGGTATTGTATTTAATAAAGCCCCCTTTATGACACTGGACTCATTATCCAAGTCTCAAGAATGCTGCGCTGTACAGGGGAGCTACTGTTAGAGCAGCAGGATGGCAGGACTGAGCTCCGCTGGGTGCAAAGTAGTTGAGCTGTCAGGCAGAACAAATAAAATGCAGTGTACTATGATTCCATTTTTCTTCAAAAATGCCATAAAATGACAGGTAAGGCAAAATCCATCATTCCACATACATAGGTGGGATCATCAGGCATTAGTTGATATATCTGGAAGTAACTAGTTCTCAAAAGAATGTTTAAGATTTAGCACAGGTAAGATTACCAAGGGGTCTATTTAAATCTACACATATTTTAAATATAAAGGCTGCAAAATATAAACATGTTGAATGGGAGAGAGATGTGGGCCTGAATTGAAACAGAAAGAGGATATTAAAGAAAAGGTACACACCTGTATTAAATCTTTTCATTGCACCACTTATTGAAAATAGATATAAGAAACTGTCAGTTTTAATACGGTTATTCATTAAAAAAGTTGTTCCCTCTTCCACCTACAGTTTACTGAGAAACACCTGTAAGACCCTCCTTCATGAGAGATTCCAGAGATCTGCTCTAAAACCAGGATCTCAGCACACCGCTGGTCACCTGCTGGTTTGCTCAGGTCCACTGGCGCTTCTGCTCTGGAGAGAACCAATAGGAAGTAGCAGTGCAAGACGACAGTGCGTGGGCCAAGAGGAGCCTCCTCTGCTTCAGGTGGCATCTCCAGCTCCCTCTATTCGTCTCAGCTGACCCCCATCGTGGATCCAGCTCCCTCCAAGATCTCCTGCATCTGGAAGTAGAAACACCACTTGCTCCCTTCATCTCTCCAGCCGCTAGGGGTGATGTAGCAGCTTCCTGCTGGCCTCTCAGTTGCCTCACCATCTCCAGTTTGCCTCCTCAACTCTTGCATCATCTATGTCAACAATGCCCTATTTTAAATTCCCTTTGTTTGCAAGGCCTGGAGTGGTTTCTGGACTGTGAGCTAAGAGTCAAGAGACTTTTGTTTATTTAATCCTGTCTCTGTTCTAAACCATGTGACCTTGGAAAACTTCACAATCTCTCTAGACCTGAATTTCCTCATCTAAAAGTGAGGGACTGGAGAACTTTTAAAATACCAGTGTCCAGTTCATACTCCATATCAATTCAATCAGAATGTCTAGGAGCAGGAACTAAGAAACAGTATTTTTTAAAACATTCCCAAGTGGTTCCAAGGTATAGCAAACTTTGGGAACAACTGAACTGGAAAGCTAGAATGTGTACTATGTATTCTTCTATTTTCTAGAATATTTTAAAATAGTAATTTCGAGTAAACACAGCACATTTTTTAGAAATTAACTAACAGCTTGTTCTTAGTACTTGTGTGCCCTTAATTAGCTATCTTCAAGTTTACCCTTTGTGTGCAAGCAGTGTGTACGCTCAATCCAAGTAATGCATTATGCTCAATGTCTAAATATTCAATTATCAAACAAATTCTCAGTGGCTGAACAGTCATGTCATATCATAAACACCCTGATGAAAAGGCCTCAGATTAATCAGTTCCAAGGGTCCCTGGCCAAGGTCCAGCCACATAACTCCACTCCCACCCTATTCCCAGTAGAGCCTCCTGCCTCTTCTGCCTTCCACGTATATGAACCTCATTTTACCCCTCTGCTCCCTAAGAGAGCTGAATTCAGGTCTCCTGAGTACAGACTACCTCTGCCTTGAATCTAATTCCATGAACTACATACTGCTGGCTCCAGCCTTGCCTCACTCCGCAGGCCTCCCCTCCCTTGTCTCCCTGGCTCCCACACCACACTCCCAGAGCTGCTCACGAGTGAGCTCACTGGGAACTCTGGCAAACAGGCCCTCACTGGTAGTGACAAGCAAGAGAAAATTACCCTGAAAAATGTGTGTGCCAAGATCTAAGCAAGGTTAAATAAAATGGTAAGTTTGCATTACTGCTTTTCATCAAAGTGAAATTTGGTCAATCCATGAAAAGAATATTTTAAAACCACAAAAAATGGCACTGTGGTTCTGATTCAGTGTACCTGGGGTGGGCCAGGAATACCTTTATTTAATAAACACCCCGAAGGGATTCTCACTCTGGTGGTCCTTAGACCATGTTAGGAATCATGTCACAGATATACACTCAGTTGCTTTTAATAAAGCAAATGTTATCTGTATGGATACACAGATACTTATTTAAACACCTCTTTCTGTCTGTATAAAAGCCTTCCTTCCACAGCTATGTGCAGGCAGGGACATGGCTAACAGAGATCTGGGAGAACGGAGTGGGAGGGATAAAGGTGGGGAAGAGATTCCCCATAATCCAAGCCTGGTTCGATGTCAAATCCATCAACTAATCTGTGTATCCTACCCATTCTGTAGAAGAGAAACCTTGAGGTTGGGCGTCACCTCTTACTCTTAAGACCCTTGGGGGATCCCAGAATGATTAGCAAAAAAAATCAAAAAAGATACTACAATCTATTTTTACTCAAACTTGCAAAGGAGTTCTGAGCATGCCACCCCAAACTCTGGCCTATTATTTGGAGTTAAAGACACCTGAGACATCAGATGCAAGAAGGATGCTCTGACCCTCCTTGCTCTTACCCAAGCAGGAGAGAAATCTCCCATGTGAAAGGTGCCCTCCTTATACCAGGAGACAGGAAGACATTCTATCTCCAGAGATGAGGAACTGGGCCAAGAAAAATCTAAATAAACTTTGTTAAACTAACCCTTATCTTCCTAGTCATTTCTCCACAATTTACTGCCTCTAGCCCATATCACTTTGCCTTACCAATTCTTCAGGATTTTATTGTTTCTTTGTCTAAAAAGGCATAAAAACTTTATTCAGTTCTTCATTCTCTTGTGAGGGCCCCCATGTATGTATAAAAAAATGAAACCTGTATGCTTTTCTCCTATTAATCTGCCTAACATCAGTTTAATTCCCAGACCCAAAGACCCTAAGAGGGTCTCCCCTACACTTGTTTCCCTCTTTCTTAATAGTTAAGAGAAGACTAATCCAAAGAAAGTCAAAATAAAAAGAGGTAAACACTTACCTTCCCTTAAGAAAAAGGAGTCAAGAGTGCTAGGAGAAAATTCCCTTGCTCGCCCATGAAAGCACACTTATGCATCTGTGTGCCCATATAAGCAGACAGTCTACTCTGAGGGCAATCCTACACTTAACAGAACATAAATAAGTGGACATGACTTTATGAAAGTAAAAATTTCACTTCGGAATCACCAAAGAGTAGAACAAGAAGAAACCTTAGGAAGTTTCTAGTTGTGTGGGGCATGTGTTTAAGCAACGTGTGAAAGCTCAGAGATGTCCTTGGAGGTGTTTTATATGCCCAAGACATTCAGGGTTGGCCAGAGGTGCAAACCACCACCCCCACTTCCTCCCCTGTTCAGAAAACAAGAGAGAAGACAAGCTCCTTCTACGGGCCAAACCACTTACATGCTTCACCTTATTTAAAACTTAACAACTCTATACTGTTACGATTGTTACACCCACTTACAAGTGGGGAACAGTCTCAGGTGAGTTAAATAACTTTACCCCCAGTCACAGAGTCCGGAAGCTGCAGTGAGGACGATTGGAACTTGGGTACATGCAATTCTTTCTTCTCACATCAGGACTTCTGTAGGCTGCGACCGAACTGCCTAGATTCAAATTCAGTCTCCAACTTACTAGCTCTGTAACCTTGGGCAAGATAACTAAGCTTCACATGCCTCTGTTTTTGCATCCTTAAAATGAGAACAGGAGTAGTCTTGCAGTGAGTTCTTGCAGTGGCTGAATGGGAGAATCCATATAAAGCCCTTACATGGTATTTGGAATATAGTAAACTTTCAGGACATGGACTGTTAGACCTAGAACCCGTCCGACCTCTCCTCCTCCAATATGTCTAGTCTAGTTCCTGTTTTCTACACTTCTCAACCAGAGTTTTTTTTTTCACCACCACTTTGCCTTTCTCCAGTGAGAAGGCTTTTTTTAAAAATAAATACCCATAGGAGGAGGCGGAGCCAACATGGCGGCGTGAGTAGAACAGTAGGAATCTCCTCCCAAAAACATATATATTTTTGAAAATACAACAAATACAACTAATCCTAAAAGAGAGACCAGAAGACACAGGACAACAGCCAGACTGCAGCTACACCAGCGAGAACCCAGCACCTGGTGAAAGGGGTAAGATACAAGCCCCGGCCCGGCGGGACCCGAGCGCCCCTCCCCCCAGCTCCCGGCGGGAGAAGAATAGGCAGAGCGGGAGGGAGACGGAGCCCAGGACTGCCGAACACCCAGCCCCAGCCATCCGGGCCAGAGCGCAGACACAGAGCGTGGGCGGAGGGCCCTGGATACTGGGGGAACAGGGCAGCAAGACCTCTGAGCGGGTGCCGAAGCTGATGCCCCTGTGACAAAGAAAAGCTATTCTTGAAAATGTTCTGTGTGCACTTGAGAGAATGTGTATCTTGTTGCTTTTGGATGGAGTGTTCTGTAGATGTCTTTTTGAAAGTCTTAAAGGGACAGGGACTTAACAGCTTGACGGAAACAACCCAGGTCACAGTACAGCAGCTGGAAATTACAGGGAACACCAGGCGCACTAGCCCCATGGGCAACAGCTCTGAGACCCCTCACGGAGGTAAACAGCCAAACAGCTCCCCCCGTCCATTACCCCTCCAGGCGCTGCGAAAGCAGAGAAGCAGCCTAAGGCAAAACGCCCACAGAAAGGGAAATTCCTCCATTCCAGCCAGGCAAAACACAAAGACCCAGTCTACACGCAATTACCCAACACAAGCGACTAGGGGTCGCAGTTGTCCCAGTAAAGAAAGGCCAGTAGCAAGTGAAAATTTTGGCCCTCCCAGCTGACAGTCAATAGCACCTGTCAACACGAAAAGGCAAAAAAATATGATCCAGACAAGACTAATCCAGACAGCTTCGACAGCTTCTACATCTTCCCCTGAGAAGGAACCTGGGGAGATAGATTTAGCCAGTCTTCCTGAAAAAGAATTCAAAACAAAAGTCATAACCATGCTGATGGACTTGCAGAGAAATATGCAAGAACTAAGGAAGGAGAATTCAGAAATAAAACAAGCTCTGGAAGGACTTCAAAACAGAATGGACGAGATGCAAGAGACCATTAATGGACTAGAAAACAGAGAACAGGAACGCAGAGAAGCTGATGCAGAGAGAGATAAAAGGATCTCCAGGAATGAAAGAATTTTAAGAGAGCTGAGTAACCAATCAAAAAGGAATAACATATGCACTATAGGAATACCAGAAGGAGAAGAGACAGAAAAAGGGATAGAAAGTGTCTTTGAAGAAACAATTGCCGAAAACTTCCCCAAACTAGGGGAAGAAATGGCGTCTCAGACCACAGAGGTACAAAGAACTCCCATGACAAGGGATCCAAGGAGGGCAACACCAAGACACATAATAATTCAAATGGCAAAGATCAAAGACAAGGACAAAGTATTAAAGGCAGCCAGAGAGAAGGAAAAAAAGGTTACCTACAAAGGAAAAGCCATCAGGCTATCATCAGACTTCTCAACAGAAACCCTACAGGCCAGAAGAGAATGGCATGATATACTTAATGCAATGAAACAGAAGGGCCTCGAACCAAGACTACTGTATCCAGCACGAATATCATTTAAATATGAAGGAGGGATTAAACAATTCCCAGACAAGCAAAAGTTGAGGGAATTTGCCTCCCACAAACCACCTCTACAGGGCATCCTACAGGGACTGCTCTAGATGGGAGCACTCCTAAAAAGAGCACACAACAAAACACCCAACATACGAAGAAGGGAGGAGGAGGAATAAGAAGGGAGAGAAATAAAGAATCATCAGATTGTGTTTATAATAGCTCAACAAGCGAGTTAAGTTAGACAGTAAGACAGTAAAGAAGCTAACCCTGAACCTTTGGTAACCACAAACTTAAAGCCTGCAATGGCAATAAATTCATACCTTTCAATAATCACCCTAAATGTAAATGGACTGAATGCACCAATCAAAAGACACAGAGTAATAGAATGGATAAAAAAGCAAGATCCATCCATATGCTGCTTACAAGAGACTCACCTCAAACCCAAAGACGCGCACAGACTTAAAGTCAAGGGATGGAAAAAGATATTTCAAGCAAACAACAGAGAGAAGAAAGCAGGTGTTGCAATTCTGGTATCAGACAAAACAGACTTCAAAATAAAGAAAGTAACAAAAGACAAAGAAGGAGATTACATGATGATAAAGGGCTCAGTCCATCAAGAGGATATAACCATTATAAATATATATGTACCCAGTACAGGAGCACCAACATACCTGAAACAAATATTAACAGAACTAAAGGAGGAAATAGAATGCAATGCATTCATTTTAGGAGACTTCAACACACCACTCACTCCAAAGGACAGATCCACCAGACAGAAAATAAGTAAGGACACAGAGGCACTAAACAACACACTATAGAACAGATGGACCTAATAGACATCTATGGAACTCTACATCCAAAAGCAACAGGATATACATTCTTCTCAAGTGCACACGGAACATTCTCCATAATAGACCACATACTAGGCCACAAAAAGAGCCTCAGTAAATTCCAAAAGATTGAAATCCTACCAACCAACTTTTCAGACCACAAAGGCATAAAATTAGAAATTAACTGTATAAAGAAAGCAAAAAGGCTCACAAACACATGGAGGCTAAACAACACGCTCCTAAATAATCAATGGATCAATGACCAAATCAAAATGGAGATCCAGCAATATATGAAAACAAATGACAACAACAACACTAAGCCCCAACTTCTGTGGGACACAGCAAAAGCAGTCTTAAGAGGAAAGTATATAGCAATCCAAGCATATTTAGAAAAGGAAGAACAAGCCCAAATGAATGGTCTAATGTCACAATTATCGAAATTGGAAAAAGAAGAACAGATGAGGCCTAAGGTCAGCAGAAGGAGGGACATAATAAAGATCAGAGAAGAAATAAATAAAATTGAGAAGAATAAAACAATAGCAAAAATCAATGAAACCAAGAGCTGGTTCTTCGAGAAAATAAACAAAATACATAAGCCTCTAGCCAGGCTTATTAAGAGGAAAAGAGAGTCAACACAAATCAACAGTATCAGAAATGAGAAAGGAAAAATCACGACGGACCCCACAGAAATACAAAGAATTATTAGAGAATACTATGAAAACCTATATGCTAACAAGCTGGGAAACCTAGGAGAAATGGACAACTTCCTAGAAAAATACAACCTTCCAAGACTGACCCAGAAAGAAACAGAGAATCTAAACAGACCAATTACCAGCAACGAAATTGAAGCAGTAATCAAAAAACTACCAAAGAACAAAACCCCCGGGCCAGATGGATTTACCTCGGAATTTTATCAGACATACAGGGAAGACATAATACCCATTCTCCTTAGAGTTTTCCAAAAAATAGAGGAGGAGGGGATACTCCCAAACTCATTCTATGAAGCTAACATCACCCTAATACCAAAACCAGGCAAAGACCCCACCAGAAAAGAAAACTACAGACCAATATCCCTGATGAACGTAGATGCAAAAATACTCAACAAAATATTAGCAAACCGAATTCAAAAATACATCAAAAGGATCATACACCATGACCAAGTGGGATTCATCCCAGGGATGCAAGGATGTTACAACATTCGGAAGTCCATCAACATCATCCACCACATCAACAAAAAGAAAGACAAAAACCACATGATCATCTCCATAGATGCTGAAAAAGCATTTGACAAAGTTCAACATCCATTCATGATAAAAACTCTCAGCAAAATGGGAATAGAGGGTAAGTACCTCAACATAATAAAGGCCATCTATGATAAACCCACAGCCAACATTATATTGAACAGCGAGAAGCTGAAAGCATTTCCTCTGAGATCGGGAACTAGACAGGGATGCCCACTCTCTCCACTGTTATTTAACACAGTACTGGAGGTCCTAGCCACGGCAATCAGACAAAACAAAAAAATACAAGGAATCCAGATTGGTAAAGAAGAAGTTAAACTGTCACTATTTGCAGATGACATGATACTGTAGATAAAGAACCCTAAAGACTCCACCCCAAAACTACTAGAACTGATATCGGAATACAGCAAAGTTGCAGGATACAAAATCAACACACAGAAATCTGTGGCTTTCCTATACACTAACAATGAACCAACAGAAAGAGAAATCAGGAAAACAACTCCATTCACAATTGCATCAAAAAAAAATAAAATACCTAGGAATAAACCTAACCAAAGAAGTGAAAGACTTATATTCTGAAAACTACAAGTAACTCTTAAGAGAAATTAAAGGGGACACTAACAGATGGAAACGCATCCCATGCTCCTGGCTAGGAAGAATTAATATCGTCAAAATGGCCATCCTGCCCAAAGCTATATACAGATTTGATGCAATCCCTATGAAACTACCAGCTACATTCTTCAATGAACTGGAACAAATAATTCAAAAATTCATATGGAACCACCAAAGACCCCGAATAGCCAAAGCAATCCTGAGAAAGAAGAATAAAGTAGGGGGGATCTCACTCCCCAACTTCAAGCTCTATTATAAAGCCATAGTAATCAAGACAATTTGGTACTGGCACAAGAACAGAGCCACAGACCAATGGAACAGACTAGACAATCCAGACATTAAACCAGACATATACGGTCAATTAATATTTGATAAAGGAGCCATGGACATACAATGGCGAAATGACAGTATCTTCAACCGATAGTGCTGGCAAAACTGGACAGCTACATGTAGGAGAATGAAACTGGACCATTGTCTAACCCCATATACAGAAGTAAACTCAAAATGGATCAAAGACCTGAATGTAAGTCATGAAACCATTAAACTCTTGGAAAAAAACATAGGCAAAACATAAACATGAGTGACCTCTTCTTGAACATATCTCCCCGGGCAAGGAAAACAACAGCAAAAATGAACATGTGGGACTTTATTAAGCTGAAAAACTTCTGTACAGCAAAAGACACCATCAATAGAACAAAAAGGAACCTTACAGTATGGGAGAATATATTTGAAAATGACACATCCGATAAAGGCTTGACGTCCAGAATATATAAAGAGCTCACACGCCTCAACAAACAAAAAACAAATAACCCAATTAAAAAATGGGCAGAGGAACTGAACAGATGGTTCTCCAAAAAAGAAATACAGATGGCCAACAGACACATGAAAAGATGCTCCACATCACTAATTATCAGAGAAATGCAAATTAAAACTACAATGAGGTATCACCTCACACCATCCAAAAGACAAACAACAACAAATGCTGGCGAGGCTGTGGAGAAAGGGGAACCCTCCTACACTGCTGGTGGGAATGTAAATTAGTTCAACCATTGTGGAAAGCAGTATGGAGGTACATCAAAATGCTCAAAACAGACATACCATTTGACCCAGGAATTGCACTCCTAGGAATTTACCCTAAGAATGCAGCAATCAAGTATGAGAAAGATCAGTGCACCCCTATGTTTATCACAGCACTATTTACAATAGCCAAGAATTGGAAGCAACCTAAATGTCCATCGATAGATGAATGGATAAAGAAGATGTGGTACATATACACAATGGAATACTACTCGGCCATAAGAAAAGGGCAAATCCTACCATTTGCAGCAACATGGATGGAGCTGGAGGGTATTATGCTCAGTGAAATAAGCCAAGCGGAGAAAGAGAACTACCAAATGATTTCACTCATCTGTGGAGTGTAAGAGCAAAGGAAAAACGGAATTAACAAAACAGCAGCAGAATCACAGAACTCAAGAATGGACTAACAGGTACCAAAGGGAAAGGGACTGGGGAGGATGGGTGGGTGGGGAGGGATAAGGGGGGGGCAGAAAAAGGGGGGTATTAAGATTAGCATGCATAGGGGTGTGGGAGAAAGTGGAGGACTGTACAACACAGAGAAGACAAGTAGTGATTCTACAACATTTTGCTACGCTGATGGATAGTGACTGTAAAGGGGGATATAGGGGGGACCTGGTATAGGGGTGAGCCTAGTAAACAAAGTATTCGTCATGTAAGTGTAGATTAATGATAAAAAAAAAAAAAGCAGTTCCTGTGTGGTGACCTCCAATGAGTTCTACACAATGATATAAAGGGCATATAAAAGTGTAGGCAAAGGGTCTGTTTGTGTTTATATAGAGGATCAAAGCCTAATTTGGCTACCCAGAAAATGAACTAAGATACAATATGAAAAAGAACTTCCAACATCAGCACTTTCGGGAAGACTCATGCCAGAAGATGATCATCAAAAAAACCCAATAAAGATCCACGCACTGCTACAGGTGTAGGTGCACTCATCCCACCAATTCCTGGACTTGCCATGGGAATGAAGAAGGAGATATCTAAGCTGGCCTGTGCATACAGTAAAACAACAAATTTGACTGGATCTATACTGTTGGAACTCAACCAAAAATTAGGAGAAGTGCAAATTGTAGCACTCCAAAATCTTACAACTACAGACTATTTACTGTTAAAAGAACATATGGGATGTGAACAGTCCCCAGGAATGGGTTGTTTTAATTTATCTGAATTCTCTCAGACTGTTCAAGTTCAGTTGGACAATATCCACCATATCATAGATAAGTTTTCACAAATGCCTAAGGTGCCTAACTGGTTTTCTTGGTTTCACTGGAGATGGCTGGTAATTACAGATATGCTTTGGTTATGTAACTGTACTCCTATTATGTTAATGTGTGTGCACAATTTAATTAGTAGTTTAAAACCTATACATGCTGAAGTTACTCTACAAGATATGTCAAAGAAATAATCTTCCCAGGTTTTCTTCCGCCTGCTACTTCTATAGCTTTTCTTCTTCCTACCTAATTACAGCCCTTAAATAGAATTCGTGCCTCATATCAAATTTACCGAGTATCATAATTCTTCCAAGTGGTAAAGACACCTCAAGACAAATGCTGGGCATAGAAGCCACAGGGTATAAATATGCAAAGAAGTAAAAAGCTAACCTTTTCAAACAATAAGACTTCTCTCTCACTTACCAACTTAACATTTCCCTGTATGGCCCTGGAAGATGACTGGTTAGCCAGAGACGGGTAAGATTCCTCAAGGGAGGAACAACCTAAGACAGGCACAGTCGCAGGGGGGTCATCAGGTGAGAAAATGGGGATCAACAGAGGTGAGGCTTAGAACCTCCCCCACCCTGTTCTGAGAGAAATCTTCTGCATACGTGGATGTTTTATTGCCCTTGTCTAGCTTGGATTAACACATAGTCTACAGGCACACACCTGATCATCTACATTTGCTCTCTTACAACACTAAACTCTGTTTTCTACCTTTATCTCGTATCTACCTACCACCTCAGCATTTTATTAAAAATAATAATAATAAAGAGAGAAATGTGGTATCCACATATAAGTCAAGTATAAAAATCAAATGAATATTCATATTTGAACTGTTTATAGTTCATAATGCATGAGCAAAACCGAAAGCTTCTGTGATGACTGCCCTTGCACTGTTCACCATGTAACTTATTCACTATGTAAGAATTTGTACTCCATGTAAGAACTTGTTCGTTACGCTTCAGAAGATTGGAGACTGACGAAAATTAGGCTTGGGGTGGATTAATGATTGTGTATTGAGCATTGACCCCCCTATACAGAATTTTATTGTTGTTAACAACCATTTGAACAATAAATATGAGAGATGCCCTCACAAAAAAAACAAAACAAACAAACAAACAAAAATATATATATATATATATATATATATACACACACACACTTCCAATTGTAAAATAAATAAGTAACCGGGATGTAATGTATAGCATAAGGAATACAGTCAAAATACTGTAACAACTTGGTATGGTGATAGCTGGTACCTAGAATTATCATGTATATAAATGTTGAATCACTGTGTTGTACACCTGAAACTAATGTCAACTACCCTTCAATAAAAAATGATTATCCAGAAAAAAAATTAAATAAATAAATAAATAAATAAATACCCATATAACAATTCAAGTTCCACACTTACATTTTACAGTAATCATGAAGCCTTTATGAACATATAACAACAAAGCAAGGCTTTAATGACTATGGAATAAAAAATAGAGAAGGTAGAAAAACACAACATAATTTCCTTATAAATACAACTCAAACTCTCAAACCCCTTCTAGAAGACTAGGTGACCTGGGAGAGAACAGCGCTGCATGAGAGCAGAGCACGTCATTCTCCAGCTGCAGAGCTCAGAGAACAGGAGGCAACACTCAGTCCCTCCGAGCCTGTCCCCTAATTAAACTGATTGGCTTAAAATAGCGTAGACTTCCTGTGTCTCAGTCCTTAATAGCCCATAGTTTGACAAAATGTATTAGGATACATCTATTAGGTTGTATTTTATTAGAATTAGGGATTTATAACTATATATAATATGCATTCTGATATTTTGCAAAGGAAATATGGCTTTTCAAAGCAGAATAACTCTTCTGCTTAAACTGGAAATTCTACTGATAGAATTTCATGTATTCTGTAAGAGTACTGCAGTTTAAAAATGTATTTTAAACAAAAGATATTTTTGCTTCCAAATTTATGTATTCTATTCCAACTCCATTCATTCTGTGTGTCACACAAATTTATATTACAGAGCTTGACAAGGTCACAGCCTTTCTCACAGAACCCCATTCACTCCCCTTGGGGACATGATCCTGCCATACGCTATAAATTAAAGGATCAGGTGTGAATAATACTTACAGGGACTATTTTTAAGGAAACGGGTACTCCAAAATGACACCGTGGGAAGTACAAATGTATACATTAACCTGCACTCAAACCTGAGGTGATGCCTGACATGATAAAATGCTCCCCTGAGTGGAGTGATTTGTATATGTTTCCTTTGGATCTTCCAGTACAGTACTTTCAATATCCCACAAGCTGCTGGCCACCTCTGTGACAAGTGACGGATCAGCTAGGGTTAGACGACGGAAAAAAGGAAGGATGCAAGGCTGCAGAAGCTCATCAGTATCAGAAGAAGGTAATAAGAGGGCCCTGGGAATGGCTCTGGGTATGAATCATGAGAGAGAACAGAGAGGAGGCACCCTCCTGAGAAAGCAAAGTGGTGGCAGCCATCTTGCTGGGTTACCCAGGAGACTCACTCTGAAAGAAAGGGAAAAACATGGGTTTGAAGAGCTGGATGTCAGTCCAGAAGATGAAACAAAATAGAGAAAAAACTCTCCAGAGTGAAGGACTGATGCCTGTGGCACTCCTGGCTCCCTCCAGCAGGATCCCCTCCCACTACGGGGCTCATAAACATGGTGCTCTGCCTTAACCCCCCTTCACTTTTCACACCCTCCGCTCTTCCTAGTGGCTCCTGTGCCTGTTTTTACCTGAGCCTCTCCAGGTCAAGGACTGGCTTTCTAGAAACGCTTGATGAGTGAATGAGCAAGGAAGGAGCAGAATTGGATTCACTTTGTACCTCTGTAGGTCAAATTAGATACATCTCTTGTAACAAAGTGACTTCAGAGAACAGTCACTCAAGGAAACACAAGTAAAGAACTTAATGATTCACTATTAGCTTCTTACTTTTCCAAACTCTAGACTTCAATTCATTGTCATGAGGGTGGAAATGGGGGTGGGGGGAGTATAAAATTTAAGAGAAAAATGAGTGCACAGTAATCTTAGCTATTATGTCGGGCATGGAAAGATACCTCTTCCCCCTGACTCCCTAACACCCCACCACGAGAGCATAACACAGGTAGATGAGAAGAATGGACCATTGCTACATTCTCACAGCTAACCTAAAGAGCCACAGATTCCAGATGGGCTTGACACTGACATTCTTGAAGGAAAGCTTTGTGGTAATAGTTAACATTGGTTAATCTGTAGTTACACTTTCTTACTTAAATGTCCACTTTTACACCTTCTTACGTAAACTTCAGCCGGTTCAACTCAAGTCATACTTCTCCAATTTTTCAGGTCACACATTTCCAAGAATTCCTATGAGAACAAGTATAACAGAGGCAGTTTCCTTAAACAAAGTCCAAACATAACTCCTGTTAACAGCACAAAGCTGTACCAAAGGCATTTCCTCCAGTCATGTTCATCTTGCTATAGCACAGCTCTGCTCACATCAATCCCTGGTGACTCCCTGGTGAGCCCTATAACCCTGGACAAGAACTGGACCTTCCCAGGTCTTGGTTTTCCTGTCTGTGAAAGTTACAATAATACCAACACCATGAGATTGTTGTGAAGATTAAATGCATTCATCATAAAGCCTCTAGACTAGAGCCTTTACAGAGTAAGTACTCAAATGGTAGCCACTATTATTATTGCTGTTGTGATGACAGTTTTCATTTTTCTCCCCTTCCCCAGCCTGCCCTAAAAGGGCCCCATTTTTGTGTACACTGGTAATTAACCTGAACTACTCAAATTTCTCTTAAATAAGATCCAGGTCAAAGGCCACCTCCTCCACCACAACCCTTTCTACCCTGGGTCCCCACTGCTTAGCATACAGATAAATATTCATCTCGGTGCTCCCACAATCCTGAGTCTAACTTTACTATGACCCTTCTCTGCCTTGTTATATGAGTGAATCACATCTTCCCAGATTATGACTTCTCTCATGGAATAAAAATGTAAGAAATTCCCCTATATGGGTGCACAGGTTGAGCTCTTACCCATAATCTGTGGAAACATCCACAAACAGAAAACTAACAGGACAAAGGTGACACTTTAATTGCTTAGGGGAGAAGGCCAGACTTAAAGACACACCTTGAATTTTTATAACCTAAGTTTAGACTTTAAGGTTTTGCACCATTGGAAATGGGAATGATAAATCAAACACCCAATTATTACATCATTATAATAAACCAGTTTACATCTTTCTCATGAGACAGGAATTACTCATGCTGTTACCTCTTGAGTAAGTACATTACCTGCTATGTTCTGAATTCTGGCAGAAGCCATCTTTTATGAAGTCACTTTTAAACAACAAATACACACACAAAAATTATACACAAAGAACTATTCACTACACAGATGCCCACAGACATACACCCCAGACAATATCTCAAACCCAGCTGTATGGATGGACTTAAAGATGTCATACTCCTACATTCCAGAAGGTGAGAGGTCCTTTAAGATGGAATTTATAATCCTGGGTCCTCTCAAACACACTTCTAAAATGAGAACAATGCAGCTCATGGATAAGGACTCAAAGCTACAACCCTCCCTCCAGTAAGTTTATGTCAGCTCCATCCCCCTTTTTACTCTTTAGGCTAAAAAGGTCTGCATATTTTTAAGCTAAAGAATTAATTATTCACCAAGAAAGGACATTAATAAAAACACTCAAAGCTAGGGTTCCTCAATCTCAGCCTTAGTGTTGTTTTAAGCTAATAATTCTTTGTTGTGGGGGAATGTCCTCTGAGATGGTTAGCAGCATTCCTGACCTCTATCTAGCAGATGCAAATGTACCCTCTCAATAGTTACAACAACCAAAAATGTCTCCAGAGATTGCACAATATCCCTGGGAGTCAAAACCACCCCTAATGGAGAGCCACTAATTTGAACAAATTGTCACCGTTTGCTAACCATCATTTTAAATTCCCTTGAAGAACTAGAGGCAACATGTCTCTGAGAAAAAGAAATGTTGAGACAGAAAATCTGGGCTCCAATCTGCATTCTGTTCCAGAATCACTGTGCAACACGAGTCAAGAAGCCTGGGCTTGGAACCTGGCTCTGCAGCTTGTATTTCAGTGACCACAGACAAGGTACTGAACCTCTAGGCCTCAGTTTCCTTACCCATAATGGTAACAGTAAATGCTTCATGAGATTGTTGTGACAATACACTCTGTTCAGTTTACAAAGCCTACCCCCAAGGATGATTCATGACATGAATATATATATACACACACAGAGTCATATTTTATTTCCAATTCTAATATCATATTAGAATTGTCAAGTAAGTACCTTAAGTCAGCATAAGAGAAAAATGCCCACTAAAAAAAAAAAACAGTTCCTGCCACAGAATAATTGCTCAATATATATGTTATACTTATTATGATCCATGACTGATGACTACAACCCACCCATGAGAGCTGCCCAAATACACCATAAGAGAAAGCAGATGAGAGCTTGTAGATGACTCATAAATGCCCACAACTACCCCTTGGGAAACTGAGTGGGTGAGTAGGGGAAGAAAGTCAGCATGAATATTGTGGAAAAGCATCATTGGTGATTCCATTATAAAATATAGCCACCCACTGACACATGTGCATGCATGTCCACACACACCTGTTGCTGTCATGTTGACAACAACTGGCCTACAGCATCAACTTCAGATATGCATTAAGTAGCACTTAATTTTAATTTAAAAAGGAGTGTGCCACAACAATGCACAGGTATCCCCCGATTTACGAGAAGAAACTAATAAAAACTAAGTTCAGATGCTGATTTCCATTCCCCTCTTCTCCCCCCTTTTGCCTTAGATCACACAGAGATGGGTTCAAATGCACACCATGCCACAGGGACCTGCGTGGACCTTCTGGTGTAGCTTGGATTAAGGTACTTCTATTCTCAAAGCTAGCAGCGCCCCAGCTGCTGGTGGGAGGCTAGTCCAGACCAATCATTCTCTTTAGGGTGCCTCAAGTTATTGTGGAACTTTAAAAGGAGTCAAATATTCAAGCCAAATATTCAGAATCAGACCAAAGCCCAGATGGTGTGAGAACAGAATTATTAACTGCAAGATTATAGCTGCTACTTCAGGAACTCTAAAATAAGAGGTTGTATCTGCAAGGAGTACCCAGAAAGAAAAGACAAGAGGTTATAACCTGGAAATTTTATAAAATGAGGGATGCAGCACACTTCTACAGCAGAGGAGCTAAGAGGACTGCCTGAGAAATCATGGGTTGGGAATAAGACTTGGATCTCCACAGGGACTTCTATCTAAGGGGCCAGCAAAGACTGATGCTACTAAACAAATGACAGGAATTGTCTGAGACCACAACTGAACTAACCGGGTGAACAGAGTTAAGTCAGGTAAGCACGCCTAGTCTCAGTCTCTGACATGGCACAAAATTGGCCCCAGCTCTCGCAAGCACTGGTGAGCAGTGTGGTCCAAGGCCCTGAGTCCCCAGCAGGGGTGACACTAGACTCAAACAGCACACCATTCAAAAGCATTTCCACCTTAAGTCCATCCTACCCAAAGGGAAGGGAGAATACCTGTACACCAACGTCCATAAATGGAAGATTAAAATTTGAGCTACTTTTTCAGCATCAGTGTGTTTCAGATGGTCAATTGTCTCCATTTTCCCTTGAACTAAACACATCTACACAACTACATATTCCAAACTATTTAAATAGTTTTAAGTCCTTTATGATGTAATATAGGTTTTCATGGGAATGGTTTTATGTCTAGAATTTAAAAAGCAAAATGCAATCAATATTTTACAAGCTCACAACTGTTCACTGTTAACCAATAACAAATTCATCTGAAATAAAGTATTAGGAGGCACACAGTAATGAATGACCATTTTCATAATTTCAGAAACTGTGTATTTAACAACATAAAGATTGTAATGAAATCACATACATTACTGTCTTAGATAAATTATATTGGTGGACAACTGAGAACCAAAAGCCAGTTCTTGTAAAATTGCTAAGTGAAACCTCTTGTAGCTAATGACGTCCTACAACAGCTAGAAAGAACATCAATGAATGAATCACAATTAAATCAGTGAAAATCTAGTAACTGAAACAGAGTCACCCAAAACATAGAGAACTTGAGCTCAGAAGAACGAACAATGTATCCAATAAAAAACAATTTAAAGGACTAATGAGACTTAGTAAAGGGCTTGCGATTTATTTATATATTCATGTATCTAGTCAAGTGAAAATACCACATTGGGCTTTACACTAAGTTCTAAAAATAACTCCACAGCTTGACCTGCTCAAAGTCTACTCGGGAAACACAGACACTATATTACACACTACATATTACACATGTTATATACATATAATATACATAACACATATGTATATGTAATATACATACATAACGCTTAGGCTGTTAGTGTGTGTCCAGCACTCCCTAAGCACTTGAGAAACGTAAACGCAGTCGGTCATTATCAATACTAAACTTTGTCTTACAGAGGAGGAAACTGAGGCACAGTGAGTGTAAGTTGCCCAAGGTCAAATAATTAGTACATAGTAGAGCTTGAATTTGAACCTAGGTAATCACACTTCAGAGTCCACGCAGATGATAACCGTGTCATGCTTTCTCTCCAAACTGAGGTGCCTGACACCAAGGGTTGAATCTCAGACATCTGTGTAAAAACCAGGACTCTTAACCTCTTACAGGTGTTAAGTACCCATATATTAGAGGTACAAACTGCCCATTGGAGGGAGCAATGATTCTGTCAAAGTCAGAGTTTTACAATACAAAATGCACATAGTCCTGCAAAATTTATTAGGAACAAAGTATGAGGTGGCTGCTAGCTGGGTTTCATAAAGAACTTTGTCATAGTTTCTTTTAAAGAGAGACAGCACAGAAATTGACATTAAATTTTAGAAGAAAGATAAATTGTTTTATTCCTGTTCAACACTTACTAATGCAGCAAAGCATCTTTGCCAGTGACATGGTTCTCAAAGAGCTCCATCCTGACTGAGATCTACGTACAACGATTAGCAAGCAACAACCTTTAAAGACCATGGAGTATCCCTGGACCCACACCCCCACCCAGGTATAAAGCTCCGAAGGAAGGCCAAGAGTAGGCCTCTCTGACACGAAGGGACTGCTCCATCCGCAAGCAGAACAATGCCCGGTTGGTCAACCTCTTGCAGTGGATGCTGAAACACACTGGGGGCTCTTCCAGAGAAAGGAGGTGAACAGAAGCACAGTAAAGAGAGCCCCAACCATGTGCTCAGCAGCAGTCAGCAGGGGCAGACAGGGCCTGGGGATTAGCCACAGTGATAACAGTCAGGAAGCAGAGATGCCAAGAGCAGAAGCCAAGAGAGAGTGCTGAGCTTCAGACTCGCTGACAGAGGGAAGAGTCAGGGACAGCAAAGTAAAAGGCAGAAGAGAAAGGCTGAAGGACACACAGCAGCCGCGCCTCAAAGCCTCAGCACCCAAGGGCAGCTGGGGGCCACTCCGACAGCGTGCCAGCCAGAACAATGAGAAGCCAGGGAGCATGTGTCCTTACAGAGAAGAATCTGTCACTGACTCAGCATTTATCACAAACAGAAACCCCTATTAGCCAAGCATGTGGCAGGAAAGAAGAATGTAAATCTTACGGATAGAGCCACACAAAAAAATTTAAAAAGAGGACAAAGGACCACCTACTCCACTCTGAGGATGACTGACAGGGGAGAGCCCTCTAGCCTCCGAAAGGTGCAACAACATCTTTGGTAGACGGGCGAGATGACAGCCCCCATCCCAGAGGCTGCCTCGGATGAGGTAGTGAAGACACATTGCCCGGGGCTGAGTAATGCTCAGAGGGCGTTAGATGTATCACCACCGACACTGGCGCCACAGAAATCAGTATCACAACCACTGCCATGCCCACAAAGGAGTGTACACTCCAGTGGGAAAGACGGAGAGCAAAAACCGGTGAGGGTGAGGAAAGTATGAAGAGTGCAAAGCGTGTGGACCTGGGTTAGTTCCACAGTCTCTTACATCTCATTCCAGCGTCACAGTTGAAGTAATGAATGACTCGGGACTGAGGATGGAAGAACACAGAGGGTGGAAGGGTACAGCCAAGTTAGCTGTCCCTGGTCATCTATGTGAACAGGTTTTATCCACAGACCATTTCTGAGGCAATAATTTAAGGAAGCACAGAAGTCTCTAGTTACATCTCTTCTAGAAGGCCTCCTAAAATCCGAGCTCCCTAAGCTAAGCGGTCATCTCTGCAACATGATGACTCACAGGTGATAGGCAATGACAGAATTATAATTTCCTACAAGGGTAGGAACCACAGAATATTTTTATCTCCACTGGCTGGCAAAGTTGTTGACACATGTCTGCTAGCCAGTGAATACTGGATACCTGAATGAATGAATGACTTTATCATGTTTATGTACAAAATTTAAACAGCTGTCTGAAGCTATTTAGCTTCATTCCTCAGAGGGTCACACAACTAAGAGACTGTCAGGGGAAAAAAAAATACATTGTGCTTACAGAAATGCTTTCTATAAAGAAATTAACTATCTAAATATTTGTTTTAAAGGTTTCTAATGCAATGTCTTAAAACAAAGGTCACACAACCTCATTCCCTTTAACCACAGGTCAGATTTATTGTTATGAACACCAGTGAATGTTCTGGGTTAAAATATAAGGGAGGTCTAGAGAGCTATTGATGGAGACAGAGGTCAGCTTCCTGCCACCATAAGGAGCCCCTCCAGCCGAGTTCTTTCCTGTCACCCTTTTCCCAACGATATCTGCTACTCTCCCACCATCCCCACTGCAGGTACCCTCTTGTTCGTCCTTCAAGTTTCTCTTTCTGTTCTCTCATCTCTGGCACCCATGGAAACTAAATGTAAAACCAGTCACATCACATCTTCACTTTCATCTCAAAAATCATCTCCAGTCAAGAAAAGTGTTCTTTTCCTTCTGTCCAGAAAATCAACAAAGTACTGTGTTTCTACATAACCACTTTTACTTCTAAACTCTTGACATAATTTTTTGTTTCCCCTCCCCAACTGCAGGGCACTGTTCTGGATCCATGAGGTTACTCAAAGACTTATCTCTTGAAACCGATTATTTCCTTTCAGTGTAAAGAATAAAAGTTATTTATACCACTATGGACTCCTACCAGTTTTTTCTATGGCAACACACTGTGAGACCTTTCCTGGTCTCAGATTAACCTTTTCAGTCATACCTACTTGTAGCCACAGCAGTAATAATTATAAACACATTATTTAATTCAGGACAGTAATGAAATAGCATAGGCCTAAAACTTTATTAATTCATGTTATAATATTTTACAGTTCATAATTTGGCCTGAAGTATATGCTCCAGATATTCATTCAGTCGTATGTTTTATTAAGTGTTTCCAGTATGTACAGTGTTACTATTTCAATGCTACCATGATGGATTAAGACAAGCAAGCAAACAAAACAAAGTGTTTTGCTTTTTGCTTGCAAGGAGGTTACAATTGAATAAGAGAGATAAGTTAGGTATATCCCAGAAAAATTCATTTATCAAATAAATTGAAGATGTAAACAAAATTTCAAGGGCTTAACCTTACTTAAGCAGGAGGGGGAGACTGTTACAGAGCCCAGAAATCGTTTGTATGGAAATATACACTGTTAATTGTAAATGAGTCATCTATTCAGCATACTTCATCAAAATAGGCCCCTAAAAAGACCACCTTTGGCAACATGTAGTGGTTAGTAACTAAAAATGTGTACTTGAAAGTGGTAAGTCAGACACTAAAAAACATTTTATGGCTGGGAAGGAGGCTTAGAAATAAGCCACTCCATGCCTGAGGTCTTGAGAGTTCAAGGCCCTGGCCTCTGGATTCAGAGCTAGCTGCTATTCACAGAAGAGCTGTGCTCTACCCCAGGCCCCGGATGCCAAGTCCATGCTCTTTCCAAAACCCCACATGGATCTATTTGACTTTCTTTTGCCAGTCAGTCTCAGTCTGGGGGATTTTCATTTCTAAATATTGCCTGAAGTACTAGAAATAAAAGATACAAAACTCAGAGCTAATAGCACCAGGATTTACATGTCTCAGTTATAAAAGCTAACTGTTTGATCTTCGTTTTTCCCACTTCCAGTTTATCCTGTACACTGGGCCCTGGTGAATCTACGTAAAAGACCACTTTTGCCATGTCATTACCACTGCTTTCTTTTATCTTTCGAATAAAGCTCCCATTAGGGAATCGAGACTCAATAGTCTGGAGAAGTCCCCAGCCCACAACTTTCTCAATTGTTGTGGATGAACAGAAATCGAGCCCCCTATTCCAGCCAGACAGATATAATCCTGATCACAAAGAAGCTGTTGGCCTTCATTATACCCAGGGTTCTTTGCCAAGCTAATCCCAGAAGGAGTCACAGAGCAGTGCATTTGTCTTCCCAGCATCAGTCCTAGAGGTGAGGTATGGTCTGGCTGTACCTCATCAACATGGCCAAATTCTTTATACTTCCCATCTAAGCCTCCTTTTGTAGTAATGAATTCATTCTGTTCACCAGACACTCCTTGGAGGCAAGGCTTATCGCACTCAGAATACAAAAAGCTTTCCTTCGCACTGCGATCTGAGCTCACTTCTTCACTGCACGTATTCTGTGGCTCTGTAGTCTTCATCCATAAAATCACATCCCCTTTACCTTCTCAGACGGAGCCCAAGATTTTGACTCCACCAGCCCTGAGCACCAGACAAGCCTCCAGCCCAGTGGTCACCGGAACCACTACTCGGAGTCCCTTTAGCCCTATTGTAAGTTTTACCATACATAAAAAACCTAAGCCCAATATTCCAGGCCCAAACATGGGACAGCACGGCCAACAAGTAGGGGAACAGGGGAAGGGTTTTGTTCAGACGCATGGCAACACTGGGGATATCCTGCTGTTGCCACTGTGGCAGCAAACGCCCAGGAAGCATAGACTCATTTCCATATTAAGTGTCATCTCTCCAGTTTTTGCCCAAACATACAGTTATCTTACAGTGTTCATACTCCTTCCCCAATTGGTTTTCATCATCACCATATGGAACAATTAAAATAACGCTCAAAATTGTGTTCTTCTGATGTTAAAACCCAAGGACAAAAAATATCCAATTTATCTCAATTTTTAGTTACAAAGACATATACTGAGTCTCTAGTTACACAACTATCTATCAAAACACGGCCAGAACCAAGACCACCAGGCACACCATCTGAAGCTGCTCATGGATGTAGGATGCTCAGTTTGTACAGTGGCACATGGTCCACGCTCTCCACTTAACAGTTGTATGGATGTCTGTCATCTGATGAGTACTGCTCCATTATATATCCTGTCTTATCATTTCAACCTGAATGTTGATATTTATATACAATATTATTTAAACATTTATACTATACAAATCTACTCTCTATCAGAGTTTAAAGAAAAGCATTATGATTTTTAAACAGCATCTAAATCATAGCAAAAAGATGTCCTACTAGAGAGTGATCACCACCTTTGGTTTTTTAAAAAATAAAAGATATGAACTACATGCATGGAGACAGTCAGTGATATTTAGAGCAGCTTTTCTCAAGGGAGCCTAAATATGTAAAGTATGCAGTGAAAGCAAACAATCAGAAAAGGTGAGGGCTGCCCCCTGACCAAGGGTGAAGCCCTCTGATGTAGCACCTCTATTCCCAAAGTTCATGGATGGTTGATGAAAAAAATCAAGGAAATACTCCCATTTAAATGTTGATACTTTGGCTATATCATTCAAAGTACTGATATCTCTGGGTTTTAAATTACAAAATAATGTCTCTAACTTGTATGTAATTTCAATCATTTCTTGTAACCATCTAATCCAATGGAGACTTCTGCTGTTTTCCTATTCTAAGCAAGCAAGTGGCAGAGCACCCCAAGTGCCAAATGGTGTTCTAATGATATATTTCAAATGTTTTAAATAAGTTGTGTAACTGCTGTTTCACAGACATCTGTTAACTTCAAGACTGATAGGTACATCCTCCATAGATTATTTTTTTAATATTAAAGAAGATTAAGAACAGACTTAAAATATTTCATTATCAGGAAAGTACAATTTATTCCTACCTTCTGTTGCCAGATCCTAAGTAGGTTCTTAATCAATGACAAAATGTTCCTCCTTTCCAGTTTACTTCCATGGCAACTGGTTTGTTATTTCTTTTTTTAAAAAGAATAAAATCTGGAGCATAGATGGTTCAAAATATAAAAATTTTCTTCATAGTAAATAGACTTGTAGACCAAGAGAAGGAACTTTAGCCCACCTAAGGAAACAGTGCCTGAACTCAGTAGGAACATGCTTCTAACACTACACTTCAGCAAGCTATTCTCAAAATGAGGTCAATGAACCCCTGCAGGAGGGCCCAAGACTTTTTTAGAAGGCCAAAACTTTTCCCCAAGTAATTCTAAAAGGTTACTTATACATTGTATTTGTCCTTTCACAAATTTACAATATTTTAAATCTTTTAAAAATATTTCTAAGTATTCAAATACATCAAACTGTAATTTAGAATTTAACATTTCATACTATAATAGAAAATCAATAGCTTTTTAAAAGATGAATCATAAAGGAAAGATTAGACATTCCATACTCATTAGGGTGTATTATTTTTTAGAAAGAAAGAAAATTACAAATGTTGGCAGGGATATTGAAAAATTGGAATCTTTGTGCATTGCTGGTAGGAATGTAAAATGGTACAGCCGCTGTGGAAAACAGTATGGTGGTTCCTCAAAAAATTAAACAGAATTACCACGTAACTCAGCAATTCCACTTTGGGGTATATACTCAAAATAAGTGAAAGCAGGAGCCCAGACAAATATCAGTATACCTCTGTTCGTGCAGCATTATTCACAAAAGCAAAAAGATGGAAGCAACCCAAGTGCCCACCAGGATGAATGGAAAAGTAAAATGTGCTACATACATATAATGGAATATTATTCAAACTTAAAAAGGAAGGAAATTTTGACACATGCTATAACATGGATGAATCTTGATAACATTATGCTAAGCAAAATAAGCCAGTCACAGAGGACAAACGTATGATTTCACTTACATGAGGTACCTAGAGTGATCAAATTCATAAAGACAGAATGTAGAATGGTGATTATCAGGGGTTGAGGGGAGGGGGAATTGGGGAGGTATTGTTATTAAACAGCACAATACAGGGTTTTAGTTTGGGGAGATGGAAAATTCTAGAAATGGACGGCGACGATGACTGAACAATGTGAATATACTTAATGCCACAAAGCTGTACACTTAAAAATGGTTAAAATGGTAAATTTTATGTTGTATATATTTTACCACAATTTTAAAAAATCAAACATAGAAAAAAGGAGCGGGATTAGAAAACTTGCTTTCTCAACCCACAGTTGTACTATCTACATCTAAAGATACTAAGAAAAGATGACACCGACATACTAGAGGTCTGATTCATGGAACAGAATACCTAAAAAATTGGGCAAAACTATAGACAAAAATATGAAGAAAGTTATTTTCCTTGCTCTTATAGATATGAGTAATTTACCTTGTTGTGTCTTATGCAACACACCATTTTTAAAAAGGTAAGCTGTAGTATCATTTTGAAATTAATCACCAAGAATTCAAAGAAAACTGAACTGATTATTGTAGAGGTAGATACGATGAGCACTTTAAAAGCCAAACAGTTACAGCATTTCAAACTAGGAAAGAAGAAGCCACCGAAGCCCCTTACAGGGTGAGCTATCGTACTGCATTAGCCGGTAAGTGCACACAGTAACTGAGACACTAAGAGAACCTTGTACACTTGACATTGCTAAGTGCCTGCTGAGAGCAAAGCCAGTAAAAAACGCATGGCAGTGCCACTTCCCAATGAAATAGTAACTCCCCAAATGAAATATTTGGCTGCAAATGTGAAGATTGAGTTAATATCTCATCTACAGAATTGTACCTTTGCCTTCCAAATGGATTAGTCTGCAGATGTGACTGAACTTGCCATTTCTTTCATATGAGATGACTACTGATAGTGATCAAAGAACTTTGCTCAATGTGAATGCCTGACGGTACACGCTGGCACTGAAATAGTCAACATGTTGGATAACTTTTTGGGATCTCACGGTGTATCCTTGGAATGGCTCTGCTGACACTTGCACAGTGGGTGCAGAAGCAGTGGTGTGTGAAACTGCTGGTGCCTTTGCTGGGATCCAGGCAGTAACCTGTACTAGAGGACATCCATTGCCCTGAGTGGTGGGGGGAGGGGCAGGTAAACTTAGGAGTGCCTGTGATGAAGCAACAAAAAAATGCCATGAACTGTTGACCCTTCATTGCACATCTTTTTGACATTGTATGTGAAGAAATAGAAAGGATACAAGGGGCACTCTGCATACTGCCACATGATAGTCACCTCAAGGAAAAGCACTCTGTGATTGCATTGTGCTGAACTACTAGTTTTGCCATGGAGCACCTTTTTCACTTGAAAGACTGACAAACTATGGTTATTTATACTTGAGCTTTTGGCAGATATTTCTCGAAAATGAAAGATGTGAACATGGAACTTAGGGAAAACAAATGACAGTATTTGTTGCCAGTAATACACACAAATTAAAATTTTAGAAAACTCATATCCACCACCTTGAGCTTGATAGTTTCCCAACACATATATCTTTCTCATGAAATTGATGGTGATATCACTACATGTAGTTTTTGAAATTGTATAACGAAATGTGTCAACATTTGGAAGACTGGCATAACTCAGTGAACCAATGTATGATGCTAAAAGATTATGCGTGGATGAAATACCTACTCAAAGTACAACAGAATCCAATGAATTGTCATGAAATAGTAGGAAAATTTCATTGGTATGATTTCAGATTCCACATAGCAACTAACCTTTAAGAAGCCATCACTTACTGAGTTGTCATTCCTTTATTGTGATTATGTTAGGTTATATAAGATTCTGTCTTGCTAACTACTGTGCTTTAAAATCCTCCTTAACGTCTTGATAAAGTCATCAGTCAGGCTAGAAGCTGGCTACTAACTAGCCAGTGGCCAGGAAAAGCCAGTGTCCTCAGTTCCTACAGCTGCAAAGCATGAATTCTTCCAACAACCTGAGTGAGCCTAGAAGCAGATTCTTTCCTGTCAAGCCTCCTGAGAATGTGGCCTAAGTGACATTGATGGTGGCTGGTGAGATTCTAAGAAGACTCGGCTAAGCCCCTCCCAGGTTCCTATCCCATAGATGCTGTGAGATAAATGCACAAAAACAAAATGTAGAAACAAGTCATCACTTGTTGAATTTGGATTTAGTATACAAAAAGCATTATCTGCCATCATCTGAAAAAGTTACTAAAATGTTCCTCTCTTTTCCAGCTACATATCTATTTGAGGGAGGATTTTCTTCATATATTTCAGCCAAAACATATTGCACCAGATTGAATGAAAAAGAGGATTTGAGGCTCTACCTATCTAATACGCAAACATCAAAGAGATTTTCAAGAAATGTCACACAGTGCCACTCTTCTCACTAAATTTTTTGTTTTGAAAAAGTTATTTTTCAAATCTTAACTTGTTATGAGCTCATTGTTATTTTAAATGAATATATTGTTTTCTCAACTTTCATTTCTAATATGGTAAATACAAATAAGTACCACATAAAAAGCTCTTTCAGGTCCTCGAAAATGTGAGAATGAAAAGAAGTATTGGGACCATGAAGTTTGATGTTTCTATTTCCTTTGTCTCTGCTACCTGACATACTCACCTCTCTTTTCCCCCATTTATCTAAATTGTATCCATTTTTAACATTTGTCCATGCCAACCTAATATGAGCTCTTTCCTTTCTGAATGCCCAGAGAACTAATCTGGCACCTGGTTGTTGATTTCTTCATTTTCAGTATGTATACTGTGACTCTGAATAGCCTGTGAGGCCCTGGGGAAAGGGACTGTACTGTATGGCACATGGCAGGTGCTCAGAAACACCCTTCCTGCCATCTCAAGGTTAACTTAATTATTGACTGAATAGGAATGCGATTCAGAGAAGCCACTGAGCTTCACTCAATGCTTGGTGAAGTCACACCACCAAAGACAGGACAGGAGATGAGATAAAATTCAGGACAAACATGAGTCTCAAAAAGGTCACCTGAAGAGGCACATGAGAACAAGGGCACAGATACCAAAATATTTAAATGGACAAGGTAATAATAAGTGACAGCAGACCATAAGACCATCTTATCTCAATAAAACAGAAAGCAAATTATTTGTGGACCATTTTGAAGCAAAAAACTGGGAAATAAATAGTAACATAGGAAAGGCAACAATGAATCAACAGAATTCCCCAATATCTGTTATTTAAAATCAAGAAAAATTACATTCCTCTGAAGAGGGATTGTCATGAGTTGAATTGTGTCCCACAAAAAAGCATGCTGAGGTCCTAAACATTGGTACCTGTGAGTGTTGATCTTATTTAGAATAGGGTCTTTACAGATGTAATGAACTTAAGTAAGGTCACCAGGGTGGGTGCTAATCTGACAGGATTGGTGTCCTTAGAAGAGGAGAAGAGACACAGAGAGAAAATGGCCACATAAAGACGCAGGCAGAGGCTGGGGCCATGCTGCCACAAGCAAAGGAAGGCTAGGGCCACGAGAAGGTGGGAGAGGAGGGCTGCTCCACCAGAGGTGTCACAGGGAGCGTGAGCCTGCCACCACACTTACTTGGGGCCTCTAGCATTCCCAACTGGGAAACAATGAGCTTCTGTTGCTTTAAGCCACTGAGCTTGCAGCATTTTGTCCTGGGAGTCCTAGGAAACAAACACAGCAATACAGTGAGGGGCTCCTCACTGCCACAGAGTCACATTCCCAGGCAGCATTCCTCACCCACAGGCAAAAGCAGAACAAAAGAAAGACATAAAATGCAAATCTGGTTACAACAACCAAACATAAATATATAAAGTAAATATTTATGTGTGTGTGTTTGTATACATGTATGTATATATACACATGCTTTATACACACACACACACACACACATATATATGGGTTTCTTTAAACAAGAAATTTCTGAACTACAGTTTTTTGGCTTTCTTTTTAAGGTTCTGGGAAAGTGTCTCTGATCAAACACTACTGTCAAAATGCAAGCCCACTGAATCTCTAAAAATGTGCCTACCAATACAGAGACAAGGATTATTTATCCATCTTGCATATTCTGAACTCCTTGCTACAAAAGGAAGTAATCCGGAACCTAATATTTAAAGATACCAACACTATTACTATGTCATGATGAGAGAAATATGAGATGACAAGTGAAGTTCCTTCAGTTTCCTCAAGATTTTAGCAAGCCACCCAGACTTCTGGGCCACAATGACTCTTAGCCCACAGGCTGGCCATTCACAGGTCTCAAGATCCAAATCTTATCCATACAAGGTACTTGGTATTATGATTGACAGATTATAATTTAAACCCTTGGAATGCATGCTTGATGTTAGGAATTTACCTTTGCCGCACACTTTTATTTCAATCCAAACAACAATGGCATCTCAAAGCTGTGGGGACTTCTAGAGTCACTTGAACTGATGACCCACCCAATGTCCCCTAAACATCAGATAGCCACAGTGCGTTTCTAACTATGGACCTTGACCCATTAGAGAGCAGTCAAATCAGTTTCGAGTGCCCCCAACTACTTCTTTTCAATAAAATAGAATTTAAAAATCAGGGGGCATCATTTATAGTAAAGGTAAGCACCCTCATAAAACTTATGAATATGTGTTTAGATATACTGGGTCATGAAGGAAAACCTATTGTTACCGTATTTATTAGTCCAGATCCTGCAAGGAAACAGATGGCTCACTCTAATTAGGCACTGAGGAGTTTAATAAAGAAACGATTTATAAAGGTCTGCACAGGGTTAAGGGAAAACATTAAGGGATGGTGCGCATAATAGTGGTGAGCCTTCACCACTGTCGCCTCCCCAAGAAGCCAGGGAAAGGAGTGGATGCCCATGCAGTGGGGACAGCAGAACAGGGAGGCCTGCCTGCCAAAAGCCATGGCCTTTAGTAAAGGGAGACAGTGAGCCCACAGTGACCTGGCAGGAAGAAAGCTGCCCACCCTGCATTCTGGCTTCCCCATGGCTGACCCCAACTAGACGTCACAGATGGACAGAACCCACCCTGTTCAGCCTCCTAGTTCATAGAAGGGGCTGGAGAAAGGTCAAGAGCAGGTCTAGAGGAGCAAAGAGCTTCCGGCCACTGTGAATCCCTACCACCAAGTCTGAAAGCCACCGATATAGTTCAGAGGACAGAGACCACATCTTACCTGTCTCTGTATCCCCAGGTCTCAATGATTAGAACAGAGGAGTATTCGTTGAAATGTCTGTTGAAGAGTGAATACATAATCCCTTGCCCCCATTTTCCCCCCTACCCTAGAGGGTTAATCCCAAGTCTGATTACTTTGCCCCCAAACATCTCAAAAGCCCATTTCTTCTGTTTCCGTATGTCTACCCTCCACTCCCACAGCAGGGACCTGGACCAGTTTCTCCACCTCCAGGCTCAGCTGCCTCTGTCTCCATCTTCCAGGGCAAAAGACCCAAAAGGCAAATCAAGCAATAATGCCACCCTGCCCAGAATGCTTGACTCCTTGATCTCTGTAGCAAGTGATAACACAAGCCGCCTGGCTTCCACCCTGCCTACTTACAGCTTCATCCCTCCCACAATCACCCTGGGGAAACTTTCCATAATACTTTCCTCTCCCCTCACCCAAATAAAACCACTTGTTTACCTGCAGAGGCAGGCTCACTCTCCTCTCATTCCCCTCATTCTCCCTCCCCCTCCCTTAACTGGGCCACTCATCTATAAAGAGAAAGGAGCACAAATTATATCTATGTATCCCTTGTTAAAAGCCTTTCTTTGCTGAGAGGTCACTCTTTCTAGGGTTCATGTCTCTAAGAAAGAATAGCGGCAAAACTCAGCTTAAGTCTCACTAAAAAGGCAACAGAAGTCTTACCAGAGGTCCCCCAAAACCCTGAATTTCTGCCTAAAATGAAGCAATAAAATGGACCTGATCATTTCCCCTGTCAGTGTGGTTCTCTGGTCTTACAGTGGCTTAGCCAAGAACTGGGGACATCCCTTCTGCTCTCTGCTTCCATTACCAAGTGGGCCCCACCAGCTCCCTCTCCAGAGCCCAGGACCACCTGGCCAGTTTGATACCCTTACCCAGAGGCAGTGGACAGGAGCAGTACAGGACATATTTATCTGAATGATACTTGGCATTTCATCTGACGGAGACTGAATTAAGAGTTGAACTTTTGTAACTGGCCTGTCTCCTGGTATCCTGCACTTCCATGACACTGCAATCCAAAAAGTGAGAATCTGGCGATTAAAATGGTTGAGCCCAGAGATAAGAGGCAAATTTGGCAGCCCCTCAGACAAAGATACTGGGCCTTTCAAAAATAAATAATCCATCCAAATTGAGATAATGCAGGCTCATTTTTGTAAGTCAACATGAAATTAAGGAATAGGACACTGAAAATCAAACATTGTTCCAATATAAATGACAACATTGTACGACTCTTCATGAAGTAAAAACATGGACGTTCCTTCATGGAACATCTAGAATTAAGGAGCACTCAGTCTCAAAGTTTTGAGAAGTCAACCTGTCAGAACTTGAAGCTGTTATTTAAGACAATCAGCATAGCAGACATAATGGACCACTAAACTACTACCCACAGCAAATGTGGATATGATGAGATATTTGAGGATAATCAAGAGAAAAGTTGCATTTAGACTTTAAAAAATTGCATATATAAAGACTCCAAACTTATAAGACATTGTGTTGAATGCAAGGTCATTCTCCTATTTATGAAAGTAAGGGATATGAAATTTAATTTAACAAGCATTTATGGGGTGCTATGGGATGCTAAAACAGGGATAAAAAAATTTTTTAAGCCTTACTCCTTATTCTTGAATACTTCACAGTATAGTAAGGGAGACAAAAGGATTGTAGTGCGTGGCAGAGCCTGGCTGGTTGCTCACCTGGATCCAGGTGGGCTATGTTCCCAGGCCCACCACATCAAGATGGGGCACGTGGCTAGTCTCACCAGCAGAATGCTAGCAGAAATAACGTCTGTCACTTCCAGGCTAGGTTCCAAAATGTCCTGTGGCACCTTCCACACTCTTTATTCATCAGATGAGCACATGGCAGATCTACAGAAAAGCCCAAGGCCAAAGAGAACAATGGGTAGGAGACTGTATGGGTCAGAGCCCCCACCTGGCACTCAGAAAGAGAACCCTTTGCCTTGATAGGCCACTGTCATTTGGGGGTTGTTCAGCAGACCCTAACAACAGTGTAATGTAAATGTAGTTTCCAAAATGAAGGTACAAGCATAGGGAGCTCTGGTGACACAAAAATGAGGCCCCTGAGTGACAGTGAGGGGGCAAGGGAGGGAGGAGATTCTAGGGAAGAGGAAGCTGGAGACTCATCCTGAAAGACGGGCAGGATTTACCCAGGGTGGAGGACAGCATGAAAGAACACTACATCGTGTGTAGGAATTTAGACAGGATAAAGGGATAGAGAAGATCCTGGACAGGTAAGCAAAGTTTGGGTTTCCATCTAAAAGCAATGAGAATCCACTGAAATATTCTCAACAGTGCACCAGACATGATCAGATTTGCAGCTGTCAGGTCCCCAGTGGAAAATGGTTTGGAAGAGTTGGGACTTCTAGAGGCAGAGAGACCAGTTAAGGATCTGTGGCAATTTCCCACAGTAGAAATGAGAAATGGCATGGTTTCATGGTAAAAGCACACCCAAGAGGTAGCACTGGAACCAAAGGAATTTTCTGACCAACTAGACATATGTTGGAATATAAGGAATGAAAAGTCATCAAGGAATGAAGGACTTCCGGGTTTCTGGATTAGATAACTAGGTGAATGATGACATCAGAAATGGAAGTTACACGAGAATGGGGACAAGCAGATTTAAAAACAATAGGCTGGGCTTTAACTGTATGTGGAACACCAAGGTAGCGAAGTCCAGAGACTGGTGGATATTGGAGTCTGTAGAAAGTTCAGGGGTGGAGGTGTGTATTTGGAGATAGCTGAAGCCATAGAATAGATATGATCCCACTGAGACCAAGGCCAGAATCCTGATGCCCTCCCATATAAGGCAACAGTATGGAGACCACCAGTAAAGACTAGAAGAGAGAGGTATGTTTAAAAATCGGAGAAAGTTCAGGGTATAGAGCATTTTAAAAGACCAGCTATTGCAGCCAGTCCCCAGCTATCCAAACCATCCTAGCTGGGATGCCAGACACTGAATGAACAGGCCAATCTTGAACATCCTAGATCTAGAAAACATCACACTAAGACTTCTCCATGTATTGTTGGGTATTATCTTAAGATACTATATTTCTGGGTAGTTTGTAATGGAGCAAGAGGTAACTGCAACAGATAGTGATGGACACATGGTAAAAAGAATGGTTTGTTCAACAAAAAATGTATTGCCAGCCTACTATGTACCCAGCATTCTTAGAGGAGCTAGGGATTCAACAATGAACAAAATGGACAGAGATCTCTACTTTTATTTGAACTTTTTGGTGGTGAGAGACAGATAATAAAAACAATTAAAATAAGTATGATAGGGAGGGATGTGTTCTATAGAGAAAAATAAAGCAGGAACAATAGAGACGATGGTTGGATGGGGTTATAATTTTAAATCGTGTGGTCAGCAAGGTTTCATGGAAACATGAACATCTTTTAAAATGGAAAAGCTGAGGAAGCCAGGCAAATACATAACTGAGGAGAGTAATATTTCAGGCAGGAAAAACATCACATGAGGTGGGAATCGGTCAGGCATGTTGGAATGACAGCTAAGAGATCAGTGAGGCTGGCGGACAGCAAGAAGGGGGTGGAGGATGAAGTCTGAAAGGTAAGACAGTGCCAGGGTCCCCAAGGCCACCCAGGTTCAATGATTCAGTAGGAGGACTCACAGGACCCAGCTTATGGTCCTCCTCACAGCTATGGTTATTACAGCAAAAGGATACAAAGCAAAATCAAGAAAGAGAAAAGACACATGGGTGAATCTGTAGGAAGCTGGGTGCAAGCTTCCCAGGGTTCTCTCCCAGTGGATCCCAGCAATGAGATTCAACAACACACGTGCAATGTTGACTACCAGTGACGTTCATTAGACACTCAGTATCCGAGACTTTCCCTGGGGACTGGTCAGGTAGGGAACCTCTACCTCACATGCACAAAAATCCCAGACCCACAAAAAGAGTAGTTATTAGCATAAGCCATATTGTTTGCAGAGTTTTAGCACAGTGAATAACTCTTTTCAGGAAATGGTAGAAACCCTCCACAAATCTAAATTGCTGGATGCCAGTCAAGGGCCAGCCTTGCATGTAGGCCTAAGGATGGCAGTCTCCAGCCTGCTACATTAACTTTTCTCCTGCAGATATAGCCAGGTCACATTGCACCTTACAGGCCTTCTGAAAGAGATGAGGGCCATCAGAGCTCTTGAGTAAAAGAATGATGTGACATGACTAGAACTTTAAATGATCAGTCTAGCTTTTACTAAGAAGAGGCTATGGTGGTAGGCACTAGGGAAGAAACAGGGAAACCAAGGCCCATTGCAAAAACAACAAAAACAAAAAACCACAGTCCCAGCATGCCAACAGAAAAGCTAGAGAGAAGTGGTCACATTCTCTATAGACTGTGAGAGCAGAGTCAATCTGAGCTGCAGACTGACTGCAGGTCAATCATACGAGGAAAAGAGCAGACAAGAGTTATTACAAGGATTTCTGGCCTGAACAACCAGAAGGATGGCATTGCTATTTAACGAGATGGGGAGACTGTGGGAGCGTGGATTTGGAGGGGATCTGGAGTTTGCTAAATGTAAGATGCATACCAGACATGCTAGAAAGGTGTCTGAGGAGACTGTGCTATACATGGAGTTTCAAGTTCAGGGAAGAGATCTGTGTAGAGCTACACAGGGGATATTTGGACCCATAATGCTGGTGGAGTGCATAAATCCCACTGAAAATGTCCAGGTTTTTGTTCCCTGCTCCTTGTTGACTCACCACCCACCCAATACCAAAAATGGAGGATGCGTAGCCTCAGGCTTTCGCACCAAAGGTGCACACTGCAGCAGACCTGGGCGTGCTTGTGTCCAGGTGGAGGATTTAAGATCTTAAAGGCTCTCTCTCCCACCTGTGACACCAAAGAGTAAATGAAGATCCATTTGTGATGGAAAAGTTCTCAACAGAACACACAGCCACCTCTCTAAGAATGTCAGGTTAAGGATTGCCGGGATCTGAGCATTTAGACCAGTGGTTTCCCAAAAGCAGCTGAGAGAAATCATCAGAGGAGCTTTAGACCAGGTAAGCCATTTGTGACTAAATTTAAATTGATTAAAATGTAAAATTCACTTCCTTGGTTGTACTAGCCACATTTCAAGTAATTAACTACAATAGATAGAGGCTACCCTGTTGGGAAACGCACACAGAGCATTTCTATCATCATGGAAAGCTCTACTGGACCACACTGCTTTAGACTCTCCAAGCGAGACCCCAAGCTCTGCATTTATAGTAGACTCCTCAGGTGATTTAATAAACAATCCCCTCAGAAAGCAGTCTTATAAAAATCTGACATTACCATTTGCCCACCCTCCTCAGAGAGGATCTACAGCACAGAAGGCCCTGATGCTTCTTAAAAAATGAATAACTGGTTAACGAAGCCATTTGAGCACAGACTACAAATCAGAGCTGTGGCTCCCAATCACACATGGGGTCATTAACTTAGCTCAGATAAACTAAACCCTGGTCAGCAAACCCAGTATGTAGGTCATTGGATTACATACAGAGGGTGTGTGTGTGTGGTGGTAGAGGGGGAGAGAAGGAAATTGGATGAGAGATGGGGGAAAAAGGGGTGAGATGGGGTTCAGGAGCCAATTCAATGCTTACCAACAGGCCAAGCAAAGGGCAACAACGCATTAAGTGGGCCATAAGTAAGAAAATAAGAACAGAGTAAAGTTAAGCATGAAGATAATAAATGCTCACTGCTGGGGAGGCAATAATGAACACTAGAACATAATGATTTCTTCTAAAGAGGAAAGCAGGTGTCTCACCTCCAAATGATGGTTGCTGTGTGGGAAAGTAAAGCCCAGTACTGTCAGAGCTTCTGATTTGTTTTTACACAAAAGAGAGTGGCTTGCCAATGGGTTTCAGCCCCAGGCAAGTTCCCTATGGATTCATTGTGACCAAAGAAATGACAGTAGACGTTCTTGGGGTGAAGGGTTTATACCAAACTTTATTCCCACAGTGGCAGGTCAATTACTAGAATCCTGTCCACTCAGAGCGAGTCTGCACGCAACAAGCCAGTCTCTGCCTCTGGGCCTCTCTACCCGCACAGCCATCTCAGTCTCTGTCCTCAGTAAGACCAGGTAAGCCATCTGTGACTAAATTTAAATTGATTAAATTTAATTTTGCCACCACTCCAGCCTCTGCTCTGCTCTCCTGCAGCCTTGTAGCCAGGCCACCATGTCGCCCAGAGCACTGGGCAGAGCTCTTTATATAGAATCAATAACGACGTATTGTCCTCACATGTGTAGTGAGCAAGCTGACCAGGACCAGGTGAGAATCCTGGCCCCAGGAACCTTCACTTTATCCACAGAGAGAAATATGGATTTCTACATGAAATCTCAAAATATTTAAACATGGCAACTAAGTCAAAATATATTTTATATTATAAAGTACTATAACGGAGCAGAAAAAAAAAACACCTGTGGGTCACGGCAGGCCCCACTAGCCCTCTGCTCTCGCAAACTTAGTGGCTGCTCAATGAAAGTCAAGTATCAGAATGGACACCAAGTCAGGAGCTTGTACCGGTGGTAAGTCAGTTGTATTTCACACTGTGAAGAGCATCCAGTCCACGTATTAGGAGAGATCTGAATAGAAAATAAAACGCTCACATAAGTGAGTGCCCAATAAATGGTAAAGTGTTTTGGGAATTCAGGTCTCAGCCTAATTTATGCATATGGGAACCTGCAAATCTGGAAGTAAGACATCAAAAGCTAAAAAGTTCAGGATTCAAGAATTCTAGCCTATTCCTCCAGGCTAGTCCCATGTAATATCACACCAGATTCTTGTTATTGCACAAATTCTTAGATTCTGACCCCACAATTAATTAGGGAATGGAATTGTTACTCTTGTCTTGTTCAGATCTGGGAAGCTAGTCTCAACTTGTAAAACAAACAAATTAGTCAAAATATCTGAATACAGAAGAGATTCATTTTGAGAAGTCTATCAAATGTTTCTTTACTTCAAAATAGGTATTCTCATACACAGATCCACAAACTTGCTTCTTAAAAAGTCTAGCATATCCACCATGCCATGACCTCAAGGTGCATAGTGTATCATTCATTCCAACAACTGAACACATTACACACCATCATTACTAGTCTTTCCCTTATTCACATTAACCTCATTGAGACTGTGTGTGTGTGTATGTGTGTGTGTGTGTGTGTGTGTGAATATATATATATACAAAATGATTGTGCAATTAAGTAAATTATTTAAGCACCTGCTATGAGAATTCACTCAGAGTAGGAGTAGAGGGGCAGTTGCCAATGACAAGTTGGTCTGTAATTGTCTAAGACACAGAATCTACCATCAAAAGAGTTTAATACTAAATGAGTTCAGTGATACCAAAAGACCACTGGGCATTAGAATTACCTGGAGTGCTTTTTAAAATACCTATGCTCTACTGCAAATCCACCGAATGAGAATCTTGGAGAAAGGAACTCAGGCATTTGTATTATTTAAAATGTTAAAATTAGAGGCAACTAATGATCAGCCAGGGCTGAGAGCCCCTGCAGGATATGGCTCAATTATCCATTCACCTGTGACACGCAATTTTGATGATAAATTTCACTAATTACTCAATGATCCCCACCTCGACTACTTAAGAAGACAATCTCCTCTCCACTAACTACTTAACTAAATTGGATTTGGAACCTGGGACACTGATAAACTACCAGGCTCCACAGACAAGCAACCCCTTAATTCTTGCCCTTTCATCAATTCACCTTCCCAACAGAGTTCATCAAATGGCAGGGAGTGGGGAAGTAGCAAGAACCTCAAGTCCCAGATTTCCAAGAACATAATGAAAGCCTTCCCAAAAGCTCCCTCAGTTTCTTCAGCACCTTTCCTACTGCTGGCCTTATCTGCTGCTGATTCAGCTGGTTCTCCACATTTCACAAATACCAGTCTTCCTTTTGTTTTCGGTGTTTTGGTTTGGTTTTCTCTGCAGGGGGTGGATACTTCCGTGATTGTGACCGCAAAATCCAGAATGGCCTCTATAGGCTTCACTTACCCCCAAACTGTAGATACTTCGACTCTATCCTCAATCTTGATCTCTACCTTACTCCCATCTAAATCACTCAGAGCCCTAGAAGAAGCGGGCTCAATGTACATTCCTGTTCCTACCAAATTTGTTTCTTTACAGCACTGGCTCCCCAGATATCCAAGACATCTTGCCCATTTTTCAATTTGTAATTAGACTGAGGAATATTGTTCATACTTGATTTGCAAATCCTGTAATATATGTCTCAGAAATTAGACTTCTCCCTATAACACGTAGACCTGTACTGTAAAACATATACATAAGAGGAATTTGTAGATGTCACAACTCAGTGCAAGAAACAGAATTGCTATCTCTAAGTTGGTAAGTTGCTGTAGCAATTTGTACATGGAATTGTCTTTTAAAAACAAATTGTGAAAAATAAATAAGATGGGTAAATGTCAGTGCATAATAACCTGTTAAGCTGTGTAGTTAAATCTGAGAGTAAGGACATAGAGACAAAGTTTGAATGCATATCCCAATTCTACTTCATGCAAGTCAAATCTCTGTGTCCCTTTTGTCCCCCATCTGTAAAATGGCAACATTAATACCTACTTCATGGAGTAAGTCATGTAATAGATGTAAAGCTCCTAGAACAGTGCCTGCACAGAGAACACATAAAAAACTTCATCTTAGTGGTTATTATTACTGAGTGCAGGGCTTAAAACCTTGCTGCCCAGGGAAACAAGCCTTTTAACTCTCTTTCACTGACTTAAAGTAAATTTATGACAAATTGTTTTTCAAATTGAATTTTGACATTTCTGGTCTTTTTCCATTATTTTCTAAATTCAGTGGACAAAAGCATGGAATTTGTCAGGGTTTCTTGACATTTTAGTTCCATTAGGAATACCATTTAATATTAGTTAAGCCTTTTTATGATCCCAATACTATTTAAAATGAAATGATGGGAGAGGAATATTTGGGGAGAAAAAAAATATTACTTGCCTCTTATTAAATAAAGATTTTAAAAGCCAAAGAAGGGAAGGGAGGATTTATAAGTTGCAGGTGACCTTTAAATGTCACTTTTGCTGATATATAAATGTAAACACAGAAAAGTGTAATGTCTGGTAATAGTAAACTGATCAATACAATTACATTATGGGTTCTGTAATATTATAAATTATGCTTTTGATCCAGAATATCAATAGCTTTTTAACACCTCTTAAAATCAAATTACAATGCATTAAATATCATGCAGTTAGTTCCCTATATGTTATTTATAAGCTTGTAACTTCTATTACTTGGAGAGCTGCAGGTACTAAACTTCTAAATACATGAGATTTTAGAGCATAAATTTTTAATGAGTCAAAAATAAAAAGTTTATCATCTCAGACAATCCGTCAGTAAGATCTGCTTTAATTATCTTCCTAGAATATGTTACTAATAACCTTAATTTCAAAATTAGTGAAATAAGATTTCAAAGACAGTTGGTTACTTGTGCAAATCTGTTTTTAACATAATTACACAACATAAACAGCACCCACTACTGTAACAACGGGAAAAAACGTTGGGTTAGATAGTCTGTAAAGTTTTATAGGCTACCTTGATCACTTTCCCTTTCCTACACCTCAACCTAATTAGTAGGGATCTCAGCTTTGGGAATTATATTTAACATATTAACAGATCTGCTCTCTATACTCATCTCAACTCTTGACTGCTCAGGACAACATACACATGTATTTATCCAAAGTAGAATTTTTTTCTGTATAATAATTCTTAGTGCAGACATAGAAGGTGCAAAGATTTTCTTAAATGCCTCAACTATGCATTTAGGAAAAACAAAATTGTGTTAATGCCTTGGATAACCTAGAAGACATCAAATTACAAATTACATCTTTCCATCACTAAATTGTCCAACATACTATTTCTATAATTCTCACAGCCTGAGAACAAATATTAAGAGAACCACTGGCCTCTAAAGCAAGAGTTTATGACTTGTCCTTTTCGAGAAGGGTTTGGAGCATATAAGATATTCCACTAGAGGATTCAAAAAATAAGAAGGCGCTCTTTAATGCCTTCATTTAAAGGTATCATTGAAAAAGACAAGAGAGACCCAGTATGTTACTCAGATACTTAATATGAGTTCTAGTGTCCAGCTCGGTCTTCTGAACACGCACTGTACCCTGAAAAGAAATAGTTATTTAATTTTTACTTCTTTCTTACTTCAGGGACAAGCTGGGGCCAGTGTGTCGTCATTTCAATAGCCACCCAGGACCTGACACAGCCCATAATCATAGTAAATGCTCATAGAACGTGTGGTGTTTAACTAACAACACACAAAATGTAGACTAGTACGTGTAAGCAAACAGCACCCTTCCACCAGAGTACCTTGGCAAATCGCTGAGGAAAGGCTGCTTACAGGTTGAAATTCCAAGCGGAGGCTGCATCAGTTATAACTTCCGAGTATTTGTTACTCACACCAATCAACTTTCTGCCTCCAAGTGGCAGAAGTGGGGCGGGCCTTCGCGGGTCAGAAATCACACCTGGGGTGAGCAGCGCCTTCAGGAACTCCCTGGAGAGCAGTTCCCTCAAACAACTTCTAAAGCAGAGCTTCTCAGACTTTCAAGATCATTCCAGTCCCGGGGGGGACCTGTTAGTGGGCTTCGACTAGAGCGCCGAACTGAGCGTTTCCAGCGAGCCCCCAAGGCATTACGAAGCTGCAGCTTCTCCCAGCACCCTTTGAGAATAAGGCCCACAAGCGCCCAAAACGCCCAGGTCACTTACATTAGCGACACACAAAAGTTGCGGCCACTGGTAGTGACGAATAAAGTCGCCTGGGTGCGCTGCGTCCTCTGAGCATCGCCACCCGGTGCTGGGGACACCTGGCAGGTGCCTGGGCCTCTGTGAGCACTAGGGGAGGCCGCCGCGCAGCCGCACCCCACCTCTCCCGTCCCCCGCGCCGCGCTCACCTTCTCCCGCGTCTTCAGGTACCGCTGCAGCGCCTGCTGCGTGAGCTCCCGGACGCGCAGCTGGCCCTCCTTGCAGGGCACCACGATGCCGGTCCTGCCGAAGCACACGGTCACTTTCATCCTGGCCTCCGGCGACCACGCCGGGCGCGGTCGAACAGGTGTCTGGTCCCTCAGGCGCAGCCCCCACTCTCGGGGGACGCCGGGCGCGCGCAGGCCGGAACACCTGGGACGCCTCTCGCCCGAAACCCCGCAGGGCCCGGGGCTCGCAGCAGCGCCCCTTCGCCTCCGGCGAGCGGCCGCCGGCGGGAATCGGGGCGGAGGCAGCAGCGGGAAGGGCTAGCTCCCAGGTGGCGGGTGGCCGGGGACGCGGCGGCACCGTCGCCGGCGCCTCCTCCTGCGCCTGCCCGGGCCTGGCCGAGGTGTCTGCCCCGCGCCCTCCAAAGTGAAACCGCCGGCCCAGCCCGGCCCTGGCTCTGGCCCTGGCCCTGGCCCTGGCGGCGGGGCCGGCCGCAGGCCCCGGGCTGGAGTGGGCGGTGCCGGCGGCGCGCGCGGGGCCGGAGTTGGGAGGAAACTTTTGCGCCGGATTCCAACTCCTCCGCGGCGCGCCGCACTCTGGGCTCACGCGGCCCGCGGGCGACTTGGGCCCGGCTCTTAAAGGGGCCGCAGCGCTCCCGGCCCCGCCGCTCACTCGGCGGCGCCGAGCCGGGGCCGTGCGGGGCGATAACTAAAGCCTGGGAGCCCTGCCCCCTCACTTGGTCTCTCCCTGGCTCTGATCCTCTTGGACACACTCAGAGCTCTGGGGAACTGTAACGGCACCTGAGAGCTACCCCACCGGGGACTGACACCAGATCTCACGGCACTCTCGAGGGAAGAGCTAGGAGACTGCAGAGCTACACCTTAAAATGAGGGGATTGGAGCAATATTCAAGGAGAGCTGGAACAGGTGCCTCTCGCCACGCCCACCAAAAACACCCCCAAGGAGTGGTGGCTCACAGGTACTGAGCTGCAGGGATGGCCTGTTAGAAATCAGTCTTATGCACAGCAGGGCATCTGCTCTCTGAAGCCCTGAGATGCAAAACTGAAGGGATTCTTGAGGACAACGTGGCAGTACAATCGGTACTTTTACCGACTAAGACACCGAGTATTCTCCCAAAGGTCACAACCCAGACCCAGGTATGATGGCATATGTTTACATATATCGTTATGAAATGTGCCTTCTGTTGTGTGTTTGACAAAAAAATGAGCACACTCAGGCTCATGATTTGGCAAGTGTGTATTCATCATCAATTAAAATCGATGTATCTGGAAAGAAAAATCCAACAAATAATATCTGTATCATTCTTAGATCACACATCAATGAACTCCTTTGAGCCTATCAAGAATCCTGAAAGGTAAGTATTATTTTTCCCATATTGTGCATGAAAAATAATGCTCGGAGTGGTTAAGGACCTGAGCTGACAGTGAAGTTGGTTATGCTGAAAGGGACTCAGTTCTTCCTATGCTAAATATCTGGTCTCCCCAAGCAGTTTTCCTAGCAATCCAGTTCATTCTTCAGGACCACATCAGGTTGCTGTCCAAAAGGATTTGTTCTTCTGTCAAGACACACTTAAATTGAACTTGAATTGCCTAGGACAGTATGATAATGCATAGGAGATTAAATTAAGGGCTCATGAGTTTTGAGAGTTTAAAAAAATTTTAACTCATTCATACATGCAATAAATATACATTGGTTGTCTTCTATGTACAGGGCCTTCTATAAGGTCAGTGGCATCAAAGAGGATCAGGCACACTCATCAATTCAAAGAAAATAAAATAGTACAATTTGGTAGCAAATCCAATATAAACTAATTTAAATACTAAAGACAAAATTTATTTCCTCATAAAATCAGAAGATCCAGGAGGTAAGAGGTAAGATTGAATCTTGGAGGTAAGATTGAATCCCAAAACTCAAACAGTGTCCTCAGGGCCCATCTTACTCTTTGTCTACTGGCTCTGTGTTGCCCAGTGTTGTCTCAATTCTCAGTTGGGATCTCCCCAAAGGAGGCAAAAATGGCCATTTCCAGTGATTCAGGTTTACACAGCCTTAAAGACAGGCATCTCAGACATCAATACACCTTTTCCTGATGAGGACAAGCTTGAGTCACATACCTTCTCTCTGCCACAATGAATGCAGCAGTGATTGTCCAAACCTGGTTCACCTGCAGCTAGATCATACGGACTGGAAACAGAGAAGGGGTGAACCCCCAACAGATGGGACAACAAAAAATATTTAGCTATCATAAAATATAAGATTGCTTCCCAATCATCAAGGAGCTTATAAATATAGAGGACACAAGGCCTAAAGATGTAAGAAATTAGAAACTACAAACAACAGTGAATTGGATGGTTTTACTGAGCATTATTAATTTAGATATATGCCAAGCACTATTTTAGGTGAACATAAAAAATTTATATAAATGTAAAATAGATATGTGATCTATTACTTATATACTTATATACATATATATGTGCATCATGTATTATGTATCTATACCTTATTTTCCTTTGTAATAATCTTACAAGAGAGGTACTTCGTTATCTTCTTTTTAGAGATGCCAGGACCAAAAGAAGTTAAGATAGTATTTTTAGAAATTAATGGAGGCTGGATTAGAACCCAGGCAGTCTGACTCCAGAGTCTTCATAGTAACTGCTATGCTGATCTTACATGGCAAGTACTGAATAAGAGCAAACAAATAAATACTAATGCTGTGCATTAATAGGGGGTCCTTTTAACATTGGGTATCATATTAGCATATAGAATGGTATAAAGCAAAGATTTTTAGCTGATGAAATACCTTTGCATTCTTCATATTTAATGGCTTTTTTCCCCTTCACACTTGCTCCAGACACCTCCCATTTCTGCTCAGATAATCAGAGAGCTCCTGCTCTTCTTCAAGCCCCAAACTTCCTCTTGGCCCAGCTTTAGCCCCTCCACAATACCCAGAGCCCCAGTGTCCTGGCTTTAAGAAGCCCCTGGCGAACCCAATGAAGAAAACCCAGGCTTTCCCAATCCCACTCCCAGAAAGACTGGAATTCGTTCCCGTGGGATGCACCAGAAGTTGTGTGGTTGTGAGATAAAGGAAGAGATAAAGCTAGGCACAGATATGAACAATGCATTGTGTGATCCTGCACACCATGAAGTGAACTTTAATGACCCCAAGCTAGTAATTGTGGAAAGAATTTAGCATTTGCATTTCATGTTTATTAAATAGCCAGATTTAATTTGTTACTCATCCTTATCACAGCATACATAGAAACAATTTATCATATATTAAGAAGTGATATGAAAGAACATAGTTACAACACACAGACATTCATGCCCAGCAAATTCCTAGATCAATATTTCATGCCCCATGGGACCTCCTAGGCAGAAGCCAATAAATAATTTGTCATGATTGGTAACACTAGAGGATTCTAGGCCTGGGTTCCACTTTCTTGTTTTGCCTGTCAGATGGGTAAATATTGCCTGTGGTGTGATATTTTCCCATTTGTTATCCAACAGCTTAGCAAGCTTTGGAGAAGCCAGTGAAATGTGTTATGCAGAGACTAATACTGACCAATATTATGAAACTGCTCTGCCTTATGGAAAGTATAACTAAAATGTCAGGTACCATTAGGCATATATTGAATAAAGAATGATAATTTTTAATATATAGTTGAGCAGTTCATCCATTCTGATGCTTTGTGCTATTAAAACAGAAAATATTTTCACCTTTCAAGGAATTATTTACAACAAGCACTATTTATTACAGAAAATGCATTGAATGGGAAATAATCTTTCTAGGATCCTTGGAGCCATTAGTACAATAGATTATGTTCTTAGCTTTCTTATGAAAACAGGTGCCAGAGAGATATCATAAAAGAAAGAGAAAAATAGGTATGATATTTCATTCATTCCTTCCATATTTAAGAGCAAAGGGTTTGGATTATTGTTTAACTTGACAAGAATGGGTTTTTCTTAAGAGATGTTTGTCTCTAAATGCCTGATGGCATTCATTTGTTGACTGTCTCTATAGCTCTCCTTGAAGCACAAATGAAAATGCTTTACACCCTGAAGGGAGCATTGTAGGCTATTAGCTTTTTGAAAGGTCCTTACTTATGCCTACTCTGTAAGTAAGACTCACAAGTCTCCACACTAATACAGTCACACTATCCTTCCTTATACTGAATTCCACTCTGGATATTAATATCCTGCCTTAATTTACATTTTCTTGAAAAGGACCTGGGTCATGAAAAAACTGTCTTTAAAAAAAATAATAAACCTACCAATGAAAAGCAAGCGAACTGTTGCAGTGATGTTGCATTGAGAGTTGATCATTACTTTGATGGTTTTCCATATCATATGATCTCCTCTGATGCATATTAGGGTCCATGAATGCTGACCATTAGGAATAAGTCCTACTCAGAGAAGCACTAGGTCCTCTCACCACTGGTCTTCGGTGACAGACCAGTAAGAAGGGGGCCAACGGCAATGATCAGGGAATGCTCTCTAACGAGCTCAGTTACCCAAGGATGACTCCTACACTGAGGCAAGGTTGCCATCGAGAGTTCTCTTCTATTCACCTCACTTTTCCTAATACCTCCTTCTGCTGCATTTATGTTCTTTAGAGAAATGAGTTGGTGTTCTTGTAATTGACAGACGGGAGTGAGAGAGAGAACTGAGATTTGGCAACAGGTACTTCAGCGTATGAAAGGATTACAGGCAGGACGAGTAGATGGGAGCCAGGCAGACCTATGTTCCAGCCTACTCTGCCACTTACCAGCTGTTTAATGTAGGCAAGCTGCACCGTGTTGCTTTATGAAATGGGATGATAATCCTATCTTATGGTATAACATCTGTGAAGCAACCAGCACATAGTAGGCAAAATTAATTGCTCTCCTCTGTCTTTATTCCATTTATTAACATTTGTAAATGCCACTCATTTTCACTGTGCCTGAAACAACTTCTAAAAAAAAATCAAACCAAATGATATTGAGAAGTTACACATCACCACTATCATCCATAATTTCTGAAGCCCAGGTGTAATCCATTCTAGAGTGAGTGCCGAAACCATAGCCAAAATGAGATTTCTGTTATATTTCACAATCCACATATTATTTAATGTGATGCCCAAAAAATAATCCTGGGACATAGTAATCTAGTGCCTGAGAATCATAGAATTATGGAGCTGAAAGGGGCCTTGAAGCTTATTTGTACACTCTCTTCATTTTTATACATGAGGTGCTATGGCCTGAAAAGGTCAGGTGACCCGTCAAAATCATTACCCAGATCCCCAGGCTCATAGTCAAGTGCTTTCTTCACTTCCCTGTCTGCCTGGTAATGGAATTTAAAACAACACATGTTTGACCTACATGGGCTCAAGGCTTTGAACTTGCATTGAGCCAGGAGGTGAGGGCAAGGAGCTCATTCTTCTATCTATTCCTGCAGTTGGCAATTTAAATTTAGGATTCTGAATCCTTGTTCTTGCCACATTGGTAAATCTCAAGAAGATTTGCTGAGTATTAAAATTACTACAGAGAACAGAAAACCATCAAAGGATTTTAAGCAGCAGTGACAAGATCAGATTTTTGCTTAGTAGAATACAGATGGCCTGGGAGACAGACAAAAGCCCCTACTTAGTTCATTCAGTCCAACATTCATTTCCTTATGCAACAGTTCTCACTCAACACCTGTAATCTGCTGAGCACAAAGTGGTCACAAAGCTTAGGCTCTAATGAGGAAGAGAGATGATAAATAACTAACCAAATGAACAAAATATTTGCAGGTTGTGATCAGGTGTAATGAAGGGTATAAACAGCAGGCCGTATGATAGGGAATAATGCCTAATAAGAATAATAGGTAAGAGAGAACCTGTTTAGATTGGATGAACAAGAGAAAAAATAACTTGGTGAAGAACCCAGAAAAAAAGAAACAGCAAATGTAAATATTCCTGAGACAAGACCAAGCCTGGTATGTTTTAGGAATTTTTTTAAAAGCCAGTTTGGTTGGAATATATGAGCCGGGAAAGGGAGGCAGGGAATGAGTTGGAGGAGCTTGTCTACCGCAGTGGCCTCCTAAAAGACTAAAGAGATACAGATGATGAGGAAGGGCAGATTTGAGAGTTCTATTAGAATTTGTGACAGATAAGAGCACAAAGCTTTTTAAGGATGAGTCAAACTTTTAGGAGGAGTCAAAAAAAACCTCAGGTTTCTAGTTAAGAGATTGGCAGAGAATCTTGGCAAGTTGGAGGGGGGTGGGTTGGGAGGGCAAGGGTGTTGAGAATGGTGGGGGGAAGAAGAGTAAGTTTAGTCTGGAACATTTTGAGTTTGAGGTCCCTAGAAGGCAACCAGGTAAAAGTGTTTAGTTAGCTGTAAATACAAGGCTTGCAGCTCGGAAGAGTCTGAAGACAGATGCTTAGATTTAGGGGTCATAGATTTGAAGTTAAACTCATCAGAATGGAGGTCAGCCAAAGAAGGAGTTCAGAAAGAAAAGGCAACAGGGCTTAGACCAGAGTCCCAGAGAACACCAATACTGAAGAAGAGAAAGAGTAGAGACATCCATACGCATGTGTATGACGATGCATTAATTACAAGTTATTGTTTGTATTCTATATAAAGTATTGTCAGTTTCAAAGGTGTGATAAGAAAGGGTGCTCCTACCCTAGAGAGGACACAATGGTAGAGAACAGGAAATTGAATGTTAAGAATGGAAAGCAAAATAGTTTGGCTGGAACAGATAGGCTTCATTGAACCATAACATGGATAAGGTTACACAGATATGGGAAGAAGGAAATGATTTAAGGAAATGATTGAAAGAGGCCTATGAGAACTAGACTAATAAGTGTGGATCTGTTTCACCAAAGAAAAATTCTGTAGGTGCTTGAACAAAGGAATAATATACATAAAATAACATTTGATAGTCATTATTCTGAAATCTTCATGTACAAAGAATTGGAGTACAAAATGACTGAAAGTTGGGGAGGATCCTGCAGAAGGATGTTAGAGTAAATTACATAAAACTGAATTTAAATGAAACATCATATATGTATATAGTTGTAGAATATCCCCACCTGTACATTGTTTATCCCAAGTAGTGGACTCCATGATTGTTTAATGTCCATTCCTACTATTCTACTTCTCCATACAGGGGACTGGGGGAACACCATATGATTCAGGTCCAGTACAGAAAACTGAAAACACAACTGATCCCAAACAGAGAGAACTGAATACAAGAAATTGATTACCCTGTTGATGGAGGAGCTGAAAACAGGAAATAGCAAGGCAACTAAGAGATTAGCCACAGCAGGAAGCCGCTTCTTTCTCCAGGACTGGCTGGATACCCGGAGGAGGGGGTGTCAGCAGAACCCAGAAGCTGAACAGCCTGGCAAAAGCTGGGAGCACAGAGAGGGGGGCTGTCCAGAGGAGACCTGGAACTATAAAGAGTTGCCATTGTGAAACAGACAAGAGAAGAGAGAAAGAAATGATGCCCATATCCCCTGGTTCCTTTCTCCAGCCCTCCGTGCTGCCGTCAGTGTCTCACACTAGCTGAACTAGCTGGAAGCCAGTGAACAAGAAAGGCAGGGAAGTATCTGAGAGCAAATATAATGGCTGGCTCAGGTCTTCCCTGGTGGGCTCCTACAGGGATTCATAAGTAGAGATTTTAATTCTTACTAACATTTTAGATTTAGGGAAAGCACTAAAAATATTTCCAATTCAATTTGGCATATTTATAAAAATAAATTTTTACCCAGCTTAGACTAAATTCATGTTTTTCTTAAGAGAAAATACATTTTAACAGTGAAATAGGAGCTTTTTCCTGATTGCCAAAATATTAATTTCCTTCATTTAAGTAATAAAAAAATTCCTGCTCTTACTCAGTCATCAAACTCAAATTAATTGTTTTGTCTAGATATGATTACACAGGACTATAAGCAGCAAATCCAAAAATCCTATTAATATTGAATGCTAAAGATGTCTAACTACAATGCTCTCTGGTAATATTTCATTTATTTTATATGCAGTATAATGGTATACAGTAATCCATGGATTCATGATAGAAGCTTTGAAAACTGAGTTTAAAGTTGTGATTCCTTTGTAAAAAATTATTTGAGAAAACTATTAATACTCACCACGTGTGTACATGAATACTAATAAGTATACTGTTTATTCCAATACTATCAGGAAACTTGACTTGATTAGTGTTTTTCCTTCAAGAGTATGTACATTTTTGTTAAAATTTTTTGCAATTATCCCCAAACTGCTTTTCATATAACCAAACTACAAATATAATAAAGAATATAAATAAGATTTATGTAAACTTCAACATATCTTATAAGAGTTGAAAGAGGTAACTTCACAGCAAATAAAAAAGACTATCAGTTTGCCAAGTGCACAACAAACTTTCGGTACTACACACCACCAAATAGTGGTATAAACAACGAGTAATATTGGTAATGACCTCTACCAAACCCAATGAGCTTTATCTAGCTCCAAGTTCCCTTAGTGTAGACCCCTAGTCAAAACAGCACAGTGCCAGGTTCTACGAAGGGCCAGGATAGCTGCTGATAAAAACAAGATGCCCTAATTCAAGGACAGCCATCCATAGGCTAACTGATGACCCATGGCATAACCTGATATTAAGAGCTATACTTGATAAAGTATTTGGTGATTAGCTAAGCCAATCAATGGCTCCTTCTAGTGTGTAGGCTGAGAATAGGGAGGATTGGCTACTTGTTAGTAAGAGGATTGAAAGGCTAATTCAATTCTTAAGACCCCAGTTGTCCATGAGAAAGAAGAAAGCTCTTTTGGAGGTGCCTCAGCACTCCATTGACCTCCTAGTACAAATCTTCAGGCACTGTCACAATAACAACCACTCTCTACCCAATTATTTTTTCATTACATTATTCTGAGTAAGGCCAATCCTTAAACCCAAACCAACTCTATTTAGCAAAGAATGCAAGTATTAATAAATCCAAGAAGAAATAAGTTCATGAACAATAAGTTAATGAACCATAAGTCATGGGTCCAAGGGTTTTTTAATGTATTGTTGCCAGAATGACCCCAGGGCCTGTTAGCAATGAACTATATTATAACTGGAGTCCCCTAGCAACCCGTGAATACTTGAATAAATTTTCTTGAGGAAACGAAGTTGAACACTGGTTGTTAGGAGTTGGTGAGGATATTAAGAGTGGGAAAATCCAGCTTAAGAACAGAGTTAAGGCCTGTGACTTTTTTGTACTCCAGAGTAGAGGGGTGGATGTTACCCTGTGAAATCCCTGCATTTGAAGGTCGCAAATATGGCCAACACACACAAAGGCAATGAAACTGCATTCTTGAGAAACATATTTGGAGGAACTCTTTGAAAGAGCATTTAAATCCTAATATACTAATAGTGTATGCTGTGACGCATCACACAGATGCCCCCTTTAGGACTGAGCACTCTTGTTCCTGGTACTGGGAATGTTGGCTACAGAGGTGCTTAGCTGAACTGCTGTCTGGGAATTTTCCTCAGTGGAATAGAGTCTTCCTGCCTAAAACCATGCTTCATTCACAGGGCAGCCCAGATGCACACATCCATTGAGTGCTCTAGGGAGCAAAGTATAAAGGTCCTGATCCCTTGCCTTAAGAATGGTCAACTCTGAATGGTCATCCCAGTTACAGCAGACCTTTCTGGAAAATGCATCCCCATGCAATCTCTTTCTCTGCACAATCCTACTTCCTTCACTTCAACACGAGAATTGATTCTGAGCACACTCCCCATTCAATTTCTACATATGAATTCCCATCTCATAATCTGTTCTCCAGATAATCCAATTTAAGACAAAAAGTTGTAAAATAATTCTGTTAAAAATTCAAGACACTTGTAAAGGAAGGCTCAGATAATGACTGATCAACCAACTTAAAGATAAAAATGAATGAGTAAGTCAATGAAAGTATTGTCAATCCCTCTAGTTATTTTTAAAACAAAACAAAACAAAACCAAAAGAGTAGACTAGCAGAAAATGGAGCCAAAGAGACTTCACTGATAATAATTCAGTAAGGTTGGCTCACATTGATGTAGATACAATGGCCAGAACTTCTATTACCCAAGTGCCTTTAAGCAGGGCTCCTAATGGTGTAAAAAAGTCTACTTAAACATCCAGCATCTTGGGAAGGCAGTCATTGCAAGAAAAACACACTTCTGATGTCTCATGTTGTATCTAGAAATATTGTTTGAATTCTGTATTAGACCCCATAGTGCATCCCTATTGTTTTAATAAAAAATATGTTTTTGATTACTTTGCATCAGGAAAAAGTTTTCTCCCCATCAATTTGGCTAAAGGATAAGATGCTATTTGAAGTAATCTTTCAACTTCATCCAGGCATTTTCTCATCTCTGCCTTGGGTTTACAATATTTTATAGAGTCAATGATCTAAATATGTGTGTAAAGATGACAATAGATTCTTTACAACTTTATGAGCTAGACCAGAGTAATCACTGGGGAAACATCCATTTGGTTTCTTCAGCAAATATTCAAGAGACTACGATAGGTCAGATTCTGTTTTAGGATATATACGGTATGCTATGGACTGAATGCTTGTGTCCTCCCAAAATTCCTATGTTGAAATCCTAATCCCCAGTGTGATGGTATTTGGAGGTGGGGCCTTTGGAAGGTGATTAGGTTATGAGGGTGGAGCCCTCATGAATGGGATTAGTACACTTAATAAAAAAGACCTAAGAGAGCTCCCTCACCCCTACCATAGAAAGAATATGGCCATCTATGAATCAAGAAGTCAGCTCTCACCAGACATGGAATTGGCTTTCATCATCATCTTGGATTTCCCAGCATCCAGAACTGTGAAAAATAAATTTCTGTTGTTTTTAGCCACCCAGTCAATGGTACTCTGTTATAAGAGCCCAAATAGACTGACACAGGTGGTAAACAAGTGGTACAATATTTCTACTCCTCTTGAGGTTACATTTTATTGAAAGAAGATTGAGATCAGCGGAATGTGGCCAAGAGGAGAATTAGTGCAAATTCTCATACTCCTTGGGTGAAAATTTCAATAAATCTTTCTCCTGTGAGGTCATGTCATTTCTGACATGTGATGGCTAATAAGTATTTTCATTCCACTTGTCAGTTTTATTTGTGCTTTAAGGAAATACGTAAAGGATATTTTAAGTGATGAGAGAGGTTATTTTATTTCTAAATCTGTAGTTTTCATTAAATTTATGAACTAAGTCTGGTGATGCATAGAATCAACTTTTTTTTACCTGAATCTCAAACTTCGTTTTTGTTACAACCATTTTGTCATGTACAATGAAAGCTTCCACAGTTTTTCCTTGAAGGTGCTGATTGTAAGAGCCCTCAAAAAAAAAAAATCTGCTCAACTAAATTTTTGAGCCATTTGTTAGCTTACAATTAAGGTAAAAAGTGACTGTATTCTACTCTTCTAAGATTACCCCTAATCCTGATATTCTCTCTCTCTCTGTCTCCCTTTCTCTCTCAGGTAATATAAAATTTTAGTCTTGAGAAAATCAGCCCTATACCTTTAATAACTGACCAATGTGCATCTAGGTAGTTAGCCAAGTTCTCATAGTTACTTTATTACAGATGACCTCACCTAAAACCACTGAATTTGAGTATTTTCAGCTTCAATATTATATCAGTCAGAGTTCTAGAAAGAATCAGCCTATTACCAGTTCTTGTATACTTTGGTTCTGCCTTCTTCTCAAAGGAAAGAATTCAATCAAAAGACAGACTGAGGACAAACTTAAGGAACAGGGTTTATTAGGCTAGGTCAAAGTATACTCTCTAGAAGGGCAGAGAGCAGACCATCTGGAAACAAGAAGCAGCCCCCCTATTAGGGTTAGGGTTGGTTTTTAAAATGGTAGAAAGTTTCTCCCTGCATCTTATGTCATACAGCTGACATGTTGATTGACAGTTTCAGGGTATATAACTTTCTTCCCAGTGCGCAGGCCCTTAACCATCAGTACCCAAGTGAAACCCACAGGGGCAGGGAAGGGAGGCCTGCAAAACCTGAATGTAAATTTATTATAATTATGGCATAATGAACCCCAAGGGAGCTCTAGGTCACCTCCTGAGTGTGCCTGCTGCCAGCCTGAGTTGATGGACTGAAAGCCCCTTTGGACTTTGTACATTTTGTTTGGACCTGATAAAGCAGGAGACTGACCCATAAACAGGAGGGATTTGGGGCATGTTCTGCCATCTGGTGACAAGCAGGTGGGTAGAGAGGAAAAGACCTTGCCCAGGACAGGGCAGGACACACTCATGTCTGCCAGCTACCTAACAAGCCCACTTGAACTGAGTTAAGTGATAAAACTTTAATAAAGGAACCACTCACAGGATTGGGCAGCTTTAGGCAAACCAGTGTTAGAAAGTGCAGTATTCCAGAGTTGGCAAAACAGAGACATTACCACCTCTATGCAGAGTGATATGGAAAGGGCCAGCTAACATGGCCTTTTAGAGATAGCCTAGGTAGAGATATAGCAGTAAGGGATCATAGAGAATAAATATAACAACCTCATCTTCACCCACAGCTGCATTTCACTGGACAAATCTGCTGGAAAGCAGAAGACAAGGGAGTCCTATGTAACTCTTGGAACTTGAGAGTAGGGTAGAAAATAGGGGAGAGTGGATTTGGATGGGCAAATGGAATGTGTCCACCATACTGATTTCTTTTTTTTTTTTCCTTACACAATTTTTTCTTTTCCTCACCCTATTGACCGTTATCAAAAAATCAAGAGTCAGTTTCTTTGGAACGAAGTGTACTCCACGGATGATGCACATTTGGGTCGTGCAATGATGTTGACAGTGCACTTCTCCTCTTGATATATCACCCATTCTAGATTTGGCCCATCCATCAAGTTTGCTCAAGGCAACAAGCTTTCCAAAGTCTCTTTACTTTGACTTAATCTTTTAGGGTAGAGATGTTTGAAATGCTTTATCTAATTTGATGTCAGTTTTTGTGGTGCAGAGCAACCAAGTTTTCGTGTAAAACATCTCTGGTTATCATAATCAGAATAAGAATGCTAACCTGAACCGACTATTTTTATACTTGCTTGGCATTTACATATTTACATTGTTAAGTTTCCTAAACATTGGTATCATATTTTTTGTGTGTATATATCTACACACACACACTTTATTATAGTGTATGTATTATTTAAAAGATTTAAAGTCAGGTGCTAGACTCATGTCACAGAATAGATTTTATATAAACAGTCTCTGACTTTCGAACAAGTTACAATTGACCAAAGTTTATGAACAGGTGGTTGGGGGTTTGCCTTCCCAAATTTGCACTCGCAGGTCCAAACTGGTGGTGGGTAACTCTGGGGAAAATATGTGGAAAATCAAGTTGCTTTCAGATTTCTTTTCATAAGATCTTCTCAATAGTTTTAGGAGTCACATCAACATATTACCCATTTTTAAATGTGCTACTTTTCTTGATTTCTCAGGACAAATCATGCTGTTTCTGCCTGCGTTTTGTCTAGTACAGAAGCATCCACAGTTTTTAATATCATCTCATCCTCTCCGTAGCATACCCAAGAAAACTGCTTTCTTTGTACAGTTGGTATCAGGGAGCTTTGAACAAAACAATTAGAATAAAATATGCACCGAAAGTCTAGATGCCTCTTCCGTTTTCAAATGGGGACACTCCTGATGATGGTTGACTTGGAGAATTTCCCCCAACATTATAAAGGAAAGTAAAAAACTTCATGAAAGGAAATTTTGAACATATCAACAACAGTAAGCATCTCAGAACTCAGCAGTAAACTAAGCAATTCCACTCAAATGGATGAGGCCCGTCAGTAAAAGCAAACCCAGAATTATAAGGCATGAAAGGTTGGTTAATGAACTTCCAGATTAAATTCCAATCAAGAGATTAGAGAATCGCTACAGTCAAAGTCTAGCAATTAGCATGTTTAAAACTATACAAAGACAATGACATTAACATATCTAAGAGAAGAAAGTGTTAACAGAAGACGCTTGCAGTGGCAGAGTGAGGAAGGGGAGGGGACCAAGAACCGGGCCTGTCAATCCCTGACCCTGAGCAAGAAAGAGCTGCTCTCACCAGAAGATTCCAGACATCTCTGGCTGGTGCTTTACTCAGTGGGAGAAGAATATATATCAAGCACTCTTAGCTGAAGAACCCTTCATTAAGAAAATCTAATTCCCATTTGTTTGTGTTTAATATTCACCAAGCAATCTTGACTGTAGGTTACATTTCCATCTGTTTGCCTCAGGGAAAAAATGTGAGATCCAAACACCACTTTATGAATTTCCAGTCTAAGTGCCACCTTGAAGCCTGGTGCATCAGTTAAGGGCACAGGCTACAGAGCCAATGCCTGGGTCCTAAGCTGGGCTCGGCCACTTTCTACCAGTGGGATCTTGACCAAGTTACTCAACCTTGCTGTGTCCTAGTTTCCTTGTCTTAATGGGAATTAATAACAGAACCTATGTACCTTTTAGGATTGTTGTAAGAATTGACATGCGATACAAGACTTCAGAGCTGTTTTGATTTATACTTCAATTTTTGTGAATAATTTCATTTGAGTCAATTACCCAATATTTCATTATTTAAGGGCACTGAAAAAGCTCTGTATCTAGACACATGGGCTAAGAAACAGCTTCCCTGACTGCCTAATAATAGAATCCCTGGAAATCACCTTAGGACAATACTACCTTCTGTTGGGAGTGGGGGAGGAGAGGAGACGGAGTTGGGTGGCATTTGCTTACCTAAGGCAAATTCCTACAACCTATGACCAAAGAAAACACTGCTCCATGGTTTCCAGTTTTGGGGCCGTGGAGCAGCTTCCCAGCCTCTTTACTTGCTTCTTCTCCTTGGCTTTCATCCTGGTAGGAAGAATCCAGGCTCAAGTGAGATAAAACTGAAAGACCTTGGAAATAGTACACTCTGCACATGTAAGGTTTTATTGCTCAAATTATTTTGTCCAAGGGTTCAGGCTAACAAGGCTGAAGTCCAGCTTCTAAGGAAATGCACCCTCAGGGGTGTGTCTGGAGAAGCAGGGGAAGATGGTGGAGTAGGAGGATCCAGAGCTCACCTCCAACCACGGACACAGGAGGCAACAACTACCTGTTACGCAGCTCACTTCGCAAACAACCAGCGGTACATCCATTATCTGGCCCAACCTGCCTAGAGGCAGGAAGGAGTCTACAAGGGTTGCCAACCCTGAGATGGGAGCAAGGAAGCCAGGGCCAAAGGTCAAAGTTGGTTCAGAAAGTAAACGTGATACTGGCTAAAAACAAGAGTTAGATATCTGGTCAGTATAGCAGCAGGCACCCCATTGGAGGAGGAGCAAGAAGCAAAGGTGAAGGGTTACTCCTAAAGCAAATTCACTGAACACTACAGAGGAGATGACATCCCCATTGCAGTGTTGTGCTTGAAATCCAAACAAATTCATACAACTTTTTAAAAAGTAATGGTGTGGCACCCATGAATGTACCTCCACATCTGTAAGTCTTATAAATGAACTCCTCTGAACTAGAGCCATCAGCCCACTCTTCAAGTTTCCCACCACAAGTGGCAAAACCACCAACAGAGGTTACATTTGGGATGCACATTTTGTAAACAGTTCAGGGCTCTTTATGTATATTGCCATATGTATTCTTCCATAGTGCCTTCCATAACATCTACCCCCATTTGAATTCTGACTTTTAGATAACACCACCACTTTTCTTGAAAAATTCTCCAACCAAATCACTCTTTACCCGGACTCAGCTCTGTTGCTTGGCCCAGACAATGATCCTGCCGTTGTGTAACTACCTCTGCTCTTTGAATACCAGGCATCTGCTTGTGCCACCCGGTACATTCCTGCCACTGTTGCACACTCACTTAAACATGGTACCAGTCAGGGGCCTGACAGGAGACAGATGGAGCATTCGTAGGGTTAACCGAAGAGTGTAATAGAGGGATAACTTGCAGAGGTGGGCAGGGTGAAGGGAGCCAACGGGGGATCGTGTGGGGACAATGGCAGGCAAGAAGCCTGCTGGCCAGAGGCCTGGAGATGCAAAAGGACAGGGTGGCTACTGGATCCGAGAGAGAGCCGTAGCTGCGGGAAGGAGCTGCCTGACGAGATCTGTAGTCACAGATAAAGCAGCCTAGCCACTGCCCGGTGTGCCTGCTCCTGGAGATGCAAGCTGCACCTGACAGCTGGGAGAACAGGCAGCCCAACTCCTCTCTTCCCCTATTCTCCACTCTTTTCCCAAAGACTCCTATTGGTTGAATTCAGCTTGAAACCACAGGCAAGGAAGACTTAGTGATGCAGTCCATGAAGTCAGCTTCTCCTGGAGAGGGAGGAGGTCTGGCAAAGGATCTAAGAAGGCAAACAGAGGATAATTAGCACAAACATACTCCTCTACTGCCCTCTTTAAAATAATATTTACAGGTTGTCTTTACCTTGATTATAAAAGTAATGAATGTTCATGCAGAAAACATTTAAACTACAGAGAAATATAAATAAGAAAATAAGAGTAACCCATAATTCTGTTACCTAAATCTAACCACTGTTAACATATTATCTGTCTAGTTTGGATTCTACTTTTCTTATTTAACAGATTATTATTAGTATTTCCCTATGTCACTAAATATTATTTTACAACATTATTATTTTAGTGACTGCAAAGATTTCCATCTTTTGGATTCACCAAGATTTGTGTACCCATTCCATTAATGCTAACATTTAGATTATTTCTAATTTTTTCACTATTGTATTGAAACAACTACCCTCATATGTCAATCTGATTATTTTCCCTGGAGAAAATATCAGGGGTGGAATTACTGAGTATCACATTTCAGAACACTTTATATCTATTGCCAAATTCCATTCTGCCAGCAGTGTACAGTAGTACGCATTTTCCCCAAGCCCTGGGCTCCTGAAAAGATAAAGTCTAATATTTAACTTTGCTTGCTACAGTCATAAAAAATAATGGTAATAATCTATGCAATAGTAGAGATACAAATAATGTGGCAGAGCAGGCCAGAGGAAGAAACGTTGATTATAAAAGGGAGAGTAAGGAGGAGGCAAGAACACATACAGTTACATTTCATATTTCTAAGATTTGGCACATTGTCTAGCACAAAGAAAGTACTGACTAAGATTGTTGAACAGAAGAATCCAAAGTTTCTAGCTTGCACACTGTCTGGTAGGGTGCTCTAAATTGAGAGAAAACAAATATCCATCCTAGTCTTATCCTGTAAACAAAACCAGCCCTCTTAGAACTGTAAGCATTGAGTGAGTATAAGTCAGTCCTGGCAACAGTGCTGGTTATAGGTATTTGCCCAGGGCCACTCTTGAACCACTGCACCCTGTTTTTATTTCCCTTGCTCTCCAATCTCGCCTTCTTTAGCTCTTGGTGTCTGCATTCTGACCTCTACCATGTTGGGGTCGTAAGTTTAGACAACCCCTTTGGGCTTAGCACCACAGTTAAGAGGGGGTGGCCAGCCAAAATCACCTGAGTTGGAATCCCAGCTCTGTCATTTAATAGTTGTATGATCTTAGACCAGTTACTTAAATTTCTTAGCCTTGAATTTCCTCTTGTATAAACAGGGCTAATAATAGTACCCATGATGGAATAAAATTACCACCAATTTAGTGGCTTAAACAATAAAAATGTATTATTTTTGAGTCTGAATGTCGTTAAGTCTGAAATAGTTCTTAAGGGGCTGCTTTCTTCTGGAGATGCTATGGGAAAATCCCTTCCTTTCCTCTTGCAGCTTCTAGCGGCTGCCCACATTCCTTGGCTCATGGCTTTATAAGTCCAACCTCTGCTTTCATCTTTACATCCCCTTCTCTGACTCTGGCCTTCCTGCCTCCGTCTTACAAGGACCTTCTGATCACAATGGGTCCACTTAGATAATCCAGCCTAATCGTCCCATCTCAACATTAACTTAATCACATCTATAAAGTCCACTTTGCCATAGAAGGTAACATATTCACAGGTTCTGAGGATTAGGACATGGTCATGGTCAAAGAGTCACTTTTTTTTTGCCTTATTTTGTTGTAAAATAATAAAATAGCAAACAAGTTATTTATGAAAACTACCTAACATAGTGCCCAACATACAAGAAACAGGCAATAAATGTTGACCATAATTTTTACTAACCCTTTCCCCCTCCTCCCTTCCATTCCTCAGGCTGCAGATTCTCTTAATTTGTTTGTTTTATCTAACCTCCTTACTGGGGAAGAATTTTGCAAACAAAGGAGAAGAATCTATGTAGGAAAAGTGAATGAGTTCTGATATGTGTGTGGTTATTGGAATATAGTTGATACACAATATTATATTGGTTTGTGATGTACAACATACTGACTCAGTAATTATATATATTAGTAAATGCTCACCACAGTAAGTATAGCTAGTTATCCCCCGTTACCATACCAAGATATTACATCATTATTGGTTATATTCTCTATTTTATACTTCCATTACTATGACTAATACATTTTATAATTTGAAATTTCTACCTCTTTATCCCCTTCACCTATTTCACCCAACCCTTCATCCCCTATCCCTTATGGCAAACAATAGTCTGTTGTCAGAATTTATAGCTTTATTCCTTTTTTGTTTGTTTTGCTTTTTTAGATTTCATGTCTAAGTGAAATCATGTGGTATTTATCTATCTCTATCCTGACTTATTTCACTTAGCATGATACCCTTTAGGTAGGTCCATCCATGTTGTCTCATATGGCAATATTTCCTTCTTTTCATGGCTGAGTAATATTCCATTGTGTATCTATACCACAACTTCTTTATCCATTCACCTAACAATGGGCACTTTGATTGCTCCCATATCTTGGCTTTTGTAAATAATGCTGCAATAAACATTGAGGTGCACATAGCTTTCAAATTAGTGATTTTGTTTTCTTTGGGTAAATTCCCAGAAGTGGTATGGCTAGGTCATATGGTATTTCTGTTTTTAATTTTTTGAGGAACCTCTATATTGTTTTCTACAGTGGCTGGACCAATTTACATTCTCACCAACAGTGTAGGAGGGTTCCCTTTTCTCCACATCCTAGCCAACACTTATTATTTCTTATATTTGGATAGTGTCCATTCTAACTGATGATACCTCATTGTGGTTTTGATTTACATTCCCTGATGATTAGTGATTTGAGCATCCTTTCATGTGCCTGTTGACCATCTGTATGTCTTCTTCGGGAAAATGTCTAATCAGGTCCTCTACCTATATTTTAATTGGATTATTTGCTTTTTGGTACTGAGTGGTATGAGTTCTTTATATGTTTTGGGTATTAGTTCCTTATTAGAAATATCATTTGCATTTATATTCTCCCATGTAGTAGGTTGACTTTTTTATATTGATGGTTTCCTTTCCTGTGCAGAAGCTTTTTAGTTTGATGTAGTCCCACTTGTTTATTTTTGCTTCTGTTTCCCTTGCCTGTGGAGATATATTCAGAAAAAAAAATTACTTATGCTTATGTTCAAGAGATTCTTGCATATGTTTTGTTCTAAGAGTTTTACAATTTCATGTCTTAACATTTAGGTGTTAAATCCATTTAGAGTTTACTTTTGTGTACAGTATAAGACAGTGATCTAGTTTTATTCTTTTCTATGTAGCTGTCCAGTTTTCCCAACACCAATTATTGAAGAGACTCCCCATTGTATATTCATGGCTCCTTTATTGTACATTGATTGACCATAAATGTGTGGATTTATATCTGGGCTCTTCATTCTGTTCCATTGATCTATGGGTCTGTACTTGTGCCGGTAACATACTGTTTTAATCACTGTGGCTTTGTAGTATAGCTTGAAATCACAGAGTGTTATACCTCTGGCTTTGCTGTTTTTTCTCAAGATTGCTTTGACTATTTGGGGTCTTTTGCAGTTCCATATAAATTTTATGGTTCTTTGCTCTAGTTCATTGGAAAATGCCATTGGTATTTTGATAGGGATTGCATTTAATCTGTAAATTGCTTTTGGGCAGAATGGCCATTTTGACAATATTAATTCTCCCTGTCCATGAACATGGGATAACTTTATATTTATTTGTGTCTTCTTCAGTTTCTTTCATCAGTGTTTGATAACGAGTGCAGGTCTTCCACCTCTTTGGTTAGGCTTATTCCTAGGTATTTAATTCTTTTTGATGAATTGTAAATGGAATTATTTTCTTGATTTCTTTTTCTGCTAGTTCATTATTAGCATAAAGAAATCAACATATTTCTGTATATTTGTTTTATATCCTGAAATGTTACTGAATTCATTTATTAATTATAATCATTTTTGGTAGTCTTTAGGATATTCTATATATAATATCATGCCATCTGCAAGTAGTGACAGTTCTACTTCTTCCTTACCAATTTGATTGCCTTTCATTCCTTTTTCTAGTCTGATTGCTGTGGCTAGGTCTTCCAGGGCTATGTTGAAAAGTGGTGATAAGAGTGCATATCCTTGTCTTTTTACAAATCATAGAGGAAAAGACTTTGGATTTTCACCATTGAAAATGATTTTGGCTGTGGGTTTGTCACATACAGCCTTTATTATGTTGAGGTATGTTCCCTCTATACCCACTTTGTTGAGAGTTTTTAGCATGAATGGATGTTGAATTTTGTCAATTTCTTTTTCAGCATCTATTGAGATGATCATATGTTTTTCACCCTTCTTTTGTTAATGTGATGTATCACATTGCTTCATAGATATTGTACCATCCTTACATCCCTGGAATAAAGCCCACTAGTTGTGATGAATGATTCTTTTGATGTATTTTTGAATTCAGTTTGCTAATATTTTGTTGAGGACCTTTGAATCTATGTTTATAATGGATACTGGTCTGTGAATGAGTTCTGTTTCAAATACATTGATTTAGAACTGCTTTCAGGAAAAATTAATGGAAGTGTTTAGCAGGCAACTGAGAAATTGTCTCAGGAGACATATTTGGGCTGGATATAGGATTTGGAATCATGAGTATAGTTGAATTCATAGGACTTGATGTAACTAATGAAAGTATTAAAAAAAAAAAAGAAAGAAAGATTGAAGGTGGGTCCTGGGGAGAATCAACATTTAAGGAGAAGGGAGAAGGAGAGGAATTTTCAGGGAAACTGAACACATGGATAGAGAGAAGTAGGAGAATTTCACAGACAGGGAGGTGCCTCTGAGGCTACCATAGGAGAGGACTGTAGTGAGGAAAGGTGTGGTAACAAAGTCTAACAGGAACCAGAAAGATGAGGAATGAGTGTGGCAAGTTAGTAATGGTCTTTCTAGGTAGAGTTTCAATTGAGCAGTAATCTATAAACCAGATTTTAGTTGCTATATATATTTGTTGCATGTTTCACTGGATTTCAGGAGTGAATAATGGGTGAGGAATGGATAAAGTGAGGCTTCATAAAATGTGGGTGTCAAAGAAAAAGAGGTAGTGGCAGCTTAATTGGTCCTTGGATGAAGAAATACTTGTTTTATGGTGAAGAACATTTACCTATATTTTATGCACTGGTGAAGGAGCCAGTAAGAATGCAGATATTGTTGATATAAAATTGGGGTGCTAATTCATGGAGCAAATTCTTAAGAGTTGGGTGGAAATGAGGTTAAGGAAACAATAGAAAGAGAAGGACAGATAAAGTAACAGTTGAATCTGAATATAAATGGAGAGGTAAAGGAAGTTCCTGCCTGATTTTTTATCTGTGAGGCTGGAGATAAGATTGTCTATTTAAAATGAGGGTGCCAGCAGGAAGGGTCAGTGGTTTGGAGTTTTAAAGAGCTACTATTGTGAATAAAAATAATCTGAAAACTAGAATCACCTGAAGATTGCTAAGCATGACTAGGGACTCAATGGAGTTTAAAAACTGTATATTTCCAACGAGTCCATCTACATGATTATACAGTTCTCTTCTAATAGAAGTCTGCGGATTAGCAAAGTGGATGTGAGAGAGAAAATTATGGGGACCAGAGAACAGAGGATGTCAGTACGAGTGTAGGCTGAGTTACTTCACCATCAGTATTCATGGGCCACCCATACCATTCCTGAATTACCTAATTGTTGATAGCCTTCACCTTAAGTTGGCCTCAGGTACCTAGTCACTCAAAGCACACTAGACTTCCACTTCACTTAAAAATACTCCCTCTTGAAGCTCTTAGTTCCTAAGATTCCCCTCTCGTCATGATTCATACACTTTTCACCCCTCCTACACCGTCTTTCCACTAAAATTCCCTCTTTGCTGTCTCCTTGACCTAGAGTCTCTCAGCCTCTCTCCTTTTCTTTGAATTAATATACTTTTCTGGTCATCTTATAATCTGTGTTTAGGCTCTGCATTCGTATTTCATGGTGGTATTTCATAATTTACATAGGGAAGGCAGATGCTTTGGAAAGCAAGACAAGGATGAATGTAAATTTTCTTTCTTTGTATGGTCAAAATTCATTATTCTGACTTTAATACTTATGCAAATATCAAGAAAAAATCAGCATTCTGTTTCTTCCCCACATTTCCCCCTTACAGAAAAAATACAGTTTGAGAATGTATGTCTGGATTGCAGCTGTTTGGGGAGGTTGATGCTACTTGAAAAACTTCTGGTCCTGGAAGACTAGTTACATTCTGAAGCAATTTTCAGAGTTTGAATGTCTTCCTGAGTGAGCCCACTTGGCCTTGGGGTGGGCAGGTGGAAATCAAATCCTGGTCCTGATTATGAGTACTCCCCACCCCCGCACTCATTCCCAGCCTTAGATTTCCTGAAGGTTGACTTCTGCTTGCTTAATATTTATTCATTGCTCATCTCCATTGGGAGAACCAAATCACTTTCTAGCAACTGAAAGGTAAGGTATTATTTCACTGGGACTCAGTACTAAGTCAACTCAGAAGAGTGATTTATTTTGTACTCTGAGGCACTATAGGCTATGAGATCACAGTGGGTAATAATCTGAAAAAAGAGAAGTTAGTAAATTATTGACAGTCATTTTCAAAACATTCAACCTAACAGCTTATTATTCTTATATACTTTATTTTCTATGATAGAAAATATTAGTCCTCGTATTGATAATAGTTTGGATTCTTCTGATAAAAGAAGCATGGTATTTCATAATTTACATAGAGAAGGAGGATGCTTTGGAAAGCAAGACAAGTATGAATGTAAATCTTCTTTCTTTGTATGGTCATGTACAAGTTACTACATCTTCTGACTGTTTATTATCTGTAAAACTATCGGCAAAGTGGGAATACATAAACCTACTTCATATGATTCTTCTTGGGATTAAATAAAACCATACTCTAAAGTACCTTCAGTGGTGCCTGGTCGTACTTACGGTGGGGAGTCTGCTGTTCATTCATCACCCTCACCACCACCATCACCACTCCCTTTGAAGCCTGGGAGCTGCATTTCCCAGGAGCCCCTCCCAGTGTGGTTTGGGGTTACTGTTTGTCCATGAGGATCAGACATGGCAGCTTTTGCTATGTGGCCCTTTGAAATCCTGAACTGCAGTTTATGGTTCCAGAGTGTTAGCTAGATGCTCATAACTTCTAGACTCTCCTGAGAGTTCCAATTATGCCACCATGCTTGTGCTTCAGGGAAGTGGTTTGTGAACATTTCTTGAGGTACAGGCTTCCAACCCCTCTTTCCCCCAGCTTGAGGTGACTCTGTGTTCTTGACCAACTCTGGAATGGTACTGTACCAAAGTATGTCTCTGAAAGTCACCCATAAAATTATTCCACTTAGGTTTGGAAATGATCTCACTGAAACAGTGACTTTTTGCTTTTTAAAAACGTTATTTTGGTTCTATTTTCTGCAGTGTTTCAAACTTTACTAATTTTTAAAGGCAGATTTTTCACCCTGTCAAAATAAGAGTTTATATTTGTATATCCACTTCTGAAAAACTTCAAACACCTAATAACTATTTTTAAAACTGGACTTTATTGGTATTTTATGAGCCTCTTCAATTAATCAGACAAACTAAAATGTATTACCATTACTAGTCCATGTTATTATCTCAGTCTATTCCTCCCTTTATGATTTACTGAGGCTGGAGCTCCTATTAAGAGGGTAACAATTAGTTTTTCATCTATTTCTCCACAAATTATTCTGCTGCATACATATGCTAAAGCTATAATTCATGAATGAGAGTTAATGATATGGTCACTCAATGTATTTCCTAATTGTGTAGGTAACTTTTGAGATTGACTTTGTTTAATAGTGTGCATAAGTTATTTTTAGGAGTGCTTGATCTCATTCAGTCTCTACTGGACAATCTAGAACACTGGGATCTCAGAAGCTGGGCCAGGGTGGGATTGGGAACTGCGGTTGGTATGGTATAAAGGAGAACTGAAGGTTGATATCTAGGCTAAGGTGGAAAGCAGGTCAGAAAACCAACGTTTTATGGATAGGCGGAGTGCAAGATAATAGCAGCTGACATTTATTGAGCTCATATCTTAGCAGCGTCTGTTCTAAGTCTTTGCCCATACCATTTGTTTAATCCTCAATCCACAATCCTAGGAAGTACCTATTATTATTAAACCCCTACATCACTAAGTGTCCCAGCAGGATACAGAAAGCATGTGCAGATATGATCATGAAAACATTTTTTTTTATATTATTATTTTTTATTGAAGGGTAGTTGACACACAGTATTACATTACATTAGTTTCAGGTGTAAACATAGTGATTCAACATTTATATACATGACAATTCTAGGTACCAGCTATCACCATACCAAGCTGTTACAATATCTTGACTATATTCATTACATCCTGGTTACTTATTATTTTACCATTGGAAGTGTATACTTTTTTAGTGTGTGTGTGTGAGGGCATCTCTCATATTTATTGATCAAATGGTTGTTAACAACAATAAAATTCTGTATAGGGGAGTCAACGTTCAATGCACAATCATTAATCCACCCCAAGCCTAATTTTCATCAGTCTCCAATCTTCTGAGGCATAACAAACAAGTTCTTACATGGAGAACAAATTCTTACATAGTGAATAAGTTCTTACATGGTGAACAGTACAAGGGCAGCCATCACAGAAATCTTCGGTTTTGCTCATGCATTATGAACTATAAACAGTTCAAGTATGAATACTCATTTGATTTTTATACTTGATTTATATGTGGATACCACATTTCTCTCTTTATTATTATTTTTAATAAAATGTTGAAGTGGTAGGTAGATACAAGATAAAGGTAGAAAACATAGTTTAGTGTTGTAAGGGAGCAAATGTAGATGATCAAGTGTGTGCCTGTAGACTATGTGTTAATCCAAGCTAGACAAGGGCAATAAAACATCCACGTATGCAGAAGATTTCTCTCAGAACGGGGGGGGGTGAGGTTCTAAGCCTCACCTCTGTTGATCCCCAATTTCTCACCTGATGACCCCCCTGCGACTGTGCCTGTCTTAGGTTGTTCCTCCCTTGAGGAATCTTACCCATCTCTGGCTAACCAGTCATCTTCCGGGGCCATACAGGGAAATGTAAAGTTGGTAAGTGAGAGAGAAGCCTTATTGTTTGAAATGGTTAGCTTTTTATTTCTTTGCATATTTATGCCCTGTAGCTTCTATGCCCAGCATTTGTCTTGAGGTATCTTTACCACTTGGAAGAATTATGATACTCGGTAAATTCGATATGAGGCACGAATTCTATTTAAGGGTTGTAATTAGGAAGGAAGAAGAAAAGCTATAGCAGTAGCAGGCGGAAGAAAACATGGGAAGATTGATTATTTCTTTGGCATATCTTCTTGTAGAGTAACTTCAGCATGTATAGGTTTTAAGCTACTACTTAAATTGCACACACACATTAACATAATAGGAGTACAGTTACGTAACCAAAGCATACCTGTAATTACCAGCCATCTCCAGTGAATCCAAGAAAACCAGTTAGGCACCTTAGGTTTGTGAAAACTTATCTATGATATGGTGGATATTGTCCAACTGAACTTGAACAGTCTGAGAGAAATCAGACAAATTAAAACAACCCATTCCTGGGGAATGTTCACATCCCTTATGTTCTTTTAACAGTAAATAGTCTGTAGTTGTAAGATTTTGGAGCGCTACAATTTGCACTTCTCCTAATTCTTGATTGGGTTCCAACAGTATAGATCCAGTCAAATTTGTTGTTTTACTGTATGCACCGGCCAGCTTAGATATCTCCTTCCTCATTCCCATGGCAAGTCCAGGAACTGGTGGGATGAGTGCATCTACAGCTGTAGCAGTGCGTGGATCTTTGTTGGGTTTTTTGATGATCATCTTCTGGCATGAGTCTTCCAGAGAGTGCTGATGTTGGAAGTTCTTTTTCATATCGTATCTTAGTTCATTTTTGGGGTAGCCCAATTAGGCTTTGATCCTCTGTATAAACACAAACAGACCCTTTGCCTACACTTTTATATGCCCTTTATACTCTTGTGTAGAACTCATTGGAGGTTACCACACAGGAACTGCCCTTTTTTTTTCTTTTTCGTATCACTAATCTACACTTACATGACAAATACTATGTTTACTAGGCTCTCCCCTATACCAGGTCCCCCCTATAAACCCCTTTATAGTCACTGTCCATCAGCATAGCAAAATGTTGTAGAATCACTACTTGCCTTCTCTGTGTTGTACAGCCCTCCCTTTTCTCCTATCCCCCCATGCATGCTAATCTTAATACCCCCCTACTTCTCCCCCCTCCTTATCCCTCCCTACCGACCCATCCTCCCCAGTCCCTTTCCCTTTGGTACCTGTTTGTCCATTCTTGAGTTCTGTGATTCTGCTGCTGTTTTGTTCCTTCAGTTTTTCCTTTGTTCTTATATTCCACAGATAAGTGAAATCATTTGGTATTTCTCTTTCTCCACTTGGCTTGTTTCACTGAGCATAATACCCTCCAGCTCCATCCATGTTGCTGCAGATGGTTGGATTTGCCCTTTTCTTATGGCTGAGTAGTATTCCATTGTGTATATGTACCACATCTTCTTTATCCATTCATCTATCGATGGACATTTAGGTTGCTTCCAATTCTTGGCTATTGTAAATAGTGCTGCGATAAACATAGGGGTGCACTGATCTTTCTCATACTTGAGTGCTGCATTCTTAGGGTAAATTCCTAGGAGTGCAATTCCTGGGTCAAATGGTAGGTCTGTTTTGAGCATTTTGATGTACCTCCATACTGCTTTCCGCAATGGTTAAACTAACTTACATTCCCACCAGCAGTGTAGGAGGGTTCCCCTTTCTCCACAGCCTCGCCAACAGTTGTTGTTGTCTGTCTTTTGGATGGCAGCCATCCTTACTGGTGTGAGGTGATACCTCATTGTAGTTTTAATTTGCATTTCTCTGATAATTAGCGATGTGGAGGATCTTTTCATGTGTCTGTTGGCCATCTGTATTTCTTTTTTGGAGAACTCTCTGTTCAGTTCCTCTGCCCATTTTTTAATTGGGTTATTTGTTTTTTGTTTGTTGAGGCATGTGAGCTCTATATATATTCTGGACGTCAAGCCTTTATCGGATGTGTCATTTTCAAATATATTCTCCCATACTGTAGGGTTCCTTTTTGTTCTATTGATGGTGTCTTTTGCTGTACAGAAGCTTTTCAGCTTAATATAGTCCCACTTATTCATTTTTGCTGTTGTTTTCCTTGCCCGGGGAGATATGTTCAAGAAGAGGTCACTCATGTTTATGTCTAAGAGGTTTTTGCCTATGTTTTCTTCCAAGAGTTTAATGGTTTCATGACTTACATTCAGGTCTTTGATCCATTTTGAGTTTACTTTTGTATATGGGGTTAGACAATGGTCCAGTTTCATTCTCCTACATGTAGCTGTCCAGTTTTGCCAGCACTATCTGTTGAAGAGACTGTCATTTCGCCATTGTATGTCCATGGCTCCTTTATCAAATATTAATTGACCATACATGTCTGGGATAATGTCTGGATTCTCTAGTCTGTTCCATTGATCTGTGGCTCTGCTCTTGTGCCAGTACCAAATTGTCTTGATTACTGTGGCTTTATAGTAGAGCTTGAAGTTGGGGAGTGAGATCCCCTCTACTTTATTCTTCTTTCTCAGGATTGCTTTGGCTATTCGGGGTCTTTGGTGTTTCCATATGAATTTTTGAATTATTTGTTCCAGTTCATTGAAGAATGTTGCTGGTAGTTTCATAGGGATTGCATCAAATCTGTATATTGCTTTGGCAGGATGGCCATTTTGATGATATTAATTCTTCCTAGCCACGAGCATGGGATGAGTTTCCATCTGTTAGTGTTCCCTTTAATTTCTCTTAAGAGTGACTTGTAGTTTTCAGAGTATAAGTCTTTCACTTCCTTGGTTAGGTTTATTCCTAGGTATTTTTTTTTTTATGCAATTGTGAATGGAGTTGTTTTCCTGCTTTCTCTGTCTGTTGGTTCATTGTTAGTGTATAGGCAAACCACAGATTTCTGTGTGTTGATTTTGTATCCTCCAACTTTGCTGTATTCCAATATCAGTTCTTGTAGTTTTGTGGTGGAGTCTTTAGGGTTTTTTATGTACAGTATCATGTCATCTGCAAATAGTGACAGTTCAACTTCTTCTTTACCAATCTGGATTCCTTGTATTTCTTTGTTTTGTCTGATTGCCGTGGCTAGGACCTCCAGTACTATGTTAAATAACAGTGGAGAGAGTGGGCATCCCTGTCTAGTTCCCGATCTCAGAGGAAATGCTTTCAGCTTCTCGCTGTTCAATATAATGTTGGCTGTGGGTTTATCACAGATGGCCTTTATTACGTTGAGGTACTTGCCCTCTATTCCCATTTTGCTGAGAGTTTTTATCATGAATGGATGTTGAACTTTGTCAAATGCTTTCTCAGCATCTATGGAGATGATCATGTGGTTTTTGTCTTTCTTTTTGTTGATGTGGTGGATGATGTTGATGGACTTTCGAATGTTGTACCATCCTTGTATCCCTGGGATGAATCCCACTTGGTCATGGTGTATGATCCTTTTGATGTATTTTTGAATTCGGTTTGCTAATATTTTGTTGAGTATTTTTGCATCTACGTTCATCAGGGATATTGGTCTGTAGTTTTCTTTTTTGGTGGGGTCTTTGCCTGGTTTCGGTATTAGGGTGATGTTAGCTTCATAGAATGAGTTTGGGAGTATCCCCTCCTCCTCTATTTTTTGGAAAACTCTAAGGAGAATGGGTATTATGTCTTCCCTGTATGTCTGATAAAATTCTGAGGTAAATCCATCTGGCCCGGGGATTTTGTTCTTTGGTAGTTTTTTGATTACCGCTTCAATTTCGTTGCTGGTAATTGGTCTGTTTAGAATTTCTGTTTCTTTCTGGGTCAGTCTTGGAAGGTTGTATTTTTCTAGGAAGTTGTCCATTTCTGCTAGGTTTCCCATCTTGTTAGCATATAGGTTTTCATAGTATTCTCTAATAATTCTTTCTATTTCTGTGGTGTCCGTCGTGATTTTTCCTTTCTCGTTTCTGATACTGTTGATTTGTGTTGACTCTCTTTTCTTCTTAATAAGTCTGGCTAGAGGCTTATCTATTTTGTTTATTTTCTCGAAGAACCAGCTCTTGGTTTCATTGATTTTTGCTGTTGTTTTATTCTTCTCAATTTTATTTATTTCTTCTCTGATCTTTATTATGTCCCTCCTTCTGCTGACCTTAGGCCTCATCTGTTCTTCTTTTTCCAATTTTGATAATTGTGACATTAGACCATTCATTTGGGTTTGTTCTTCCTTTTCTAAATATGCTTGGATTGCTATATACTTTCCTCTTAGACTGCTTTTGCTGCGTCCCACAGAAGTTGGGGCTTAGTGTTGTTGTTGTCATTTGTTTCCATATATTGCTGGATCTCCATTTTGATTTGGTCATTGATCCATTGATTATTTAGGAGCATGTTGTTAAGCCTCCATGTGTTTGTGAGCCTCTTTGCTTTCTTTGTACAGTATATTTCTAGTTTTATGCCTTTGTGGTCTGAAAAGTTGGTTGGTAGGATTTCAACCTTTTGGAGTTTTCTGAGGCAGTTTTTGTGGCCTACTATGTGTTCTATTCTGGAGAATGTTCCATGTGCACTTGAGAAGAATGTATATCCTGTTGCTTTTGGATGTAGAGTTCTATAGATGTCTATTAGGTCCATCTGCTCTACTGTGTTGTTCAGTGCTTCCGTGTCCTTACTTATTTTCTGCCCAGTGGATCTATCCTTTGGGGTGAGTGGTGTGTTGAAGTCTCCTGGAATGAATGCATTGCAGTCTATTTCCCCCTTTAGTTCTGTTAAAATTTTTTCACATATGCTGGTGCTCCTGTGTTGGGTGCATGTATATTTAGAATGATTATATCCTCTTGTTGGACTGAGCCCTTTATCATTATGTAGTGTCCTTCTTTATCTCTTGTTACTTTCTTTGTTTTGAAGTCTATTTTGTCTGATATTAGTACTGCAATCCCTGCTTTCTTCTCGCGGTTGTTTGCTTGAAATATGTTTTTCCATCCCTTGACTTTTAGTCTATACATGTCTTTGGGTTTGAGGTGAGTTTCTTGTAAGCAGCATATAGATGGGTCTTGCTGTTTTATCCATTCTATTACTCTATGTCTTTTGATTGGTGCATTTAGCGCATTAACATTTAGGGTGACTATTGAAAGATATGTACTTATTGCCATTGCAGGCTTTAAATTTGTGGTTTCCAAAGGTTCAAGGTTAGCCTCTTTAGTATCTTACTGCCTAACTTAGCTCGCTTATTGAGCTGTTATATACACTGTCTGGAGATTCTTTTCTTCTCTCCCTTCTTATTCCTCCTCCTCGATTCTTCATATGTTGGGTGTTTTGTGCTGTGCTCTTTCTAGGAGTGCTCCCATCTAGAGCAGTCCCTGTAAGATGTTCTGTAGAGGTGGTTTGTGGGAAGCAAATTCCCTCAGCTTTTGTTTGTCTGGGAATTGTTTAATCCCACCGTCATATTTGAATGATAGTCGTGCTGGATACAGTATCCTTCATTCAAGGCCCTTCTGTTTCATTGTATTAAATATATCATGCCATTCTCTTCTGGCCTGTAGGGTTTCTGTCAAGAAGTCTGATGTTAGCCTGATGGGTTTTCCTTTATAGGTGACCTTTTTCTCTCTAGCTGCCTTTAAAACTCTTTCTTTGTCCTTGATCTTTGCCATTTTAATTATTATGTGTCTTGGTGTTGTCCTCCTTGGATCCTTTCTGTTGGGGGTCCTGTATATTTCCGTGGTCTGTTCGATTATTTCCTCCCCCAGTTTGGGGAAGTTTTCAGCAATTATTTCTTCTAAGATATTTTCCATGTCTTTTCCCCTCTCTTCTTCTTCTTGAACCCCTATAATACGGATATTGTTCCTTTTGGTTGGTCACACAGTTCTCTTAATATTGTTTCATTCCTGGAGATCCTTTTGTCTCTCTCTATGTCAGCTTCTATGCGTTGCTGTTCTCTGATTTCAATTCCATCAATGGCCTCTTGCATTCTATCCATTCTGCTTATAAACCCTTCCAGAGTTTGTTTCATTTCTGCGATCTCCTTTCTGGCATCTGTGATCTCCTTCCGGACTTCATCCCATTTCTCTTGCGTATTTCTCTGCATCTCTGTCAGCATGTTTATGATTCTTATTTTGAATTCTTTTTCAGGAAGACTGGTTAGGTCTGTCTCCTTCTCTGGTGTTGTCTCTGTGATCTTTGTCCGCCTGTAGCTTTGCCTTTTCATGGTGATAGGAATAGTTTGCAGAGCTGGGACGAGTGACGGCTGGAAGAACTTCCCTTCTTGTTGGTTTGTGGACCTCCTCTCCTGGGAGAACAGCGGCCTCTAGTGGCTTGTGCTGCGCAGCTGCGCGCAGACAGGGTTCCTGCTTCCTGCCTGGCTGCTATGGAGTTAATCTCTGCTGTTGCTGTGGGCGTGGCCTGGCTCGGGCAGCTACTCCAAAATGGTGGAGTCGCGTTGGAGCGGGAGCGGCTGGGAGGCTATTTATCTCCATAAGGGGCCTCCCTGCTCCCTGCAGCCCAGGGGTTAGGGTACCCAGAGATCCCCGGATTCTCTACCTCTGGATTAAGTGTCCCGCCCTGCTCCTTTAAGACTTCCAAAAAGCACCCGCCAAAACAAAACAACGACCCCAAAAAAAAAAAATTTTTTTTGTAATTAAAAAAAAAAAAAAAGGTGGCTGCTCGTTTTTCTTTATTCTCCAGTGCCAGCCTCAGGCATCTGCTCACCGGTCTTGCTGCCCTGTTTCCCTAGTATTGGGGGCCCTATCCCTTTAAGACTTCCAAAAAGCGTTCGCCAAAACAAAACAGCAAAAAAAAAAAAGGTCGCTCGCTTTTATGTCCTCTAGCACCCGGCCTCCTGTGTCCGCTCACTGTTCTTGCTGCCCTGTTTTCCTAGTATCCAGGGCCTGCACTCTGGCCCGGATGGCGGGGGCTGGGTGTTCGGCAGCCCTGGGCTCCGTCTCCCTCCCGCTCTGCCTATTCTTCTCCCGCCGGGAGCTGGGGGGAGGGGCGCTCGGCTCCCGCCGGGCCGGGGCTTGTATCTTACCCCCTTCACGAGGCGCTGGGTTCTCTCAGGTGTGGATGTGGTCTGGATCTTGTCCTGTGTCCTCTGGTCTTTATTCTAGGAAGGGTTGTCTTTGTTATATTTTCATAGATATATGTTGTTTTGGGAGGAGATTTCCGCTGCTCTACTCATGCCGCCATCTTCTGCCCCTCCTCGAAAACATTTTAGTGTAGAGATTCTTTACAGTGGTGTGGGCAGGGTTATGAGAAATGATAGAGTTGGTGTGGTACCAGGGACTGACAGAAGGGTGAGCTTTTGACTGAAAGCCCAAGACTGAAGGAGAAAGGGAAGGGGTGGTGTCACATAGCCCAGTGATTGTTAGCACCTCACCTTGGAGAAGTCACCACCAAAGCTGATCTTGGTGTCATCTAGTCATTGTTAGATCTGCAGTGCTGAGAGGCAGGAGCCCTCTGCATACTGACCTCCCATTGGCTGGACCCAAGTGAGTCTCACAGATGCCACCTGTGTAGGTTGAACTTCCAGAGCAGAGAAGAAAGAAGCACAGGTTCTGCTTGGGGGTAAGGACCAATAAAGAATAACCAACACTACCCTCCATTTTACAGATGAGGAAACTTAGGCTCAAAGAGGTTAAGTACTTTCCCAATGTCACATGGCTAGAGAGTGGTGGGACCAGGAATCACAAATTCCCACCTAGTTAGCCTGAATCCATGGCCTCTGGAAGAGTCTGCAGGGTAGCAGGTTGATAGGGTAGACACATGCTGAAGTCCTCAGGGTTAACAGTACAAAAAGAACAGGTTTCAGATAGGGGAAGCCTGTGGCTAAAGTTGTGTGTTCATAAAGAAAAGCAGTTACACTCAAACAAACTCACTGAGAAATCATCCTTTTATATAGAGAATTTATTTCATTTGCAGGGAAATGCATTTGCACAGAAATTTTATATAAAGTGCTTGTGGTTATGCCTACATGGTCCAAACATCTGGGTGAAAAATAAAATTAAGTGAATCTTTATCAATGCACAAATGTTTGACAGCCAAAGTATTTGAATATTTCACTGAATTCACCAGCCAGTTTGTATAATTACAACTAAGATTTGGGTAACTCTTTGTAGCTTTAACAAAAACATTCATATATATTACTTTATTTAATCCATACAGCAACCTTGCTCTCTTAACATTATTGTTCCAATTTTATTGAAGATGAAATGGAGGCTCAGAAAAAAAGCAAAGGCTTGTCTGGCATCCAAGATCTGGTCCTGGCAGATTCAGGTCCCAAAATTCTGATTTCTGGTGAAAACCCAAGTTCTCTTTAATTCACCAATCAACTGCCTCATCAGAGAGATATCATAAGTCTTTAACAAATTGAAAACACAGAAAAGAAAACAAAGCAATCTTGTTATTGATCTTTGCCAGGGATTAATATGCAAATGTAATAGTTGTATGTGCTTTTAACTAGGTGTTCCACTTTTCCATCACTCAGCAAAAGTCAAGCAAGATAAGTCAGGGAGGAATTGGAAACCCAGTAGGGGTTTCAGTAAAGTCCAAAGCATGGGATGGCCCCAGCCCCTATTCGCATGCCCACACACCTCATTCTGAACCCCAAGTTCATACCATTAGCTATTACTGACCCAGATATCTTTTTCACCTTAAGAAGTTGTGCAAAATTCAAACTTATGTGGTGTATTACAGACTCCAGACGGAAATGGATCTTTCTCTCGTTCACAGCTAGCACAGAGCCTGCCATATAGTAGGGTTTCAATATATATTATTAAAATAAGTGAATAAAACATTCCAAAAACAAATGCACCACTGCATCAACAATTAAACCAAGATGTAGTCATACACAAAGCAATCTGAATACTCCACAGATATTCCATCTAAACCTGGGGCCAATGGGATAGACGTGTGGAAGCAGTTTGGAAGTATAAAGCATTGTATGCAAATAAGGCAATATCACCTCTACTACCATCACCAACACTACTACTATCACCATATTTGTCCTTTTCATTCTTATTGGTATTTTCACATCATCAGTGTCATTGCACAGACCTACACACTCTAGTCAAATTGATAAAAACTAACTTCGTTGCCCTTTGCTCCATGCTTCTATGCTCTATGACCTGCATCAGTTTCATTGCCCAGCGACTTCTTGTTGGAGATTGGCAGGCAGGAGTAGAAAGAGGTCAGGGTATTTATTCCCTCAGGACTTCTCAGCATCTGTCTTTTGCGTCAGTCTAATTTGTCTTGGTCTTTCTAATAAAGAGCAAGACTTCTGTGGGGTGCTCTCTGCGGCAGGAATAGGTGTCTCCAACTTGAGTAACTCATGCTACACCCTGCCTCTTTAGGCTTAGGGTGCTAACGGCTTGCTGTTTGGCAGTCCTGGGGTGTTTCACTATTCCTTGATGAGTTCACTGAACCTCACTTACCTTTGTAGAAAGTGCCTTAACCAAACTCATTTGAATGACTCCTTGTGGGTAAAATTGTAACATTTCCAGAATATCTTGCCTGGTTTTAGCTCATTTGCATATCCTCAGGGATGGAGAGAAGTTCATCTCCATATCAATGGGTAATTACCTGGGCAACAGAGGGTGTGTCTGAACCTGAGAGTTTAAAGGGAGGGGCTGGCTTGCTTGCTTGCTGGCTTCTTCAGGAACAGAGGAGAGAGATGGCCCTGGACTGCAGTTTGTAAGCAATAAACGGGTTTTAAACTTTATTTCTCCCTTTGACTGATATCGGTTTTCAGAGCTATTTTGCCTGGGGATTTCCTCTCCCTGGACTTACACCCCTCTTAAATTTGGTGTCAGTTTCCAGCCTTGACTGATATGGACAACTCAACCTTTTGGTACAGGATGAGAAAAATGAAATGATCTGGGAAGATGTCTTCTGCAGCACCAGCCTCCTTAACCCTGAAAACATTCTGGCTGAGTTTTACTCTCCTTAAAATGGGACTACGACTCATCTCTGCCTACAGCACAGACTGTGACCCATGTCTCAAGGTCAGACAGCTGCAGAGGAATCAAGTGACAAGGCACATGCTTCAAGAGTTTGCCCCCAAATTAGGGAAAACAGTGCAAGAGGGAATATTACTCACTGTCTTGCCTGAAGGTTTCGTCCCCAGGGAAGTTCACCAAGGACAATGTAACGTCCTTGGGGTAAAAGGGTTTATACCTGGCTTTATCTTCTGGTGGTAGGTTGAGCACTAGAATCATGTCTGCGTCCAGCAATCTGCAGGTCCATAAACCACCTCTGTCTCTGCCTTTGCCCAAAGCACTAGGTAGAGCTCTTCATATAATTACTCAGTCAGTAATAGCTTACTGCCTGCGGGTGTGGAAGCAGTAGCCTAGCAGTAGATCAGTGATGTCACCAAGTAGTTTAGGGTCAGGTGAGGATCCTGGCCATAGGAACTTCCAATTTCCCCACACTTACTACACCTCACCACCAAGTAAATAGACAACAGAAGAAGGGGATGAGTACAGAGAGACAGAGACATGAACCACAGGACACGAGAGGGGCAGAGCTAAAGAGGAGAAACAGAGGGTTGAAAAAAATCAGTAAAAGGAGGAGGAAAAAGTGGAGATGGCAGCAAGGCCATCCACTGACATTAAAATATAAGCCATTAAAAAAACAAATCTGAAATCTGAAATTAAAGGTCTATCATTACAGAAAGCACTTGAGATACAAGTCTGTTAGAGACGCAGGTGCAGACTATTGAACTGACGAGTAAAGAAGCCAGGAAAGGGCAGATTTGGTTGAATTGGGTTGTTATAGGAGCCTGGGGTCAAGCAGGAAAATGCACTCTATTCGTTCAAGGCAGACACCAAATGTTTGACTCCTAATAGGTGATTAGACTCACTATTCAGCTAATTCGTATGAATTTTCCGCTTTCCAAACAGATATTAACATCATGCAGACATAAATGGTAGCTGGGCATTTTTGCAAAATGGGCTTAAAATTATTGAGATAGAGGAAATAACTGGGATCTCTGCCTCCTGAATGATAAATCCTATTTTAGCTGTTTTGATGAAGTACAAGGAAGAAAAGTTAGATTTGCACATGAGACCCCTAGGTGATCTATATTTAAAAGTGCCTTCATGTGGAGCAGCACAGTGGGAGCACACTTCAGAGGCTGATGGCATGATTTAATTATGCGGATGTTTCCCTGTGTTTCTTGTGCTCCCTGAATGGCACGTTAATACCCTACCAGGTGGATGTACAGGCAGGATGGTGACTAAAGAAGGGAGTAGTTTCCTGCAAACATCCTTATCTTATTTTGCCAGACCATGTGGAAGAGAAGATTGATTAATACTATTAAACACACTGAAAATTGTACCATGATGATTAAAGATTAGGACATTTGAAAAAGGTAAAAAAGAAAATTTAGAGATCTGCTGTATCTCTGGAGACTTTTGCTATCAGAGTTTCAATCTTGTGTTTAGGTTTTCATGTAAATGTTTGCAAATGAGAAGTTTCAAAGAACATTAAACATAGCTTGAGAGAAATATATATTCAGAATGCATCTGAATACACACACTCTATATTTTGCCATCTTTAAAAAATTTAGAGGGATGTATTTTTCTTGTTTATTTCTCAGTTTTTTAATGTCTCGTTTATTATGGTGCATGTATCTTTTTGAACTGTATGGTGCCAATTAAAAAATCCACATTGAAGGATGAGTTCCTATTTTTTAATATAGTTGTTCTTGTATTGCATACTCTTCTTGATGTTTTCCTTGCTTTCAGAGCCAAAATGGAGTGTAAACATTTTAAAAGCATTTAATTCCAACACATATATATTCTTCATTTGAAATTGGAATTGATTTCCATGTTGTGCTATTAAAATAAATGTACTATTCCCAGACATTTAAGGCCCTTATGTTTGCTTGATTTCCCTTCTATAGCATCTTCAGTTCATCAACCAAACCATCGTCTCTCAATCATTTTAGGACATAATCCATTTTTTTCCCACAATTATGAATATGAAATTAGATGCTAGAGCTACACTTATTTCTCTATCCTTAAACTCCCCAGTGTCTGGGGTAAAAGTAAAACTCTGGTGGAAATCAGTTTTTATAACAATCTTCTTGATTGTTACCTTTAATTTCTTTAATGTGAGCTGCTGGAGCCACTTAACTCTTACATGTAAAATCATTAGAACATTAATAACAAACATATACCAAATACTCCAATACAGCACAAACAATGTCATAATAATAATGTAAATAACAATTAACATTTATTGAGAGTTGTGACAGAGGTTGCTAATTGTCCTTGAGATCTATTTCTCTTTCTTTTCCATGGAAAAAGATCTGGTTTTCAACTGATGGATGCCCAAAATAAAGATAACCTTTTCTAGTATGCATCCTGCACCACTGGGTGACCCTGGGGAAGACAGCCATGAAGCACAGAGCAACGAGATGGAAAGCCCCTGAGTCCCTGACATGAAACCCCTTGTGTGACACCTGTGGACTCCTTGAATATTGGAGAGAAATGAATTTCTGCCTTGTAAAGTCAGTGCTACTTGGGGGGGAGGGTTTCAATTACTTGCAACTGAAACTAATCCTGCATATTATAAGTGGTCCTCTGTTGTATGCATTTAGCTGATGCTTTAACTTGTTTAATCCCATGTAACATGTGAAGAAATCAAGGTTTACAGGGTTTGAGTGATTTGCCCAGCATCATATTGCTTTAGAGTGAAACCAGCCCTGTCTGATGCTAGTATCTGTGCTCTGAACCATTCTGTCTGGGCAGGGTTAGAAGAGACCTGGGAATTGCTACCTAATAGGCAGCCCATATTTAAATTTCCTCAGTCATCTACTTGTGTCCTTTATACCCTTATTTTCAAAATCTTGGGTCTAATTACAGATCACGCATTTAGTTGTCATTTGTAAAGTCTCCTTCAAAAATTTGATTTTTGTTTCTAATACACAGAATAAAAAAAGAAAGAAAGAAAGAAAAGGCACAGAGCATGTAGCAGACATGCCCAGTGCCCTGCCTCATATTCCCATGGCTTCCCAGAAGCTGCAATGTCCCCTGCAGTGGCTGTGGACATTTTCTGTGCAAAGATAGCTTCTTGCCTCTCAGGCCCATGATTTCACACTCTCTGCCATGGGCTTTCTCCAGAGCCAGGGAAGTTGGCCCTGCCTGCCTGGAAGAGCTGATTATTTCATTCTTCCAGGGTCATCTCTTAATCAATGAAATTCACTATATGATCCAGCAATTCCAATTCTGGGTAAATACTAAAGGAAATGAAAACAGGATATTGAAGAGATAATTACACTCCCATGTTTATTGCAGCATAATTCACAATAGCCAAGATATGGAAACAACCTAAGTGCCCATCAGCAGGTGAATGGATAAAGATGTTTATATAATGGAACATAATTCATTTTCTCCTCTTATTTCATGAGAAAGAAGGAAATCCTGCCATTTGTGACATCATGGATGAATCTTAAGGGCAGTATGCTGAGATAAATCAGACAGAAGAAAGACAAATACCATATGATACCTCTTACATGTGGAATCTAAAAAAGCTAAACTGGAAAAAAGAGAGAGTGAAATAGTAGTTACCAGAGGCTGGGTGGTAGGGGAACAGGGGAGGTGTTGTTTAAGGGTACAAATTTGCAAGTAATAGATATGCATGTCCTGGAGATCTAATGCACAGAGGAGTGAATAAAGACAATAATATCACATCATAATTAATGACTAGATTATTGCTTCATGATTCCCACCACTAAAAAGAAATAATTATGTAATAGAGATGCTATCACTACAATAGCAATTATATTATGTAATATAAATGGATCAAATAAACATGTTGTAACCATAAATTCACATGGTATGTGTCAGATATATTACAATTAATAAAAGTTCACAAGTTGGTACAGGAGTAACCCTAGCTTCCTCTTCCCTTGGTGACACAACTCTGAGACCTGCTCTTCCCGTTACTGTATGGAAGCTGAGCCCCATTTCCTCTAGCAGCAATCTGCCCATTGACACACTTTGGGGGCCTGTTTTCCCCTTTCCTGTCCCTCTCCTCCTGTTCACTCACTTGTGCTTTGTGGGATGACCTCCCACAAACTGCCTGCACCCAAGTCCTTGTGTAAGGGTCTTCTTGGTGCAGAACCTAAAATATTTGTCTACCATCACACAGCTCGCTGGTGGCAAAGCCAAGATGTGGACCAAGTAGCCCAACTGCAAAGCCAACGCTCTTACCCCCCAAACCAAACATCATTTACATACAAAGAAACTTTCCAAGAAGAAATAAATTACTCATCTGTGATCTCAAAGTTAGTAATTAGGGCTGAAATGGAAACAAAAACTCATATTTCACTCATTCTCAAACTGTTAACCATAACACCCAGACTCAGTGGAGCCTCAGAAAGGTAGAGCTTGATTATCAGGGGAGCAAAGACTAGATTGCATCCCCTCCTCAAACACTGGATTATAAAATTAATTTTTTTCTTTATTATAATCTATAAATCAACAAATATTCATCAAACTATGATGGAACTCTAAGGGCTGTGCTGGGTAGGGGATAGTCTGTAATCTCTACCCTTTAGGAGATTACAGTTTAGTGATTATAATTTATTATTGTAGTAACTCAAGAATATTCATAATAATCCTATTCTCTTTCTGTCTCTCTCACACACACACACACACTCAGACACACACACACACACACACACACACACACACACACAAACACACACACACACACTACCTCAATCCAGAGAATTTGTCATTCCCTTCTCTTTTTCCCCAAGAATCCTCATAAATGTTTTTGCTAAGACACTTCCCACACTTTAGTGTACTTACTATTTATGGACCTGTGGCTTCCACTAGCCTGAGTTCATCAAGAGCAGGGGTCCTATGTTGTCTCAGCACCCAGCCCTGACCTTAGCAAATGGCTGAGAGGTGATTGATTTCTTCCCTAGAGCCAGGAACTGTGCTGAGCATAGTAAGTGCATTGCCTCATTTCATCTGAAAAACAGTCCTGAGATGGCATCTATTATTGTGTTCATTTTACATATCCTTTAAGAGAGACTCAGTTGTACTACATAATTAACCTAAGGACACACAGCTAGTAAATGGCAGAGATGTGATTCAATCCTAAAATTCAATGTGACCCCTTGCTCCTTTCTACACTGTGTGACCCTGTAGCTGAGCTCTTCTAAAACCAGAGATCTCTGAAAATGATCCTGATCACTTTAAAACTGCAAAATATCATGGCTGCCAAGCCTCTCAATATGGGCTGCACCCCCAGCAGATGCGACAGCTGCCTTGTCTCAATTAACCTTTACTGAGATCGAGCTGGGTTGACATTAGCTCCCTAAGCACCTCTTCAATCACTCATTCATTCATTCATGCATTCATGGCTTTTCATTTCAAATCGTTCCTTTGTGAACCAAGTTGGGAAATTCTCATTTTCACACATCACCTATTTTGATGGATTCTGCTCGGTTATTTTCTATTTTCATGATTGACCAGCAGCCGTTTATACATTTTTCCAACCATCATCTCCTTTGCAGCAGTTGGCCTTCGACCTGTGATTGCTTTCAAGGAGGTATATTACCAGTAGCTATTTTTTTGACTGTGGTTTCCTGGTACCTTCAGTTTTCAAATGAAATTGAAATGAAATTGTACAAGATGAATCTTTGTCACTTCTGAATTGGTGAAATCTTTATATATATATATATATATGTAAAATATATATTTAGTATATATATAACACATATAGAGGGTATTTAGAGATATACTAGCATTTAGGTGTGGCATATATATATAATATATAATTATTATATATATAAGCTTATGTGATGTATGTATATAATATTCTGTGTGTGAATGTGTATAAAATTTAGACAGGTGGTCTACACACTTCAGAAGCTATAGGTGCCAACCTTCATTAGCACTGATGGGGTAGTTGCTGGCCACTGACTTGAGGCATAGAAGTACCAGCCACAGATCCCTGTGGGGTGGCCAAGATGGTTTTTGTAAACAAAGTTTAATGGATGCAGCCGTGCCCATTCATTTATGTGTTGTCTATATGTGCTTTCGTGCTATGGTGGAGTTGAGTAACTGCAAGAAGAGACCATGTGGCCTTCAAAAGTTGAAATAATTTACTATCTGGTTTTTCACAGAAAAAAACTGGAAGAGAGAAAAAGACTTGGTTATAAGATCTCTCTTTGAACCCTGACTCTGATACTTAATAATTGGGAAAGCTTGGGAAAATCATAATCTTTCAGGACTCTGGTTTTCTGATCTTTAAAAAAGTGTTAATAATGAATGAGGTAATGAAAAGGCTTAGTAATCTGTAAACTTTTATCAAAACTTTAACTCTTTGTGGGGAAAGCAGCATTGGTAATTGTATCAGTTAGCTATCCACATAACAAATTACCCCTGAAACTCAGTGGATAAATGTAACAATAATTTATTATTTTTCATACATCTTCAGGTTAGCCGGGTGTGGGCTAATCTCCACTGGGCTCAATCATGTGGATTTCCTGGTCTCTGTTGGACTTAGTGCCACACTCTGTGGCTGGCTGCCCAGAGGATGTTTGGCTGTACTTGTCTCTCAGCCTCTTCTTGGGACCACTAGCCTAGGCAATCCAGGCTAGTGGCAGAGACACAAGGGGGAAACTCAGTCATGCCAGCACTTTTGAGGACTTTCCACTCATCATTATTGCTAATATCCCATTGGCCAGAGAAAGTTCACATGGTCAAGATCAAGGGCAAGGAATTATGCCCCAGCGACAGCAGGAGGCCACTGGAAAGTCATATGGCAAAGGGTATAGATATAGGGAGTAATGAAGACTTGAGGTCATTAAGGCAGTTTACTAAAACTATTGATTGAAGAAATGAGCATTGAAACTGTGGTGGTGAGAGTAAATAAAGCTTGGTACAACTTCCTTAGACAGCTATTTGGCAGCACAGAAGAAAAACACATTGTATGTATAGCTTTTAACTCAGCTATTACATTTCTGAGGCTTTATCCTAGGTGCATCATCATGGATGTGTCCAAAGATTCATTAATGAGGATGCTTATTACTACATTGCTGACAAAGGTAAAAAACTAGAAACAAATGTTCAAACATGGAGGCATCCTAAATAATTATCGTCCCTCCACATGATGAAATAATAGGAAGCTATTAAAAATGAGGGTAAACAAGAATGAGGCTGACAAAAAAATATGCATGATATACTGCTTAGTGAAAAAGGTCACAAAGTAGTTTCTAATGTATATTTTCTTAAAAATGTGTATCTATGCAGATAAGAGAATGCATACATACTAAAACATTAATAGTGGTTATATCTAAAAATAAGATGAGCACTGAATTTTTACTCCCTTATTTGGAATTGTTTGGATAGTCTAAATTTTCCAAAATGATCACGTATTACTTTTGCAATATAAAATTGTTTTACGCAAAATAGAATAAATTATCTTTTACAAATATTGTGGGAAAGTGGCTAGTCATCATCAATGCCATTGGTTGTGGATTCTTGTTTCTTTTTTTTTCTGTCTGTCCTCCCAGAGGCATTGTAAGATAATGTGCCCTTCACCTATTGATTGAAAATGCATTTTATTTCAAATAAGCAACTTGTTGGATAGGAATCATCTGTGGCTATGTAGCTATCCATCCATTACACCACTCTAGTTTAAGTTATTTATCATGAATTAGAGTTACGATTATTCTGTCTCTGCCTAACCATTTTTTTATGTATATTATTCCTTTGCCACTTGCAAAAGCCTATGTTTTAACTCTGAAACGCCAAAGAGAAGGCAGATTACAATAGTATTGTCCATTTTTATAATACTACAGTATAGAAAAACAATATAATTGCGATGTTTGCTGTATTAGCAGAAAACTGGATTTAGACTACATATGTGACTCATCTATATTCTTTTTCCTTAAGTATTCGGTTTCCTTTCTCTTACATTTCATGCTGCTGTACAGGAGTCCCTCACTCTATTGTGCTTTCCTTTCTTGCACTTTGTGTATGTTGTGCGTTTCACAAACGGAAGGTGTGTGGCAACCCTGCATAGAGCAAATCTTTTTCTGCATTTGCTCATCTATATCTGTGTCACATTTTGCTAATTCTCACCACATTTTAAACATTTTATTATTATTATATTTGTCATGGTGAAACTGATCTTTGATATTACAACCATAATCATTTTGGGGCACCATGAACTGCACACATATCAGAAGGTTGAACTTAATCAATACATATTGTGTGTGTTTTGACTACTCTACTGACCAGGTATTGTTCTGTCTCTCTCCTCAGATCTCCCTATTTCCTGAGACATAATCACATTGAAATTAGGCCAATCAATAATCCTATTATGCCCTCTAAGTGTTCAGGTGAAAGGAATAGTCATCAAAAGCTAAAATGATCATGCTTACTGAGCAAGGCATGTCAAACTTGAGCTAGGCCAAAAGTTAGGCCTCCTGTGCCAAACAGTTAGCCAAGCTGTGAATGCAAAGGAAAAGTTCTCAAAGGAAAGTAAAAGTGCTCCTCCAGTGAACACACAATGATAAGAAAGTGAAACAGCCTTATTGCTGACAAGGAGAAAGTCTTGGTGGTCTGGATAGAAGATCAAACCAGCTCCAGCATTGCCTTCAGCCAAAGCCAGTCCAGATCAAGGCCCTGACTCTCTTCTGCTGTGGGAAGGCTGAGCGAGGGAGGAAGCTACAGAAGAAACGTATGAAGGTAGCAGTTTGGTTCATGAGGTTTAAGGAAAGGAGCCATCTCCATATAACATCGAAGGGCAAGGTGAAGCAGCAAGTGCTGGTGGAGAAGCTACAGGAAGTTCTGCAGAAACCCAGCTAAGATAATTAATGAAGGTGTCTACACCAAACAACAGATTTTCAATGGAGACAAAACAGCCTTTTATTGGAAGAAGATGTCATCTAGGACTTTTGTAGCTAGAGAGGAAGAAGTCGATGCCTGTCTCCAAAGCTTCAAAGGATAGGCCGGCTCTTTTAGTAGGGGTAATGCAGCTGGTGAAGTTAAGGTAAAGCCAGTGCTCACTTATATTTCAAAAACCCTAAGGCCCTTAAGAATTGTGTTGAATCTGCTCTATCTGTGCTCTATAAATGGAGCCACAAAGCCTAGATGACAGAGTATCTGTTTACAGCATGGTTGACTGAGTATTTTAAGCCCACTGTTGAAAACTACCACTCAGGAAAAAGATCCCTTTCAAAATATTGCTGCTCCTGGACAGCGCACCTGGTCACCCAAGAGCGATGATGGAGATGTGCAATGAGATCAGTGCTGTGTTCATGCCAGTGACCACAACACCCATTCGGCTGCCCATGGATCAAGGAGTCATTTTGACCTTCAAGTCTATTATTAAGAAACACATTTCCTAAGGCGATAGCTGCCGTAGATAGTGATTCCTCTGATGGATCAGGGCAAAGTAAGTTGAAAACTTTCTGGAAAGGAGTCACCATTCTGGATGCCATTAAGAACATTCATGATTCGTGGGAAGAGGTCAAAATATCAACATTAACAGGAATTTGGAAGAAGTTGATTCCTACCCTCATGGATAACTTTGAGAGGTTCAAGATTTCTCTTGTGGAAGTAAATTTAGATGTGGTGAAAATAGGAAGGGGAGTAGAATTAGAAGTGGAGCCTGAAGTTGTAACTGAATTTCTGCAATCCATGAACTTGAATGTATGAGGAGCTGCTTCTTCTGGATGAGCAAAGGAAGCGGTTTCTTGGGATGGAATCTGCTCCTGATGCAGATGCTGTGAAGATTGTTGAAATGATAATGAAGGATTTAGAATATTATGTGAACTTAGTTGATAAAGCAGTGCCAGGGTTTGAGAGGGTCAACTCCAGTTTTGAAACAAGTTCCACTGTGGGCAAAATGCTATCAGATAGCATCACATGCTTCAGAGAAATTGTTCATGCAAGGAAGGACCAATCAGTGTCGCGAACTCCATTGTTTTATTTTAAGAAATTTCCATGACCACCCAGCCTTCAGCAACCATCACCCTGATCAATCAGCAGCCATCAACATGGAGGCAAGACCCTCCACCAGCAAAATAATGACTTGCTGAAAGTTCAGATGGTGGTTAGCTTTTTTTAGCAATAAGATATTTTTAAATTACACTGTGTACATTGCTGTTTTAGATGTAATAGACCACAGTATAGTGGAAACATAACTTTTTTATTCACTGGGAAACCAAAAAATCATTTGACTCACCTTATTCCAATTTTTGGTTTATTGTGGTGGTCTGGAGCCAAATCCACAATATCTCCAAAGTATACCTATACTTCTTAAGGTGTATACTATGGAGAGAAAGCTTCCCTTTCCATAGCTATCTTTGGTTAATAAAAATGTGTTCACAAAACATTAATGCTATTCTCAAATGAAGACTACTCATGAATATTGATGTATATAATAAGGCACTAGATTAGATGTTAAGAATATATAGAAGAATGAGGCAATGCCACTGGCCTTAGAGACTTAGGCTACCTATATAAGAATGAAATGATAATAATAATAATAATAGTAACAATATAACAAATATGATCAGTGCAGGTATTATATGTGTGGCTAAAAGAATGGTGTAGCCACAAACATTCAAAAGCAGGCAATACATATATTTTAGTGTCTGCCACGAGGGAACACATCCTACTGATATTTACATGCTTACTTTCTTCAAAATCTTTGGTGCATACCAAAAATTATGAAAGTTTGCTTGTAGTTTATGTCACAGTCACAAGCTATTTAATGGAGAACATCTTTAGGGGAATGGGTGTCTTATGGCATCGTCATACAAAGGAGTACTATATTGTGACAAAAGTGAATGAACTTGATCCATAGGTATCAACATGAATGAGTCTTAAAATAATAATATTGAACAAAAATACAAGCTGAGTATACCTATAGTACACTTAAACGATTGCATTTATACAAAGCTTAAAAACACGCAAAATAATACTAGGTATTGCTGAGAGATACATATCTAGTATATAGCTATAGTGTATTTATACACTAGCTATTTACTATCTATACATTCTTTGGGCATTAGGAATGATAAATCCTAAATTCAACAGAGGGATTATTGCTGAGGGTAAAGGGTAAAGTGCATTTAGGCAGAGTTTTAGTGGTCTTCAAATGTATTGATAATATAATTCTTTTGTTGGATGGTGAGTGAGATGGAATTTATTATATTATTTTTATAGCTTTTTATATGTCTCAAATATGTTGTCATAAAATTAAAAAATGAAATAAATGCCCTGGAAGGCCTTGGAGGATGCCCCGAGATCCCAGAGTGATCTATAGGAAAGCAAATATTTTCATCAGTAGTAGATAAAAATGGTGACAAATAGATTGAAAAGGATTTGCAGCAGAGCATTAAGGTAAAATGCATTAAGGTAAGAACTTGAACACTTTTTAAGAATATGAACTCAGTGTGAGTATGTACACCAAAGATGGTTTGTCCATCTTAGAATCCACTTATGCTGACACAGATTTGTATTAAAGGCTCTGAATTTCAAGAAACTGGTTACTGAATGTTGGCAAAAGTTTCCATACCTGAGAATTTAGTGCTGTTAATCTTCTGCCACATTTGTGCTAGGTCCATTAGACCATTTCAGGTCTTGTCTGTTTTTATTACTTGTTATATTTCTAGTTAAGTTAAAGCTTTTAACACTGCTTGGGTGCCTATGAAGTTGATGAATTTCTCTACTATTGATGGTGTCTCATGCTGATCCTCTAATGGGTGCATTGAAATATAATCTGCTGGGTTATTTTCTTTCCCTGGCCCATGCACAATTTCATAATCATAACCATGTAGAAATTGTAAACCCCATCACTCAGAGCACATTGCTTCCATGAACTGTGAACTTCCAAATATTGTCATGGGTGCCTGATGATCTATTACCACTGTAAATGCTGAGCCATAAATGAATAAGAGACAGTGTATGAAAACTGGTCAGGCTGGCAGGCCTCTGTCAAACCCCTAAAATAGACATGGACTCTCTTAAAATTGGTCTTGCATAGAAGAAAGTCAGAGCATTTCCACGTGGATTGGAATATAAGCAATATTTTCATAGATTCAAGAAAGCCTTTGTAAATCTGGTGGCAGATCTTTTTTTTTTTAACTGTTAGGTAATGGCCTGTAAGTTTGGATATTGCAAAGCATGCAAGAGTTATTACTTTCACTGCCATTTGTCAAGTAGCTGGGAATACACAAAATTATTTTACAATGCCAGACATTATAATAGCCTACCAGTCATGGAAGTACAAAAACAATAATTCTGACTGGATCCCAAATTCTAATTTCTTGAGAAACTGAGATGTGTTTGATCTTGGTGTCTCAGCTTCTCCACTTTCTGTGTCTGGGATCATTGTAAGGATGAGTGCATGTCCGAAACGAACTTTGGAAATGCAAATCACTGTATGGAAGGGAGGAATACAAGTTAGAGGATATCTACATTTTGATTTTTCTTTTCAATACTGGAAAGTTCAATTATCAATTTATTTTATTCAACATCCTTGCTTACATTTTTTTCACATGAAAAGTTGAAAGAATGCTAAAGTTACTCTACCAAATATTTCAAAAAGGGATTTTAGCAGCTCTCACATATCTTAGCAAGTGCTAACGATAATAAAATACTTGCCATTTTTGAAAACTTCATTTTATTAATACTATTCTTTGATAATGTTTAAAGGGCATAGACAGCTTTTCAATATTCTAATATTTCAAAGATAATTATTTTTCAGCAAAAAATGTAAAGGACAAGATTTCAATATAAACTACTTGGTGCACATGATATTTACTCTGTATGTACATTTAATATGTATCTTTTTGTATGGCTCTGGTCCTTTTTATCTTGTGTCCCAGTCTTGATTACCCATTTTCTGTCATATTTCCTTATGCCTGGCACACCAGTCAAAGAAAGATAGGATCCCACATTCTTGTACAAATGACCTTCTGTGGCACATGGCCAAGCAGTCTTTTGTTCAAACCACAATGTTCTGTCCCTTCTGCATTTCTAGCAATTAATTGAAGAAATAAGAGCAGTTTAGTGAATACCTATTACATTCTAGATGTTATATTAGGTATTTCATATATTTCCTCTCATTTAGCTGCCACTATAAGCCAATGAAATATGTACTATAGGTATTTCCATTTCATGGATAAAGAGGTGCAGAGAGGTTAGTAACTCTCCCAAGGTCACAGAACTAATAAATGTCAGAGGCAGGATTCAAACCCAAGCCTGTTCCATGATCTTTTGACTCCTCTCCTTTTTTCAGTTTGCAGATAAATCAACTCTGGTGGTTTGAAATACGTCCACAATTCTTTGATGCCTCTCTCTTCAAAAGGTGGAGATAGTTCTCTTCAAAGGACTTGGCAAAAGTGACTGTGTGGCTTCTGAGACACACCTAAGGCATCACAGCTTCCTCTGTGTTTTTTTTCCCTTGGTTCACTCACTCTGGGGAATGCCAGCTGCCAAGAGGGAGGGCTCTCACTTAGCCTTATGGAGAGGTTCACGTGGCCTTAGGACTTACTTCTCATGTGAGCAAACCAACCTGGAGGCAGAGCCTTCAGCCCAGAGATGTTCACATGGCTGCAGCCCTGGCTGGCATCCTGACTCCAACTGCATGGGACATCCTGAGCCAGAACCACCCAGGTGAGCTCCCTATAAATTCTGGACCCACAGAAACTGTGTGAGAAGGTGAAGGTTGTTTTAGGCTGCTCAGACTTGGAGAAGTTTTGTTATGCAGCAATATACCAGCTAATGGGACAGATAGCAGAGCTGATATGTGAAGTCATCATGACTCTTCAGAATCCTAGGCCAAAAATCAACAAGAACAATTTAAAACAGTTACTGTTCTAGATATGTAAATCAGTTGTACAAGTTTAATTGCTAATATGGGAACAGTTAATTTAAAAATAAATGGAATTGATCACAACTTCAAATTGCACTAACGATATAATTCTTTTTTTAAAAAAAATGTGTTGTCTTGGGCTGAATTCATGGGAAGAGAGTTACTCTTTCCCTGATGTTTTCTGATAGGTCATTCCACAGCTGGAAACCCAGTGAAGCATGATTTAAAAATCTGGGGCTCTTTGGTCCAGAAAAATAAAGTCCAATGAAGATAGTTTTGCTATCTTCAACACTATGAAGAGTTATAGCATAGAAATGCCAGAAAATTTGCTCTATTTTGTTCCATGGGACAGAACTAGGAACAGTGGGAGGCAGTTCTAGGAGATGGTGTAAACATGCAACAAAGCTCTAGAAGAGACTATTACCTCGGCATGGGAAGTTAGACTACAAAACTCAGAAGCTCTACAACTATAATTTAATTTTGGTGTTGGTAATAGGTGGTAGGAACTAACCCTGGCAGCCTGGACTATCCATGTGCTTCTTCATTTATATTCACAAAGTGATACCAGGTGGACTTAATGCTTTTTATTAAAAAAATGCATATGTAATAAGGGTAAGGGTCACTCTTCTGGGAGATGTCTGCTAGTTGGAGAAAACTGACAAAGAAATAAGCTGGATACCATGTCAAGCATAGTTCCCCGGAGTAAATATACACTGTGCTTGCTGAAAGTGTTAAGAAGTTTTATCTTCTATTTTATTTTTATTTTTAAGTTCCTCTATATAAAATTATGCAAAAAATCAAAATGTGTTCATATCATACTTGTTATTTTTAGTGGGATCTTTCTTCCTCCCTTTTTGGTGTTAAGTTATAAATGTGGAATCATACATAATTTCCCGTATCTTGCCTATACTACTTCAACTTGCAGTGCTCAAGAATACTCTTTTGCCCGAGGTGTTCAGGTACTTTTAATTTTTTTGTCTCATTGTTACTTCAGTTTGCATTCCCCTCACTTGTTTGTAAGTTTGACCTTCTTTTCTTATGTCTGTTGCCATTTGGATGTAATCCTTCTGTGGACTGCCTATTTATATCTTTGGCCCATTTGCTATCAGGTCGTTTCCTTGTCAATGTAAGGACACTGTACATTATAGATGTCCTTTTTGTGAGAGTTAGTGAATAAGCAGGACTCCTTTAAGCTGCAATAAGAATGAAGAATGCATTGTGGAACTCCCACTTTTCACTCACAATTTCTCATGTGTTCCTCCGTGACATCAGTCTTGACATAAGGACCAAATGATGTTGCCACGGTCATCTTCTCTTAAATTATTAGTAGAGCTTAAGTAAAAATTACAGAAAAAATAAAAGTACGGTATTTCTCCTTACCCCAATAGATTATCTTGTGCACCACTTGGGGATATGTACACACTTGTTTAATTTCAAGAAGAATGAATATTCCACAAATAACATCACTCTGTCCTTACTCCTTGCAAGATAATAATAACTCTTTGATGATGGGCCATGTGGACTTCCATCTGGATCACTGACGATGAGTAGCATCATTCTAAAATAATTTCACTTTTATCACAATTTTTCTAAATGTTTTCTTCTAATCCATTAATTTTCTCCCTTATTGGAGCAAAGGAATTACTGAGTGAGCTGGGAGGGACTGTGTAAGGTCATTTGTTTCACGTTCAATACAGCAAGATAGCAGTAAGTAAAAAAAAAAACTGCATAGATGAGTCAGAAAGCAAGATTAGGCAGGAATAATGTTTAACCTATAAACTTGCTGGAAGTGGGTCACAAATCTGGTGCTGAGCTTTCTAGCAGCCAAATGAAAAATGGAAATGCAATTGCCTATAAACTTCACAGTGATCACAAGTTAAATATTAATCTGTTGCTCAAGTAGCCCTAAAATTTGACCAAAGATCAATTTTTCCCCCATAGGACTTTTCATGTCACAAGGAACATATGTTTGTGCTAGGTATTGGGCTAGATATAAGAACAAAAGAGACTAGTGATGAGATAGATAATAATCAATTGCAAGGCAAGGTGAATGTACATGAACATAGTATTTCAGAGCTCAAGGGTAGCTAAACCCTCTCATTTTACAACTGAGTAAGTTGAGGCTAAGAAGGTCAATATCAAATGCACAGCAGAGCCAGGAATAGAGCTGACTCTTAGTTAAGCACTCTCTGTCCCCTTTTGGTTTTTGCTTCAATAGCATTGCATTGTTCTAATAAATCTGTGACACCCTTAATTTTCTAATTTGTGCCAACTATATTCTTTGGGATGATTAGAGGAGAAGCAAGATGCCTAAAGAGTTCTATTGAAATTTAATTTAATTTGCCTTGGGTTAAATTGAAGCTAAAATTATAAGCTAAAAGACATACATAAGGAGGTATAAAATCCTAAGAATATTGTTTTTGCTTTTTCCAAGTTTGTTAGAGATCAGAATTTCATCACTGGAGTTAAAACCATTGGGGACATGTTGAATCACTTTCCTGATTGTATCTTTAAAATGTTTCAACAGCTAAGTTTATTTTAGACATCAATCTTTGAGGCTGTCTCAAAGAAAATACAAAAATAAAATGTTTTTCAAAAACAAGATCTTGTAATGAATTCTGAGGGTCACCTTTGTTCAAATCTACTCAGAAAAGACAGATGAACCAATGAGCAATTGAACTGTATCTGGTAAAATTGAGCAGATAATATATGTATCTCCTTCTTCCTATCTCTTGATCTGACTGATTCACAACAATGCAAATTCTGACCTACCTCTATTATTCAGTTTAAGAAGACAAAGTATAAAAGATGTATTAGTTCATGGTGCTGGATCAGTCAGTCACTGTCCTGATTTTATCTCTGCCTTTTCCATTCTTTTAAATTAGATTCTTCATTTTTCTTAAGGTTTCATATTTCTTCATTTTATCATGCCATGTCAATAATTTCTCTACATTTGCAGCTAAGTCAGGCTATAGAATATATATAAGTAATACTTCTAATGGTACACATGAAACTGTACTCTAATATCCCAAAGGCAGAAGACCTGTTCTATTAAATTACAAATAAATGTAGAACATTCAAAGATGCTGGAATTACAACAAATGGTATGTTGTCTAACATATAGAACAGAATGTTTTCTGAATAGCTAAAAATTGCTTTTATTGTGTGAATATTATAAAGGACCTTTGAGTTGTGTTTAAAGTAAGCTAATAGAGTGGAACACACATTTGAGAAGAAATATTATATTTTATACTAACCATGTTCTAGGAAGCTTTTCCTCTTTGCAGCTATCCTGCTTCTGAGAATGTGATTTAACCCATGGTCCATCTGAACCAGTATGATAATGAGTTGCAAAGATCTCAAAAGTAACTCTTCTTTGCCCTTTACAGTTTACAGCAGTGCTTCCATATAATCATATCATTTTGATCCTGTTTATGACCACACAAGGAATATAACTCTCAACACCTTACATATTATACATATGGTCCGTTATCTGCAGGGTACTAAATAGGAAGAAAACAAACACCATTAAATGCCTAGTCTAAGTCTCATTGCTAAGAGCTTCCTCTTTTTGTTAGCAGAAGATATAAATGGCCCGATCATGAAGGATTTCCCATTTTAATCAACAACCAATCAAATTGGGAAGTCAGGAAGAAAATGAAATAGACCTTCAGATACATTGGGAAAGGAAAAGCAAAGTAACCCTAATTGTGGAAAATATTTATTTTTCTTAATGGAGGCCTGGGCTATCATTGCCTAAAGCCCTCCTTTTCTCCTGGGCATTTTCATAGAGCACAACAATCTGTTTCTACAGTGCTTGTATCAAACATTGTCATGGTGGATGCCTTGGCCACATGCTCACTGAGGGGCCCCTGGCTCTTCTCTCATAGGAGGCTTCCTGCATCTCCCTGTCTGAGGGGCTCTGCGGGTCCCGGGAGCCGGTGGCGCCTGCGTATGGGGCAGCCTGGAAATGCTGTGGAGATAATGCCCCCAGCAGCAATCACAGCCAAGGAGGGCTGGGCGGTGTGGATGCGTTCAGTTGGGTCCTCCAAGGAGCAGATGCTAAGAAGGGATTGAAAAGGCACATCGGGGAAATGCTGTGTAAAAGGAAGGACGGCTGGGCCAGGGAAGGGTGGGAGAACTGTGAGACCAGGATGCAAGCCTGGCCCTGACTGAAGTCGAGGGTGTCTGCCTTAGCACTCCTGCCACACCTGGTCACTGGGGGCAGCCTGTGGGAGGTGTGGCCGCAGCACAAATGCAGTCAGGCATCTCAGGGCAGAGTCACCGGCCCTTAGCCCTTTGCCTCCCTGAGTAACTGGTCTGCCACGTGCATTTCGCTCGGCTGATGTTGGGGGATAAAACCCCGTATTGTGAGGGGACAGTTCTGAGGGGTGTTCCACAGTTCCTCAGTAGGCCCAGCGGCACTGAGCCCAGTGACCCTTGCAGTGACCCCCTTCCACGGGCACTCCTCCCTTCCTTGCCCCCTCCCTCATTCTCTCACCTTGTTTCCTGGCGTCAGTCACCTCCCTAATAAACTATTTGCACCCAGATCTTTGTCTCAAGGTTGGCTTTTGGAGAAACCCAAACTAAGACAATACTTTTCATTCATTCTTTTTTTAAACAACTTTACAGAGATATGACTGACATTGTAAAAATCTGTACCTCCTTAATGTGTACTGCTCCTCATTTTGGAGATAAGAACATGCCCATGGAACCATTACCACTGCCAAGGCCATACACATAGCATTCCCTCTCAAAATTTCCTCCTGCCCACCTTTTTAAGATTATTATTATTTTCTTTTCAGTGATAAGAACACTTAGCCTACCCTCTTAGAAAGTATTAAGTGTACAATATGGTATTGTTAGCTACAGGCTCTATGCTATATAGTAGATATCCAGAAGGTATTTCTTTTACATAACTGAGACTTCATAGCCTTTGATCAACACCTAGCTATTTCCACCTGCCCCTAGCCTCTGGTCACCTCCCTCTACTCTCTACTCCTATATATTTGACTGTTTAAGAGTCCACATGTGAGATAATCCAGTATTTGTCCTTTTGGCGACTGTTTTATTTCACTAAGCATGTCTTTCAGGACCACCCATGCTTGTCTCAAATGACAGTATTTCCTTCTTTTTTTAAAGGCTGAATAATATTCTGTTGTATATACATGCCACATTTTCTTTATCCATTCATCTATAGATGGACATTTAGGTTGTTTCCATATTTGGCTATTTTGAATCATGCTGCAGTGAACATGGGGTGCAGGTATCTCTTCCATATTCTGATTTCAATTTCTCAGGATAAATACCCAGAAGTGAAGCTGCTGGATCATATGGTAGTTCTATTTTTAATATTTTTAGGAAGTGCCACAGTGTTTTTAATAGCACTTGTAACAATTTTCATTCCCACAAACAGTGTACCAGGGTTCCCTTTTCTCTACAATGTTTTTCAATAACCTTTAGTTACTGAGACTGTCTACCTTGAAGCAGGTCTTTTGCTATGGCTGATTTGAGCAGCCTTATTTATTCTCAAAACCAGGTCACTGAATAATCAAAATTAACTGTTAGTAGGCCCCAAAGATGTCATTAACTCTTACCCCACTCCTGAATCCCACCATCTCCCTGATTCTAATACTTGACCTCAACCTACAGGTTTAAATAGGCCTTAACAAAATGTTTATTCAAAATATTTGCTTATAATTGTTCTTTCTAATCTAAAAGCATAAATGGTGTGGCTAATTAGGAGCAAAACAATTAAGCCAAAATATCCACAGAAATACTGAATTTCATCTTTGAAGTCATATGGCTTAATTGTGATTTGCCTGATGATCAAATGTGAACCAGGATCGTAAGGACAGAAATATCTGACTGCCACACCAGGCCCAACCCCTAAACCAAGGAGCTAACCTGCATTCCCACTCTGGCAGAATAGAATGAATTTTGAGTTTAATTCCTGCCTTATAGAACCCTCTACTAGAAAAATTATAGTCAAGTGATCAGGACAGGAGCCTAGCTCCTGACTTCTCAGGTTAGGCGCTGAGATGTTGTTATGGCAACATGAATGAGTATGTTGTATTATGCACTGACTTATTTGGAGAGGCCACCGGGAGGCCACCTAGCACATCTCAATGATTCCGTTGCGTTGAACAGAACCAGCACTCTGTTATGTACTCCGTTCTTGCATACTGCCTTCCTGGCCCCTTTCCATGACTTCTATGACTATCATTCCTGTAAGAGCTCCCCATCCCCTTTCTGAGATTTACAGTCAACCCAGGCATAGTGGTCCTCTTGGGAAGCCCCAATTCCTAACTCTCCTCTATTTCTTTTCTATTTCAATCCCAAATTATCATGGAGAAAGGTAACAGTTAATGGCACTGCCAAGGTTTTATCATTCACATAAATAAATGTCAATTCCTATTATTCCATTATTTTTATACATAAATACATTTCAACACCAAAAATTAGGAAGAATGTTATCTTAGGGTAAAGTAAAATTGTTCCCAAGAAAAGATATTTTGTAACTTCATACTATCACAGAAATATATGTGTGTGTATATATATATATATGTATATATTCACTCACCAGCACTAGTCTGAGAATTGGTATTTAGGTACTACTTACATAAAATAGCATTAATAACAAACATTAATTGTGTGCTTACTATGTGCTAGGCACCATGCTGTTGCTTTACAAGCATTATTTCATTTACTTCCCATCATAGCACTTCAGGTAAGCATTATTATAGTTTCCATTTTAGAGATGAATAAACTGAGGCAATGAGGTAAGTAGCTTGTGCAAGATTCCACATCTGGGATTCAAACTCTGCACTTGACTCTAACCTTTTGATCCCTATGTATTACTGCAATCTTCCCAAAGTATGGTTCAGGAGCCACCAGTGTCAGCATCACTTGGGGACCTATTGAAATGCAAATTCTTGGGTCCCCCTCCAGACCTACTGAATCAGAAATGGGAGGCAGGGGTCCAGCAATCTGTGTTTTAACAAACCTGCCAGAGGATTCTGATGCCTACTAAAATTTGAAAGCCTTTACTGAATGCCATTCCAAAATATACAAACACTAATATATTATTATATATTTTATACCTCTTTGAAAAAATATTGTATATTCCTGAGCCATGGGGTTCTTCAACTTTTCTTGAATTCTCCACAGTATAGGTCACCTTGTGGACACCCATAAAACACTTATTAATTGAAAAGGAAATGCTACCATTTGTCTTGAACGACTTTAGTTCAATTGTCTATAAAGATGAGTTGCTCGATTAGAGAACTTTTTGAAATTCTTTGCATCCCGGGCACCCTAACATTGTTCCTGTCTTTCACTGTGCGTATTTGTGATAATCAGGAATTGCATGAATATAAAACTAATATAGCATTTTGCTTGCATGTGTGATAATCATTAAAAGCACAGCATGAATTATAGCAACATATGGCATTTAAAAATAAGCTTTTCAATTATGCCAAGAGATGCAGAGCTCATTTTGTTTTGCTACAGCATGTGTAATATTGGTAAGTAAAGGTTTGAAGAAAGTGGCTTTCTTTAGAATACATTAGAACTATTTCTTTTTCCTATGCACAATATTGGTGCTGCACCTATCTCACAGGTGCAGATCAACAAGACAGTTCTCTAAAGTGCTTTTAAAGAAAAGCGCTCTAGAAATACACAGTATTACCATTATTAGTGATTTTATAGAGCAGAAATCTTGCAATCCCACAACTGAATTACATTTCACATGATAGACATTAGATATTACATGTGATTGAGCACAGACAATATGCTTTGGAAAATATCAAGGATTATCATTATAAAAAGAATTTGAAGTGGCATGGATATTCTGCAGTTTCTTATCAAGGGTTTAATTGAAGACTTCCTTCATTTCAATATCTCAAGGATGGCATTATAGGCCCATCACTGAAAGGGAGAGATAAACAAACTTGATGCACATTTTTAATTTGCCAGTAACAACATCCTTACCCATCAGACTAAGTAATTTCTTATACAGATTTTGTTAGATTACTAAGATTTAATAATATCTATTTACGAGATCCAAAGGGTACTTTCCTATTAATACTGAACACCCAGATGTCTTTGTTATTATTTGCTAAAATGTAATTGGAAAAGTACACTCAAAATGTTCTTCCCAGTTATGATTTCTCTAATAAGTTAATTTTTTTTCAGAGACTGTGCCTACATGGAGTACAGGCATACCTTGGAGCTACTATGGGTTCGGTTCCACATAACTGCAAGAAAGTGGACATATCAATAAAAGGAGTCAAATGAATTTTTTGGTTTCCCGGTGTATGTAGCAGTTATGTTCCCACTATTCCATAGTTTATTAAATGTGCAGCAGCATTATGTCTAAAAAAAATTGTACATACTTTAGTTTAAAAATATCTTATTACTAAAAAATGCTGACCATCATCTGAGCTTTCAGTGAGTGGTAATCATGGATCACGGATCACCACACAAATATAATGATAGTGAAAAATTTTTTTTGTGAGCATCAGTGAAATGCAACACCAAGACACAAAGGGAACAAATGCTATTGGAAAAATGGCACTGACAGACTTGCCTAGGTTTGCCACAAACCTTCATTTTGTGAAAACACAATATCTAGAAGGTGCAATAAAATGGCTTATGCCTGTAATGTGCTAAGAAAATCAACTATTTTTATTGAAGCTTCTAGTCACTTCAGAAAAGAAATAAAATGGACAGTTTGTCAGATAATGTTTGTTTTACTTTCACTTCTTCAACTTTTCCATGCAAATTATAGAATTAGCTCTGTTAATTCCAAGTTAAAGAATCCACTCATTTGATTTTTTAAAAAAGGAGGATTTTGTTCTCAGGTTTCTGAGCATCCTTCTGACGAAGCAGTCAGGCTTGGAAGCAGAAGACTGGAATGAGAAACTGAGGCGGCCTCCCCTACCTTTACACACAGGGTCTTTTCTCTTTGCTTGTGATGCGTGGCTCCTTCAATCCTCCCTTCTCTCTGCAGAGTGGCTTTCTCAGATTCCCCTAATGCATGTCACCAAATACGGCTGCCTCTAGGACTGCCACCAGCCCATATGGCACTTAGGTATCAATTAGAAATAGGCTTCCTTCCTCAACACATTTTAATTCCATCAGTCAGAAAATTGTCAAAATATATTGATTTTGTAGTAACAAGACTCTTGACTGCTGATAAAAATGTCAAATGAATATATGTAATTCCAACATCTACAATGTGAATGGTGCCCCCTTAGGATATCCTAGTAGAGTGCACAACCAGCTCTACCATCAGTGCCCTGGCTGCCATAGATCTTGTTCACATCTACCTGGTTCAAACTGAAGCAAAGAAGAAAGATTAACCAGGAGAGAGTATGTGACTGACTCAGTTTCCATCAGACCACCGCTCCTGAACCTGCAAACAGAGAGGAAGAGTGTGGTTGGGAGCAAACATCAGCACCAGGTGAGTACACTAACCATTACAGTTTACCCAGGACAGAGGGGTTTTCAGGGCAGGGGAAAGAGCTAAAAGTGGGGAAGTTCTGGACAAAAGTTGGTCACCTTCCAGTGAGGGTCAACTCTTCAAAACGGGTACAATTCTCACCAAGAAGTGTAGGAGAGAAAACACCCAAAGCAAGTACATTGTATATATCGTAGCTGTTTAGGGTTGAACTATCAGAGCTAGTTTGTTATTTTGACATTATGGAGGCTCTACCCTGCAGTGACTTTCTTCCACTTGGACTTAACAATGCTATTATAAAATATCGTGGTAATCCTTATTTGGATATGCCAGGCTGTATATGACAGTGTTATTTCTTTTTTGTTCAAGTTTTCTATTCCAGCAAAGGAATTATTGTTCTATATTAAATTGGTGTATTTCAGTCTTGACATTTTGCTTTAGTTAATGTTACCATTGTTTTTTTCCTTAGGAAGTTTTTGAAATATTTTATTTTTAAAAAACTTGCAAAGAAAAAAATACATGTTTATGAACTAGATGGTGTAATTTATAATAGTGTTCAGTGAAGGCGGATGTTTACACATGGCATCTATATAAATAATAAAACATTTAGTTCCTCCAACTAATGTTTCCATCCAATTTGGTGTTTGAAACATAGAAGAAAAACGTGAAGCAGAGTTGGGATCCTTTCCCACTGAAGGGTAAGGAAGGGCAAGAGTTATCCCTGGAGCCCTACTTCCAAACAAAAAACAGCTTGATTTGACTTACAATTCCAAATCAAAGAGAAGCAGCAATAAAATTTCTTACTTTCAATTAAAATTACCTTCAAATTGTATTTTAATCTATAACTTACTTCAGGTCCTATCGGAAGAGACTTGTCAGCAATCTTACATACTTAACTGAGGAATGTAATTGACTTGATAGTGAGTTGTAGAAAGTGAAAATACATTTGATAGTTACAACAAGACTCTAAAATGTACTTCAGTTCCTACTGAGGGACAAAGTAAGTCACTGACGGGGGAAAAAACAGAGATTGAGAAAAAGGAGACAGGATACAGTACTTGGGACACAGTGAAAAGGTCATATTCACAGGTAGAGAAGAAGAGATGGTAAGGGGTAGATAAAGAGAGGAACAGAAAAGAGATTAAAGATACACTCAGGATGTTCTGAAATGCGAGGTTTTTTTTTTTAATTGCTAGAAGCTCAGAAAAACTGACTGTGAAAATAAGACAGCACTAGAGTCAAATCCCAGTCCCATCAGGCAGCAGCTCTGTGACCAAGTTTCTTCTCATCTCTGAGCATCAGTCACACCAGCTATAGGATGGAGATGGTAATGCTTATCCTGTGGGGCAGCTGTGAAGGTAAGACAAGCCATGCTTGCAAGTCTTGTCACCTAATAGTTGCTCAATAAGTTGGTTCATTCATTATTGTCATGCCTTGTTCTTTAGTTTTAGAGTGTTATCATTTTGAAATGCTAATTATAAGATTGTTGCTTTTAAAATTTAATATAATTCAAGTAATTATTTATGGAAGCTAGATGCCCTGCTAGGTACTAAGAGATATACCTAGGCACCTCAAGATATCAAAATCCCAGTACAATGACAGAAGTACACAAATAGAGGTATGTTCTAGGCAAAAGTGGTCAACAAAGGTACAGTGGCTTGGGGAAAGGCTTCTTAAAGCTCTGAGATGAGCTTTAAGAGTGCTTCTCAAATTTTAATGAGCATACAGATTACCTGTGAATCTTGGTATAATGTGGATTTTGAATCAGTAGGTCCAAGATGAGTCCTGAGGTTCTGCATTTCTAACAAGCTCCAAGATGATGCCAAGGCACTGGTCAGCAGACCACACTGAGTAACAGAGGTGGTTCTCAGTCATACTAGCACATTAGAATCACCTGGGGAGCATTTAAAAAAATTACTGATGCTCAGTTCCCATTCCTGAAAACAGACTGATTTTATTGGTCTAGAGAGTGTTCCAGGTATGCTTAGTTTTGAAAGGTTCTGCTGGTGATTCTAACATGTAGCCAGCTTTGACACCAGGGCCTTAAATGATGAGCTAGTCCACACGTCTTTAGCAAAGAGATTATTTTGCAAAAAGGAGAAATAGTATGTGAGAAAAAACATGGATGTGTGAATGTAAACGGTGTATTCGGGTTATATGTCATTCCCTTTGAAGTTATGGCTGGAGCAAAGGCTAAAGGGTGGGATGAGATGAGAATGGGTGGGCAGGCCAGAGCCAAATCATGGGGGGCCTCTTAGGCCATGCTAAGGACATCCCTTTTTTCCACTGGAAAATGAGGAATAACAAGTTTGCTTTTTTCTTTGGCAGGTGGGTTGTTTCACCTGTGTCTGTTAGAGCCAAAATTCCTAATCCTGGTTGTGTCATATATATATTTTGATGCTTTAATACATTTTTATGTCATAGAATATATATAACATGAAGTTTATGATTGTAACCATTTTTAAGTGTACAATTAATTATAGACATTTATAATGTTGTGTGGCCAACACACTCAATAGTTCCAAAATTTTTCTATCATCACAAACAGAAACTCTGTACCATGAAGTACTAACTCCCCATGTCCCCCCCTTCCCAGAGCCTAGTGACCTCTATTCGACTTTCTATCTCTGTGAATTTGCCTGTTAGATAACTCATGTAAGTAGAATCATACAGGATTTGTCCTTTTTGTGGCTGGCTTCTTGCACTTAGCATGTTTTCAAGGTTCACCCATGTTGCAGCATGTATCAGAATTTCATTGCTTCTAGGGCTGAAAAGTGTTTCATTGTATGAATATATCACATTGTGTTTATCCATTCATCTGTTGATAGACACTTAGGTTGTTTTCTACCTTTGGCTATTGTGATTAGAATAACATGTGGAACTTAAAAAAAGTACTGCTGTCTGGTTCTCATCTCATGCAACTAGATTAGACATTCTGGGGTGGAGGTGCTGTCCTGCATGCATGGCTTTAAGCTTCTCCAAGTGCTTCTACTGCACATCCAGACTGTGAAACACTGATTTATATAAGGCTAATTAAGCCCAAGTTCCGGGTACGATTCCTTTAAGGGTTCTTTCTCAAGATTTAGTGTGTAGGAACATCACCTGGAAGACTTGTACAAGCCTAGTTCCAGTCCCCAGCCCCGGAGAGTCTGATTCATTAGGTCTTGCAGGGGGACTTAGCAATCCTTTTGCAAACAAGTACCCTTCAGGGGATTCTAGCATAGGTGGTCTGGAACCTTACTTTGAAGAATGCTGATTTCAAGACTATTTAGTGCGACACAGAGAAACTATGCCATCCTCGTTACATCCTCATTACCATACCATCTTGGCATCTTTAATTGCAAGGAGCCATTTTTCATGTAAGAAACTCAAGGAAGACATAGAGATGGGCTCAGAAAAACTACTCTTACTACAGAGAAATAAATCAGGACCCGTTGGAACATGAGCTATACAGTGCTTGATGTAAGGGTAATGGAGCTGTCAGCAAATCAGAGCTGGCCTCCTCCCCCACTTGGCTCCCTTGTGAGTTCTTACTGTATTAGGAAGGCCTGATATTTGAAAGAGTTTGCATGTAGATTGCATCTACCAGTGACTTCTAAAAAAGAGGTGCTAAAGATGATTACATCACATTTTTCTGACCCCCATTTTGTTTGTGTCAGAAATACATTATCGTATAATGACTTTCATCAAGTTGTGCTCAGATTCATTTAGCTGATATTTATGCTTTAGATCATAATGCTTAAATTCTGAAATACATATATATACATTTAATGTTTATAGAACTAAAACTTTTTTGTCTTAAGCTTTGCTGTCTCAATCACACTTTTAGTGGTGTTGATCAATTATTCCCCACCTAGATGTCTTCCTAATGGAGTGACAATGCATTTTTCACATCCTCATGTTCACCACAATAAAAAAGCTTTCAGACTCATCCAACTTTCTTTTCTGGTACTGCATGGCAAGGTTATTGGTGTTTGATATGTCAGACATGAAGAAAATTCTCTATCTTTACAAGCATGGACAGAAATGCACTTCAGTTAAGTGTAAAATTATGAAGGATGCAATTTTGTGCTCAAACTTCGATTACAATAATTCTTTCAATTAACACGCCCTATTTCTTATTTTCTTGAGCCTTTTAAACCTGACAGTCTTCTATTCCCATAAGGGAACAAACAGTATTTTGCCTAAATATAGCTTGGAGTGAAAAGAGGAGTTGGCAGTTTTATTACTCCTTTCTTACTTTCTTATTTTTATTATCCTCTAAGTTTAACTCCTGTATTTTGACAACTTTCAAAAACATGCTCTCAAGACTTTGCTCTGTCCCAGGAATGATAAATTCATGGAGAATTTTGACCGGCTGTCAAAGCGGGGTCACAGAAGCACATGGCCCACTTTCTGAGGACCTCCTGCAACCGACAAAGATAGGTAGCTATCTGACAGCTTTGATGGGGTAAGTGATACAGCCCTCTCCCTTTGGTTCCTGAGGTCAAGATACCATATATTTTGGATCTGGGGGTCTATCTAATCTTGGTCTGAGAATCCATAGCAGCTCTTATATGCTCCTGGCTAGTCCCAAGATATCTAAGAGTTGAGATGTATAGGTAGATTATCCAATCATATTTTAGGATTAAAATCTACAGAGGATCTGGCCTTCTTAATGGGTCTTCAGGGTAAATCTTATCAAGATGATGATGGACCCAAACCATCTCTTAGAGGAATGATGAATGAATGATTGGTGCTTAACTAGAGAGGAAAAAAAAATTCAGTAAGGGACCTATTACTTATCTTCAAGGGTTAAAAAGAATGCCAGTTCTTGCTGTTTCGGTGACGCTATACATGTGATGAGGACAACACCCTGGCTTTCTAGATCATGATGGCATTCTCATTACCTCTAGCTGATTTCAATTACAGGCATACCTCATTCTATTGTACTGAACTTTATTATATTCTGCATATATTGTGGTTTTCACAAATTGAAGGTTATGGCAACCTTGCATGAAGCAAGTCTATCTGTGTCATTTGTCCAACAGCATTTGCTCATTCTGTCTCTGTGTCAAAATTAATTACCAATTAATTTTGGTAATTCTTGCAATGTTTCAAAATTTTCATCGTATTATATTTTTTATGGTGGTCTGTGCTCAGTGATTTACATGTTACTATTGTAATTGTCTTGGGGCACCCAAAACCACACCTATAGAAGATGGCAAACTTAATTTTTAAGTGTTGTATGTGTTCTGACTGTTCCACAGACCAGACATTACCCCATCTCTCTTTCTCACCTTAGACCTTCCTACTCCCTGAGACATATTAATATCAAATTTAGGCGATTTAGTGACCCTACCATGGCTTCTATGTGTTCAAGTGAAAGTAAGTGTCCCACACGCTCACTTTAAATCAAAAGTTAGAAACAATTAAGCTCAGTGAGCAAGGCATGTCAAAGCAGAGATAGGCCAAAAGTTAGGCCTCCTGTGCCAAACAGTTAGCCAAGCTGTGAATGCAAAGGAAAAGTTCTCAAAGGAAAGTAAAAGTGCTCCTCCAGTGAACACACAATGATAAAAAAGTGAAACAGCCTTATTGCTGACAAGGAGAAAGTCTTGGTGGTCTGGATAGAAGATCAAACCAGCTCCAGCATTGCCTTCAGCCAAAGCCAGTCCAGATCAAGGCCCTGACTCTCTTCTGCTGTGGGAAGGCTGAGCGAGGGAGGAAGCTACAGAAGAAACGTATGAAGGTAGCAGTTTGGTTCATGAGGTTTAAGGAAAGGAGCCATCTCCATATAACATCGAAGGGCAAGGTGAAGCAGCAAGTGCTGGTGGAGAAGCTACAGGAAGTTCTGCAGAAACCCAGCTAAGATAATTAATGAAGGTGTCTACACCAAACAACAGATTTTCAATGGAGACAAAACAGCCTTTTATTGGAAGAAGATGTCATCTAGGACTTTTGTAGCTAGAGAGGAAGAAGTCGATGCCTGTCTCCAAAGCTTCAAAGGATAGGCCGGCTCTTTTAGTAGGGGTAATGCAGCTGGTGAAGTTAAGGTAAAGCCAGTGCTCACTTATATTTCAAAAACCCTAAGGCCCTTAAGAATTGTGTTGAATCTGCTCTATCTGTGCTCTATAAATGGAGCCACAAAGCCTAGATGACAGCGTATCTGTTTACAGCATGGTTGACTGAGTATTTTAAGCCCACTGTTGAAAACTACCACTCAGGAAAAAGATCCCTTTCAAAATATTGCTGCTCCTGGACAGCGCACCTGGTCACCCAAGAGCGATGATGGAGATGTGCAATGAGATCAGTGCTGTGTTCATGCCAGTGACCACAACACCCATTCGGCTGCCCATGGATCAAGGAGTCATTTTGACCTTCAAGTCTGTTATTAAGAAACACATTTCCTAAGGCGATAGCTGCCGTAGATAGTGATTCCTCTGATGGATCAGGGCAAAGTAAGTTGAAAACTTTCTGGAAAGGAGTCACCATTCTGGATGCCATTAAGAACATTCATGATTCATGGGAAGAGGTCAAAATATCAACATTAACAGGAATTTGGAGGAAGTTGATTCTAACTTTTATGGGTTACTTTGAGAGGTTTAGGAATTCCATAATAGAAGTAACTGTCAATGTGGCAGAAACAGCTGGAGGAGAAGTAGAATTAGAAGTGGAGCCTGTGGATGTGACTGAATTGCTTGAATGTATGAGGAGCTGCTCCTTATGGACGAACAAAAAGTCATCTCTTGAGATGGAATCTGCTCCTAAGGAAGATGCTGTGAAGACTGTTGAAATCATGACCAAGGATTTAGAATATTAAGTAAACTTAGTTGATAAAGCAGTGGCAGAGTTTGAGAGGATCGCCTCCAATTTTGTAAGTTCTACTATGGGAAAAATGTTATTAAGTAGCATTGTGTGCTACACAGAAATTGTTCATGAAAGGAAGAATCAATCAATGTGTCAAACTTCACTGTTGTCTTATTTTAGGAAATTGCTACAGCCACCCCAACCTTCAGCAACCACCACCCTGACCAGTCAGCGGCCGTCAACATGGAGACAAGACCCTCCACTAGCAAGAAGATTATGTCTTGCTGAAAACTCAAATGATTATTAGCATTTTTTAGCAATAATATATTTGTAAAATATGGTATATACAATACCTTTTTAGACATAATGCTATTGTGCACCTAATAGACTTTAGTATAGTATAGACATAACATTTTGATGCACTGAGAAACCAAAAAATTCATTTGACTCACTTTATTGTGATACTTGTTTTACTGTGGTGGTCTGGAACTGAACCTGTAATTGTCTCTGAGTTATGTCTGTGCTCATGAATGGGCCTGGTCTCTATGTCATTGAGGAGCAAGGTTGCCCTATCCCTGGAGTTCAGCCAGCAACTTTCTCCCAGTTCCAGAGTCATTGTCCTGGCATTTCAAACAACCGCTTTCTGTAAAAGTGTTATAATTTAAAACAAGAGAAAAGAGTTCTACTTTTTCTTTTATTTTTAATGGGAGCATGTTGTCTAAGCAATAAATGCTAAACACTTACTAAATTTTAAACTAATAAGACCATAGAAAACACAACCACCCAGAGGTGTTTCTAGTAAGAGTCTCAGTAAAGGCCTGCCTCTCTATTCCAGCAAGTCTCCAGTTGACTCAGTGATCTTGTGTAGAACTCCCAGCAACACATGGGGTGCTTGGCATATTTATCCCACCATGCTTGTAAAATTATTGCCGGTTGGCAAATGTAAGGGATGATACAACAAATAAACTATTTAAATACTATTAATAGAACAAAAAGCACTGTACTTTTTTGTGGATGTATAGCAACTGATGCTAAGAGGAAAGCATTTGGGCTGCACATAATTTTATATGTTTACCTTATTCTCAGGTTCAGAGTTATTGCCCAGACTGAGATTTTCATGATCTGCAAGTCTTGGCCTGAGGGGTGCATGTGCTTACAAATCAACTAATCTTCTTGGGTCTCTCTTAGGACTTCCTCACACAAGCTCATATGTCTCACTTCATGAGTTGTTCTCTGGAGGAGGTGACTGTGACTCACTATAGTCATGTCACCCAGGGGGAAGTCTGCAAAGGGATAGTACTTAATGGATCGCTGTTATCTAAAGTCCGGTTTTCAGTGTTGCAGGTCTAAAAAAGGCAGATCTTGTTATTTCCTCAGAAAGAGTAAAACTAATCAAACTCATAAAAAGATATTGTATACACTAGAAAATTAATTTCCATGATAGCTCAAGCCACGTCATTGGACTGGGTAGTCATTTTCTTAGGTCCACACATCCCACTAGGCAAATTTACATGGGAAGGCCCTTGATAATTACAGGGTCGCTTCTGTAACTATGTCATTAAAGCACAATGATATTTATGATTAATGGTGTGGACAATAATAACTAACATTTATCTACTGCTTACTACGTTATTAGGCACATTCTAAAGGCTTTACTCATTATCAGCTTCAATAGTACTTATGTGTAAGGCAGTGTTCTAAATGCATTCACATATTAACTTATTTCACTCTCCATGAGGTAAGTACTATTACCATCACCATCTCCATTTTACAGATGAGAAAACAAGCCCAGCAGGGTTAAGTAATTTGCCTGACTTCACTGGTAAGTGGCATAATTGCCATTTGAACATAGGTTTACGCCTTATTTTTTTATCCAACACATTCCTCTGCTCCTTCAGGATTCATCTAATATACTCACACGCTGCTCAGCAGCCCCTCTCCCAGATGACTAACTTGAACTCTGAAATATTGCCCCTCACACCCATTTTTCTGGATTTCCAGGTTGCTATTCCACAATGCTGACACATGTTTTTTAGAAAATGTTAATTTCATTGATTAACCACTGTCAAGGCCTGATCTTGCGGCTTTTAGCCTGGGCCATATCTCTTAAGGTGACTTTTGCATGTGCCTTATCTCAGCTCTCATTGGCCAACCTTATTAGTCTGCCTTTCAGAGTGCTGGAGAGGCCCATATAACCGTATAGCCCACATTGTATTTCCTACAGAAACATATTCAAAAGTGTTAGGAAGATGTGCATACAATGAAACATACCAATTAAAATTCAAAAGGAAAGAGACACAATGAGGAAAACGTGTTGAACAAAATCATAATATTCTTCATAATATGTACTCCGGGAACCTTTGTTAATATGACTGGCAAATGCAGCCCTCTTTTTATTTAATTTGTCCACAGTCCCATGCCCAGCAGCACACAGCTGGTAAGAAACAGTTACTGAAATCTGAGAACTATCCAGGAGGTGGAAAAACAAAGGGGGGTACAAACCATAGATAAGTCACAGAGAAAACTTCTAGTTATTCCTTCACTTCTCTGAAAAAAAAAAAGTAAATATCAATGGAGTAGACATTTGCAATAACAGAATTCTGTCAATAGCAATTGGCGGAGTGTATTCCACTTGCTAGTCAATGCAGTTTTTGATAACTAGAAGTTGCAGCTGTGCTTATATAGTGGCAAGTAAAAAGCTCATTCTAAACCAGGGGCTCCCAAACATTTCAGTATTTATTATAATGTCTGAAAAATAGGATTTTAAAGTGCCTTTCTCACATTTTATCAGAAGGTTTTAGCATTGTGACAATAATCCTTGAATGTATATTGTGTGGCTTAAATGGCTTGCATACATTAAGTATTCCATTTGAAGACTCCATAACAAGCTGAATTTCCTTATTTCTGGCATTATTTTGCAATTAGTGTGGTAATAATGAGAGTAGCTATATTAGCTGTTTTAAGTAACTAGAAGCAAAAGGTAAAAGACAGGTACTTTGAACCCAATTAAACCACCTAAACATCCCTACTGGAAGGAGAAATTATATTGCAAACTGGAAGTAGTATCATGTTTTGGAAAGAATTTTCTTTTAAACACATGCTAATAGGACTTTTGGGCTAACAGTACAGAAAAGAATTAGCTAGAGTGCAGGGCTGATATCTGTCAAGTATATTCTTATTGGTTGATGCCAACTCCTGATGTGTTGGTCTCTATTCTGATGGGTGGGTGCCTTGTTCTGGTTGCTTGATTCCTATTACTGTTTAAATATTTTGATTGGCTCCTAAAATAATTGTCATTGTTAAATGTTGTCAGTTGTGAAATATCTTAATTGTTTTCTAAAACAATTGTTATGTGTTTTGAATATTACCTCCACTTGAAGCTGTACTCCAATGTCATATAATCAATGAAATACAAATCATCAAAGAGTTGTTATAAAGCAACACTATTCCTAGCAATAAAAGGGCATTTTGGGATATATTTATATATTCAATGGTCGTAGAAAAAAATACCAAAAAGAAAGTAAAAGAATGGAGACATATGTTGTAAACTTAACATCCTTATTTTTAATAGAAAACAAACACTTACCAGCCACTGTTTCAAGCACTTTACATTTACCAACCCATTTAATCTTCACAGTAGCTATGGGAGATAGGTACTATTATTGTCACCATTCTACAGGTGAGAAGATTGAGGCACAGAGCAATGAATGACTGGCTGAAGTTTACTGTCTAATAAGTGACAGAAATTGGATTCAAACCCAGGAGTTTTGCTCCAAAGGCATGCTTTCAACCCCTATTCTCTACTGTCTCTATAACAAAATTATGTAAAGAGTCATATAAACATATACATTATTAAGTATTCAAAAGAGATGAACAAGAGTTAGTATATGAAGAAATAAATTCTATGAATAATTATATTAACATCACAGGCTTTTTGAAAATTAGAGAAATATGCATAAAAAGTCATTGAATGAATTTCTCAAATTAACAAAAATGAGTAAATGTGAGAAAGCTCAATTTTATAAGGAATAGGGGAAAACAGACACACTTTCCATGGCTGTTGGCACAATAAACTGACTAAAGCTTTCTGGAGGACGAGTAGGTTATGGGAGCTTCTGAACCATAATTTATTTCTTTTTAATGCAAGAACACCAGTTTTTGAAAAATACATTTAAAAACACCTAAAGAAATAAGAAAGCGATATCTTTAACAGGCATTTGCATCATTGGTGTGCATATTAGTAAAACTTTGATATAATTCAGATGTACTACAAAACACAGACAGCTAAACAAGCTAATGGTATGTTAAGGACCTAGAATGTCAAATAAGTGTTGAAAATAAGAAATCTGTGAGCTTTATCACAATGTTAAAATATGTGAGTGGAAAAATGAATCTGAAAATAAAATAGACCCAAAGATCTGATACACTAATTGAACAAGTGTAATTTGTTTGAAGCCTGGATAAAAAGTGATGGATGTAGAGTTGAATGTTTATGAATGTGTGCTGGCTTCTTTATTAATCTTATGTTACTTAAATTCTCACTGGCTTGCTCCCTGTGCATGTCAAGACAAATGAAGGAAATAAGGGAACACATTTCAGAAATGGGTTAGTTGTATATCTAAGTGGTTACACCATACATCTCTGATGTGATCCTGTATAGAGCTACCTGGGAACCCCATCTGATTGAAAACACCAGGAAAAGACATACGAAGAAGAAAAAATGAGAAGTAAATGCATGTTAAGTTCAGGAAAAGTAGTCTGAGCATTCATCATACTTGGCTGAAACATACATGCAAGAACAACCCCACCCATAGCTAGTCACAAATGGTCTGCCAAAATAAAAAAGTAAAATTGCAGCATATGCTGAAAATTTTGCTGTTTTTATGATATGCAGAGAGACATTTTCTTTCATATATTTCCTTCCTTCACACTGCTGAGAACCCAGCTCTCTGTTTGCCATAATTTCAGACTTTTTCTGGGCAAATTTTCGACTTCTTTCTCACCCTGCATAGTGATCTTCAGCATTCAGGCTGAATGTGTCTGTTTGATATTTCAAAAATATACTTGGTTCGCAAGAGCTTCTATTTCCATTTAACTTCGCCCCTCCTCACCACCACCACTTACCATTTACTGCATGTTCTACATATAGTCAGATTTGCTTCAGTTGGTATCATTATGAATATTAAAAATAGAGATTCAAATGAAAACACATATACTCCTCTGTGCTGTACATTTCTCCGACAAGTCCAACACTGCATAATTTCTCAAATGCAACCCCACTTTCATCTTGCCAGCAATTTGGCAGTTCTCAAAAGGTTACCGCTCTGAATTTGTTTTCTTTGTAATCTTGCAGTCCATTTGTTCTGCCTTAATGCTGAAAATCTCTGTAAGATCTTGACCTCCATATGTCATACACCAGTAGATTTACCCTTTTCTTTAAAATTTCCTCTACACTAAAATGAGAAAAAAGAATTTCATGACTTGTTTAAATGGCATCTGGACTAAATATTTAAGGTTAAAATGAAGGAGGCCTCAAATCATAGGTAAGGCTTAACTACCTGTTATGCCTCTAGGGCTATTTCTTTTTTTTTAAGAGTAAGAATATTTTTCCAAATGTCTAGAACACACACACAAATATTCTAATCCCTGAAAGGAAGGGAACAGTTACTCTATCAGGCCTATTAGTTCCCCTGCCCTAAAGGTAATTCTGCCTCCCTTTTAATGACCCCATAAAAGGGAATGATGGTAGTCATAAAACAAAACCAAAAAAGTGAAAGCCAGCCCTACATACCAAATAGGGGGGAGATTAAGTACTTAAGTGAAAAGTAAACTTTCTCTGTCATCTGGCCACATCCTATGCATTTACTGGACAACGACTTTTCCCACTTGTGCAATGTGATGCCAGGTTCTGTGGGGCCAACAGAATCGTTAAGGTTAGTTTCTTAACTTCAAGAGGTATCTTTTAACTGGAGGAGGGAGAATTAACTCTCAGGAAATAATGAGAAAAAGAATAAATGCTAGACCATGTGACTCAGTAGGTGTGTAGGGAAAGGGGTTAGCGGCTGGGCTGGAGAAGCAGGTATACTTCGTAGGGAAAGTAGAGAGGGAGGCGGGAGTTACAGAACGAGAAGGAAGGAGATGAGCAAAGAAGGGATGAGAGGAAGGTGGGCAGGAGTGCGTGTGACTGTGCACAGGGCGGGGAGTGGCGCGCAGAAGCCCAGGGAAGGATGGACAGGTGACTGTGGGGGGCACACTTGGGGAAGGACTGGGCCTAGACAGGGAGGGCTGAGGATGGCTGACGGAGGTCGGGACCCCATGAGGGGGGCGCCGGGAGCCCCTGGGGCTTTCCGAAGATGAAATGGGCTCTAGGAAGCAGAGTGTGGTGCTGGCTGGAGATCGGTGAGCGCCGAGATGAAAGAGAGCTGGACAGCGGCTTCCACCACCCAAGGGTGTGAGTTTGAAGCACCCTCTTCTCTTGGAGAAAGAGAGCAGTGGGGAAGTTTGAGGAAAACAACAAAGAAGGCAATTTGATGGAACTTTAAGTTCATGGTGCTTACATCTAGGGAATAGGGTGGGGCAGTGTGACTGGGGCACTTCCTATTTGATGTTACACTCTTTATACACTTCAGGACAATTGTGTTTGTGTGTGAGAAATTTTTTTTTTTGCAAAGGCTGTGTGTAATTTATATAGAAAAAATTAAAATGTGATCTTACAATTTACAGAGGATTTAAAAAATGATGACACCACCAACAAATGGGGAAAGTATAGAAAGAATTGGCCTCGTTTCTGGTGTGTATCTCCACACACACCCCTCTAGGTCTGATGAACACAGCCTGCATGTCCTTAATCAACCAGTTTCTGCTTCCAGGTCCTAATTCTCTGTAGGCCTGAAACTGTTTTGCCTCTGGCCCTACCTCCCCTGTCCATGACGTCTCTGCCCCCTGTCTACTTGTGCCTGAAGGATGTGGCCTTTGCTTCAGCTGTTTCTCCATTGTCGTGGCTACTTGAAGATACTCTGAGTCTGTCCCAGGTTTCTTCAGTCTAAAGTCACCACGTACACCAGAGCTGTGTGGGCTGCTCTGCGATCCATCTTCCACACCCGTCTGACTCGGAGAAGCTGACTCTCAGTCAGAGGGGCTCCAGTGTTGGAGGGTTGGCCCATCGCCAGGACTTTGTTGACTGCAGTCCAGTGTGCAGATTAATGTTCATGGAGCTCACATTCGCTGACAGGCAATCAAGCATTCCAACCGATCTCATGATTTATAGAAGAGATGGCCCTGTCCCTATTTGTGTACAGCAGTGGCATTGTATGTATGAATTAAGAGATGCAAAATAAATCAAGCCACAGAACCCTAGAGGCTACATATGTGCCAGGCGGTCAGCGGGAGCTTTGCGATACAAACAGTAAGCAATGCATAGGCAAGGATTTATTTATTTGAACTCCACCATATACGCATGAATTGCATTCAGAAAACTCTGGAGAGAATACACCACCTTCTATGGGAACAGACAAGGGGTGGGAGAAAAAGTGGTTGAAAGTGGTAACTTGCATTGCTAATCACTGAAGAGCAATAGTTTCCTTAAAATGTTAGGATCTTAATGCATGACCACCAGAGAGATGCCTATCTGAAGGTAAGATACAGGCCCAAGGGCATCGCTTGCACCAATTTTGCCTTTGACACTCTCAGCTGTACAACCTCCTGAAGTGATTTTTTTTACTCTAAGTTCTGAGCTTTTCAGAGAACTAATGTGCCTATGATGTAATAGAATTTTATTTAATGCTTTTTTCCATCAAAGGATATATAAATAGTTAAACTAGAAAAAAGTCAAGAGCTTTATAAATTACAATTTCTGCATGAAATTGTAGGACAAGTGAAATTTAGGATTTCCCAAGCAAGAAGCTTTTAAAGTAAGGCAAAATCCTATTATTTTGAATAACTACAGAATGTATTTGCCATCCTAACCTTAAATATTGTGGTGCCTTAAAAAAGACAAAAATTTTTTCTAAGTAGGATGAAAATCTATAATATATGTATATGTAATATACTATGAGATTTTTGGTAAAACCCGAATACTTGACCAAATTCTTTAGTAATTTTGCAGTTTAGGAAATAATTTTGTCTTCAGATTTTTATTGAGTTGCCAGGAAATTCCAGGCACTGTGCCAGAGGCTACACACTAAAGAAGAACCAATCATATCCGACCCTCCTAGAGCATATGTCCTGCTGGGACAGGCAAATAAATAGTGAACAAACGCATGAGGCAATAATCAAATGTGATACTTCATATGTAGGCAATAAACAGGGTGTTCTGAGAGAGCTCAAGGGTGGGAGAGGAAGTGGTCAGGGAGGACCTCTCTGAAGGGTGGCCCTGCAGCTGTGATTTAAAGGATGCCAATGGGCCAGTCATGTCCAGAGGAAAGAAGGGCTTTCCAGCAGGTGAACAATGAGTCAAGGGAATGGAAAGAAGCATGTGTTTAGGGCTGGAATTAGGGATTATGGCATTTAGGGAGCCCCTGGCCTGCTCTTGTGGGATCTTCTTGGCCATCATAAGTGATCTGGACTTTCTCTAAGTGCAAAAGAAAGCCATTGCAAGTTTCGAGCAGAAAGTAATCTCAAAAAGTTTTTTGAGCAGAAAAGAGATCTGATCTATATGATCTCATTTACACTTTTAAAAGAGATTACTTTGGCTCCTTGAGGAAAATGGGTCACCGGGGGCAAGAGCCGGAGCAGAGAAGCTCCTGGAAGATAATGGGGCAGTCCAAGGGAGGGAGGATGGTAGTTTGATATGGTTGCTGATAGCCAGTTGGAGAGAAGTAGAAAGGCCAGCGTATGTTTGCAGATAAGCTAATAGGACTTGGATATGGACTGAAGAGCTGGCAGAGAAGAATAAAGATGACTTCTAGGTTTTGGTTTTAGTGATGGTGGGTGCTGGTGCTATGCACCAGGGTGGGAAGTCGGATGGAGGAAAAGGCTTAGGGAGCAGGAGGATCAAGAACTCTGTTTTGGGTCTAAGTTGAGATTCCTACTTAGCATCCAAGTGAAGATGTTAAATGGGAAGGTAGATACGGAGTTCAGAGAAGTTTGTGTTTGAAACATAAATTCAGAAACCATCAGTATGTGGACTCAAAGCCAAAGGTCAGGAAGCTCACCTAGGATCAGTGGGTAGACAAGAAGACCTAAAGCACTCCAGAAGTGAGGGTAGGTAGAGAAAGCTCCAGAGAACTATAAACCTGAAAATAGAAAACCATGCATGTATGGTGTCTTGAAAACAAGAGAAGAAAGTGATCAACATCGCTCCTGAGAATTCCAGTGAGGTGAGCTCAGAGAAATAGTCAATGAATTCAGTAACCTGGAAAAGAACAATTTCAGTAAAGAATGAAGCCAGATTGAAGTCATGTGAAGAGTGAAGGTGCAATAAAGACAGAGGTGCAGCAGCATGCGCAGCAACTCATTTCAGGAGGTTGAGTGAAAAGCAGCAGCAGGGGATTGGGTGGATGCTGGAAGGCAGCACGAGGTCACAGCCTGCAGTTCTGTTCATTGACTAAAAGGTAGTCAATACAGAGCTGGTAGGTAAGCTATGGAACCATACAACTGCAAGACACAGTGAGGAAGCTACGTATGAACTAATAGGGAATGGTCTCCAACATGTACTGTTATGTGAGAAAGTGAGTGCAGGAAAATGTGTAGTAGGCTACCTCTGTTTTTAAAAGGAGGAAATGAATATACTTCTCTGTATGTAGCTACATTTATGCATGAAGTATTTCAAGAAGAATATACCAGAAGTTGAGAGTGCTGGCTATCTGTAGGTAGGACAGTGAGGTCACTTGAGTACATTGAGGAAGGGAGACTCTACTTCGTAAATCTTTTGGCACCTTTCAAAATTTGAATGATGTGAATGCATCACCTTTCCAAAAATCAAATAACTAAAGTGCCTGTGTTAAAGCGTGTTTGAGTGATCAAGCAGAGAAAGAGAAATCATTTAATGGTGCAGGAAAGAGATGATAACTAAGGAATGATGTCTGGTGGAAGTGAGAAGATATGGTTACCAGAACCCCTGTGCAGGGGGCCCCTTTGGCCATGAGCAAGGACACTCCTTTACAACAGAAGGGAGAGGAAGGTTTGCATATTTGATGGTAGGAGGATGAGGGACTTTTGCTTAGATCGTATTTATTTTGTGAATGGAGAAGGGACATCTACTAAGAGTATGGAGAAATCAAAGAGGGTGGGAAGGCTGAATGGTCTCAAAAGATGGGCTGTACTCCCTAGTGAAAAATAATATAATTTCAGGGTGAAATCGAGGGGCCACAAATTGAGAGAGAAAGTAGGGTTTAAAAAAATTTATTATTATTCCAGTCACACTGAGCCAGCCAGGTGCATGTCAAGGAAGAGAGGTGGTTGAGGTGTTTCTATTCTAGTATGACTGAGGCCAAGCAGGGCAGAAGCTGAGTGGGTTCGCCAGGGAGTGATTCAGTAAGGGGCCTGGGAATTCACTTGGATAAATACAGAGCAAAACCAGCAAGGGGGAATATGGAGTCAAAAATGGGTGGTTTTAATACATGGGAGGTTTCTGTCACCTCAATGAATTGTTGCAATGATAAGAGTTCAAAAGAAAGTGCCCGGCAGGACAGACAATGGCATCCAAGAATGAAATGTTAAGTGAGTGGAAACATAGATCATCGTGCCACCAAGGGAAGAGATGACGGAGGCAGATGGAAAGATACAGTGGAGACAAGGGGACCTCAGCACAGACAGACTGGGTTGCTTAAAGAGCCCTGGGGACAAAACCATGGCCCACGTGGAGTTCAAGAGCAGGACGGTGGCCTGGGCACTGAAGTCCTTCATGAAGGTCGGGCCACGAAAGTACAGCATAAGGAATATAGTGGCTAATAACACTATAATATCTTTATATGTTGGCAGATGGTAACCACATCAATTGGGGTGAGCATTTAATAATGCAGATAACTGCCAAATCGCTATGATGCACACTTGAAACCAATACAATATCAATACAATTTTGAGGTATATCAACTATACCTAAAAAAAAAAAAAAAAAGACAGTGAATGAAAGTGGGGGGAGAAAGGTGGTGAACAGCCAAAGAGGGGCAGCGAAAGTGACATGGTTAGAAGCCACAAAGCACAGTGGGAGAGGAGAGGGAGGGAAGACCTACTGAGTGGTTTCCTCCTAGGAGGACTGCAGGGCTGCACTGTCCTCTGGGGACGGAGCAGCTACAGGAGCACTGACGGGGGAGCTTGAGAATACTGAGGCATTTCTTGAGCAGGCAGGTGTTCTACGGGGCACAGTGACATGTAACTGACTCATCTCTTACCTTCTTTGACCTCCTTTCTTTCTCTATCAGCCAAACAGCCACACCTTTGCACCTGGAGCGAAGGCGCTTATCTATTGACCTGGATCCCCTTTCTCACTAAAAATTCAGAGGGGTGCCAGAAGGAGGCCAGCCGTGGCTCTTTGGTTTTTGTGGGTTGAAGAACATTGCCTAGCAACTCAGGGTTTTCTGGGTGTGGACAGAGTATAGCTCAGGGGAAAAGCGATTTCATGCTAGCCACATAAAGCAAGGATTATACTGACAAATTGTAGCTAAAAATTGAACAAATCATTGCTCCCACAAGCAGGTACAAAAAGCCTCCCCTATGCAGCTGAGCCTTTGTACAACAGAAATACAGGCCTCTGCCCTTGCTCAGAGACAATGTACTAATGCAGCTTAGTGCCTGAAGTTGAGTTGCCTTTGGTGGTTTAGACTATAAGTGGGATGGAAGTGGAATTAGGAATGATGAAGGGAAGAAGAAATATGTCAAACAACTGTTTCCCATTTCTAAAACCTGAAAGAGGAAACAAGGAAGAAGCCCTTCACCCATTTCCAATAGTGGTGGGTCTATAGGTTGTCAGGTTTCAGGAACCTGAGGAGCTCACTAGAGAATGCCTGTCTTTCCTACATGTATTCTAAGTGCCTTAGGCAGTAGATTATCTGAGGAATCTCAAGCTTCGGGTTGTCATGTAAGAGCACATCAGGGGTGAGGTGCTGACTCACAGCCACAAGTTAGAACTGAAAATATGTAAGCAATTACTGAGGGAGGCTTTGTTTGGCATAATTTGTCACTAAGTGGTATGGCACTAGCTCTTGATGGTTTGAGAAGTCAGCTCTCTAGCAGTCAGAACACTCTGGGGATGAGGAGAGAAGAGGCAGTGCAGGATTGGACTTCTGCCATAAGCTCAGAAAGATGAGGGAACACCCTGGGCCTTGGGATACTCAGACAAGAGGATACTCCATATTGTTACGATTTCTATGGGCAGCCCTCTGGTCCCACAATGATAGGACTTAGTACAACTGCCTACATAAAGCATTGGATGGCAGAATCCCAATACATTGCTAGGGATTAGAAATGTCAACTTCCTCACCCATCATGCAGGAGAAAATATGACTCTAGGGAAGAGAGTGACATGATTGTCCTAAGGGATTGGTCATCTTCCAGGGCACATAAGGCCTTTCTCCCTAGTTTAGCACTTCCTTCAGGCAGAATGACTTTCAATAATAAGATACAGCAACATTTCATGGGAGAAAACTGGGCCTTGTGTCACTGCAAGGTACCCAGCCAGTTAGTGCAATGCTTGTCTGGACAAGTACAAGGAGAGGTTGGGCTGGTGGGCAGCTTTAACGCTGATAACAGTCCTTGCTGATCACAGCTACTGAGCTAGCCCTGGCCCCATGGAAGGCTGTTTTGAAGATGTGCAGCTTGAAAAACAGCCCTTCCCCCTGAGGCTCTTCTCCATGTATGTTGGAGATCCTAATTACTCAGTATTCATGTTCTTTTCTGTAGGTTCATTCTCTGATTTGATAAAACTGAAATGTCATTGAGTGGACCATGGTTTTCACTGGGAGGCTGTGTGCAGAAGGCATGTATATGACTTCAGTTTGGAATATGCAGTAGAGAGAGCTTCCAACATAAGGACTGTGAATTAGGTCTTTGAATCTAGGAACATGTGGTTCTCATTGCAATCAACTGGAGCTCTACTTGTGCATCTATAACCAGGTAATGGTAGTATAGATTCCAGAATTAGCTCATTAGATGGCTACTTTAACCTTCCTTCCAATAAAAATTGAAATAATATGGCTGATAAGGTCATGGGTCTTGGGTAGTAAAGAAAAACATGAAGTGTAGTTTATTCCATCTGTAAGCAGATTGACTTTCTTCATAAGAAAAATCAGAAAAATCCAAGGAAACTCCAGTTCAGCTTTTTTGGTGTTTGACAGCCATTGAGCATATTTTTCTATTCCAAGAGTTAGATGCACCAAATACAAAGGCAAGGGAAATAATCAAATATTAAAGATTATCATATCCCAACCACTGTTTTCCCCCAAGATTAAAAAAAAAGGTACCACTTAATAATACATGACACAACTCCCACCCTTGGCAAAGCAATATTTTAAAACTAAAATTATATTGTAATTAGCCTTTCAAAAATGCGAACACTTCAATATAGGAGTCCATTAATAATCTAACTGCTGCTGCAAAGCATGTTCCTCCCACACGTGTAACTTAATTAAACTCGGAGTTGCTTGTTTCAACCATCACACAGTCGTGAAGAACAGGTGGCTCCCAACTTACAGACAATGGAAAGATGGATCTTGCTATGACTTCTCATGTCCAGATGAAATTATCTAAAAAGCCTTCCTGTTCTTTCTTCCGGCAATTTCTATTTCAAACCCGAATTTGAGTCTTCTTGATGGGATTTCAAGTTCAAGCACTACCTAGGTAAATTCTAATGAAAATTAAATGTTGGTTTATATAATGATCTGTGTCATTCCTCATACAAAGACCTCAAAAAACCCCTGCCCTCTTATAGAGAGTAAGAAGGTTAGGTAATCTCTAAGAATAATTACACATTAGATAGTGTGATTTCAAGGACATGGAGGGAGGATAACAAAAATGACAACCTCTAAGAATCTTTTTTTCCAGGAGCTCTAAGTCAAGCGTCATAAATTTAAAAGCCCAGAGAACCAGGCAGGTCGCTGGAATGAGTGAAGATGGCTGGGTATAGGGTGGTGGAAGTGTGGTTAGCTGGAGAACAGATGCCCTGTGTTGACAAGCACCACCAGCCTGCTCCAGCAAGTCTTTCTCTTGCCTTCTTGACATTTGGGGTTATCAGATCATCGGAGGCTTCAGGAAAAGAGGTGAATTCTCAGTTAGGTGAACTCTTTTAATATTTTTAAAATGTGTCTGTTAATTAAAAATTTAAAAGCCATAGGTGAAACAATATATAGGCTCAGAGCCACCTTTGAGACCATTGTTGATCTAGACTTTGATCTGCATTGCCTCCTAAGAAGGGAGATGTTAGAAGTTATCAGTCATACATGCCTTGGAATAAATCCATCATCTGAGAAGCAACTTGGGAGAGGGGAGGAGGTATCTCACCAGTAAATGGGGGAGAGTGGGTCTGAAGGTGTTAAGCCTCAGAGGTCAGAAGAGAGGGTCTATTACAGCTAAAAGATGCAAATCACAGGGATGTCTGGGATCCAAGTGCCCACAAGACAGAGCTTCGTTCTCTATGTTCTCACTGTGTAGGTTTTTCACTGTGGTACCACTGTTGGGACTGGTGAGTTTGAAGACAAATGTACCCCTCTGGGTGTGCTCATGCATCCATTGGCTAGTTTTGATGTTCTAGAGCAAACACCCGAAACTCTGGGTGTTTTCTCTCAGACTGGACAGAGTTGTAGAGAGTTAATGCCCTCTGCTCCCCAAAGAACTGGCCACAGGCAATAATGGGTGGGAGTTGGAGCACTCATATTCCAGCTTCTGTGCTTTCAGGGAGGACCACTCTATACTATCTACAGACTTCCCCTGCAGGATTGAGTCCCGAGTGTCCACTGTGGTCATCTTTTACTATGTCTCTTTCTGTCTTGTTTCCCCACTCCTTTCATGATGCCTCCTAGGACCATCTCCCAAACCACTTAAACTTTAATCCATGTCTCAGGTTCTGCTTCTAGGGGAACCCAATCTAAGACAGTGCAACACCACAGGAATAGCTAAGCTGGTAGTCACTTGTCTTAGCTGACCTCTGGCCTTGAAAGAGACTTTTTATATGATTTGAGTAGGTAGTACCATGTTCTCTTATCTACAAAAGAGGGATAGTTTTATAAGAGCTGCTGCTCCAAGCTCAAAGGATTGTTATGAGGATCAAGTAAGATATGTTCATTAATGTTCTTTGTATGTTGAAAAGAATAATACAAATGATGTTTTTATAACTCTTCATGTTACTGAAATCCAATTATGGTGTGTCTCCAGGAGTAAGATGGGAGTGATGGTGGCAGAAGAATGAGCAAGGTGAGGTGCTTTGCTGAACTGCCTGGTAAGTCTCAGAAAAAAATGCCTGGCTGCATGTGACAGCTTTTATTAGATGCCTTCAAATTTATGATACTGCAGCAAGGTTGATCAGTCCATCGGGGTGGCGCTGTGGAGGCATGTACTATTCACAACACTTTTAATGTATTTGAAAACTGAGTTATTGTTCCCAGGACTGGAGGAAGATGAGAGTGGCCTACAGCAGGCCTAAAACCATGGCTTTGCAGAGAATTTCATCTGTGTGAACTACAGTGCCTAATTCAAACAATGAAGTATTTAGTGTCTGTGAGACTATTTATAGTAGAAAATGAATGGGTCTTTTATACCTGATTTAATGGCCTGTTCAAAAGAAAAAGCATAATCACAGCACAATCAATGGAATGAGTAATATTTGCAGGTTGAATGATGATTAACTATGGGAAGAGGGAGACAAATTTTTCTCTAGCATTTTTGACAGTTGAGTTAGCCTTGAACTGCAGATGGAAATAAATAACTTATTTTTGTGTGTAAAGCTGGATGCAGGCCGCAGGCATGTATGTTTTGCCTCTTATAGCAGCTGAACTGCTTTTTAGGGTTTTCTTTAGTAGAGTTTGATTGCAGGTGATACTTTTTTTCACATACTGCTAGATATGCTTTAAATTTTCATGAACATCGGCATATATTTTCAAGGGGAACCCCCCCAAACAATTCCATCAACACTTAGATTTTTTATTGGCTCCACAACTTGTCTTTTGCTCTGATGGTTTTCAGCAAAGTATTTTGTGCAAAAAGAGGTCCTGTGGACATATTTAAAAATGAACCCCTCTTCAAGAGATAGCCCTGTGTCAGTGTTTCTTGGCCTTGACATGTCTGAAATTCAGGGCTGGAGAATTGTGTGTTGTGGGAGCTATGCCATGCAGCAGGAGATGCTCAGCAGCATAACGGGCTTCTACTCACCAGATACCAGCAGAGACTCCCCAGAAGTAACAGCCAGAAGAGTCTCCAGACATTGCCAAGTGTCCCCTGGGGTGTGTGTGTGCACAGCCACTCCTAGGTGAGAACCACTGTGCTCTCTGTGAAACAGGGAGGGGCTGCAAAGCATAAGGGTTCTCGCCCTCTGTGGTCCCTGGAGGGTACTGAGCCCATGTTTGAGAGACAGAGGACGGCATGGGGTGGCTAACTTCCCCAGGCCCGTGTGTGGTTTCTGAGCAATACCAATCGCCCATCTGTTACACAGCACTTACCCTCACTGTGATGTGTGATAAGTAGAAAATGACATTTATTGAGTATTTACTATGTTCTAAGCAGTATTCTAGGTGTTTTAAATGAATTGATTTAATGCCCATAACACCCAATGAGGTAGATACTAGAACCATCTGCATTTTACAGCTGAGGGCGCTGAGGTGATTTGCCCAGGGTCATACAGTTGCTAAATGGCAGATTTGGAATATGAACACAGGCACTGTGGCTTTTGAATCTCCCTCTCTACCTCCATGCCACACAGCTGCTCTAAGACTGTCTGTATGTAAGCATTTTGTAAATGTTAAAGCAAGAAATCCATTGTTGATAACCTTTCTGCACATGCCCAGACTGCTCCCCCTCGGGCTAAAACATCTTAAGCATCTGAGCAAGGAGCCGCTTAGTCATGATATTCTCCATTTGCGTTTTCACTTACTGTTGCTACAGGTTTTAATTCTACACATCCTTTGAGACAGAGCTCAAATGCCACTGCCTCCAGGGAACCCTTCTTATTCCTCTTAATTTCTGCCACAAGTGCTTTATCCTTGTTGTAATGCCTTGGCTCTTTGTACCAATTTTACAGAACTCATCGCCCTCTATAGCAGGAACACATGTGTGACTTAGCCCCGCCTAGCAGCAAACTCATCCTGCTCATCAGGGACCCTCACAGTGACAGTCCCTCACAATGGCCAACATGGAGCCTGGTCATTTGTCGTATGTACTGAAAGTGAAAGACTTCTAAATTAATGGATGGATTGAGTGGATCGTTGGATTCAATAACAGTAATTTCTACCTAGAACCATCTACCTCTATTTTACAGGTGAAGCAATTGGAGAAGGGAGAAGCCACCCAAAGAAAAGTCTTTGGACTCTCCCCATCCCCAGAAGCAGCCTAGAGTTGCAGATGCTATAAGAATGCACATAGTGCAAAAATTAGCTGAGCAAAGCTGTGTGAATAAAACAGTGAGTGGATTCTGCCAGATGGGCAATTGGTGGTGACAAAAGGCTCCTGCAAGTTGTAATCTACCAAATGCAACTCCTTTCTCACACCGGGTCCATTCTCTTACTTTTTTTTTTTTTTTACTTGATTAGGTCATTGCTGTTGAGCATCACCTTACCCTGACTGATGATTTGCCATAGATGTTGAAAAATATCTCACTGATCAGATTTTATCAACTGTTCAGGCAAGAGATCATGAAAGGAGAGACCAGCTGACATGGGCCTGATTACTTTGCTTACAAAAGCTTTTTGTAGCTGTCATTATCTGGGCTTTGCTCCTGTACTCTACAGTGTCAATTTCTTAGAGAGATTGAGCGGGTCTGCCAAAGGCATTCTTCTTTGTCAAATGTTAGACTTATTATTGAATTTGTACCCAGGACATTTATCTCTTGTGGCACCATTGCTGCCATGCTCGCTTCTCTGATGCCAGGCTTGGTCCCAGTGAAGTTTAAAGAGTTCTTGTTAGAGCAGAAGGGATGGGTGTTGAGTGAATGAAAGTAATTAGTCTGAAGATATGTGATCAGGGTGTCAGTGCAGTAAATTGCCATGAGGACAGAAAGTCAGAGGGCTTCCACAGCTGGAGACGCTCAGGATAAGCACACTTGACATCACTGTGTTTCTTAGACACACCTTTGGCTGACCTTAACTCTAGAATGTTTTTGAAGGAGGCAATTCCAAAAGGATTCTTTATTAATGAGAAGCAATAGCTGTATTTGATTTATTAGTGACATACAGGGTTTTTTAAAATCACAATATCACTGCATCCTAATCCGAAATGTATTATTCTCACCATAACACACACAGTATAATAGGAGAGACTGTGGTTAAAATGGCATTATCTCACAGATTCTTCCTTTTCTTATCTACTTTTATAATAACCAGGGGACTAGGGCCTTCCTAAAAGAAGCAGCAAAGTCTCTACCAATTACATTATCAGTTACTAAGTGCTACACGAAACCATATTTTATGATGCAAGGGGGAGAAAGAAGGTAATTTCTACTTCTGATGCAAGAGGCAGAAATAGAAATAGCCCAGCTTTGATGAATGATCCATGTTTGAGCATGCAATTAGAAAAACCTTTCTCTCGCTTGTAAGATGAGCAAGTGTGGTACAGATGGGACTGAAAGAAACAAATAACTAACTCTGAAATGTCCTGATCCAAGGAACTCTGCTTGATTTTCTTCTCCAGGCACAGCAGTATTGGGGAAAAAAATAGCTCAGAAACCTGACAAGCTTTAAAAGGTTTATTTGTTGCAGGAAACCAACTTGCCTTCTATGTCTGACTTTTCACACCATATGAATTCAGAACACAGCCCCCTTTTAAAAATAATATTTCTCCAGAATAGAAAAATAAACTTGCCTGTACGTGGAACATTTCCAAAGAGAGAACATGAACAAACAGGTTTTTAATTTTAGGTGGAAAGTAGACCTTTTGGCCCACATTTAATTGCAGATAAGAAACTTTCATATGTAAGACTTGACTGGTTACCCTACCCAATGATGGCTTATTTTAAATGCACAAGTTAAAAAAAAGTTATTTATTTGTAGAGGAGTGTGGAGAAAGTGAAGGTTCCTATGATTAGGATCCTCACTTGGCCCTGGTCGGCTTGCTGACTACACACATGTGGGCAATATGTTGTTACTGACTCTACATACAGAGCTCCGCCCAGTGCTCTGGACAGCTGTGAGGCTGCAGGAGAGCAGAGGCTGGAGTGGTGGCAGCAATGAGGACAGAAACTGAGGTGGCTGCTGGGGCAGAGAGGCCCAGAGGCAGAGACGGGCTTGCTGCCTGCAGACTCTCTCTGAGTGGATGGGATTCTAGTGACTGACCTGCCACCGTGGGAATAAAGTTGGGTAAAAACTCTTTCACCCCAAGAACACTCCATTGTCATTTTTCAGTCTCATTGAATCCATAGTGAACTTGTCTGGGGCTGAAACCCATTGGCAAGACAAGGAGACAGATAATTAACCATATACAACACATAGCTGCATTTAGAGATCTCGGTTTTCTGGATATTCAAGTAGCTGAGGAAGTTTTAGTCATCATCTTATACCTCAGAATCATGCTTGCCTCAAGTAGTATTCAACCTCTTTCCATATAAAAATCGACAATCTAAAAAGCTGTGCCTTACAGTGCTGAGCAGAGAAGTGCTTTCGTGACATCTTCCAGCCTCTGTGAGGGTTTAATCCTTATGAACTGTATCTTTATCCATATGACTTTCTCTTCCAAAGAGCAAGAGCCTGACTTCTTCCACTTTATACTCTGCTGGGTTTTGAAAATTGGAAGCACATTGTTCAATTAAGAACCAATTAATGTGACATTCCAGCATGAAACAAGTGTTAGGCTAGGGGAACCCACTGCAAACTAAACAGTTTAAAGTTTCATTGACTCACAATCTGCTGTTTCTTAAAGGCATAAGAACATTTTGCATTTATACCACCTCTGGCTCTCGACTTGACTGAGAGCATAAACTATGTAGGGTCAAGTTGAATCACGAACACACGGCAAGTACTCCTTCCAGAACAGCGCAATTTTTGCAAAAATGTGCATTCTCTCACACTGGTACTAAATCATTACTTCTCAGCTGATGTTCCTGTTTGCCATGTGACTCGAAAGATAACTGGCAACTGGAAACTCCAAGGGCATGCATGAGAGTCTAATTCTTTCAAGCATAGTTTGTACCATGAACTTCAGTTTCCTCATCTCTTAAATGGAAGCAATAGCATCTACTAAATTGAACTAAGTTGCTGTGCCATTCACTACTGGAGAAGAATAAGCTCTGGCTTTTTGAATAAATGCGAGTCTCAGCAATTAGTCCATCAACTTAAATCCTTCTCGCAGTTACAATTAGATTGAGAACCCTTCCCTGGTTTCCACTCAGGCTGTTGTGCAACATTTCTGCAAGGCTAACAGCTGTCTTATTCCACCCTAGAGAGAGCTCTATTTCAGCTACTCCTGCATTCCTAGTTCATAAAGCACTCCAGGATCCAGTGAGTGAAAGGCACCCTTTAGCATTGCAAGATGATATTTGTTAGTAGTAAATAAGCTATGGTGAAAAGAAAGACAGCGATTATACTCTTGTTAACAAGCCACTTGACACTCTAGTTGCATTCACTATATGAAGAACTGGTTGAATACCAAAGAAATTGGAGTGGTGGATTTCACAGGGGATTTTTTTTTTAAATGTCCAAAGATCTCATAAGAGAAAAAAGTACCAAAGATGAAAGTTCACAATCTCTCAGCATCATCTCTCATTTCAAAATGAATGTGCCAGGAGATGTTCTATACAGTTGTTTGGCAGATTTATTTAACTTCATTGAAGGCAGCTTTCCAAATAATATTCTAAAAGAAATTGCTTCTTCAACATTATATTTGGACCAGGAGAGCTGTATTCAGTTCACTTTTTCTGTGTTCACTCCATTTCCATCCCTATTTCCATTTTCTTTTTCAGCCATTCTTCCCTCCTTCCACTGTGTTCCTTTTCACAATGTTAAGAGACCTCACAAATGCCGCCTTTTGGAAACCTTTCTCAAAATCCCCCCTTAACATCTCCATTGCTCCTTGTCCATTTTGTCTCTGCCCATCTTTTCCTCTGTTCTGAGCCAGATAGTCTGGTGTAGTGCATCCTTCCCCCAGGCCTCCTTGAGAGCTGGAGTGCAAGGTTGGGTTTGGTCATTGGGACACAGTGGGAGAGAGGCGGTGGTGTTTCTTCCCTCGCCTCTCCCTACTTTGTGTTGTTGTTTTGCAGTAGCTTCATCCCTCCATGACTACAGATCCTGTGAGCAGCTCCTCATCCAGAGCTCCAGCTCTTTTAGGGCTCTGTGAACAACGTTTCTTCTCTTTGCCCTTCTTCCTAGAAGCAATAATGAATTTCTGCTGCTGCTCGTCTCTGGCTGCTGCCACCTTCCTGGTTCCCTCACTCCTGCTCACGACTCTGTAATCAGTCCTTTTGGTAAAACAATTTGAACTGGACTTTGAGTCCTGCTGGAGCTCTGGTTCTCCTCCCTCTCACCTTACATACACAGGAAAGGAAAGAAAAATTAACTAGGACAATAAATGAACTATGTTGAATGCACATGAAGCTGACTACCTGATTTAGATTGATTTACTGCCTGACTTCTTTCAGACTGCATATTCGAGCCCTTATTTTTGTTCTTATTAGGTATATAATGCAACTTCCTTCATGTGACAGAATTAATCATGAAGGGATAGGACTTTATTTGGGGATTATATTATATAAAGGTAGTAATGGAATAACCATTCAAACTGGTGAGAAAATTTTTAAATGGTCACTATCAAATATTTATGATAGTGAAAGAGAAGTATTAGCCAAAATAAAATTTCTGTTCATTTTAATAATGAATGTCTTTTCATTTATTTCTTGAACCTAGTAACACTAGTAGCTCTCTTGAGGATTAAGCCTAATTTCAGTATAGTCCCAAAGGAGTCCTATTCATTTAAAAGGCAGTAGGTATTTAGTGGAAGACTCAATTTAGAGGTATAAATTTACTTTCATTATATTATAAAAGATAGAAGATATTTTTAAAATGGTAACCAAATATTTATAGCTTGTATTCTGCCTTTCTCATTACAACATTTGTCATGAAAATGAATTAATGTTGTGCCATTTTCTGTTCTTATTACAATCTTGGTCCTGAGATGAAATATTGAATGTTTAATGTTTTTATGAATTACAGCAGAAAACTATGATGTTGACCTTTTTAATATTCTGGTTTCTAACTGGCTGGTATTTCCACTCCTCCTCTTCCTGTAACAATTCCTGCTAATATGGAAGAAAGGCTTAGGCTAGGTAACCAATGAGAGGGCAAAATATTGAAAAGGTCAACACAGTACTGTCTTTTCTATAAATTCAAAATAACTTATTACAACATTAAAATCCAAATACTATAGTTGATACTTATATGCAAAATATGTAATTCCTATTTGTGAAAAACAATCCTGTCTTGAAACTTCATTACTGTGATAAAGGTACAACATGATTATTTAAGACTAAAAATAATCTCCTTAATATTTCATATTATAATAGACTGAGAATATTTTTGTTAAATCACAAAGTTAATAAAAATGAATAAAGGTCACTTTTTTGCCTTTGCTTCTGGCCAAAAATTGTGTTATTTATTTCATCAGCAATAGCACAAACACCAATAGATAGCTGTAGACATGGAAATTTATCTGAATGTATTGTTCACTGTTTAAAGAAACCTTAATTTAGATTTTGGCAAATAAACACTATAGACCATTTTAGAGTTTAGATGCATGTTCACTGTTTTATCTAGCACATTTTAATTGTCAAATAAATATTGGCTGAATGGTTACACAGGACAGGTAAAACAAACTATAAAACTAAGATGGGGTTCTGAAGCCAACAGAGAAGCAAGCAAACTTAACAGATGAAAAAGTGGAGAGACAGGCACAGTGATATTGTTTGAGTGCCTGGGTAGGCCTTATTTAAAACTCCTGATACCTTTTAAAGGTCTCAGTTATCAATTCCCCTTTTGCTTATGGTAATTTGAGCTGAGTATCTATCACAATTGGAAGTCTCTTAACTATGGACTTATTATAAAGGTTTCTAAGATCCATATAGACCCCAAGGTTTAAGTGACTACTGAACAATACATACAAATATTTTTGAATGAATGTGGATGCTTTGGCTAATAAATCATAAATGTACATGAACCCAGAGCAACATTTTGTCACTATTTAGTGTACATTAAACAAATTAGCATATGGGACTCTGTTAGAATATTCTACATCAGAGAAGGTCTTCATGCTTAAACAGATTGGGACCCGCTGATATAAGATACCTTTATTTTTAGTTAATCTGTGATCTATTAGTACTACACTTAATCATAGCTAGTTCTCATAAGAGGTAAGTTTCTCTGATCTCAGAACATGGATGCAGGGCTTACCCTGTCTATAAATCTATCACTGAACATTTTCTATCATTTGCAATATGCAGAGCCTGTAAGGTGCTAAGGTAAATCCAACCTCATCACTTCCTTCAAGAAGCTTAAAATCAGGCATATATACATGATAAGCAAGCCAACAAGACTACCGCAAAGTAACTTTAAAGGTCATGGTGACAGCTACATTTCTCAAGGAATTTAAAACATCTATTTTGCATTTATGTGAATGAGAGATTGGTAAAAGATTGATCTTGATCATAAAGGAGGGCACATGAGAGACAGAGATGGTTATGACTAATTCCTTCCTTCCACGGGTAAAGCCATTCAAAGCTCAGCCTGAGGGCCTGACTGCACAGCGTGTCCTGTGCTTTCCTCTCTCGCCCCCTTTGCTCCTACTCCCATTTCAAGGCCCGCTCCATCTCTGCCCATTTCTCTGAATCATACAACTGCTCCAACCTTTTCTACCCTGCTCTCCACCTCTACCTCTGAGGGCTGACCTTCAGAAGGGACTACATCAGTCAAGTTCTCTAGTCCCCTGGCTTCTGGCTGGGCTCAGGCAGCGGGAGGCCTTTGTGGGAGGGAAAACACGGTCAGGGGATTTCCTCCCCTGGCTCTCTCCCTGCTGGTCCCTGCAGGTTGGCCGCCTCCCTCAACCAAAGCCACAGCTACTTCCTCTGAGTTCTGGGAGGCAGCGCCCCTTTCTCTTGCCCCTTCCAGGCAGAGGGATGGAAACGGGTTCCCACAGTTGGTGGCTTCACCATTCATTGCTGGTTTTCCTTCGCCTGCTACACTTTAGTAAAGCATCCCTTCATTAACCTCCCTGACTGATATGCTTCCTTCCTGAATCCTGCCCTGCGGATCCTTCACTGGCTCCTAGCTGAAGTGACCATTGCTTCCTTTGTTCCCTGTCTTGTCCTTGCGCCCCCTAGAATTGGTGCACCGGTCATACTTCACTGCCCAGATTTATCCCCAAGTTCATCAGCTCTGGTCTGGAAGCTCCGGGAACGTAGACTGTGCCTTTTCCCCAATCAAGGGCCCATCACACATGCTTAAGGGCTGAATGGCTGAATGAGCAGCTGAGAATACTGCCCCACCTCAAAGTCAGCATAACAGACATTCACATTGGTGTACATGGATGGTCAGGCAGTTCTGGAGGGTGCTGACGTCTACTTCCTCTCTACGAACTCTAGTCAAGGGTTTGGTTGCTCAAGGTTACCAGGTTGAGAAAGTCGATTCTTTATCTCTTTTAGATGCTAGCAAATGGTTTTAAATTTGCCAAACTCATGAGATATGGAGTCTTTATAACAAAATAATTCTATGTTGATAGTTGAGGATGAAAACTATAATTGCCCAATGGACAAGTTACTTTCCCAAGTTTTATTATGAAGTATTTCAAACATAACAACTGTGTAAAAACAGAACATCCTTATACTCATCACCTAGATTCAATAACTATTAACATTTTTCCATGTTTGTATCACCTAACTATGTTTATATGTGTGTAGATATGTATACACATATACACATTTATAATATTTTTTGGTGAATCACTTGAAAATAAGGTGCAAACGTCATTAACACTTTACCCCTACATAATTTTGCATTCATCTCCTAAACTATGCCTAATCTCCATCTAACCATACTACCAGTATCATACCTAAGAATACCAGCAATAATTCTTTGACAGCATCTAACACATTAATTTAGTGTGTTTGCCAGCCAGACTCAGGGAGCAGGGGCACCTCTGGACCACAGAGCTGTTCTGGTTTAATCTCAATTTTATCTGCCTGCAGCATTTTTTCTAAATGTCAATATCTGTTAGCTTCTGCTGCAACCATTGAGATCAATAAATTGAACAGTGCACATGTTGGGGATTTCCTTTCGGGCTTCTCTGGAAACTCATCTTAGGAATGAGGTCAAGGCTGCCAGAGATAGCAGGAGGTAGGTTCTTAGCAAGGAGGAACTTAAGATATCTCTCCTCTTATTTATTTATCTTCTCCTGATTTTAGGCTGGGATATCTTACGTTCTTTCTCTGGGCCAGAATTTACTTATTTTTCTAAGAGAAAAGGGGAAAGAAACATCTATATATAAAAGGGACCCTTATAAGGAACTTGTAAAATAATCCAAACAATTGAGGACCCTTGCTGGGAGGCCACCTTTTTCTCATTGACAATACATCCTACTTGGCTGTGCTGAGATACATGCTTTATTTATTGTTATCAGTCAAAATTTAGGCCCTTCATTCTTAATTCACAAAACAAAAGCAAATGAAACCTCTAACCTAAAATAATTTGCTTGTTTTATTTATTCCTTATCTTATTGATCAGTTGATCCACTATTAAAAAAAGTTCTTCACCCTTTCCTTGAAATAACAACATGGCAAACAGAATTAGGCTTGAGGTTTGAGGACTACTTGGTGATACTGAGCTAGCACAAAGGGAAGTGGATGGTCCTAAAGGATCTCTGTCAGGTGAGGGGCAGATGAGGCAGGACTGCAGGCGCATACAAGTCTCCCAGGGGCCATCTCCCTTCCCTTGTCCCTTTTACTAACAGAAGGTGGCAGGAGGGGAAAGCCACGGTGTTTCTCCCCCTCTCTTCTTCTTATGGGGCCTCCAGCTTTGGGTCCATCTCTGCAAAACCCCCAGCATCTGGAAACTCATTCAGCAGCAGGAAAACCATTCTCTCCAGGGTATGAGTTCCCTCCTGTTAAACACTTCTGCGACCACCACCTCCGCCCTACTCCCCTGCAGCTTTCTGCCATGTATACTTTCTAATAATAATCCCTGTTGTCCTTATACTTCTTCCACACTGTGTAGCTAATTTTCTTTATTATATATATCCCCTATAAAGCTTATATCCTCTGTTTTCTTGGCTGGACCCTAACTAATGTATTTTCCCTGTATAGCCTGTTCATGGCTTAATGTAACAATGGCCAGGACATATTTTTAAAAATATGAATTTTCTTTCTAAGGTACTAAGTGCCCCCTATGTGTAAGGTAGTGAGTGGGTCTAGGCATAGGGGAAGCAGAAAAACAAAAGTTCCTATTTTAAGGAACTCACAATTTAGTGGAGAAAATGGTTCAACAGATCATTTCAATGATGATAAATTCTATAGGGATGCAGAAGGTGTATTTAAATGTCTTCACAGTTTTGTTTTATGGTTTATTGGCCAACTTTGATAGTGTGACATTGAGAAATGAGCACTAGCTACGAGCCATGAGAATAAGGCTCTAGGCTGGCTCTGTTACCACTAACTAGTTGGGCGGCACCGGTTAAGTCACCAAACCTCTCTAGGTCTCCATCACTTCCCTTATACAAAGTAACATCTGCATTTTCTTTGGGATTTTGAACATTACTAGAACCTTTTCAATCCCTCATTTAACAATTCTGAGAGCCAGTTGGCACTTCTATTAAAGTTCTTTCCAAAGGGCATGACTGAGGCACGACTCACCCCTATTTAAACCAAGAGTCTTGCTTCTGCAGTCCACTGCACAACACAGGAAACCATGGACACAGACACGTTGTCACCACTACCCATCATATCTAAGCTCTAGACATTCCAGGGCCTGTTGGGGGAATACATGGTTAGCAACTATACAACCCAGCACTGCAGACGTCACCACCTGAGAGTCAGCTCAGAAGCTGGAGAAGAATGAGGGAATGCTTCCCCCTCCCACCCCCAGGTCTGGGCCCTGCACACCCTGGTGGGGTGTCTCCAGCTTAGCCAAGGGCAGGGCTCTCTGGCTGAGTTCTTCGCAGACACCTCAGGCTGCATTTCATAGCCCTTGGGTGATGGCTATATTTCAATTGGAACAAAGCAGCTTCTTTCTGGGTGAGCTATAGGGGAAATCAATCATTTAAATATATTTTTTAAAGTATATTCTCACCAAAGAGGAATAGGACATAGTTTTCATGCTGGTAGATAAAATAAAAAAGTACATTTTCACAAATATGCCTTTTTAGTTACCACACCATCTGAAAGGAAAAATTTTAATCAAATACCGTTATCATGATTGAATATTTAATTCCTACCAATGTATAATTTAAATAATTTCTTCCAAATCATTTGCTTATGGCCATGAGACTTTTGGGAAGGGCCTCACAAGATGTCACTTAGAAGGAGATTGGAGCTGGGAAAGTACATTGTTAGAAGGAGATTGGATGACAGGGGAGGCCATTCCCAGCTCTGCCCAGTACAATGTTGTTATAGATGCTGGAGGTACAGTGGTGAACAGAACACACAGGGATTCACAGCAACATAAGGAAAGGGAAGAAAATCTGATTGAAGAAAAAGAAAATGCAATGATATGATATACTATAAGAATGACCTTTAAAGAAAACAAGCTTGCCATTTTATCCTCAAAAGAATTATGTTTTAAAATGTATTACTTAAGACAGGCTTGCAAATACACAGAAGAAATTCTGCTCCACTTTGAGTGTTCAACAAAAACCAGGTTTAAATTCTAGCAGCAAATTGAATCTTAAAAATGACGGGGTTCAGCTTTGTGAATTATAGGAAGGGCAGCCCATTTGCTGCATCTTCTATTATAAGGGGGAATTGCATGCAGTTTATATGGCAGACCAGAGCCTCTTCCTCTTGGTACACATCACAAAAAGCTTTTGCACTTCTTTTCCCCCAATCCTCTTTAGGCATGTGCTCAGAATGAGAGTGTTTCCCTCGCCCTCCCTGTCCCCATTTCCCACGGCCCTAGACTCTGTGTCCTTTACTTCCTGGCAGGGACCAGCTGCTGGGTTTCCTGCGTGTCCTTTGTGAAGGCAAGAAACACAGAAGGGGCGCCTTGGAGACCACGGGCAGCCTTCCCAGTGGCCCAACCTCTGCTCCACCCCAGCCGGCCCTCTGCAAGGGCATCAGGGCAGCCGTGCGACCAAACCTGGTCCTCAGACACACAAGAACCTCTGGGCCCCCACCCTGGTTACACCGAAATCAGGGTCCTGGAACCAGTTTGTTCCCTTGTAAGTAGGTGTGGATCAGGAAGGACTAACTGGATGCAGAGCTTCTGTGAAATCTGCAATTAGATGTTCATGACATTTCAGGTATAAATGGGCAGGATTCTTGTTTCACACTGTTTAAACTGGTGCTCTCAACCCAGGGAGTTTCACAAAACACCTCAGCTTTTAATTGCTTTGTGGGGTTCCTAGGCATGGTCTCAAATGAAATAGCAGAATGGATGAATGTGTCTGTTAAAAATTAGTTTGGCAGTATATAACAGACATACCTCCAGTGATAGTGGCTTAGACAAAATAGAAGTTTAATTTTAGCTCACCTAAAAGGAGGCTGATGTTAGTTCAGACTCTTTGTAACTCATCTCTCTCCTATGCCTACCTTGAGTGTGGGACTAGAGCAGTTTTCAAGCTTTTTGGTCTCAAGACCCCTTTATGCCCTTAATTATTAAAGTCTCCACAGAACTTTTCTTTACATGGGTTACCATATTAGAAATTAAACTGAGGAATTGTTTGCATATTTATTTATTTTAAAATAACATAAAAAAACCCATTGCATGTAAATGTTAATAACACAGACTTTTGAAAAAATAATTATGTTTCCTAAAAAAATACTGAGGAGAGTAACATGTTTTGCATATTTGTAATTCCTTATCTGGCTTAACTGAAGACACCCTGAAGCAAATATGTGTTACTGCAGGCAATCGGTTGCAGTGTATTGTTAGGGTTGACGTCTACAAAGAAAATTCTAGGTTCCCGTAGACAAGTAACTGGAAAAGAGAATTGAAACCCTGAACAAAGATTTTGGGGACCCTACATGTCGTCAGTCTGCATTGAGAATTGCGGTCTTACCCCCTCGTATTCTGAAATAGCTGCTGGAGCTCCTGTCGTTAACCCACATTTAAGGTACCATGATAGAGGAAAGGTTGAAGGAAGGATTGGTACTCTCCCTTTAAGAATTCTTGGAAGACACACGGCACTCCTGTATTATACATGGCAACATTAAGTGGCAAGATAACTGTTTTAGTGGGGCAGCAATGTGCTCAACTAAAAATTTCTAAAGAAGAGGGGGAACAGGGCTACTGAGAAGCAATTAGTAGTCTCTGCCACAGGAAGCATGAGTTAAAAGCATTGCAATGACCCGAACACTTCATTTGCTGTTTCCATGGCTGCAGATCATCAAAACACCACAGATCCCTTAGGAGTCCCCTGTGAAGAAATTATTGTTTACTTTGCTAAATGACTGGTCTGTGGCATTCAAGTGCATTGTAAAGTCTCTGCAGAGGAGCAGGGTGTGGAACGGGATGCTCCTGCCGAGAAATGGGAGCAAGTTTGGGGCTTTCTATGAAGTATTGATGAGACCCGTGCTGTGAAATGGTAATAAAAGCCCCAATGAAAGAAAGACCATTGTGGTAAGATTGTACCATAGCTGTACAGACATTGCTTTATTTTGAAAGACAGAATGGCAGTCAAAGAAGTATAGCCGTCAAGGACAGAGTTTGTTGGAAACAAAATTAAAATGTTTCCTCTCTAGCAAAGAATGACAACACATGAGTTTCTCTGCATTAATAAGAAAGTGTTAAGAAACTAACTTAAAAGATTTTGCTGAATGCTTACTTTGCACCAGCCAGGCTTTGAAGCCATTTACATGTATTATTGACTCATTTGATCCTCACAGCAACCCTTGGAGGAAGGTATTGTTATTATTCCCATTTTTCTGATAAGGACATGGAGGCACAGAGAAGTTAAGCCACCTGCCTAAGATCACACAGCCGATGAAGGTGAACTTGGCTACATATTTATGTTCTGAAATCACTAAGCAATACTACGTGTATATTCTTAGAAGGAGATTGGAGCTGGGAAAGTTCATTGGATAAGGTAAAAATTCATCACAATACAATTTAGTAATACTGAAATTTAGTGATAAGCCACGTACTATCTATAACTGAGTACTGTCATGTATTTGAACTCGTGTTTCAATACACCCTGGGCCTTAAAAGGAAATATTTGCTATTACTGAAACGCGTCCTTTAAATTTGTTAGAGTGACATTTCTGCAGGATTGTTATTCAAGGTAAGCCTCATTTGCTCTCAGCCATTTCTTTCAGTAACCAAAACCCAGAGCTGCCTCCTCACAGGCCGTGACTTCAGATGTCCCTTCCATCACCAACACAATGGCAGGCACCCAGCAGGAAGTGGCACCTAACTGGAAATAATCAGCCTCGTGAGATGCATGATACTAGTCCAGACCTTCTCAACAGAGGGTGCAGACTGGTAGCCCACAGATGAAATCTTGCTTACGCTATGCCTCATTTGGTTCACAGAGTACAATTTAAAGAGTGTAATTTAGATTTTTTGGGTCCCAACTCCAAAACCGAGTTTTCACATAAAAATCCAGATGAGCACGTCTGCTTCTTTTAGATAGGCCACATTCTCTCCCGCTTGGCTTCACTCACACCATCTTTGTCCCCCACCTAGCCTCTTTATGTTCCCTCTCTGTCCCCTGAGGCATTCGAGTTTGCAACCCCAGCTTTACAGGTAGTAAGCTCCAAATCATTTTAACCCCCATAGCTACTCTGGCAGAACCTGTTCTGAAATTCCTCCATTTGCAATTTTCAGTTGAACAGATTATTTAGTCACAGTTTATCCACATGGTGGTGAGACAGGGACCATAGGTTTAAATAGAGTAGGGTGAGGGCCTCCGGAGAAAAAAAGCAGAGCAAGATAATTACAGTCAAAACAATGTAACAATGTACAAAGAAGTCCCTATCCAAATTCTGTGCTAAGCATTATATGAAGTCAGAGTCACACTAATGCTATAGGGTAAAGATACCACACTAGGAATATAGACACCTTCAGGAAGATCAGTTAAAACTCAAAAGGCCGGGAGAAACTTGGCCTGCAATGTTTGGGTGTTCTGCAGATAAAGAGAAGTGTGTCAGCATAACCCGTGACTTCACTGTATCAATTAGATCATAACACTGTAAAATTTACCTTAGCCTGCAAGAAGGCCCAGGTTATTTTTAACTGTACCTATATGCTATGTTTCCTTCTCTGATCCTAATCAAGTAATCTGCAACCTGAGCACAAGATTAATTTAGTAAACAAGCCCAGCTATAAACATCCCAAAAAGTTAAGAAGTGAGATTCTTAAAACACCTTGGCAAACAGGCAACAAGCCAGCCCACCTTGTGGGCAGGGTAGGCGGTCTTAATTGACATGCTCCCAGAGGGAAACTGCTATCCTGAGAAAGAATCAGAGCAGCAACTTTCATCTGTTACTCATCAAAAATGAGCATTCTGGGACCACTCAACAAGTCTTCACCCCTAGCCCTTTACCCCCATTCCTGAAATTCCTCAACTGACTATAAAACCCCTAGACAACGAGCCAGCCACAGGCTCTCTTGTCAGGAGCTCTGTCCTCTCACTTTATCTCTAAATAAAAGCCTCTCCCTGGCTCTCCTACCTTGAGTGTTTGTGAAGTTAATTTTTGACTCTGCAAACAAGAACCCCAGCATCAGTGGGTTCTGCAATCAGTGGAGACAGGGAAGTTGTGTTTCCAGATTGCTTGCTTGGAGATAAATGGTGGGCTGAAAACGTCAGGACAGGGAAGATTGCAGAATAATGGAATGAATGTCTGGAGAATAGTAATACAGAACCCGGCACCAAGTAGGTGCTAAAACATTTCTTGATGAAGGTTTGATGGTGCATAGAGGTTTATTAAAGCTGCTTGAATTTCTGTTCTGCCTTGATTATCACTGTTATCACTGTGAAGACCATTGGTGCTGTTTGCCAAATATTTCTGGCTTTCTGACTTCAGGGACATGGTAAGATTGTACTTCCTGCCCTCCTGTGTTTGGGTGGGGCTGTGTGGCCAGTTCGGTAGAATGAGTTGTAAGTGGAGGTGATATATGTCACTTTGGGCCAGATCATGTAATTGCCAGAACAAGATCCTCCAGTGAAATTATTCCTCTGACATGGTGACCAGTGTCTGAGATGGCGGCTGCTGTGTTAGCCTGGAACTCTGAGTAACTGCAATGGGCAGAGGTATCTGCTAAGCTGTGCTAAACACGTTGCATGAACAAGAAATGAAACTTTGTTATTATAAGCCATAGGACACTTGGGGTTGTTTTCACTGCAGCATAACCTATCCAATCCTGACTAAAATAGTCACTAAATGTGCATTTTATTGTATGTTCCTCAATATAAAAATAATTAAATGAATAAATAAAATAAATGTTCATTAACAAGTTCTAAGATTTTTAAAAGTCTGAATTCAGTGACTTGGGCCATCATCAATTTAGAAATAGTGAAAATGCTCCTTTTGGCCCCATGTGTCTATGACTCACTGATTCTAGGTCCCTTTTCTAAAGCTTCCAGCCACCCATGCACTCTTCTCCAGCCTTTCCAGCCTTTATCCTTTGTAACTGAGCTTGTCAGTAAGAGAGCTTTTCTTCTTGCTTAGGGAGGGTGACCCCTGAAAGCGAATGTGCGGGGTCTTTCGAGAGCTACATTTTGCAGCAGCCTGACACTCAGAGCCTGCAGAGAATAATGACCATTGTTCTGCAGGTCCATGGAGCCTTGGCACATTTGTGTCTGGCAGTAGCAGAGCTAGGAAAATCCCAGGTCACACTGCTCTTTAGAAAGACCTGGACCCGACCAATCCAGTCTACAGTGTAATCCATTTCTTACAGCTTCCTTTCTGTATATGCATTTTAACATTGCATCCATAATTGAATTTACCTTCTAAACTAGGGCTAGATTTTCTGATGCTACTATCAATATTTTTTAAATAAATCACTTTGAGTTTGTTTTCCAAAGTGCAGGAAGAATCCCTTGGGACCTACCCACTTGGAAGCACATGATCGAATTTGTTGGTGGAAAATGCTGGTCTGGATGCTAAAAGCTTTAATCCTCATTTTAGATTTCTTTTGGTCTAAAAAGTGGGGGTTTGAGGTGGTCATCAAAATATTCAATGTATTGTTGGAGAAGTTAGAGTACAATTAGCTCTTCATTCTGAGCCTTTCAATAGATGAGTTAAAGAATGTAGTAAATCAAGCAAGCACTGTTAAGTAGGCAGGATGGTCCAGGTATTAGCTTTGTAATCCATTTACTTCATCAACAAAGAACTTATTGAGCACTTACTAGACTATGACTGACTTCCTCATTGGAAAGGACTGAGCCTTGTTCACGTTTTATCTCTACTGCCTAACCTAGTGCCTGCAATATATTGCATACCCAACATACGCTTTCATAATTATTATTCCAAGTGCCATGCAAATACAGCCAGAGCAACACAAGGAAATCTTCACACTTTATGAGCTAATAGTCTGATGGATTAAAGTAAATGCACAGTTAGCTGTAGTTTGTGGCAGTAAAGAATTATTTGAATGTGAGAAGTGTGATGGAGATGGAAGGGATGTGTGATGGGTCCACAAATTATGCAGGAACTTGGAGTCCCTGGGTCTTATTGAGTCTCCACTCATCATGTGACTGTGGGAAGTTGTTCAACACTTCTGGCATCTGCGTCTCCAACAATTAAATGAAGGAATTTCAAAACAGATACTTTAAAAAATTACATTATTGTACTTGAATACATTCTTATGAATTTCACACAAGGAGCATAGAGCAAAAGTTCTCAACTTCAGTAGCATTCCATTAAGTTTTGGGTGTGTTTGTTTAAATTTTCACTCATCTCAAAGTATTTTATGATCTCCCTTGTGGTTTTTTTCCTTTGACTCATTGGTTATTGGGATAGAGTTGCTTAATTTCCAAATATTTGTGAATTTCCCAAATTTCCTTCTGTTACTGATCTCTAATTTCATTGAATTGTGATTGGGAAATATATGCTTTGTACTATTTCAGTCCTTTAAAATTTATTAATACTTCTTTTATAGCCTAAAACATGGTTTGTCTTAGAGAATATTCCATATACACTTGAGAAGAATATGTATTCTGTCATTGTTTAGTGGGGTTTTCTATAAATGTCTGTTAAATCTTGTAGCTTTATAGAGTTATTCAAGTCTACTTCCTTGTTAGTCTTTTGGCCAGTTGTTAGTTTTTGTCTATTCATCATTGGAAGTAGTATATTGAAGTTTTCCATTATTATTGTTGAATTGTCTATTTCTCCCTTCAATTTGCCAGTCTTTGCTTCATGTATTTTGGGTGCTCTGGTAATAATTTTTGTATTCAAGTCTATTTTATCTGATATTAGTAGAGCCACACCAGTTCTTTTAATCACTATTTATATGCCATATGTGTATATATATGTATCCACACACACACATTATTTTATTTTCAACCTATTTGTGTCTTTGAACCTAAAGTATGTCTTTTGTAGAAAATATGTAGTTGGATCATGTTTTCTTTAACTGTTCTGCTAATCATTTTCTGTTGATTAGAGTGTTTATTCCATTTATATTTACTGTAATTATTAACAGTTTTATTGACTGAATTGTATCCTTCCTCCTTCAATTCATATGTTGAAGCCTAATGCCCCAATGTGACTATAATTGGGGAAAGAGCCTCTGAGGAGGTAACTAAGGTTGAACAACTTTATAAGGATGGGGCCTTAATCCAATAGTACTGGTGTCCTTATAAGAAGAGAAAGAGACATCAGCAATCTCTTCCTGTTTTACAGAAATGGCCATGTGAGGAAGGTAGCAATCAGCAAGCCAGGAAGAGAGGTTTCACCAGAATCTGTCTCTGCTGGCAACTTGATTTTGGACTTCCAGTTTCCAAAACTGTAAGAAAATAAATATTTGTTACACATACTGTGTAACATTTTCTAGAAAACTAATATAGATAGGATTTATGTCTATCATTTTACTTTTAGTTTTCTATATATGCCATGTCCTCTCTTATTCCATTACTGCTTCTTTTGTATTAAATAGACATTTCCTAGTGTATCATTTTAATTCCCTTGTCATTTCTTTAACTATATTTTAAAAATTATTTTTCTTGATGGTTGCTCTGGGAATTACAATTAATCTCTTAATTTAAAACAATTTAGTTCAGATTAATACCTACTTAATTTTAATAGTATACACATTGTTCCTATATAACTTCTTTGTCCTCTTATGAAAATGACATCTTTATATACTGTGTGCCAATCAGCACAGATTTATGATTGTTGCTTTATGCAATTTTCTTTTAAATTCAATAGGAAAAAAAGGGTTACAAAGAAAAAAATACATTAATACTGTCTCAGATTTTATTTATCTGGGAATGTCTTAATTTCTTCTTCAAAGAATAGTTTTGCAGGATGCCTATTTCTTGATTGACACATTTTTCCTTCTCATATATCACCCTACTGCTTTCTGGCCTCTATGATTTCTGACAAAAATTAACTATTAATTTTATTGAGAATTCCTTGTAGGTGATCAGTTCCTACTCTCTTTTTGCTCTCAAGATTCTCTCTTTGTCTCTGGCATTAGAGAGTTTGCATATGATGTGTCTGGAATGAATCTCTTTGAGTGTATACTACTTGGAGTTCCCTGAAATTCTCAAATATATAGATCAATGTTTTTCATAAAATTTGGGAACTTTTTAGCCACTATTTATTCAAATATTCTGCCCCTTTTTCTTTCTCTCTTTTCCTTCTGGGACGCCTATTGTGCCTGTGGTGGTATGCTTGACAATTTCCCACATGTCTCTAAGGTTTTGTCCTTTTTTTAAAATTCTTTCATTGTTTTGTTCCTCAGACCAGATAATCTCAACTGACCTATTATCAAGTTTACCATTTCTCTCTTCTGCCTGCACGTATCTGCTGCTGAACCCTTCTAGTGAATTTTTAAATTTTTAGTTATTGTCCCTTTTAACTCCAGAATTTGCATTTGATTCTTTTCTTAACTTTTCTGTTTTGTTTACTGATAATCTCTATATGGTGAGACATCATTCTCATACTTTCCTTCAGTTCTTTAAATACAGCATCCCTTAGATTTTTGAGTATATTTAAAATAGCTGATTTAAAGTCTTTGGCTAGTAAGTCCAATGTCTAGGCTTCTTCAAGGACAGGTTCTATAGATAGCTGCTTCTCCTGTGTGTACGGGTTACACTTTTTTTTCTTTGCACATCTCATTTTTTGCTGTTGAAAACTAGACATTTAAAATAATATCATATACTTTGTATTTGCTTTGAGTCTCACTGAGCAGCCATGTATTATGGGTCCACCAGAATCCTCTCCTCATGGGGCATCATGAATGCTATATGTGAATGGGGTAGCAAGACTGGTGAGCATGCATATTATACATATCTTCTGGGCTCATGCACATGTTCCATCATCCCACTTAAATTCACATACAATGAAAGTTTAAAGATAAAATTTTTTAAAACTTCAGATGGCTATAAGTGAGCATTAAATTAAGCTTGGGGCCCTGTGTGACTGCACAGGCCTTTTACCCATGAGGCTGGCCCTGTAGGTCAGATACCTCTAAATGCCTACCCAGACACCTTCCTTTTCTATTTTTATGGAAAAGAAAAATAGTTTTGTTGGTTTGGTTCATAATGTCAATGTTCTCCCCTCAGCATTAAACAACCTAGATTTTCTTGAAACTAAAGTTATAGTTATTGAGTTCTAACCAATGAGCTAGGAGCCAAAGGCTACTAGAACTTCCAGCAAAGTCTTGATCTCAAGACACATCCTTTTTTCCTTGTTTCTTCTTATTATTCCTGCTTCAAATGGGTACATGAGACTGGAGGATGGGGAGCTAGTTGCCCATGAGGTAATCAGCATAAAGGTAAGAACACATAGTAAGGAGGCTGAAATAGAAAGCTCAAGGGAATGTGGATCTCTTAGGGCTCTACTTCCCATGTAAGGAAAATAAGTCCCTGTTTGATTAAGCCACCATTTTTCAGATGTCTGTTTATTCACTGAAGAATGCAGTCATAATTTATACACATTAATTTTAAATACCAACTTTATCATGTGCTAAATTCCCATAGAACATGATTCTCTTTCTGTACTTTTTCACTGTCCCACTGATTTTTAAAATACATTTCTATGCTAAAATCACACTTTTTTAACAGCTATAAATTTATGATATGCTTTACAATCTGTTAGAGCAATGCCTCTTTTCCTTGTTCTTTTTTTTTTTTTGTAAAAAAGGTCATAGCTAATTTTGTCCGTATTCACTTACATGTGAATTTTAAAACAAGTTCTGTGAAGATTCAGTAGAATTTTGATTGAGATTGTATTAATTTGTGGATTCATATGGGTGGAATTGAAATTTCTGAAATTTTCAGTATTGCTGTCTGGGAATACCTCTCCATTCACTGAGATCTTCCTTACATCCTTCAGTAGATTTTAAATTTTACTTAGATCTTGCACATTCTTGTTAGATTTATTGCTAGGTATTATCTTTTTGGTTCCTTTTGTGAATGGGACTTTTTTTCCACTGGATTTTCAAATTGGTTTTTGCTAATTTATAGTAAAGCTATTATTTTTAAAAATTAATCCTGATTCTGTGTTCAGCTGGCTGGCTAAATTATTTTTTTCCTTAGATGCTTTCTAGGATCCCATTTCAGTTACAAATGTGCTGGATCTTAGGGTTACAGAACTTCTTAATTAGAAGTTTATCTAGTCTAGGTCAAAGGAAAAGCTTCATGGAAGTGGTAAGATTTCACTGCCACCATTATTTCAGGCTATCTAATTCTTCTGGAGGGAATGTCTCCACGTCTTTTTATTTTTTTTTTAAGTAACAGGTTATTTAGGGTTGCGGGCTCCAATGTAATTCTTCATTGTTTAATCCCTACCTAAAAAATTGTTTCCAAAGGTCTTATAATGTGGTGAGTAAAATTGCAGTAGAAAATCCTAAAACATGTTCAGCATTGCTCATAGTGTTCTTAAAGGTAATCAAGATCTCCTTTCATCCCCAAACCCAAAGATCTAAGACCTGAATTCACACTCCCTTAACTAGGAAATATATTGGAGAGTCATAGCCAAATTTGTTATTAAGCATTTTAGAGTTTTGGCTTACTAGATCGAAAGTGAACTTGGAATGGTTCTGAAAGAATGGCTGTTAGCCAAAATGTCCTATTAACTTCTCTCACTCCACAGCCTTCACTCACATCTCCAAGTCCCAAAGAAATGTGTCTTCTATTAATAATGTGAAACATATTTAATGCTCAATCCCCAATGTCTTGCTTTTGATCATAGGCATACACATGCTTTAATGGGCCAGTGTTCAAACTTGGACTTACCAGACAGCTGTATTGTATGTCATGCATGTATCTTCACATATGGATCATTTTAGGCCCTTCTAACCTAAATGGGCAGTGGGGGAGAAGTAAGGGGAAGATAGAAAGCCTCATTTTCCAAACAGATGTTTCTGAAATTTTTTCTAAAAATCTTTGGAGCTCTCTCTAAGGGGAAGTGATCTTAGAGTCAAGAGGCCTGTGATAAAACCTTGCACTACTACTTACTATCTATGCCACTTCCACAATTCATTCTCAATATCCCTAAGCTAGTTTCCTCTCCCAGGAAGCAATAAGGATAAAGTGAGACTGATGGACAAAATGACCATGTAATCTGTAAAGTGCTATGCAGATTTGAGTTGTTAGTAACTTCTCTTTGCTTGCTATAATATGTTTGGGGATATGTAACTCAAAGGAGAAAAGAACCCCAAAACAGCTCTAATACATGAGAAAGTCATACTTAAGCAGGCTGAAAACACTTACAAAGTATATAATTAAAGTAAACTCATCAAGATAAAATATTGATGAAAATGCTCGGGATGGGCGGAAGATGGCAGCGTGAGTGGAGCAGCGGAAATCTCCTCCCAAAACCACATATATCTATGAAAATATAACAAAGACAACCCTTCCTAGAATAAAGACCAGAGGACACAGGACAATATCCAGACCACATCCGCACCTGAGAGAACCCAGCGCCTCACGAAGGGGGTAAGATACAAGCCCCGGCCCGGCAGGAGCCGAGCGCCCATCCCCCCAACTCCCGGCGGGAGAAGAATAGGCAGAGCGGGAGGGAGACGGAGCCCAGGACTGCCGAACACCCAGCCCCAGCCATCCGGGCCAGAGCGCAGACACAGTGCGCGCGCAGGGTGCCCTGGATGCTAGGGAAACAGGGAAGCAAGAACAGTGAGCAGGCACCGGAGGCCGGGCGCTGGAGGACATAAGAAAAGCAAGCGACCAATTTTTTTTTGTTGTTGTTCTGGCGAGTGCTTTGTGGAAGTCTTAAAGGGATAGGGACCCCAATACTAGGGAAACAGGGCAGCAAGACCGGTGAGCAGATGCCTGAGGCTGGCGCCGGAGAATAAAGAAAAACAAGCGGGCACCTTTTTTTTTTTTTTTTAATTAAAAAAAATTTTTTTTTTCTTCTTTTTTATGGTTGCTGTTTTGTTTTGGCAGGTGCTTATTGGAAGTCTTAAAGGGGCAGGGCAGGACACTTAATCCAGAGGTAGGGAATCCGGGGATCTCTGGGTACCCTAACCCCTGGGCTGCAGGGAGCAGGGAGGCCCCTTACGGAGATAAATAGCCTGCAGGCCGCTCCCCCTCCAACGCGACTCCACCACATTGGAGCAGCAGCCCGAGCCAGGACACGTCCACAGCAACAGCGGAGATAAACTCCATAGTAGCCGGGAAGGAAGCAGAAACCGTGTCTGCGTGCACCTGCCCAGCACAAGCCACTAGAGGTCACTGTTCTCCCAGGAGAGGAGGGCCACAAACCAACAAGAAGGGAAGTCCTTCCAGCCGTCATTCGTCCCAGCTCTGCAAACTATTCCTATCACCATGAAAAGGCAAAGCTACAGGCGGACAAAGATCACAGAGACAACACCAGAGAAGGAGACAGACCTAACCAGTCTTCCTGAAAAAGAATTCAAAATAAGAATCATAAACATGCTGACAGAGATGCAGAGAAATACGCAAGAGAAATGGGATGAAGTCCGGAGGGAGATCACAGAAGTCAGAAAGGATATCACAGAAATGAAACAAACTCTGGAAGGGTTTATAAGCAGAACGGATAGGATGCAAGAGGCCATTGATGGAATTAAAACCAGAGAACAGGAACGCATAGAAGCTGACATAGAGAGAGACAAAAGGATCTCCAGGAATGAAACAATATTAAGAGAATTGTGTGACCAATTCAAAAGGAACAATATCCGTATTATAGGGGTACCAAAAGAAGAAGAGAGAGGAAAAGAGATGGAAAGTATCTTAGAAGAAATAATTGCTGAAAACTTCCCCAAACTGGGGGAGGAAATAATCGAACAGACCACGGAAATACACAGAACCCCTAACAGAAAGGATCCAAGGAGGACAACACCAAGACACATAATAATTAAAATGGCAAAGATCAAGGACAAAGAAAGAGTTTTAAAGGCAGCTAGAGAGAAAAAGGTCACCTATAAAGGAAAAACCATCAGGCTAACATCAGACTTCTCGACAGAAATCCTACAGGCCAGAAGACAATGGTATGATATATTTAATACAATGAAACAGAAGGGCCTTGAACCAAGGATACTGTATCCAGCATGACTATCATTCAAATATGACGGTGGGATTAAACAATTCCCAGACAAACAAAAGCTGAGGGAATTTGCTTCCCACAAACCACCTCTACAGAACATCTTACAGGGACTGCTCTAGATGGGAGCACTCCTAGAAAGAGCACAGCACAAAACACCCAACATATGAAGAATCAAGGAGGAGGAATAAGAAGGGGGAGAAGAAAAGAATCTCCAGACAGTGTATATAACAGCTCAATAAGCAGCTAAGTTAGGCAGTAAGATACTAAAGAGGCTAACCTTGAACCTTTGGTAACCACAAATTTAAAGCCTGCAATGGCAATAAGAACATATCTTTCAATAGTCACCCTAAATGTTAATGGGCTGAATGTACCAATCAAAAGACACAGAGTAATAGAAAGGATAAAAAAGCAAGACCCATCTATATGCTGCTTACAAGAAACTCACCTCAAACCCAAAGACATGTACAGACTAAAAGTCAAGGGATGGAAAAACATATTTTAAGCAAACAACAGCGAGAAGAAAGCAGGGGTTGCAGTACTAATATCAGACAAAATAGACTTCAAAACAAAGAAAGTATCAAGAGATAAAGAAGGAAACTACATAATGATAAAGGGCTCAGTCCAACAAGAGGATATAACCATTCTAAATATATATGCACCCAACACAGGAGCACCAGCATATGTGAAACAAATACTAACAGAACTAAAGGGGGAAATAGACTGCAATGCATTCATTCTAGGAGACTTCAACACACCACTCACCCCAAAGGATAGATCCACTGGGCAGAAAATAAGTAAGGACACGGAAGCACTGAACAACACAGTAGACAAGATGGACCTAATAGACATCTATAGAACTCTACATCCAAAAGCAACAGGATATACATTCTTCTCAAGTGCACATGGAACATTCTCCAGAATAGACCACATACTAGGCCACAAAAAGAGCCTCAGAAAATTCCAAAAGATTGAAATCCTACCAACCAACTTTTCAGACCACAAAGGCATAAAACTAGAAATAAACTGTCCAGAGAAAGCAAAGAGGCTCACAAACACATGGAGGCTTAACAACACGCTCCTAAATAATCAATGGATCAATGACCAAATCAAAATGGAGATCCAGCAATATATGGAAACAAATGACAACAACAACACTAAGCCCCAACTTCTGTGGGACACAGCAAAAGCAGTCTTAAGAGGAAAGTATATAGCAATCCAAGCATATTTAAAAAAGGAAGAACAATCCCAAATGAATGGTCTAATGTCACAATTATCGAAATTGGAAAAAGAAGAACAGATGAGGCCTAAGGTCAGCAGAAGGAGGGACATAATAAAGATCAGAGAAGAAATAAATAAAATTGAGAAGAATAAAACAATAGCAAAAATCAATGAAACCAAGAGCTGGTTCTTCGAGAAAATAAATAAAATAGATAAGCCTCTAGCCAGACTTATTAAGAAGAAAAGAGAGTCAACACAAATCAACAGTATCAGAAACGAGAAAGGAAAAATCACGACGGACCCCACAGAAATACAAAGAATTATTAGAGAATACTATGAAAACCTATATGCTAACAAGCTGGGAAACCTAGCAGAAATGGACAACTTCCTAGAAAAATACAACCTTCCAAGATTGATCCAGAAAGAAACAGAAAATCTAAACAGACCAAATACCGGCAACGAAATTGAAGCGGTAATCAAAAAACTACCAAAGAACAAAACCCCCGGACCAGATGGATTTACCTCGGAATTTTATCAGACATACAGGGAAGACATAATACCCATTCTCCTTAAAGTTTTCCAAAAAATAGAGGAAGAGGGGATACTCCCAAACTCATTCTATGAAGCTAACATCACCCTAATACCAAAACCAGGCAAAAACCCCACCAAAAAAGAAAACTACAGACCAATATCCCTGATGAATGTAGATGCAAAAATACTCAACAAAATATTAGCAAACCGAATTCAAAAATACATCAAAAGGATCATACACCATGACCAAGTGGGATTCATCCCAGGGATGCAAGGATGGTACAACATTCGGAAGTCCATCAACATAATCCACCACATCAACAAAAAGAAAGACAAAAACCACATGATCATCTCCATAGATGCTGAAAAAGCATTTGACAAAGTTCAACATCCATTCAGGATAAAAACTCTCAGCAAAATGGGAATAGAGAGCAAGTACCTCAACATAATAAAGGCTATCTATGATAAACCCACAGCCAACATTATATTGAACAGCGAGAAGCTGAAAGCATTTCCTCTGAGATTGGGAACTAGACAGGGATGCCCACTCTCTCCACTTTTATTTAACATAGTACTGGAGGTCCTAGCCACGGCAATCAGACAAAACAAAGAAATACAAGGAATCCAGATTGGTAAAGAAGAAGTTAAACTGTCACTATTTGCAGATGACATAATACTGTACATAAAAACCCTAAAGACTCCACCCCAAAACTACTAGAACTGATATCGGAATACAGCAAAGTTGCAGGATACAAAATCAACACACAGAAATCTGTGGCTTTCCTATACACTAACAATGAACCAACAGAAAGAGAAATCAGGAAAACAACTCCATTCACAATTGCATCAAAAAAATAAAATACCTAGGAAAAAACCTAACCAAAGAAGTGAAAGACTTATACTCTGAAAACAACAAGTCACTCTTAAGAGAAATTAAAGGGGACACTAACAGATGGAAACTCATCCCATGCTCGTGGCTAGGAAGAATTAATATCATCAAAATGGCCATCCTGCCCAAAGCAATATACAGATTTGATGCAATCCCTATGAAACTACCAGCAACATTCTTCAATGAACTGGAATAAATAATTCAAAAATTCATATGGAAACACCAAAGACCCCGAATAGCCAAAGCAATCCTGAGAAAGAAGAATAAAGTAGGGGGGATCTCACTCTCAAACTTCAAGCTCTACTATAAAGCCATAGTAATCAAGACAATTTGGTACTGGCACAAGAGCAGAGCCACAGACCAATGGAACAGACTAGAGAATCCAGACATTAACCCAGACATATATGGTCAATTAATATTTGATAAAGGAGCCAAGGACATACAATTGCAAAATTACAGTCTTTTCAACAGATGGTGCTGGCAAAACTGGACAGTTACATGTACGAGAATGAAACTGGACCATTGTCTAACCCCATATACAAAAGGAAACTCAAAATGGATCAAAGACCTGAATATAAGTCATGAAACCATTAAACTCTTGGAAGAAAACATAGGCAAAAACCTCTTAGACATAAACATGAGTGACCTCTTCTTGAACATATCTCCCCGGGCAAGGAAAACAACAGCAAAAATGAATAAGTGGGACTATATTAAGCTGAAAAGCTTCTGTACAGCAAAAGACACCATCAATAGAACAAAAAGGAACCCTACAGTATGGGAGAATATATTTGAAAATGACACATCCTATAAAGGCTTGACATCCAGAATATATAAAGAGCTCACACGCCTCGACAAACAAAAAACAAATAACCCAATTAAAAAATGGGCAGAGGAACTGAACAGACAGTTCTCCAAAAAAGCAATACAGATGGCCAACAGACACATGAAAAGATGCTCCACATCACTAATTATCAGAGAAATGCAAATTAAAACTACAATGAGGTATCACCTCACACCAGTAAGGATGGCTGCCATCCAAAAGACAGAGAACAACAACTGTTGGCGAGGCTGTGGAGAAAGGGGAACCCTCCTACACTGCTGGTGGGAATGTAAGTTAGTTCAACCATTGTGGAAAGCAGTATGGAGGTACATCAAAATGCTCAAAACAGACTTACCTTTTGACCCAGGAATTGCACTCCTAGGAATTTACCCTAAGAATGCAGCAATCAAGTATGAGAAAGATCAGTGCACCCCTATGTTTATCGCAGCACTATTTACAATAGCCAAGAATTGGAAGCAACCTAAATGTCCATCGATAGATGAATGGATAAAGAAGAAGTGGTACATATACACAATGGAATACTACTCAGCCATAAGAAAAGGGCAAATCCAACCATTTGCAGCAACATGGATAGAGCTGGAGGGTATTATGTTCAGTGAAATAAGCCAAGCGGAGAAAGAGAAATACCAAATGATTTCATTTATCTGTGGAATATAAGAACAAAGGAAAAACTGAAGGAACAAAACAGCAGCAGAATCACAGAACTCAAGAATGGACTAACAGGTACCAAAGGGAAAGGGACTGGGGAGGATGGGTTGGTAGGGAGGGATAAGGGGGGGGAGAAGTAGGGGGGTATTAAGATTAGCATGCATGGGGGGGTAGGAGAAAAGGGAGGGCTGTACAACACAGAGAAGGCAAGTAGTGATTCTACAACATTTTGCTATGCTGATGGACAGTGACTGTAAAGGGGTTTATAGGGGAGACTTGGTATAGGGGAGAGCCTAGTAAACATAATATTCGTCATATAAGTGTAGATTAGTGACACCAAAAACAAAACAAAAGAAAACAAAAAAACAAAAAAAACAGAAAAAGAAACCAAAAAAAAAGGGCAGTTCCTGTGTGGTAACCTCCAATGAGTTCTACACAAGAGTATAAAGGGCATATAAAAGTGTAGGCAAAGGGTCTGTTTGTGTTTATACAGAGGATCAAAGCCTAATTGGGTACCCAGAAAATGAACTAAGGTACGATATGAAAAAGAACTTCCAACATCAGCACTCTCTGGAAGACTCATGCCAGAAGATGATCATCAAAAAACCCCAACAAAGATCCACGCACTGCTACAGCTGTAGATGCACTCATCCCACCAGTTCCTGGATTTGCCATGGGAATGAGGAAGGAGATATCTAAGCTGGCCTGTGCATACAGTAAAACAACAAATTTGACTGGATCTATACTGTTGGAACCCAATCAAGAATTAGGAGAAGTGCAAATTGTAGCGCTCCAAAATCTTACAACTACAGACTGTTTACTGTTAAAAGAACATAAGGGAAGTGAACATTCCCCAGGAATGGGTTGTTTTAATTTGTCTGATTTCTCTCAGACTGTTCAAGTTCAGTTGGACAATATCCACCATATCATAGATAAGTTTTCACAAATGCCTAAGGTGCTTAACTGGTTTTCTTGGTTTCACTGGAGATGGCTTGTAATTACAGGTATGCTTTGGTTACGTAACTGTACTCCTATTATGTTAATGTGTGCGTGCAATTTAAGTAGTAGCTTAAAACCTATACATGCTGAAGTTACTCTACAAGAAGATATGCCAAAGAAGTAATCAATCTTCCCATGTTTTCTTCCACCTGCTACTTCTATAGCTTTTCTTCTTCCTTCCTAATTACAACCCTTAAATAGAATTCGTGCCTCATATCGAATTTACCAAGTATCATAATTCTTCCAAGTGGTAAAGATACCTCAAGACAAATGCTGGGCATAGAAGCTACAGGGCATAAATATGCAAAGAAATAAAAAGCTAACCATTTCAAACAATAAGGCTTCCCTCTCACTTACCAACTTCACATTTCCCTGTATGGTCGCGGAAGATGACTGGTTAGCCAGAGACGGGTAAATGCCTCAAGGGAGGAACAACCTAAGACAGGCACAGTCACAGGGGGGTCATCAGGTGAGAAATTGGGGATCAACAGAGGTGAGGCTTAGAACCTCACCCCCCCTGTTCTGAGAGAAATCTTCTGCATACGTGGATGTTTTATTGCCCTGGTCTAGCTTGGATTAACACATAGTCTACAGACACACACCTGATCATCTACATTTGCTCTCTTACAACATTAAACTATGTTTTCTACCTTTATCTTGTATCTACCTACCACTTCAGCATTTTATTAAAAATAATAATAATATAGAGAGAAATGTGGTATCCACATATAAGTCAAGTATAAAAATCAAATGAATATTCATATTTGAACTGACTGTTTATAGTTCATAATGCATGAGCAAAACCGAAAGTTTCTGTGATGACTGCCCTTGTACTGTTCACCATGTAACTTATTCAATATGTAAGAATTTGTTCTCCATGTAAGAACTTGTTTGTTATGCCTCAGAAGATTGGAGACTGACGAAAACTAGGCTTGGGGTGGATTAATGATTGTGCATTGAGCATTGACTCCCCTATACAGAATTTTATTGTTGTTAACAACCATTTGATCAATAAATATGAGAGATGCCCTCACAAAAAAAAAACACAAAAAAACAAAAAAAGTACACACTTCCAATGGTAAAATAAATAAGTAACCTAAGTAACCGGGATGTAATGTATAGCATAAGGAATATAGTCAAGATATTGTAACAGCGTGGTATGGTGATAGCTGGTACCTAGAATTGTCATGTATATAAATGTTGAATCACTGTTGTACACCTGAAACTAATGTAATGTAATACTGTGTGTCAACTACCCTTCAATAAAAAATAATTATCTAAAAAAAAAAAAAAGAAAATGCTCAAAAATAATTCATAAAATACAAATGCAAAGTAGTTAGCATTGTTTTGATGTTCAAACTAGTGGCTTAGAAATCTAAAAAGAAAGTAACAACTGTGATAGCTTGATTGAGTCAAATGCCCAGACTGACTTCATTTTTATCAAGCCCCTTACCTGCTATCTTTCCCTATGGTTGGGAGCATATACTTCTCTCATTGGTTAGATTTTGTTTCTTGATTGAGTGTTTGATGTGCTGGCTTTCTGATTATCATCATTACCATCATCACCTACATTGCTTCTGTAACAATTTCCAAAACTCAGTGGGTAGAAGCAACACAGATTCGTTACTGTATAGTTCTGGATGTCTGAAGTCTGAAATGGGTCTGTGAGGATGTATTCCTTCTGGATACACTAGGGGGTAATCTGCTCCTTGTCCTTTTCAGCTTCTGCAGGCTGCCGGCATTCCTTGGCCCATGACCCTGCACCTCTCTGACCTCAGCTTCAAAATCACATTATCTTCTCTGACGCTGACCCTCCTGCCTCCTTCTTACAAGGGTCCTGTAATTACACCAGCCCACCTGGATCATCCAGAATACTCTTCCCCCATCTCAAGGTCTTTTCACCTCTGCAAAGTCCCTTTTGCCATGTAAGGTAATATATTCACAGGTTCCTATGAAGGTGGACCTATTGGGGGTGGGACATGATTTGGCCCATCATAATCAGCAACAACAATTAACACTTATTGAGCATTTTTATGTACAAAGCTCTGTTCTAAGTACCTCAAATACATTAAATCATAAAAACCTCATGAGGATTATATCATTCTCTTCACTTTAAGATCATGTCATTAAGGCACAGAGAGTTTAGGTAACTTGCCCAAGGTCATACTAGGATTTCAACCCAGGTAGGCTAACTACAGAACTCAAATACTTTATCAGTATGCTCTTGAGAAATGAACAGTTTGGTCCACTGGACTTAGAGGAAGTAGAAGTTTCTATATATACTTTTGGAAGAGGCAGTGATTTTATAACAATAACAATGGTAATAACCTCATATTTTTTTTATGGTGGTTGACAACTTCTAAAGCACATCCCCAACAATTTTTCACAAAACTTTCTCATAATCCTGTAGCTCAGAGGAATCTTCCCCTCCACTAAATCCTCTTTTTTGATTTATTTAAAATTTCAAGGGTTCATAGTATGCTTCCCACTGGAATTTATGCACCTGTGTGTTTTTTCTGTCTGTTCATCTGTGAGACCATTAAATAAAGGTAGAAACTAGCAACACCTCTGCAAAAGAAACAAACTTAGCATAGTGACTTGATTACTGAAAGTACTCAGATAACATGTGTTCAACTGAATAGCATACCTGGGGCAGAGTATTGTTTGAGAATTACTATAGAACCTGTAAAATCAATGTGGTGCCCTTCCTTTGATGACCCCAGTGACCTATGTCTTCCGGCACTCATGCCTTTGTGTGGCCCCCTGTCATCTGACTCTGGGCTGAGTCTGTAACTACTTTAACCAAAAGAATGTAGTGGAAGTGAAGCTGTGCCAGTTCTGGGACCAGACCTTACTTGGCCTGAAAGTTTCTACTTCCTCCCTTTTGGAACCCTTCCTCTCGGAATATCTCCTTGGAACCCAGCCACCATGCTGTAAGGCAGCTCAAGCAGCTATGTGGCAAGGCCCAAATGGAAGCAGACTAAGTTCCCTACGGACAGCCCTGGCCGAATTCCAGCGGAGTCTCCAGATGAGAGAACCATCCCAGTGCTCCAGTCCACATCACAGGGAATTGCCCAGACAACTGGCAGAATGATAGAAGAATGAATTGTTTTTGAGGTGGCTTGTCATGTAGCAATAGATCACTGAAATACCAGAACAGTCTTATTTCTACAGCACAGAGAAACCAGGCTATTTCTTCTTCCCATTAAACAACTGTCAGTGGAATTGTAGATTCTGCAGAGAAGAAGCAGAAACCCAGACTCAACCTACAGGCCATTGATTGAGCTCACACAGCTTGGTGCAGTCTCCTTGGAGGTCAGAGACTGGGAAATAAAGGCTTAATGTGGCCTTCAGAGTTTGGGGCTATGAGTAATTGGAAGAGACATTCCTGGGACCTCGTGCTGGTTTGAACTCCTTAGAACTTGATTCTAGGTGTCCTCTCTCTTTTTCCCTTTGAAGATGTAGTGACTGACACATGTCTTCCTTTCCCCTCAGGCAGTGGTTTCATATTCCCCCTACAGCTAAGTGGTTTTGTTTCTTGTTTTGCAGTATTTCAGCTTCTTTATTGACATCCTGTCCTTGATCCAGGCCTTTTTCAGGTTCCAGTTCTCCACTGTGACCAAAAGCAAGACATACAGAATGAAAAAGCTAAGTGACTCTAATTGCCTAGAGAGATGTTTCTTTGAGTTCTTGTGTCCAAACTTAGGTGCTTTGCAGAACATCTGTGGCGTAGATTTGCAATGGACTCATGTTGTAGCTAGTCACAAGAGGGAGGATCAAAATAACCCTGCAGCTTGAAGAAACGTGGTCTACAGAATGGAGAAGGCACCTTTCCCATTTCGCAATTCTTCCTTACTACCTTTCAAAGAACTTGGCAAGAAGACAAGGCATTGGCCCTATGGCATGTAGTCCAGCACGAGCTTCTTGTGCTAGTGTGTTGGAGGAGGGGTGATGACTCAGGGGGGAGGAGATGGGCCCCTAGACTTATGAGTGAGACAAGTGGGAGGAGAAGCAGTGGTAACAGGGGCAGTGGGGATGCAGCTGGGGGTCTACCTTCCTCTGCCAGCCTCTTCTCTGGACTGACACTGAGGTAATGGAGTAACAGTAATGAGGGTGGTGTAAGTAATTGTCTAGATCAATGGCAGGAGCTACTGTGGAAAAGGAAAAAGGATTCTGGGGAGATAATTGAAACTATTGTATCTGAGAGAGAATCTAGTCCCTTATTCTCTATCTTTGCTCAGGGACTGTGAATATTGTGTTCTTGTAGAACAGGTATACTTGTTTATGTAAAGGTTGGTTGGATTGTTTATTTAGCAATTATTTATTAGTGTTTGTTGTCTGCCAAGTCCTGTTCTAAGCATTTTACCACCATTAAGTCATTGAATTCTCCTAAGAGTTCTGTCAGATAGATACTCAGAGGACAATACTATTTTTATCTTCATTTTGCAGGTGAGGAAACAGGCTCAGAGGCATTAAGGGCTTTGTCTAAGATAGAGATGCCAGATTTAGCAAATAAAATTATGGAAATCCCAGTTAAATTTGAATTTCAGAATAACAAATGATGATCTTTTAGTACAAGTAGTTGCCTATATCACATGCTCACAGATTTTTGCTAACAAACCAAATGTTGCATGTGATATATGGGACATACTTACACTAAAAAATTATCTGTTGTTTATTGGACATTCAAATTAGACTGGGTACCCCATATTTTATCTGGACAACCTGCACTCCAAGAACATATTTCCAGTAAGTGCTGGCCTAGGATTTGAGCCAGGAAGCATGGCTCTCTCTTCCAGGCTCATAAGTACTCTGCAAAGCTGTCTCCTTTGAAGGCTGGAGTGCTAATGTGGCAAGACAAAACTCCAATCAGGCCATGTTTTCTCTCTCACAGGCATCTAAAAAATAGTAAGAGGTGTTTTCTCTGTCTCCATCTTGGCAGGATTGACTGGGGTTTGCACTCAGTCGCTTACATCTCCCTGGATCTGGGAGAGAATTGAGGGATTTCATTTTCCAAATCCAGGCCCCTGATGCCACAGGGATGGGTTGTCTCAAGGGGTTTTTCTGGGTGGATGGGGCCCAATCCAAATACAGAGGCTGGGCTGTTCCAGGCCCTGAGCAGCTCAGGGACCTGCACCAGGGTAGGAGGGACTCACACAGGACTGGCTGTGTGTGTCTCTGGAGAGGCTGGACACTGCAGCACCTGGGAACCTCAGCCACGAGCCTCACAGCCCAGCACTGGCACAGGGCTGGCAGAGCACATGCCTTCTGGTAGATGGTGAGGGCTGAGGTGGCAAGCCCAGGAAGAGCTGCTGGGACCCCACCCCAATTTGTCTGGACTGCTGAAACCATAGGATTCATGAATGACTTCAAAGGGTGAAGAGATATGTCTCTCCCTTCCACATTGTGTGGCAGAGTAAGCCTATCCCAGTATGGTTAAAAGTAATATATTTAACGAGCAGTTATTGTGTGCCTGGCATTGCATAAATGTCTCACTTCTCATGCTCACATAGCCCTGTTATGTAGACCAGATCACAGAGCTGAAACATGTTCACACCTGAAAACACAGATCTATCTCAAGCTAAAGCTCAAGCTCTTAGCCAACCCATTATACCACTTCTCTCAGTTCTAACCTCAGTTTTAAACTTGAATCAAATTTAGTATCTAATCCCCTGATGCTGAGGGGCGAAGTTCAAGAACCAGGTTTAGGAAGGTTTTTCTGCTCAGCCTTTGCAGACAAAAAATCATCCACAAACATCAAGAGCTACCTGAAATAGTTATTATTATTCTTGTGGATTAAATGTCCTTTTTAAAATCTTGGGTTTAAAATTTTAATTATAGATACCTAGTTTGGTGGAATATTAGCTGAGAATGGGCCTCTCTCCCCAACACAAACTCTGGTGCCACGTGACCCTAGTCTTAGCCATGCACCCCTGCATCTAGACAGCTCTGCCAGTCATGCCTGCGTCACCATTTTTTGACAGTCACAGCTCTGTGGACCCCATGAAGGGCCAGAAATCTAGTGGGGAACAGAAATCTAGTACATGCAGAGGAATCAAAGATGTTTACAACATGAATCAGCAATTAATAGAAACTTTTTCCTCCTAAAAGTCACATCTTTCAAACAAGCAATACTAATTATGCTGTTTAGTTTTGTTTTTCCAAGGCAAATGACAAGAAAAATGTATAACCAAGGGACTGTTGACAGAAGTGAAGAAATATGAGACAACTAAAACAGAGAATGAAAAATAATGAGAAAAATGATAAAAATAACTGAATTGTATGGTTTGCTCTACTGGTAATGAGCCTGAACTAAGAGAAGAAGCTGCATGTATTTATGGGAAGTGCAGGAGAGATGGGTGAAGTAGCTGCCTCCCAGTCTCTAACTGGGTTTTCAAACTGGGGGGATAATGTGAAAGCAGCATGAGAAAGCTGTCCTGGGGGCACCCAACTGTGCCCTCATGTAAAGAGCTGGTGGTGTAGACAATTCCTGCTTTTTCTCCGCCTGCCCTTAGATTCCACCCTGCCTGGAGGTACCTGGGATTCCACACCCATTCATACCAGGTTCCAGCTTTCCACGTTTGTACGTTCATTGCCTCCCTCCATCCTATTCTCATACCTGTTTAACAACAATCTCCTTTCTACCCTATATTAGTTTTCTGGGGCTGTGTAACAAAGTACCCCAAATTGGGTGGCTATGATAATAAGACAAAGTTGTCCTCTCACTGTTCTGGAGGCCACCAGTCTGAAATCAGGGTGCTGGCAGGACCAAACTCCTTCTGAAGGATCTGAGGGAGGCTTTGCTGCTTCTGGTGGCTCCAGGGGCCCCTTGACTTGTAGCTGCAGGACTCCAGGCTCTGCATGTGTCTTTACATGACTTTCTACTCTTCCTCTGCCTTTCTCTCGTAAGGGCACTTATCAACGATTTAGAGCCCACCCAGATAATCCAGGACGATCTCATCAGAAGATTCCTGACATAGTTGTATCTGCCAAGATCCCTTTTCAAAATAAAGTCACACCCAGAGGGTTTTGGTGAATATATCCTTTAGGTGTGGGGAGCCACCGTGGAACCACTTGTCCTAAATCCAAGGACTTCTTACTCCCTAGGTAAGAAACTAATCAACCAAAAAAGAATCCGTTTATCATCCACCATGACATATTTAAAAAATGTAACCTTTCCTTGCCTCTCCAATTTTCTTACAAGCCACAACTGTTTAAGATCATCATTCTCTTGTAGACACCTCCTGAAATCTCTCTTGAAACCCATAGCCTACTTGGCCTGAGGGTTCTATATACTCAACTCTCATTCTGGTTGGTACACCTTCCCTAGAACTTCCTTCATTGCTTTACTATGTAGATCAATTTAGCTTTCCAAACCAGTGGTTGTATATGCTGGCTTGCCTGACACAATCCTGGTTTAAGCCAGTTCATCCCATGATCCTTTCTGGGTGGTCCCTTCTTTAACACTCAAATCCTACTTCTGATGATACTCTGTGGAGAAAGTAAAGGTTCCTGTGGCCAGAATTCTCACCTGGCCCTGGTCGGCTTGCTCACTACACACATGTGGGCAATATGTTGTTATTGTTTGACTCTATATAAAGAGCTCTGCCCAGTGCTCTGCGGGACACAGTGGCACAGCTGCAAGGCTGCAGAACAGCAGAGATGACACTGGAGTGGTGGCAGCACCAAGGACAGAGACCAAGACGGCTGCAGGGGCAGAGAGGCCCAGAGGCAGAGACCAGCTTGCTACATGCAGACTCCCTCTGAGTGGACAGGATTCTAGTGATTGACCTGCTACTGTGGGAATAAAGTTGGGTATAATCCTTTCACCCCAAGAACGTTCTACTGTCATGTCTTTGGTCACATTGAATCCATAGAGAACTTGTCCGGGGCTGAAACCCATTGGCAAGACAGACCCCTAGCTAGAACACTTTCCTTTTTGGAGGGATGACTTGGGGGTCAGTTGACAGAATGGATTCTGTTCGGTGAGTGATGAGGAGGACGAGGCCTCTGCCTGAACCTGCAAATTTGGAGGCTGAATTGGGAGTGGGGAAGAACTGAAGGAAAGGGTTGGCATCCAGAGTGGGTCTCAGTCTAGATTCAGACCAGACTGCTGCTCCAGTGACTGTGGGGAGACTGAGAATCTCTAATAGCCCAGGGCCACAGATACCCTATGAAACAGTTTAAAAGCAATTAGCTTCTCAAGTTTGAGTCTCTGATCCAGTCTTATTATTTGGTTTGGTGAAATAAGGTTTCTAAAGATTTGCAAGGAAAGCTCCCCAGATGATGTGGTAAGAATTTAAGCAACTTCTTATTGCCTCCTCTATTCAAGAAAGCAGGGGAGTCTGTCTCCCAGGGAATGTTCTCTTAGGTCTCTGGCTGTATCTTCACCTCCTTGACACTCACCGCTCAAAACCCAGGGGGCTGTGGAAGAGCTCCACAAACTGTTCTTCAGTTTGCGGGAAGATGCCTGACTTTCTCATGACACATATGAAATTTCACCCCCACAGGCAATAAATCACCAAATGGGATATGAATTGGCACACTCCCCTTGAAGAGCTGCATGGTAGTTTCTCAAAAAGTTAAATATAAGCTTCCCCTATGACCCACAGTTTCACTCTTAAGTATTTACCCAAGAGAAATAAAATTAGATGTTCAAAATAAGAGTTGTATAGGAGTATTGATAGCAAAATTATTCAACATAGCACCAAACTGGACAAATCCCGAATGTTCATCAACTGGGGAGCTGATTCACATATTATGATAGAATCTTGTCCTAGAATACTAATTAGCAATTTTAAAAAAATGAATTACTGGGTAAATCAATCAGTCACCAAGGCCTGTGATTTTACTTCCAAAATGTATCTGTGTCGATCTAAGCTCCCACAAGCAACCCTCGCTCTGACAAATGCAAGTCTTCCCCTGGCATCTCCCTTCCTCCCATCCATTCCCCGCACAGACGCCAGAGTGCTCTAACGACAGGAAACTGAGGTTCGCACACATTTATTATGACCCTTTGGGGGCTGCCCCCGGCCTTATGGATGAAGTCCACCACCCCTCGCGAATCGGCTCCCCCCTGCTGCTCCTGCTCACTGTGCCGCAAACACTGCCCTCCTCTCCCTGTCCCCGGCGGGTCACGCTCCTCGCGGCACTGGGGCCTTGCCGAGGCTGTTCTGTCTGTGACACATCACTCCCCGTCTGTCTACCCCGGTCAACCCACACACGTCTCCTCCAGAAGAGGAGGCGCTGGGGAGGTCGGCCCTGGCCTGGTTTCCATGAACACTGCTGTGCTTTCTGGTGGCATGCTCTGTTCTTGCTTCTGCCGTCCTCACAGTGATTGTGAAACAGGGCTGAAAGTGGCTATTTTCTCATTTTTTGTATTAGTTCCCTACTGCTATGCAACAATCATCACAGACTTAGTGGCTTAAAACAACAGAGATTAATTACCTTACAGTCCCGAAGATCAGAAACCGGAGACGGGTGTCACTGGGCCGAAATCAAACTGTCAGGGCTGTGCTCTCTCTGGAGGCTTTAGAGGAGAAGCTGTTTTCTCCCCTTTTCCAGCTGCCAAAGATCACCTACACTGCTTGGCTTGTGGCCCTTTCTTCTGTCCTTATAGTTAGCAATGCAACACCTCCTCTCCTCTCCAAACTCAGCTTGGTTATCACATATCTGATGCTGATCTTCCTGTCCGCTTAGAAGGACCTTACGATTACGTGGGGCTCCCCTGGATAATCCAAGCTGATTCTCTCCATCTGAAGAACCTTAACTTAATCACATCTGAGAGGTTCCTTTTACTGTACAAAGGTCTTGCTAATGGGTTTCAGCCCCGACAATTCGCTATGGATTCAATGAGACCAAAGACATGACAGTGGAATGTTCTTGGGGTGAAAGGGTTATACCCAACTTTATTCCCACGGTGGCAGGTCAGTCACTAGAATCCCATCCACTCAGAGTGAGTCTGCACATAGCAAGCCAGTCTCTGCCTCTAGGCCTCTCTGCCTCTGCAGCCGTCTCAGTCTCTGTCCTCGGCGCTGCCACCACTCCAGTCTCATCTCTGCTCTCCTGCAGCCTTGCAGCCGTAGCACCGTGTTGCGCAAAGCACTGGGTGGAGATCTTTATATAGAGTCAATAACAATGTATTGCCCACACATGTGTAGTGAGCTAGCTGACCAGGGCCAGGTGAGAATCCTGGCCATGGGAACCTTCACTTTATCCACAGCAAGGTAATGTATTTACAAGTTCCAGGAATTAGGATGTGGACATTTTTGGGGGTTATTCCTTAGCCTAACACATTTGTTCTCCCCAGATTTTAAGCTCCATTGAAGATAAGAACCATGTGCGTCTGATCCAGTGCTGAACTCTGACTTCCTAGCAGGTACCCTGCAGAATATAAGTGCTAAATAATTTATTTGCTGCATAAGGTAATAGCCTCAAGTCCACTTGCATGCAAATGGCTTAGATTTTATATTTATTTTTCAGCTTTGACAACTTTAAGACTAGAACATCTTTTGTAGCCCTGTCTCCATTAAGGAAAGAAGTCAATCTACCTGGATCTCCTAAACTCAAGTCAAAATTGTTCTGAAAATCCACCTGAACCACAGCTCAGTTATTCACTATTTTCATTCATAGAGTTCTCCTGTATCAAATTCTCTTTGCTTCATCACCCAATACTGAGGGCCAAACTCCCTTGAACTCCTCCTACTTTAAAAGTGTTCTAACCTGCCTCAGGAATGCCACAATTCACATGAGTCAGCATGCGTCCTCCAGCCCAGCAGGCTTCTAAGAGTTCTATGTTCCTGCAGGTTTCTCTAAGCCAGATTTTCTTCAAACCCTATTCCCAAAAGCTACACGACATTTCACTGGCAACTCCACAAATGGAGAAACTGATGTAATATCCTGAGATCCAGAGGATAGCATAGAAAGTTAGAACAATTACAACTTAATTATACTAGTATTATTTTAGCCTCTGCCATTCTGAGAATCTCCCAGGTCAGGACATGGAAAGAAGAGAGAAAAGAAGGGTGCACATGTGTGTGTGTGTATTTAAAGTGGGGACACACTATAATGATACACTGAACCCATTTCAAAATGAAAACTATCTCAGATGAGTGAATTCTTCCAATCAACTAAAATAAAAATAGAAAAAATTCAGTCAGCCAAACCAGTTCCTTGATACCCTGTGGTAAAGAAAGGAAAAATTGGTTACCTGAATTTTTTTAATGTTTACAGTTGTTTTGATTCTATGTAGACATGGTTTGAATATGACATTACCCATCTGATAAATAAAGTAATTAACCATAGGGATTTAGGACATTGTAAACCTAATTCTGCTCATGAACATCTTCCTGTCTCATCTGGTCTGATTTGAAATCTTGTCTTGGCTTGCTTCACAAGGATCCCAGGAGGGTCCCCCCCAAAACACACACACCCAGAAAGAGTGGAGCAATCCAATCATTGAGCCATTGTCTCTACCTTGCCTGGACTACGGTGCAGTGCCTGGACACAGGAGGCTGTGGTGCATGGTTTGCTTCTCCTACAGAGGCCAAGTGAGTCTGAATTAGCCTCCACAATGAGCCCTGCTGTGCCCTACTTAGCCAGAAGCAAGGTTCTCATCCGACACAATGCTTGTGCTCATTCAGCTCATTGCTTGTCTGGGCACATCCCACATGCAGAGAGGATTTTTACAGCCCAAAGTGACAACCATGTGCCCTGTGGCTCTGTTCCCACCAGGGACAGAAGGGAGACTACACAGCTCTCTGCATTTTATCCCCTTGGCTGCTGACCCTCTAATGCAATTATCTGGGCCAAGGACTTGAATTTGCTTAGAGTCTTTGTACAGATAACTTTTGCTGATTACTAAGGAATTTTCATGAGTAAAGAAACATTTTTACTTAACCCCAGGTGGACATAAAGGTATCCAGCCATTATGATAAGAAACCTCACTGGATAAATACTAGACAATTCCTTTAAGGAAAGGGAAATCAAACTGAAGAGAAATATAGCCAGGAGAGTCATATAGAACCAATCTTCTCTTTTGGGATATTCAGGCCCGTATTTCTGAATGTAAATAGGAAGTTTGAAGAACAGACTTAAATTTTAGAAAGGAGAGGAGGGTGTTTCATTAGAATGCTAAAAATACAATGACATTTCTAATTCCAGGTCTTGTAAAGCCATTGCTTCCCTTCAGCCCTTTTGTAGTTTGAGTCCCCTCTGGGGTGGGGATGGAAGGTGGGGAACTCCATCTGATTCACAGGAAGCCAGTGTGACTATGAGCACCTGCTTAAGAACTACCACTCATTTTGAGTCCAAATATTTATTCCAGCAGCAGAGGCTGACAGAAAGTGGCAGTCATTCTGAATTTAGTTCTTCATGCACCAACAGGTAAATACTATGATCACCGTGGTCTGAGGAAGCCTCCATGTGAGAAGTTCACACCCCTAGAAACCTCACTCTTAGGACTGGAGCAAAAAGCAGCCCTTCTATTCAATACCTGTATTACTTTCTAAGTGATGGATTACCATAAGCTTGATGGTTCAAAACAGCACACATTTATCATCTGATAGTTCTGGAGTTCGGAAGTCCAAAATGGGTCTCACTGGACTAAAATTGAGGTTTCAGTGTTTATGTTCCTTCTGGAGACTCTAAGGGAGAATCTATTCCCTCCCCTTTTCCAGCTTCTAGAAGTTGTCTTCAATCCTTGGCTCATGGTCCCTTCCTGCAATCCCATCTCTCTTGACACCTGCTTCCATTGTCACATCTCTTTCCCTGACTCTTCTGCTTCCCTCTTTCTAAGGACTGTGATGACTGCATTGGGTGCACCCAGATAACCTAACATCATTTCTCCATCTCAAGAACCTTGATCACATCTGCAAAGTCCTCTTTGCCATGTAAGGTAACATATCAGTTTCAATGGTTAAGACCTGGACATCTCTGGAGGCCACTATTCTGCCCAGCATAATATCCATTTCCAGTTTTGAATCAGAAGTTATTGACCATTTCCATACTTAGCTCTTCTATCTTGACTCATCTCAACCAGTGGGAACAGGAACTATTCCTGGCTTTGTGTGTGTGAATTTCTGGTGCTATCTGTCCCTCTAGCTTTACAATTAATTGTAAATATACAATTACATGTCTATTTGATGTTTAAAGTTGTCCCCACCTCACTCATGCTCTGTTCATTTGTTTTCAATTAAAAAATTATTTATAGGTTCTATTTTAGATAAAGTTATTTTAGATATCACACATATAATATATGCATAATTCATATATATATAAATGATTTCATCAAAATGAAGAATGTCTGCCCCTCCAAAATAGTGCTAAGAGAAGACTTAGACTAGGAGAAAATATTTGGAATTTATATATTGGATAAAAAACTATATCCAGAATATATAAAGAACTTTCAAAACTTGATTTAAAAAACAAACAAACAAGTAAAACATGGGCAAAAGACTTGACCAGTTACTTCCCCAAAGAAGATATGTAGATGGAAAATAAGAATATGAAGAGACACTGAACATCACCAGTCATGAAGGGAATGCAAATCAAAACCCCAGCAAGGTATAATCACATACCTATTAGAATGTCTAAAGTGAAAAGATTGACCATATCAAGTGTTGGTGAGGATATGGAGGAACAAGGACTCTCATAAATTGCTGGAGGAAATGTAAAATAATACAATCACTTTGAAAAAACAGTTTGACAGTTAAAAAAAAAATTAAGTGTACATCTGCTATATGACCCAGCCATCCCACTCCAAATCTTTATCAAAACACAATTTTAAATCTGCAAATGTAAATAACCCAACCATTGGAAGGAACTTCAATTTGTAGTTTGGTCTCTTTTTCAAGAAGCTGTTGTTCAGATGTCTAATGCAGAGAAAATACTGTGTTGTTCTCCACCTGAGTTTCCCTGGTGCTGACAGGAGAGCCAGGTGCAGCCTCTAGGTTGGAATATCATTTTATGTCTTTTGTAAGTCACAACATTTTTGGGAGAGCATTCTTCATTTATTCAACATTTCTTCAACACCTAGTCTCATTAATTTTTTTCTTCTATGCTGGCATAAAAGCAATAAATAAAGCTCTAAACAAAATAATTTGTATTCACTTGATCATTTTTGAACTGCGTTTTAGTTTATCATTGTTTGGCATAGTTACAAAGTGTCTACTCATAATGATCTAAAATCCCTTAATAACTCATCCACATTTGGAGTATTTTTTTCTGTGACCTGGCTCAGTTATTCCATTATGATCTCTAATTCATATCTTCCAGTGAAAAAAACATTTTAAAAATTAAACATTTCTTCCTTCTGGGGTCTTCAAGATACAATTTCAACAATCAGGAACCTAACTGGTATTTCCAATCTGAAAACAAATGGGGTGCTCATTGACTTTGTGCAGCTTTCTCTCTGGACATGCGCAGCAGCTGGGTTTACAGATCGGCAGATGTGATATGAGAAGCACATTGGGTCAAAACTCAGTCATGAGATCAGGGAAAATCAGTTTTCTTTCCAGTAAAAACAGAGCAACTTGTTTTAAAATCTCACAGCTTCCAGCAAGCTCTGGTGTTTCTGTTTGGTTTGTGAAGCCATTCAGCTTTATGTTCTCCTGCTCTTGTGACAGTCTTTGTCTCTGTTTCAGTAGCACAAAGACCAAAGGCAAAAGGGAATAGAAGCTGCCTTTCTTGCATTTGGGGAGATATACATGATTTCACACTAAGAAAAGATATCTGGTCTTTGTAGCCCCTTTGTTTCCTCTCTTGAAGTTTTACAGCCCTTTTTATCTGTAAATAAAAAAAAGTTGTACATACATTTTCAAAATGTGCTGCATAATACAACTTCATACATTTAGGAATCTGACAGCTGCCCTCTGAGGTATAGCCTGACAGCCTAAAATCCAGAAATCCATCATTTAGATATAGTGATGCTATGTTATTGCTCCCGGTATGTATTGCAGCACCCAGGAACCACTTATTTGAGATATGCCATCGTAACTCTGATAGATTAAAGCACCACATCCAGGAAACAATTGTGCATTGGGGGCGGGGAGGGAGGGAAATGCTGTCATAGATCTGCCGTGTTATAGCCCAGAATCCAACAGCCAACCAGGCAGGGCTGTGCTGAATCAGAGCTTCCAGAGACCCGCAAAGTAGCAGGATGACAGTTCTGTACTTCAACAGCCCATTATGAACTAATTAGCATACATGAATTGCAGATTTGAAGCATTAAAGTGATGTACAAATCATTAATTTTTTGTCAAATCCATGTCATCCTTGTGTATGCCTTCCTATTTTAATGTTGCATGACAGTGAAAAGAGGTACAATTCTCTGTATATAAAGAGGAGAGATTTGGTGTAGCTGATATAATGAGATCTATTTAAACACTATGTATTTTTCAGCTTTGAATATATCTCCTTGGAAAAAACTACACTTGTCCCATTAGGGATCGTTGTGAAAGGATGTTAATGTATTCAAAACCCCAGGGGTAGTTCTGTGTGTTGTTTGAATGAAACGGGAGGTAAGAACAACTTCACATTTGAGCTTTCCTTCTAAAAAGTCCTCTTTTTGATGAATAAAAAGAGCCATAAAATCTTTCTCGCTGACTGTGGAAGGTATAACTCTTTAGGATGAGACCTGAGCTTTTCGTTGTGTGAGGGCTCTGGTGCAGCAGCAGATTATTCTTGTTAACCCAGTGCCAAACTTAATTTATAAAGATGTGTAATGTAATGCAATGGAGAGGGGAAAACAACATCAAAGCTGATTTTCATACCAGCAAAGGCTTCTAAATATTAATTTGTGGTTTTCTGTGTTGTCTCTGTGTATTTAATTACTAAAGCTATTTGTGCTTAAACAAATGCTTGGTATTTCATTTGAATTTCTTTATTCTTATTACAGTGGAGTCACAATGCTTAATTTGTTAGTGCTGTAACAGTTGCCATGGTAACAGACTAATGTTATATCTAAATATGTATGTGGCATGTATGTATGTGTGTATTATAAATACATGCTATAGATGATTATTCTATTCATTCCAAGAACACATCTCTGAAGATCGCTCTCAGGAAAGCCCTAACTAAACTAGAGATATTCAGTGATATCATGTGAACCTGAAGATGTGGTCACCAGCTCAGCTCTCCTGCGTCACACGGGGAAACGGAAGAGAATCTTTGCTGGCTCCCTTCTTGTAGCTTTTCTTCTGCCTAGCAGATTTATCCATGCCTTGGGCCATACTGTATGGATCTTCTGCATTTCTCCATTCCTTTTCTCCCAACTTTATTTAAACCACACAAAACATGGATAAAATGAAAACCAAGGCAAAACTGTGGGGGCAGGCAGATGTTTTCCATAAACTGGAATTAGACGGAGAGACTCAATGGAGAGAGAAGTAGGAGAGCATGAGATGACTTATTCCATGTGTACAGGTGAGAGAGGGGAATTCATAATAAGATAAATATACACATATGTACCACGGGAGCTAGACATTTCACACACCTCCCAGTAAATATTTAAAGTAGACAGTATAGTCTTCATTTTAAAAGCAAGGAAGCTGAGGAGCAGGGAGGGTGAGTAAAAATTGGCATAAATGTTAAATTTGCCAAATCCTGTGTTCTTTGTACAATGTCACCTTACTACCCTGAGGCCTCCCTTAGTGCAAGGTACCAGAGCCATAAGCCCACTCATCCCAGACAAATTAACGTCACACCTTTGTCACCCATACAGTTGAAGCTGGGACAATGACAGTGATATGCTTTGTGTTGCAGGTGACTTTGGTAATAAGCTAAGAATAAACCTGATTGGAAGGGAGAATAGCATGGCCACCTCTATCAGTAGGTGTTATTTTCAGCTTCACATAATAAGAACAACAGCATAACTATAGCAGCTTACTAAATAGGGGTTTATTTTTCATAAATCATCACAAGTTCTGAGATAAGCAAGCATAGGCTGGTAATGGAAACTCCACAATACCATCAGGAACTTAGCAAGAAGGCTATTGCTCATCCTTCCACTGACCCATCCTTACTCTGAGACTATAATCTTCACGATCATAAGATGGCTGCTGCCCCACTGGACATCACAACTGCATTCTAGGCTGGAAGAAGAGAAATGGATAAGGGGCAAATGCATGAACCACTTGAGCTCCTCTCTATCTCTCTCTCTTTTGTAGGGGAAGTCACAGTTTCACGATCAGATGCCGCATGTGCTTTGACTCATGTTTCCTTGGCATTAACCAGTGAAGTGTCAAATGACCTCTGGAAATTGCAAAGTATGGAAGGCTTCACAAATATGCACGTCATCCTTGCACAAGGGCCACACTAGTCTTCTTGGTATCAGTCCAATTTTCGTTTATGTGCTGCCAAAGCAAGCATAAGCTTGTCTTTTTTCAGTGATAAACAATAGCTTTTCCAGAAGTCCTAATCAAAAGACTGTGTTTATTTACCATCATTGGCCAGACTTGTGTCGTATGGCCACCCTATAGAGGCTAGGAAGTCTTTGGGAGAGATTTTAACTGAGATTAATGCTGCCCTTAATAAAATGAAGATTTGGTGAGTAAAGACGGGAGAATGGTTATTGGATAGGCAATGAATGATACTCATCTTCTGTGATAGATATGTCCTTGTGACTACAACAAGGATACTAAGGATTCACACAGAACTGATTCAACTTGAGCTTTACTTATGTGATTCCAAGCAAGTTCCTTAAATTTTTTAAGCTTTGGTTTCTTCATTTGATAAATGACAATAAAACACATTTTTCAGAGAGTTTCTGTGAGGAAGAAATGAGTCAATGCATATAAAACACCTCAAGGAATATCTGATACATGGCAAGCATTTGACCAATGTTGACTATCATTATTATTGCTATTAATCAAGTTAATCTGGATTTAAATCATGAATTTGCCATTTCTCTTGGGCAAGTTACCAAAAGTCTTTGTCAAGGCCAGACACAGGACAATGTAGAAAACAATACCTTAAGGGTACAGGCCACAGGGTTTTGTAGATTCTTATTCTGCTTATATAAGCAGGGAGAGAATCTCTAGAATATTTTACACAATCTAAATGACTGTAATATCGTGATTTGCATCCATTAAAACCCATTTCTAACATCCCTAATGCTAACTGGCAAGTCATTAATTTTACCAATGAAAACTCATTTTTAACATTCATTCTGCTAACTAAGAAACTCTGCTGGTGTTTTGGAAGATTAAGATAGCTGAGTCCTTGCTGGGAAGCCCCTCTGGAGGGGAGGATTTCTAATTAGCAGACTAGCAGATGACACCTAGCCTGTGAATTTTCGGTCAGGGCAAATGACCTGATGGGTAGCTTAAGCTAACTGACATACATATGACTTTATATTTCCTATAGAGTAGAGGGGTAAGTTTAAATTACAGACATTCTACTAAGTAGTCCACGTAATTATTAATAAAGGGTGAAATCAGAACTAGACTTGCATTCTTTGAGTCCCAAAATCGAAAGTCTTACTAAAGCATCCCAACTTGGCATTAATCCTGCAATCTACACCTGTTGACTTAAGAGGTAACTTTTCCTAAGTTAGTCTATTAACATCATTAAAAGTTTTCCCACTTAGAGTGAAAATAGCACATTTAGTTGCTGAAATTTATCTTGGAGCATCACGTAAATGGGTAAGGCAGGATTTAAAAAAAGAGCATCAAATAACGGAAGTTTGGATTTATAAGAGGCAGTCAAATGTAAAATAACAAATGGGTGGGTATTAGGAAATTAAAACATAAGTATTGACTGAGAAGTTCAAAGCAAACCTTGTTTGTTATCATCTTGCCTCTCTTTTAACCCTGCATTGTCTGTAGTTTGCAGGCCTGCTCTGATTTCATAACTACTTATGTTCACCTCTTTGATAATTTCTCTTTTTTTTATTAATAAGCATTCACTCTATGGCTTCAATTAATTTTTACACAGGAAATTGTGGGAAAACAATGAAAGAGTTCCCAAATGAGATCATTGGTTTGTCCTGGTATTGTTTATACTTTCAAAGAAGCTAAGACATTCTGCCCCGGGGATTTGGTGGTCATCAGAAGAAACACAGTCTGTATCTACCATTCCCATGCTTCTGCAGAAGGGTAGGCTTGTTGCCCCATTCACACAGAGGGCGTCTTCTTAGTCCTATTCTTGTTTTATGGGTTTATGTAATTGTGTCTAGTGTTCTTTGGCTGCTCCTTTGAAGGAAAATAGTTCTCAACTGTGCCCTTTTGTTTGTTCAGTCATTGTAGAGGTGAGAGCTGGAGATTGCCGGTATAGCAGATTGAGATCTCATCTTACTGGAGAGGGCTGTTCAGCGAGAATGAGCACACTGATTGAAGCCAAAGCCTTGATGAAATTGCTGGATTTCTTGAGGGAGGGATGAGGGATGGGCAGAATTAATTCCCACCTAAATATACTGGTACTTCTCCCCCTCCCCAAAACAATGGTAAATTGATAACTCAGACTTTCTCCATCTGTGAAACAGAGATGATTCTTAACCCCCTTAATAGAAATGACAGAATAAAAGCTCCTCAAAAAGGCTTAACATTTAGACACTAAATGCTAAGTCAGTTCTTAATGATAATGTATTGAAGTCTTCATTGCTTGATCTTCTGGGAATTAAAAACCACTGGGCCTTTCTTGAAACTTTCCGCTGGGAATAACATATGGCTCCTAGATTCTGTGCAATTAAACTTCCTGGGAAGGAGGAGGCCAGGAAATTGTAGAACACTGAGTCTATAGATTCAAACAAAAAGCAAAAAGCAAATGCAACTAATAGGTAAATTAGTTAAATTAGCTAAACTAATAGGCAAATTAGAATAAAAGGCCATCTGAGTATTGGCCCTTTCTATACTAAATCTAATATCAAAGGATGGATGCCATGATAAGAAGTTCAGAAGTACCCTAAGCTTGATATAGCTTTGGAAAAACTAAGCTGGTTTAACTGATATAATTATTGTGGATTCATCGAAGTCTGAACAGCAAAATATTTAAAGCACTGTCAGGAAATATTAAATCTCCCTTCTGAGACGATTGAAAAAAGGTAGGACAGCTCATTTTTTACATTAAAGTAGGATGGGGCCTGATTAGTATTTGAAATATTTCTTTCCCAATTTTGGGCAAAATTAGATTTTGGCTAGTGAAATATAAATGAACATCAATTGTACATGACAACGGCTGATCCAAACCACTTAAAATTCTCTGAATGTCCTTTTCTGTCTCAGACTAGCTGCCCCTCTCATCATCCCAGCCCACAAGCCAACTGCAGGCCCGGCTGAGGCGGAGGCCGGGCATCAGCTGTGAAGGGTTAGAGAGACGCTGTTTGTTTTGTGAGGACACGAGTCACCATCAGGGCCGTGACAACATCCTAAGCTAGGTCACGGTCCTTCAAGTCACTCCGCATGTGCGCAGGGGCTGGGGAGCTCAGAGACTTGTCCTTGCCTTTCGTTTCCCTGGAAATTCACTTCAGTCACCACCTCCTCCTGCTTCAGGTAGAAACCAGAGAGTTTAAGAGACGCATATAAGCATCAAGTGTTAAAGCTGCTATAATGATGATGACCAGTTGAGCTAGCAAACATCTTTGGTCATGATACGGAAAATGGATGAAGACTGAAAAATATTAATTATCCTTCAGTTTGTTCTTGGAAGGAAATTCAATTGTGGTTAGTACTTGGTCCTCATAATGGGTTCACTGAAGTAACTTCCCAGGCCAAGATAAACAGCTCCTTTACATACAAAATAATTCATGAGATAATGTTGATTTGGCTCTCAGAAATCAAGGTCCTTATCTTTCCACTAACCTAGTTTAAAAATATGGTAACCAGATTCACCCAAAACTCCATGCTCTCTCCAACATCCTCCCCTAATCCAGACTTGATTTCAAGATCTTATCTAAAAGATCTATTAGAACAAAGAGCCCACTAATTAAGCACTAACCCCAAGACTATGCTATTAGCCTGGGGGGACTTGTTTTATTCCATTAATTTGAGAGCTGCTACTTTATCTCCAGTGGTAATTGGTAATTGTTCTTAAGACTATCTCTCCCCACTTTATGAGAGGAGATACCACGATTCGCTCTAATTTGAACTCAATTTTATACCACAGTGTACACTGGCTAGTCCCACATTTTTCTTGGTTAGTGATCTTGAAGAATCCTTTATAAGGTTTTGGAAGACTGCTCCATCTTTATCTGTTACCTATGCAAATGCTTTGTGTTTAGCTGAGGCTGTAGCTGATGGAACCAAAATGCTTAGCAGATTTTGGATTGATTCTGTTCTCCACAGCCCAGTCTGCTCTTTGCTATATGAACTGAGCACGAAAGGTCACAGGGAATCAATCCTGGCCTGGGTTTGCAAAAATGTGAATAGAAGGTAGTCAGTCATGGTAGCTCCCTTTTGTGAGAAGGTTATTAAAGTTCACTGGAAAACAATTTCCCCAATCTCACATTTATAATTGAATACTGCTGTTGTGAGATTTCAATGAGATGAAGTATGTGAAAGTGCTTTGTAAACTCTGTAAAATAAAAAGTCTGCAAGTAGAGCTGCACAGCTACTAACTGTGGCTCATGATGAAGAATGGGATTATGGGGGGAATGTCACTGTCTTATTTATACTTCTCTAATGTTTGTATTTTTAAAGCTATACATATGTGTGATTTATAAAGTTGGCACAATGTATAAGAATTTTTCCGTTTTGTAGTGTTTTCCCCAGAAAAAGATGTAGACATAGGCTTTTTAACATATTTTTATATTATTTTTTAAAACTTACTTCCCTGAATTTCAAAAGACTAAAACAGGGATAGTTATCAATTGTTTTCCAAGGAAAAAAAAAATCAAATGTCATGTATGTAGTCAAAAATAGGAAAAATGAGGGTAGGTGTTTCCAGGATCATAACTTGTTCTATGTAGGTATAATCTGAAGATTGTTCTTAGAAATTTTGAAGGGAGATCTTCTTTGTCTTTTAGATATATGTAAAACAACATAATCGTGAATATTCTGGGGAAGGTGTTAGAACATATCGCCATTCCAGGTCACCAAGAAGATTGTCCCATATGGGGCTCAATGTAACTAAGATAGGGACAAGTAAACTGAAATCCCAGGTACACCTGGGGGGGCCTCGAGGGAACCCCCTGGTGAAGGGTGCAAATCCCCCGCCATCTGTCTCTTCTTTAAGAAGTCCTCACTCTACTTTTCCCTTCTTCGGGGTTCTCATTTCTGGCATCCAGACATCTAGGCCTCGTTTGGACTTGGAGTCAGAAGATCTGAGCTCCACCTCCAGCTCTGCCATCTATTAGCTGTTTGAAGCTGGTCCATGTTTTAAGCCATTGAGCCCCCTCTGTTAAACAGAAGCCTGTGAAGATCAAATGAGACTGATAATAAAAGCAACCCAGAAAGTGCACATCCACAAATGGATGTAAGATGGAATTTTATTTAATGACTTCCCATATGAGTTTGTCCATGTCAACATTCATGCAACTGACATTCCGTTGCCTCAGGGCCTTGTTTTCTGTAGGTAATCTGATAAACTCTGCTCCTGTGTTAGAAGGTGCTAATGAGTTAACTTAGTACCCTTCTCAGGTAATTTATTTACATTTGGAAGGAACTAAAAGGAGTTTTTCCTCCTTAGGTTTGGGAAGGGGAGGAGACGTGGGAAAATGTGTCTACACTTAGCACCTTCCCCATGTTCCAGACACTCCGATGTGGGTTTAATGTTCATTGGTTTTAAAATCCACACAACAAACCTATGAGGTGTGTACATACGTGAGATTTCGTAACAAACACTGGCTATCTATAGATGGCTCAGTTCATTAGGGCAACTTTAAGGTTGTAATGAGATCAAGATTTGGAACTTGCATCTTAGGAAAAAAGCTGTTGCTTGGAGTTCATTATTTAGTGTTTTACTTATCTTAATAATGGGTAACCAGGATTATAAGAACGTATACGCAACCCAAGGCTAATTAATGATAGTGCTGGAGGGGATAAGAAAAGAAAAGGACTTCCTTTGTGTTGTAGCAGATGCTGTTCACGCCCTGCTCTTATCACCTCACCACTCACCGCTCCTGAGTATGAAGATGGCCCACACCTGCAGCTCTGCACCTGAGAGTCTGATCTCACCTTACGCACAGGGCAGGCGGGAAGTGCCAGACAGTGAACACACTGGGATTATCCTTCAGTCAATGGCACAGGAGGACAAGTCCAGGGTGTGCTTCCCGGGAGTCCCTGCAGGATTGAATCCCAGTTGCCCTCCATGGTAACCTGCTTATTAACATACCTTATAATGGGTTTCAACTCTTTCCTGTCTTACTTTTCCACTCTGTGACCCCTCCTCCTTGGCTTTTGCCATTAACTACATGCATTCAAATCCTTGCCTTGGGATCTGCTTCTGGGGGCAATGCAGCCTAAGAAAGTTGATACCAAGAGTAGTTTCAGGAAGCAGACACTCAGAATGGGATCCTGATGGGATGGGTGGGAGAGCCCCCATTACCAGGAAGTGGAGTGATGATTACCTCTGGCAAGGGATAGCACCACTGTTTCTTAGATTTCACCTATGGTGGGTTGAAAGGGAGAACGTGAGACAGGAGACATACTGGCTTATACAATAGCTGTAATACATGAAAGATATAGGGCACTGACAATTATTAGGATTGGGGAATTTGTTTGCCGTTGTTAACATCCATTGGAAGAAAGAAAATAAAAAGACTCAGGTCAAAAATCTACCAACTCAGGGCATGGTATGAAAACCAGAATGCCTCAGCAGCAGTGTTTAAAGGGACCCTCATCTCATGTATTCAGAAGGTTATGCTTATAATCAGACTCAATATTTACATATAAGAGTGCTAGAACTTCAGAGAGGCTGAATTCACAGCTCCAGGGTCTCCTACGTTGAAGTCACAATCCTGAAACCTAGGATGAGGACACCTGAATGGCTGTGCTATATACTGTCAACCCCCAGATCCCTCTGATCCCTGGACCAGCAAGGGGATCCTCGCCCCTTGGCTAGAGGAACCAACCTTCCATTTTCTGATGACTAGGCAAAGCCCTTACTCGGAATACTTCAAGATGTTTTGCCCTTAAAATCTCTACCCCTTCTCAGCTCCCTTCATTTCTTCTATGCTTGTGTTGCCCAACCCAATAGCCAGCAACCACATACAACTATAAACTTATGATAATGAAATAAAATCAAGAATTCTGTTTCTCAGTCATACTAGCCATATTTCAAGTACTTACAACCTCAAGTGGCTAGTGGCTACCATGATAGACAGTGCAGACGATACGTTTTCATCATCACAGAAAGGACTATTGGACGGGGCCAATCTAGACCAGAGACTAGCAAACTTTTTTTTAAAGGACCAGATAGTAAATATTTTAGGCACTTCAGGCCATATGATCCCTGGTTCTACTAGTCACCTCTGTCACTGTAGCCTGAAAGCAGCCACAGACAATACATAAAAAAATGGATATGGCTATGTTCCTTAATTTTACAACAGTTTTAGGTTTCCAACCCACAGGCACTAGTTTGCCAGCCAGTGGTCTCTAACAAAAACTAGGATCAAGTCAGCATGGTGCAAGAGGGAGCATTGTCCATGCTATTCGCCAAATTGCTATTCATCAATTATTCACCAAAGGGCTTATGTATACCAACAAGTTTTAGGGCAACATATCTGGGAAGGTAACTTGAGGCTGCTCAAAGAGGATGAATATAAGGTTCCATAGGGAAGGCTGTCACAGACCCTGGCACTTAGTATCAACGGAATGATAAGCTTCTGGCCTACTAGAGACCAGCGGACACCATTTAACCATCAGAAGCAAGGTGAACAAAATTTCTGTAATGGGTGCTGGAATGATGGAATGATTTAAGGAGCCCCACAGGAACCTGGGAAGATGTCTAACAGACCATGGTATTCCTTGGAGTAAAACAGCTAAGTAGCTGATGATGGGGTTGCTTGACTTTTATAACCAAAAAAATAAATGGTGGGGGAGCAGGAAGCTGATTTAGAAACAGTCAAGCACTGTTTTAGAAAACCACAGTCCCTCGCACTGTTCTCAGACCCAGAGTCCACTAAGAGAAGGGATGCTATTTATGTTGGAGGAAAGGTGCTGTGATGTCACAGGAAGTATATGTAGTATATATTTACCCAGTCCATTCCCAAAGAACCTTAGGTCATCTACCAGATAACGGTATGTTTGGGGAAAACAGATCTTTCAAGGGCTATTGGGTACCAGCTTGTAATTGATACTGTTAAACCACAGGAATCAAAATGCCTGTAGGGGCTATAGAAACTGTGTGATACATGCAGTCCTGCCCCTGGTCCATCTTACAGTGAATACAGTGAAGCTGTGGAACACCCTATGATGATTTTCCTTAAATGCATCATTAGGATAGATTTACCTAGAAGCTGGCAGAACTCTCATGTTCATTACTTGATCATGGAATGTTATGATGGCAGAAGTTAGTGGAAGAGGGGTAGGCAGAGTAATGGTACTTCAAAGATGTACATATATTATTCCCTGGAACCTAATACTATGTTAGGTTATGGAGCAAAGGTTGCAGATAGAACTAAGGTAGCTCATGAGCTGGAGAGATTATTCTGGAGAACCTGAGAGGTACAATGTAATCACAAGAGTCCTTGTGAAAGGAAGAGGGAGGCAGAAGAGGAAGTCAGTGTCACAGAGAGATTTGAAGATGCTATGATGCTGGCTTTCAATGTGGAAGATGAGGTCACTAGCCAAGGAATGCAGGCAGCCTCTAGAGGCTAGAGAAGTCAAGGAAAGAGTGTCTCCCTGAGCCTCCAGAATGAATGTAGCTCTCCCAAGAGCTTGACTTTATCCCTATGAGACCAATTTTGGGGAATTTGGACCTTCAGAACTGTAAAATAACAAACTTTTGCTATTTTAGGCACTAAATATGTTCTAACTTGTTATGGCAGCAATAGAAACCTAGTATAAGAAACTCTCATGTCTGTGCCACTGCTCTCCATCCCTGTGAGGCATTAGAATTAAAGTAATAACATCCTGGATGAAAGGCAGAGATGAGTACCACTCTCAGAGACTTCAGTACTGCTGAGGTGGTAAGTGCTGTTCTCAAACAGTCCCTGAAACATCAGCTGGACCACAGCAGAGGATAAGGAATTATCATAAACTTAAACAAGTGGCAGCTCCAGTTACAGCTGCTGTGCACAATGTGATATCTTTGGTAAAAACAAATCAAAATAGCTCCTGGCACTTGGTAAGCAGCTGTTCATCTGGTGAGTGCATTCTTTTCAATCCTCATCACCAAGGAGGATCAAAAGCAGTTCAGATTCACCTGGGAAGAAAGCAGTGCGCACTCATTCACAGTTATGCCCCAGGGTTATGATGCTCTTTGAGTCTTGATAATCTTGATATTCCAAAGGACATGATGTTGATCCAACACAGTAATGATGTCGTTTTTAGTCAGACCTGTTGAGCAGGAAGTGGCAGGTACTCTGAATGCCCTGAAATGTGCACAATGGAGCGAGAGAGAAATCTTATGAATATCTGGGGACCTCACACATTGGTGATGTCTTTACAGGTCTAGTTGTCTGTAGTGTATCCTCCTACCATAAAGAAAGGGATATTTTTAGAATTATTTCTTTGTTTTATTTTTTCATATAGTAAAAAGTATAAATCTTAAGTGTACTACTTGATTATATATATGTATATAGATGGGTAGATAGATAATATATAATGTATCTATAAGGAGAGAGTGTCAGAGAGAGACAGAGAGAAAGAGACAAAGAGAGAGAGGAAAATATCTCAGATACCAGATCAAGATATGGCCCAAATCAAGAATATTCTTACTGTTGCAGAAAGTTTTCTCATGCCCTTTCCTGTCAATACCCCCTCAAAGGTAACAATAACTCTGACTTCTAACACCATAGATTGACTTGTCCTGCTTTTTACTTCATCTGAATGGAATCATAGCTTAATTCTCACTAATCCAGAAGAAAAGCAAAAATCACCAGTGTCCTCCTATTTGCCAGAACCAATGGAAACACTTTAGCCCTTATATCATTGGCAGTATTTTGGCGATGTTAACTGAAACCTTGAACATCCTCCCTTTGACTCCTCTGACGCTGAACTTCTGCTCTTCTCACTTCTCCCTCCCGTCCCCTTAGAGGCTGGCATTCCCTGGAGTTCTGATCAAAACAGTCTTCTCCCCACTGTCTTACCTGGGTGATGGCATTTCTCCATTCCAGTGGCCCCGGCCAATACTATGATTCCCCAAAATATTCACTACCAATTCAGATATTTCTCCTAATTTCCTAGCAGGATCTCCACCTGAATCCATCCCACAGCAGCTCAAACCCAGCCTGTCCAAAAAAGACCCCATTTTTGTGTTGTCTAGTTTAGAGAAGAGAACTACCTGAAAAGTTCTCCAGCCTGAAGGTGTATGTAATCCCAACTCTTTCCCATTTCTGCATTCAAGTAGTCATTGATTATTATTACTTCCACACTCTTAAATAATCTCTTACAACTGCCCCTTCTATCCATTCTCACTGTGAATATCTCATTCCAGATCTTTCTCACTTCTTGCCCCTTTTTTGAAACAATCCCTTAACTTCTCTCTTGCCTGTGGCCTGATTCCTCTGCAATCCATCATCTGTCATACTGTCAGGATGATTTTTCTGAAGCCACATTTGTTTGTGTCCCTTCCCTACTTAAAACCCTCCCAGAGCATCCCACTGACTTTGGGAAAAAGAAAACATACATTTTAGCATCATTTCGAAATGCATTTAGTAGGCAACCCTTCCCTCAGCTTTACTGTCTCTTCTCATGATTTCCATTTGCATTTCCCTAAGTGAGCCGCATTCTCCCTCACCGAAGGAATTTCTCATGTGCTATTGCACCTTTCTGGGAATTAGTATGCTTCTCCTTTATATCCTCATCATCCCTTCTGTTTTTATAGTGCTGTTTCTTAATGTCTACTTCTGTGCTTCCCTGTACATTGTAGACACCTAAGGGGCAGGCACAGAGGTTTACCATCTTCAGCCTCAAATAGTTTGGTTGGCACCTACTTACTGGGTGAGTGGGTGAAATCCCTCCTCCACAGCCGAGCTCTGTGCTCTGAGGACTGTCACCGCCTATTCTGGTTTTTGTTTGGGGATTTTTATGCTTCAATGTGATGCTCCAGCTTCTCTCCCACCCTCAGTGGCCTGGTTTTGTCATATAAATAGTCTTGCTATGTGAATAGGTTCCTATGTGATACTCCATCATACCACTTCCTGACATCAGACCTCCTGTCTTTGAAAATCTAAGCATCAGCTGGTAGATTGGGTCTCTTTGTAGACAGGACTCCATCTCCTTCTGTCACCTACTGGCCTCCCTTTACTCACTGAAACAATAATTAACTCTTTGGGTCCATTGACAAACTTAATAATGATAAACCCTGGGGTCCCAGACACTTAGAAATAAAACAACATCAAGATCATTTTGCCAAGGATTCAGGATAGCTGGTACATACCCAGAAGAAATTGTTGGCATACATTAAAAGGGAAAAAAGTGTGGTTTTATGTTAGCAAATGGAAATAATGAACCCCTCATGTACCTCTTATAGGGTGGGGGCAAGAATAAATAAGCAGCATAGAAAACAAGAAGCAAGGAGAAATAGGATCCAAGAAGCATTATCCCATCCTAGATTTTTCCAAAAGTTACTTTGGGAGAGTTGCTCATAGGGGACTGTCAGAAAGGGCTCACAGACTTTATGTCCTACTGTGAGCCTCCGACCCCTCTTAGAATGACCTGGGAGGTGCTCCAGATCTCTAGGGAGTGGAGGCAGCAGGGAGGGACGAGGAGGGAGCAGGTGGGGAACGGGCTCTGCAGTTGGACAGCCTGTGTCTGAACACCGCTTCCACTGCTCACTAGGACAAATCTTTTAACTTCTCTGTGCCTGAGTTTTCTTACATACTCACTGGGGATATAATAGTATATCAGCATAGAGTAAGGGCTGCTTGAAACAGTTGGTGCAAAGTGCACAACAGAGTTCAAGCAATGTCAGATGATGGTGGTGTGATTTTCCTTCTTGTACCAATATTCCCAATCAGTCCTGGCCTATTTGCTCTCTGATCCATCTGAACTGCAGGTGGCCTGGCCTCCGAGGCTGGTATCCCAGGCTCCCATGTCTGCTAACTTCTTCGTTTAGGGCGAGGCACTGGAAGAACACTGGAGGGTGAGAGGAGGGAAGCCAGCATACTTCCTTGCTCCTTGGTGGCCTCAAGAAGTGCTGAGTCTCTTCTTTGGCTCCAGACCGCACTGGACAAGTCTAGTGGGTTTTCCGTTTCCCCTGAGCTCCCGTAACTCTGCCTTCCCATTGTCCTTACACCCTAAGGTGCTAATGGCTTCCTATTTTGGCACATCTCTGGGTTGCCTTACTCTCTCCTGCTGGACTTTTAGTTCTCCCATTACCTGTGCAACCAATCACTTCTATTAAATTCCCTCTTTTTAAAAGAAGAGTGGTTTCTCTTTTCTGGTTTGGATTCTGACCAGTACCCCCCACATTCCTATCCCAATCATCCTGTCACTGTCTATGAGCTGCCTGAAGTAAATGGACTGCCTGGAGCTCCTGCAGCTTTGAGAAGTGGATGCTGGCTGGGTCCGCCTCCCTCCTGCCTCTGAAAATTCTCAGACTCAGAGGAGGTACGTCCCTCAGCTACACACAAAGGCTGTTAGGCAGCAGTATTCTCTAACCCGAGCTGTGTGGGATGATTCCCCAACAGTCCCAAACATTGCTGCTCTCTATATGACAGCAAAGAAATGTTTTGGCAGAAGCCAGTCTGGGCATCAAAATGCTGAGGCCCATATGTTCCTGCTAACTTCCTGCCAAAATGTTGTTTGAGTTATGAAGAGCTTAACTTTTTAATCCAGAACAAAAAGGGAACTCTCAGTGATACATTTTAAGCTGAAAAATAAGAGAACAAAATTGAGTTTAAAATATGTTAATGATAAACTGGAGTGTAAATTGGGGGATGAAAGAGGCAAAGCCTAGGAAATGTGTGAAAGTCTAGAGGGTCCTACTGTATGCCTCATCCCAGATTTTTAACGCCAGGGCTCACCCATGCTCAAGGAGCCGACTAACTCCTAAAATGAACCTGGAGGCAACAAGCATTTCCATGCAATTGTATCTTCCCACTTATCCTCCGCCTATCCATGCTCACCTTCCGGTTGCTCTGAAGTTTAGATTCTGGACTCAGCCTCATCCTCGCTTCTGCCCTTCTGGCTTTTGTGAATCACTAGTCCCCCCTCCTCTTTTTCTGTTTATTGGGCTTGGACCTACAACTCTGCTTTCAGTTTGCTTTCTACCTTGAGTACAGCCACCTCTTCAGCTTTAGCGAAAAGTTCCTCTGCTCCTCAAGATCCCTACCAGCTGGGCAGGCCTGACTCCTTCAACAAGCCTCCTGCTAGTGAAGGAAATTTGGCACTTACAAAACTTATAGAACAGGAAGGAGTGACACAATCTAGCCCAGAGAGATGAAACAACACCAACTCGGAAATTAGCAAATTTTCTAATGGATAATCTTTTCATTCCTTGTCAGAAATAGTTATTTGTGGATCTTAAGATACAGTCAAGGGTTTACAATAAAAAAAAAAAAAAGATATTAGTAAGGAATTGTGGCTACATGGCCCAGTGATTCAAAAATTCCAAGGAGAATTATTTTAAACATAGGCTCTGTGCCCATATCTCCAGCCCACCCCAAAGGTCACCTGCACATAGTTCTCAGACACGCTACAAGTGTCTTGGCTCGTCTGTGGGAGTCCTCTGTCTGGAGGAGCACGCTCATTTGTGCACGTTGGACTGGAACTGCTAGATTGTTACATCCCAGAAATGAACCTCAACCCCTGAAGACAGGAGCTGATGGAGAAATACCCAGGTTCTTCAAACCTTGAGGGGACAGTTATAAAGTATATTCTACGGAATGTCCTGGAAGGTCCCAGGCAACTCCCAGTTCCCCATTGTGGTAACTTGGTCATTAACATACCCTTATTGCATTTACTTCCTTCCTGTCTCAGTTCCCTACTCCTTTACCTTCCTTCCCAAAGTGCTTGCACTGAAATCCTTGTCCCAATACGTCTTCAGGGGGGAACCCAATCTGGAGATAATATCATCCCCTCTAGTCCTGGGGCTGTTCTTTCTGTCATATCCTCTGTAGTTACCTAACCTACTTTTGAATTAGGGCTTTTGAAAGCAACACCCCTAAGGAATGCCAAAACCCTAACCAAAAATTAAACTCTTTATGGTAAAGTGCAAACAACAGACTTTGAAAGGGAACTTGCATGGTTGCCAATGGTCAAAACTGCTTCCTGTGATTATTTTATAAAGACTGCTAGGCCCTGAATAGAAGTGTTATGTCCCTATATGTACAACTTAGAACACATTAGAAATACTCTACTGAATTTTTATAAATCTCTTTAAAAGAGACTATGCTACATTAGACATGATGCTAGAACTTTATACACTATGGCAATAAATTCTCATAATCACCCTATTGATAAAATTGAGATGAAATAAAATTAAGCTCATTTTATAATGATAACAAAGAATTAATGGTAAAGTAACTTGCCCAAACTTTAGGTGTCTTTTGTGGGTATTTTTGTATTTTGTAATTTGGGAATATATGTGACAGATAGAGTGCTTCATTACCAAATCCATATGCTCCATAATGTTTCCTAACTGCAGGTAGGTTGGGGCTTCTCAGTGGAGGTTCTGGCCAATAAAGGATGAGTTGAAATAATGTAAGCCACTTCTAGACTATTCCTTAAAGTTTCCCATTGTGGTCGTCCAGACCTTCTGCTCCCCAAATGCACTGACCTTGGAGGCCAGGTATCCAAGTTGCTGCAGCTATAAGATGGGGGAGGGCCACCTGTCATACACTGCACATTGTATGAGCTGGACATAATATTTATTTTGTTAAGTCACTGTAAGTTGGGAGTTTACCTATTCTGGTAACTAGAGGTCTTTGTTTTTTTTATTTTTATTATAGCTCTGGAACTTAAAGTACCAATATGTGGCACTGGATTCATGAGTTTCCACTAAATGGTAAAGAAACTAATATTGGAAGCTGGAAAAATCTTGATTCATGTTATGCAGAGGCAAAATATTTGGAAAATTTGCCACCTACAATAATTTGAGGGACAGACCATGTGCTTACTGAGCTGGCGTCCCTAGGGGAAAAGGTTAGAAAGCAGTACGTTAATATTGTGTGTTGATATTAATACAAATACTACTGGATGGATTTGGAAAGATATAAAGAAGAGATGAGCTCAGAAGAGAGCAGACCAGTATAAACGGAAATTAAGTCCAGTAATTGTAGGGTTGGAAAAGCCAATGGTTTCTAGATTCCGAAGGTAAGAAGTGGAGTTTAAAAAACACATTAAGCAGCAAACACCTGATAAAATGTAGATAAAGTGACTGTGAGCACAGATCAGATTAAATGACCTTTTCTCCAAACTTGAAAGATAGCCACCATTAAGTTGAAAGGGACAGAAATAGAGGTAAGAACAAATAGAATAGACTTGAGAATTATGTCTAAAAGGTACTTCGTATGTATTTATCACCATATGGAGCTGATTAGAAGCTGATCAGATAAAATATCTACTGAATGGTATTCACCTCCCAAATCCATGAGCTCTTGATGGTTTGACTATACAACAATCTTTTGTCCCCAACTGTCCATGAGGAGAAGGTTTGAAATCTACAGCCTGGAGGAGGAGATGATTCTTCACACCCATTTCAGGGAAGGTCAGAAAAGATGATAAGCAAGAAAAGTCCATCCCAGAGGACAGAATCAGGGCTAATCAATGAAATTTCCTTTCCAAGGGTAGGGGGCTCCAAATGCAACTGGGGGAATTTCAAATTCCAGTCACTGCTTTGTGTCTCTCTCCTCTTTTCTGAATAGGGGCATTATTGTGATTATTTTATGTTCATTCCACCATTGTGCATTGGATGAGACAGATAATTAATTTGTTAAAGTTCACTGGTGTCCCGACCAGGAGCAGCTACATTCAGACTTGATAGAGCCTATTGGGTATCACCCAGAGAACCTGGACTTTAAGCTGAATGCTATGAATTTGGGGTTGACTCGGGAATAGTGATGGGTGGGGGAAGGTGACTGTTTTCTGTGTGTATGAGGAAGGAGCACAGGAGTATTTGGAGGCATAAAGCATGCTAGATTAGAACTGCTGGTCCTCACAATACCACGAATAAGCCCCTATGGACTTCCTTCCTAGCTTCCTCAATAGGTTGGGTCATGTGACTGGGTTCTGGACCTTGGATGTAAATAGAAGCAATCCACATGACGTTCCAGCATTCTCTTCTTCCACGGTGACTAGGGAGGCCTCATGTCCTGATGGTGTGTTGACAAGACAAAGGAAAACTGCCTCACACACACATTGGGCTATTTGTGAGCTAGAAATATACATTTATGCAATTAAGCTACTGAAATTTTAGTATTTATGTGTAAGTATATTGATAAAACATGATCTATCCTGGCTGATATCCTCTCTTATTCTGTCAGAGAATACTAATAATATGAGGAATTTTGAGATAGTTCTTAATTTATGGAGAACGTTAGTTTTGAAGCATTGCTTTAAGCAAATTTGGTTTGAAGGCAGGCAGAGATCTTTTTTTACTTCACAGTAGAAATTATATATAAGATGAAATGAGATTTTAGAATTTCATGAGGTGACATTTTATAAAAACAGAAAATTAAATCGAAAGACCTATTTCCAAACAATTCTTAGAGAAAAATCTGTTTAGAAAAAGGCTACCCTCTGCTATGGCTCAAAGTGTTGGTTCAGCCACTCTATTATATCTCTCTAGCCTCCTTAATGTAAGATTTGTCTTTACACTTAGAGTCTTCTCTCTTCTAAGTGCAAACCCATGAATTAGCCCAAGAAAAAGTCTTAGCAGTGATCTTTCATCTTCTGGGTCAGGAAAAATACTTGCTTCAGAGGAATTACAGCATCATTTTGAGCAAAAATGAACAAAATTGGGTTCTTAAAACTGTAAAACCTTCAAAATCTTTGACACTGCTGTAGACTGACACTCCTACCTGAAACTTGGATATTATTTATTAAATGATGGGAAGCCAAGATAGCATGGCAGAGCCCAGCCCCACGCGTCTGGGAATAGCAGTGCTGTGTCAGACATTATGTCCATTTCCTCATCAACATTTTTGGCATTTCTTGATTTAAAACTAAAAGGAGGATCAGTCATCAGAAGGGTGCCACCATCCTTGCCTACAAAGGTATTTGTGTATCCACTGCTGCAATCCGCATCTCCACCCACACATCTGGAATTTGGCATTTGCCAGCTGGATAAAGCTTGGATGAATCCCATAGCTTGGTCTGTGTGCTGAAAAAGCCTTGAGATATTCAAATCGGCCTCCATATCTGTTACTACATGGTATGATTTTATGGCCCATGTTACATCACAAGGAAGAGCTGTTGGCTGTTGGAATACATAATGATTTTCTTATTACGAGATTGAAGTGCAGATCAGAAATTAGCTCCAGCTCCTGCTGGTGGCTGGACATCTGCTTTCTAATCATCAGGAAGGACAAAAATGTGAGAAGAGGTTCTTGTTGTCCTCAAATTCAGGTACTTGTTTTGTAATCCTTCCTGCTTTCTCTGTCTGTACTATCACCTCTACATGGATATTTGTAGGAATCTATGTCATCAAACATGCTTATTCAGAATGAGTTCCTAATGTGGATCTTACTGGCTGCCCACCAGGCCTCTCTTCTTCCTTTCAGAACCCTCATGTTTTTGGTACCGACCATTCACCAAAACTAGATTTTTCCTTTTGCTATCAAGCTTGCTATCTTTGCTGCCAGGGCTGCCAGGCCTGGGACTTTGCTCCCACCTACACGAAGCTATCTGCCCTGATAGTGAAGCTCTGTTTTTCATAGCCCCTCCCTAGAATAACTACCACCCGGCCTCTTGGACTTGCTGGTCCTTCTGCGTGGGATGGTTTCCTTCCAGATAGCCCATCACTTGCTTCCTCACTTGTTCAAGTCTTTGCTCAGTGATCACTTTCTCAGTTAATTAAAATTTTCCCTGACCATCCTATTTAAATTTTCAGTTCCTAGCTCCACCCGTAGAATTCCTGATACTCCTTCTCTACTGCATCTGACATACTATGTTTTGTTTTTTTCATTTCCTTCTTTCTTGCCTCTTTCCCCAACTTAGATGCAAAACCCATGGAGGCAGGGGTTTTATCTGCTTATTCCTCATGGTGTCTCTGGTGCCCAGAACAGTGCCTGGCATATACTAATACAGTTTGTGCAATCCATGACAAAACAGATGATTCTGTGATTCCACCATCACATGAAGAAACAGCACAACTTTGGTGTGTGAGCTGAGGAGAATGAAGGGCCCAGGAAGGACGGTTAGTGCCAGGCCAAGCCATTTTGTGTCTGGGGCAAAAGGAAAAACCAGTACTGTCAATCCTGTCTTATTAACATTGTGATATTTTGTTTGCTGTGGATGTTTTGCACAGCTTTTAAAATAAAATATTATATTAAGAGATTATTTATCTCACTAATGAGCTTTACATGCCCTCTTCAGTGTTGTGCCTCGGCCTTGAGAGGGGTACACAGGGCCTTGGAATTGACCACTAAGTATGCGCTGATTGACTGAGAGAGCCTGGAAGATCCGCTGTGCTCCTCCCCAGGAGGTTCTAGGGATGGTTCTGATCACACAGCGTGTGCAGGAGGGAGACCCTCTGAGTGTGATCTTTTGAAGGGACCTGTGAACACAATGCCAAAAGAGGGGACTTCCAGACTGACAAGCGGGATTTGGGACAGGCCCTTAGTGATATGACGAGGGCCGTCATGACAATGATATTTAAAGTGCCAATGACTCTCATGAAAGCATTAGAATATCAAGTGAGAGCCTAATGCAAAAATGATATTTCATCAGAATTTTCTTGATATTTTAGGGAATTATGCGGGAGACAAAAGAAAACCCCCCCCAATTCTGAATAAGCCTCACACATCTCACTGTTCCTCTAATGTTAGAGCAGATCAGCGTTTCTTCATGTGCACACCAGATGAAGAAGCTGCTCATATTTAAAGGACGTGGTGTATAACAAATACATACTTCAAGGATCTCCTGAGGGGTAGGGAGATGCTCATGGTAGGGACACATGAGAGGCATGCAGAGCTGAGACTGACTGAGGGACCCACAGACCTACAGCTCCCCTCTCATGCTGGCTCCAGGGCACCCACGCATTTCTGACGATATACATCTTTGTTTCATAGTCTGTTGAGGACATATGCTAAGGTAAATTAGCCCAAGTTAAATGTAAGGTACAACTCTGCTACCTTGTATACTTACTATGTGCAGACATTGTGCCAATAACATTTAGTCTGCAACAGCTGTCTGATGTGGGCACTTTATTATGCTCCCTTATAGATAAGGACACTAAGGATCAGGAACGTCCATTTTTCCCAAGGTCACATAACTATTAAATTTTGAAACTAAGAACCCAAATAAGAATTCAAAGACCTCTCTTTTCTCCACTCTATAATATTGTCACCCTTTGCCTTCAGGTCTCCTCAGTCTCAGACAGAAGAAGTTGACCTTGGCCTCACTCACTGTCATGCCATATACCACTTAATCTTACTCGCCTTTTTCCTACAAATTATGACAGACAGGACTCCTGACTTAGAATACAGGTGACTGAAATTCTTCTCTTTGCCCTGTCACAGGCTTCATTTGCAGTTTTAGGCAAGTCCCTTTGTTTCTCAAAGACTGAGTAATCAATTGTAAAATAAAGATTTTATCTTAGATTATCTTTCATATCACCCATTTAGCTCAAGCCTTCCCCGATTCCATTTCATGGTCTAAAAGATCTGTAGCTGCCACAAAACACTTAATTGGAAAAGACATATGGCAACATTTTATTGAACAGTTACTGCTTTAAACCATTGCTCTAAAGCCAAGGTAGGGCTTAAAAGTGAGATGGAAATAATTACAGAATAAAGAGAATTTTCATGAAGATATTCAGTGAAGTTATTTTTCATGGGCATGTATGCTTCAAAAGCTGGGAAGAAAACACAAAAACAAATAGGATGAAAATAGAGGACAGTAGTGGAAGTATTTATAAGGTACTGAAGTGTTTCAGAAAAAGGAGGGATCTACTCCATCCTGGGGTAGAGAAAGACCAGAGAAGGCCTCCAGAATAGAATGTTGAAGAGAGTTTGGAAAGTTGAGTAGGAATTTTCTAGGCCCAGCAGGTAGGTGGGGAGCTAGGATGGAGTGGGGAGAGGGGAGTTCAAAGGGCTTTCCAAGCAGGGGGAGCCACATGTACACAGAGATATGTAGAAGAGTAGGGGGCACAAGTAATTTCGTGTTTCTGGGTCATAAGACATGAAGCTGGAAGAGCTGAGGTTGAGGGTAAAGATGGAGACAGGGTGCTGATCCTGTGCTCTTCTATAAGGGCCTGGATTTTTATCTCCTAGTCTAGACAATCAGGGGGTTGCTGCTGCTGAATGAGTTAAATGCAGAAAAATGAAATGTTATAGGTGCTTTTCCTGGTTTCCTTGGGACTGTGTCAGATAAGGATCTTTCACAGGACTAAGCAAGCCGCACACAAAATTGTCTGGTTGCCACACTCATCAACCAGTGAGCCATGGTCCAGATGCTTCAGCTCTGCCCTGCTCACCTCTGGTGTTTCCAGGAAAGCTACAGGTAACAGATGACTCAAGACTCATGGCCCAGGACCTGACCCTTAGTCCCATTCCCATTTCTCTCAGACTCCCTATCAGGTCCTTATGAAAAAGACCTTGACTCCTGAGAGAGGCTGGCTGATTCTGTTGTGTCTTAGGGACATATTCTATCAAGTATGATCTAGAGGGTTGCAAGTAACAAATCAATTTTAATTAACAAATTAACTTAATACATATAAATAACATTTAAAAGTCTTAATTTAAAGATGCAGGGGCCACTCAAGGAACCTAAGGACAGTGAGCCTTCAGGAAGGACTCTAACTGGGCCCTGAGACTTTAGACACATGGACAGTGCTCTCCCCCTTAATCTCATTTTGATTTCTTTCTTCATGCCTTCTGTTTTACTTTTTCTTTCTCTATAGACCAACTTTCTTGACTCTTCTGTCCATGTGGAAAACTTTAGTTCCTGACTGTATCTTATAGATCTAGCCATATCAAAAGACTGCCTGGCTGCCAATTCCACATTCCCAGAAGAGGAGATTTGATTGGGCTGCCTTGGGTCAGGTGTTACTGCTGATCCAATCAGCCATTTCCAAGGGCAGGTGTCACCCTCCAGCATGGCTGACAGGGTTCCACCCCTCTGACTTCAGGACTCAGATGTAGAGTGCAGGAGGGCAGTCCCAAAGTAAGGGAATTAGTTGTGAGCTGGGCAATTACCCCAAAAGTATGTCCTACAAATACAAATACAATCATGCTGACCACACACACACACACACACACACACACACAGCATCCAAATGTTGACAGTATTTAAGAACTGGCTAAATAAAATTGTAATTACTTACACTTCTACAGTAGAGAAAAAAATAATTAAGTAAAATTTCACCATTATGGCCTATTTTATTTCCCTCCATGAAGAGGTTGAATTCTGTAACCTCTAAGGTTTCTCCTAATGCCACAATTCTTTCTTTGATTAAATGCCTGGGAGGCTGTAGGCAGAGTGTGAATTTCTACATATCCTGTCCTTTCCAGCAGGAATGTAGCTAAGCTCCATAGACATTTTGCATCTTCACAGCTACACTTACAGAAAATCTTACTTAAAACCAACTCTTAGCTACTCGTTCACTAGTTACTCTGGATCCAGATAATATTTGACTATTTGCAAAAATCAAACCCACCCTGACATGATAAACACTGTTCCTTATTGATAATATTCAATAGAAAACGTTGAGGGCTTTTGTAGCAGTTCCCACTATGGTATTAAAATAAAACAAAAGCCACTGCTTAAAACTAAAAGCTAAAATGATAAAAAAACTCAGTCTCCCGAGGTAACTGCTTTTAAGTCATCAATCTGGGATTACAAGTTCTGGCATGTTTGTGAAAAAAAAAAAGCCAGTATCTTTACTTTATTATTATTGCACTTCAGATGTATAGGCATTAACTAGAGAGATAAAGGAAGGATCCCAGGGCTCCTGGGTTTGTCAATGGAACCCTTCATACACTCTTAAATATTCTCATTCTTCAGTTACCCTCTTGCTCTCCCAGGCTAAAAGAAGACAAGGGGTTAAGAAAATATACACAAAGATCCCAGAGTTTATATGAATTCCCATGAAAACTGAAAAGAAAGAGAATAGATAATGTGCATTAATGCCACTTCAGCCTTGTGCATAATTTAGGGCTCTCTGCGGGCTGCTTTAGTTTAGATCAGTGGTCCTTTACATGACTACATTCACATATCCTTATATTATAAATCTACTTATTAATTTTTTTGCCAGAAAGTATTCTGGAGGCAATTTCTAGCCAGAGTTCTTCACAAAGATGATAGTGGTAGACATGTCATCATCTAAAATTCTTCTGATTTACTTAGGTCTAACAAGCCATTTCTTCCTACCACATATTTAAAAGCCCTCAAGCATGAGGGGCAAAGCAGTATTTTTAAATGGACAAAACAAAATCTTCATCTTATAGTTATTTCCATTAGTAAGAAAAAATATGCAAATCTCATCCGAGTGCAGCTGACGGATACATGGGCAGTTGATGAGAAGACATTCATTTGAAATACAATTTCTCTGCAGTTGTTGGATTCCCCTACCCTCTCCCCTAACTGTCTGGATGAGGTGGGGAAGAGGTTACTGAGCTATGAATGTATTTCCCATATTGGATTGGAAGCAGGAGCTAATGTACTGTGTATGCAAATGAGACTCTTTAAAGCAGAGCTGAATTGAACTCTGATGCAAATCGCAGTGGCAGGACCACTTTCTGCTGCCCTTTGTCCTCTCTGTCTGTGTCCTTAAGCACGCAGTCACGGACTCACAGCCGAGATGTTTAGCCTTCTGAGAAGGTAAACAATCTTGTCTTCCCGCTTAATACAGACGCCTCACGTGCCTGCTGAAAATGTGACAGCCTGAGCCTTCTAATGTGGGATGGGCGGTTCCTGCAGGGTAACCAGACACTGAAAGGGAGAGAGCGCAAACTCTCTGCTGGGCAGAAGAGGAACTCTGGGAAGAAAGGTGGTAAGAAGAAAGAGGAGCTGAAATTCATTAGAGGGAAAGGAAACGTGGAACAATGGAAAAGAAAATAGACTCCTTTAAATATGATTAAAATGTTTCCTATTTGTAACTACCCATAATTAGTTTCTCTGCATCTTACAACCACATGCAAGACTGTAGGGTAAGGGCAAGGCCAACCCGGAGTGGGAAGGTCCCTTTTCCACGTGTAGCCCCGAGAATCTAATCAAACAAGTTAAGGAAAGTTCACCCTGCCCTTCTCCTCCCCCTCAGAGGTGGTATATTTTTATATAAATAATTGGACTTAAACTTGGTCCCTAAGGGGAAAATGGTGCACCCCCTGGACTCCCTCCCCGCTAATGCCTCGTTCCTGAGAGAATCGCTGCCAGCAAGACTTCCGGTCTTACATGCGACTTCCATCCACAGGGAGGACGCACGCCGGGCCGCTCACCTGCCGTCACTCACAGGCAGGCAGGGTGAGGCCCCGTGGGAGCTTCTGATCCCAGACGCTTCCTTGGTCCCTTGTCTTTCTGCCTCCTCCTCTCATCTTCGCTTCCCTCCCTTGCATGGGTTAGAGATTCACTGGCAAAGTGATGGATGGCGTGCATGGCACTGAGAGAGAACTATCCAGGCCATTTACCTGGAAACAGAGCTCTAAACAACCATGTAAGGGGGGCAGGGAGAATGGTCTCTGTGTACTGTGTAAGTGGCTGAACTAATGTAAGAATAAAATAGCATGTGATCACCTTAAAAATGGCTGAATACAATTCAGCAGGCTAATTTAAATATATGAGCTAATTATCTGTAAATTAAAAGTATGGAAAGTTTCACAAAGCATATTGATTTAAAAAAAGAATATTACTTCTGCCTACTAAATTCAGAGCCAATTGCAGCATCCCATCTTATTCTTTCCAGTTTTCATGATTCTGTTTATTATTCATAAGAAAGAAAGATTCTCATTTCATAACTCTGTAATAAGAAACTTACAGCTCTGGGTGGACATAAAAAGCAAATTTTTGGAAGGGTGGGCCTCTTATATTCTTAGTTTGTTGCAACAGAGAATGCTGTGTGTGTACAAGGTAATTTGGGCTAACAGGGCATGTACAGAGTTAGTATACACTGACTGCAAGAGACAGTCATCACGAGATTTGGTCCACAGCAAGCAAGAACCAGTTTCCTAACCAGGGGATGAGTTTTGTTCATGGTATCAGGCCCACTACAGACAAGGAAATTGTTCTTCCTGCAGCTTGCAGCCTTGAAAGGCACTCCCAAAGTGGGCTGGCTTACTTATTTTGCCATTGCTGGTGGTTGCTGAGAATTATTCCCCGCTGTGGACAGAACGGCACTTCCTTAAAAAAGACATCACTTCCTATGACTTCTGAGTTAGAGGGTGTATTTTTTACAACACTGTAAAGGGAATTATCCACCCTCTCCCAGGCCCACTAGCATCTACGTCACTTCAATTATTTTATCAAATGCAAAACCAGGAGAGTAAAATACCCAACAGCATGCTACATCAGAGAGCACCTCAGAAATCAAAAGAATGTGTGTACCTAGTCCAGGTGGAGGACAAGAGGGAAGGCAGTGTGTTTTGGAAAACACATCTCAGACAGCGAAATGACGGCCGCCTATGCACAACAGCGTCTTCACAAGGGACACCAGTTGTAGCTGATAGGCAAGAATCATCACCAGCCTGCTCAGCCAAAGGTAAGTGATGCCTGTCAGACAGTACCAGTCCTTTCTTTGGGGAACCCAAGAGTAAAAGTGATGGGTGAGAGGTGGGTTTTAACATGCAGCACGATTGGGTAGCAATAGACTCTGTTTGCTGCCTTTACCCAAACAAGGCTTCCTGCTGAGCCTGAAGTTGTACCAGGTCCCCATGGGGCTTAGGTACATGTGAGGGAGATAGCACTGGGTTCAAGAACTTGGGTCTGAATGATTTTTGCTCTGTGTGTCTCCAGACAGTGTAGTCTTCCCCATCTTTCAATTAATCATCTCTTCCCAGAATCTTTCTTGGGTGAATCAAGAATGCCACATGATATTTTGTAGGGCCGCCAGGAGATCGGAGGGCAGGTATAAAAATAATGCTGAAAAATAATTAAGTGGCTGACATGCCTCAGAAAACTCTCTGTGGGGAAAGTCTCCTGTAACATTACTGAAGGAGAAGCTGAAAGGATATAGGAAAAGATGAAGGAAAGGACAGATGAGGAAACAGGGTGAAGATTTCCAAAAGGAAGAAAAAAATCAGATCGCTTTTATTTGCCCTTTCCAAAGCATTTTAAATGGGATTTTCTTTCAACCTGCCCTACAATATTCCCGTTCTGTCAGTGTTATCAAGCTGGGGTTTTTCTTTTTTTTTTTCCCAGTGAATAAACAGCAAACTGTTTCTTCAGGAGTAAATTATATTTACTGCATACACAATTAACCATAGTGCTTACACGTCTTTAGAGTTGTTTTCATTCACAGCCTGCTTGTGTGGAGGAACTTGGGAATACACAGATGATCAAAACTCAGCACAATTTTCTCTATCATCTACTCAAGAAATCCGATCTGCTTCCAAGATGCGAAGATGTCCTTACCCCTCCATGAAGAGTGAAAACGCAAAGCTGAAAAACTTATTATATAACGTACTAAAATGTTTCCTTTTATTTGGGGACTTAATATACCTTGTTATGATTTGCAAAGCCAAAGGTTCTCTGCATTGGTGTTTGACTTCTCCAAGTTCTTGCTAATGGTTTCTAGTCCTTGAACATGGCCAGGTGGCTTGGGGATGAGTGAGGCTTAGGGGAGCTAAGTGCTAGAGTTTTCTACTTAATTTTAATTCTTAAATAATAAAATGGCAGTGGTGGAGGTATTTTGTGGCACTCTGTGACTTCTGGCCCATGAAGAAGACAGTATGTTTAGCAAAATCATTCCTGACAAAACCTGATAAGTTGGAAAATGATTAGCCTTGGATGGAAATGGATGAGATATAGGGCTGCCTATTTTCATAGAATGAAAATACTTGAGGGTGGTATAAGGGTCAAGAGAGATTTTTTGGCATCTGGAAGCAGCAGAGATCCAGGGCTGAATTTAAGGAACAACCTAAATCTCAAAGATTCTTAGATAACAAGAAATAAAGTATTTAGAGAGGGTATAATAATTTAGCTGCAGTGGGGGGTCCTAGATTTAGCTTCAAGTCATAGTATTAACAGCAATGCTAGCATAGCATATAGTATGACCCATGTCTATTTGAAGTGCTTTACGTGTATTTCGTTACCTCATCCACACAGTAGCTGTCTGAAGGAAGTGATAGAGTTATTCCCATTTCACAAACGAGGCAGCTGTGGTCCAGAGAGTTTGAGCTGATGTCTATAGTTAGGGAGCAGTAGAGGCAGATGTGGGTGCTGGTTGGCTGGTTCTAGAGCCCAGGATCTTGGCCACCACATGGAACCAACTCAGATATAGGGATGAGTATTCTTATCAAGGGGATTTTCCCCATATCTAAAGTTATTTTTAGTGCTTATCATTTTCTGAGTTGAGGAGGTGGTACTGACTCATTCACTGACAAATTATGAATATTCCATGACAGGAGCATGTTATCAAATAAAATGTTGCAAGATGATTCTCAGAAATTCTCAATGGGACTTGGCTTTCTCCGCATACAAACTCCCAAGCCTCTTGTTATCCCAAGTAGGGTACAGGGATTGCAAGCAGGTACATTTCAGCCGGTTCCCGGAGAGAAAATAGAGTCTAATTCCCACTCATAGTACCCAGGTCCAGTTCTCCTTCCTTAAAGCTGTTATCACAATTGCAGTGAATTAATGATTCTTTTATTTGTTCAATGTTTACCTTCCTCCCTGACCTTACCACGGTACTTTGGATCATAGTCTGGTGCCTGGCGCACCTGCTCCAGAAATATTTGAACAAATGAACAAATGATTATGGATCAGCAGCATCATTCTATGTTCACCAAAGTGAATTTTTTTTTCTCTCTAGTAGTTATTAGCACATGGAAATGGGGGCAATGTATGGAATTTTTGCCTTGGGCACTTACTTGGCAATTCATCAAGGAATTTTCCTGTACACTAGCACACTCACATGCTTGCTTTGTTTAATAGGGATTCTGGTGTTACATGGGGGACTTTTTCCTAAAGATGTGATTATTCCTGGCTGATTGTGCTGCTGTGATATGGCCAAGTTTGGCACAGAGCTCACGTGGCACAGGATTAGGCTGCCTTCATTGTGTGAAGTGACTTGGACACGTTGCTGAGCTTATCAGAGTGGGGTACTGTGGATCACTTTACAAAGGCAACAGCTGCAGCCGTTACTCCAGCAGTTATGTCATCATTTGGTATGTGTGACACCTCGGCAAGACGCACGCAGCAAAAACATTTATTCTTCTCATCTGTCAATACAGTTGTGCCTCACATCTCTCTCTCTCCCTCTCCTTTTTCTTTTTGCTTCTTTTCACAAGCAGCGGAATGTATCCCAATTCCCAAACAATTGGATTCTCCACAGAAATATTCTCAGGCAGCTGTTTTCTTAGATCACATTTTAAATGATTACATATATATGTTTTTTAATATTCTGAAGTATATGTTTCTTAACATTATATAGCTATATGTTTCTTAATAAGAAACAGGCTTTTTGAAATGCAGGACCACTTTTAAAGCATATAATGACATTCAGTTAACCGAACGTGGGCTGCATCTTGTAGTGTGGGCTAGTGCACGCACAGTGTTTGACTCTGGAGGAAACCAGACTTTATGGGGTTATCCAGTCTAAAGGACACTGAATCCTTAAAGCAGGCTGAGGAGGGCACTTTTCACATGTACTCATCTACCCCCTACCCCCAGTGATACAGGATCTGAGATGGGGTGAGATAATCCCCCAATTAGGTTCTGGAGAAAACTGAGCTGGAATAGCTTATCTGAAGTCACTCAGTTAATCAACAGTAGAGCAGGATTAAGCTCAGGGTTGCTGGATCACAGCCATGTGCATATTACACTTCTCTCAAGCCGTTGTGTATGAGCAAACTTCACAATCATTGGTGTGACCAGGGTTGAAACCCCAGGTTTAGGGGCCCCAAGTCAGGCATGCAGTGAGTATATGGCAAAGGCACCACTGGTACACAGCAGCAAGTTTTCCTGACAGCTCCCTTTCTTCCCTGAGAAGTGGGGTACTCTGGCCCTGCGGGCTGTGTGTCTCCCTCTCTTACAGAGGCAGACTGTATTTATGACTTGCCTTGAGCCAGGACAGCAGGCTTTTCCTAATATGAGTCCCTCCAGCTGCTCCTAATATGAGGACCAGCCATCCAGCCAAGTTGAAGGACCTGGTGAATACCCAGGGGGAGGAGGCAGAGGGTCAGAAAGGTCAGCTAAAGTAGTGGGGAGGTGGAGGAGGATCAGACAGAGCGAACAGTATTTACTGAATTTCTACCATGTGCCATGCGTGATGATAGATGTCCCTATTCTCATTTTATTAATAAGACAGTGAGGATTCGAGAGTGTGCAACATGCCCACTTTCTGGTAAACAACAAGGCTTTGAACCTCAACTTGTTTAACTCCAATGTTCTTCACCAGGGAATCACGTAGGACTGCAACAGGTATGTCCTGGTGCAAAGAGCCAGACAGAGGGAGAGAATAGGAGATGAAAACCTCCTCACCATGGTATCCATCTGCAGAGGAGACCTTTGCTAGCAGCAGCCTTCCCACTATCATTTCATTCCACTATCCCTATGGACTGAGTATCCAAAGAGTGGGGAATAAAACATCCAAAAGCTTACAGTTAAGGACAGCCCCAGATATATGAGAATGCACAGATAATCTGGGGAAGGTTTTAACTTTCAGCCTCTATTATTGCTTCTTTTTTTCTTGGTGTGGGTGGCCCAGGATTGCTGGAGGTTGATCACCCTGGGAGAAGGCCCCAACTTTCATGTAAATCCTGGTCCTCATAAAAGCAAGATCACATATGCCCAAGTTTCCTGGAGAAGGATTTTTGCTGAGTTCTGTTTGTCCTTTGCTTTTGATTCCAAAGTTTTAGGTAAAATTCGGGGCTGAGAGAAGTAGACAGCAAGGACTCAACTGAAATTGGTAGAAGCAGCTAATGAAGAGCATCCAGATTTCCAGTTGTGAGATGAATAGGAACACCACAGCACATACGCAAAAGAAATAGATTCTTTACCCCAGGATGTGCAGCTAAATCATCTTTAAGATGTAAGAATAATTTATATCCAAGGTCTAAGCCGGACTCCAAGGCTCCTTTAAGAATATGACAATTGCAGCCAGACTGGCTTAAACAATAACGAAATTTATTATTTCATGCAAAACGAAGTTCCAAAGGAGGGGAGGCTTCAGGGTTTATTGATTTCCCAGCTCAAAGACTTTTTTCAGACCCACGTTCTTTTTGGTTTTTCTCTGTGCTGGAAATGGTATCAGCTTTATCCTAAAGCTGGTTCCCCACATGGTCACATGATGGCTGCCAGCAGTAACTGGTACAGCAGGGATTTGTCTTTATTTCTAGTTAGATGAGATAGACTGACTTTTCATTTCCAGAAACCCTAAGCAAATCTCTTTTTGCATCTTGTTGGCTTAAATCAATTTAGTTCTGCCCATCTCTGTACCAACCCCTGGCAAAAGAGATGGCACCACCTGGTTTGGCTTAGACTCATTATCTGGGGCAGGATGAATGTTGGCACATCTTCCAGTTCTCCTCCAAAATGTCACTACAACCTGAAATCTCTACTTAGAAGTGTGTCACTTGGGGTTTAGAGAAACAAAACTGCTCTGAGTGACCCAGAATAAAGGTTGTATTATAGAGATTAGATCTTATTCAATTGTGGGAGCTGGTAAGGCAGTCTGTGTGGGCGGCTACCTCTGTGTCTAGACATGAGCCCCTCGAGGTCATTTCGACTAGCAATGGGGCTGACTGAACATGGGACTGGAGGAAGCAAAGAGGCGATCTGGAAGGCACTAGAGGATCTGTGGGTCCAGTGCCACCCATGCCACAAGGTGAGCCAGCAGACCAGCAACAATGTGCAGGGGGTGACCTAGAGCTGGGCACTCTGCACCCAATTTCAGACCATAACCAGTTGAGGTTTCGCTCTACCTCCCAAATCTTATGCAAAATGTTTCTTGTAGTCAGTACTAACCAGAAATCATGCAAAGGAGGGAGTTCTGGAGGGGATTAGCTCCAGTTTAACAGCACAAAGCAAGCAAAAGAAGAATAGTCTAGGGCAGTGATTCTCTGCAGGAGTTATTTTGCCTCCCCAGGGACAGTTGACAAATTTTGAGGTTTTGACACTTTCTGATTGCCACAACTGGGAAGAAGCTACTGGTATCTGATGGGTAGAAGCCAGAGACTCTGTAAATATCCTACAGCACACAGGGTAAGCCCATCACAACAAACTATTCAGTCCAAAGTGGCAAGAGTGCCAAGGTTGAAAAACCCTGATCTGGGGTGACCACCAGTTATAAACAAGTCATATTCAGACTCTCCATTTCAGGTTACAGAGAGAAGAAACTGCCTAGGTTTATTCAGTGGTGAGAAGTTGTGGCAGATGCCTGCCTTTGAGAATATAGCACATGCCCCAAATAGAGGACAGTCAGCACCTACCACACATAGCTATTATTAGGAGGCCCTTAAAAAAAAAGGTAACTTTTTATCTCCAACTTGGTTGTGAGTCCATAAAGGACATGGGTCATCCCTCATATCTCCTCGAGCTTTCCCTACCTTATTGTGACTTGTATCCAGGTCAATATCTGTTGTTTCTTGATTGATTTTGCTAGGATATGGGGGCTCAACCAGCCCTTAATATCCAACCACACTTATGTATACATGAGATCTACTTGTAGAGAGAAATCATACACTGCACCAGCCAATGGGCTCTCGGACCTCTAGGAACATGGATTATAGGTACAACTGAATGTTTTTTTTAGGAGGACTTTGGTCATATCAAAAGGGGTTGGATGCCAGCATTGAAATTTCCAATTAAATTATCAGGAAAGTTTTTCGTGGTGATTTAAGGGCACTATCTGTAGCAGATGTCCCTTGACTGAGGAGACGGAAGTTGTTGGAGAGAAGCCTGGTCAAAGAGGGTGGTGTGTCCCTGCAAAGCTTCCATTTTCTATTTGGTTGTTGGTCCTTCCAGGGAATTCCATGGTATAGATTCTATACACCCAGGAAGCAGTAGGAAGCAGTAAAATGGGAAGACACTGATTGATGGCAAGTTGGTTATGAATCTGATGCTGTAACTCACTGGCACTTCCACAACATAGCAAGAAAAGTACCAGGCAAACGGTCACCAGTCCCTGCTGGACTGCCACTGTTACTGGTTCTGTCCTAAGGATGTGGAGTTCTGGCTAGCTTTGTGGGTGTAAGGGAGAGAACCAGTGAGAAAACATTGGCATACCACCTGCCTTACCATCCTGCAGGTGAAATATGTGTATCTATTAAAGGACATTCTAAAACTAAGAAAATGTAAATAAACATGGATAATATAAAGGATGCTTATGGAATTGGACAGGTGAGTAAGGCATTGGTTAATTGTGTCTGAGCTGTTTTCTTTTTTTGAGGCATAATTGACATATACCACCATATTAGTTTCAGGTGTACAGCATAATAATTCAATATTTGTATATATTGCAAAATGATCATCACAATAACTCGTTAACATCCAACACCATACATACTTCTAAAAATATTTTTTTCTTGTGATGAGTACATTTAAAAATTACTCTTTTAGCAACTTTCAAATATACAATACAGTATTATTAACTATGGTCACAATGCCATACATTATATTTCCATGACTTATTTACTTTATAACTGGAAGTTCATACTTTTTGCCCCTTCATATATTTTGCTCATCTCCCATCCCTGCCTGCCTATGGAAACCACCAATATGTTCTCTCTGTATCTTTGAGCTTGGTTTTAGTTTAGTTTTTTTAATTCCACATATGAGACCATATTTGTCTTTGTCTGACTTATCTCACTTAGCATAATACCCTCAGGGTCCACCCATATTGTTGCAAATGGCAAGATTTCACTCCTTTCTATGGCTAAATGGTATTCCATTGTATATATACTTACCACATCTTCATTATTCATTCATTTATTGATGGACAGTTAGGCTGTTTCCACATCTTGTCTATTATAAATAATGCTGTGCTGAACATGGGGGTGCATATATCTTTTTGAGTTAGTGTTTTCATTTTCTTTGGATAAATACCCAGAGGTGGAATTACTCGATCAGTGAGCTGCATTTTTTTAAGGCATCACATTAGCTTCCTTTATTTCCTCTTCATTATCTCTTTGAGGATCTTCTGTATCAGACCAGTTTTAGAGGGAAGTAATAGAAAAATAAATCCAAACTGAAAGGATATTGATTTCTATAGGTAACTCAGATTTCAGGTACCATTCAATCAAGGCTCCAGCTCTACTTGCTGACTCTTTCCTAAGGCTGGCTTCCTCCCTGTGCTCACAGGATGGCTGCTGCCTATTTTCCTTTCACATCTAGGGACTGTGAGCACAACTTACCAGAGTCCTTCAGCATCTTTCCTTATTCCTGATCCAATTGGATGACCATGCATCGCTCACTGTGTTTAGGGAAGTGGTAGGCTGGGGTTACTCCTCCTGCTTAATCCACCCTGTTAGAGAGAGAACGTCATGTTGACTTCTGCCCCCTACACCCGATTCCCACAGCCATTAGACAGCAGGGAGGACTGGTTTTACAAAGGAAAATCTAGCTGTTGTTGGGAATGGGGAAAAGGGAGAATGCATGCTGGGTGGCGAATCAATAAATGTCTCCTTTCTCCCTCCAAATAGACAAAGGTGGGAAAGATGTTTATTTTGAATAGTATTTCCCACCCAAACTGTGTTTCTCAGGGCATTAACCTGTCAGAGAATATTATTAAGAGGTGAGACAGGAAAAAAATAATGGTTTATGATCAAATTGAGGTTAGGTGATTATTTTCCACTGATACTAATTGTCAGTAGTGAATCTGAGCAACAACAGAAAGGGTGACATATAAACTTATTTCATAATGGAACCCTTGGTCTGAAGAATTCAAACGCAGCTTGGGAAAGGGTGTAATCCTGTTATTTCCTTTGATTTAAAGTGATTTCCCTTAGATTTTCTGGCAAAAATTCTTTAATAATCTTTTCTGATTATGAAGATAAACCATACTCACTTTAAAAATAAAAAATGGAGAAAAGCATAAGGAACAATAAAAATCAGTGATAATACTTCTACCCAGAAATAACCATGATTAATGTCTTGGAGTATGTCCTTCACTTTAGTTCTCATTTCTTCTCCCTCACATACATTCTCTCTTTCTATACATCTAAACATTGGTCAAAAAGTTGAATAGTATTTTGAATCCTATTTTGTAACTTGCTTCATTTAACCATATTTAGTAAAAGATTTCCTGTGTCAGTAGATAGAAATCTGTATTTCCATCGTTAATGGTTAAATAACACATAATTAATAAGAAGAACCATACTTTATTAGTGGACTGATTTCCTATCATTGAAATTTAGGATTTCTCTAAAAGGTATAAAATATCTCCACAGAATATTCTTGATGTACAAATCTTGGCATCATTGAACACTTGACTGTTTATCTCCTTAGGATAAATTTCTGTAAGTAGACTTACTAGATCAAAGGGCATTCGTTTTTTAAGGCCTTGGATAGTCATTTTGGAACTAATATTTCCTTAGCAATATTGTATGCTTAATCCTGGGGGAGGGGCAGTACACGCATTGCGATCATGGGTGTTACTGGATACAAGAGACTCAGCTTTGTGCTTTTTGAAGAGCAAATGTGCCTGCTAGCAATAAATATTAAACAGAACCTCCGTTCTGCAATCTGGCATTCAATTGTTCATTTCTTCAACATAGCAGGGGGAAAAAAGTGGGTTTGATAGTGTAACAGACACATTGATCTATTGAAGTACTACCACAGACATATTTAATTTCTGTGAAAATAATTGGGTCTGTACGAATAATTATAGCTATCAAATTGTGTCTTCCAAAAAAGAAAGGAAAGGGGGTTTAAACCATTGACTATCAGAGTCATAGCTCTTTTGATCCCCAGGAAAAGAAGCAAGAAACTTGCTTTCAAATGGGAGGGGGGATGGAGGAAGAAAGGAAAGGGGTCGTCCTTGCAGTTCATCTTCCCCCAACACACAAAGGGTTGGCAGGATCTCAAGCTGCATTTATGTGTCAGCTGCCATAGCTCTTGGCCTCAGACTAGGGACTGCAGGGGGCAGGTGGGGGCAACTGCTGAGACAGGAGTCTTCCAATGTTGTGCCTTCTGCACTGCAAGGGCAAAGGCCATGTGGCTCTTGGTTGTAAAGCTGGTTACTGCACATCCACAGGTTCTCTTATTCAATCCTAACTATCCTGTGAAGTTGGTACCCTTATATGCTTGTACAGATGAGGAAATAAGGAAAAAGAGATTAGAGGTTGAAGTACTTTGTAGCTGTTACATAAGTTATAACAGAGCCACAAGTGGAATTTGAAGCCTTGATGCTGTAACTCCAAACGTATCATGTCCTGGTACCTCACGATTCTGCATTATTTTTCCTATCATTCATTAAAGACACCCATGTACCAACTACTTTCACAAAAATAATCACATATATATAATCCTCAGAAAAATCCTCTGAAATAGATTTTACCAACTGTGTCAGTTTGCGAGGGCTGCCATAACACAGTACCACAAAGTGAGCAGCTTAAACAACAGAAATGTATCGCCTTGTAGGCCTGGAGACTAGAAGTCCCAGATCAGGGTGTCAGCAGGGCCATGCTCCCCTGTAAACCCTCTAAGGAAGGCTCTGTTCCAGGTCTCTGGCCTATTACCTGCTTGGTACAACCTTCTGGTAGTTTCTTGGCCTGTGACCGCATGACCCCTAACCTTCTCATGGCATCCTCCTTATGTGCAGGTCTGTCTCTGAATTTCCCCTTTTCATAAGGACACAAATCATATTGGATTAGAGGCCCATCCTACTCCAGCATGGCTTTGTCTTAAGTAGTTACATCTGCAATGATCTGTGTTCCAAAGGTCATATGCAGAGGTTTTGGGGTTAGGTCTTCACCATATGATTTCAGGGGGACACAATTCAACACATAACAGTGTCTCTACCTTTTACATGACAAAATTAATTGATCTAAGGTTGCTGAGCATGCAAATGTTAAGGCCAGGATTTGGAGTCAGCTGTTCTGACTACGAGCCCTAAGTACTTGGCCTTTAGAGTTTTTTCCTCCCCTCAAATACATATGGATTAGATCAAAGCCAATGTGACTGAAGCAAAAACAATTGTCATGCAAATTTTACATAAAAAATGCAAATAAAATGTAATTACAAAGATGATTTAGTCCAGGCCAGCCTACTTAGTGGACTTAAAAGGGCATGTGAAAGTCACAGGAAAATCTTTATTTGGAGAATACAGGGCTTTCAGATGCATGAGACTACCGGGCAGGAAAATTCGATGATTGGAAGCTGGGAAGGGAATTAACTGACTCTTTGGCCAATTGATAGGTGCTGAAGAAGAGGAAATTGAGGACGGCATGCTAAGCGGGTTCTAGAGAATGTGCATGTGAGGCTGATACCCCAGGAAGGCTGACACCCCTGTGAGATTCATGGCACACCTGGGCTGATAATCCCAAGGGAGGCACTAATAGATTGAGCTGGTTACTAGATTATTAGACGCAGAGTAATCAATGGCCTGGTTTGCCTGGGGCCGAGCGTTTGCCCAGAATGGGAGTTTCAGTGCTAAAACCTACACAATCCCAGGCAAAAGGGGAAAGTTGCTGCCTACTTGGGAGTGAAAGCTAGAAGTCCGTTGTGACCCTGATTAATTAGTAAGTGGGCCTCCTGGTTTAAGTACCATGCTAGTGGGTCAGTAGTTTACCATAGGAATCCTTCAACCTCTGGTGAAAATGTTGCCAGATGCCACACTTTATCAGTGCATAGCTTTTAACCCCTGGAAACACAGTGTAGTTATGTGTACTGCTTTCTCACTAGCTGGGTTCGAGGTGTTAGGAGATTGGGGATTCCAGTAAAAGAGAAGTCACGCAGGCTTTGGACCTTTGTAGCTCATGGTGAGAGATGCCAAAGGCTGTCTCTGTCTCCACTGCAGGACCTTCTGTCTCATCCCCTTTTCTCCAGTCTCTGCTCTGGTCCCTTGTGTGAACAGGCAATGAGAGGAGAATTTCTCAAATTTTCCTGATTGTAAAAATCAACTAAGGCCCTTATTAATAGTACAGATACAGAGACAAACTTATTCAGAACCTCCAGAAAGGAGCCTGAGAAGTTATATATATATATATATATTTATATATATTAAATATTTTTAAAAACAAGTTCCCCAGGTGATTATTAAAAGGGGGCACTTAGACGTGGGAGCCACACTGATAAGACCCCACACCCATCCTCTTCTGGGAGATACACATCCCTGAACCCCATTTCTATAGTCAGGATTCAGAGAAGACAGAAGCTGGAGAATACTAATTTCCGCTAACTCTCCTGCATCCATTTCCAAGGGCATATTCTGTTTGTTTTCCATCAAGCACAGCTAGAAAAAGGGTAGACAGGATTTTTGGGGGGTTTTGTTTTCTGTAGTTTGGCTCTATAGATCTGCCCAATAGCTATGTTTTTGGCAATTAAAGAGAGCTAGGGGAGAAAATGGGGGTGATCTGATGTAGGGTGCTAACAGCACCTCAGCCCACAGCAGGTTAGAGAGGCCTCATCTGTGCATGCTCTTGTGTAGGTGGAGGGCGAGGAGGGTTCCAGATTGTTAACCAGTGGCAGCTGGCAGCTTTATTGTTTTTTAATTAAATAACCTCCAGCCATAGGAGCACACACCAGTCCCCCACCTCCTCCTCCTCGTGAAACCTCATTAAGCAAGAGGACTATAATTAAACCCGGAATCCATGGTTGATATTCCTACCATCAGTCTATGGCTTCTGTGGTTGGCGGTGGGCAAAAGGCAGCTCTCTTCTCTTTTATGGGCAGAGGGCGAGTAACAGGGAGAGGCCATCTTTATCTGTCATTTAATGGGCAATGTGGCCCTGCCTTCAGGGCCGGCAGATGTGCCTTCTGTCTTTAGCCATCTCCACCAGGGATGGGCGCCCATCACATAAAGCAGTACATCTGCCAGAAGGGCCAATTTACTTCAAACAGGTGAGGTCTCTGATTCCAAGAGCAAGGGAATTTCCCAACATTACTTAGCTGTGCACTTGGGCCCAGGATGTCAGGAGTATTTCCACATGATTGGAATTGGATAGCCACCAGCATTTTTAACTTAGGCCTGTTTATGTCTTACCAGGGGCATATGGCCACAGATGAGGCTGCTTCCCCTACCCTGCCCTCCATTCATGTCTTTCCTCCTCACCTGGACGGTGTCCACCTTAGCCCTTCCCCAGCTCTTCCTTCATCTTCCTGGCCTGCAGTTCCCCTGTCTCTGAACTTTCTTGCTCCCAGTTTCTAACTGTAGAACCTATTAACATGTGGCTCTTCTCATTCGTATCAATAAACGAATTTCCTAAGATAGGAGCAGGGTCCTTTAAAATTTCTCCGCCATGGGGAGAGGGGTAGGGGAAGAAAGAGAAACAAAGGCAGAACTCCTTTCAGATGTGACCTACTGTGGAGAGCCAGATTCCGTGCCCCACCTCTAGCTTTGGCCAAGCTCCAGTGACAGTTTCCTGTGAAGTCACCAAACCCAGTTCAAATGAATGTATCATTTACATCATTTCACTTTGTAGCTCTGCCAGTTCATATTACCCTAGAACCTGACATCTCCACTTCCCGCCAATTGATAAATAATCTCTTTTTGATTTCGGTAACTGAGAAATATCATAACCCAACATACAAAGGAAGATTCATAGGTTATTTATTTCACCTGTGAGCTCCTTGAAAAATTGAGTCTGCGTCACTATTTGGGCCTTAATTCCTGACATGCCACTTATCATATTTTGCTTGTTGCCAAGAGAACACCATATTTTAACTCTTTGAGAATAACTTAACTGATCAAATACACAGCATCTGGTTGTTACGGCAACTAAAGTTCTAAAAATAATTTAAAGAAAAGACCACCTTTAATTGAAATCACAAGAAGTTGTTATGGTAACTGGGATTTTAAAAGTAACTAGGTTAAACCACATTTCATTTTATTCTAGCACTTGACACAAACAAATTCTGATTAAAATATCAGGTTTAATTTAATCAGTTAATTAATGTCACTAAATGTCATTTATCTTATAACTCTCATTTACATTCACTGCTGAATTATCCAACTTGCTAATTTATAACCATTTTGCCTTCAATTTAACATTCTGGAACCCGGGGCAAATGTATAGTGCCAATGTGAAGCTAGGATTGGGTATCAACCTAAAATCTGACTCTGCTTCTTACTAGCCTCCTGAAGCATTCGTTTTTATATCTTTAATGTGGGGATGATATTAACAGCTCTGCTTTTGCAACAATATTTGTATGGATCAAATAAAATTATGTGAATGAAAGTGTTTTGATATTCGAGAATCTACTGCAATGGAACAAACACATTATTATACCATATTCTTTTGTCCATTCACTTTTTGGCTACTGAACTTTTAACAAAGGAAACCATATGTAGAGAAACTGGAAATATTTACACTTACAACAGTGAGTACAGAATTTTAAGTCTAGTTATTACTAAATTAATGAATGATATTTGTCATTCTTATCACCTAGGTCAAACTCTTCAAAATTGGAGATGTCTGGAAGATAAGCTTGGTGTTAAACCATTGGTTGATATCCCCTCTGATATCTTGCACACAGGAGGTGCTTGAAAGCTACTGAATGGATTTATATTAATATACAATATTTTCATAGGGAGTCCCACATGCATGAGGACCTGTGCTGAAATACTCTTACAACATCCAAATTACCTCTGTCTTGAGAAGGGAAGCAGACATACAAACAAATGTTCTCAGTCAAACTTTGGTTTCCAAGCGAGAAGAGGGGTAGATCTGCTCTACAGGGAGGTGGGCGGCATGAGTGGGTTTAACAAAGAGCTAATGAGAAGGTAAACCTTGATAAGTACACACCAGGGCTGGGAGGGTTGAGGAAAATGGAGGTCATTCCATTCATTGGAAGCAGTGTGTGAAGGCTCACATCTGTTCCAAGAGCTATGCTTGGTAATGCCGAGAGAGGCATCATTCAGACTAGAATGTACAAGGACCTGAACCACTTTGCCCTTCAACATTAGAGAGGCACAGAACTTAGTGTCTGAGACTTAAAAGAAAAAGTATTAGCTCCAGAAAGAAAACTGCAAAATTGTATTTAATACATGTTTAAACATCTACAAAATGTAAATTTGGACCAACTTCGTTCATCATCATGTTTACTACTTCTAAACATTTCACTATACTTAAAACAATTTGAAGGTTAAATTTTTCTTACTTTGCAAGAATTTCCAACTATGCAAAGTGGTTGCCAAGAAATCATAGCCAATCTCAAATTAAATTAATTATCTATACCCAAATAATTTCATGAACAAAATTACATTTTTTACCCCAAAAGTAAGTGCATGTTAATAATATATTTGATATGATATAGAGTGGAAGTTCCAGAAACAAGAATTCCAAGAACCTATACATTTTTTAGTAAAACAGGCAGCTCTTTTTTTTTGTGCAAAGCATACCTAGGGCTTAAAAATAAGAGGAAGCAACTAGGAAAACAATGATAAAGACATGGGTATCTATGTCAGAGCAATAATAGCACAAGTTTAACGAAAAGATGTAAGAAAGATGTCATAGAAAGATTGTTGAACCTAGAGTAAGACCTGAGTTCTGTTCCTGCCTCCATTACCTGGAGCTCAGTTTCATGTTCAGAGCTGTAGGCAGCTGTGGTCTGTACCAGCATTTTTGAAAAGTTCTTGCAACTTCTTCACTCTGACAGCTAGTAGCCAAGCTAAGATCAGGTGGTGGTTTCTGCAGTTCTCTCTTCCAGGCTTTGCAACAGTTGTGTAATTACCCAGTCTTCTGCAATAAATCCCTTCCAGCTTGATACATCTAAAGTTGATTCTGTTTTTTTGAATGAGTCCTGCTTGATACACTATCATTATTACAGTTATTGTTGGTAGAAGTATTCTGCACTAGTCTTAGGCACATGTATGCTAACCTGTGTAGAGATGGCAATACACTTTTGTGCTCCTTCCTCCTTCTTGGTCAGGGCAGGATCTAATTGAAAATCAGTTTGGCAGAGCCAGGAAAGCATTTTCTTCTCAACACAGAGCTCCAGTCAGCTATTATCAGTCAATAGGAGATGGCATTAAATAAGACCCCTATTTGTCATTCCTGACCTAGCTGAAAAAAAAACATGTTTGTTGAAAGAATAGGTAAATGCATGAATGCAAAACAACCTTTAATTTAGTTCTTTGCTCTTTTAAGCATAGAACACATATACCTTAGTCTTCTGCTGATAGCTGTAGTGGCTTTTTAGAAGGAAGAAAAAGTAAGAAGTAAGGACATAGAGAAATATGCGAAAAGGTACTTTCTTGTTTTTCTTCAACTAAAGGAAATTAAAGAAGAATTAATGACATGGGAAATGTGAAAGGAAGTAAAGTGATATTTATAATAATGAGGTGAGTTGTATAATATCTAACAAAATGCATCTCCAGTCCAATCTGTATTTATATCCCGTGATCTGTATGTCTCCTAAACTTATAGACATACCTTAAAATGAAGGAAAGACTTCTCCCTTTTTTAAAAACTAAAAACAGAACATCTATAAATTGATACTTTGGTTGATGGCTTATAAACAAAACCTATTAATGTAATGGTTTTCAAAGTTTTTCTTTTTAATCATAGAATCTTTAAACCAGAAAAGTTCCCAAAGGGTCTTAGGCTCTACCCTCTACCTGTACCTAACTTCTCTCAGACTAATGATTATCATATTATCATTTCCTCCCCTCAGTGACTTGCTTCAGAGTAGTTAATTTTTATTTTACTTTTATCTTTTAAAGAAAAAAACATTTTTTCACTGTTTCCCTGTACTTAGCATATAAGTTTTAAATTGATTTACTCATGTTCCCGCTCTCAATCAGATTTTTCTTTTCACTGATTTTTGAAGGCTAGTTCCCCAATCTTGAGGTGAACTTTTCTCATTAAGGAATCATTTCACCTATACTGTTTTTATTGCTGAGCCTCAAATATCTGGGCAAAGATCATTAATTTTTATTACCTTTGTTATAAAAGTGTCTGAATTATTGATATGGTATAGTTCTTCCTGTAATATTACCTGCTTTTGTGATAAGATAACTACTTGTGTATTAACACTTGTGGAATAATTATGTTTTTAAAAGTATATTGTGATTTTCATTTTTGGCAGTATTGTAGTTACTACTATCAGACTTGCCCTCCCACAGTAAACAGCTAGAAAGCAAAACATATTTTCCAGTTATTTTCAGACACTGTATTGTAGCCAGCACAGGATTATAATCAGGGATAGAAAACAAAGTGAGCCTTTGTCTAGAATCACTCTGGCTTCTATCTGAAGGCACTTTCTGGACCTTGGCCCTGGGAAGGGAAACCCAAGCTGAGCTCAATGGTCTTGCTAAGGTAAAATAGGGTAGATTGGAGTTCAAACAGGCTGAAGCAGCTGTGATTTATAAGACAGAGAAAGATCTGAAGAGAAACAGCTCCAAAAATCAATTATATCTCGGGGGTGGAGCCAAGATGGCGGAGTGAGTAGAGCAGCGGAAATCTCCTCCCAAAAACCACATATATTTATGAAAATATAACAAAGACAACTCTTCCTAGAATAGAGACCAGAGGACATAGGACAATATCCAGACCACATCCACACCTGCGAGAACCCAGAGCCTTGCAAAGAGGGTAAGATACAAGCCCCGGCCTAGTGGGACCCAAGCGGCCCTCCTCCCATCTCCCGGTGGGAGGAGAGGAGTCGGAGCGGGGAGGGAGAGGGAGCCCAGGACTGCTAAACACCCAGCCACAGCCATCCGGGCCAGAGCGCAGACACAGTGCATGCGGGGGGTCCTGGATACTAGGGAAACAGGACAGCAAGACCTGTGAACGGGTCCCTGAGGCCGGCGCCCTGGGGACAAAGAAAAACGAGTGGCGCTTTTTTTTTTTTCTGCAAGTGCTTTTAGGAAGTCTTAAAGGGACAGGGACCTCAAAACCGGATGGAAGCGTCCTGGGACACTTAGTCCAGCAGCAGGGAATTGGGGGAACTGTGGGCACTCTAACCTCCTGGGCAGCAGGGGGCACGGAGGCCCCTCACAGAGATAAATAGCCTCCCGGCCGCTCCCCCTCCAACGTGGCTCCACAATATCAGAGTAGCAGCCCGAGGCAAGCCACCAGCCCACAGCAACAGTGGAGATAAACTCCGTAGCAGCCAGGCAGGAATAAGAAGCCCTGTCTGTGTGCAGCGGCCCAGCACAAGCCACTAGAGGTCACTGTTCTCCTAGGAGAGGAGGGCCACAAACCAACAAGAAGGAAAGTTCTTCCAGCCATCACTCGTCCCAGCTCTGCAAACTATCTCTATCAGCATGAAAAGGCAAAATTACAGGCAGACAAAGATCACAGAGTCAACACCTGAGAAGGAGACAGACCTAACCAGTCTTCTTGAAAAAGAATTCAAAATAAAAATAATAAACATGCTGATGGAGATGCAGAGAAATATGCAAGAGCTAAGAGATGAAGTCCGGAGGGAGAATACAGACGCCCAGAAGGAGATTACAGAAGTGAAACAAACTCTGGAAGGATTTATGAGCAGAATGGATAAGATGCAAGAGGCCATTGATGGAATAGAAACCAGAGAACAGGAACGCATAGAAGCTGACATAGAGAGAGATAAAAGGATCTCCAGGAATGAAACAATATTAAGAGAACTGTGTGACCAATCCAAAAGGAATATCCATATTATAGGGGTACCAGAAGAAGAAGAGAGAGGAAAAGGGATGGAAACTATCTTGGAAGAAATAATTGCTGAAAACTTCCCCAAACTGGGGGAGGAAATAATCGAACAGACCACAGAAATACACAGAACCCCCAACAGAAAGGATCCAAGAAGGACAACACCAAGACACATAATAATTAAAATGGCAAAGATCAAGGACAAGGAAAGAGTTTTAAAGGCAGCTAGAGAGAAAAAGGTCACCTATAAAGGAAAACCCATCAGGCTATCATCAGACTTCTCAACAGAAACCTTGCAGGCCAGGAGAGAATGGCATGATATATTTAATGCAATGAAACAGAAGGGCCTTGAACCAAGGATACTGTATCCAGCACGATTATCATTTAAATATGAAGGAGGGATTAAACAATTCCCAGACAAGCAAAAGTTGAGGGAATTTGCCTCCCACAAACCACCTCTACAGGGTATTTTAGAGGGACTGTTCTAGATGGGAGCACTCCTAAGACTAAACAGATGTCAACAGAGAAAATAAAATCACAGCAAAGAAAGCAGACCAACCAAATACTAACTAAAGGCAAAAAATAAAATCAACTACCCACTAAAAGCAGTTAAAGGAAACACGAAAGAGCACAGAATAAAACAACCAACATATAAAGAATGGAGGAGGAGGAATAAGAAGGGAGAGAAGAAAAGAATCTCCAGATAGTGTATATAACAGCTCAATAAGCAAGCTAAGTTAGGCAGTAAGATACTAAAGAAGCTAACCTTGAACCTTTGGTAACCATGAATCTAAAGCCTGTAATGGCAATAAGTACATATCTTTCAATAGTCACCCTAAATGTAAATGGACTGAGTGCACCAATCAAAAGACACAGAGTAACAGAATGGATAAAAAAGCAAGACCCATCTATATGCTGCTTACAAGAAACTCACCTCAGACCCAAAGACATGCACAGACTAAAAGTAAAGGGATGGAAAAACATATTTCATGCAAACAACAGAGAGAAGAAAGCAGGGGTTGCAGTACTAGTATCAGACAAAATAGACTTCAAAACAAAGAAAGTAATAAGAGATAAAGAAGGACATTACATAATGATAAAGGGCTCAGTCCAACAAGAGAATATAACCATTCTAAATATATATGCACCCAATATAGGAGCACCAGCATATGTGAAACAAATACTAACAGAACTAAAGGAGGAAATAGAATGCAATGCATTTATTTGAGGAGAATTCAACATGACACTCACCCTGAAGGATAGATCCACTGGGCAGAAAATAAGTAAGGACACGGAGGCACTGAACAACACACTAGAACAGATGGACCTAATAGACATCTATAGAACTCTACATCCAAAAGCAACAGGAAATACATTCTTCTCAAGTGCACATGGAACATTCTCCAGAATAGACCACATACTAGCTCACAAAAAGAGCCTCAGTAAATTCCAAAAGATTAAAATTGTACCAACCAACTTTTCAGACCACAAAAGTATAAAACTAGAAATAAATTCTACAAAGAAAACAAAAAGGCTCACAAACATGTGGAGGCTTAACAACATGCTCCTAAATAATCAATGGATCAACGAACAAATTAAAATAGAGATCAAGGAATATATGGAAAAAAATGACAACAACAACACAAAGCCCCAACTCCTGTGGGACGCAGTGAAAGCAATCCTAAGAGGAAAGTATATAGAGATCCAGGCACAGTTAAAGAAAGAAGAACAATCCCAAATGAATAGTCTAACATCACAATTATCGAAACTGGAAAAAGAAGAAAAAATGAGGCCTAAAATCAGCAGAAGGAGGGACATAATAAAGATCAGAGAAGAAATCAACAAAATTGAGAAGAATAAAACAATAGAAAAAATCAATGAAACCAAGAGCTGGTTCTTTGAGAAAATAAACGAAATAGATAAGCCTCTAGCCAAACTTATTAAGAGGAAAAGAGAGTCAACACACAACAACAGAATCAAAAATGAGAATGGAAAAATCATGACAGACTCCACAGAAATACAAAGAATTATTAAAGACTACTATGAAAACCTATATGCTAACAAGCTGAAAAACCTAGAAGAAATGGACAACTTCCTAGAAAAATACAACCTTCCAAGACTGACCAAGGAAGAAACACAAAACTTAAACAAACCAATTACGAGCAAAGAAACTGAAACGGTAATCAAAAACTACCCAAGAACAAAACACCCGGGCCGGACGGATTTACCTCGGAATTTTATCAGACACACAGAGAAGACATAATATCCATTCTCCTTAAAGTTTTCCAAAAAATAGAAGAGGAGGGAATACTCCCAAACTCATTCTATGAAGCCAACATCACCCTAATACCAAAACCAGGCAAAGACCCCACCAACAAAGAAAATTACAGACCAATATCCCTGATGAATGTGGATGTAAAAATACTCAGTAAAATATTAGCAAACCGAATTCAAAAATATATCAAAAGGATCATACACCATGACCAAGAGGGATTCATCCCAGGGATGCAAGGATGGTACAACATTCGAAAATCCATCAACATCATCCACCACATCAACAAAACGAAGGACAAAAACCACATGATCATCTCCATAGATGCTGAAAAAGCATTTGACAAAATTCAACATCCATTCATGATAAAAACTCTCAGCAAAATGGGTACAGAGGGCAAGTACCTCAACATAATAAAGGCCATATATGATAAACCCACAGCCAACATCATACTGAACAGCAAGAAGCTGAAAGCTTTTCCTTTGAGATTGGGAACAAGACAGGGATGCCCACTCACCCCACTGTTATTTAACATAGTACTGGAAGTCCTAGCCATGGCAATTAGACAAAACAAAGAAATACAAGGAATCCAGATTGGTAAAGAAAAAGTTAAACTGCCACTATTTGCAGATGACATGATATTGTACATAAAGAACCCTAAAGACTCCACTCCAAAACTACTAGAACTGATATCGGAATACAGCAAAGTTGCAGGATACAAAATTAACACACAGAAATCTGTGATTTCCTATACACTAACAATGAACCAATAGAAAGAGAAATCAGGAAAACAACTCCATTCACAACTGCATCAAAAAGAATAAAATAACTGGGAATAAACCTAACCAAAGAAGTGAAAGACCTATACCCTGAAAACTACAAGACACTCTTAAGAGAAATTAAAGGGGACACTAACAAATGGAAACTCAGCCCATGCTCGTGGCTAGGAAGAATTAATATCGTCAAAATGGCCATCCTGCCCAAAGCAATATACAGATTTGATGCAATCCCTATCAAATTACCAGCAACATTCTTCAATGAACTGGAACAAATAGTTCAAAAATTCATATGGAAACACCAAAGACCCCAAATAGCTAAAGCAATCCTGAGAAAGAAGAATAAAGTGGGGTGGATCCCACTCCCCAACTTCAAGCTCTACTACAAAGCCATAGTAATCAAGACAATTTGGTACTGGCACAAGAACAGAGCCACAGACCAGTGGAACAGACTAGAGACTCCAGACATTAACCCAAACATATATGGTCAATTAATATTTGATAAAGGAGCCATGGACATACAATGGCAAAATGACAGTCTCTTCAACAGATGGTGCTGGCAAAACTGGACAGCTACATGTAGGAGAATGAAACTGGACCACTGTCTAACCCCATATACAAAAGTAAATTTGAAATGGATCAAAGACCTGAATGTAAGTCATGAAACCATAAATCTCTTAGAAAAAAACATAGGCAAAAATCTCTTAGACATAAACATGAGTGACCTCTTCTTGAACATATCTTCCCGGGCAAGGAAAACAAAAGCAAAAATGAACAAGTGGGACTATATTAAGCTGAAAAGCTTCTGTACAGCAAAAGACACCATCAATAGAACAAGAAGGATCCCTACAGTATGGGAGAAGATATTTGTAAATGACAAATCTGATAAACGCTTGACGACCAAAATATATAAAGAGCTCACTCACCTCAACAAACAAAAAACAAATAATCCAGTTAAAAAATGGGCAGAGTAACCGAACAGACAGTTCTCCAAAAAAGAAATTCAGATGGCCAACATACACATGAAAAGATGCTCCACATCGCTAATTATCAGAGAAATGCAAATTAAAACCACAATGAGATATCACATCACACCAGTAAGTATGGCTACCATCCAAAAGACAAACAACAACAAATGTTGGCGAGGTTGTGGAGAAAGGGGAACCCTCCTACACTGCTGGTGGGAATGTAAATTAGTTCAACCATTGTGGAAAGCAGTATGGAGGTTCCTCAAAATGCTCAAAATAGACTTTCCATTTGACCCAGTAATTCCACTCCTAGGAATTTACCCTAAGAATGCAGCACTCCAGTTTGAAAAAGACAGATGCACCCCTCTATTTATTGCAGCACTATTTACAATAGCCAAGAATTGGAAGCAACCTAAATGTCCATCAGTAGATGAATGGATAAAGAAGATGTGGTACATATACACAATGGAATATTATTCAGCCATAAGAAGAAAACAAATCCTACCATTTGCAACAATATGGATGGAGCTAGAGGATATTATGCTCAGTGAAATAAGCCAAGTGGAGAAAGAGAAATACCAAATGATTTCTCTCATCTGTGGAGTATAAGAACAAAGGAAAAACTGAAGGAACAAAACAGCAGCAGAATCACAGAACCCAAGAATGGGCTAACAGGTACCAAAGGGAAAGGGACTGGGGAGGATGGGTGGGTAGGGAGGGATAAGTGGGGGGAAGGACAAAGGGGATATTATGATTAGCATGCATAATGTGGGGGGCTGGAGAAAGGGGAGGGCTGTGCAACACAGAGAAGACAAGTAGTGATTCTACAACATTTTGCTATGCTGATGGACAGTGACTGTAATGGGGTTTGTGGGGGGGACTTGGTATAGGTTAGAGCCTAGTAAATATAATATGTAAACATAATATTCTTCATGTAATTGTAGATTAATGATAACAAAAAAAAAAGAGAGAAAGAAAAGGGGGATTACTCCTGATAGGATAAAACTAACTGCAAATTAATGAGTAATGCATGCTTTACATATCCTTAATTTTGATCCTTTAAAGGGTGTCAGATGATCAGCTATGGAAGTACATTTTCTCTTAAACAAAAAAAAGCAGTTCCTGTGTGGTGATCTCCAATAAGTTCTTCACAATGGTATAAAGGTCATATCAAAGTGTGGGCAAAGGGTTTGTTTGTGTTTATACAGAGGATCAAAGCTCAAAGCCTAATTTGGCTACACAGAAAATGAATTAGGATACGATATGAAGAAGAACTTCCAACATCAACATCCTCTGGAAGAGTCATTCCAGAAGATGATCATCAAAAAACTTCAACAAAGGTCCTGGCGCTGCTGCAGTTGTAGCTGCATTCATCCCACTGGTTCCTGGACTTGCCATTGGAATGAAGAAGGAGATATCTAAGCTGGCCTGTGCATACAGTAAAACAACAAATTTGACTGGATCTATACTGTTGGAACTCAACCAAGAATTAGGAGAAGTGCAAGTTGCAGCGCTCCAAAATCGTGTGACTATAGACTATCTACTGTTAAAAGAACATATGGGATGTGAACAGTTCCCAGGAATGTGTTGTTTTAATTTGTCTGATTTTTCTCAAACTATTCAAATTCAGTTAGACAATATCCATCATATCATTGAGAAGTTTTCACAAATGCCTAGGATACCTAACTGGTTTTCTTGGTTTCACTGGATATGGGTGGTAATTGTATGTCTGCTTTTGTTATGTAGCCGTATTCCTATTATATTAATGTGTGTGCGCAATTAGTAGTTTAAAAACTATACATGCTTATGTTACTCTACAAGAAGATATGTCAAAGAAATAATCAATCTTCCCATGTTTTCTTCCGTCTGCTACTTCTATAGCTTTTCTTCTTCCTTCCTAATTACAACCCTTTAGTAGAATTCGTGCCTCATATTGAAAATTACCGAGTATCATAATTCTTCCAAGTGGTAAAGATACCTCAAGACAAATGCTGGGCATAGAAGCCACAGGGCATAAATCTGCAAAGAAGTAAAAAGCTAACCTTTTCAAAGAATATTGCTTCTCTTTCACTTACCAACTTTACATTTCCCTGTATGGCCCCGGAAGATGACTGGTTAGCCATAGACGGGTAAGATTCCTCAAGGGAGGAACAACCTAAGACAGGCACAGTCGCAGGGGGGCCATCAGGAGAGAAATTGGGAATCAACAGAGGTGAGGCTTAGAACCTCACCCCCCCTGTTTTGAGATAAATCTTCTGCATCCGTGGATGTTTTGTTGCCCTTGTCTAGCTTGGATTAATACTTAGTCTATAGGCACACACCTGATCATCTACATTTGCCCTTTTACAGCACTAAATTATGTTTTCTACTTTTATCTTGCATCTACCTACCACTTCAGCTTTTTATTTAAAAAATAATAATAATAATAAGGGAGAAATGTAGGATTTACATATAAATCATGTATAAAAATCAAACGAATAATCATATCTGACTTGATTGTTTATAGTTCACAATGCATGATCAAAACCGAAAGTTTCTGTAATATGATGGCCCTTGCACTGTTCACCATGTAAGAACTTATTCCCTATGTAAGAACTTGTTCACCATGTAAGAACTTGTTTGTTATGCTTCAGAAGATTGGAGACTGTTAAGAATTAGGCTTGGGGTTAATTAATGACTGTGCATTGAGTCCCCTATACAGAATTTTGTTGTTGTTAACAACCATTTGATCAATAAATATGAGAGATGCCCTCTAAAAAAAAAATATTGAAGACCATGAAATAACTTGTTCATAAATGTCACAAGTTATGTGCAGACCCATACACTGAAAACTATAAAACATTGCTGAGAGAAAGTAGAGACATAAATAAATATAGAAGTATACTATGGATCAAATAAAATTTGCCCCCAAATAGACCTTTACATCTAATGAAATCCCATTCAAAATTTCAGCAGGATTTTATGTAGAATTGACAAAATTCTTAAATTTGTATTGAGATGTAAAGATCTAGATTAGCCAAAACAATTTTGAAAGGAGAAATCTAGAGGACTTACATTACTTTATTTTAAGGCTTATTATGAAGCTACAGTATTCAATACCCATTGATAATTTTTGTAAAAATAAATATACATATACATTGATTAAACAGAGTGGAGACTGCATATATAGACTCATACATGATTTCTAACAAAGATCTCTAAGTAATTCAATGGGAAAAGGGAAGTCTTTTCACTGAATGATTGAACACTGGGAACTGGATGTCCATAAAGGGAAAAAGTAAACTTGACCCCTTCCTTACATCTTGATTCTTTAACTGTAAATGGATCATATTTTTTAATATAAAAGCTGAAACTAATAAACTTTAGAATAAAATGTAGGCAAACATTTTTAATTATCTTGGAGTTGTCAAAGATTCCTTAAATAAGACACAAAAAGCACTAACCATAAAAGAAAAAAATGATAAATTAGTTTTTATCATTATTTTGCTTTTTTGTAAGAGAGTATCTTCAAAATAGGTCAAACCATAGACTGGTAGCCAATATTTATAATAGAGACATATGACAAAGGACTTGTAACCACAATATGTAAAGAACACTTACAATTCAATAATTAAAAGACAATGAAATAAAAAAGGTTTGAACCAACATTTACAAAAGAAGATATATTGAGGATAAGCACATTAAAAATTTTCTATTTCATTAATCATCAGAGAAACATAAATTACAAGTACTATGGGATGCCACTATAACTCACTAAAATGTCTAAAATTGAAAAGACTGACACATTTTGGTAAAGATGTGGAGCAACTGAAATTCTCATATAATCCTGGTGGGAAAGTAAAATGGTGCAGTCACTTTAGAAAACAGTTTGACAGTTTTTTTGCATTTACCATACAACTCTGAAATTCTACATCTAGGTATTTACCTGAGAAAAATAGCATATATCCAAACTTGTAAACAAATGCTCATAGTAGCTTTTTAAAGAAACACAACAATGAACAACTTGTACAACTCAAATGCCCATCAACAGATTAGAGAGTAAACAAATTGTGGTATGGCCATACAATAGCATACTACTCAACAATAAAAAGGAAATGACTATGGTTATATACAATAGTTTGGCCAAATTTCAATAGTATTATGCTGAGAAAAAGAATTCAGACATAATACAGTATATATGATTGCCTTTGTGTGAAATTTTGGAGAAGTCAAAACTAACCTATAGAGACAGAAAAGAAATCAGTGGTTGCTTAGGCCCAGGGTTGGGTGTGGGACACAAATTTTTGGTGATGCAAATATTTGTCTTGATTGTATGGGTCATTAAATGGATATATTAAATGGGTGTATTTATTTGATAATATGCACTAATTAATACACTTAAAATGTGTACATCTTGGTGTATGTAAATGGTATCTCACAGAAGGTGATTTAATAAAGAGGAAATATCCTGTTACCCTCCCAAACTCATTCCTTTTCTGCTTTGATTTCTGTATGAAATATAGTTAATATACCTCTTTGAGCTATGAAAAGTCTTATATACATTATATGTACATTCTACATGGGTATACATTATCTACGGGTATAGCTTTGGGGGAGGACTTTAAATCATTATTTCCTATGCTGTTATGCTGTTGCAGTTTCTTGTAATTTTTTAAGAGGAAAATACTTGATCCTGCCAGATATAATTGCATACCTTTTACTAAAATTAATGAGACCATGTAGAAGGTGCCTAACTAGATAGTGAGCAATTTCTTTTCCCCTCTTTAAAGATGTGAGCCTCCAGCAGCCATATTTTAATCACATGATTCTACTGTGACCAGATCTGCTCACCCTGAGTTAGATCCCAGTTATAGCCAAAAGGACAGGATCACAGAGCAGAACAGTGACCACTGGAGAGTCCCATCCCCATAGACTGGATGGGTTCCCTTAAAGGACATATATATGACTTCTTTTGACTTTTGATATATGGCTTTTCTAGAATTTTATACATATCTGGAAGGAAGCACCCAAAATTTCTTTATTTTACCTCCTGATTGCCCAAAGTACGTATATTTTTGTTGCCACACAATTCTAAAGATGCCTGTCCAGATAGTAATAAACAATTTACAACAAGAATAACTAAGCTCCTACCAAGAGCAACATATACACAGGACACATCAGTATGCCACTGTCTTCAAAAACCAGTATCTCCCTGAAATGTGCATTTCTCCTGTTCTTTTGTTGTCATTCCTTCACACTTCTCTTCAACCAGTGAGTGAATTAAAAAATTAGTTCAACACACTTGATATACAGTGGTATGGAGAAGGGGGAGAAAAAAGATCCAAAGAGCAGTGATAGCTCCAAATCATAAGAGGAAAGAGAAAAGGGATCGTGGGTGGAATAACTAAGTCATTGGCCACTCACAACAAGGAAAGAGAAGTGGGAACTATGGTTCTGGACGCTACTGGTGCAATTACTGACCTCCCTTCTCTCCTACCCGCTCCATCACCTTCTTACCATTAGTCAAAATCTTATGTTGCCTAGTTTCTTTTTTTGGCATAGTTCTGAGCCCTGAGAAACTCTAGTTGTAGTTTTCCACTGATCTTTTTCCCTGGTCATGATGATACAAGATATCTCAACAAAATCCTCAAATTCCATCTACACTGTATAGTAGAAACAATTTACTTAAGAGCCAGCATCAATAATTTCAGCTAACAGTATGTACCCCCATTAAAAATAGTTTTAATTGCAAAAGTCCTACATATTCATTGTGAAAAAAAAATTCAAGCAGTGAACTGTATCAAAACAATCTTTATGGAAAGAATGAAAGGCAAATAATGAGAATGCAGGAAAACTTTCCTCCTCATTTGCTTCCCTCATCTTCCTCCTAGAGGGAGTGGTAGCCACTCTTAACAATTCAATGTAATTCCTTGCAAGCCTTTTTGACATGTATATGACTGTGCATATATTTGTGTCCCTTGATGTTTGATCCCACATCAAAGACTCAGGGCTGCTGGCTGTTGCTGCCTTTGATATGTGCATACAAGCACCGGAAAGGCCAGAGCAAATGGAGGTAAATGTGCACAAACAGAGCACTTGGTTAACGTGGTTAATCAACTGTGCTAAGTCGCCTGGCTCTGGTTACCAGCGAGCTGGAAGCTCCCAGCAGGGAAGAAGGAAGGAGTTGGCAATGGAGGAAGTTAACTGAGCCTCAGGACCCACTGAGTCTGATTCATGCCCTTGTCTAGTCTGAAGGGCCTGATGGGAGGGAGTCTGTTAGGAGCAAGTGTAGGCCTTTAGGACAACAGCTATTCTTAGTTTTAGCTTTTGTTTATGGAGATTCAGCAAGCATGATGCAAGGGACATTGAAAACGTTGAACAGGTGGGGAGTGAGGGTCTCAGCCCATTTGGCTCAGGCTCAGAGTCACACGTGTGTTGGCCCTGGCTCTGGGTCGGGTTGTCCTGGTCAGGGGCTCGGGGATACTAGGGAAGACAGGTACTAGCAAAGTAGCAATGGTAGAATGGAATCTAGAGATTTTGTACTACAGAGGTTTAGATTTGAGTTCTTACTAAAGACTTAAAATAAACTTATTTTAGGATGAATTTCTAAATAGATGTAGACTTACAGAAAGGTATTGAAAATAACACAGAGTTCCCATATAGCCCATACCCAGTTTCTGTATTATTAACATCTTCTATTATTGTGGTGCATTTGTCCTGATTAATGAACCAATATCAATACAGTGTTAACTAAAGCCCATAATTTATTCAGATTTCCTTAGTTTTTATCTAAGGTCCTTTTCTTGTTCCAGGATCCCATACAGGAGTCATTATATCTCCTAGTCTCCTCTTGGCTGTGACAAGTTTCTCAGACTCGTTTTTGATGACCTTGACAGTTTTGAGGAATGACAGGTCAGGTATTTCAAAGAATGTCCCTCAGGTGGGATTGTCTAACATTTCTGTTATGATTAAACCAGGGTTTGGGGTTAGACAGAGGAAGATCAGAGTGGTAAAGTTCCACTCTCATCAGCATGTCGAGAGCACATTCAATCAGCATGAAGTATCCCTGGGATGATAACCCTGACGCCCTTGGGTGGTCCTCCTTCTCAGGGTTCTCCCTTATGAAGTCACAGTGTACTCGTGGTAGGGAAGGCACCATGCACGGGCCACACGTAGGCGTGGGATTTGTGTTTCACCTCCTGGGGAACAGAGACACATCTCTCTGACATTGTGTTATTTGAGCTCTTCCTTACCTCTGACAAGTACTCCAAGCCCACCTTGTGTATTTCTTTCCTCAAGCCTAGAATAAGTCATTTCTCCAGGGAGTCCTGATCCTTTATATTAGGAGTATGATATTAAAAACCAAGCTGGGTGATACATATGCTATTGCCGCTGGGGTATCATAGTTTCTATGCTTGTGTGGTATAAAGTTTGATTTACATTTTTTATCAGCCACAAAGGGAAAGGGTTATTATTAAAGCTTCCCATTGGTATTGTACTTAGGTCCATTTCTCCTGATTTATAGATTTATCTTTTTGTATTTTGATATAATGTTATCTGATGCATAACATTTTCATGACAGTTTTATAATCATTGTGATATACTTTCTGACAGGACATCTTCATCCCATTTCATTTTTCTACTTTAATTTCTATCATATTTGTTATTGGTACTGTAATTCTCTTTTAAACTGTATTTGTTTGATATATTTGACTACTTTCTAATCATTTAATATATTTATTTAATGATTTGTTTCAAATGGATCTTTAGAAAATGTCACATAGATGGATTTCTCTTCTCTTCTTATATAACCTAAAGATATACTTTTGAATGAAGGAGATTTTCCCAATTGTGTGTACAGGCTTAATAAGCATATTTGATCATATTTTGCCACCTTATTTTATGACTTCTGATGTTATGTTTCCTTATCTCCTTCTCATCCCCTAACCTCCCTCTTTTTTTTGTTTACTGCTTTTCACTTTATGACTGTATTTTCTTTGCTTTTATCATCTCTATTATTTTGGAAGAGATCTATGCTATTTTCTAAGCCACTAATAGTTACTTTAGTTTCAAAATCGACTTCAGTCCAGGGGTGGCAAATGTGGGATGTCATTCTCTTCTCTTCCAATGAAGATAGAGTAAGTGGATCAGAGAAGTTTTCCACTGCGCCTGGATATGACCTCAATAAAACCCTCCAGCAGTCATTGACAGGTAACAAGAGTTGGAACACAAGCTGAGATCTTTTTCCCATTCTTGCTTTCTACTATTTAATGAGTTAAGCCAGTGGTTCCCAGACATTGCTGCACATTGTAAGAAGCTGAGGAGATTTTAGTTACACCTCCCACCAACTAAATGAAATGTCTGAAGGTGGAAGTCAGGCATCAGTGACTCATTAAGATCCCCATGTGATTTCAATGCATAGCAAAATTTTACAACTGCTGAGTTGAAAGCACAATTTTGCCACCCACTCTTCTCTTCCTGGTTCTCTGTCATTATTTAATGTAAATTAAAGCTCTCTCTGTCTCTTTCTCTCTTTTTCCCTCCCTCTCTTGCTTCCTTTCTTCCCTCCAACCATTACATATCTTCTAGTTTGATGACAGGTTTTAAAATTGGCATCCACTTTTATAAACACACATACAAAAATTAATTTGGGTAACTCAATTCTGAATGGTTCAGTATTTGCAACCAGTCCTTTTATACAAATACCTTTACATTTTGAAACCTTAAAAATTTTGTTTTCTCTCAAGCAATACAAGTACATCATCCAACAATGTTTTTCAAGAAATTTACATGAATGATACATATACTGCTTGTCTGAGAGCACTTTCTTCTGTTGCCTTCACACAAAATTTGGTTAGGCACAAAATTCTTAGATGATATTGTTTGTCTTTAAAATTCTGTAGACATTAACCTATTGTCTTCTGGTATTTCAAACTTTAGAAAAGATGTGGGAGGCCAGTCTTCTTTTTATTGCTTTGTAGTTCACTTCCACTATTATTAATATTTTTGACTGGAGACCTTGCAAATTTTCCCTTCATTCCTTCAGTCCCACAGCTGGCCAAAATGTGTCTGGATTGAGTCTTTTAAAATTCATTTTGCTTGGATGCAGTGAGTGCTCCCAACCTACAAGTGCAGATAATTGTTCAGCTCAGGAAGGCTTTTCTCTTCTTAATGTGTTTTTTTCTCTCTTCTACGTAAATTCATCTCCCCTTTAAGAACAACAATGATATGCATTTCCTCCCCATTATATGCCTTCTGGATCTAATTTATACTTCTCATTTTAGTCTGATTTTGCTTCTGGAATCCAAGACAACTTTTCAAGTTAATATTTCATATGAATGATTCAAAATTTCACAACACGATCCACATTTTTCTACTAGTCATGTGAATTCCACTTTTCATTGCATTTATCCAAAGGATCATTCACATTCTCTGTGAGTCCCATTTTTGAGAGTATCCTGCTCTTGTTTTTTGTATGCAACTCTTTTGTCTTTTGGGTGAGATTAACTACACTTTAATTTTTAATGTTCTTTTCTCACTGCACAGTGTCTTTTCCTTCCAGCATCCTTTTTTATCCTCTTGTTTTCTCCTTTGTCTTTAACACTAGGTACTTTTTGGGGGGTTATGGAAAACTTGAGTTATTTCCTCAATTGAAGAGTGGGGGTGCAATGGGCTCATAGGGAGTTTACCAAGTGCCTTGGTGCAGCTTATTCTCTGTGAATATTGAAGAGCCTGTAGAGTGCCCACCAGTAGCATTTGGGGGCCTTTAAGCATCATGCAGAGGTCATACCCCCTGGAGAAGGCTCATCCCTATCTTTCCTGAAAAATAAAGGCCTGCATTCTGGGAGCCGATGGAAGAAGGGACTAGAGTTCAGCATTCAGTGTGCAAATACCTATTTAGCTTTCCTGATTTGGCACAGAACCTGAGGGATCTCCATTGGTGTCCTCTAGCCTAGATATTCTCCATTTTGCCTTATTTATCATATAAACCTCAGGCTTTTGCTGGGGAGAAGAGCTAGCATTCAGCAGAAGCACATGGGGAGAGGTTAACCCAGAGATCCAGTTGTTTCTTAAGTTTCTAAATTCTCCTAATTTTTTGTCTTCCCTTCCATGATCCTGTCTTCTAGAACTATTGGTACTATTAATTTCTGATCTCCTGAGGGAATCTGTGGTATAAATTGAGTTGGTTTTCAGCTTTTCCCACCTACAGTTTAGAATTTGACTTTCTCAAATCTGTTAAGTCAGTTTCCATATGTCTGTCTGTTCTCCAGCCTCAAAATTTTGTCATTATTTTCTCTTCTGTTCTCTCAACCAACGTGGATATAAATCTTATATACTAGCTTTATATAATATTATATTTATATAGATATACATTTGTTCTATAAAGGTTTTGGGAGGGAGAAAATGAGATGTTCATTTGAAGTTCCATCCTAACCTGGGAGTTCCATTACCTTTTCAGAGTCTTGTTAATTCTGTTGATATGATTTTTAATCTCACCTTTAATCTCAGCGTTCTATTCCTTAAACTCTTGATTTATAGCAGCCTGTTTCTGTGCATTCTTTCAAGGATTCCCAATGGTTTCCAAGTGTGATTTTCTGAATCTTGTAATAGATGATTATCAAAGATGAGCTAGCTTCTTCTTTGAGTCAAATGTTCCATTTCATTACACTATAGTATTTTTTGTGAGTCTAATTCATGTTTGTAGTATCTTTACTTATTCTAGAACAAAGTTAAATATATCCAAACTTGGTGTTTATCAATAGACAGGGAGCTTCCAGCATCCTATTTCTTTGGGTCACATTGGCCACGATTGGGTCCCACGTCTAAGGGGCTCTGGGAGAGCCAATATCCAGTATTTTCAGCCCCTGGTGCATACACATGTGATAGTGGAAGGGTGTGTTTTCAGCAAGAAACCTTCAATAAATGGCTGTGACATAGGCAACAGTCCTTGCTCCCAGCCAGTGAAAGTCAGGATTGCATTATCTATAAGCAAGCTACAGATACTGACTTGCACAAAGCAAAGTCCTCTTTATGTGAGAAAGATCTGTGTGGTTTCCTTAGCTGGTATAGCCCTTCTATTCCTGAGCAAGACCAATAAAGAAATTGTTAATCATACAACAAACTAATTTTGTTTCTGGCTTTGCATGCCACTTCCTGGAAGCTCTAAGACAAATTTACGGCCCACCACTGTTAAACATTATTTCTCTTAGTATATGTTATCTGAACTTACTTCACTTCTAGCTTCATTTGAAATCCCCCCTCCTAATTTTCCTCAAGCCCTTCTTAGGTAATCCTACTTTATTTCATTATGACCTTTTGTATGTATTTTTCCAAGTGTTCTTTCATCTTAAATCCTCTTGGAACAAGACCAAATCTAAATGTTGGGGACGGCCTTTGTCTTCTCACATGTTTGAAGGCAGAATGGGAAAGCACCTTCCCCCATGTCTGAACACAGCACGGGAAAGCACAAGCTTGAGAACAACCGGTGCAGTCCTTGGAAGTTATCTGCCCACAAAAACATATCTTGTCCTCGAAGATGAGCCAAGACTCCTCACTCTGAAAATAGGGAGACCTTGAAGATGTGTGAAAACACCGTCCCTGCTTACCAGGCAGCTTCTAAGAAAATCAACAAGGTGCTCTGACCTGTGCCCCCCTGAGATGGGAAAGATGAGTATAGCGCTTGGCTGAGGTCCAAGAAAGGCAGTATAAAAATAAAGGTGCTGTGCCACATCGGGGCTGCAGCCATTGTCTGTCTGTCTGTGTTGTCTGTGTTTTTTGTTCTCTCATTTCACCCAAAGAAGATGAGCGGCACACTACATCAGGCGCCCAAACGTGGGGTGTCCTCTCAGAGTGAGTTGTACATATATTCAGCTCCACACCTCCCCTTCAAACTGTTCAACTTCGACGGCAGGCACCGTCAAGTGGCGCCTGAACAGGGACCTGAGGTACGGAGGAGTACGTGAGAGCCTCCGCGGGATAACAGCGCGCTCACGAAACAGGTGAGGGGCGGTGAATCATTTAACCTCTGAGAGTAACATGGGGGCCGGAAACAGCCGAGTCCTATTTGCACAGATACTTAAGCATATGCTGTGGATGCACAGCGCAAAGCCCCCTGGACTGAAGCCATCTAAACCTTAACCCAGTAATGTAAACTGCTTGCCCTTAGAGTGTATTCTTGAAAACTGAAGTACTTTTAATCAAATAAGAAGAAAGAAGGCAATTGAATATTAGAAACTCAAATCTTTATGTCAGTTTGTCTGTGTATATGTTTTTATATGAAAAGTGTTGCTAACTGTAGTCATTATGTCTCAGTCTGTACGTTTGTGTATCTTAGAGTGTAAATAAAAAATATTTTCTACCTCTGGAGGGTATTAATAAAATTGATTTAAAAAGACAAGCGCTTGTGAAAATTGGGCATTCTAAAATTTCCAGAAAATCTAATAAAAAATATTATGCATTAATGCTAATTTAAGCTTAACTGATATGGACATGTCCTTATAGTTATTAGCTGCCAAAATTTACTTTAATTCATTTAAGTTGATGTTACCTGTTAAATATTTCAAGAAAATGCTTAAAGAAAAGCTTGACTTTGTCTAATGTATGGTAAAAGTTTTATAAGTAATCTGGCATGGTTGTTAAAAATAAGTAAACAAGTGTAGCAAATAAACTTTTTAATAATAATACTGTATTACTGTATAACAGTGTATATATCTGCAAACAGCCTGAGAATTTTTGTGGTAACCAAAATTCTTAAAGTTTTGCTAAGTTATATAGACATATTTTGTACTTAACAAGAAATTGTGCTGTAAGGCACATTTCCAAAAATGATAAAATATGTTCATAAATGTATCAATCTGAAGAATGCTGGTGTAACAGTTTACCATAGCCTATTTTTCAGTGTTCACTGAAGGGTAAAGTATCAAATGGTTTTAAGTTCTAATGAAAACTACTTAATATAATAAGGAAAATATTTCTGTGTGCTAAAGATGTATGTTTTAGTAAGAGAAAGTATAAAGAATGGAAATTTGTTTTGTTGAGGGTAGAAGAAAGTAATTGTTCTAAAGTACAGCTATTTATTTAAAGGGGGAGAACACTGAATGTAAAAAGAAAGTTGTAGAAAGCTTGTGGAAAAGTTGATATAGTCATGCTATGTGAAATTAAAGCAAGTGAGTCTTGATATCAAGTACACAGCAAAATTGGAGTTTTGTTTTCAGTTGGAAAGACAAAGTTTTCTTTAACTGTTAGTCTGCTCTTAATATTGAAAGATTGCAAAGGGTTCTCTAATTGTTTTATTAAAACAGTTTCTTAAGCTTAAAGTCTCAATGAATTGTCTGAGTATTTAAGAAAATGAGATCTTAATATTAAAAAGACTAAGCTGAGTGTTAACAACTACGTAACCTTCTGCATTTGCTTTTAAACTTTCTTATTATCATTCTAGTTAAATAATAAGTGTTATTTAATAACTATAATTCTATTTAGGCAAGTGCCTTAAAAACTTTTGACAACTTCCCAAGACCAAATTTAAAAAGGTATTTTTGCCTCTCAATTAACTCTGATATTTTCCAGAGGGCCCCTGGAACATATCAGTAGAATTTCTTCTCCTCATCAAGGAAAATATTTGACTAATTTGACTTATTTACCTGATATATATTTACCTGGAAAGCACTGTCAAAAGGAATAATGCTAAACTTTATTACTGAATGTTTTATGTTACAGAAATGTCACTCTTCCCCCTAAGACGCTTACTCCTGGTGCCCAATTAAATTTACCTGTTAGTACTACTATCATTACTGACTGTGTATGTATTAATTGTACTCATGTAGCCTCTTACTGTAATTGTGCAATCAATGTAAAATGGTCTTCTAGATATAGGCTTCCAAATAGTTGGGTATTTTTGTGTGATAATGAAACATATCAAGCCCTCTCTCCACACTATCAAGGTGTTTGTGGTGTGGGACGCATTCTTCCTGCTCTATATCCTGAATATAAGCGCAAGAGGCTTCTCCGAGCTCTGCCATCTGATTGTCATGAAAACTTGAAACTTTGAGATCCTGCCGCTGTTGCAGTTGCAGCTGCATTGCTGTTGCAGTTGCAGCTGCATTCCTCCTGCCGGTTCCTGGACTTGTCATTGGAATGCAGAAAGAGATATCTAAGCTGGCCTGTGCAAATAGCAAAACAACAAATTTGACTGCTTTTGTATTATCTGAACTCCACCAAGAACTGGAAGAAATGCGAGCTGCGGTGCTTCAGAATCGCACTGCTGTGGACTGTCTGCTGTTAAAAGAGCATGTAGGATGTGAACAGTTTCCAGGAATGTGTTGTTTCAATTTGTCTGATTTTTCTCAAACTACCCAAAATCAATTAGATGATATCCATCATATTGTCAATAAGTTTTTACAAATGCCTAAGCTATCTAACTAGTTTTCTTAATTTCGTTAGATATAACTAGTAATTGTAAGTCTGCCTTTGTTATGTATCTGTATTCCTATTCTGTTAATGTGTGTATGCAATTTAACTAGTAGTTTGTTAAAACCTATATATATATATATTCAAGTTATGTCTGTCTTTCGACATGTTCGATCTCAGCCATGTAATGCATATTTCCCACAAAACTGGGATACCATATAATCCACAAGGCCAAGGCATTGTGGAACGTGCCCATGGCACCCTTAAAGCTCAGTTGGAAAAAACAAAAAAGGGGGAGTTATATCCCCAGTCACCACAGAACCATTTAAATCATATCTTATTTGCAGCCAAAACTGCATCTGATACATTAAATCAGATAAAAGACATGTTCAAAGAACCCCTGAATAGTCTCTGGCACGCTGTCACACCTCTGTTAACCCTAAGCATTTTATGTCTTTTATTGCTGTTACTAGGGCCTTGTGTCCTTTGCAGCATGTGGAAACTCATCCAACAAGCCTTAAGAGACCTGCATCATTTGAAATTGCAGACGGCCCCCCCACTTGTAAATCATAAGTTCTAAAGTCAAGTATGGTAGCCAATGATGGGTAAGATATGGTTGAATTATAAATACCAACCTAAGACAGGGAGTGGTCGACAGAGGACTATAGCCCCATGACGGGTAAGGATTTACTTCAACCATACAACCTAAGACAGGCACATACCTTGACCCAGTCTGAGTTGGGCTGGTTGTTTTATTAAAGAAAAAAGGGGGAGATGTTGGGGATGGCCTTTGTCTTCTCACATGTTTGAAGGCAGAATGGGAAAGCACCTTCCCCCATGTCTGAATGCAGCACGGGAAAGCACCAGCTTGAGAACAACCGGTGCCGTCCTTGGAAGTTATCTGCCCACAAAAACATATCTTGTCCTCGAAGACGAGCCAAGACTCCTCACTCTGAAAATAGGGAGACCTTGAGGATGTGTGAAAACACCGCCACTGCTTACCAGGCAGCTTCTAAGAAAATCAACAAGATGCTCTGGCCTGTCCCCCTCTGAGATGGGAAAGATGAGTATAGCACTTGGCTGAGGTCCGAGAAAGGCAGTATAAAAATAAAGGTACTGCGCCACATTGGGGCTGCAGCCATTGTCTGTCTGTCTGTGTTGTCTGTTTTTTGTTCTCTCATTTCACCCAAAGACCCAAAGAAGATGAACGGCACGTTACATCTGGCGCCCAACGTGGGGCGTCCTCTCAGAGTGAGTTGTACATATATTCAGCTCCACGCCTCCCCTTCAGACTGTTTGACTTCGACGGCAGGCACCGTCATCTAAATAACAATTAATTAACTACTGATGTTTTTATAGCCTGGTATTAAATTATACATGAGGATTGGGACTATGTCTTGCTGATCTTTATATCTCCTTTGTTTCCTTGTATATAGTAGTGCCCAATAAATGTTTGTGGAATTGAATTGATACATCCCCACGGCCATTTGAGTCCACCAGTCCTCCAAATGTGGCCTGCTTTTTATTTTCTAAGGGATTTTAGGATTATACGTATCAACTAGTTGGTCTTGTGCTCACGGAAAGATAACCAGAAACAAGTCATTCCCATCCATGTGGTTCAATGTATGAATTCATGAGGAAGACTGAAATTACTATATCAGACAAATGCTTAGAATTATTGATCTGATCTGACTAAACAGCCACGCAGTCAAGCCAGCATCCAGCTGCCAGAGTCACACTGGGCTACGGCAGCTGGAGACAGGCCTAGGGAACTAGAAATTATTCAGTTGCAGCCCCTCCAAACCACGTTTGACATGCTATTTATCTTCTCCCACTGAAACTCTCTCTTTCCAGATAAAAGGGGGTGGGTGATAGCTTGGGGGTTGTTTACCTTCTATTGAACAAACAAGTCTGAATTAGGAATTAGAAGCAGTGAGTCTAAAATGTTGAACACGCTTACCCTGGCATTACTTAGAAAATGGGAAAAATAAATTAGATTACTACTTGGAAGGACTCAGTGGTTTGGAGAGCAGCAGGGACTTAATTGCACGTCTAAGGCAGCACAGCCCCTGCTTTTCTTCAACACAATTGAGGAGCTTTCTCAGGGCAACAGGTGGGAAGGTGAATCTCATGGGGTGGGGGTTGGGAGGTTTCTGTGATTTGTGGCCAGCAGAGACATGGAGAGCAGGATAGGACTTGGATTTGCCCTCTAATAACATGGCGATGCCACATTTTCATGGGCCTGTGGTTATTACCTGCATCTTGTGTAACACGTTTAGTATCTTGGAGAGCCTCAGGGCACATCGTTTTATTCCATGGGGTGTGTTAGGAGCGGGTGGTGAGAGAGCTTGTCAAATGAATGAAAGGATTTTTATTTCTTAGGCAGAATAAACAGGATGCTTTACTCCATCAATAGCTGTCCTTGATGTGGTATATTTTTGTGGAATAACATACAACATCATGTAGTTTGCTTGAAATTCCATTTAATAGGAAGTATTTGTCTTCTGCTTCAGCCAAATGAAATTATGGAACAAGACTTAGAAGCAATGGAACAATCTCAACAGTCCAACTAGCCTGAAAAATAAGAGTCTCTAATCAACGAAGTCAGTTTTCCGAATCATAGGACTTGTGGCAGCTAGTGGTCCCACCTAAAACATGTGTGTGTGAGTGTGTGTGTGTGCATGACTGTGCACATAGACTAGAAAGATAAGGGCTCTTAAATAATATTCACATAACAATAGTAGAACACTTGTTAATATTACCATGCAATACAGTACACTAGAAGCTTCCTGCAATGCCAGCCTCCAGTTACATGGTATAGACTGACCTTTTAGGTAAAACCACCTTATAATTAGGTCAGTTTGTTACATCAGAAATGACTGCTCTGGCTGAGGCCTAAGGTCCACTGGTTGTGTGTTGCCCCACCAATAAAATCCTAACATGTTCATAAGAATGGTATTCCATGTCTCCATACAGTTTTCTGTGGACCTAGACATATTTTAAAACCACACTCTGTAAGAAACTAAAAGAGTGCAGGAATCCGTGGTCACTCATGCCAGAATGAACTTTTTATGGACATGTACAAATATCTTGCAATGTAGTTTGCCAAAAATAATATGAATTGATACTACATTGATAGGCACTTTCTAAAAGCCAAACAGTCTCTATATTATCCATTGCTCCACAATGAATCCCCTGCTAAACCATTACCAGTCCCACTTAAAAGAAGAAGCACATCCCAAAAGGGCAGGTAACCTGCTGAAAGCCACCCAGGGAATAAGCAGCAGACTCAGGATTTGAATCCAGGCAGCCAACTCCAGACCCTGGGCTCTTAAATACAAACACCAAAGGCAACACTTATATATTCCTTACTTTGTGGGACCACTGAATGCTTTACATTTTTGAGACTCTTTTAATCTTCACATTGACATTATGAGGTAGGTACTAAAATGGACCCCATTTTTACTGGTGAGATGCATGAAGTACACAGGGGCCATGTAACATGCCCAAAGCCACCTGCCTGGTAAATGGCAAGGCAGGGTGGGGTCAGAGGGTGTTTTGACTCCGATGCACTTCTCCCTCCACCATGCCATTCCAAGCACCTGGCTCGGCTTCAAAACACCTCTATCAAAAGGTTGCTGGGGTTCTCTCTTGTTGGTATTTTATCTTCCCTTTTAAAATCATGAAAAGGCATTTTTTAAACCAAGGGACTTCCCATAAGTATCCTTCCCTCTGCTTTTCTTTTGTGGATGGCAGCTGGAAACAAAGAGAAAGAGATGAGATAAGGTTTAGGGCAATGGGCATATTACTGGACATGGAGATTTGGACACCATTCCTGTTTGTAAGCCCCAAACGATTTCTTGGCAATAAATGTGTGGTCCTACCTTAGCTATTACTTAGGCAAATATTTTCATCTAAATCTGAGTGATCAGGTGCATGAGCAGGTTTGTTGCAGTGGCTGAAAGCTCAGAATCAAATGTAGTAAATTAATTTAAAAATGAACATTCTCCTAGAAAGCCCCCCCAAATATGGGGGGGGACTGGTGCCAGCAATCACACCATCAAAGGGAGGAAGCTGAGGAAGACACAACTGAACAGATGAACTTGGCCTCGGAGATAGTGGAAGGTGGGACAGGGAAAGATAACTTCCTTAGTTAAGCCAGAGAGTTAAACTAAGTTGGACATTTACATCAGTGTGTGCTCAGGGAATGCCAGTTCATTTTAATATTAACCTGGGCATATATAATTAACAAAGCATAACTCCTTGTATAAACTTCCACATCATATGGAATAGCCAGAAGAAAACTTGGAGTACTGTGTGTGCTGTTTACTCCTTGAGCCTGAATTGCAGCTGTAGATCAAAAGGCCGAAGAAGCAAATACAATTAGTAGCTTTTCCTGGTCCTAATGAGGAGATAGAAACACTGATGAAATTCAAAACCAACAAAATGCAGCCTCCATGTGTACATTCATCTGAATTATCTTGTTCTCATGATGCCACTTCGGTTCCCGGAAACTGCTGGTTACTGTAATTCTCTCAGGTTGTGGAGTTCAGGTCGTGTCTGGACTCATTAATAATAACTATGGCTCACTGGGCACCTACTATGGGCCAAGTGCTTTTTAGATCTTATTGCATTTATCCTCCCAATAACCCTCAAGGATCATTAATGTTACCCTCAGTTTATGTGCAAGGAAACTGAAGCTTAGTGAGTTTAAGTAACTTGCCCAGGGAGCTAAGCATCAGAACTGACTGAAATGTAAACTCAGGCATTTTTATTTCCAAATTAGTGCACCTACTACCCCTAAGAGAATATATCTGGAGAATACCTTGACTATGAATCTTCAAAAATCCCAATACAATTGGGGAACACTTTAGGGGGGCAAGTGGCTATAGTTACTAAAATTATAAAAGCACGTCTACTCCAGAAATGATACCTAAAGATAGGCTTGCCCATAGGCTCCCGAGTTTGAAACAGGGAAAATAAACAAAACAAAATCATAAATAGTGTTCAGGAGAATAATATATAAATAAACTGATTCATCATTAATATGGAACATTAAACAGCTGGTAAAGAGAATGAGATAGTGCTACATGTAATGATACAGAAAAAGTCTTCAGATCATCTTTAGTGGTCAAACAAGTTGCAGAACAGTATACCACATAATCTCGTTTTTAAAAATATATGTACAGATGTATGTGTATACCATTAGATCATAGGAAAAGAATTGGAAGGAAGCATCTGCTTTCTTGGAAGGGATGTGAATTTAGAAAGAATGGAGGATTTTGCTCTATAAATTTATATATATGTTTGAATCTTTTATAATGGAAAAGGACCCATTTAATTAAAAAATTAGAAAAAGAAAGGAGTACACATTTTAACAATTACAGTTATCTGGCAAAATTGTGTTTGTGTTTTCATATACTCAAGATTTGATAGTGTACAAAATAGTTTCTCTTTTAGAATTTTGTTTTTTAAATCCTTTCAATCCCCTTCCTCCAACCTTTAGCCAATTCCAGCAATGGATTATTCATAATTACTTCAGATAAGAGTCTTGGCTTTGTTTTGTCACATGTTAGAGTGTAGAAACAATATCAAGCTATAACAAAAATCAGCAAGTTTCCATCCCCTGCTCACTAATTCCACAAACTAAATGTGCCGTTTGGGAGGGTCATACTGAGGGCTTGCGTGGCCCCCGGCCCAGGCAAGAGCAAGCGGGGACTTAGTGACTTATGTTTTGAGACCTCAGCGTGCAAGTACTGTAAGTTCACTAGAGGCCCTAGAAACACTCATCTGATCTTCTCCGAAGAGCTGCAAACAGAAAAGGCAGTAGAAGGCAGAATGGCTTTCCTAGAGGGAGTGCCGTGGCCTAGAATCCACCACTTTGAGCATCTACAAAATCCATGTTCTTGGGCATTCAGGACTTGGGGGAAGATTTACCTGCTGATTTCCCCTCCAAGCCCGGGCTGAGTACCATGTGGGCAAGTCCCAGCACTTTAGACAGGATTGAGGGCAAGGATTAGAGGGATGCTCTAAATTCAACTCAAAGATTATAGGACACAAAGAAGCTTGTGGCATTTTGCACCAAAAAGAAGAAAATGTGATGTTTTCTAGCTGTGTGAACAGCTGATCCCAGATCCATCTATTATGTTGCCCAAGTGACAATCCAAAATGACTAATAGATAACTGAAATTATCAGGCAGTTGGGCCATGGTCTCATTATTTTGACAGTGCAAACATGGCCTTTAGCAGCATGTTGTCCTTGTCAGATTCATCTCAGGAACGTCAGATGATGATGGCTATTAGTTTGCTTTTTTAAAAATGTCTATTTGACAAGATTTATATACAAATTAAAATAATAACAAGAATTCAGGCTAGTGGCTTGTCCTGTAATTATCCAGGACAATATTATAACCTGTGATGAAATTTTCCCCCCTATTAGTCCCTAAAGCTATGGAAAGACAATATCTATAATAATAGATCCTTTTGCTTTTAAAATGTGAAATCTCTAAACAGATAAATAGAATGTGCCATTTCAGATACATTTACAAACACGTAAAGAGATTTCTTAGGTTTTCACCTCAGGGATAAAGACTTGTACATAAAATACCTCACTCAACAATTCCAACACATCATGCTTATTACCCCCTAAATTTGGCTTTTGTTTGGTTTGCTAATTATATTTCCTCCTAATCTGCAATTATCAATTTTCCCATCCTGTTTTACTTTATCCTATTATCCATGTAAGTATCATCTATTTAAGATTATTATCTCATGTAGAGCCACCATCAGCAATATTTTCACATTGCATGTCAAAGGAAGAGTGCTTGAAGACAAAAGGGGAGGAGGATCGGGGAGACAGAGTGGGCAGTGGGTCCAGGAGTTACAGTGGTGATAAGAGGTGCCTGCATAGACATGGTTTCCCTTTGCTCCTGTCAGTCCAATGGAGGTCATCCAAGACAGTATAAAGAAGCAAAGACTTCAGAAGACAGACAGCAGATATGTGCAAATATGTGGGGACAGCACCCTAAACCAGTGTGCAAGGCAAGACATCTTTCATACCCCCTTGAATGCAATTACTGCTCTCTGCCATTGCGTCCAGGGTCCTGTCTCTCTTATCTATTTTGTGCAGTGTTCAATGGCATGCCAGGTACCAGAGGTTTGTTAAAATATTATAAGATGATAGTAAATACAGATTACAATAAAGTGCTGAGAAGTCAAGCCTATTAACTCAACCCTGAGGTCCTTGCAGTGATGGAGAAGCCAGACCGAACAAATGGGCCTGTAATGCTCCAAGCCAAAAGCCCCCAGTGGGGAGACTGCGAGCAGCATGTGTGGATGAATTAACCACACACTCCCTTTAAAGTTCGTCAGAATTGAACACTGCTAATTTATAGCACTTCGGCATTTCAGGACCCCTTAGTGTCTTTCCAATTACACTAGAGGGGAGGTGACTGGCCCATCCGCAGTCCCCATGGAGAGACCATGGAAGCAGAACTTAGCAACAGAGTCCTAGGGTTTTGTGCCTGTCTTAATGAAGCCACATGGTTTCCTCCACATGGTGAACTCACTTAGGGTTTCATTTGCCCTGGAACAGAGAAGCAGAACCATCACACAGCCAACTCTAGGAACAGAGTGTGTGTAGCCTTGTATTTCTAGTTCAAAAGCAATAAATCTTAGGTCAGGTAATGAATTCCATTTTGAGTAATCTCATTATGGACATCTATTCAAAGAGTGTATATAGCACAAGCAGAATGACTGGTATCATGTGCTGGCTTTTTTCCCTGTGCCAAATTAACAGTGAAGGCCTTTTAGAGGATGCTTCATTTAGGCTCTCTTATTATCAGAGATATTATACAAGTTGGAACTGGGGACCGAGTGCAGTTGCACTGCTGAGATAACCTCCACTGTTAGATCAATGGCTGGCAGAATTCCACCATTAAAGGAGCTCTGAGTGAGGCAGCCTTCCTCCCAGGTGCCAGTACACTGCTCTCTGCTGGAGCCCAGAAGAAGGGATGAATTGGATGAAGAAAGTCAGGATATTTAAGAGGCAAGCAAATTTTCTAAGATTATCTTGCAAGATCAAATATGATGTATTGTTCAGAATCTGTTGTGTTTAATTGACCTTCCTATAATTACCAAACTGTCCTTCCTATAACCCTAATGAGTTATGTCACCACTCTATAACCTTCAGCTGCTCCCCAGTACTATCCAAAAAATTTAGATTTCTCACCCCAAAGTTCAAAGTGTTTCCCAAACTTCACATGCCCATCACTTAAGGGTCTTGATAAACTGCTATTCTGATTCATTCACTTGCCATAGGGTGAGGCTGGGTATTCCACATTTGTAATGCTTCCAGGTGATGTCCATGAAACTGGTCTATGGACTACTCTTAGAGTCACAGCCTCCAGAATATTGGTCCTCAGAATTTCACTTGCATTAGAATCACCAGAAGGGTTGGTTAAAACTGAAATTCTGGGCCCCACCCCTAGAGTTTCAGATTCAGAAGGTCTGGAGAGGGACCTGAGAATGAGCATTTCTCACAGGTTCCCAGGTGACGCTGATGCAGCTGGTCTAGGACCACACTTTGAGAACCACTGCTTTTAGGTGATGGTTCTCAACCCTGACTGCACATACATATCATCTAATTAAAAATAGGAAGACTTTGAAACATACCAATTCCCACCACTAACCCCAAGCCAATAAAATCAGAATTTCTAGGAATGAGGCTCCAGCATCACAATTTTTTCAAGTCCTGAAGTGATTTTTAACATGAATTGAGAATCACTGCTTAAAACTGGGCTTCTGGTGTAACCACCTCTATGGTGTCCCACAAGGGAATGGGATCCGTGGGGTGTCCAATAGGGAAGCAGGAATATGCTAACCCCAAACTGTTTCTCTGTTCTATTCTATTTCAGAATTTTGGCTTACACTGGTTCTTCTCCTTAGAATAAACTTCTATGTCTACTGTCAAAATGCCACATCTTTTCATGGTTTATCCTGAACACCACTGAACACTGTGAAGCCTTCCTCTAGGCCCATGGTCAACTCTGAGTGATCATTTCTTGAGCTTCTTTGTTATATTGCCTTCTAATCCCAGGGACAATTGGGATGTTCACTGATGTTACCTTGTCCCTCCTTCCTGTTCCCACAGCCCCCCTGAGAGCTCTTATGTAAAACCTGTGCCTGCACTCAGGTTATTTTTGTGCCCGTTGGCCTTCTCCCCCATCAGTTTGCAAGTGCCTTGCAGGTAGGAGTGGAGTCTTGTTCAACCTGCTCATCCTTCCCAAAGCCTTGGGGGACACTACCTACCCCAGAAGTTTCTTGCTCAGTACCTGTTGAGTTGTTCTGCATTTGTTTCCCATGGACCTGGACATACACATTCTCTCACGATACTGTTACGTGTGTACTTGTCTTAATCTTTCCTGCCAGGTATAACTTTCGGGGTAGGGAGTGTACCATACCATGCACATCTGTATATATCCCTGGCCTACACCACACACACACACACACACACACACACACATTCCTCTAACAATTCCAAATGTGATTCATTGACCAGGAGCAATGGCAGTATAGCTGCTTGTCAGCAATGTGGACTCTCAGGCCCCACCCTGACCTGCGGAGTTAGAAATCTGCCTTTTAACAAGATCTCCAGGTAATTCGTGTGCACATTAAAATTTGAGTGTCACTGCTTTAAAAGATAAAATAGTACAGTAATGAAGAGATTGGGTTTCTGGACTCAAGTCTTAGACTTGGAATCTTGAGCGAGTAATAAACTCTTCACCACAGATTCCCCATCTTTAAAACGAGAATGGTCTTCACCTCACAGGGCATTCACTAGTATAGTGTAAATAGTTAAAGAATAGGTGTAAATAAAACACTCAGAACATTATAAGCCCTCAACACTGCAGAATGAACTATTATTGCTCAATTAAAACTGGTTAACTATAATGGCATTTAAACTGCCACCCAAAAGAGATCAGAAAATGAAACACACTTCTGCATGGGTTTCAGAAACGTGAAATGTAAAAGGTAATACATAAAAATATTAAAACCCTTTGGCATATGTTAAGGAGGATGTCAAATCATTTCTGTATTGAACCTTAAATAATTTGGTGGTTGGAGCCTTTAATATTACCATCAATTTTATGCTGTGTCACCCGGTTTTCCTCTACTGTGCAGTTCTTTCAGGCTTTGTTCCACTCTACCTAAAGAACAACTTCATAAATGCATTTCGTTTCTCAGACCCCCAAGTCGGTTGCTGTTGCATTACCTCAGCAGCCATAAAATGTGCTCCTGGCTTGTCGGCAACGTGTGCACACAGTGCCCCCTAGGGGATCTGCCCCGTTATCACCGTCAAAGCCAAGAAGAAAACCAAATCCTTTCCGGGAGTGTAGTTAACTCAGAGGGAAAGGGCTTGGCTGTGACAGTGCAGTTTTGAAATTACTACGGGGCCACTCTGAATATTAAGTGATAATAATCTGCACCAGTTTAGGCCCTCACTAGAATTTGTGAAACCGAATTTAATATATATAAGCTGTGTTTGACTCCCTCAAAGGTTAGGAATAAAAGCATTGAATAGAAAGAGTCTGGAATGACAATTCACATCTGAAATGAGACCTTAATGACACTGTATTTACTGATATGAAAATGATACATTTTATACTCGTACAATGTACCCAAAACAAGATGTTGGAGAAGGGAGAATGGCCGAGTCAAGTTAGTAATTGATGAAACATGCTCAACAGATGAATGTGAGAGACTGCCATGCACCAGGCAGTGTTCCAGGCTCTGTTGCCTCACCGAACAAGAGAGATGAAGATCCTTGCCTCTCGTGGAGATGACATTCTGACCGACGGCAGCAAACCTCCTCTCGTCTCTCTCTGTCTCCTTGGGCTTCGGTGAGCGTTGCTGGGTTCCGGCGAGCTGCTGACTTGCCTTGGAATGTGAGACCAGGGTACTGTGCCTGCGTCACTCCCACGGCAGCTCACAGACAAGCCCGTCTCTTTCCTATAATCTAATAGCGTTGTTGTTTGTTTGTTTTTTGAGGTAAATGTTGGTAGATAGATGACAGATAAATGATAGATGATAGATTAGATAGATAGATGATAGATAGATATAGATAGATGATAGATATAGATAGAGATAGATGATAGATAGATAGATAGATAGATAGATAGATAGATAGATAGATAGATAGATAGATAGATGGGTGATAGATAGACAGATATAGATAGATGATAGATGATAGATAGATAGAGACAGACAGACAGACACAGACAGGAAGAAAGAAAGAGAAATTGCTTTGGGGGAAGGTGCTATGACACATCATAGTGCCTGATCCTTGTCTTAGACCTGGAGTGGAGCAGAGAGAGAAACTGTGGAGTTCCTTAGAGCAAGGAAGCTTTTTCCACCATGCTGCCATGAGGCACTCAGGGAAATCATCAGACTGACTTCTGGTTACATGAGGCTCCCCAAAAGTCAACAATGGCTTTAGTTCCATTTGAACCCTCAAACCTGGTTTTCTCTCTCTTGAGCTGTTATCCTGCTCTCACTTTGTATGCCCCTCCTGGCCTCCGAGGCTGTCTCCTGAGAGTCCATGGTTCCTGCCCACTGCCACTTGGGAGACCCGCTAGCCAAGCCCCCTTGGCTGCTGGTACGCCACAGAGGTGGCTGGGGTCCCTTTGCCTGCAAAGTGGCTGGGGGGCCAGGCTTGCAGTGACCACTGTCCCTTTCCCTGGGGTCCTTCCTGACAGTGCTCAAGAGAACAGTGAGGTCTGAGGGGACACCACCAGCCCAGAATGGCCTCAGGTGTGCACATCTCCCCGGATGCTCCTGTATGTCACGTCTTCCTTCTCCCTTGCCCAGGGTTCTCAGGACCGGGAGTGAGAACATGAAATGAAAGAATGTCTTTCACTGCCAGGGTCTCAGTTTGGTTTCGGTTACTGAACTTACACATCCTTCCCCTCAACCGGCCATTCTGGATCCATTAATTGTACATGGTGTCCTACTGTGTGCGGGGCCTTGCCCGTCCTGTTGTGTGTGTAATCTCCAGCACTAGAAGGACACCTGGCATGTGTACGACTTTCAGTAAAGAGGACTGATAAGTACACTGAGGGAGCACTGGCTCTGCATAGGGCACTGTTCATTTCTTATTTTAATTTGACTTCGTGACAACCCCTGTTGTACAACTGAGAAACTTGAGTCTCACAGAGCCTAAGGAACTTGCTCCATGTCACACAGCTGTCCTTAGTAGGTCCAGGACTCAAACTTCAAAGGCTTTACCCACCATGCTGTGCTCCTTCCCCTTGGAGGGAGGGCCCTGTTTGAGAACCCCCTTGCCTCTTTGGAGAGTAAAATTGGTAACTCATTTCAGTTATTAGGGGATCTTCCAGTAGTGTAGGAGTTAAAGGCTGAATCAAGAATACTCCTTATTTTTCCCATCCTTCTTCCTTTTCGGACTGGCATGCAGGCATTTCTCCCAACTCTGTGTCTATATCAGGACAGCCCCTCAGGAGTCCCCTATCCCCACCCAGGAGGCAAACGACAACTTCCAGCAGTGGCTCCTTAGTGCAGGACGGAACATAAGCTTCAGCAAACAGAGCGCCCCAGGAGCCAGCAGCAGAAACAGCGCCCCTGCCAAATCCTTTCAGTGTCTGTCAGTGGTTCCCTCCCAGATGGCTTCACGGAGACCGTCTTTGAGGTCAGCTGCCACGTGTCCGCATGAGGCTTCTAAAGGCCATGCTCCTACCTTCCTGCTCTGGAAATGACACTTAACTGTAGTGAGCCTGGAGGAAGTCAACCAGACAGGAAATAAACCCTTGGGTGCATGTGTTTGCAGGAGCATTTTGGAAGACTACTGGTCCCTTGGGAAGTTACTTGTTTAATACAGTGGTGGCCATCAAATCTTCACTCTCATTGTTGTGCAAGGCAGATGGGAATTGATTTCAAAATGAACTTTAAGCTGAGAGGAGAGGCGGGGTGTGGCTCTGAGAGGCTGCTTTGACAGGGGCTGCTGGTGAGGTAAGACGAGCTTTGGTCAGGATTTCCTGGGGCAAGGGGCAGAGTTGATGAACGTTATTTTTAGACAGTATTGATATTTTTAGTGAAAGTCCAACAAGGGCTCCATCTGGGGGAGGGGGTGGAAGGAGAAGGGATGGTTTCCTGAAGTTAGTCACTTCCTCTCTGCTGGTGAAGAGATTTAGCCATGGTCCTATGTCACAGGAAGTGCACGGTGGTGGTAAACACTGCTGACATAATGGGAATGCACGCCGTGGTGTGTCAAAGCACACACTCCTTCCTGGCCCGTCGGCCAGGTGAGCAGGGGATGCTTCCTGTTGTTCCTGCTCTAGGAGGAACCTCTCAACATCTGAGAGCTACTCTGGAGAATAAATCACAGGGCTTACTGGGGTAAGCAGCCAGGACCCCAGACAGAGAGTGACTTGGTGACAAAAATCACTGCATGTGCTCTCAGCCCCTGGACCTGCTGAGTCATCAGACCCCTACGAAGGTGTATGGAAGCCAAGGGGGTTTGGCCCCATATTCTAAAGCGATCCTCATCTGAAACTTGCTTGGCAGCCAGAGGTGCCCTTAGTGTCTGGATCTCATCCATTCTTAAAATCTTTCAGCAAGTCCTACTGATTTCACCTCCGAGATCTCTTCCGAATCTGCTTCCTCCGCTCTGCCTCCGTGTCGTCAGTGACATCCGTCAGCTCTTCAATGCATTGGTGACGCCACCTGCTCTCCCTGACAGGGAGCCCTTCCTCCTGGCCCCTCCTCCAGGTCGCTGGCAGCGCAGTGTCAGGAAACACAGAGCAGCTTTGTCACTGTTCCCCTTCTCCCTCGTCCCTAGTAGACATTGCTAATTGGTCGTGGCACTTTAACTCCTAAGCCCAGACGTGGGCGACCACGCAGTCTTTCTTAACATTGTCCTTCAAGCTCTCATGACCAATCAACTGGAACTGGCATTTGACATAAAGTCAATTTGCCATCTTCGTGCTCGTGTTACCTTCCTAAAGACTGAACCTGATTACATCTCTTCCCTGATGTGAGGCTTCTTCTGTCTCCCTAGCACTTTCAGAAGGAATTCAGACTCCTTGGCAGGCTGTGCGGGGCCTTCCAAGGTCTCTCCTCTCCCTAATTGTGCAGACTCCCCAGCTTGCTCCTATGTAGTAGCCCCATGACACTTCACACCCTTTCCCAAATACACTTTGCTTTTGCATGAGTCTTGGCCTTGCACAGGGTGTTCTTGCTTTCTAGATTTTCCTTTTTCTTTTCTGTATTCCGAAAACTCTCTTACTGGTCTTTTCAAACCTTCAATATTCCTCTTCAGTTATGACTTCATGACTCTACTTGGCAAAGTCAATGCCCCCTCTCATCTTCTCATAGACCATTAAAGTGTTTATTAAAGCTCTATCAAAGCATTTTTATTGTGATACATCATGTTGTATATATGTTATAATATGTTGTAGTTATAATAATTATATGTATTGTATTTGTGGTCAGACATTTGCTTATTCATTCAGAATATTTATAGGCTGTCTTTCATGAGTTGTGTTAGAAATAGGTAAATTAATACACAGAACAGATGTTTAATGAAGGTTTATTTAGTCAGTGAATGAATGATATTTTCTTGCTAATCCAACTGCTGTTAGCCCTTCTATCTTTAGAGTTGCTTCCTGTAAATCCCAAGAAAGTGAGAGCAGGACTTGAATCTTTCCTCATGTCTTATAGAAACTTGTGAAAGTAAGTATTTTTAAAAGTTGTTTTTACAAATAACCCAGATGAATAATTTTTAATGGAGGCATATATGATTACCTGAGTTTAGTCGTATCTTATTTTCCCCCTTTTTGCTTGCCTTTTCCTCCCCACTCCATCCTATACATGGCACCTTTAGACTGGCTAGCCATTCCTGTTTACTTGAAACTGTCCCAGTTTTAACAGTAAAAACCCTACATCCTGGAAAACCACTCAGTCCCAGGCAAACCAGGATGGTTGGTGCCCCTCCCTCTCCAGACTCCTATGTTTCTTCCCTAAAGAATCAATTTAAAAAATCTAATGTGTGTCCTTCCATATTTTTATATTTATAGTATAAATCTGATCATTGTCATTAGTGTTTTATAAAATGAGGTTAACATCTCTATTTTATTATGTTTTATACTATTATATATCATACCATATTATATTTTGTATTTAATACTTTCTTCATTCTGATATGTCCACTAACAAAACCTTGTGAAGAAAATCAAGCCAACTGGTGCAGCTCCGGTTCATTCTGTTTTATACTCTGTGTTGTGAATATTCCATATTTAGGCTGTTCACTTGTTGGTGAGCATTAATTTTGTTTCTAGTTACCTTTTTTTGCACCTTTGAACAATGACAACATCCACACACACACAAATATCTCCATGTATTGGTGCTTTTATTTCTATGAGATATATATTTTAAGAGTGGAATTGCTGAGTTGAATAGTAAATGTAATTTCAATTTTTATAATTATTGCTAAATTGCTTTCCTAAATGGCTACAACACATCACATTTCTGCCATCATTTGTAAGAATACCCCTTCCCTTACATCTCCACCAGATCACCATTACTTGGTGAGATAATTCTTACTAATTTGTCCATCTGAGGGTTATAAAATGACATCTCATTACTTTAATTTGCATTTCCCTGACTATTAGTGAATTTGAGCATTTAAAAACACACACTTGGTCACTTAAATATAAGTGATTTGTCTATTTGTAACTTTTACCTCCTTTCCTGTTGGGTTGTTAGACTTATTCTTGATAATTTTAAGTGTATTTTATATGTTATAGATACCAACTCTTTTCAGTCTATTATAAACATTTTTTCCAGCTCTGATATTTGCTGTGATTTCATGTGTTGGATCTTCTGCCATAGAAATACTCTTGATTTTTAAATATTTAAATATGCCTATCCTTTCTCATCTAGCTTCTTAATTCTTATTCTTGGTTAGGAAGTTTTCCTCAATCCATAGGTTATATATGTAGTATCCATATTTTCTTGAAATATTTTTTGTTTACTTTTTTACACTAAAGTCTGCCTTTTTATCTTGCATAGTCTGGACCATAGCTGATTCTTCCTCGGTCTCTGGTCTAGTTGATCCAAGCAGTGTTAGACCTGCCCTGTTGACTGGGAGTCATGTCATTGTTAGATGGCCTGTGAGGTTCCTAGAGCCCCTGGAGAAGCTCTCTGCCCAGACCTTCCTCCTCTTGCCCATTGCCATATACCTTTCAGGGAGTCTCAGACCCACAGGCTAATAATACCCATTAAGCTCACTCAACAGTGCGAACAACTCTCCTCCAGGTTGTTAAGTCACCTTTGTGCCAATGTAACCACAATATTTTCAGAACACAAATTGTGGTGTAATATTGATTTTTGAATTTGGCCTACCTAGCTTCTATCTCTCCCTACCTTTTTTTAAAAACAGCATTCTGATTATCCACTAGGAAATGGCTTCTTTACCCATTCTCAGTAGAGCCGACTCCATCCCCAGATTCAGGAGTGAAACAAACAACGTATTCCTAAGCCATTCAGTGCATTGTGTTACTCTGGCCAAGATGATGGCTCACGGAAGTACCCCAGTCATAGCCAATGAGACATAAGAGGATTTTTTCCCAGGGCTTTTGGGAAAGAGAAGTTTTTACCTTCTCTTTTCCCTGCTGGTAGTACACAGAAGATGATACAGTATTGCAATAGCTGGCAGCTACCCTGGTACCAACCAACCTGATCGCAGGTCCAAGGAAGTGGAGCCGAGAAGTGGAAGGTGTGAAATGGGGTTCAGATCCCATTGTCTCAATTCTGGATCAAGCTGTGTAGAAGCGGATCCCTTCAGTTGTTCAATTATATGAGCCAACAGATTTCCCTTGTTTAGAAAAGCCATTTTAGATCAGTTTTCCCACCTCTCATAACTAAGCATTTTCACACAGAAGACCTTTCTTCTCAGCTGTGGAGACTTACTAGGGCTTCTTAATTCTCCGTATCATGTCCCTAGTTATCCTGCATGGGGGAGAGCGTCTCAGCTTGAACGTAAGCCATATCTGTCATGGGACTGAGATAACCCGAGCACGTAAGTGAACTGCCATATGTCTGTTTGCACAAGGACCAAACAGTATCTTGGGAAAGAAGCCTACCCTAGGAATGAGGAAGCCAGGCATACAAGCTTGGCCTGTTTGTGGGTGGGATGTAATTCTGGAAATAGCATGGGGTTTTCCCTGGTTCCCCATGTTGGGGTCTCCAGAGAGAGGGAACCGTGTATGGAAGTGGAAAGAATTCCTTGCCACCAATTCGTGAGACCCTACAGTATGTCTGGTCCCCTATGTAGTCTCTGACACAGTTACAGTGGCCAGTCCTGACCCTTCTAAGACTTGAGAACACTGGAGTGGTTGGAGGGGGCCGGGGGAGAGCAGCAGTGGATGTGGGATCTTGTGGGAGCGATGCTGTCTTTCAGGAGTCAGGAGTGCTGGTAGGAGGGGCCTGGCTATCTGAGCCCAGCTAACTCAGCAGAACCGGCTGCACCCAGCAGACCCCAGGCTGCCTGGCAGTGGGAGGCTGGAGTGGATGCCATAGGATAGCAGACTGGACTGCTCTCGTGAGCCCCTGTGAAATACCTTCTGGAGATGCCATGGAAACCTTTGGATCCGGGCGAGGTGGTGAATGTGGAGGGACCTGAGGCCCTGCACTAGTGGATGGGAACAAGACCTCACAAAATAAGTTGCCGTCATAAATGACCCATAATAGCAGGTCAAACCATGTTGTGAGGGTGCTTTCCTGGGCTGCGGGTGGCGCCATGCCTGCTTCTTTCCTGGCTTTCCTTCCCTAACCACATTCACTTCCAAAACCCTACCCTCCCTGTCAGAAAGTCTGCCCTGATGTCTGCTAGGCGAAGTCAGGCTTGCCCTCTCTGTCCCCGTGACATCTCTGACTTTGCCTATTCTCAGCGCTTCCCATGCTTTCTGTAATGTGCTTGCTTGTATGTGTCTCCCCGACTATGTTCTGAATAACTTGTGCTCATGTCTTATTTTGCCTGAACTGAGCACCATATAAATGTCCACTTAACAACTGGATTTAAATATACATATACAAAATTCTCTACGTAGAAAATATTTAGAACCAGAATATGATGGAACTGCCAACCCATGTCATTTGTTAGATATTTGTAGGTTCAATGTTGAACTTGTCTTGTTTCTGCTGTACTGGAAAAATCAGTTTCTCTTGTTGTTTTTCAAGACAAGAGGGGATGTGGCTAGAAATTGAGGGCATCTGACTAGGTTTTTTGATTTAGTGACCTTAATCTCCAATGCCAGAATTAATCTTTCTTTTGTGAGGACCATTTAGCTGAAAAGGAGTTAATACTTACACTACCTCATGAACAAATTGCCTCATTCAGGAAGGAAAAAAAATTCTCCCAGAAAATTGGATGTCAGTGGATTATTCCCCCTCAGATCCATGGATCAGTGTGCGTGGGGACAGCATCCAAGTGGAAAAATGTAATATCAATGTGCTTGAGGGCAGCGCCTGCTTTTTCACACCACCTCAATTACAGGGCCTGTTATCACAAGCATCATATGATGCTTGTCTTGCTGCCTACCTCACTTAAGCCTTTTATTATGGAGTTTTTAAAAAATATTTGAGAGCTCTTCATAATTAGGATACATTTGCATCAGTGCTGATTTTTCTCTTTCACCCAAACATTGGCAATTCAAGAGTTCTTTAAAATGAGGAGGACCTTAAAATATTATCCTTCACTTTATGGCCTTATCATAAAAAATAAATTTTATGTAGTGAGGATATATGGACTTGTGAACTATATAAATGTGTATTTTTCTTAAAGAGATTCACAATTTATGATGCTCACTGAAAGGGATAAATATTAGCCTTAGTAAGCCAAGAGTGGAATTCCTGAATATTAAAAAGAAGACCTTTGAGGCATGAGTGCTCATTTTCCTTGATCATTTCAATAGCCCTGGATGCCTTGTAGAGAACTTTTAAATGCATTCTTTATTACTAATGACATTTTCATGAAAGCAGATATTTTTTATTTAACAGTCCATCTATCTCTCCTGCATGCTCTTCATCTTCCATCACAAGCAGCTGAAGACAAGTTTAAGTTTTCACAAGGTGACTAATAAAATAATGGGCCTGATAGATAGTCCAGGACCTTGGATTTTTCTCATAAGATCATGGATCCAGGAGTCCTAAGAACAGTGGCCAGAATGTCTGCTGGTTTGGAAGTAGATGGGGGATCATTAACACATCTAGGAGGAGACACAGCTATTGATCTTTGGGCTCTTGAACATTTCAATCAGAGGAAGTGGCTTGATGTTGTCTTGGGTGTTTGAAAGCCACCATCAGGTTAGCCGGTATAATCCTCTAATGCCAGGAACTGCAGGTCTTAGGAATTATGATGACACAAAAAGAAAATGGGGCTTCCCTATGGGGGTAGCAAAGGAGGGGTTCAGATGAACGAAGAGCAAGGCTTTGGCACCATGGTGCTCTGTGATGCTCTTGGGAAGGAAAGCAGAAATAACTTATTTTCTAAATAAAATGATTTTCCAAAGATGCCTTTGATCTGCCAGCTGTCTGCATGTACATATATGAGTGGTTCCTCAGGCACAGCATCTTCAGATTCTAGAGAGGGTAGCTGGTAAAATGCTTCAGTGGCCAGTGGATGTTGTTACCAGGGCACCTGCCAGCCCTGAACTATTGGCCACCCCAATTTCTTGCAAGCATACTGCCCTGTGGAGGCGTGGAACCTTACCAGCTCCCTGGCATCTGAATGGGATCAGACATAAATCTCACCAGTAAGAGGAGATGGAAGTGAAAATAAAGTGTGAGGAATCAAAAGGAAGTTGCAGAATGTGTGGCAGGTGTTGTTAGATTTGTCTAGCAAAGCGCAGGTGCCAAGCGCATGATTGATGACATTAGTGGGAGAGGTTAAGAGCTCTGGATGGTGCTGCTTCGGCTTTTGAAAAGTAAGCACAGAACAAATGCTAAGGCCACAGCAGGAATGGCCAAGCAAAGCAAGTTGGATTTTCAAAATAAATAGCATGTCATCTGCTTACATAACCTCAGTGGCTGAGGCAAGTAGAAGGCAAAAATCGTCCATGGTACCCATGCTGGTGGGGGAGAGAAGGGTCCTTTGCCCTCTGACTCCTCTGAAGGTGGCAGGTTTTGAGTGACAAGCAGGTGACAATGAATTCTGCAGGAGGCAATGACATGCCTAGTTGACATCGTGAATATTTTGGCCTTAATTTATGCTGTGAGCAATGGCTGCGCCCAGGTCCATTACGTACCCACTGAAGATGATTTATGTGGATTTCATGTACTTGGGCTTTAATTATTCACATGATTATCAATAAAAAATAAGGTCAGAACAGTGTGGAATGCAAACAGGTTGGCAGGGGCAGACAGCTGATTGTGGAGACTAAGTTTCAATAAGGAGGAAAGGACGCTGTCTTTTTCCTCACATCAGGTATGAGAGCAAATTCTAAAGCAGAATTTACACATTTCCTCCCCTTTTCACAAACATACAAACTGCCAACCTGTTAATCAACTCCCTGATGGCAGACAAATGTCTCTGGGAAACACGTGCCAAAATATCAATTGTTATTGGCTGAAATTCAATAGGATGAAATGAATTGATGCTGCCATTCTATTCCACTCAATGCGATTGCTGATCAATAGTGAGTAATTGGACATCACTCTGTGAGGACGAGAATGCTGAAACAGGGATCTCGCAGTGAGTTATGGTTTATATTAATCACTGTCTAACTGTTTCATCAATGTAATTTCCTTGCAACAACCTGCTATGCTGTCTAACTACATGGGCAGAGGAGGGAGGCGGTGGTGGAGGAAACTCTCTCATTTTCCCCTGCAGGTATTAATTTGCATTACTCCGTGGTTCTGTGCCCCTCACACTTGATTCGGCACAAGCTTCCTTATGTCAAGTTGTAACTCCACACAGCATGTAGAATGGGGTAAAAAACGCTCTTGTACCCCAAGGAGGAGAAAATGGGAATGAACTAAACAACAGAAATTCATCTGGAATGTGGCTTTTCCCCAGAAGCAACATTTGTTTTAGCTCTTGTTCTCCTCTCACCTAAGGAATTGCCAAGGGACCAGCAGGAAGGGAAAATTTTTTTTTTCAGGAGTCAAGCCCTAGAAAAAGTTGAACTATTCTGAGGATTAAAAATAAAAATACTCCGTAGTTTCCTTTTTGAGATTCAGTTGTTTGCTGCAAATGCATGTTCTGATTCCAGGACAGATGGGGGCCGTGGCATCACTGCCCCCTGTTCCAGGACGCAGCTGTCAGTGCTCTGTTCCCACGACTGCGTGCGTGCTGAGTGTGGTGGGTTAGGTGGCATAGCTGCCAGATAAGTTCTGCCCTGTTATTCTTTTATTTCTCCTTTTAGGGAGCAGAGTTTTCCTGAGCTTGAAGGTTTAATGGCGAGTCTCATTATGGTTTTCTAGCTATTAGCTAACTCCTTCCATCAAAAAGCTTTTTTCTCTTTTATTTTCCTAGTATTTTTGGGATACAGTGCACTTTTCATTAGCAAGGAGAAAGACTGAAAAGAGCTGAGACTGGGTTTTGCTGGAATAGAATCCCAACAAAGCTCTTCTGGTGAAACAACACTGACACTTGGGAAATCACCAGCTCCAAGTGTAGGAAGTTGTCTCACCAGTGAGGCAGTTTTGGAAAAAAAAAAAAAGTGACAGGGAAACAGGGATGGTGGTGGGAAAATATCCAGGGGAGGGAGGGTGGCTTCCCTTCTGTGCTAAGCCCAGGCCTTTGGGGCCAGACCCTGAGGCAGCGATGTGGTTTCTTAATCAACACTTTCCCAATTAGTCGACACTCACCAAATTAAGGAGACACTGTAAGAGGAGGAAGGGGAAGGCTGAGCCTCCAAGGGCCTGTTTGCAGCCTCTGCTGACAGCTTTTTAGCCAAGCAAATGGCTCCAGCGTGTTGTAGCAGGAGCCATTTTCCAAAGCCTGTTTTGAGGCCTCTTCAATTTTCCCCTAGATGCATTTTAAGTCATGGGATCCACTCCAGCTCTTTTCTTGTGAAAATCATTTGGGAATGGTTGGAACCCGATGATAGCCTGTTCACCTGGCTCCAACAGAGCCAAGCGGCTGGTCGGGAGCTCAGATGCTTGCCCAGGTTTGAAATTCTAGTGGGAAGCCCTTAGGTTTGTCAGACTCTCAGGAGATTTGCCAAGGCCAGACTTCAAAGGGAAAGTCTCTAAACTTTCTTTTTCTTTTTCAATTTTTCCCCTCTTCCTAAGCTTCCTTCATGACAGTGGGTCAGCGATGTGGCGAGAACAGCCCAGCTGTACCTTCAGGGTTTAGGGTTTCCTGGTAGACCTGACTCTTAGTCCTAAACGAGAGAAATATTGAGATGTTAATGTAAAAATACCTTTCCATAGTGATGTTTTGCATTTATATGAAGTAATTATTTCCACTGTTATTTCTTATTTGATCCTCATAGTAATCTTGTGATGTAAGCAATACAGGTATTTGGGGCTCTAATTGACAGATGAGGAAATAGACTGAGGTAATTACTGTAGCTTCTCAAGCACAAACAGCTTAAAAAGATGGAACTATAAATGAGATTTTTTTTTTCCTTAAATCCTGGTGTTTCCTCCATTTCTATACTTCTTCCACATAAATTTTATGCTAAATTGACAAAGGAGGATCAGCAGGTAATATAAATCTATGTTTAAGTGTCTTATTTTTATAGACAATTTTGGAAATGCCTTCTTACCTTTTCAAACCAGAAAGATATTCTGAAAGAGATTATCTGGTCATACATCCTTCATCCCCCGTTAGGCAGCGCTTCTAAATCATTCGAGACAGCTAAGAAAATCTCCTATTTTTAAATATGCCAGACAAAGACATTCCTCAAACCCGGGGGGTAACTTTTCCTAATGTTTAGCATTCCTCAAAGCAGGAAATTCTTTCTCGTGTCCTGAATCCCTAATGCTGTAGCTTGAACCTGCTTCCTCCGGGTTGGTCTTCCATGGAGATGCTGAGCAGCTGGCCTTGCTCCTTGGCATGAGGGATCGTTCCAGAGAGCAGGCTGTTAAATCGCTCCTCGGCCTTTTCTTCCACAGGTTCAATAATCCCTACTCATTTTGCTGTTTCTCAGAGGTCTCATTTTCTAGCCCTTTAATCATCTGTCTGCCTTCTCCCACATCACTCAAAGTTTCTGTTGGGCTGGGGGATAGGTGAGCTTTTGTTCTCAGGGTGGTGTTTTGGACAAGGGAGGAAACCACAGAGCCTCATGAGACCCTCCCCTCCTGAATTCTGGGGATGTCCCTGAGCCTGGCACCCAGAAATCCAACATTCTCAAGGAACTGAATGGATAATTGGTGAATTAATTGCAAAATACCTCCAGAATAACATCAGGATATTTGGCAAACATCTTCTGGAATAACTCTATTTGCATCCAATGTACTCACTTTCCTGGGCTGAGACAGTCTCTAGAACAATCTTGAGAGCTATCTGAAAACAAAGGTATCTGAACACTGAAGAATTTTTGGGGGATAGAAAGGTCCAGAGTATCATTAGTTATTTAACATTTCAAAGGCTTCTTACATCCTTATCCTAATACAGAATGGACCTGCTAAGGCCCAGGCTTTCTATAGCTCCATGATTCTGCTCCTGCATTTTATATTCAGCCATTGACTTCGTATGTAGTTATTGTTAGATTCATGTGGGGAACAGGACCAAGATGTCAGGCAGCTCTTTACAAAAGAGCAAAAACTGTGGGATAACTTTGAACTTGAGACCGTTTCATGTTCTTGCCGAATTCCTTGAGAAATAGCTACAGGTGTTCCTTGAATGAGGTCAGAGTGTCATATGAAGTATGTGGTGATGGAAATGAATCCTTTAGGGTAGTTCCTAAGCACTCTGTGCATCTGTTGTACATTGAGGGTTGCCTGGGTAGGTAGCAGTCTATAGGCCTTAAACCAGGTGACCATGAAGAGTCACTTAGTAAGGCAGGGATCAGGTTGGTACCTGCCAATAGCTAGAGCTTGAAGACTATTGGCATAGTGTTTGGGGTCAGATAACTGAAGAAAAATGGGCTGTAGGAGGCCTAAGTTTCTAGCTCAGAATGATCCCAGCTGGCCTTGTTAGTTGCTGGTAATTTTCACCCCAATACTACCCCCCCTCCCTGACCTGACACATTGGATTTATTTATTTAACCAAATATGGTTACTGAAAGCTCTTTGAAAAAGGGAAGTAACGTGTGCCATATAGGATTTTTATTTTTATAGTGAAATGTCATTGATAAGGAAGATGAAAGAGAGGTTAAAAAAATATCTATTCACAAGATCTTTTCACAGGTCACCCACGTGACCTTTTTCTGGGCAGGAAACAATTACCTACTTTGTTTATCTTCGTCATTAGGACCAAATGACCCTCTACAAACGGTGTCATCTCATTTCCACTGGCTCTTTGGTTCCTCCCAGGAGGGTCAATAGAAGTTAAGCCCTAGGGTTGCTATTAACAACCTGAAATCTTTGTTCCCCACCTCTGTCCCAGACTAACCTGGGGAACTGGACTGTAAGGAAGGGGCCTTGCCACTTCTTCAGACTTTCATTTATTTCCTCAAGGTGGCCCTGGCTATGCAATGTACTGAACAGAGCACAGGGCAGTTTCCATCCCAGAGCTGAGGATGGTCTGTATCTGGACATGGCCCACCTGCCACAGAGAATACAATCGAGGGCCGAAAGCTTGCAGAGCACTTCTGGTAGAAATACTGTCAGAAGAGGGGCTTGTCTGCTGCCCTGGGGGCCACGGCATAGGCTCCAAGTCTGACTGAAGATTGGATAACTTGGGAATTTACAAGAATTACCCTGCACTGACCACTGCCCCCCACCTCCTACCTTCCAGAAGTAGTGTTTGGAGACCCCTGCAGCCAAGCTTGGAGGCTGTCAGACTGTCACTGTCAAGGGGAGTGCACAGGCCAACTCCAGAATTTGGAGGTTGGAGGTAGGGAAAGCCTTTTATGCATTGGGAGAACTCAATACATATCTAGATTCTATAAATCTTTAAGCAGAAAAAAAAAATGAGCTGTAAACCAGGGGGTAATGTCCCGATCATGTTGATGTCCCAGTGCTCAGGGCACTGTCTGGCATGCAGTAGGCACTTCAACTTTTACTGAGCCTGAAGAAAGTGCCTGTGTCTGATTCGTGGTTCAACCACTAACTGCTATAGTGGCTTGGACAAGTCACTGAACTTCCACAAGCCTCAGTCTCCTCTTACACCAAAGGATCTAAAAGAGTCCCATAGACGTTCACCCAACAGAGTTGTGAAAACAACACAAGACACTCTGGGTAAAGCTCTGAACACATTACCTGACCCAAAGTAAGGGCTCAATAATGAAGGGCTATTATTACTAAAATGTCTGAACAAATGAATGTATATCTACAGACGGTCCATGCCTTCATTCCTCTACAGCCCCCATCCCATGTTTTCACCATTTCAGGCTGAGTCTGGCCTTTATCTGACTTCACCTGAATAAAAATACTAGGCCAGAGAAGGGGGACATGGATGGACCTTACTTTTAGCATGATGCTAGTGGTCAAACTGGCTTTGGAATCCTTGCATGTGATTCCACATCTTTAACCGCCCCTCACGTGCTGTAGCATTGAGTCTACTCCCACTGCACTGTAGGAGTTTAGATAAATATCAGCTGCATGATCTCTGATTGGTGGCAGGCAGTTTTGTTGATTGAGAAAGGGTGGTACTAGGCCATCTGTTTGGGGACAAGGTGGTGCTCAGTCAGTTGACTGGGGGAAAGTGGTACTCTCCAGAAATTACCTTTAAATAATGCATGACTTTTCTGACTTCTTGGGAGAAACTCAATATGGTCTTTCCCATCTGAAGCCATGACACAGCTAAGAACACACTAGGCCTTTATTTCTTCATATATCTTTATTTCTTTCATTTATCTGTGATCAAAACAAGAACAATATCCCTGGAGTTCAAGGCTTATGGGGCGCTGGGGTTTAGGATCAAATCTCTCCTTAGAATTTTTTTCTCTAGGCACTTCCAGGGGAAAAATCATTTTTTCTTGTTATAAATGAAAAACTTGTTTGGGTTTGACCTGCTTAATTCTCCTTGAGTTAAACTGCATGTGAATAGAAAAGCTTTTAAACCATATCCAGGCTTCATCAGGAAACCACAGCTCATTAAAGAAAAAGAATTCCTGACAAGATACCCTCCCACCACTCTTTGTTAAAACCCCATTTTAAAGGTAATAAGAAAGTAACATTTCAGGATAACTTCACCCCCATTTGGGTATAAAGGGCACAGAAGATTAAACATTTTGAATAGCAAAAAAATTTTAAATCTAGCATCATGGACACACACGAATTTCTTTTCTTTTCCCTTCTGGTATAACAGTGCTTCTGAAACTCATTTTAATGGGATGAGGATAGGGGTAGGGCAGAAAAAAAGTCCTGTCTCTTATTACTGGAACATTAGGAGTTCATTCGCTTCTCTCAGATTTACATATTACTTCCATTTGGTGACACCCTTGCTTTCTGCCTGTAGTAGATTTTATTTGATCCTATGGCATTGCTGTCTGTATATATGTACAAGGCTAGACTCCGGAATTCCTAATCTCATCCTTAAAGAGTTTTCTGAGCCCTCCATGCTCAGTGTACTCCCTCCATAACTGTTCACTATCTTCCTTTCCCAGGAATTTAATTCCACCTAAAAGCAGGGGCTTAGTTTTGGTACATTTTACCAGAGTTAAGAACAAATGTGCATGTATATTCTTTAAAGTCTCTGCTCTTAAGACTATACTCTAAACAGAACTTATGGAAAGAGCATGAAATTTGGACTTAATAGAGTTAGAGGTTTGACCTATGTTGTGACCTTGTGCAAACAGCTTCTTTCTAAGCTTCAGTTTTCACGTCTGTAAAGTGGAGATAATCATACTGCTGTGTGAGTCAGGATTCTGAGGTCCCTCTGGATTCCTGCCCTACCATGCTCTCCGGGCTGGTTGTGAGACAACTGTTGCTCCTCCAGGCATCTTGGCCTCCTTCCATGCAGAAGGAAGGGACAAGGGTAGGTGACAGTCAGAAGGCACCTGCTGGCTAATCTGTCCTCTCATGTCAGGAGACAACAGCTCTCCTGAGAGCCTTCCCTGGTGGACTCATACCGGCTGCTCGTGGGCCAGCGTTGTGTCATGTGTCCTGCCACAGCTGCAGGGAAGCCATGGAAATCACGTTTGTTTTGTTGGTACCTCGTCACCCTGAACAAAGGCAGGCTGCTGTTATTTTGGGTAGCACAGGGGAGACTGGATACTGGAGGCATGGCAGTATTTACATCAATCTCTTTCATCATGAAGATTAAGCTCTTGGCAAGAGGTCGCTTCCCAACATGACTTTGATGGGGCTGCATCCCTCATGTGGTCATGGGTGTACGTGCTCAGGAAGAAGATAGGCATGCACTGATGGGTCCCACGGGGCCTCTGATGCCTTCTGTTGACACCCTTGAGCCCTCTTCTCACACCTGAGGGGTCTCCTCTTCCGGGGGGTTAAGCCCTTTCCCCGATGGCAATCACAGGTTGGACTGCCAAGACCTTGACTGGTTTTGAAGGTGGGAGTCATCCTTCTGGCTTGCCCATGTCTGAATATAATAACGTGTTGATAAAATACCTTGTTAAGCTCCACAGCAGCTCTCTGCCACACAGTCTCCTTACACTCCTGCTTCATAATTAAAGTTGAAAGAACACAAGCCCACCAGACCTGTTGTTAGTGTGCAGTGTGTCTGCACAGAGGGAACTTCACGTTTGATTTCTGGGTTTGCCCCATATGCTGGCAGGGGCCTGGGGCCTCTCTTCATTGCATGATTCAACCTCCTCCAGTTTCTCAGTGAGCACATGTAGGTGTGTGAGGTACTGTGTTTCTGCTCTCACTGGTGAGGCATAGGAGAGAAAGCCCTTGTGATGGGATGAGGGGGAGAGTAAAGAGACTTGTGAGAAAAGCATAGCCTGCAGAACAGACCAAACTAGAATCTCATGCACTGGTGAGAAACACGCAGAGCTTCAAACATTCCCAAGCTATTCACTCAGGAGTGGGGTTATCTGGGAGATCTTACAGCTTACATTTCTGAAGTACCCAGAGAGCTGGGAAAGAGCAGAAAAATATACATGTCTACATATTTGGGAGAGCTCTTCATTTTTAGCATAAATCGTATATCATTGGGACATAAGTGAACCTTCTAGGACTAGAACCCACAAATGGAGCATGAAGCCGTGCTGCCTGCTGCCTGTTCTTAGGAAGAAAGAGAAGCCAAAGACTTCTGCACTCAGCTACAGCATTCAATCCCACCAGGATGCCAAGAAGGTCTGAATCCAGTTATTCTTCTCAAATGACAACAAAACCACGCCCCAGCTGATGGTCTCCAAGTCAGCTTGTCCTTTGTGGGTCAAGCTCTGCTGCATCTTGTACAGGAGGAGGGGAGGACCGGTGTGACAATTTATGTGTCTGAGAAAGCTTCAATTGGAAAATCTTTTATACCTTCTGAAAAAGTATCTGGATAAAAGCCAGGCATTCAGGTGCTAGAAAGGCACTGTGGGCAGCAGTGAGTGGTGAACTCAGGAGGCAGGGAGCACATCAGGCATGCTTGATGCACACAGGTACTAGTCTAGGCTATTCTTGCTGCAGGTGACAGAAACTGTAATCAAACTATCTGAAGCAAAAAAAAAAAAAAGGAATTTGTTGCCTTGTCACTGGAAACTCAAAAGATAGATCCAAATGCTCTGGGTGGCAGCTGGACCCAGGGGCTCACATGGGTCTGTTTTTCTCCCCATCTCTTGGCCCTGCTGGCCCCTGCTTGGCCTCATCCTCAGCTGAGCTATCTCTGCAAGACAGCCACTAATAATCTGAATTTATGCTTTCCTGCTTTAGCAACTCCATGGGAAGAAGATATATTAGTTAGCTATTGCCTTTTAAAAAAAATGCTGAATAACAACCACAAATCTCAATAGCATACAGTAGAAGCATTTATTTCTTATTGATTTGAAGTTTGGCTGTGGGGAGACTTTGCTTCAGTCTGAGGCAGCCAGAGTAGCTCTGATGCAGGTGTGTTCCTTCCTGGGCCATGGATGAAGTGGTCTGAGGAAACCCTTCTCAAGATAAAAGCAGAGGCACAAATGGGCAAGTCCCAGAGCACAAGAACATTTCAAGCCCCTGCATGAATCATGTTTACTAATATCCCTTTGTCCAAACAGCCACATGTCCAGTCTAAAGTCAAGGGGCAAGAAATATATTCTACATTTTTACTGGAGGAACTGCAAAGTTATACTGCAAAGGGTTTGGATGTAAGGAGAGGTGGAGAATTGGGACTAATGATTCAGTTAAGCCCAGAAGACATGTTTTCCAGGGTCCAGCTATCAAATTCAGGGTACACACAAATAGGTCTAGTCTGAGTGACATGCCCAGCTCTGAACCAATCTCTGGAATGGAAATGGGAACTCTGAATAGCCAGCCTGTATGAGCCAGGGATCCAGTACATCCTACGGAGGTGGCATTAATGGCAAGGCAATAGGACAGCATAACTGATAGCACCTGAGGACCATGTGGAGCACAGAAGGAAATCTCCAGAGGGACAAGATGGGACATGAAAAAGCATGCACACCAGGTAAGAGCCACAGCTGTTACCACTCACTATAAGAAGAAAGGGGTCTGAACAATCATACGCAAGAGTTTTCACTCCTCAGTTCCCCCTGGAAATGTCTCTGGGATGGGAAGGGGGGATAGAGCAGGCAGAGGAACATGGCCTCATGCTGCCTTGTCATGAACCTTACCCGTGCTCTGCTCAGTTACCACTTTCCTGTATTCACGCTTATGCATACATGCACACACACATGGGCATATCTACATACCAACACAATGGTGCTCTTCTACTAGTCATGATTCTAAGTATGGAGTTGATATATTTTCTGTGATTGTCACTATCCCCACACATAGTGGTTTAGAACAATGGCAACACTTATTTTGCTCACAAATCTGCAATTTTGGCCTGGCAGGTGTAGCTCATCTCGCTCCATGTGCTGTCAGCTAGGACAGTTCAAAGGCTGTGAGCTGAGTCACCTAAAGGCTCACTCAGAGGGAGACAGCAGAACGTGGGTTGCCTTTTATTAACTGGCCTTGAAAACCCTGTGGCATCATTTTTGTTGCAGCTATTCATCAAGATGGTTACAAAGTCCCAGGGCATTCAAGGGAAGGGAATATAGACTCTACCTCTTGAGGAAAAGGGGCAAGGGTGTGGGAAAGCATGTGGGATTGGAAATTCTGCTGTGCCATATTCAGAAAATCCAATCGACCAAAGTCACTTTCCTTTCCTGCTCTGATCTGAGAAGGAATAGAACAAGGGATTTGAAGCCATTCAGATGAGAGTTAAAATTCTTGCCCTACTATTAACTGGGTATGTGATTTTAGCCAAGATCTTAAATCTCTCTGAGCTTTAGCATCTTCACCCACAAATACACATCACGGTAGATAGGCAGTTGGGAAAAACAAAAGAAATGATTTCGGTGGGAAGATCCTAACCCAACAGAGTCTAGTAGTCTTTCCCACCTTCCCTGACCTGCTCTCAAGGGTCTTCTTGAGTCATTTATGGCCATTCAAGTTAGGGCCACAATTTCCTCCAGGACGCAGAGGCATACAGAGGGGAAATCCTGACTTGACTGTTAAGAACTCCAATATGACCATTAATAGATAGGATCTGTTGCCCTATAGAGCTATAGGTCTTTTCACAAAAGTCATTTAAGTGTAACCTAATGAGTGCTGGAGGGACACACAAGGTGCTGGGAGCAAAGTTTAGTTTAGCACTAAGTTCAGTGAGAAAGTGAGTTCAAAACTGAAAACGACTCTGTCCTTACAGCCCTGTAAAATAACAGGGAAACAGATATTAGAAAGAAGCTGTATCCAAATAAAGTCATGATCTCAGAAGGTTTCCCACTTTCTGATATTTGTGTTTGATATGTGTAAGTTAGTATGAGAATGCCATGTATTGGGTCAAACATTATCTATGTTTGGACACTGCTGTAACTCCCTGCAAAGAGCTTTTCTTCTGAGACTTCTCAAAATATTTTTCCCTCAAAAGATAGTTTTCTTTCATGGGAAATAAACTCATTGCCAATTCCTTCCCAATCCACTGTTCAGTTTTAATGCAGAATTACGTTTTTTCCAGTAAAGGGTAACTAAATAAAATACGCATTCTTCATTGATGCTGTGAACTAGGACTTTGGAAAACCTACAATCCAGGTATCACAAACTCATTTCTTGGGCCTCCATTCTTGCTAACCAAAGCTCCCCACTGCTAGTCCCTGCTGAGTCATTCAGACTTAAAGGACTTCACGGGAAAATGGGATTTTCCCATGGTCATCTTGAGATTTTGGCTCTGGACCTCCAGATATTCCAGGTTAATCTGGAGAAGTGAATACAACAACTGACCTGGTCTCTTCTGGCTTTTTTAGTGTGGGATCCACCTAGAATAGGCTTGGACCTCAAGGACTAACAAACATTCAAATTAAGGGCAATAGAGAGTAAATGAAAAGGAATTTGCCTTATAAATGCTCCTCTAGACAGACCCCCTATTCTTTCCCCAGCAGGAAGGCAAGGCCCCAGTGGGGAGACTAGCTAGTTTTGAAATGACACAAATGCAGAGGAATTGTTTTCCAGATATTCCTGAACAACTAATTTGTCTCCTAAAGCATGAAATTCAATTACCCGTATTGGACATACTTGCATAATCGCATATTTTCATTGCATAAAACTGTTTAGTCTTTTAAAATATAGGGACAGAATCCCAGCTACAAAGATGTCTTTGGCATCAGAGATTTCTAGAAGTAAAGATTTGGTACAAAGAACTATTTCCTAGTATCAATTCTTATTTGCTACCCTTTGATATTGTTGAGCATTCACTTGTACGCATATTTTGCTGTTATGTTGACAAAGAGGAACCAATGAGTTTTTATTAAACCCTCGTAATGCTGAGTCTTACTATCATATTCATCCTAATCTTTAGCTGATCCTGTTCTTTGCTGCTTCTCATAGTTCATAAATCTTCCTCAACCTTTGAGTGAGATCATGCCCTTCTCTGGCATTTTTCAGTCACAGTTCCACATCTCTTGAAACAAGGTGACCACAAGTGAACATGAGACTCCACACAAGGACAGAGGCACACCACCTCTTCAAGGGGAAGCCAATTAACTGTGAAATAACCAGCAATATTTTTAGCACTCTCCTCATTTTTGTAAAGGAGATTGAGATGTCACATTGACTTGGCTAATAGCTATTGCTCTTAGGAAAGGCTGAAGTTAACTTTAAAATGGCTAATCATGCTGATCAGGACAAAGGGGCAGGGGACTTACGCCACTAGGAAGCCAAGGCGTCCATTTGGAGTTTGCTTTGTAAGGCTCTTAGGGGATTCCTTTCTGGATATTAGAAGAGAGACATTGACAGGGGACCAAGCACAGTGCTGGGGGATAGGTCAACGGAGGAAAGGCAGACAGTCCAGGGAATGGGATAATAAGGACATAAATATCTAATAATATTTATGTAGAGCATAATATGTACCAGGGGCTGTTGTAGGTACTATTTATAGACTTGCTCACTTAATACTCCCAACAACCTTAAAAAGTGGAAACTATTATCATAATCATTTTACAAAGGAGGAGATGGAACCTTGGACAGATTTTCTGAACCTCTCTAAGCCCATTATCTTAATTTTAATGTCTTTCACATCATTAGGTCCTCTGTTTTAAATGCATTTCCTAAGCCCGCCTTCCAAAATAACTCCATGAACTCTTACACAGATGTAAACCTAGTCCCACAGAGGTTACAGAACTTCCTCAAGTTCACACAGTTAGCCAAGGGCAGGGATGGAGTCTAAAGCCAGTTCCATCTGAGGCACCAAACAGCCTCTGTGAGCACCAGGCCCAGGGGTACAGTACAGTGGCCACTGTTCTAACTTTCCCCCATCAGAGAGCTCCTTGCTGCTGATATGGCAGAAGCTCAGAGCAGTATGGGACCCTAGAGGCCTGGGGACATGAAGAGGGGGAAAGACTCGCCCAAGGAAATGTGTGAAGTGTCACTAGATTTTTCATCTTTCGTTTACTGTTTTTTTGTATTTGGACTGCTTTAGATCTTGACTGCCCATACCTTGGACATTTTATTCACCAGCCTGTATTCTCCAGAAGCTCAAATTAGCTTCTTAGTTCTTAGGGAAAGCCGAGTTTGTGAGCAATCACTAAGTCCAGCAACAACTCACTAGTCACGATCAACAAAAACAGAAAAGCTGAGAAGCAACTAGAATGTATTGGATGTGGGGCTGTAGGGTCGCCCCCCACCCCAACCCTCTCCCCTTCTTGAGTTCTCTGACTGGTTACCCCATCACAGCAAAGTGGCTGCATCTCACCAGGGCAGAAAGCTCTAACTCTCAGATGGGAGAGAGTGCAGAGAGAAGTCTCCTTTGAGAAGTGTTTACCATGTAAGGACACTAAAATGCTCAACTTTATGTAAGTTAATTATTATGGCTTCATTTCATGGGTGAGAAAACTGAGCATCTGGGAAATTAAGTAACTTGCTCAAAGCCAATAAGGAACAGTCAGTATTAAGTCACATTGTCCACACTGAGTGTATCCTTGAGCCGGCATTTGAACCTAGGACCAAGTCCTAAGCCTGTTTTTTGTTACCATGCTACTGAACAAAGTGAATGTCATAGTCCATTCTCCATCTTCACTACTTTGTCTTTTGGGGACAGGTTTCCCGGTCTTTTATTTGCTATTTCCATACCATCTTGAGGATTTTCCCGTAATGGAAATAAGACAATGACAAAAGCCCTGTCAGTTACCAGTGCTTTCTCCTGGTTTCTGTTGTCATGGAGCGATAGTTATCAGCCTTTGTTCACTGTGGCTGCTGCTAAATTTTCCAAACCTGCTAACCGAAGTCCATGTGCAGCTGGCCCAGTGACCAACAGAAGAAAAGCTTCAAATTATCTCTATAGAACATTAATCGAAGGTCTCTGTGCTATAGAATTCTTCTCTCAATTAGAGAGCTGTCTCGGGAGTAATGTTCTCTCTAAAAATCATGATATACTCAGCTCTATAAATCGATGAAAGACTTGTGACCATTAAACTTAATTGATACTGAATTTAGAGGAATGCATTTCAATCATGTTGCCATTTTATTTGAAAATTAGTTTGTGGCATTACCGCTTTCCATCTCAGCATGCAGGGTCACGTAGCAGCCTGCAGTGAGGTACCTGGGAACCAGGGAGGAGCAGCTCTGAAGGGAAGGTCTCAGAACCGGGCAAGCAAACAGGAAATGTTTCAAGGAGCTGTAAGCAAGTAGACATAAAACAGGGAATACAAACTGATTGTAAGTAAAATCAGCAACAACTTGGTTTTATATGGAACCTTATATGTCCCACAGGAATAATAACCCCTGCCACTTTACAGTGAAACAAGGTGCAAAAAAGGCCGCTCCAAGAACCATGCTAGGAAAATAATTAACTTCTTGAATATGTTCTCAGGCTTGAGTAGGTGCAATTCTTTCCGCGAGATTATGGTCGGCAATAGTGCTCAGGAGTAGTTGTTTTCTGTAATTGGCTCCAGACAAAAGCCACGCTGAAGGGAAACAGCAAAGACAGCTGATAGAGTGCTTAGAGAGAGAAAGGGTGTGCGTGCGAGTATGTGTGTGTGAACTGTGAACTGCAGGGACTCATCTCATGGCACAGCAGCTGGCCCCACGTGTGATCAGGTGATCTAGCCTAGAACTAGATAGGACAAAGTAATAGAAAAGATCCTCCAGAATTGATTATGTCTAGAGTGTCCCAATACACTTACTCTTTCTGTTTTCTAAATGCATTTATGTAGGAAAAAACTGGGAGAAAAACATAGGTTTCTTTTTTTAAAAGAAAGGAAAATACCCACACGCAGTAACTTTTACACAAAACCTTCTGGAAAGCATTATATGCATGGAGAGGTTTTCCAAATAGGCCACAATTATCCAGCTCAGTGAGACCTTTCTTTTTCTATCTTTTCTTTGCTATCTCGCAACTCTATCTTGTCCACATCAGGTATTAGTGCATACAACTATGCTTTCTTTAAACCTATTTCCTCTGAGAAATAAAACACACAATCATGGATAATTGACTTTCTCCCCTAAATTTGTCTACTGTTTCTTTATCCTTTCTCTTAGACTCTGAGTACATCAAAGTGTACATGAAACTTTACTGGCTAGGAATTACCTTTATTATGGCAAGCATTTGCCATGAGGACAATTCTAATTCACTTAATGTGGGCTATCTGCCTCCACAACTCCACCTATAGCCAAGAACTACTTGCAAAATACCTAAAATGTCCAGTTAAATATGTCAAAATAAAAACAGCTAATTTACTTTTTCAACTACTGAATACCTACATGTTAATTTTGTTTTTTTGGTTTTTAATGTAATATCTCCTTGTTCAGGTAGAGATCATAGCATATAATTAGAAATATCATATTGTTTTGTTTTTCTTTTAAGTCAGTCAATGGGTGAATGGAATTTTAGAGGCATAGGAATTTGCATATTTGAAAAATTGGATTACTCTCCATTTGAGTAAGAAACATGCTTGCTTATTCATTTCATTTTTCAAACATCATTTAGAATCACAAGATCTCTGCTAGAAAATGTACAGATACAAAAACAAGTAAGATGTATCATCTAGTATATTACTTAGAGTTCACAGTCTAGGAGATATTGAATACAAAAGCAAATAACCATTTTTTCCAAAGTGGAATATGATATTCAACCTAAGAAAGATGTAAAATGCTATACAAGGTCAAGGAAGATCAAGGTCACATCTGTTTTTCATGGGTTGGCAGCAGTCAGGGAGGATTTGATGCAGGAGTTGGAATCTGGAAGAATCTGAAACCTCTGGGACTTACAGCTACAGCGCTTATTAAACATGGCCCAACTTCTAGACAGATTAACATGGATCTGAATGACAGGTGAGCTTTTTACAGCAAGGAAAATTGATACAAATGAAGCACCTGATTAGAAAAAGTGGTCAGAGATGTTGACTAGAGAGCAGAAAATGTAAAGATTCTACAGTCTGGCTGAAGAGGGGAAAAGTAATGAATGGAGATGGAAGTTAAATTGAGAAAGACATTCAAGTCTCCTAAATTGCCAGGATGGTATTTATTTTAGCACATGATCCAATCTGGAGTGTGATTTTGTGCAGAAGAGTGACATAATCAGCACTGAAACTTACTGTTTGCAAACAAACAAAAAAATTGGTTATTGTAAATTCAAAAGAGCTTTATTGGAAATACAGTTGACTCTTGAACAATGCAGGGATTGGGACACAAACCCCTCCACAGTGGAAAATCCATGTATAACTTTGACTCCCCAAAAACTTAACTACTAATAGCCAACTGTTGACCTGAAGCTTTATTGACAACATACACATTCAATTAACATATATTTTGTATGTTATATGTCTATGTAATTTATTCTTACAATAAAGTAAGCTAGAGGAAATTAAATGTTTTTCAAGTCGTCACAAATCTCCAAATATTTTTCCAATATACTGATTGAAGAAAACCCACATATATTTAAGTGGATGTGTACAGTTCAAACCTATGTTGTTTAAGGGTCAACTGGACAAGTGGTAGCTCAGAAAATCAAGAAGGTTGAGAAGGAGGCTTAGGAAATGGGCAGTTGAGGAGGGTGAGACACTGTTGATTATGCCACAGGAATAGTCTGGTTAGAGCCCCCTCCCCATGACCTCCCCAGTGGGCACTGCTGGATTCCTGAGTCCATTGCCACCATTGCTCCAGACCTGCTGCTGCCACCACAATGGATGTTGAACTGTTTTTGCTTCTTGGCATCCCTGCTCCAGGCTGAGTTCAAGATGCACTGTGATGGGCTAAGCCTAGGTCGTGAACCCTCACCCTAACTCCCAGGGTTCCCAGAGCACAAATAGCTGGCCTTCTTTATCTCTGCTAGGGGCATCTCCATACAGGAATGGGAATTCAGATGTTAGGTAGTCAAAACAACAACAACAAATGCCCATCACAGTATCACAGATGAATCCATGTTTGTTCAAGGTCATGAAAGTGGACAGAATTTCCAAGAGATAATGTGTCAATTCTTTCTAAGACATAAAGGAAGTAGGGGGAAAAAAAGCTGTAGGCATTGCAGTTGGGAGATCATCCATGCTCGGGAATTTTTTTATGAAATTTCATTTGCAGAATCACCCAGAGCATATAAATGCGTATTCAAATTCTGTGACATATCCAAATATGCAGCTTTAATTATTTGCTATACAACTTCACAATTTGAGAATTTGGTATATAATTTGGGGAAGACTATTAACTCTTTCAGGCCAAGATGGAACCAAGCATCTACTACTTTTGTGTGTGACTAATCTGAGTTCCAAGTAAGAACAATAAATTGAATAATACATCCAGAAGGGACTGTAAGATTACATGCAACACCCTACTCTGTCTTCAGGCTCTGCTATGTGTACAGCCCCCAGGAAGGAAAGTTTTGTTTTAAAATATCCTCCAAACCAGACTCCACAATCTCCCTTAGCAATCAGTTAACCATTCTACTACAGTTAATCCTTTGTGACTATAGAGTAGAATCTTAAGAGAGGCAAGCAAAACTTTGTTAATACTTCACAATACTTCACAATTTGAATAGAAAGTGAAGTTGATGGTGAGAGGAAAGCTCACAAATATGTTTAAAAAAGTTACAACATGACACATCCCAGCAATTGCCAATATTTAAAGGTTATGTCCATCATGTTGGGAAGTGACATAACATTTTCACCCTTGTCAAATAATTGGGCATCATACTGATGGGTAAAATTGTGCATGTCAGTGATTCTCATGCTGATGTAAGGAAATTGACAGACACTGTTTAAAGGAAGCCAAAGTTTTCTGTGCATCAACATGTCATGCTGGGAATAATGCAACTATTGTGTTACCCTCAGCACTGTGCTATATATTATCATCTCCATGGATTCTTCTGGAGTTCTTTGGTTTGTTTTACATGGTGCAGTTTGGGGGAAAAATATATTTGTAAAATGGTTGATGATTCACCCTTTATAAATAAAGACTGAAGCTCAGTACTGATAAACATTGTCTTTACTGCTGAAGGTGCATTTAGATATTGGCCCTCACTCTATATGCATTAGGTTTAGCATCATCAGCATGAAATTTATTGGTCAGTCGGTCTAGAGAGGACCTCAAGAGGTCAGTCAGTGTTTGTTGCAGCCAGTCAGGTAAGCCTGCACTCAAGTCATCCATCCTCATGAGAATCGTGATCAATGAATCCTTTCGTACCCACTGTGTGCATATCTGAGAGAGTGTGTGCGTGTGGCTGTTCCAAGTGCTGAGCAAAGTCAGGAAAGGTGAGCTAGCTCAAGATCTCTTGAGTTATCTGCTTGCATAGCTTGTTATTACTTACATAGCATTTCATATTTGTGGAGGGATTTTCCAGCACTTACTAATCCTCAGAACATTAGTGTAAGGACAGTCCCAGTTCTTTCACACACAAAGGCACAACAATTAAGAGGCCTGAAGAGGTCTGTAAACCAGTGACTGCAAAAAAATTAGAATCTGGAGTCCTTGTCCCTGAATTCTTTTCAAATCCACTACCCTCCCCCCACACTGTTTTAAACTGAACTTGCACTTTGGGTATTATCTTAATTAGGTTTTGACAAATCTCCTGACCAGGAGATTGGGCAGGGGTAGCAGTTTAAAATTGGACTTCTCAAGTGAAAGGCACATGTTTACTAAGTTACCTGACTACAAGAAGATTCCTTTCATTGAAGCAGCTTGCACCACTTTGCACCACTGCAGGGCTAGCTCACTTGCAGTCCTGGGGAGGGGAAGTCTGGGAACGGCAGTGCGGAGGGCACTGAGTTCCCTCCCCTTGAGGTGAAAGGAGCATATACACAAGTATATTTTTATGGGCTGGAGCTAGGAAAATATAACATGTCCCCAGTTAAAAATTGTAATATTGTAATAAACAAAAACCTTTCTGACTTTTGTCATCAACGTTAATTAATACTGCAGGCTGGGGGTAGTTATTGAGCCTACACAGGTGCATTGCAGGGCTGGAGATGTTAGTCCATATTGCAATAATTACAGTCAGGCAAGCCGATTGGAATGAGAACCGGATACCTCTTATTCTCAAAACTGGCTTCAGATGTCCCTTTGGAACTGACAAATTGCTCAGGTGAAAGTCATCCTCTGCCAGGTTTCTGCAATTTTCCCAGCCAGCTTTGTGCAACTTTTCATTTTCTCGTTTTTTTGTCATGAACATAGAAAAAGAGCCACCTAATACCTTTGGGATTGCATTTACAGTTTGGCTGCAAAGTGGAAGTGCTGGACAAGTCAGGAGAGGGTTGTCTTTCACAACAGGATTTCAGAGCTTGTCAGCTGCATTGCAACTAGCTGACAAATAACCACACGGGGTGACTTCCTCCGCAAATGGGAGGCACTGTGGTTCTGAGGGCGATAGCTAGGCCACACTGATTTAACTCTACACCATGTACACATACCCAGGAGGAAACCAACGCATGGGCAAAATCCGAAAAGTGTCAGACCACTGGGGCAAGAAGTAAACACTATGTTCATGAACTAGAAACTATAGGCAGAGAAGATAAATCAAGTAATCCCAATATCGATAAGCAAATGCTCCTAGGGATTCGACCAGTAATTCATTGCTCTGCTTTGAGGCACCATTTTCTGCCTCTGTAAATGAACTCAATATATTTGTAAATATGTGTAGCTGTGAAAATAAAGATGTAATGGGGCTGGGTGGCATCCTATCCATGTGGTATCTTGCTGGGGGTGAGCAGCAAGCCTTTGAATCAGGACATTGTCGTTCCACAGCGAGGAATGCTCGGCCTGGCATTCGTTTCCTTGGTAACTAGACAAAGGAATGTTTATCTGTATAATGTTTATTTGTATAATAAAACAGATGCTGAAGCATCTTACTGACATATTAGAGACTCTTGTTGGGTATCAGTGAACCTTTTTTGGAAGGAGCCTGTATTGGTTAAAAATGTGTCTGGTACAAGTAACAGAAAACCTAAGGCTGGCTTAACCAAATAAAGGTTGTTTTTCTCATATAATGAGAAGTCCGGTGGGGGCAGAAGACTGGGACAGTTGGCTTCTGGACATCACTGAAACAGCCTCAACTTAAGCACAGTGCATTTTGTCCTGGTGCTCATTGCTTCATGCTCACAAGACAGCTGCTGCGTCTTCAGCCTCCCCTCCTGCCTTAACTTGCTCCACCCTCCCTTTCAGCCACTTCCCTTGGCCATCCTCTTCTGCTTGTAAGAGTTCATTATGTTACATTGTGCCCCCACCCAGGTAATTCCAGGAGAGTTGCCCTGTTTTGAGATCAGCTGATCAAACTATCAGCAAAGTCCTTTGATGGTTCCTAAATTGGGGTTTGACTAAATAACCAGGGATGGGAATGTTGGGAGACATCTTTGGAATTCTGCCTAACACACCCAGCTCATGGGCTATCATTTCAACTACCTGAGAAAACCCTTCCAAGAAACAAAGCTTAACCACATGATTACTAAAGGTTGATGCACAATGTACCCAGTTGATACAAAGCCAAACAGAACAAAATGCTTACAGAGAAAGCCCATTGTCACTGAGTGTATACAAAACATTCAAAAGCAAAATACATCAAGGAGCCCTGGGTTCCATTAGTTATTTCTAATCTCACTGGACATGTTTACCCAGTGGTCTAACACTGACTTTCTTTTAATTATGGCCATGAGAAGAGAAAGTTGTGTCTAAACAAAAATACCCCAATAATTTTGTTTCCTCAAATGAACTACAAATGTCAGGTGGTATGTGAGTTAATTTTAGCTACAGTACTAAATATTTTTAGTTTTGATACTTGCATTTTTATTTTTATATGTGATTTAATTAATGATATAGTTTAGGAAGATGCTAAGAATGGATTTTCCTGAAACATCAAGACAAAGAGAGTTGGCTTAGAAAGGAATCCCACGTAGGAAGAAGAGAGGTTTGGGAGAGTAAAACAGGGATCTCGGAGGCCCAACAAATGGATGCATGACTGAACTGACAACTGCCAGGCAGTATGAGCATTTGATCCACAGCGCCTTCTGAGGCACCTTATGACATGAGTCTCAGGATGAAAGGGGAAAATATCCATCCACTGACACCTATCCTCCACACTGATCAAAGATGGCCCCAGGGGTATTAACATCCCTTATTTCTGGATTGCATGACCATGAGTGGCCAGTATTTCTGGCTCGTGTTCTGAGGTGCTAAAAGAGGTGTAACTGTGCAAAGCTGGTTGAGCCCTACTTGAAACTGGTTGCTGCCGCAGTGGCTGGAGCAAGGCCCTCAAGTAACTGAATGATGAACTGGAGGTGTCCTATATGCACTGGAAGTTTATTATAAATATATACATATTATATACACAATGGTATATAATTATATACAAATATATAATAGCATGTAATGCCATATAATTATATATGTAATGTAAATGACTTTACCTATTTCCATTAATCTGGGTCCTCCAAGAAACAGAAGCAAAGATGGGATTAAATGTGCAAGATGTTTACGAGGAGAAATGCTGCTAAGAGAAAAAGACCGGGAACCAGGAGAGACTGAGATCCGTCAGATGTGAGCCTGAGGGAAGGTGGGAGGGAAGGCAGGCAGGGAGGTCAGGCGCCCAAGGCTTTGGAGCAGCCCACGGTGCAGCTCAGGGAGAGTCTGGCGAGAGTGTTTTGGGAGTGCCCAGGCACGGTCACGGCAGCGGCGCCTCAGTCCTGCATCCTCGCATTGGTTTCCCGCCTCCTCTGCTTCACATTCACAGACCCCCACTTCTGCTTCCTGGGATAGCCTTCTGAGCCAACTCCCTGCCAGGCCTTTGCCTCAGCCTTCAGAGAAACCCATACTTAGCCTCTTCCTAAGCTGCATCATCAGCAAAATCACACACACAAAGAAAAACACAAGCATCAAAACCAGACACATTCAGCACAGCACCTCAAGTCAATTCACCTACCACCCGGTGTGCGCGCCCATTTTAGGAGCCTCTCCCTGGAATGGGTCTGCCTTAATAGCCCTCAGGCACTCAGTCCAGGGAAGACAGCTCATTGCAAATATGGCTAGGGAATTCAGAAGGCAGGAGATGGCTCATCTCCATCGGTGCACTCCCTGAAAGCGGATATCTGAGAGGCCCCTTCTCACGGCCACCACTGTATACATATAATAAACATTATGAAGGCAATAAATTCATGAGTGAAGCTTTGGAAACCAGGTCCTGTCACAATGGCTGAGAAACACACTTACCATAGACATTGTCTAAGATGCTAGTCCTTGACATTCAGACTGCCGATAAGGGTGAGCCCTTTGATCCTCAGGCAGAGCAACAAAGAGTTTGGGGCAGGTTTCTGTACAAAGCTGCCCTGGACTAAGTGAATGGATGTTTCCTCCCCTTTCATTGCTTTATTTCCCTTCTCACCTTCCAATGTTTTCTCCTTTCAAGTCCTTACGTGTTTCTGCTCTTTGGCTTTCTAATTTGGTCTTCCATTCGGCAGAGGAGCTCTTTGGATGTAAGTATGAATGAGGAAAAAAATAAATGCTGTTCTCTGAAGAATAAGAACTTCTCTAAGGGAGATAGTATTCTGAAGACTCTATTTGCCTTTGGGGGTGGGAATAACAGGTTTACTGAACACCCCTCTCTATGGAATGATTGCTCCTTTGGGGTAGGTGTGTTCGGCTCCATTTAACAAAGGATAAATTCATTTAACCATTCTTTCTCTGTTCTTTTGCAGTCAGTGAGGTGGCATACTAGATCTGTCATTATAGACTTTAATCCCAGTTAAAATAAAGACTACAAACGTGAAACAAGTCATAAGGATGGTTCTAAAACAAAAGACATACCGATGCTTTCAAATTTCCTGACAGAAGATGTTGAATTAGGAAAAATTATGAATGACCTAGAAAGTACCTGTATGCTTCTGGTGGAATGAACATATTGTGCAAAACACGTGTCTATAATGCACTAGCTGGACAAATATTGAGAAGGATAGACAGTGGGTTTCAGCAGCCTGAGGCTTTGATGAAGGGAAAGGAGGGGTCAGTTCCACTTGATTTTGGATACCACCCCAGAGCTATCACGTTATTGCTGCTTCTGATGTGTTATGCGGACAGGCAGAAGCTGAGGATGTGATTTTTGTAACACTGCATTTTTAATCCCTTTCCTGTCACACTAAATAAATAACTCACCATAAAATACTTTCTGGGGAAGACCCGAAACTACAGTAGGAAATGGAGCAATGTAAAAATTTTCAGATGTGAAAATTAATAAACCAAGCCAGTGGGTTGTCGCAGTACCAGAAAAACATGGGTGCCATTTGATGCAAGTTTTATCCTCATGCTTCGTTGTCTCCTACGTTGCAAACCCATGAATCCTCCAGAAGCAACTGCCTAGAAGCAAATGCTCCAACAGAATTCACCTTTCCCAGACCTCAAAGGACTGTCAGCTTTCAGCAGAGCCTGAGGATATGGATGTGAGTCTGTTCTGGCCCACAACTCTTTCCTGAAAACAGGACTCTCTTTTCCACTTGGAGTAGCAAAATGAGAGTCCTAGAAAGGTAAAGATGTTTGTCCAAGGCTCCCCAGTCATGAATAGCAGACCAGGAGTAGAACTCCATCTTCCTGCCTTTTATTGCAATATTTCAGTGTTTTGACCTCCCCCTTGGTCATTACTTACACATGGAGATTTCTCAATTACCTGTAGTTAAGGGTACTTAGTTGTAGTGTAGCTATTCATGTGTCTCCACTAAAGCTACTGCAGCAGGGAATGAAAACAAGGGGAGAATTTAATGCCTATTGGAAGCTGACTCAGAGTGTGTCAAGGTGGAAGTGTGTGGTCGGAAGGCTTAGCTGCCTGTTGAGTTCTTTTATTCACTAACTCAAGTAGCCTGTTGTGAGCTGCTTTAGTGCTATTAACACATCTGGAGCTAGTGGTCATACATTTGGGACTTTTTAGAATGTAAAAGTAGCTTTGTAGGCAAACTTGTGTTAGCAAGAACAAAGGCTAACTTTATATAGAGTACACCCCTCTCTCCCTGCCTCAATTCCACTGGGCTTTTGATTGAGCGGGTGTTAAACCTATATACTTATTCGGAGTAATAAAAGTCTTCCTCCTGTTTTGGAGTGTGCTTGCTTTTAAGCAGCCCCTTGGATCTCTGATCAGATCTAAAAACTGACAAGACAGCTAACAGAACGTATGGACTCAACTGATTGAATCTGCTCCTCTAGTCCTGCTCCCCACCCTGTTCCATGCCCCAAGGGGCTGGCCCGAGGGGACTGCATTAATGAGCTCCTTTGCCCTTTGCTCACTGATTGGCATTGGGCAGTGAAAGGCACTGGTAGATCAGAGGTTAGAGAGGGAGATCAGGTATTAATTCTATAGGTCAGCTTTCATCATCATCACCTCCTTTAATCCTTGACTCTTCTAGATTTCTGGAAGTAAATTGCAGAATAAGAGTCCACCTTGTTTGTCAGGCCATAGTTTGGGGATGGCTGCATGCCTATATTGCAGGTCTGGCTCCAGATAGCCCTGTCTCCAAATATACTCTCTCCTGTCTGATAGGTGCACCCAAAGGGCCAAAACTAAACCAAGAGGGAAGCCTACAGCCCAAAGAAAGGCAGGATCAAAATGGATCAGGAGCAATAATATGAAAGATAAAGTAGCAACTTTTCCACTGGCCTCATCGCTGGTCTGCCCGGTGTAATCATGGTACTATAAAGACAAGTTGGAGGATATGGCATCTGGAGTCACAGCCACCCTTCCCCTTCCTCCTGGCTGCCTCCTCCTCCTTCCTCTTCTCCCGGGGATGAATAAGGATCAAGGGTGAGGATGTTCATTGAACCAAAATGCTGGTGGTTACAGTTTTGCCTGAGTGGAACAAAGGGATTGAAAGGCAGTCCATGAGAAGAGTCTCTTACTCTGGAATTCACATCCAGAAATCTGGAGATGTAAAGAATTAAAGGACATGGGGAAGCCAGACACATACAAGGAATTCATTAAAGGGAGTAGCAGATGCATTCTTTAAAAGCTCTCATTCTTTCCTCTTCTTAATGACAGTCTTGTTTTTCCCCAGACTGCCTTCACAATACCATTCCAGTGTGAAGACATGGAGGCTAAGATGTCACACGGTTGGCTTCCAGACCTGGCTCTAGCCAAGCAAAGGGGTCCTCCAGTCGTTGAGGTTCCCTGCAGAAGTTTAGGGCCAGAGCCACAGCTGGTTGTGGTAGAGGGCTCCTTGTCTAAACAGAAGGTGGCTCTAGCAAGTAGTCATAGCAAAACAGCATCGTACTTAGAACCATTTCATGGGATTTGCAATATCCAGTCATACTCAGCAAGGTTGTCACATCTAAGTGACTAAAACACATGATAGAAGCCCTAAGAGTTCAAATATGTCCTCATCCAGAACTGGGCATTTGGTTGCCAGAGGCAACATTCTAAACACCTGAATCTTGGTGGTCTTTTCCACCCTCCTAACAGCTGTGAAGGCTAGAATTTCTCTCTGCTGACTCAGGTCCTGTCTGATTTGGAGAAAGAGGCTTTGTCTCCAGGGAATCTCTTAACTGGGTATCAGTATACTGACACAGAAACACACCACCTTCATATATGTCATGCCAATCCTTCAGGGTCCAAAGCACGTTAGGATTTTTGTCTCATTAATGTTCTTCCCTGTGAAGCCCACAAAGCAACACATACCTGCTCAGGACTGTGAGGCTTCAACTTACACCTTCCAGTAGCATGTGCCACAGGTACAGAGTAATTGCCAGCCCCCAGCCTGACCCTGCTTAGTCACAGAGATCTGATGGGATCAGAGCAGAAGGTGATATGGCTATGAGCTTAATTAAAGCAATGGTTTTGTTCAATTCATGCTCATCCTTTCCCCCTTCTCCCAGTGATGCTCACACATGCCAAGGAAATCACATTGAGGATGAGATTATGACCTAGTGATCTCATGCGGGATGTGACATTATCTCATTTCAACAGCCTGGGAAGGGCAATGTCATTTTCAGCTCTGGGAGAAATTTGACCGGCGACAGAGCAAAATGTAGCCCAGACTTTTTGCTTTCCTGTTGATCTGCAAGGCAAGGGGTCCCCAGCCAGCTGTGTCAGGGAATCCAAACACGTTCCTAATCTCTAATAAACAGCTTGCGGGCAGCTGAGCCTTCCTGCATCTCCTTTTTTCCACAGGTTAGTGGAATCCACATGTGTTCCCGGAGTGAAACCTATACAGTCAGGGAGGGAGAAAATTATATAGTCTTCACATTCCAATATCTTTACTTCTCCCTCACTCCTCAAACAAGGAAAGGATGTCTGCTTTCTTCACAGAAAGGTTGAGATTTCAACCTCTTAAATCTATTACTCAATATTAAAAGGATTTGGCTAGTGAATAGCCTCCTTAAAAATACTTTCTCCACCTTTCTGTTCTGATCTGCTTTTGGTCACTTTCTTTCATCTGCTCATGGCTGACTGCCTGGATTAATATTCTGGACTGAATATATTTCCTTGCATTACCAACATATGTGACAAATAACTAATCTGACTCATCAAAATGCATTAGAATGCAATGTTCCAGTTACTGAAGGACATTTGAAATTCAGCAAGTTGTCTTCCTACTCAGACTGCCAGAGATAGTGAAAAATTATGAAGAAGTAGAGTGGTGCTAGAGCCCACTTGCTGCCAGAGCCCACTTGCTGCCTAGAATTTATATCAGGGTCTCTGTTATCACTGCTCCAGCAACCCACAAACACTTGGACCAGCCTCTGTTTGTTTTGTACTTCTTAAAATATTTTTCAAGTTAAAATTTGAAATACAACTGGAATAATTCTAAGCATTGCATAGCCCTGTCTATAAATCACCCAAAACAGCATTAAGTGGATTTACTAAATATACCTAACACTGTTTAAAGGATCTTAACTTTATCATTCCTTTTCTAGGACCATTTCCATATTCTACATTTCAACACAGAACTTCTAAATTAGGCGATAGTTGGGCCACATGAGTAATATCTCCAAATGAGATGCAAAGACAGCTTGCAAAGAATGTGGTCTAAGTGCCAGTGTTTAATTGGGTATAATGAACATCTATCAAGAATCTCCCAGTATTTCCAAGAAGGAATTGGAAAAAGATTTATACAGTGTCTCCTTGGGAAAAAAAAAAAAGAACTCTACTTTAAATTATACATTAGAATTTGCATTCACACAAAAAGCTCTTGTGGAGTCAAAGTACCAAGAATATTAAACATGATGGCTCTATGTATAAAAGTACAATAAAACATTTTTACCAATATACTAGTGAATGACTCATAATTTCTCCAGAATTTTTATCTTGCTCAAGATAAAATCGGTTTTTCTTTTTTTCTCCTGGTTTTATCTTGTTTCTTTTTTGGGGTCTGATACTCCTATGTTTTCACCATTACATACATGTCTGGGAGTCTTTTTTTAGCCTGGATTGAGCGGATATGGAGAACTCGAGGGCTGCAGAGGTGACCTTGGCCTTCCTACTGATTTTCCTCCTAAACTTCAGTGACCTACTCTCTCTGCCTTTTATTTACCTATGAAAGGAATACTGTGAGTGATTTGCCTTCTCGTATGATTGTAAAAGAAAAAAAGCATATCTCATAAAAATACTATAGAGCCTCTTTCCAATAGAATACGTGAAATTGATGCAGCCAGACTTTCAGTTGGCTACACAGGAGGCTGCATGGTTCATTATCACATTGTAGAAGCTCATTGCTGATGCCTCTCAAGTGTCCTCAGTGGGGAGTATTCTCCCACCCCAAGCACTCATTTGGGTCAGTTTAGCAAGCAATGCAGGAGACCGAAGTACAGTGTTTCAATGTGTGGGTTCTGGCTTCTGACAGCCTCAGTTCAAATCCTCGACCTAGCACTTTTAGCTTTAGGTCTTGGTGCAATTATTTTAGCCTATCTAGGCCCAGTTTCCATCTCTCCAAGGGTAATTATAAGAAATAAATGCAGTAATGCCTGTAAACCACTCATCAAAGTGCCTGGCAAATAGTAAATATTCATTTATGTTGTTACTAAGAAATATAGGCTAAGAGTTTGGGGACGTTAAGAAGGGAGCATACAAAGAATAGACATATATAATCTCCCATTTCAAGGACCTGCAATCTAACTGGGGAAAAAGTATATAGAAGCAATACAGAGAAATCACCGCAGGATTTGTGTGGGCATAAGAGCAGTTTTTGGTCCCTGATTTAAGTTGGAGTTCTCTTATTCAGAGTCTTCAGAGGATGAGAACACTAGCTATATCTTGGGTAGACCTCAGTTGGATCTGCAATAGCCAAGACTAACAGTAGGTTGGGTCAAATATCTTATTGTGTGGGGTCAGATTTTAGAAATTCTTAAAAGGAGAAAGTCTCTTTAGAGGAAATGCATTTAAGACTGTGTAAATTTATGTAGTTTCCCTGAGCAACCTTCTTTAACGTATACTGTGTTAGAATCTGTAAAACTTTCTGCCACAATTGAAATTATGCCTTTTAGAAGAGGAGGCAAAATCCCCCACTGGAAAAGGCTTTCAATCCACTTTAAACTTCTTGAAGACTGAGCCGCATCTTACTTCCTCTGTACCCCTAATCGCACCTAGGAAAGTTTGAGTTGGAACTCAAAAGAATTTAATGCGGTTGAGCCAAATTGGATTTTGTAACTTGAAGATCTGGGTTACTGTTGCTGTTTTGAGGTTGCCTTGAGGGAGGCAAAATAGGCTCGTGTGAAGGCTGGGGTGCTTTCTGCCTCTCCCTGTCATCTTCATGCTGTAGTTAAGGTCTCCTGAACAAAGAAAGTAATCAGATTTTAAAACATTCTCTAATAACCCAGCTGCCCAAGCAAACCTTGTTTACCCCAGACTTAATTCCTAGTTTTTTACTTTCATTCATCTGTAAAGAGCTTATAATTTAGAGAGGAGTATATCAGAATTGAGGTGTATCAGAATCTTTGGTTGCCATAGTGAGTTTGTCAAAGTCCTCCAGTGATTTCCCACCAGCTCTTCCACCCACAACCTCCAAAACACGCACAGGTTGGAAGCAACTCTTCCAAAATAGTGTCTTTATTTTAAGTCTGAAAGTTGACTTCTTTGTCAAAAACCCTGCCCTTCTGTACTTGGAACAGTAAGCCCATGTTTAGTTTTATTGAGGAAACATCACTATCCCAAATCTCTATTGTGCCCAGACACTTGATGAAAAAGAAAACGTTAATTGAGTTCTGAGGATAGGATGAAATAAAGACCAATAGAGGGAGGACTGGACAATGACTTATAGACTGGAAGTAATATGTCACTTTGCCTATTAAACTGAAACACGATCCAGAAATGATTTGAGATTAGAGGACAGAAAAATATGCATGTGTATACAATGCAGGGAAAGCTGGGTGTTGCATTTTAAAAGATCCAGAGACTTCTCTTGGCTACCTTCCCTCCCTCTCCATTCTGTTCCCAGGAAGGGACACTACCTTACCTCAAGAACATAACTGAAGCCCAAAAATCCCCCAAAGAATGTTCAACAAGTTCTTATAGGAGTGAGTTGGAGGGAGAAGAAGAGAAAACAATATTGTCTTGGGGCAAGGGATGAAATTAGGGAAACAAGCAAGAAAAGACAAAGACTCAAGATGGCAGAGGAGCCTGATAACAATATTGGCTGCTAATATTTGATGAGCACCTTACTATGCACCACGGTCCGCACAACAAAGGTTGGCAAACATTCCCTGTGAAGGTCCACATAGTCTTGCAGACCATATTGGCCCTGTCACAGCTACTCAGCTCTGTCTTTGCAGCATGAAAGTAGCCACAGATAATAAGCAAACAAATTGGCATGGCTGGATTTGGCCTGTGGGTCATAGCTTGCCAAGTCCTGCTCTAAGAGATGGGTGGTATGATTATCTCCATTGTAGACCCTAAGACAGGCTGAGGATGTGGAGAGAGAATGAGCAACCTGCCTTCCCCTTGGCAGGAACACCCATAAAGGGAGAGTAGGACCTCCCCTGGAATTGGCTTATGGAATTCCAGGCAACTGGGCACCTTGACACTGTGCACAACTAATGCGCATGCACCTGGTACTCTCCAGCTAGTCCTCACATTACAGCTGAAAAAAACCCCAAACTGTGTTATTAACAAGACTTCAGGGGTGCTGTATTTCAGGAACGTATTGGTGCTGAAGCTAGTGGAAAAAAGTGGAGCAAAGCCTACTGAATTCCTCGTTTGCATTCTTTGGAGGAGTACCCTCTCGATTCTTTGGCCCTCCTACTACTGGCAATACAAAATCACCCAGGAGAAGACATGACCAGCTGGTGTCAGCAAATCAGACTGTCTTCAGAGCCAGACAGCCCTGCCTTCGGGCTCCTGTTTGGCCTATTAACGTGTATACCCTCTTGGGCAGTGGACAGATGGGTCCCTGCCTCTAAGAGCTTGAAATCTAGAACAGAAGGCACCTAACAGATTTCACATTATCATGGATCTTCCTGAAGTGGTTTTGCTATTGTATCTTCAAGACTAACATATTGGATCATATGTTTGCTGTTGAAGTCTTGTGTTTGACACTCCTTAAATGTTAAAGTCTTTTGCCGCATCACTTAGGGCACTTACAGCTCTGACGCTGATAGAATATATCACAGTGACAGTAATAGGCTCTGTATTTTAATTGCCAAAGGACTGCAAACCTTCAATAACAGAAGAGAAAATGTGCAAGAAAGCAGAGTCATGACATGACACATATTTCTGTTTCAACAGAAACCCTAAAACCATCCTTCTTAGCTATTTTTGTTGCAGCGATGGGGATTCATAGATGTGGTCTGTGATCCAGACGGACTCTTCCTTACCTTCTTTAGCCCCTGCACCACATTTGCCTCTTCAGAACGAAACAAGAAATAACTTGCAAATCAAGACAGTGCTGGAAAGCCTGCTAATTTTCCTGAAAACTCTGCTCTGTGGGAGGGAGAGGCAAGCACAGAAGACTGGCAGCAGGTGAGCAGGGAGACCTGCTCAGGGCTAAGCAGTAGGGCTGCAGCAGGGCTAAGGTCTTGCTTGAGGATAGAAAGATGCCACCACTGAGGCTTACTAAAAGTGCCTTTTAATTCGAGTTTTCCAAGCTGAGCCCTCCGTGCTGCTTCCATTATCCGTGATGCTGTCGGGTTGATGAGTATTCCTCTTTAAGCAATGACTTGTTTTCGAGTAATTCGTTATGGTTGTGTAGGCCCCATATGGTCCGATATAGCAGCTGCTAGCCACATGTGGCTATTTAAATTTAAAGTAATCAAAATGAAATAAAATTAAAACTTTATTTCCTCAGTGGCACTAGTTGCCTTTAAAGTGTTCAGCAGCCACATGTGGGTAGTGGCTAGCACACCGGACAGTGCAGATGCAGACCATTTCTGTCACCGCAGAGAGTTCTCTTGCGCCGGACCATCACCGCGGAATGGCAGCTGCGGAGAGTCCGAGCAGGCACCGCGCACGCGCCCTTCTGCACAGCTGCCTGCAGGGCGGCTGAGCGCTACATCGGTATACTGGCCGCTTACTATGATAAAGCTGATGAAAAAAATGCATTCACGTTTTCATTGCATCTTCTAGTGCGTGACCACTGGCTGGGTAAAATGTGCATGAAAAAGAGAGAGGAAGAAAATACAACAAAATAGCAAGCATGATTGTTTTGAGTGATGGGAATATGGGCTACCACTTGATTTTTGGCTATTTGTAGTAGACTATGCAGCCAGAGGTCTTGTCTGCCCCTCCCACATCAGATGACACAGGAGGCATAGCTTGAATTCCTGGAACCAGCCATACCCGAAGTTCTCATGAAATCCGGCTGGGTTTCCCCCTTGCATGAGAAAAATCGGTTCAGCTGATTTGAGTTGAGTTTTTGTTACTACCAAACAAATGACTAATTTTGCTGATTTTATACATTCCTGTGTCTTCTACAACGTGCACATATGTCTCCTAGAAGGGGGAAAGAAAGCTTTTGAAAAGTGCGTGTGATAGTGTTCTAGTCTGTATGTCATCGATGTGTTGATATTCACAAGCCCTTATAAAGCAGTTTATCCAAATAAGCTAGAACTGATTTCCAAAAATCCACAAGGAACACAGCATAAGAGTGCCAAAATAACTTAGTTTATTAAAGGGAAATTTGAGGCAACTGTTTTTGCTTAACTGTTTTGAGTCCTGGCGGAAACACTCCCCCAAAATATGATTGGAACGTCTTAAGTAAGCCCTGTAGTCAGACTTGGTTGTAAAATACAGGGCAATGTCTCACTTGACCAATGAACCCCAAATTAGCACAATTTATCATTAGAAAGCATGCTCATTTGCTAATCAGGCTAGTTTCAAGGAACCTAAATCACAATTTGCCATTTTAACAAATGAGCTTATTTGCAAGTCCTCTAACACCCACAGGTTTGGCTGATCAAACATGTCTACCAGACTCTGTTCTGAGCACAAGCTAGAGGAAATTTGCCCTGGGATGATATTTTAGTTGTTGATACTACTGAAAAGATTTTGAATTACTTCTGCAGATCATTTTCCCTCTAAATGGACTGGCCAGCAATGGAGTCCCATGGGTGTATATATTATATGTCTCTCACCTTTCTGCAGCTCCACTAAGCGGGAACTGTCAGTGTCTCCTGGTCTGTAGCTACGGAGACACCTAGTGAAAAGCCCAAAGAAAATGGCACATTGCCGAGGCTGTGCATGAGGGGCTCTCCTTGAACTGCTCCTCTGTGTTTTCTCGGCTCTTGTGTAAGTCTTCTGGAGGTGGCTTGACTGGGCCTTTGAACACATTAACCCTTTCCTTGGTCACACATGCCACAGATTGGTGAGAGGTGGCTCCAGGGGCAGGATAATGTTGGTTGGAATGTGCTGCCTGCTGACCTTGCGTCTCCCCAGCCCCCAGCCCCTGCCCCAGAGATTTGTCACTCACTTGCTCTAGCAACTGTGCCGTGGGGTTGTTCTGCCCTTCGCTCGCCCTCTCAAGGCTGACCTGCCAGGCTGGGCCATCTAAGGGCAGATCCATCTGCAGCTGGGCAGGAGGAAATGGGTGACGTTAACACACTGATATGCTCTCCCGACCTGCCACCTACGCAGGAGCCTCTCTTCCTACTATTGTTATTCCTCAGATTTTCCCTTTCAGTCTCCAAAATGCACAACTTTTCTTCTTCCCTCCCCCAGAGTGGCTCCCTTTTCCCAGCGGCCTCTCAGCTTGCCTGAGGCTCCCCGCATGGCTTGCCATTCCTCAGCGTCTGTGATTTGTATAAATGTGGGATTCTCTTGGCCCGTGTCTCATAGAAATGATACTGCTGTGACCAGGGCACATATTTTTCAAGGGGTCTTCATATTTGCTGTCTTGTTTGAGCCTCCCAAGCTCTCTGAGAACTAGATAAGGTGGGATATCATCTATATTTTAAAGATGAAGAGGTTATTAGATTTTTTTCCTACTTAAAATCTAATAGAATTTCCTTATTCTCTTTCACTTGACTTTTTGGTCTGAGGCTTGCCATGAATGAACATTCTAAAGGAGAGAAATGGTTGCAATGCTTCACAGTCATAGGAAGGATGGCAAAGAACAGAGAGAGTTTATCAATACTGCTCATCATGAAAAAAAGGTTTTATTCACTGTCTGTAGCTGGGTACTCTTGCCACACTGCTGTAAGGTAGACACAAATGTATCCTTCTAATTCTGTCTCCCACTGGGAAAAAGTAACGCAGTATGAATGTTATCAAAATAATATGAATAGCAATTAATATTTATTGTGGCATTTTACTGTGTGCCAGGTACTGTGTTAAGTTCTTCAAATAGAGCATATCACATAATTCTAATAACAACCCTATGAAGCATTTACTAGGGAAATAAAGACCAAAATAACAGTAGTAAAGGCTCTGTGAAAGGCAATTTTGCATCTTGATTAAGAGCAGAGAATTTGTAACGAGACTGTTTAGGTTCAAATCCAGCCCTCCCACTTACTAGCTGTGTTACTTTGGACAACCTTTCTGAGCCTCCATAGGGTAAGAAGAGTACCCTAGATGAAAAAATGTTCCTTCTACCCTTCAAGGTTCTTTGGCTGCCCTAATAATCAGGTTAGTGTAGAACTGATTAACAGAAGAAAAGCACATTTGCTTCCTTGCATACAGGGTTCCTTCCATAAGAATATGAGACCCGAGGATAAGCTGGGCAGTTGAGGCTTATATGCGATCTTGAGCTAAGGGATAGGACTTCAGGGTGGAGGAGGGTGACTTCACGGGATGAGAAGAGCAGATGTTTAGTGATTAGCTGTTCATCCTGCCATACAGATGGGTCATTCAGACCAGAAAGTAATCTCTTGATAATAGCTCTCTTTCTGGGCCAAGCCCCCTGTCTAAATTCTTTAGGTAGTTAAGAGAGAAAGATAAGTTTTTCTTGATTCTCCTAGGTCTTGATTGCCTTCACTTGCTCAAAATAGCCCACATGTCAAAGTGGCACATTTTGGGGAGACTTATTCTGAATTCCTTCACTAACTACCTCCAGGACTATTGTGAAAATGAATGGGTTAACATATTTATACATGTTAAGTACTTTATAGTGCTTCGAACAGTGTCTGGCCCAAAGTAAAGACTATATGAATGTTACTATGATTACTACACAGCTGTGTGACATTTGGCAAGTTAGTTAACCTCTCTGTGTCCTTGTTTCTTAGTTTCTTCATCTGTAAAACAGGGGTAAATACATTGCCTATTTATAGAGCTGTTATGAGTATGAAGGAGATACTCTTAAGCTACTGGTGTGTGACCCATAAATGCTCAATAAATGTTAGCTATTATTGCTGCAGGTCCTAACTTGATGGATGTGGGGACTTAAGTAGTCACAAAGAATCCAAACTCCCCAGGCAAAGCTCTGGGTTCCAGACTGCTAGTAACTCTATTTAAATTGCTGGGTCCATTCGATTTTAGGTATAGTTGTACCTAAATGCAATTTTAGAAAAAGTGAACAAAACCATTTATAAGAATGACTTGTGAAGGAAAAGAAATGAAAATAACCAGAATGTTTTCACTGCCAATTTAATCAGCCCTATTGCTTTTCCTTCATGAGGCAGCTCACCCAGCATAGATTATCTTCTAGGTTAAAACCTTTTTCTTTTAAGGAAGGTGGTCCTCAAAGTCGCTGCTGCCTAACTGGGCATTTGGCTCTGTGAAAGGTCACAGCCTTTCACAGAAGGGACGGGGCAGCATAGGGTATGTTTCAGGGATTCTGAGAACTTAAGGCCAAATGAATGCACAGATGCCCAAGTCAGCCTCCTATCAGAAGACCAAATTGTGGGAGAGGAATATGGGTGCGGAGAATGAGAGGAACTGGAACATATGCAGAACCTACACTGCTCCTGGGTTCAGAGGATCAGCGTGTGTTGAGATAGGGGTGTGTACGGGCCGCCTACCAGCCGAAGCACATCTTGGAGCTGAGGGAGCAGGTGTCTGGCACCTCTCAGATCTGGAATCAGTTTGTACCTCAGCTGACATTTAGAAGGCATAATGGCAGTGTGCATCCCTGCCAAGGACTGCAAGTATGGGATTTATACAGCCTGTGCCCACCTACTTGCTCCATGAGGAAATTTGCTCTCCCGCCCACCCAATTAAGAAAATAGGATATAGAAAATCAGAGGAGGGATTGCTATGCTACTGTGGTTGCTTCAGGTCACAAAGTTTGTTTTATAGCAGAATTACAGATTAGCACTTCCCAGAAAACAAAACAAAAATAAAAAACAAAACCACATCAATACAAATCCTTACCCCATTTTCCCTCCAAAGCTTTACACTTTAGGACTCTTCACCGGCCACTACCTGCAATGTCACTGGAGTGACCTCTGGCGGGTCAGAAATCCAATCCTGTGACAGGACCACAAAGGAGATTAGTCTGTCCTCTTTTTTGAGATCAGGTGTGAATGAATAAAAGTCAGAGGCAGAGACTTGCTCTTCTTTGTTTAAAGCCATGTCAAAGCATGCTTTGAAAGTACTCGGCTTCATGCTTGAAGGCGTTTGCTCTGAGTCTAGACTCTAGACGGGATTGCTACTTGTGGGTCTTTCAAGACTCCTGCATGGAATTTCATTACTGAAATTCTTCAGGTCATTTCCCATGGAAGTCATCACCGTAATGAGTGTGCGCCGTTCACACTCCATAGGGCTAACTCAGCAAACTGCCTTCCCACCCAGGGCTGTGAGCAACACCTCCCAGACTGCGGTGGCGACGGATCTGTTGGAAGAGAAGAGGTGCTATTTTTTTTAAATGGAATTTGTTCCCCTGGAGAGACGAGTGCCAGCAGCTTGTGAAGGTCTCATGGCTGGAACACAGTTCCCATTAACAAAGGTTCCATGGGACATAATAGGGAAACCAAAATGTGTCCCCTAAGTGGAGGTTCAGAGGAGCTCGGGGTTCTTTTCACCCTGCTTAGCAAGTTCTGTGGGCCTTTTTATGATTACAAGGAAATACATAGGAAACACACCAGCAGAAGCTCTTGTTAAAAGATCGTGGACTCACAGTGCAACAAAATATCTAAATCTATGGCAAAACTCTTCCATAATTCAGACTTAACACAGCACAGAGTCACCTTCACCCAAAAGTGTTGCGCATTTGAGCACCACGGTGCCAAAAATGCTTCCTAATGGGTGAGGCCGAGGCTGCAGCTTTTGGTATTGACCTGCCAGTCACATAATTTGCTTAATACCAGTTTTTTATCAATGCAGTGAACTATGTAGCTTTTGCATGAATAGAACCATGAATCAGTTGGGCTCTGAAGGCCTGAGCAAATGAAGTCAAGGCTTTTGTCTGAGACACGAGAAGGGAGCTGGCCTCCCTACACCCCCAACTGCCAGGCCCTTGCCCATTTGTTTCCCGACCTACACTGCAAAGAGTGACTTGGGAATTGGTACTGGTAGTTGATTTTTTCAAAGCCATTTAACTTTCAGGAGTAACTGCTTTTTTGAGGCAGAAATCCATCCTGCCAGAGCTGGGGGTTCGGGGTTGAGCTGTGACTTCAAAGTTTCTTTGAGCAGAGCCCCCACCAGTACCTGCTGCCCCCAATTGGTGTGCTGAGTGTTCATTGGTGCTGCTTGTCCACAGAAGACACAGTGTCACTCAGGGAGCACGGGGATGGTCTCCATTCTGATAGGAAATGTCCCAGGCTTTAAAAGTCTGTATGAGTGAATGTGGTTGCTTACGCTCAGTGACGCAGCTGCCTGGTCCGTGTTCATGGTATGTTCACTGTCTGAGGAATTCACGCTTTAAAAAGGTAGCACTGAAAAGTCCCAAGCACTGGAGTCTTTTATATACAATATTTAAGACTTCTGAATGTTCTCTCTTGCTGGCAATCTGTTCAACTCACTGAACAAACCTAGACATACTAAAGCAGCATTTTGTTAACATAGATTCCTGGTCTCTTTACTGAACTCCATGAGGTCGTTTGTGTTGAAATTCTGAATATTTTGGATTTTAGAAAGGGAATAAACATGGTGACAATGTCATCTATTACCTAACACGCCAGGGACATCTGGGGTGCCTTATAATCAAACATCAGTATTTCTGCAGAAGTGTGGGTGAATAGCCACACTTAGTAGAATAAATATAAACAAAGGCCCTAAATGGCTTTGTGTCAGTTCATTTCTTGCTGAATGAATTATAAAAAACTTGTTTATCACAGCTCTTTGGATTCTGGTATTGTGAATAAGGAATTGTAGATCTGTGTTCTGTCTCTGTTGTGTCTTTCCCTCCAAATGCAGGATTGCCAAAACTAGGAATGCTTTACTGTGCTATTTTTCCTTATTTCCCCCTATTGAAATATTTTAAAGTACAGTTTATATCCAAGTCTCCTGGACATATAAGCTCCTCGAAAGAGTTAGCTGGCACTCTAAAGAAGTTGTTCTAAACTGCTTTCTTTCATCTGCAAACTGGTCAAACCAAATTGTTATTTTTCAATGCAGAACAACCCATCTATTCATTCAGTCTCTCACTCATCCATTCATCCATTCATTCTTTCATAGCAAAACATTTAACACTTGATATGTAACAAAAAACCATGCTAGGCTCTGACACAATCCCTGAATGGTGTGGAAGTTCTAATGAGCAAAAACACTAAAATACATGCATTTAAACTATCAAGCATAATATTCACAAGAAAGCAATACTTAAGAGGCAGCCACACTGAATCAAGGCAGCTAACATAATTGACATAGGAACTAGGGGACCTGCCTCTTGAGTTCCCAGACATCATGAGCTGAAAGATCCTTTTCCTTCTAGCCACAGTCAGGAGGAGGTGATGTTACTGAGGGGTAACCTTTGCCTTTCTAACGAAGAAAGCAGGAGGGAAAGAGACACTTAGACAGATGTCACCTTCACACGGAGGCTCAGTGCTAGAGGAGTTCACGCCAGAATACAGCAAAAGCTGTTATTTGGGGATAGAAAAGGATAAAAAACAGCAGAAAAAAATTGTTCATCTCTAATGCCTGGGAAGCTTTAAGAGGGCCACTCAGATTAGCCAGAGACCTTAGGTCACTCTCTTTGGGATGATAAAAATCCTCTCAGCCCTTTATTCTTACCTAATCTTCACCCACAGTACGCTCTAATTAATATCTATGCCTTCTTGAAAATTCCACTCTTCTGGGGGCAGGAGGTGAGAGGGAGGGAAAAAGATTACTTTTTCTGAGGTTAAGAAAAAAAAAAAGCAGTGAAATAAAGATTTAGAGATATTTATGTGGGACCAAAAAGGCCCTAGAAAGTACAGGGGAAAACCTAAGAAAATGTTACTGGGGTAAGAAGAAATAAGACATTTCTTAAGTGGACATGTGCATCAAAATAAAAATTTTCACACCCTGGTCCATCTATGTACAGAAACGTCCCCAGTTCTTTCAGGAATTCTTGGGTCACAAACGACGCTGCAGGTTGGGCGATCACAGTGTGGCTTATTCTCAGGCCCTGGATGTCACATGGCAGTGACCAGATGAGGCCAAGAGCAGCCTCCCTGGGCTGCCATGTGGTGGGCTGGCTCGAAGAAGAACGCTTTGTTCTTCTCTTCAATAGCCACTATAGTTGCTCTCTGTTTTATTTTCAATTAAATTTCTACTAATCCCAAACTACAGAAAAACATAGCTGCTGGCATTCCCTCTTCCCTTCCAAAAGCAATACAGTCTGCAGAGAAACCTTTTACAAGACAAGCCCTGCCTTGTAATGCTGTAAAAGACGCATATGCCACCCGTTTGCCCACAAGTGCTTTCAAAAAGGTGCTTCGTGGGCCTCCGGCCCCTGGGCCTCCAAGGCGGCCTGTGAATGGTGCCCCTTGTCAGGGCAGTTGCTATAGCAAGCCCTTGTTTTTAATTCAATTGCACAGTAAATAATACTTTATACGGGGCGCAGGGAAAATGGTCACTTTAAATTGCCTACTCCTCATTTGGTCACAAAAGGGCATTTTTAGGCTTTGAGTAACAGAGCAGAGCTCCTGATTCTTTGGCTTATTGGATTTTGACTCTTTCCCTCCCTGCAATGTACTGAGTCTTAGTATGTTCTAAATACTCGGATCAATGTGAACATCAGGTCTTATTAAATTAAAAAAAATAACATTTTAAACAGTTCCCCTGGTTCTTTGTAATAGGTCTAAATGGGAAGTTGCATTTCTCCTTACTGACAGACTCTCTGAGCTCTATATTCCATGACATTGAAGAGACATTTGGTCATGTTGAAGGGATTTTGGGGCAAAATCTCCAGCACCAAGAAACAGACAATGTGGTCCAGGTAAACATTTAAACCAAATGATAAATAGTTGACAGCTTTGGCATATCTGATTTTTCTGGAAATACAGGTAAATTGGAATGGGCTGAGAGAAATCAAAGGGGTACACAGAAGGGGCACCCCTCCTGGTAATACACAGCTGGGGGCCAGGAATGATACACTTCTGGGGAATAAAAATAAAAGGAGCATAGAGGTTAATAAAATGGGGACATATTCCTCTCTCCAGACACAGTGAGGTGAAAATTACTTATCACCTGCTAGAGTGGATGTGAGAAGGGCCAGTGACCAAGTGTGTGGCGGGGAATTTTTTGTAACGAATAAGCAATCTGCAAGAAGCCGGCAACAGGCTTCCTCCGGCGTCCTAGTGGGGCAGTATCTAGCGGCTGTCTCCTCATTAGAGGACAACAGCTGTTTCTTACTATAATTAGCTCACAGTTCAATAGTTAGCTCCGTCTCTTACACCTGTCCCACACCTAACATGGAAATTACAGAAGCACATGTTGTTTTTTTCTTAAATCACCTCCACTTACACACATTGTTAAGCATCTAATAGAAAACAAAACTACCTTCCTAGCCCCTTCCTCCTTGGAATGCTTTTTAAAAGCAAGTTGGGAAAGTCTTTGTTTTTATGGGCCCCAGTTCCCATTTCCAGCCTCACCTCCATGCTCCACAGCCCCCCTGAATTAAAGAACGTCTCCAGCGCTGTCAACCAGCCCACCGTGCATCAGGCCATAAAATCTTATTTCCAGCCACCTGCAGGATGACGGAGGGAAGAGGAAGCTGAAACAGGAGAGGGGTGGGGGAAGAGCCCCGCTGGCGATTAAAGATGGTTTCCACAGAAATTTGGGGGGGTGGAAGAGTGCAGAGGCTCGGGCTGTTTCCTGCGGGGTTGGGCTGCACAGGGGGAGAATCCATAATCACCGTGTCTCACAGTTCCATTAGTGTCAAAGCTCATTAGGAGCCAGATCCGCTCTGCAGCGGTGGGCGCACGGGAGAAAGCTCAGCCCAGGCCTGCGGAGCGCAGGGTCCTCGTCACGATGCGGGGGGTGGGCGGGAAGGAGGGATCGTACAATTCCCCACTGGGTGGTTAGAGTCAGCAGGGATGCAGGGAGGCCCTAGCAGGCCTCTCAGTTCTCTCCCGGCTGTTTCAGAGGACTGGCGGCAGCTGCTTTCTTCCAGGAGGGGGAAGATGGGCCTGTGTCACAGTTCACAAAGAAAAATGATGATCAGTTTATGCCCCGTTCCTAGGGTGAGCTGAGGAGGGGGCTGTGGTTACTATGGTTCTTAGTGTTTGGTTAGGGCAGGTAGAAGAGGATGGCAAGAGGTGGTGCTTGGGGTGTGGTTAACCAAGAAACTGGGAGGGTTCCCCAGCTCACTGCTAAGAAGTTAATAGGAACAGGTTCCCACGCTTTATGCACTGGGCCAGGAAACTTAAGACTGGAGGCGTGACGAACCACGGAAGCGTTAACGCCTATGCCAATGAGCTTTGTCACTCAGTACTCCATTCTGACTTTCTTCAAATCCAACTGCAGCAAAAAAAAGCCAATGTGATATAAGTGAAACAGATATAAAACTGCTTCCTCTTGTTGTTGTATTTGCCTTTTATGGCAGTTTTATAAAGTATGAAAACTTGTCCATCCAAAGAAGATTAAGTAAAGTTGTTATAATTGAAGTGTAATCTATATGTAGTAAAATTCACCTACTCCAAGCATAGAATTTGATGGGCTTTGTCACTTTTGTGTAATTATCACTACAATAGTATTCAGAACATTTCCATCTACCCCCAATTTCCCTTTTGCCCCTTTGCAGACAGTCCCTTTTTCCCACCGCCTACCTCCAGCCCTAGCTCACCACTGATCTCATTTCAGTTATTATGATTTTTCCTTTTTCTAGAATTTTATATAAATGGCATCCTACAGTAGGTAGCCTTTGAGTCTGGCCTCTTTCAGGTTCTTCTCTCTATGTCATTGCAGCTTTCAGTGATCTGTTCCTTTTGATGGCTGGGTGGTGTTTCATTGTATAATATATGACAATCTGTTTACCACTCACCAGTTGATCAGACATTTGGGCTCTTTCCAATTTGGGGTTATTATGAATAAAGCAGCTATGAATATTCAGGTACAAGTCTTTGTGGAGACATGTTTTCATTTCTCTTGGAAATCTTTCCCACTGTTATCAAAGATGGAAATAAATACAATCAGTCTCCTTAACTGATGATCCAGCAATGAGGGAGGAAGTGGCCATCAACCTACTGAAGTGCAGAACAAGCATAATTCTATCTGTTTCTGAATGTGACAATGGAGAAAGCAAAGAGCAGTGATGGAATGAATGCTGGTGTCGTCTCTCACGTATGCATTCCATGGGGACCCTGAATGCCAGATAGTTTCTGAGTATTTGTGTGTGCGATGTGATCATGTTTGAAATGGGTAAAAGAAAGTTTGTGTTAGTTGCAAAACAATAATACTCCACTAAGCAGAAAGCTAAAAATAAAACTTTCTTTTGGTAGCTTATCACCTAAAAAGGCCAGCAGTTATAAAGCAAAACACAGTATCAAACAGAAGTGCAAAAAGTGAGGGGAAACAAATTTGAAGTACTTCACTGGTGCTTCATTAAAAAACCATTTCTGAAGCCCCTGGGGAATGGACTTCCGTACACCGGTTAGCAAGCCCCGAGATGAGGGCCAATAGGAAGTCACAGGGCAGAACGGTCCACTTGTATATTTGGAGGTTAGAATTCCCACGTCAAATTGGCTGAGTTTGTGTGTCAAAACACAAAGGCTAACTCCCCTGCTTTCCTCAACTTGTCTCCAAAAAAGTCAGCCTATGGTTTCTCAGCTTCATGAAACAACACAAGACAGCCACCGTCACTGCACAGCACCCGGGCGGCCACACCCAGAGGAGGACGTTGGAGCCTGTCCCCCTGGTGCTTTGCGCTGGCTCACTAGCTATGCATCAGAAAACTGCCTCTTTGCAAACAGACATAATTTCTTTCATTCCCAAAACACTAGAACCAGTACAGAAATAAAAACCATCTTAAGTATCAGTTTTTTAAGCCAAGGCTTCATTTTCAGGAACACCTGAAACCGCAATGATTCTGACTGCATTGTTTTCCTAGCTCCTTTGTTAAGGGCCTGACCTTAACTTTGCTATTACACATTTTGGGATTTCTGGAGCCCAGCTTTACCCTGAGGGAAAATAAGGAAACAAATAAGCTTAAAAAAATTTTCTGACCTAACCCTACATCCTAAAGTCACTATTGAAATACATCAGATTTAAACTCTGCAAGGTCTTAAGGCCATGCTCACAGGAAAGTCAGAAAAACTAGAAGCTGTGAAGGACATGGATCTGCTGAATATATTAAGCTTGCATATGTGTGCGTATGTGTGTTTTCTAATTCCCTAAGGTAAATTTATACCAATCCATACAGATGTACTCTTTGCTGTTTATTATTCCCAATTGTGTAATGGAGGTTAATGGTGTGCAAAGGAAAAAACTCTGTGTGTGACAGCACTCCACCTATTTTATTTTAAGACAAAACAAAGAATATAAAAGCTTGTTCTTTCAGCCAGCATTTCTCGCTCCCTAATTCTACCCAGACTGGATCGTCTTAAATCTGATTTGGGATTTGGGCATTATTTGGATTAGCTCATTAGTGGGGCACTGTTCTGACAAGCCACTAATCTGGGGCACTGGTGCACAGCGCCATGACAGTATTATTCTGGAAATGAGAAATCTAATGAGATTAGACAGGTCCTAGTGCACATGGTCTAAAGGTACTTTGTATGGAGATCCATGAACTTGGGAATGCAGGAGGTGGACAGATTGAGGTATCAGATTCAGCTGAGCCTAGAACACAGCCCCTCAAAAGCCCAGACATGATTTCATTCAGAAAGACATCAGTGTCACACCTTTTCTAAGCAGATTCTATGGCATGTCAAGCAATTGCCCAAATTAAATAATGACAGTAATAAAAGGTAACTAATTTGGGGGCAGGGTGTGAGTGGAGAGGCTATAAGCAGAGATGAAGTTTTAAGGTAAAACTCTGATGCTGTTTCATGTTTCCATATTAGAAGCAGAACAAGTTACAGGTAAAGACTAATTGGCACCTGGAGCCAGCAACCTGTTAGAGTCTGAGGCTGCTTGCCCAGAAACTGGCTATCCAGATAAACTCCACTGATGGTTTCCCCTCCATTAAAATGATTTTCTTTCTTTCCTTTATTTGTGATTTTTGTTGTTTTTCAGCTAAACAAAACATGCTGGTTCCCTTTTGCTTAGACTGAGGCTGTTGCTAAGATCAGAAAATGTGGGACTCCAACAATCCATGATTTACAATGTCCAGATGTGGCTATGTGGCAGCAAAATACACACTGTGGAAGGGGGCTTTGTGCCTCCCCCATCTCCTGCCCTCCTCCTCCACTTGAAGACGAAAACAAAAGTTTCCATGGCATTTTCTTGTTTCTAAGTGGAAAATCAAGCCATGAACAGAGGCTAGCAATTGGCCCTGGGGACTTAATTCCTTTTTCGTATTGTGTCCTTGAACGCCACCTTGTGGTGACTTTTAGAACTCGTGAAAGACCTGTTGATTAATAGAGGGCCCCTAAATTTAGTACTCCTCCTTTCTAAGCATGGAAAAAATTCAGTATCTATCCATTCCATGAATCACTTTAAAACGAGTGTGTGCAAGATGAAAGCAAATGTATTTTCAGCATATGTTAATAACATGAAATCAAGCACATGGATTCTTGTGTATTCTTCCTTAACAGGCAATGAATAACCATTTTGACTTGAAAGGCAAGAATTGTCATTTAAGTATCTAGAACTGACTCCATGGCAAAACTGGTTCCACTTCCTTATTTTTCCCTTTCAAAAATATTTAGGGATGTGAAGAAGGTCATCCAGAACCTAATGGATGGCACATTTTAATGGAATACCTTTGCTTGTTTTAAATTTCTTAATCAAATGTGGATGAGGACCTAAGGTATACTGGAATGAATCAAGAATTCTGGTCCCAACACAAAATGGTAAAGAGGAGGCATAGCCACATTCCCCATGTTGTAGAACCGTAAGAACTGACGAAGGCTGACTAAAGGATTCCAAAGAAGAGAAAGAGAAAAAAATCTTTATCTGAGAAATGTATCCTTAAAAACACAATTTAACCTTTCTGCCAAAAAACAAACTGCACAGTCCAAATAGTTGTCAGAATCTCAAAAACAGTAAGACTCACTGGGACATGACACTGGACACTGTGATAAATGTTACTCTTGTGGGCCAAGCATGGGCTGTGTTTGTCGGGTTTCAAGTACTCTGAGCAGCAAACAGAAGCTAAGGAGATAGACGACCCTCTAAGTCTCAGTGAGGTGAGGGAATGGTTCATGATTCCGAAGAGCATTTTCCTAAACATGCTTGTTTACAAGGATCCAGACAGTAAGAGAAAGCTTTTTAAGTATTTCCTTTCCAACAAAATCCATTGTAGATTATTTTTTTTGCCTTTTCTTCTGAGAGTCATCCAAACCCTCTGTTATTCAACTGGTGTTGAACAGTAATCTATTATTTCACTTAAATACACACTAAAAGATGTGATGTTGGTTAGGCAAAGTAGGAGACACAGATATGCCCTGAAAACAAAAACCCTGTTAGAGCTTCAAAAGGAACATCCATGGGCCGTGGGGAACTCTGTTGCTAGGGAGACGGTTACCAGGCACGGGTGCTCTTGTGGCAGCCTCCCTCCCCACCCATCGCTTGTTGGATGCCCTTTGGATGGATGTCATGAATGAAGGGTTTTCAAATGTTTAATTTTTCCTGTATGTCTTGGAAAGAAGGGACCATGCTTGTGTAAGTGCATTTCAGAGGCAAAATTAGGAGAGGAGTGAGAGGTGGGAGAACACGTCCAGAGAGCCGTGCTGCAAATGAGATGTGGGTGAAGCTGGGGTATGGTGGGCCATGAGGTGGGCCCGGGTTCAACACACCCTAGTGATCCCTGAACTACATCTTGGATCAGTAGCAAGGATGACCCTGAGGACAAAGAAGCCAGTATGATGTGACTCCTACTAACCATATTTTATGGAGGACTGACCATGTGCCAGCTACTCCACCAGCTCCTTGCACACTCCATCCTATTAATTTCCACACTCACCCCCTGCAAGACCTGATCATTGCCACTCACCAGGCAAGGATGCTGAGCATCAGGAAGGTTCCGGAACTTGTTAAATGTCGATGCCCTTTATTATGAGGGGGTTGGATTTCAAACTCCTGTCTGCTTCAGATATCTTTTTCTAGGTTCTCTCCTAGGACTTGAAATCACTAAGATTTAATAGCAACAATTACAAAACACCAGCTTTGTTTAATGAAACATTTTTGGGTGGAGTGTGCGTCTGTAAGTGTTCACTGTAATTGAGAACATGGATTTTTACCTGTAGTGGAACTTAGAACCTGGATGGGAAAAATACACAGATGCAAAAATAAGAAAACATTTTTTTTGTCTGAAAAAAATGAGTGAAGAAATACTGTGGGTAGGTGTGAGGGGAAAGCTTCCCCGCTCGAACAGTGGAAATGGAGTCTGAATGGATTTCAGGTAGATGGAGACAAAACCTTTCTGGGTCTGGGGTTGGAAAGCAGATATAATCAAAGAGATGATTGAGTTGACTTTCGGTAAGTGAGAGTAACTGAGTAAAGTCCAGCTCTCTGCATTGTCCTAGGAAGTGGGCCGACCTCAGTGAGGTAATAAAAGGGGCCATTTTATGAAAGAAGTGAGGGGTGATTCAGAATGGGGACTGAACTGGGTCTTTGCCAGGGTGAGTGCGTGCGTGCGTGCATGTGTGTGTGTGTGTGTGCAGTATCATAACCTGTGATTGGCAATAAAGAGGTGGCAGAATGTAACGTGAGAAAGAGGGAAAAGCAATTAATAATCAGTTGAACTTCCCTTGCTGTTTTGCCCAGAACCAGTTCAAATTTACACGTAATGCACATATTCTTTGTGAAATGTTCTGCCTTTAACTAAGAAAAGAAAATAAAAACTGTAGCATGTTTGCATTCTATTATTAATTCATGAGAAAAAAACTGTCCCCCATAGTTATTTTGGTGTATCACAAATATATATATGTATATTTCTTTCCCCCCACCCAAGCTCCAGGGGAAGGCAAAGGTCATGCAGAGTGACCCAAGCCCTTCCTCATCTGCCTGCAGGCACAAGGAGGGCTGCAGGGACTGAGGAGGCCATGGGCTGCAGCTGCAGTGGGTGGACATGAAAGCACCAGGACAGGAGGCCCCATTAGAAAAAGGTGAGGCCGTGAATTATTTTTATAGCCTGGAAATGACATATCTCATTCATTCAGTGAGTTATTTACCCTCTGGATTGAGTTCATGGACCTATGAGTCATACAAACATGCCTATTTCTTTATCTTTGGGGACAGGAGAGGGTGGGAGGTTATGCCATTAGAGGAGAGGAGGGGGAAGGGAGAGGAGGGCTGACAAATGCTTCAAGACCTTGCTGAGCAGGTCTGGGTCATAGCAGGGCCCATCACATCTTGCAAGATTCTATCCCACATGAGGGTTTAAAAGCTAGGTCTGTTTCCTCTCTGGTACGTAAACTTGCCAGCCAGTTGCTAAAATCCTGGATGTGGCACGTTCCAAAAGGGAAAAGATTTCCTCTTCTGCAAAGATTTGACCATTCTTTCACCTGAGGAATAGGTGTATGTGTGTGTGAAGAGAGAGATGAAGAGGAAAAGACTATTGACTGACAATGAAATTACTTTTGTTCTTGTATCCAAATTGCACAAGTAATTTACTGGCCGCCATGTGATGCCTGCCTCATTGATACCTATCTACGGGCCTATCTTGCTGTATAAAACTACCATCTAGGGGGGAAAGGTAATAGCTTATGTGCAAATACTTCCTTGCTCTGTTTTGGTATCTTAGTAAAAAAATCAAACCTCTCTGCCTTCAGTCCCATTTAAATAAAAACATCCTTACCTCCAACCAGTAGAATATATTTCCCCAGCTGATTGATGCTTTTCCATTTATTTTATAATGTATTTTTTCCTCAGCAAGGCATTGTTCTCCAGAATGTCAAGGAGGAAATATTTCCTCAATCAGGTGCTATGATTGGCTGGTTGGGCCTAATCAGAGAGTGAGTTGGGGAGGGGGAAAAAGCAGTGATTTGTCACCCTGGTGCTCCAGTTCTGGATAAAGAGGGGCTTCGTAACACCAGCCGGCCTCATCTCTAACCCACAATCAAATTATCTTCCCTGTCTCCCCGACTCTCCTCGTCCATCTCGGTCTGTCCCTCTCTCGCTCACACACACACACAGACACCCTACCTCTTCAGATCTATCACTAACAGAGCAGTTATTAAACAAAATCTCAGCCCAGGGAATTAATAATGCCAAGGATTCATTTCTTTATCAAATGCCGTGGCCAGAAGGAAGAGCACTTTGTGTTTGCAGAGCCTGAAGATGAAGCACATTTATCACCTGAGGGGAGGGGATGGGCTTGTGATTCTTGATGCTTCTCACAGGAGTAGCACGAGGGACTGAGAGAGAGATCTCCAGGAGTGTGCAAACTCAAACAGGTTACACACCTATTTTTTGGAGGGTCCATAGTCCCATGGAGGTAAAGAGGTGTTTCGGGGTGATCGAGATGTAGATGGAGGGTGAGGGTGGTGACCAGCCAAGCCACGGACTGAAGCGGAAGGACCTGGATGGGTCATCAGTGGGCGTTTGAACCTGAGAAGATAGTTCTGCCACCTTTGCAGTCTGGCAGTGAAGGGCACAGTGGGTGTGGAAGGTCTAAGGAGGAACAGAGCCACATGTGTGCCCTGTAGGATGTTCAACCACATTATGCGCTGTGTGATTCTTCCAGCTCACCTGCACTTGCACTCTCTCTGGCAGTAGCCGTCACGAGCAGCAGGCAATCGCACATAAAGGATATGAAGTTTGGGCAGGAAATAGCCTCTCTTTGTTCCTCTTGACCTTATTGACTGGGGCGCTTGTGACTTGTCACTCCCCTTGAAAGAGGAGGAAAAAGAAGTCAAGAGGCGTGTGCAAGAACTGAAATCAAGGCATCTCGGTAAGAAACGCAGGGCAGCCTGCCCCATGGTTATCAGCATTACCGACTTAAATCGTCAATTTGAGCAAAGCCATGATCATCATCACAGACAAAGAGTGTTTTCATCTAGTGTCTGCATTTCCTATTCTGAATTTCTGATTATCGTATGGTATATGCTACCCTGGAAGTTTTCTTCCTGGGGACTGTGTGCAATTACAAATCAGAGCCACTTGTTCACTGCTGCTCCCATTACCATCATGTTGAACGTCTGTAGGTGGCACTCAGGTTGATGTCTGAGAAGTTGGGCAGCCCGGAAGTGCAGGGGAGTTCATGCCTATGGGGTTACTCTTAATGAAGCGGGTGATGGGAGCCTGCAGATAAATGCTCTAGTCTCCATTCTCTGAGAGGTATTTCTAGGTGGCATTTTTATACTTCTCAGAAATCCCAGCCAAATGGACCCCCTGTTGCCAGCAGTAGCAACCGTGATAACACACATTTATATTGGCTTTTCCATCTTCCCTGTCTTGTTCTCCCTGCTCCCTTCTTCCTACTTCTGTGATTATCTGCCAAATAAACTACCTCCACCCAACTTCTTGTCTTGCGTCCTACTTTTCAGGGAAAACCAACTCAGACAGCAGCTAACGGGCAAACTGTTTTTCAGAGCGTGCACACATTGGTGGGCCCTTCACCAAAGCCTCCTTTCTCAGACCTAAGACCCAAGCCGGCAGAGAGGTTGTTGCCTCACCACCTCAGTCATGGCATGGGGAGTAGGAGGTGGTACAGTTGCCAGCCCACATCAAGGGGCTTGTGAGAGTCTGCAAATGCCTCCTCAAGCATAATACTAGGGGAGCTAAATTAGGAATGTTTTGTTAACCCTCCACGTCCAGACTGACATTGCAAAACAGGAAAAAATTTGTTCAATCATGAATTCATGAAGTTATTACTGCAAATTTGCCATATGCTCAGGAATTGTGCTGGAGTCTAAAGTTAAAGGTACAATATGGTGAGCAAAACAGTTCTTGCCTGATGAATCTTAGTATCTTATGGGAAAGACAAGTATTTATCAAATAAGCATGCATATAGATGTATAACCATAATCTGTAATAACTGAAGGAAGCCAGAACAGAGGTCTGATCTCCTCTGGTAGGTCTAGGAAGGCTTTTCTGGAGAAGGGATATGTCTGAAAATAAGGAAGAGTTAGGAATTGTGGGTGCTGGGGAGAAAGAGCTGCCCGAGGGAGGAGTCTCATGAAGCCCCCAAAACCAGAGGGGGTGGAGGGATCGTAAATGAAAAGCAGAGTAAGGGGTTGACAGTAGTGGTTGGGACTAAAGGCACTCAGGGGCCAGATCACGCAAGAATGTTTTTTATCCAAATAGCAATAGGAATCAACTGAAGGTTGAGTTTCAAAACTATTTTTTAATTATATCAGTGATAAATGAATATCTAATTTTTAGAACATCCAAGTAATGTAATAAAGCAAAGGTTTGGATTCCCCAATCCAATTATTTTCACAAACGTTACCTGCTTCGTCAAAAGAAACTGAAATTGGTGATAGAGCAAATGTATGGTTTGATTCTAAGTGTCAATGCTCTGCATTAAAAAAAATCAGAAGACTTACACTGAGTCCCAGTACTAATTCAGAGAGGGCTGAGGGGATATTTTTGGCCACTAGTAAATAAAGTTTATTTGAAAATATTGTTCAGTTCATCTTTATCTTTCCCTTAAACATTAATTTTATTTGTTTTATAATGCATATTTAAAAATTAAAAATATACATATATTGGGGGTGCTTACTCAATCTTTTTTACTTACGGGATCTCTGAATAAAAATCTTAAAGACCACTGTGACAGTGGTTAAAAGCATCACTTCTGATATTGGTTTGCTTAGGTTTAAATCTTGGACTCACCACGGACAAGCTGGGTATTCTGGGCGATTTACTCATTCTCCCTGTACCTTACCTCTTAAATAGGGAGATAATAGTACTTCCTTCAAGGGTTATTGTGAGTATTGGATTAAATGAAACCTGCAATGTACTTGGAATAGTGCCCTGCACACAATAAAGGTTAACAATGACTCTTAATGTTATCATTGTGTTCTGCTTGTATCTAACCACCTTGTCGAACTTTCTTTTTTGGTTCTAATAAGTTGTATGTAGATTCATTGTCAACAATCATTCACTGGCAAATCATGAAAATTCCAATATTTATTCCTTACTTCTTTGTTTTGTTTTCCTGGCATTATCTTTCACACTGAAACAGTAGCAGGGGGAGCAGGCAACCTGCTGCCACTATTTCATTATGAAGTATGATACTTGCTATAGATGAGTACATTTTTTAACCCAAATAGGAAGGTTACTTGTATTCTTAGGTATCTAAAAGGTGTTCTTTTATATTGTGGAGGGAAGGTATCAGCACTCAATCACTGAAACAAAAAGCTGAATTCATTACTTAAGTAAGCAAGAGCATACTGGTTAGCCATCATCTCTCTGAGCAAAGCAGCCTGATGACCTTAGATGGAGTTGGGGTCAGGGATTGTTGGGGGATTACGTTGGTGACACAGGCAGTAGTTGGTTGACATCAAAGTTAAAAGTATGTTTCAGGAAGCAAGGCTTGTTGACTGGCTAGGTTTCAGAACTGTCACTGGAAGGACTCCACTATTAATTGGTTGACCCTCAAACATATGGGACTGTCATTGCTTGGCACTTAGATATAAGTTCAGTAGAGTGGGTGGCTATTGATCAATGAGACTGTGGTGAGTTGTCATTGATTGAGCAGGTAGGACATGATATCTGGAAAATAAGGAAACAAAAATAGATGGTTGCCCTGGCAGGCAGTTGTCTTTACAGATGTATAGATAAACATGCAAGGTGGCATGTGGGGAGACTCCTGGGCCTGGATGTGGATTGGGGTGGAAAGTCCAGGGAAGCAGAGAGTACATGCCATCTGCAGAATATGACAAAAACAATAGGTGGTTGTCCTGGTTGACCTGGCAAGCCATTGTCTTTAAGGATATACAATCAACAGTAATAAAACCCAGCAGAAGGGAAACAAAAGGAGGTACTATTTCGATATCTAACTGGGTGAGAATACTGAGAAGAAAAGTTTTCAGCAGGAATTCAGGTGCCAAGATTTGGGATAGGGGAGGTTATCAGGATGGAAGCAGGGGTCAAGCTCTAGAAGGTCTGGGACACCAGATGGGCTGTCCAGGCCAGGAACTAGGCCTAAGCTCACAAGACACACATCTAGTTAAGAGAAGGGAGCCATCATATGATCTCAGAGGGATGCAGAAATGATTTATTAGGGCAAAGACCCAAGGACAGACCAGACCAGAAGCAAGAGGGACTTGATGCCGCGTTCCCAGTGTGTTAAAACCAGAGTTCTGGGGGGTAAGGATGAGCCTTTCAGTCCAGACAGGTGGCAGGTGGTTCGATCAGCATTAGGGAGAACAGAATTCACACAAAGTTCATATTTGCACAGGTATGGATAAAATTAAAGGACAATTAAAGAATGGTGAGGCACCCAGAGACTGGAGGTGAAGGGGCAAGGAGAGTAAATTGTGGTCAAGAACTAAGTAAGAGCTGGCGCCTAGGAGGAGGGATTTCCTGGTGTGTATTTTTAGTTCTGGAGGGACACAGCTACTCTGCAAGACTGAACCCTAAAGCTGAGAGGGAGGAAGGGAAGAACTACCCTGACTTTGCCCTCACCCACCTCTGCCCTCTGCCGAGGCTTCTCTGACACAGAAGCAGATTGGCAAGGGGCCTGGAAGATGCCAGCCACAAGGGGCCAGTCTGCAGGGGCACCAGGCAGGACAGAGAACAGTGGACGATGAATGGGATGAGGTAGTTAACAGAAATCCCTGCACTCCCTGGGTGGCAAGGAGGGGTCCAGGGATGTCAAGTCAGCGACCTTTTTGAAATGCTTTTTGGGATTGAGGCACACGGCATAGGCTACCAATGAAGAATGCATTGGCTCCTGGTTCAGATGTACATTTGTACTGGGTGGGGAGTGGAGCCTTCTGGAAGCTTCTGTAGCACGGAAAAATGATGGGGCGTCAATATCACAACGAGTCTCTGTATTTTTGTCACTGCGTCAAATTATGATACTTGGGGGAAGGAAGAAAGGGAGCAAGCTGGCATGTGGTGTTATATAGATTCTGAAGCAGAGACCCCAGCATGTGAATCCAATGGAGCCTCATCAGGAGACAGAGCACATGTGGGCGTTTGGCCCTTTATGCACAACCAGCTGAGGCTCTGCCTCCGACGCTAGCCAGCGCTTTGTGAGTTAATGGTGTGTGACGTAGAAAAGGAGCTGTGAAGGGAGCAAATCTCTCTTTAAAGTGAACATTTTATAGAAATCCCATTTTCTCTGGGGCTCAAAGCCAGACCGACTTAGTGGATTAAGTGCTGAGGTTTCACTGTGGGGATGGATTTCAGGTCAACACCAGCCTACAAATCTCTGTGAGGGGTGGGGGGAGAACTAAAATGAATCTAACTGGTGATATCTAGAATACTACCTCAGGACATCCATTGGCTGCGCCCCAGAACCAGGCTGAATTAGCCTGGGGGGTGGTAAGGAACAGAGAAGGGGAAGTGCTATCAGGACAATGCTCAGGGTCACTGCAACACCCGCTGAATTCTTAACCTGGGGCAACTGCCTGTTACCAACTTAGAGGAGGGCAGCCTTAATTGCTTTGTGCCAGTCAAATGCATTTTTTGTCAGTTTCAACAAACTTACATGATAATTTGTCACCGCAGGATGATTTTTCCCTCCAAGTCACCTCAAATGAGGCAAAAAAGCAGGCATTCCTTGCCCTCGCCGCACCAGTTTCAAGCACCCACAGCCTTTGACACAGCCAGCTGCCACGGTCCATATGGACACACGTTGGCACTTTCTGCGTGAGGGTATATTATGGATAGTGCCTGGGGTGTGTTGGAGTCAGTGGGACTCAAGTTAGGACTGCACGGTAGGCCTGGCAGGACTAACACGGAATCCTGGCATGAGGGATTGGACACGTCCTTTGTTCCACTCTCTCACCTCTTAGTGAAGCTCTTTCTGGGTCTGACAATGGAGAAATGGTAGCAGGAACTACAATCCTCCTATTACTAGTTCAAAGGCGTAATGAAAGCTTCTGAGCTATCTCTTTAATTAATAGTGCTCCTATTTTATGTCTGGGATCTATAACACTCCCAACCTCATAGGTATAGATATTAGAGAAAAGTTTCCAGATTCATTTTGTCTGATGTGGTCAGAGTCAGAGTTGGGATTGTGGAGGTCTTTTTAAGTTTTATGGGTGTTTGTGGTTGAGATACTGAGCATTTGAGGTTTTTTCCTACACCTCCTCCTTTGGAGCCTAGAAGCTCCATGTATATGAGTAAAATAGGAGCTCATTTTTATAAAACGGAATGCTCTCTGTCCTTCATTCTGTTCTTCAATTTTGCTGTACCTAAACTTGAATAAAATGTCTCATATTCTTTCATGCAAGTAGTGAAAGCTGGTGAGAATTGTTTGATGTTCTTTCAGGGCTTAGAAAAAACTAATTTTTCCAACAGGGTCTGGATTTCCATCTCTTTTAGATATTATTATTCCCACAATGGTATGCTTATTTATTCCATCACAAGTACTTCTTGAGTGCCGGGCTAGAGTTGAAGCAGGAAGACCAATTCAGAGGTTATTTCATTAGTCCAAGGAAAAGATAATAGTGTCTTGGACTAGGATGGTGACAGTGGAGACAGAGAAGAGAGTACACATTTAACATGTATTTTGGAGGTAGAACTGACAGGATGAGCTGTAGCCCAAGACACTGGGCTTGGCCCTCAGGTTACAGTGGTAAATAATACAATGAGAGTCCTGCTCCCATGGAGGTTATATTGCCATGAGGAAGAATGACAGTAACTAACTACATACATTAAAATATATATATAAGGATTGTAATCATCTCTAGGAAAGAAATGACCAGAGCAATGTAATAGAGAGTGTTTGGAGGAAAGTAGGTGGCTACTTAAATTGGGTAGTCATGGAGTGGTCTCTTATGAGGAGACTTGAAGGCTGAGAAGGAGTCAGAGAAACAAGGGCCTGGGAAGTGCCATCAGGCAGATGGGAGAGACTGCATGATGGTCGCAGGGCAAAATGTGTTTGGCACATCTCAGGAACTGTCAGAAGGCTGGACTGCCTGCAGGTATCAGTGATGGGAGAGTGAGGGATCTTGGCGGAGTCGCCAAGATCATGCCGAGCCTGAGTACAGTGCTTAGATTTTACTATAAATGAAATGAGAAGCCAGTGAAGAATCTGACATAGGGGAGAAGCAAGATATGATTTTGGTTTAAAAAGATTACTCTGGCCAGTCCGTTACATATAGACTTTAGGTAGACTGGTGTTGAAGCAGGGAGACCAACTGAGAAGGGCTGGCAGTGGTCAAAGTGATAGAAAATGGGGTTTGGACTAAGGTGGTAACAATGAAGACAGGGAAGAGAGGATGTATTCCCAATATATTTTGGAGGTAAGTGGCAGACCTTTGTGACTTATTAGATATTGTTGGTGATGGGCAGAGAAAAAGGGAAATGTTCCTGGTTTACATAATTGGATGGCGAATGCTGATATTTAATACAATGAAGACAGGCTTGGATCAGAAGTTAAAATATATCTTCCCTCCCACTTTTCTTGCCCTATCTTCCAATACCTTACTTACTTACTCAGTGATGGGCCTTTGGAAAGAACACTTACCAAGCTGACACTTAGGAGACAATGGATTAGTATCAGCAGCTGCCCATAAGCTGTGGTATGACCTCAACTCATTCATAATGCCTCAGTTTCCCTATTGCTTCTGTGGATCTCAGTAGACCTACTATTCCCTAAAGTGGATTGGTTTATTCTACATGGACCTCAATATTTTTTCTCACTTCCAGTACTACCTCTAAGGCATGAAATCCAGAGGAAGGGATGTGAATCCTTACATAGTGCACTTGGATAGGCAAATTCTTTAGCCACCAAATTAATAATGTTGCTCACCTACAGAAGTGCTGGAAGAATCATCAAAGGAAATTGACAGATTTTATTATTTTGTTAAGCACCTAAAACAGTGACAATTTATTATTGGACAGTTTAAATATAGTTATACTTTTTTGCATAAAATACGGCTATAGAGTATTTGTATTTGTACAGTATGTTTATACATACCCTTTTGTCTTTGTAAAGTGCTATTGTAAGGGGATTCCAAAGGATTTGACAAGTTTAAATGTCAGATGCAAGATGTTATTAATATTGACCTATAAACTAATTAGATGCTATTATAAAGAGAACTCTTCTTCCCTGGTAGGTACTATGATATAATGAGTTATAAGAAATACATATTTTGTCATTCAGATTTTCCAGGCATATTTGGTCTTCATCCACAGTTCCTGAAAACACTGCAGAGACTTGAAGGTGGAATGGGTGACCCTTACTGATGAGAGACTTTTTGACTCCACCCAAGAGTGGGGCTGGAGGCTGAATCAGCCAATGGCCAATGATTTAGTCAAACATGACTATGCAGTGAAGCCTGCGAAAAGAGCATCTCTCTCTCTTGGATCCTGCTTCTCTGTTGGAGAGCTTCCATAATTGGGGAACCAGGAAGATTCCATGTGCCACCGAGCCAGGCCCCAAGCTCCACAAGGATAGAAGCTCCTTTATTTGGGACCTTGCCCTATGTCTCTCTTCATCTGGCTGTTAACTTGTATCATTTAAGGTATCCTTTATTAAACTGATAAATGTAAGTATTTTCTTGAGTTCTGTGAGTTGCTCCAGCAAATTAATTGAACCATAGAGGAAGGTCATCGTAACCTCCATGGTAGTGGGTTGGTCAGAAACACAGGTAACTGCCTGGGGCTTGTGACTGGCATCTGGAGTGGGGGATGGAGGGCAGTCTTGTAGGAGGGCTGCCTAGGGAATCTGGTGCTGTCTCTGGGCAGATATCATAAGAATTGAGTTATGTTCAAGAATTGCTTGGTATTGTGTGCATGGGAAGACCCCCTCCCACACATACACGCATTGGGAATAGGTCCGGGAACCTGGAAAGAGTTTACTATTGCTGTGTATAAATAATAACATCAGTACTATTTAAAATTCCAGGAATCATTAAGAGTTTAAATCCTTACACTTTAACACAGAGCATCATATTTATTATATCATGGCCATAGTGCATGAGACATGCCATTTTGGGTGTTAACCTCACTGCAGCCAATGGAGCAGCCCAACCCTGGGTGGGTGCCATTCCATCAGGTACAGACAACTGAACCAGGCAAGGAAACTGACCCAAGGGTACTACTCCATGGGTTGCCCAACAAATTGTGATGCCTGCACATCCTAAGATGAACTTCTAGGACTAGTGAATTCTTTCGTTTGGTTATTCAAATTGGAAAATTCTGAAGAAATAAGAAAGCAGTTAGCACAGGGAATTGAGAAAAGTTACATAGAAGTCATGAGATCAAGACTATTGCAAACTCGTTACGCAGTGGCAGAAGCTATGAATAAACAGGGGCAGTGAGGTAAGGAAAACACAACATCCTCTTCAAAGAGCACTCATTAAAGTCCCTAGTGGCCTGCTAATCACCATTCAATGACATCTCAGTTCTGACCCTCCTCATCCTCTTTGTAGCTTTGAATAATTTTGTGTTTTCTTCTGAAACTCTCTCTTTCTCCAGTGCCTTATCACTTTTCCTTGCTGTCTCTATCTTTATTTTTGGTTTGTTTTATTTTTGTTTTTTGGGGCTTTTATTTTGAGGATCTCATCTTCCTTATGCATCATTGTATGGAGATGATTTGAGCAAAGTTCTCTCTTGGGGTGAACTCAAAACCCCATCTTCCAATATCTTGATTATCAGTATCCGCACCTCCATAGTCTCCTAGCACCTACACTTTCCCATCCAAAGCAGAAGTTATCATTTCATAGCTATCCTTGCCTCCCTTTTCTGATAATGACACTCTATACTCTAATACAGGCTGTAAACCATGACATTATCTTTGATTTTTCTTTCTCACTCCTCTGTAGCCATGTATACATGTACATATGCTTATATATGTGTATATATATATACATGCTTTATATACATATGTATATATATATTGCCTCTGTAACAAGTCCTGAATGTTTTCTCTTTCTGTTCTCACTGATAGTCACCCTTGTTCACATCTAGATGACCTGTTTTTCACTATTCAAAATCTATTTTAAGGAGTTTATTTTTGTTGCATTACAGTTTGTTGGCTAATCCTTCCAGTTTCATGGTCATTTTCCTAAAAAACTTTGTCTTACTTATCTTTATATTCCCATTTCTACTTTCCTCCCTAACTGGGCCTGGCACAATTTCACTCACATAGGACGTAGTGGATAAGTATTTGTTGATTTGTATTAAGGGCCTTTTACTGAATGCCTCTCTCAAATAACCACATTTGAATCTAACTCCATTGGCTGTTTACCTGCAGTTTCAAGTTAGTGAACTATTTTTCCTCTGCCAAATGCCTTTGCACTCGGCTCATTTTGGAGGACTGCATTGTTAACACCTATGTGCAAGCCTCACTCCACTACTAAAACTTTTAATGTGTGCAAGTTTATCCAAGCAGGGAGATTTGCCAATTGTAGTGCAGTAAAAACAGATCTTGCGAGGGTTGTTCTATCTTAGGCATGTCAGATGGCTAAGAAATAAATAGGCTTAAAGAAAAAAAACATATTCTCAGATTAAAAGAAAGATATTTGGTAAAAAAAAAAAAAAAAGAAGTCTCAAAGAGGGAGAAGGGGTGAAGGCAACCATGTTCTTGGGAAAGTACCTTGATGGAGGTGAGGCCATTAGTGTAAAATGGAGCCGGTCCTGACCCGTATCCTTTCCTCACTAGCCTTCATTGGGCTAGTAAGCATTCTCCAAAATGGTAAGAAGTCAGCACTGATGAGCATAGATCCATTTACCCTAGACCTTCTGTATCAAGTAGCTTAAAATGGTGTTCTCGGAAAGGTTCACAGAAAGAAGAATGAAGTTACGTGTTTCTGTTGGAAGGAGCATTAAACTTGAGTTAGTTATTGCTGAATCGTTCCAGGACTGACAAAAAGGACAGAATTGGCCTGGATGTTATCTAAAGTCTGATGACGTAAATATTTGGTGATTCTACTATTTAAGAAATAAAGTTAGTTTATTTCTAGGTTCTAGGAGGTTCCGTCTGAGTCAAAATCTCCATGGACAAGTCATGAACTTCTCTGGACCGGAAGGCATCCTCTGTCCTCTGTGGTCTTAAGCTTACTCTACACTTATTTGTTGCAGTTGCTCAGAAACTGTTCCTTAGGAGGGGCCTGGGGGACATTGGCTGGAGCAGTTCTGAGTTCTCCTCCCCCACCTCCACTGGGGCAGCTCCACTTTTATCTGTCTGAGATAAATTTTTGTTTCAGGAGCAAGGTCTGCCGCCTTTTTTAAAAGACAGAAACAGGGAAGAGGAAAAGTGAACTTTAAAAATTAAAGATCCAGCAGCTTGTAAAGTAACCTGTGCCTTTTCACTTCCTCAGCGAGCTTTCCAGGATGAGGTGCAACTGTGGAGGCTCTGGAAATATGACCTGGAGGCTTGGGTTCTGAGCTATCTCTGGTCCCTCCCACCAATAAATGAAAATTTGCTAACACTTTCCTTTAGAACCTTGTGATCCAGGCAGATCCTCTGTCACCGGGGTACTGGAGAGCCTAGAGAGGTTGGGAGCATTTATCAGTGGCCATTGTTTTCAGTCCTAAGGTCATTGCAGGCATCATTCATGAAAAAAAAATGTTTGGGATTACTGGAATAGAGGTTTTGCTTAAAGGTTTATTTATGAGGGCTTTGGGAGAAGACAGGAAGGAACACAGAGTTGGGTAGTAAGAATATATCTGAGATACATGAAGAAGGTACAGGGAGGAGCGAGGAGAATACAAGTGGTACCTCCTTACTTTGTTAAATGCTTTACAGTTTACAATATGCATTAATAAGGTGCAGTTTAACATGAATTATTTCACACAGATAAGCAGGTATCTCACATTCTGCAGCTGGAAGTGGGAAAGGCAGATCTTGCATCTCTGTAACGCTCTGTTACGGCCACCTGTGACACCCTATTCTGAGCTGCCTGTGTGGCCTCTCTGCTCCTGTCTCCAGGCTGCCAAAGGCTGCTGGGAGGTCATGCAGTCTGGGCCTATGAAAAATTCATGTGTCCAACTCTGATCTGGCCATCATCTCTTTTCAGTAATCATATTTATTCTTCTATTCTATGCTCCAAGGCTATCTTTCTATATCAGTTAATCTAGACCTTCTCCTCTCTCCTTATAGTGGGTTGAATGGTGTTCCTCGAAAAGATATGCACACCCTCTAATCCCTGAGTTACCTTATTTGGGGAAAGGGTGTAATTAATCAAGATCTTGAGATGAGATCATCCTGGATTGTCTGGGGGCCCTAAATCCAATGACAAGGGAGACAGAGGGAGACTTGATACACGCGCACAGAAGGCTGCGTGGAGACAGAGGCAGAGAATGAAATAATACAGCAGCAAGTAAGCAATGCCAGGACCTGGCAGAGGTGAGGCCAGAGTCTCGCTGGGGCCTTCAAGAGGGAAGGCAGTCCTAACAACCCTCTGATTTCAGACTTCTGGCCTCCAGAACTGCGGGAGAATGCATTTATGTTATTTTAAATTACCCAGTTCACAGTCATTTGTTGAGGCAGCCCCAGGAAACAAACACTCCTCACGCTCCCAGAGTCTGCATCCCTCCTGACAGTGGTTGGCCTTTGCTTCTACTTTTCCGAAGATCCTGAAGCCATTCCCCCCCAAATCTCTCATTCACCCTTTCCTTTACTCTAACCAGTCTCTGTCTCTCCCCAGATGACTTTTTAGAAATCTCTTTCTTTCTTCTACTTTGTCTAAAAGAAAAATGTCCATTCTCCCCTCCTTGCAAAAGCTGAATTCTTTGCTCCTGACCCCATCCTTTCTGAGTCTAAAGGACCCAGCTGTCTGTTGTCCAGTCTTCACAGAACCAGGGTGGGAGGGACAGGGTCTGGCATTTCCCAGATGGGTAGAGCCATGACAGAAAAAGAATTACGAACTGGATCACAAGGGAAGAGAGAAACACTGGACTAGACGGGAGAGCAGGAGGACTAGTCAGTCAGTCGGATCACTAAGCTGGAAAAGTAGAAGATAGGAGAAATCAAGAAAGGGCTGAAACTAGGTAAAACAATATTACAAACCACTTCTAAGTATGAAGTGCAATTCCAATTAATTTCCCACTTAGTGGGCATCAGCTTTGGTTTCTCCCCTTCTTCCAACTTTCCTTCATTTTTATCTCTTCTCCTTTTACACTTCATCCTTTCTCCTCAGCCTTTTGACATGTTCTTCTTTTGCTTAATTATGAAATTATTTACATTTCCTAACTACTTGGAGTGGATGTATTGCTTTGTCTGTCCCACAACTCTTCCATATTCCAGAAATCAGTCATCTGCTTTCTTTGGGAGAATGTCTTGTCGTCCTGTGCTTTCTTAAACGGCCCGACCTCACTGGCAATCGTGACTGGCCAGTCCGTCCTGCCCTGGGACTTTTAACATTGGAATTAAGAAAATGTCTTTGGTGGCAAAGCTGGTATGTAAGAGCTACCAGCCACAATTTCCTCTGCCAAGAATAAGAAGCTAATCTATAGTGGGAGAAAATGAAGCCAAAACTCCCAGAGAAGGGATGGAATAAGGAGATAGTCCCAGCACTACTGCAGGCCCTGGTTAGTCATCCCCAGAGTGACCACACCTATGCGCCACCTGTGGTTTGAACAGGTGAGCCAATCAATTTACTCTATTGCCTATGCCTGTTCCTGGTAGGTCACTGTCACCAGGAAACTAAAAGAGCTCTGGCCAAGAGGCCTCCTCTGCTTCAAGCTCCTAGTACTGCCCCTGTCCGGCTCTCGGTGACCACCTCCTCCTGTGATGTCCTGACACCACTGCTTCTGTTTCAAAGTTGACCTTCAAGACAAATTCAAGAGCCTTTTTGTTTGTTTGTTTTTGACATTATCTCTCGATAGCACTTGATTGTCTGCTTTTAAATACTATGCTCGGATCCTCAGGCCCTCTCACGTTGCACCCTCCTATTCTCTTATTTATTTGCTCCTTTGCGTCTTTCTCCAATGGTTTGTCATTTTCCTGTCACCTAAGTACTGGTAGCCCCTAAAGGTTGGGCCATGGTATCCTGCTCCTTATTATTTCTGCTCCCATTCTTAGTAATAGACACTTTCTCTTTCTCAGCTCTTTGTGGGTGACTTTAGCTCAAACTCTTACTGAGTGTGTGCCAGGAGAGCCGAGTGACTCTCCCAAGGCCGGCCAGCCAGTTAGCAGTTGCCCTGTTGTCTGAGGCTCCCTTGAAAATTTATAGTGGTATTTTTTATCCTTAACACATTATACACTACTCTATTTTATTAATTGTTTGAGATTCACAATTTAGTGGTTTATTATTTATATTGTTCTAAAGCTGTATATATGGCCAGATTGTAGAACATTGTTGTCCCATGATTTTGACTATCAGGATATATTAATTCCATATTTATGAACACAATCACCTTTTTTTTTTTTTGTAGATAATTATTTTTTATTGAAGGGTAGTTGACACACAGTATTACATTACATTAGTTTCAGGTGTACAACATAGTGATTCAACATTTATATACATGACAATTCTAGGTACCAGCTATCACCATACCAAGCTGTTACAATATCTTGACTATATTCATTACATCCCAGTTACTTATTATTTTACCATTGGAAGTGTATACTTTTTTATTTTTATTTTTATTTTTTTGGTGAGGGAATCTCTCATGTTTATTGATCAAATGGTTGTCAACAACAATAAAATTCTGTTTTGGGGAGTCAATGCTCAATGCACAATCATTAATCCACCCCAAGCCTAATTTTCTTCAGTCTCCAATCTTCTGAGGCATAACAAACAAGTTCTTACATGGAGAACAAATTCTTACATAGTGAATAAGTTCTTACATGGTGAACAGTACAAGGGCAGCCATCACAGAAACCTTCGGTTTTGCTCATGCATTATGAACTATAAAGAGTCAGTTCAAATATGAATACTCATTTGATTTTTATACTTGATTTATATGTGGATACCACATTTCTCTCTTTATTATTATTATTTTTAATAAAATGCTGAAGTGGTAGGTAGATACAAGATAAAGGTAGAAAACATAGTTTAGTGTTGTAAGAGAGCAAATGTAGATGATCAGGTGTGTGCCTGTAGACTATGTGTTAATCCAAGCTAGACAAGGGCAATAAAACATCCATGTATGCAGAAGATTTCTCTCAGAACAGGGGGGGGTGAGGTTCTAAGCCTCACCTCTGTTGATCCCCAATTTCTCACCTGATGACCCCCCTGCAACTGTGCCTGTCTTAGGTTGATCCTCCCTTGAGGAATCTTACCCGTCTCTGGCTAACCAGTCATCTTCCGGGGCCATACAGGGAAATGTAAAGTTGGTAAGTGAGAGAGAAGCCTTATTGTTTGAAAAGGTTAGCTTTTTATTTCTTTGCATATTTATGCCCTGTGGCTTCTATGCCCAGCATTTGTCTTGAGGTATCTTTACCACTTGGAAGAATTATGATACTCGGTAAATTCGATATGAGGCACGAATTCTATTTAAGGGTTGTAATTAGGAAGGAAGAAGAAAAGCTATAGAAGTAGCATGCGGCATAGAACCTCCCCCCTCATGTTCTGAGAGAAATCTTCTGCATACATGGATGTTTATTGCCCTCGTCTAGCTCGGATTAACACATAGCCTACAGGCACACACCTGATCATCTACATTTGCTCTCTTACAACACTAAACTCTTGTTTTCTACCTTTATCTCGTACCTACCTACTTCAGCATTTTATTAAAAATAATAATAATAGAGAAATGTGGTATCCACATATAAATCAAGTTTAAAAATCAAATGAATATTCATATTTGAACTGACTGTGTATAGTTCATAATGCATGAACAAAACCGAAAGCTTCTGTGATGACTGCCCTTGCACTGTTCACCATGTAACTTATTCACTATGTAAGAATTTGTGCTCCATGTAAGAATTTGTTCGTTATGCATCAGAAGATTGGAGACTGACGAAAATTAGGCTTGGGGTGGATTAATGATTGTGCATTGAGTATTGACCCCCCTATACAGAAATGTATTGTGGTTAACAACTATTTGATCAATAAATATGAGAGATGCCCTCACAAAATATATATATACATATATATATATATAAACACACTTCCAATTGTAAAATAAATAAGTAACCGGGATGTAATGGATAGCATAAGGAATATAGTCAAAATATTGTAACAACCTGGTATGGTGATACCTGGTACCTAGAATTATCATGTATATAAATGTTGAATCACTGTGTTGTACACCTGAAACTAATGTAATGCAATGCTGTTGTCAACTACCCTTCAATAATAAAAAAAAAAAAAAAAAAAGAAGTAGCAGGCGGCAGAAAACATGGGAAGATTGATTATTTCTTTGACATATCTTCTTGTAGAGTAACTTCAGCATGTATAGGTTCTAAGCTACTACTTAAATTGCGCACACACATTAACATAATAGGAGTATAGTTACATAACCAAAGCATACCTGTAATTACCAGCCATCTCCAGTGAAACCAAGAAAACCAGTTAGGCACCTTAGGCATTTGTGAAAACTTACCTATGATATGGTGGATATTGTCCAACTGAACTTGAACAGTCTGAGAGAAATCAGACAAATTAAAACAACCCATTCCTGGGGAATGTTCACATCCCTTATGTTCTTTTAACAGTAAACAGTCTGTAGTTGTAAGATTTTGGAGCGCTGCAATTTGCACTTCTCCTAATTCTTGATTGAGTTCCAACAGTATAGATCCAGTCAAATTTGTTGTTTTACTGTATGCACAGGCCAGCTTAGATATCTCCTTCCTCATTCCCATGGCAAGTCCAGGAACTGGTGGGATGAGTGCATCTACAGCTGTAGCAGTGCGTGGATCTTTGTTGAGGATTTTTGATGATCATCTTCTGGCATGAGTCTTCCAAAGAGTGCTGATGTTGGAAGTTCTTTTTCATATCATATCTTAGTTCATTATTGGGGTAGCCCAATTAGGCTTTGATCCTCTGTATAAACACAAACAGACCCTTTGCCTACACTTTTATATGCCCTTTATACTCTTGTGTAGAACTCATTGGATGTTACCACACAGGAACTGCCCTTTTTTTCTTTGGTATCACTAATCTACACATACATGACAAATATTATGTTTACTAGGCTCTCCCCTATACCAGGTCCCCCCTATAAACCCCTTTACAGTTACTGTCCATCAGCATAGCAAAATGTTGTAGAATCACTACTTGCCTTCTCTGTGTTGTACAGCCCTCCCTTTTCTCCTATCCCCCCCATGCATGCTAATCTTAATACCCCCCTACTTCTCCCCCCTCTTATCCCTCCCTACCCACCCATCCTCCCCAGTCCCTTTCCCTTTGGTACCTGTTAGTCCATTCTTGAGTTCTGTGATTCTGCTGCTGTTTTGTTCCTTCAGTTTTTCCTTTGTTCTTATATTCCACAGATAAGTGAAATCATTTGGTATTTCTCTCTCTCCGCTTGGCTTGTTTCACTGAGCATAATACCCTCCAGCTCCATCCATGTTGCTGCAAATGGTTGGATTCGCCCTTTTCTTATGGCTGAGTAGTATTCCATTGTGTATATGTACCACTTCTTCTTTATCCATTCATCTATCGATGGACATTTAGGTTGCTTCCAATTCTTGGCTATTGTAAATAGTGCTGTGATAAACATAGGGGTGCACTGATCTTTCTCATACTTGAGTGCTGCATTCTTAGGGTAAATTCCTAGGAGTGCAATTCCTGGGTCAAATGCTAGGTCTGTTTTGAGCATTTTGATGTACCTCCATACTGCTTTCCACAATGGTTGAACTAACTTACATTCCCACCAGCAGTGTAGGAGGGTCCCCCTTTCTCCACAGCCTCGCCAACATTTGTTGTTGTTTGTCTTTTGGATGGCAGCCATCCTTACTGGTGTGAGGTGATACCTCATTGTAGTTTTAATTTGCATTTCTCTGATAATTAACGATGTGGAGCATCTTTTCATGTGTCTGTTGGCCATCTGTATTTCTTTTTTGGAGAACTGTCTGTTCAGTTCCTCTGCCCATTTTTTAATTGGGTTATTTGTTTTTTGTTTGTTGAGGTGAGTGAGCTCTTTATATATTCTGGACGTCAAGCCTTTATCAGATGAGTGATTTTCATTATATATTCTCCCATACTGTAGGGTTCCTTTTTGTTCTATTGATGGTGTCTTTTGCTGTACAGAAGCTTTTCAGCTTAATATAGTCCCACTTACTCATTTTTGCTGTTGTTTTCCTTGCCCGTGGAGATATGTTCAAGAAGAGGTCACTCATGTTTATGTCTAAGAGGTTTTTGCCTATGTTTTCTTCCAAGAGTTTAATGGTTTCATGACTTACATTCAAGTCTTTGATCCATTTTGAGTTTACTTTTGTATATGGGGTTAGAAAATGGTCCAGTTTCATTCTCCTACATGTAGCTGTCCAGTTTTGCCAGCACCATCTGTTGAAGAGACTGTCATTTCGCCATTGTATGTCCATGGCTCCTTTATCAAATATTAATTGACCATATATGTCTGGGTTAATGTCTGGATTCTCTAGTCTGTTCCATTGGTCTGTGGCTCTGTTCTTGTGCCAGTACCAAATTGTCTTGATTACTATGGCTTTATAGTAGGGCTTGAAGTTGGGGAGTGAGATCCCTCCTACTTTATTCTTCTTTCTCAGGATTGCTTTGGCTATTCGGGGTCTTTGGTGTTTCCATATGAATTTTTGAATTATTTGTTCCAGTTCATTGTAGAACGTTGCTGGTAGTTTGATAGGGATTGCATCAAATCTGTATATTGCTTTGGGCAGGATGGCCATTTTGACGATATTAATTCTTCCTAGCCACGAGCATGGGATGAGTTTCCATCTGTTAGTGTCCCATTTAATTTCTCTTAAGAGTGACTTGTAGTTTTCTGAGTATAAGTCTTTCACTTCCTTGGTTAGGTTTATTCCTAGGTATTTTATTTTTTTTTGATGCAATTGTGAATGGAGTTGGTTTCCTGATTTCTCTTTCTGTTGGTTCATTGTTAGTGTATAGGAAAGCCACAGATTTCTGTGTGTTGATTTTGTATCCTGCAACTTTGCTGTATTCTGATATCAGTTCTAGTAGTTTTGGAGTGGAGTCTTTAGGGTTTTTAATGTACAGTATCATGTCATCTGCAAATAGTGACAGTTCAACTTCTTCTTTACCAATCTGGATTCCTTGTATTTTTTTGTTTTGTCTGATTGCCGTGGCTAGGACCTCCAGTACTATGTTAAATAACAGTGGAGAGAGTGGGCATCCCTGTCTAGTTCCCGATCTCAGAGGAAATGCTTTCAGCTTCTCGCTGTTCAATATAATATTGGCTGTGGGTTTATCATAGATGGCCTTTATTATGTTGAGGTCTTGCCCTCTATTCCCATTTTGCTGAGAGTTTTTAACATGAATGGATGTTGAACTTTGTCAAATGCTTTTTCAGCATCTATGGAGATGATCATGTGGTTTTTGTCTTTCTTTTTGTTGATGTGGTGGATGATGTTGATGGACTTTCGAATGTTGTACCATCCTTGCATCCCTGGAATGAATCCCACTTGGTCATGGTGTATGATCCTTTTGATGTATTTTTGAATTCGGTTTGCTAATATTTTGTTGAGTATTTTTGCATCTACGTTCATCAGGGATATTGGTCTGTAGTTTTCTTTTTTGGTGGGGTCTTTGCCTGGTTTCGGTATTAGGGTGATGTTAGCTTCATAGAATGAGTTTGGGAGTATACCCTCCTCCTCTATTTTTTGGAAAACTCTAAGGAGAATGGGTATTATGTCTTCCCTGTATGTCTGATAAAATTCCGAGGTAAATCCATCTGGCCTGGGGGTTTTGTTCTTTGGTAGTTTTTTGATTACCGCTTCAATTTCATTGCTGGTAATTGGTCTGTTTAGATTTTCTGTTTCTTTCTGGGTCAGTGTTGTAAGGTTGTATTTTTCTAGGAAGTTGTCCATTTCTCCTAGGTTTTCCAACTTGTTAGCATATAGGTTTTCATAGTATTCTCTAATAATTCTTTGTATTTCTGTGGGGTCCGTCGTGATTTTTCCTTTCTCGTTTCTGATACTGTTGATTTGTGTTGACTCTCTTTCCCTCTTAATAAGTCTGGCTAGAGGATTATCTATTTTGTTTATTTTCTCGAAGAACCAGCTCTTGGTTTCATTGATTTTTGCTATTGTTTTATTCTTCTCAATTTGATTTATTTCTTCTCTGATCTTTATTATGTCCCTCCTTCTGCTGACCTTAGGTCTCATTTGTTCCTCTTTTTCCAATTTCGATAATTGTGACATTAGACCATTCATTTGGGATTGTTCTTACTTTTCTAAATATGCTTGGATTGCTATATACTTTCCTCTTAAGACTGCTGTTGCTGTGTCCCACAGAAGTTGGGGCTTAGTGTTGTTGTTGTCATTTGTTTCCATATATTGCTGGATCTCCATTTTGATTTGGTCATTGATCCATTGATTATTTAGGAGCGTGTTGTTAAGCCTCCATGTGTTTGTGAGCCTCTTTGCTTTCTTTGTACAGTTTATTTCTAGTTTTATGCCTTTGTGGTCTGAAAAGTTGGTTGGTAGGATTTCAATCTTTTGGAATTTTCTGAGGCTCTTTTTGTGGCCTAGTATGTGGTCTATTCTGGAAAATGTTCCATGTGCACTTGAGAAGAATGTATATCCTGTTGATTTTGGTTGTAGAGTTCTATAGATGTCTATTAGGTCCATCTGCTCTACTGTGTCGTTCAGTGCTTCTGTGTCCTTACTTATTTTCTGCCCAGTGGATCTATTCTTTGCGGTAAGTGGTGTGTTGAAGTCTCCTAGAACGAATGCATTGCAGTCTATTTCCCCCTTTAGTTCTGTTAGTATTTGTTTCACATATGCTGGTGCTCCTGTGTTGGGTGCATATATATTTAGAATGGTTATATCCTCTTGTTGGACTGAGCCCTTTATCACTATGTAGTGTCCTTCTTTATCTCTTGTTACTTTCTTTGTTTTGAAGTCTATTTTGTCTGATATTAGTACTGCAACCCCTGCTTTCTTCTCGCTGTTGTTTGCTTGAAATATGTTTTTCCATCCCTTGACTTTTAGTCTGTACATGTCTTTGGGTTCGAGGTGAGTTTCTTGTAAGCAGCATATAGATGGGTCTTGATTTTTTATCCATTCTGTTACTCTATGTCTTTTGATTGGTGCATTCAGCCCATTAACATTTAGGGTGACTATTGAAAAATATGTTCTTATTGCCATTGCAGGCTTTAAATTTGTGGTTACCAAAGTTTCAAGGTTGGCCTCTTTAGTATCTGACTGCCTAACTTAGCTCGCTTATTGAGCTGTTATATACACTGTCTGGAGATTCTTTTCTTCTCTCCCTTCTTATTCCTCCTCCTCGATTCTTCATATGTTGGGTGTTTTGTGCTGTCATCTTTCTAGGATTGCTCCCATCTAGAGCAGTCCCTGTAAGATGTCCTGTAGAGGTGGTTTGTGGGAAGCAAATTCCCTCAGCTTTTGTTTGTCTGGGAATTGTTTAATCCCACCGTCATATTTGAATGATAGTCGTGCTGGATACAGTATCCTTGGTTCAAGGCCCTTCTGTTTCATTGTATTAAATATATCATGCCATTCTCTTCTGGCCTGTAGGGTTTCTGTCGAGAAGTCTGATGTTAGCCTGACGGTTTTTCCTTTATAGGTGACCTTTTTCTCTCTAGCTGCCTTTAAAACTCTTTCCTTGTCCTTGATCTTTGCCATTTTAATTATTATGTGTCTTGGTGTTGTCCTCCTGGGATCCTTTCTGTTGGGGGTTCTGTGTATTTCCGTGGTCTGTTCGATTATTTCCTCCCCCAGTTTGGGGACGTTTTCAGCAATTATTTCTTCTAAGATACTTTCCTTCTCTTTTCCTCTCTCTTTTTCTTCTGGAACCCCTATAATATGGATATTGTTCCTTTTGGATTGGTCACACAGTTCTCTTAACATTGTTTCATTCCTGGAGATCCTTTTATCTCTCTCTCTGTCAGCTTCTATGCGTTCCTGTTCTCTGGTTTCAATTCCATCAATGGCCTCTTGCATCCTATCCATTCTGCTTATAAACCCTTCCAGAGTTTGTTTCATTTCTGCGATCTTCTTTCTGGCATCTGTGATCTCCCTCCGGACTTCATCCCATTTCTCTTGCGTATTTCTCTGCATCTCTGTCAGCATGTTTATGATTCTTATTTTGAATTCTTTGTCAGGAAGACTGGTTAGGTCTGTCTCCTTCTCTGGTGTTGTCTCTGTGATCTTTGTCTGCCTGTAGCTTTGCCTTTTCATGGTGATAGGAATAGTCTGCAGAACTGGGACGAGTGACGGCTGGAAGGACTTCCTTTCTTGTTGGTTTGTGGCCCTCCTCTCCTGGGAGAACAGCGGCCTCTAGTGGCTTGTGCTGCGCAGCTGCGCGCAGACAGGGTTTCTGCTTCCTGCCCGGCTGCTATGGAGTTAATCTCCACTGTTTCTGTGGGCGTGGCCTGGTTCGGGCAGCTACTCCAAAATGGTGGAGTCACGTTGGAGGGGGACCGGCCTGCAGGCTATTTATCTCAGTAAGGCGCCTTCCTACTCCCTGCAGCCCAGGGGTTAGGGTGCCCAGAGATCCCCGGATTCCCTACCTCTGGATTAAGTGTCCCGCCCTGCCCCGTTAAGACTTTCAAAAAGCACCCGCCAAAACAATACAACGACCACAAAAAAAAAAAACTTAAATTAAAAAAAAAAAAAATTTTTTTTTAATTAAAAAAAAGTTGGCCGCTCATTTTTCTTTATTCTCCGGCACCAGCCTCAGGCATCTGCTCACCGGTCTTGCTGCCCTGTTTCCCTAGTATTGGGGGCCCTATCCCTTTAAGAATTCCAAAAAGCGCTCGCCAAAACAAAACAGAAAAAAAAAAAAAAAGAAAATGGTCGCGCGCTTTTCTGGTGGCCTCCAGTGCCTGCTCACTGTTCTTGCTGCCCTGTTTCCCTAGCATCCAGGCCCCCTGCGCACGCACTGTCCCTGCACTCTGGCCCGGATGGCAGGGGCTGGGTGTTCGGCAGCCCTGGGCTCCGTCTCCCTCCAGCTCTGCCTGCTCTTCTCCCGCCGGGAGCTGGGGGGATGGGCGCTCGGCTCCCGCGGGGCCGGGGCTTGTATCTTACCCCCTTCGCGAGGCGCTGGGTTCTCTCAGGTGTGGATGTGGTCTGGATATTGTCCTGTGTCCTCTGGTCTTTATTCTAGGAAGGGTTGTCTTTGTTATATTTTCATAGATATATGTTGTTTTGGGAGGAGATTTCCGCTGCTCTACTCACGCCGCCATCTTCTGCCGCTCTCTCTGAACACAATCATCTTAATCAGAGTTGTACCACCATTGCCAAGAAAGAATTTTTTGAATCAAACTATTGTAAGGCAATTTCATTATTTGATCAATTTTTCCATATAAACCATTTAAACAGTTTCCCTTTCCTCCATTTTCATTTAACTGAAATTTTCTCAAAATCTATTCTTTCTGATGAATTTTATGATGATTTGATTTACCCATCAGGTTTTTCCCCCAACATAACAATGTTACCTTTGTATCTTCTGCTATTATGAGTTTTTTTTTATGACCCTATTTCCACCCAGTATAATTATCCATGGTCAGATTTCACAGGTGTAAGTTTTATTTAGAAGATCTTCTGCCACTTTTTAGTCAAGAGCAAATATTTCCATATTCAGTTTAAGTCAGTTTTATTTGTGTCAATTATTCAATCAAGTGTATTTTTTCTCAGATCAATTTGTGAATTTTTGATGTTACCAATAAGATTGATTCTTCAGTTTTTCATTTATCATAAATTTTACTGTGTGCCTGTTTTAACCATTATCAATTTTGATTTGTGTTTTTTTCCTATGAGTAACATCAGTTATGAATGAGACAAAAGGCTGATGGTTTATATTTTACTAATTCAGTCCCAAGTATCAAAGGGGACCCCACTATATGCCAGGTGCTCTTCTAGGCAGCTGGGGTGTGTCTGTGAAAGCAGAAATTGCTCTTATGTAGTTTCTTTTCTAATGTGGGCTAGAAGAGAACACACAGCAAGCCCATAAACGGGAAAAAAGAATTTCATATTGAAATAAGGACCGTAAACAAAATTAAACAGTATAATGTGACCATGACAGGCTAGAGCACAATATTAGATTGGGTTTTCAGGAAAGGTCTCTCCAAAGAGGCAACATTTGAGCTGAGGCCAGAATGACAGGGTGACAAGCATAGAAAGATATGAGAATAAGTTTTTTAACTGTTACACTGCTAAAAGTACAAAAATGTTGTCATAAACTCCCAAGCATATTGTGTGACACTTCGCAGTTCCATGTGGGAACAAATGACAAACTGTGGGGTAACAATGGTGGAGCTGAAACATACTGTTTGTGCATATTGTTTTCTTGATCAGAGCCACATATGGCAAGTAAGAAATATGTAAATGAAAGAGTTGTGCCAGTGGTACAACAAGTATATTTTTGTTCCCAAAATTGTCTAATTCTTTTCATTGGAAATATATAATACATGTGCCTTTTGCACAAACTGGTGTGGGTGGTGTCCTATCTCCTCAATGAAACTGGAAGTTCAATTGTGAAGACATACAGCTTTTGATTCTTCTTTGTGTCACCACTGAGGATCAAGTAGTCAAAAAATACTTGCAGATTGGTGGTTCCCAGAGATTTTCTAGCTATAAGTAGAAATGAAATTTTAAGTATGGATTTTTCTGATGAAAAGCATAATTTGAACCTCTAAAATAGGAAGTTCTTCGAATAATCATGGCAGGATCTGTCCATTTGAATTTTAATGCATCCAACTAATGGACATTTCGAGACTTTTTCAGTGAAAACTTGCTTCAGAATAGTTGAACTTTTTTTTTTTTTACAAAATGACATTAAGCCAATTCTTCTCCTTTTCAAAAAGGAATAACTGTTGGATGAAGGCACTTGCCAAACAGAACAAACTCTCCTAGAAGAGTGAGAGGACAACAAGCAGCTGTTCACACAAAGACTGAGACAACCCTGACCATCTGCCATTTAAATGGCAACCATGGATGCACTTTCTTCCAAGGATCAGAGCTCAAAAATGTGCTCTTGTTCCAGACCTGGGCTTCACAGAGCCATGAGGAGTTAGGGGGAGCTCAGCTGTACCTTTACTCTGCAAGGTCTTTTCTGCCTCCCCCTCCCCAACCCGAGCCCCTTTCCATTCTGCAGTGTATAGACACACACTTCTGCATCTCCTGACACTGGTGACTTTCAGCAAAGTGTAGGTTTTGTTTAGAGAGCCCATTTTAAACAAACAGATGAAGTGCACATAATATTTTTACTACTCAAAATCTGGACTACTTAACATTAAGTCGAATCATTGAAAGAGCTCCAAGTAACACGGTATAATATAATGCACTCCACCAATGCTTGAATTTTTTTCCTATGGAATCGCAAGAATTAGGGATAAAATAAATTTAAAAATTCTAATCTCAACCAGTAGCCTAGATTTGTGTAGCATAGTTTTATGTGAAGTGATGGGGATAACAATAAGTAAACCTTTTTGGTGTTGTACTCTCAGTGAAAATATTAGTCACAAAAATACCACATCCCAGAGAAAGCCAGCATTCCTACTACTATGAAACCTTGGGCTAGTCATATGTCCCCTAACTTTTGACATTATCTTTGTAAAACAAGATTTATTCATTTCTTCATTTGTTCCACAGATATCTTTTGAGTATGTACTATACCAAGGAATATTCTAAGAACTGAGAATATAAAGATTAAAAATATACGGTCCTTGCTCTCAAGATCATTGGCTAGCAGGAGGACAACCAGTCATACAAAAAATAGTTATAATGTGGTATATTATACATCATAGTCTCTATATTGGTTTCTAACTGCCGATGTAACAAATTACCATGAACTTAATGGCTCAAAACAACACAAGTTTATTTCCCTGCAGTTCTGGAGGTCAGAAGTCTAACATTAAGGTGTTAACACAGCTGTGTTCCTTCTGGAAGATTCAGGGAAGAATCTCTTGTTACTTTTAGCTTTCCCAGTTTCTAGAGGCCTGTGCCCTTTGGCTCATGGCCCCTTCCCCCATCTTCAGATGGTATCACTTTAATATCACATCTCTTTTCTCTAGCTTTGACCTTCTTGACTCCCTTTTACAGAAACCCTGTGATTACACTGGTCCAGCCTAAATAATGTAGGATCATCTCCCTGTCTCAAAATTCTTACTGCAAAGTCCTTTTTGCCATGTGAGGTGACATACTCAGAGGTTCTAGGGATTAGAATGATGACCTCTTTGGAGGGCTGTTATTCTGTCTACCATGTATTTATTACAGTAATTATTGTAGAATAAAAGCAGCCTCTTTATAAAGTAAAATAGAAGTTTAAGAGGTGTTCTCAGTCTAATGAACACCAAAAAAGAGATAGTATTTGAGCTGGGATTTGATGGCTGAATAGGAGTTGGCCCGATAGGGACACCGGAAGAAAGCTGTGCAGGGAGAACAATGATACCTTATTTGCTTGAAGGAAGGGAAGCATTCTAGGAGACCAGAAAGTTACAAAATAGGAAATGACCTTAGAGAAACTCTGGTTCCAACAGGTTTAACAATAGGTAAACCCAAGCAGTGGTGACTTGACCAAATCCTGATGGCTAGAGAGTGGCAGGCCACAAAGGGCCTGGAACCCTAGAACCCTGGTCCCTCTCCCCAATCCCGTCCCTGATGAAACCTTCCAATGCTAAAATACATGTTTAGACCCAATGGCAGAGACCTCTGCCTACTTTTTATTTTCAATAAAACTAATGAGAACTTAATGCAGAAATCAACACATTGTTAACTAGCAAAATGCAATGTTTGGTTTTGACTGAAAAACAATTTTTCCCCCAAAAAGCTTCTGAAGTCTTCTGGATGGACAGTTTGGAACAGTCAGAAAGATATAAATAAAGATAATAGGCCATATTCAGTTTTAAAATGACAACTCAGTAAGCTCAGTGATTTCTTCTTAGACTATGAATTGGCAGGCGTTGGTGCAAAAGTTGTCTGACTCAAAATGGATGTTTGTTGCATAAAACCCATTAATGCTTACAGGATTTACTGTCTTGGGGATGAGTTCATGACAATACAATGTTCACAGAGGTGTACTAAATGGGTTTTTATGCACTATTCTACTCACTGGTGGGGAAAGAGGCCAGATTTGGCTCATAATCGCAGCTTGAGCCTTCATAAGTACCAATAAGGGTCCCTGTGCCACGGCGCAGTGGCATCACTCGAGTGTGATTGCAGGGACACCCCGACATTGCATGATCACTAGCCTCCTTCCACGGAAGTTCAGAGAATTAATCCCAGTAACCTTCCCAGATTTCCCTTTGGGAAAGTTACATATTCATCTACAGGTTTTGTTTTGTTTTTAACTTATGACAAGGAAGCAGCAGACAGTTTTGCCTCATTTCAAATTATTGAAAGCATACTGACTCCCCCTTAAATTGCCAGGAATACTCCTGGGTTTGGTATATAGCTTTGGGACTCTGAACAGTTCCTTACAATGAACAGTTTCTCTTTAATTTCATATTTTACACAGCAATGTATATTTGGCATAAATGCACAAGGATTTAGAATAGGAAATATTTATTGAGTTGAAGGTAAGTTAGATGTTTGAGAAGAAATAATCTCCTCCACCAAGTTCCTATGAATTGAAATTTAAATCCCATTTTACTAGAAACCCAAAAGATGACCACTTATAAATATTTTGAGAATGCTAATGTTGAAAAAAGATAAGAATAATGGGATCATCTTCCATAAGTGCAGAAAAAATGATTGGATCTAGATTAGCAAACTTGTAGGTTAGCCTGAGAGGAGCACTTTGCCTGACAAATTAGTTAGAAATGGGGACCAACAGTTCAGGAAATTTATCAAGGCAAAGAAAAATAGCCTAGAGAATCCACGGAACTGGGAACAAGGGATTATGGGACCTGAATTGGCTGTGTGCCCAAGAGCAAAATTGATTAAGAAGGACACCGGGTCCCAGCATGGGTATGAAGAAAAAGACTGGCACATTGCAAGGGTGGCCAGGCAGGGGATGTAAGAATCCAGGGACAGGAGATTTAGGGTATCAGGGGCCTGGGAGGCATGCATTTCGCTCCTACAGGCCTCGCTGTTGTTGAACCCAAGGGCTCAGATCAGACATGGCTGGATCTTGCTTTCTCTATATTGAAGGGTGGGTGGAAGAGACTGGTATTTTAAGTGCATCTGGAAAAGATTATCTGTAAGTAAAATTTATACTACCGTTAACAGTAATAACAGAATAATTTGAGCTAGATTGTACAGCTGGACAGATAGGTTCAAAGGCAGATAGGCCCTTTTCTACCCAGAAATTGATGGCTCTACTTAATCACTTTGAAATTCAGTTTCATTGTCAATAAAATGGAAATCATATCATTGCATGGTTTGTTGGTGAGCAAGGAACAAAATCATGTAGGTAAGTGCTTGGCCCACAGTTGGACTCAGTGAATGTTGGTTTCCTTTGAGGCTGAAATTGCTACCACTCTCTTTAGGTCATTATATATATATATATATATATATATATATATATATATATATATATATATATATATATATATCATTATTATATATATATATATATACACACACACATGATATATATATACAAGAATATATGTATATATATTCTTGATTCTTCTGTGTCTCCTTTGACATCTCTTACCTCTACTTCTTATGCTATGGAGAAAGATTACAAAAACTCATGATTGACATGGATCTTAGCCACAAACTCAGGGGAACAAAGGTAAATGTAATTTTATTAATTTTTCCAGAGCTGAGCTTAATTTCTATTACAAACCCTTAAGAGCCTGCAACAGTCATTCCTGAAATCTTAGTGGCTTAACACAGCAAAGGTTGGCAGAAAGCTCTGTTTTACAAGGTCCCAGTGACCTAGGATGATACAGGCTCTGCCATCTTGAGCCGTACTATCTTACAGACATGCTCTCTAAATCTTTGCAAAAGTAGAAAGAGAGCTGGATGAGGTCTATCATCTTTTGAATCCCTCAGCTTTGAATCACTTCTGCTCACAGCCTATTGGCAAGAACTGGTCACATGGCCCTAAACTAGGCTAAAAGGAAGGGTAGTAAATACAAAAGCCCTGGTAATACATTCTCTCTCTATAAACTTAAGTGTATTAGGAATTTTGGGGGTGGCAAGTAATAAAAGAAACCCAACTAAAACTACATTAAACAAAAAAGGAAGTTTATTAGCTCACAAAGCTGAAAAGAGGGTTCATTACTGGAATCAAGCATGGCTGGATCCAGAGATTCAAATTGGGTAATGAGTTTGGGCATCTCTGAGCTCAGCGTGGCTTGCCTTCAGTCTTTAGGATATTCTTCTCTATGCGCTTAATAAAAATGGTTTCCAGCAGCCCTCAGCCCATATTGCCCAGCTTAGTAACACACTTCTGGAATGAACCAGTCTTCCCTTAAAATGCTCATGGTTGAGTCCTGAAGTGGACTCTGATTGGTCCAGGTTGGATCACATGATATCCCTGTGGTAGGGGTTAGAGGGAGAACAGACTCCTCTCTGCTGGAACCACATGACCCAGGTTTCCAGCTGGAATGCTGAGTTCTGTTAGGACAAGGCGGAAGGGCTGCAAGACAGTCAACAACGCCCTGTCCATCACGGCAAAGAATACTCTTTAATTTTCCCCTTTCCCATACATCGCTTGGGGCTGGTAAGTGGCTTCTGTAATGTATGTCCAAGGAAGTTATACTGGAAGTGCAGATGGGCAAATGGCCACTCAATCTTCCAGCATTTCGTGGAAATTACGGTTACACCTTTTGTAAATTTGACACAGAACACAGCTGGGAGATTTTGAAATAAAAAAGCCCTATGATCAATGATCTATGCCAAATCAGAAAATAGTTCTTTTAAAAGTAAAAAAATAAGGATGCCTCACAAGGGCAGCAGGAATTTTTCATACTGGCTTTATGGCGTGCTTTATAGCCAGCCTGGCTCACTGTGTTGCTGTATCTCAATCTTTTCCAGGAAGCCATCGCTCTGGCTCCCATGCCAATCAGCCTGAATTCAATCCTCTGCCTGCTAGGCTCCATCTGAGCGCCCATCTAGCAAAATAACCAAGGATATTAGTGATTGTGGCCTCCTGACGACTTCCCCAGTTCTGTTTCTAGGGCCCATTTAAAATACATTTCTCGTTTTACTACACATTCAAATTTTATTCCTCTGGTCAGAGAACCATAAATGTCTGCATTTCATATAGACTCAAAATGAAGGGGATATAAGCATGTATAAATCACAGTGCAAAAGTTGCATTTTCTTCATTGTGCTCTATATTTGGCTGGATGAAAATTATATTATCTGGAAACTGCTCACATTCTTCCATATCTAAATATGCAAAAGAGGCCCACACACAGTGCATTTTTTTTCACAATTAAGCTACTATACACCATATTTTGAGGTGAAATAAATTTCTCCCTAAAATCTAACAACGCTCTGGTGGGTATGCATTATTTTTTTTATGCCCACATGATTGGAATTAAGTTTCATCATATAAAAATTTGGGAAGTTCACTTGTTGGGAATTGAAAATTGATCTACTGTACAAAATGTGCCAAACGGGAATAATGATATTGACCCTGTCTCAGGAAGGTGACTTACAAACCAAGGACACAGCCTCCGATGACATACTTACTGGGGGCTCTTCAAACTTGGATTTGATAGTTCTACATAAGGGAAAGGCCTCCAGAGCTTTATGAAAATAGGAAGGGATTGCCTTTCCCACTGCTTGGGAGTAGAGAGCCTGTCTCTTTGTTCCTTTAAACATATAGTGAACAAATAGTGACCAGGTGCTGGGGATCTATTGAAGAACAGAGTGATGGGAGCTACGCAGGGCTCCATCCTCTGCAGCTGTGGATACTATGCAGCAGAGGTGCCCAAATGCTCTGATTATTCTGCAACAAAGAAAACAAGTCTCAATTCTAAATAGTTTTTGCAGAGTAAGACATAGGATCTCTGAATGTAACCTCCTGTTCACCCACCCACTAAGCCTATTTGAGAGATCCCTAAATCACTCCCAAATTCATAGTTTCCCAAAACCATCTGTCAGTGCACCAAGGTTTCTGCACAAACTAGCAAGATCACCTCCAAATAAAGATGTGTAAGCATCTTTTTTTTGAAAATTATCTCCCTTTTCCCTTAACCTTTTCCATGCACTTCAACTTCTAGAAAAGACAGAACTTCCCGATGCAGGTGTGCGGTGTCTAGCAGAAACCAGAAGGCCCAATCTGGACTGTATAACCCCCATTTCCTGAATAAGTGACAGCTTGAAGGATCCCATTTTTATGTGTTTTATGCACTACACTTACTACATTTGAGCACTCAAGAAATATGATGAAAACACATGAAGAAACAGATAAAGAGAAGGTCAGATTAACTCTTCAGTTGCCTTGCAGCTGGCCAGACTGTATGGCTTTCTAATACTTCCCTAAACCCTGAGGAGCCAAATGAGAGATTTTCAGCAAATTATAGAGTTTTAATTGTTTAAAGAGGGGTTTTATGTTTCCAGGAAAAAAAGATGTGTGTTAATTGCTAACTAGGCTTAAGTAAGGCTCTTCCAAAATCTACACGGCAAGGAGTTCCACGAACAATATATAGACATCAAATGCATAGACGTAGAACATGCACTTGGCTATTCAACATCATTGGAACCTGAGACCATGTAAGAAGATACCTTCTGAAAAGAATTTAACCTCATGGTCCTAAAATAATACTGGCTTTGTGCATATGATATACCAATTGCCACCAGTCCCCTGTCCCCCTGTTCTCTTTTTCTTTGTCCATTTCTTTTTCTCAATGATGTATTTGCTCTTTGTATTAAAAATTTTAAGAATAAATAGAGTTGGAACTATTTACCAAATAATTGAGGAACACAGTATCGGGTAGCTAGCATGTAGTGTTTGTTTTGTTAGAGATAATATTTAAGGCTCGTAAGGAGGACATTGGTAGTGCCTTTTTAAAAAAATTGCTCTTTTTTCAAAGTAGTGTGTCCTCATGCATGCCCTTGATAAATGTCACACCTCTTCCTTGTATCATGAGCATGAGACTAAATCAGCTTCCAGGGGATACTTAACAAAACCCTGAATTAGCTGCTCAGTAGAGCTGGTAGATTTCCATAATCATTCTGTAACAATCCCAACATTCATGTTTGCAAAAGGAATGCAAGTGCTTACCAGGGAATGACTCTCTGGCTAGTCCTGATTCCCAGATCCCTACATGTGGGTTCCCCCTTTGTCTTGAGAAACTGAAGTGAAACTATCTTAGAGGGAACAACTAGAAATGTATACTGTTCTAAGGAAATCTCTCAGTTCAATTCTAAATCTTTAAAAGTAAGCAAAATTGGGTAAAGCACCAGTGAAGAAATCTCCAGCTACAATTTTGTTTGGTTTAGAATTAATAATCAATATCCCAAGTGAATTACAAACCCACAGCTATTTCCCTTTATTTTAGAATTCTTCGGAGCCCTGTAGGTGCATCCCCCATCCCTCTTAAACCCCACACCCTACTCTGAAAGAGGCTAGCTCCCGCTCCACAGAAAAGTCCCCAATCTGTGTATCACTGGCAGTGCTCTAATCCCATGTAATTGTATTAGTCTCAATAGCAGATTAGCCCTCTAAGTGCGCCAGGGAAAGGGAGCTGTCAGCCTTGCTATTGTTTTCTGCTTAATGTGATTCTGAGCAGCAAAGAAGAAAGGCAGCCAGAGCCCTCAGTCTCACATTACAGACCACAGTTTCTAAACCAATTACAGAAAAGGGATTTACAGTCCTCAGGATTAGAGACTGTTTATATTAGCCTATATTTCTTCTCAGAATACCCTGCATTTATGTCTTCTAACAGCCTTCTCTCTGTCTCTGGAATGCCCCCTTTCGCTCACCCATACATTTCCCCCGCTACTTCTCTACATTGGCTGTGTGCATGCGGTCACCGAGCTGGCTAATTCTTACTGACTGTTTTAATTATGTTCCAGAATCCTCATGCGTTTGCCATCAGGAGAAGTCAGGAACAAAAAGGCTAGGGCTGGGCCCAAGCCTGATATCCATGCAGACCCTGATGAAGCCGTGCACTTCTGTGCAAGCAGCCATTCCAATTAATTGGATAAAAACATCCTGCAGGATGTTTATCAGAGAAATAGAGCTTGGCTCTCAGGAGGCAAATTGGTCAGTATCCTGATATTGCAGCAAAAGGTGCCAAATTATTATTATTTTTTAAAAGAATTACATCTGATGTGGAAGGTGAGATGAGGTTTCACTGAAGCAAGGGGATGAATGAGAAGATGCTATTTAGGAAAGAGCTCCAGACCATTCTAAACAAGCTGCGGCCTGCTCTGAGTGCTGGTTCGAGGCTCCCCTTTTTCTCACTTTTCTAAGGGAAGCTCATGCCACAAGGAGTCCAGCTGACTTTCTCTTACCCAAATGTAAGTGTAATTTCTCCCTTGGCTGGTGCTGCAACAATGAAAACCTCACTCAATGGGTTTCTATTAGAACTAAATGGGTTTGGAGAAGCATTTTTACTCTTAATGGAGCTTTTCTATTGAATTCCATTTTTCAGAGTTTTATTTTAGTTTCAGTTGAATATTTAAACAGGTTTAAATTTTAAATATCTGTGCTGAACAAGCCCCCCTATATATTTTTTAAATTGCTGTAATACTTCACTGGCTTTCCTTTTTAACCTGATACAATATGCATAATCCATTGTGTTAGCATTACATAAGTTGGGTTATGCTCAGACACCAGGCTAAGGCACCCTTTCAACACTGTTAAGTTACACCATTGCAACAGACTCTCTTATTGAATTATTTTTATAACAACTTTGTACTAACAAAGCATAAAGAGGGTCCCAAAATTCAGTCTAGGTCTCACTATTGCAGGAATAATCATTCTGATTAATGGAACTTTTATTTAAGGTCATCCTTACACTTTATCGTCATAGTCTAGTCTTCTGACATCATCAGGAAGAACAGCTGGGTTTCCTTTGGGAGGATCGTATTCCTAAGCTGGCTTCTGGTTTATAGGTTCTGACTGCTATCCTGGCTTTTCCTAGGATTGTTTTAGCCCTTCGAAATTAGCAAATATTTGAGTGTTCAAGGCACCTGGGGGAAAACAAAGACATATAAGTAACACTCATTCCCCAGGGAGCTGTGTCCAACCGAAAAGTTCAGATATAAACGTGGCAGCTCCAGATGGATATAGGCTGGGTCCAGGCTCTACCACTTACATCTCTGTGGCTTTGAGCAAGTTATTTCACTTGCCCTTTGGTTTCCTCATCTATACAAGGATGATAATCATTGTACCCATCTCATTGAAGTATTAAACAAGATTGTTTACGTAAAGCACTTAATACAGTCCCTCGCAAGCTGCAAGAACACAATACTTATTATAGTAAATGGAGGATCTCACAGAAATAGAAAATATTTCCCAATTAAGGGCACAACTCATGGCTAAATAAACAGCCAAGAATATATTGAATTGAAGGCCAGGTAGTACATTTGAGGATGGAAATGGGGTTTCAATAAGCAGGGAGATGAGGGGAGAGCGTTTGCCCTGGTGTTTGGGGGAATAAGTCCTGGCCACTGGGCCCATCGGTGTGAGGCTGAGTCCAGATGAGGGACTGCAAGGCAGCCTCTGTCCAAGAAGATTGAAGCTGGCACATGGGAGGAGAGCAGCAAGAGAAAGAGCTGTGACTTTTTACTCCTTCACGATATTTAAACTGAGGACTCAGTGTACATTAATGGAGCTTTATAGAAACAACACCAGCTCTATCCATCCAGCAGAAAACCCACACTCACAATTCACTCACTCGGCTTATAAGGTTCTTGGGCTACAGCAAATTGGAGAAATTGATGTTTACCTGGAAAGCTTGTACCATCCACTATCTGTGGCTGCCGTTGCCTTGGTGCACATCTGCCCACGTGCCCAGACTTAAATCCCTGCGTGATAACCTTTAACTCTTTGCTAGGAGGCAAAATCAATCCAATGTAGGACTAAGTGGGAGGATAGAGGAGAGGGAAGGTAGTGCAGAGATTCGGGAAACACGCCCCACATCTGTCTATAGACGTGAACATATTCTGGGCACAGGTGGGAGAAACCAGTCATGTTAAATAGCCACATTCTCTCAAGTCCTTCCTGTGCTGACACTTCTAAAGAGTTTCTGGTCAGGCTAAGAGACAAAGCATTTCTGGGAAATATGGCTGATCACCTTGGGAAGGGATAAAAAAGCTGAAGTAAGTGTATTTCTGACAAATGCAGAAGGCAGTTTCCCTATGTGAATACTGCAGGATGCACAACTGCGGTTACCAGAGGCCACCATCACTGTCATGTTCCCTCTCTCGTCCTTAGGGAGGCTCCACTGATTAATGCCTGAGAGAGCTCGGGAGCATTCTGCCTCCTCGTATTTGCTGCAGGTGTTCAACTGGCTGTAAGGACAGTGTGAGACATTTTGATGTATGCAAATTATGTTCATACTTTGAGCCTAATCATTATTATAAAATTTATAGAGGATAAAACAAGGCAGCCATAAAAATAGAATTTTCACTTTGATCATGCAAAGCTATAGGTTCCCTTGGTAATTAATTTTTTATGGGTCTTAAAGATCACTGCCAACATGAAGATGTCGCACTTACCCTAGTTCTGTCTGAATCTCCTCAAACAATAGAGTAAACAAAAGCCACCCAGGATAGTGATGCTAGGAACAAACATACCTGATGAGTGATTTTAGGCCCAACATTAAGGAAGGAATAAAGCAAAGACATATTTCATAAAACAGTGATAGAATTAAAGATTGGACCCAATTTGGATAATGGGTTAGTGGCTAGTAGACAGTGACAAGAGTTTCATACAGCTCTGCCCACAAGCTTCCTGGGGGACCTCCAGCATATCATTGAGCCTCAGTTTCTTCAACCATCCAATGGGGAGACTAGCTTTAAAAAGTTGCCAGGGTCCATCTGATCCACCATTCTATAGAGTATTGTCATACATTTTCTATTGTTTCAGATGTGTATTTGAAAAAAATGAAATCTACCATGTTGGGAATTATACAGAATCATGAAGTAGATACTGCTGGGACAGGAGACCCTGAGTTGAGGGAAACCTGAAAACAAACATCCCAAATGGATGAGTGGTCATGTGACTGAGCCGTTCACCCAAGTCCTTAGCATTCCATCCTATAAGCCCTGTTATGTGGGACTAAATGCCTGCTGCAGGTACCTCGGCAGGCAGTGAGATAAAAGCTGTGAATGCCCCTTGGAAACCCAAAGCACTAACTGGTAGGCTGAGCTGTTGTTGTCATTGTTTTTGTTACTTCTCTCAGTACTATTGTCACAGAACTGGAACCTGTTAACAGTTTGCAGTCCCACACAGCATGGAACACAAGTTCAAGCACATTGTATGTCTTTAGCAAATAATTGTTCAATCAAATGAGTATTAAACTGGGATTATGATTTCACCATTGAATCCTGGTTATTAAACCTAAAACTATAAGGATCAGAAATGACCAATCTTGAATTTAGAAGGGAGACAGGCAACGTGGGTAGAGGGCTGAACAAGGGCCATGGCTGGGTTTCCAAAAAAGCACTGGGACTGCAGAGCTCTCTGTTCGGGTAAGCCAGGGAAGCTTGCATGCTTTCTCTTGGGAGTCACAGTTCACAACAGCACGTTAAAGGCTTTGAGCAGCCCTGAAGCAAAGTAACTATAGCAACAACAATCACTTCTATTTAATCCTGTGGCCCCCAAATTTATGTGGGGACCAACATTTCTCTCACTGGCATTTATTAACATATTGAAGCACCACAGTTTTACCAAACACAGCTAAGGAAGGGAGAAGCTAAGAGTTTGTATTGACAGCTTCACTCAAACACCTTGAACTCCAGACCAATCATGGACTCTTTCTGCTACTTAGATTCTTCTTCACAAAACCAATGTCTTCACAGGATCATTTAAAACTCCCCTTCTTAAGGTGTTTCTGCAGATTGTCCCTGAAAACCTGAACCTGTACCCCACTACAAGCCCGGCTCTCTCCATGTGAGAGTCATTTACAGATGCATTCACTTCTCCACCATCTCCTCAAACCCTTGGGAAATCACCTTGCTTCTGGCTACCATCCCTGTTCTATCCTTTTATCTATACCACAGATACTTCCTGGGTCCCTGCCATGTGACAATGAACACGGTGCTGGAGATACAGTTGTGACAAGGCAGCAGAAGATTTCTGCCCTCATGGAAGTTTCTGTTCAGATGATGAGACTATTAAACATGCATGCAATTATAATTTGATATGATGCATACTATAATAATAATAATAATAATAACTAATATTAATGGATGGCTTACTAAGTGCTTTGCATATATTAAGTCTTTTAATCTGCACATCTTACCAAGTGGACACTCTTTATTATATTCATTTTACAGATGGGAAACCAGGGCAGAGGGTGGTGACAAGAAGTAGTGATACTGGAAAGCATATAGCAGAGGCCTCAAAGCTGTGCCTTCTGGGACTTGAAGGTGGAGGAAGAGTCAGCCAGGTGAGGTAAAGAAATGAAGGAGGTTCTAGGATGAGGTGGGGGAAGAGGGAAGCAGAGAGGTGGAGCTAGGAAGAGAGAGAATGAGAGGAAAAGAGAGAGGGAGAATGGTTTACTGCAGAATCTGAGAAGCCCCATAGCCAGAGTAGGGTGTTCAAGGTCTGTGTGTGGGTGTGTGGTTGGGTGGGGACTCGGAGTGGGTGGTGCTGGCAGACTATGAGCAGAGAGGGGAAAACAATAGCTAGATCAAGAAAAGCATTTCAACCACTTTAAATATTTAACTTTATACTTAAGGCAAACAGACATCAACAAAGGATTCTGCAAAATAGTGTTAGGATCAGTTGCCCTTGCTGCATGGCACAGAAAGCACCTGGCCTTAGTGTAGCGAAGGGATTAGAGGCAGTAACATGGGAGAGTTTGTTTGTGCACTGCCACAGAATCAGGGTAAGAGAAGATGGTGTTCAGAAGGAGAACAGAAGCAGTGGTACTGAAGAGATGCAGATGGGTCTGAGAAGCATTTGGAAGTAAAGACGGCTGATTGCTCAGCATCCAGGGCCATGCCTGGCTCTGGCCTGGGCACCTGGGTAGATGGAAGTACCTCTCACGCTACCAGTGGAGAGGGAGCTGGTCTGGGGGAAAAGTGATAACTTTAGTTTGGGACACGGTGGATTTGAGGAATCCATGGGACATTCAATTGGACATACTGGTAGACACTTGGAAATGTGGATATGAAGCTCAGGGAACAAAATAAGCTAAATAAGCTAAATACAGCCTTTCACTTGGCATAGAACACTAGGGACAACTTTTAGAAAACAGGATAAGCAGGTAAAACCACACATGTGGACACTCCTGGATCCAGATATGGCTGACATTGAAACGTGGAAACCGAGGGTCAAGGAACAAAGAAATCAGAACATAGTAGTTACGGAGGCACCAACTTTGCTTTCTTCATGCCTTGCTCCCATCTCCTCAGCTTATCTGTGACCGTAGTGCACTGGTAATTTCCCACCTTGAGCACCTGAGCGCTGCTTCTCCACCTCACAGCTTTCTCCAGCTCGAGAGGGGATGCTCCCAGGGCAGCCCTAAACCAAGGAGAATATGTAATTGTTCAATCTCTGTTTCCCATTTCCTCAGCGGACTGTTCTGAGGAAATGAACATTCTGTTCTACAAAGTTCCTCAGGAGGCCCCCTGGGTATTAGTTCCCCCATTGCCTGTATTTTAACTAGGTGTGGGTAAAATTGTAATATTTCCAAAATCTCTCCCCTGGCTTTAGTTCATCTGCATACCAATAGGTGTTTCAAGGTGTGGAGAAAAGTGGTCCATCTACATAGCAATAGGTAATTACCAGGGCATGCCAGGGTTTATCTGGACTGCAGAGGTTGGGTGCAGGTCTCTTCTGCTGCAGCTGGGTCAAGAGAGAGACAGGGATGACCACTTGTAAGAAATAAGAGGGTTTCTTAACTTTATTTCTTCCTTTGACTGATTTTGGTTTTAGAGGTATTTTGCCCCGGGATTTTCCTCCCAGAGTTACACTAGGTCTCTAACACACATGTGCTTTACTTTTTTCCTTGTTATGTCTAATTTCCTCATCCCCCCACTTTGGCTTCCTGGGATCAACTCCCAAATAATTTAACTGTGAGGAAGTGATTGGCTCAGGATTTATTTTTGAAAAACCCTTGCTAAGATCAAGACAACAGGTTACAAGCACTTATTTGCTTCTCCATTTCACATTTCTTGGATAATAGAAAGATGTAAAAGGGTTGAAGGAAAAATAAAAATAAAACTGATGTAAAGCAAATTGAAAATAATGATTTTAAAAATAAGATGAACCTCGAAATTCTTATTGTGTGAGGAAGCAAGGCAGGAGTGAAAGGGTAATGGGGTCATGTCATATGTCTGTGTGATGGAAGACAGCTGGAAAGAGCTTCCACTGGCAACGTCTGTGACAATTTGAGAATAAAAAGGAAGGTTAGCTGAAACTGAAATTTAAATGTGTAAATACATAATGCGACTAAAAAAATAGAAGGAAATAATGGCATTTCCTACCAGGGTAAGTAAATTCTTTTTTTTTTTAATTTTGGTATCATTTATCTACAATTACATGAGCAACATTATGGTGACTAGACTCCCCCCATCATCAAGTACCCCCCACGTACCCCATTACTGTCACTGTCCATCAGCGTAGTAAGATGCTACAGAATCACTACTTGTCTTCTCTGTGTTATACAGCCCTCCTTGTGTCCCCCACCCCTACATTATGTGTGCTAACCAGAATGCTCCTTTTTTCCCCTTATCCCTCCCTTCCCACCCATCCTCCCCAGTCTCTTTCCCTTTGGTAACTTTTAGTCCATTCTTGGGTTCTGTGAGTCTCCTGCTGTTTTGTTCCTTCAGTTTTTTTCTTTGTTCTTGTACTCCACATATTGTGTGAAATCATTTGATACTTGTCTTTTTCCACCTGGCTTATTTCACTGAGCATAATACCCTCTAGCTCCATCCACATTGTTGCAAATGGTAAGATTTGTTTTCTTCTTATGGTGAATAATATTCCATTGTGTATATGTACCACATCTTCTTTATCCATTCACCTAATGATGGACACTTAGGTTACTTCCATTCCTTGGCTATTGTAAATAGTGCTGCAATAAACATAGGGGTGCATCTGTCTTTTTCAAACTGGGCTGCTGCATTCTTAGGGTAAATTCCTAGGAGTGGAATTCCTGGGTCAAATGGTATTTCTATTTGAGTTTTTTGAGGAACCTCCATACTGCTTTCCACAATGGTTGAACTAATTTACGTTCCCACCAGCAGTGTAGGAGGGTTCCCCTTTCTCCACAACCTCGCCAACATTTGTTGTTGTTTGTCTTTTGGATGGTGGCCATCCTAACTGGTGTGAGGTGATATCTCATTGTGGTTTTAATTTGCATTTCTCTAATAACTAGTGATGTGGAGCATCTTTTCATCTGCCTCTTGGCCATCTGAATTTCTTCTTTGGAGAAGTGTCTGTTCAGGTCCTCTGCCCATTTTTTAATTGAATTTTTTGCTTTTTGTTTGTTGAGGTGCACGAGCTCTTTATATATTTGGGATGTCAACCCTTTATCAGATCTGTCATTTATAAATATATTCTCCTATACTGTAGGATGTCTTTTTGTTCTATTGATGGTGTCCTTTGCTGTATAGAAGCTTTTCAGCTTGATATAGTCCCACCTGTTCATTTTTGCTTTTGTTTCCCTTCCTTGGGAAGATATGTTCATGAAGAAGTTGATCATGTTTATGTCCAAGAGATTTTTGCCTATGTTTTTTTCTAAGAGTTTTATGGTTTCATGACTTACATTCAGGTCTTTGATCCATTTCGAATTTACTTTTGTGTATGGGGTTAGACAATGATCCAGTTTCATTCTTCACATGTAGCTGTCCAGTTTTGCCAACACTAGCTGCTGAAGAGGCTGTCATTTTCCCATTGTATATCCATGGCTCCTTTATCGTATATTAATAGACCACATATGTTTGGGTTAATATCTGGGCTCTCTATTCTGTTCCACTGGTCTGTGAGCCTGTTCTTGTGCCAGTACCAAATTGTCTTGATTACTGTGGCTTTGTAGTAGAGCTTGAAGTAGGGAAGTGAGATACCCCCCTGCTTTACTCTTCCTTCTCAGGATTGCTTTGGCCTTTCTGGGTCTTCTGTGGTTCCATATGAATTTTAGAACTATTTGTTCCAGTTCATTGAAGAATGCTTTTGGTATTTTGATAGGGATTGCATTGAATCTATAGATTGCTTTATGCAGGATGGCCATTTTGACAATATTAATTCTTCCTAGCCAAGAGCATGGATTGAGTTTACATTTGTTAGTGTCCTCTTTAATTTCTTTTAAGAGTGTCTTATAGTTTTCAGGGTATAGGTCTTTCACTTCCTTGGTTAGGTTTATTCCTAGGTATTTTATTCTTTTTGATGCAATTATGAATGGAATTGTTTTCCTGATTTCTCTTTCTGCTAGTTCATTGTTAGTGTGTAGGAAAGCCACAGATTTCTGTGTGTTGATTTTGTATCCTGCAACTTTGCTGAATTCAGATATTAGTTTTAGTAGTTTTGGAGTGGAGTCTTTAGGGATTTTTATGTACAATATCATGCCATCTGCAAATAGTGACAGTTTGAATTCTTCTTTACCAATCTGGATGCCTTGTATTTCTTTGTTCTGTCTGATTGCCATGGCAAGGACCTCAGCACTATGTTGAATAACAGTGGGGAGAGTGGGCATCCCTGTCTTGTTTCCAATTTTAGGTGAAAAGCTTTCATCTTCTTGCTGTTAAGTATGATGTTGGCTGTGGGTTTGTCATATATGGCCTTTATTATGTTGAGGTACTTGCCCTCTGTACCCATTTTGTTAAGAGTTTTTATCATGAATGGATGTTGAGTTTTGTTGAATGATTTTTCAGTATCATGGAGATGACATATGGTTTTTGTTCTTCTTTTTGTTGATGTGGTGGATGATGTTGATGGATTTTCAAATGTACCATCCTTGCATCCCTGAGATCAATCCCACTTGATCATGGTGTATGATCCTCTTGATATATTTTTGAATTTAGTTTGCTAATATTTTGTTGAGTATTTTTGCATCTATGTTCATCAGGGATATTGGTCTGTAATTTTCTTTTTTGTGGGGTCTTTGCCTAGTTTTGGTATTAGAGTGATAGTGGCTTCATAGAATGAGTTGGAAGTATTCCCCCATCTTCTATTTTTTGGAAAACTTTAAGGAGAATGGGTATTATGTCTTCTCTATGTGTCTGATAAAATTCAGTGGTGATGATGATGACAATAATGATGATGTAAATAGATGCCTATGTAGTACTTACTGTGGACCAGGCAGAGTTCTAAGTGCTACACAAATATTAATTGATTTACTCTACACAGGAACATTATGAGGAAGGTACTTCTATTATTTCCATTTTATAAATAAGGAAATTGAGTTAGACAGAGGTTATGTAATTTAGCCACTGCCATATACCTATTAAATGGTGGAACTAGTACTTGAACCTAGGCATTCTGGGTCCAGAGGACATGCTTTAAATCACAGGTGCATCCTCTCTGAAAAGACATTACAAATTATGGTATAGATGGTTATGGAGTTAAATGTAAAGATGGTATTAGGTATTATCTTTTAAAGTAGGTTAAAATATACACAGTGATATATATAATGTCTTATCAATACTTGTTATATCACTATTATTTCATATGCATTTTCATACATACATATATAATATATGTGATACATGTCATACATACATATATAATAGGTATATATTTAAATACTTCCAAAAATTACCTGTGGCCATCTCTGAATAATAGAAATAATAATTTTTTTTCTTTTTTCCTTTTTTTGGCCATTATATGTTTTATACAATGACTATATGTTTAATTTCATTTGAAATGAATTATAACATGTTTGCTTAAGGTGTGAGTGGAATATTTAAGAAACTAAGTAAAGAAGCAGGGTGAGAAATAACATGAAAGAAATGAATTCCTCTGGATGGAAGGCAGTAAATTTCAAAAGCAATATTGTGAGTAGTGGTAGAATTTCAGTGATGGTCAAAAAGGCTTTTAGTCCAAGAGACCAAATTTTGGTATGTTGAGCACCCAAGGTGGGAACTGAAGTTGGCAGTTTGCAGATCTTGGACTTAAACTTATGTGGTCAATCCATTAATTACTATTGGCCAGTTTAGGATTTATGGTTTGGCTAAATCCCTTTAATGAAATCACAAAGGCTGTATGAATTGGTGCAAAAGGAGACAAGAAAGAATGCTGTAGCTGTTACAGTTGTCCCTTCACACTCCTGCTCCCAGATATGAAAAGTAGAGTGAAATTTTTATGTGGTCTAGGTAAGACACTATGTAAGAAATGTTTTTCACAGCTCAGGAGCTGGCAAACAAATGGAGGACACAGGGAGCCTGGGAGGCCGGGGAACCCTTATTGGGGGGGAAAGGGTTTAGTAGTAGGAGGGGAGGTTAGCTTTCCTGGGGGCATCTGAGTATTAGAAAATGAAAGTAATTTCAACTGTCAAAGATCAGATAATCAGAGAAAACGAATACTGCTGTGCAAGTCACATATCCCAGTGATGCTCAATTATGGCAATCTGTAAAAATATTACAGGTCAAATCCCATTATGAGGAACTGTAAGGGAGGTACAAGATCTTTCACTGGGCTGGAATTTACTATAATCCACATCGTTCGAAATCTCATTGCCAGTACTTCTAGGTCACTTCCCTAAGGTCAAGGACTGGATGTAAAACAAAGCAGGAGCCAACTTGCCTCCAAGATGAGGTGGTTCATTAAAGCTGCCCAAGCATGCAGACCAAAGCAGAAATGCACCCTTGCAGAAGCCAATCTTCTTTCCCCTCTGACATTTCCCCTTTTGGTTTTTCTTATGCCCCAGAGAATTGGGCCAATTATAAGCCCTTGTAATTTTTTTTAGGAGAATCATATTTTACTGTTTATTTGTGCTATTCAAGCAAGAGTCACTGTATTATATTTCTTTTCCAGTTAACATTATGTCACATAGTCACATATTAGATGTTTCATTATCACAGGCCACTAAGACTGGTAAAAGAACATCGATTGCATGAAGAATATACATATATATATATATATATATATCACACATATACATAATATACATGAGAAAATTTCAGTATAACAAGACCAACAAAATACTATAACCATTGGGCCATCAGTCAGAGCACAGAAATATTTTCATTGGACTAAATTTTGGGTTTCATTGGTATTCATAATAACAGTATTTGTCTTAAAATAATAATGTACAACCCCCCTATGGTGTCATAAAAAGCAACATTTTCTAATGAGGGAACTGAATTGAAAATACAAATCACTCTAAAATTTCTACAGATGATTCTAACTAAAAGCTGCTTGTGTGTATGTGATTCAACTGAGAAAATTAGCCCTTGGTGATGAATGTTTAACAGAATTCTAAAGGATATCAACAAGAGTTTCATGTGTTCATTCAACACGTTTATTTAGCACCTGCTATGTGCATGGTATCATCATACAGTCTCAGGACACAATGATGAGCAAGAAAAAGTAATTTCTGCCTTTGTAGAGCTTATGTTCCAGTAAATAACTAGTAAATAAATCTAAAAAATAAACGAGATAAATAAGAAACTATATACTAAGAGAGACATCAAAAATAAGGGAAGCAGGACTAAAAGGGTTTTTCACAGGGGGGAGTAATTTGAGATAGAGTGGAAATTGAAGACTGCTTTCAGAATGCAACTTTTAAAGAAATGCCTGAAGAAAAATAAGAGAGAGAGGACTAGCAATAGGAATATCTGGGGGAAGAGAGTTGTAGGCAGAGGAAAGTGTGAGGGCAAAAGCTCTGAGGTGTGGCATGCCTGGTGTGTTTAAAGAGAAACCAGAAACCAGTATGACTGGAGCTGAGAGTGGTAGAAGATAAGTGAGTAAGCTAGCAGGGCCCAGACCACAGAGGGTGTTTTAGGTCATTGTTCAAGCTCAAAAGTCTCTGACGGGCTTTGAGTTAAAAAAAAAAAGCCTGTGGAGCCACAGCTATTTCCAAGTACAGTTATACAGTTATGGGCAATGTCACACACTATTGGCATAACACTAACCAAGTTACTTGCATTTCTGATTATAGTGGTAAGACGTATAAGAGTTATTTTTAAATAAAGTACTGTATAAAACTTTCATTAAGAAATTTGAAGGTTATTGTGTCCTCTATTCTGTTTGAGATTGAGGACATTTACTATAGCCTGCAAATGTCATTGAATTGGTTACACCTAAAGTGGTCAGATTATCAGAATTCAAACTAGCTAATCCCAGATATAAATGGAATCCGTAGGATGGATAGGAAGCACTCATAATGCATTTATGGTACTGCTTCTTTCCTTTCAAGAACATACTTCACATTCAAATTATAAGCAAGTGAATCAAGTAAATGGAGTAGGTTGGCCAAACTAACTCACAGAAAACAGTTAGGAAATCTGGAAAACAATATATAAACATAAGCACACACACAGCGACCTGAAGGCTCAGGAGAGTGACCAAAAGCAAGTGGAAACTGGAGGGGAGACTTCCCTTGAAAACTGTGAAGGATGAGATCGGCAAGTGTGCAGAGCTTTGCCTAAAAGTACTGCCTAATCCCCAAGAGGCTCTGGTGACAGAAAGCCTCAGCCTTACAGGTTTGTGGGTGGCTGAATCACCATATTTCTAGGAGAAGTTACGGAAGGGAGCCACAGACAGGTGGAGACCCTAGAGCTACACAGAAACTCTAACCAGATCCTAGGCCATAGACTAAAGCACTCATTTTTATGGGAAATCCTAGGGGAGTCCAGGAAGAACACCCAACATCTAGAAGCTGAACAATTGAGTGAGGCTTCAGCTGCTGTGCTACACAGAGAAAATAGAAATTGGAGGTTGAGTCCAACCCAGCTGACTGCATTATAGAGCAAATGTCACTTTTCAGAGAAACAAGATAAAATCCAGGGTCTCTACAACATATCATTTATAATTTTCAGTTTCACTAAATATGTGAAGAAGCAGGAAAACGTGTCACTCAGGCTTTCTGACATCACCTCCAATACCAAGTGAGATTTCTCCAACCCCACATACATGGTGTCTTTTCCAATGTCAATCCACCAGTTCTTAGACACTGACTATTTGGAGTCAGTGTAGACCCCACAAGTTAAGGGGATTAGCCTCACAAGCCTGCCCCAAGTTCAGGTGCCAGTCACAAGCCCCAGTGGGCCATTCATACTTCCAACTGACCAGCTATAAATTGATTTAATTCTCTAGAATGAATTAGGAAGTCACTTAATTACTGCCCTAAGTTTATTATAAAGGCTACAACTCAGAAACAGCCAAATAGAGGAGGCCTGGGACAAGTCACTGGGGGGACACAGTTTCCACTGTCTCTTTGGGCATACCACCCTCCCAGCACTTTCAGGTATTTACCAACCTGGCAGATTTTTGAACCCTATGGTTTAAATGTTTTTATAGAGGTTTCATTATGTAGGCATAAATGACTAAAATTACTGGCCATTTGTGACTGAATTCATCCCCTTCATCCCAGAGGTCAGAGGGTGGGGCCCAAAGTCCTAATCCTCTAACCACGGCTTGTCTTTCTGGTGACCAGTTCCTGTCCTAAAGCCATGTAGGAGGCCCTCAGCTAAGAGTCATTTCATTAGCACACTAGATGAAATAATTCTTCTTATAATTCAGGAGATTCCAAAGGGTTTTAGGAGTTCTGTGCCAGAAACTGGGCACAAAGACCAACATTTTTTATTATATCATAGTGACCCATATCAAGAAAAAAGCAGTTATTAGAAACCAGTGTGAAAATGATTCAAGTGTTGTAACTGACAAAGACTTTGATGTCACCATAATAAATATATTCAGGGACTTAAAGGGAGATACATGCAAATTAAATGAACAGATGGGAATCGTAGCAGAGAAATAGAAACTATTAAAAAGAACAAGAGGGGAAATTTAGAGCCAGAAATACAATAACTATAACTTTAAAATCACAGGAGGGACTTGAGAGAAGATTGGAGACAGCAGAAGAAAAGAGTTGGTGAACTTGAATGTGGCTCAAAAAAAAAAATGCACCCTAAAGAATGTAGAAAAAAACTAAGATTGAAGAAAAATGAAAAGAGCCTTAATGGGCTGTGGAACAATATCAAAAAATTTATCATATGTGTAACTAGAGTTCAAAAATGAGAGAAGAGAGAAAACAGCACAGAAAAAAAGTACTTGAAGAATTTAGTGGCCTAAAACTTCCCAAATTTGGTGAAAAACATAAATTTACAGATCCAAGAAACTCAACAAACCCAAAACAGGATAAGTGCAGAGAAAATCAGACAAGGGTACATCAGAGTCTAACTTCTGTGACATTGAGGACAATGACAATCTTGAAATTAGGCCAAAAGAAATAACCCACTATATACAGGAGAGCAATGTTAAGAACTATTTTTCACTTCTCAAAAGAAACTATGGAGGCCAGAAGGCAATGTCACAACATTTTTAAAGTGCTGAAAGGCAAAAACTGTTAACCCAGAATTCTGTATCCAGTGAAAATATTTTTCAAAATTAAAAGTTAAAGTAAGATGTCTCAAGATCAATTAAAAACTGAGCGCATTTATTGCTAGCAGACTTGTACTGCAAGATACAATGGAAAAAGTTCCACTGGCTAAAGAGAAAAGACAACCAAATTTAAACTAAAAACAAAATAAAGATTTCTAGAAATAAAATATATGTGGGTAAATCCAAAACATATATTTCAGCATATTAGCCTTTCAGACAAAACACCATATATATGTATTTTTAGGTATGTATCTATTATACAGTGGATCCTGGTTATCTACAGTAGTTACATTCTATAGTCCTAAAGCAGCGGAGACCACTGAATTAGCACATACTGAAGCATTCCTCCCAGGAATAGGTTCTGTGAGCCTCTTCTCACAAAGTTTTCATCAACCAGCCAGTATATAACTTTGCTTTATGTGTTTCTGTTTTAAGACAAATTATTTAGCATATATTGTTTAGTATGTATGCAGTATAGTCTATATAATTAGTATATATATGAACTCGGCCAGCAGCTTTATAACTCATGCCCAAATGAAGTTTATCTAACCCATTTTCTCACAGCCTTCTTGCTCTTAAGAGTACTAGACAGTACTTTAGTCCTAGACGGGGGATCATTTAAACAACAAAAATCACCAAAAAGCAAAAAGAACGCAGCACTAACTAGACTGTGGGAAGGACACTTGTTCACAGTGTGGGAGCTGACACAAGAAGGCAGAACTTGGCCTTGTTCCCCTCGGCTGGGAATATACACATCAGATGATTCAAATTATTCATCTGTGTGTGCATGTCTGCAAATGACCATGAAAGAGCCATGGGTACTGAGTAGGGGGTTACAAATAAATTTTAGTGAGGAGTCGAATTTGCAAATGCAGAAACCATGGAAAATCAGGATTGACTATACATATTATTTTTCTCTTAATTAAAAAAATATGTATGTCATTATCGTTTATAAAATTATGTAATTGTGGGATTTGTAACACATATGTAAATAATATAAGTGACAAAATGACACAAAGAATGAGGGGGTAAATAAATCTATACTGTTCCAAGGTAACTATATTTTGTTATATAATATACTATTAACTCTAAATAGATTATGAAGTTAACAATGTATACTGTAATCCCTAGAGCAATCACCAAAAATCAGCAAAAATATAACTAAAAAGTCAGTAGAGGAAACAAAATAGAATACTAAACTATCCTTTAATGCCACCCCCACCCCTCACCAAATGCAGGTAGGGAGCAACAAACATGGATGAAATACAAAATTAATAGCAAAGGGCAGGCCTAAATCCAGCCATATTGATAATTACATTTATTTTAAAGAACTGAGCACTTCAGTAAAAGCCAGAAATTGCCAAAATGGAATTCAGAAAAAGACTTAACTCTCTACTGTCTGTAATAGTACACTTTAATACAAAAATGTAAGTTGAATATAAAATGATGAAAAACGTTTTATCATACAAATACTACCCCTATGACAGCTGGAGTGGCTATCTCAATATGAGACAAAATAAACTTCAGACAAAGCATATTATTATTCAGAGATAAAGCATAGTATTTCATATATAATATAAAGGTTAATTCGTCAGGAAAACATAACAATTGTAAATGTGTATGGGTTTAATTTTACTTCAAAATTAATAAAGTCAAAACTTAATAGAACTAAAGGGAGAAACAGACCAATGCACAATCATAGCCTGGGATTTTTAACTCTTTTCTCCATAGTTGTTAGAACAACTACCCAAAAAAGTAGTAAGGATAAAGAAGTGTGGATCATTGTTAACCATCTTGATTTCATTCCATTTGTAGGACACAGCCCTTATCAATTGCAGAATTCACATTCATTTCTAAGGGACATGGGACATAGGCTGAGCTCAGAAAGGTCTTAGTATATTTCAAATGATCAAAACGTTATAGAGTATGTTCTCTGACCACAAGGAATTTAAATTAGAAATCGATAACTAGGCTATCTAGTTATCTAGAGCCACAAATATTTGTAAATTAAGCAAGAAAGTTCTATACAACCCTGGATCAAAGAAGAAATCACAGGAGAAGTATGAATAATTTTATTTGAATAATAATGAAAATACAGTATACCAAAAGCAGTGTGATGTAAGCTAAAGCACAGCTTAGAATAATATGTAATGTTTCAAATATTTGTGCTAGAAGAGAAGAAGTAATTTCAATAATCTTTAAGATGCTAAGAAAAGATAAGTAAAACAAATCCTTAGTAAAGAGAATAAAGAAAATAACACATAGCAGAGATCAATAAAAGAGAAAAAATTAAAAGCCAAGACAGTTCTTTGAAAATACTAATAAAAATCAGTACTAATATTAATAAAAATCAAACCAATTAAGAGGGAAAAAAGAGAAAGCATAGATTACCTATATCAGTAGTAAGCTAGGTCTCATAATACAAGGTCATATTAAAATCATATTTATATATACTGAAAACAAAGAATTGGACATTTAGAAATTCAATTTATAATAACATCCGGAAACATAAACTACTTAGGAATAAATATAAGGTGAGCAAAACTTCAGTACCCAAAACTGCTAAATCACTGGGAGAAATTAAAGATCTAAGTAAGTGGATATATACATACTGATTCATAGCTTGGAAAACTCGATACTGTTAAGACACAATTTCTCCTCAAAAAAAATCTATAGATTCAATGCAATCAAAATCATTAGGCTTTTTAACAGACTTGAAAAGCTGATCCCAAAATGTGTCTGGAAATGCAAATGACTTAGAATAGCTAAGAGCAGTTTTGAAAAAAAACAGAAGCAAGTTCAAGGAGTTTCATATATGATCTGCCTTCAGAAGTTACTACAAAGCTACATCAATGCAATGGGTTAAAGGTAGACAGATCAAAAGATCAGAATGGAGAATTCAGAAAAAGACACACACTTATATGGTCAATTGATTTTTTTTGACAAAAATGTTGAAGCAATTCAGTAAGGTAATGGAAAGTGTTTTTGACCAATGGCGCTGGAACAAATAAACACCCACATGGAGAAGAAAAAGAATCTCAATCCCGTCCTCATACTATACCAAAAAATAAATTTTAGATGACATTAGATCTAAGCATGAAAGCTGAAGTTATGGTTCTTAAAAGAAAAACTTATAGGAAAAAACTTACGGGAGCATAACCTGGGGATAAGTGAATATTTCTTAAAAAGAACTAAGAAAGCAATAACCAAAAAAAGTAAAACATGATACATTACATGTTATCAAAATTAAAAACTTCTGCATATGAAAGACACTGTTGAGACAATGAACTGACCATCTGCAGACTAGTGAGAAAATAGTCACAAAACATATCTGCCAAAGCACTTGAATGTAGACTATTCAAAGAATCTGACTTTTTAAATGGGCAAAGAACAGCCACTTCACAGAAGAAGATGTTCAAGTGGCCAATAAGCACATGAGAAAGTATTCATCCTCATTATTTTAAAGGAAAAGCTCATTTAAACCACAATGAGATGCTGCTGCACAGCCACCACAATGACTGAAATTAAAAAGATGAACAAATTAAAGTGTGAACAAGGCTGTGGAGCAATCAGAAGCCTCATACCTGCTGGTGGGAGGGTAAAATTGTATAATCATTTTGGAAAACTATTTGGTAGTTTTTATAAAGTTATATATATACCTATCCTCTGACTCCACAGTTTTGTTCCTCGTTATTTGTCCAACAGAAATTAAAGCAAATGTCCCCCAAAAGACATGCACAAGAATGATTACTACAGTTTCCATAATGGCTGACAAATGCAAACAGTCCAAGTTTCCATCAAGAAAAGAATGAATAAATAAACTGTAGTATATTCATACAATGGATACAATGAAATACTACTCAGCAGAAAAAAAGTAATGAACTACATACACATACAAGAATATGGGTAGATCCAATAAACATTATGCAAAGTGAAGGAAAGACACAAAAATAAATATTTGACACCATTTATATGATGCATTGAACAGGCAAAAAAATATCTAAAATGACTTAGAAATGACACAAGAGAATTTTCTGGAGAGATAAAAATGTATTTATAATAGGGATAAAGGTTGCATGGGTTTACCCATTTGTTAAAATTGTATAGCTAGGATTTCTGCATTTCAATGTCCATAAATTCAGCAAAATGGTAAATAATGATGATAATCAAGTGAGGCATAGAAATAAGAGTTATAGATGGGACAAGAATAGCAGAAGGTTGATGGTTGCTGTTGCTGGGTAATCGGTATACAGAGGTTCACAATATGACTCTATTTATTTCGTACATGTTTAACATTTTCTGTGAAATTGTTTTAAAAATATTTAAATGCTAGCAAATCTAACATTAGGGTAGAGACACTAAAATCAGTCCACTGGCTTCCATTTGAGATACCTTTTCAGTGAATATTTACATTTTTTGTACTTAAATTCTGTTAAGGGAAACAGTCTCCAAAGAACATTTTTTGTACCCTTGCCATTAGTGTTCCATCAACACGTATCTGAGTGCCCGCTCTGTCCAGGTTCTTTGCTGAACACCTCTTAGAAAACACGCAAAGACATGGGTGTCCCTGAGAAAGGGGAGCTGGGCCAGTTTTCTTGGGAAATGCATTTCAGTGTTGGGACTAAGTCACTTAGGGGCTTCCAAGTATCTGTTCTCTGAGGCCTTTCATCTGAAATAAGAGCACACAGAGAATGGGCTGCCTGGAGACAACTCTTGCCAGGTTTGCCTTCCTTGAATTTCCTCTGCAGCAGCCCCCCACCCACTACCACCTACTCACCGAAGGGCAGGGTATGTGGCTGTGTGTTTTGTCCTTGGGCCTGTTCAGACTCCTGTGCTCTTTATCCATATTGTGTAGGGATAGAAAGGGATGTTTGTTTTGTCAAAGCATCTTTTTAACATTCTCAGGGCTTCCCCTAAGACATTTTTCTGGGAAAAGTAAGGGATGGAGCATCTTCTGTTGACAAGATGTGCGTGTACGTTAGCAGCTGGTTCTGAGCTCACAGTTCTTTCCCATATGCTGCCCGCAGGCCCCAAACCTGTCCTCCTGGGGATGGGACAGTACCTGCAAACCCCACCTTCCTCACTTTGATACAGACCTTGCAGAGTAATAATGAGAATGGAAGTAGATGAGGGGACATAGATGGTGACATGGTGTGATGCCATTTGGGAACAAAATTGGCTATTGTCAAAGCCTCTTCTCTTCAGATCCCTGGAGATAGTGAGACAGGAAGGGAATGAGGGAAGGGGACAGAAAAAGACTGGAGGAGAAAAAAAAGAAAAAGACTTGATCTGGCAGTCTAGCAGAGTGAGTCTTAATTACATTCACTCACAGTACAAAAGGCTCATAAACACACACCAACTTAGCAGAGCAGATAAACTCACTCTCCGCCTCCAGTAGCAAGAACAGTAAGCTTTCCAGGGGCCTCTGCCTCTGAAGCAATGTGGTAAGAGCATCCTGAGATGAGGAAAGGACAGCCAAAAAGCAACTCTTGCACTGACACATTCCTAGCAATGTCCAGAAATCCCTAAAAACAAGGGAGCCTCATGGGTTACAAGGGCAGAAAGCTGCCTTTTTCTTCACATTGTATCTGCGATTGTGACTTCTGCAGTTCATTTGGTTTGAAACCATAATTCACTTTTTAAATCAAGATGCCTTTGAATTTAATCCCCTTTCCATCCACTCTCCTTCCTCCCCAAATATTTTAGTTAAAATTAAGTTATCTTTTCTAAGAAGGTGGAGGGAATCAGAGAAGGAAAAGATCTAGAAGGAGGGTCTAGACATAAGAAAGAGCAAAGAAAATAGTTTAAACCCGGATGGAAAACTGCCCAACTTGCTTCCTCTTTCTGTCTCTTTTCTTCCCCCTGCCAAGTAAACCTTTTCCTGATTACAGTAAACACCTTCTTAATAGATCAGAAGGAACAGTTTTAAAGTGAGTTGCTTACTCACAAATTCATCATGGCGATGCCCCATCGCGTTCAGCTGAGCCTGCTCGCTCAGCGGCCTCCCTCTGATCTGCCGCTGTGGCCTTGGGTCTGTTCCCGCAGTTCATCTGCATTCTGTGGGCGTCAGACTTTTTCAGTACTTATGCTGCAGGTTTGTGAACAGCCCAGTAGAATTAGAAGAGCCAGCCCAGAGAAATATGTGTATTTTGAAATGTCAGTAGCAACATGCATGAGATGTTTAACTCTTTCTTCCTACCCTTGCCCCCATGAATTCATCCTTTCTACTACCTTCTGTGAAATTCACCCCATAGTAGATCTTTTTCACTGTAGCTCTCATGTCTGCAATGCAGGTTTCTTACAGAGCATTGTTTATTATTAATAATATAAAAATTTGCAGTGTGCCAGCCTCCTAAACCTCAAAATACCTTGCAGATGCCTAATGAAGAAAGGCCACCTGGCTGCAGAGAAAGGTGCCAGCCACCAGACCTGTGAGAAGCTTCCTCCACAGAGAGTCAATTTGCCTGCGTGGCCCCCTAAGGCTGCTTGGGCTGGTGTCCACACCAGCAGTGGAGGTTGCAGACAAGTGACAGGGACTCTAATGTGCAATGATATAACTTGACCTTTAGGAAGGCAGAGTGTTTTGCTCTGATTTCTACAAATGACTTACCTGGGGGTATCCCTCTGTTGCTCAGTGTCCTGCTCAATGAAACTGATGGGAAATAACCCGTTTTGTTTAACCATCTGCCTGCATCCCCCAAGTCACTAATTGTCCAACTCAGCCTCCTAATGCCATTTCTCAATTCTCTGCCTCCTTGAGCTCTCTGCCACATTTAAAACTGCTGGCCAACCTCTCCTCAAAAGTTTTAAAATTGTCCTCTCCTGGCCTCTATTGTGGGGGACTCCCCATCTCCTCTCCTCTTGGCCATTCATTTATTTTGTCAACACTTGTAAGTTAGGCTGTCTGTTCTCTCATCCCTCTTTCCTGCTCCTCCACGACCATTAACAGAATTCTCTCCCCTGCTAATCATAAGGATGATGATGATCAAGCAAATGCCTATGTGCCTACTGTGTGTAATACTTCCGTTTCCACATTATTTTCCTCATACCTCAAAGAAACCCCACAAACAATTTGGGCCATCTCACCGCATTTCATTGTTATCCCATATTTCATGTTCTGCTTGTCTAGATTGTGTGCTCTGTGAGGGCACGGCCCATATCTGTCTGCTGATTTTGGTAAGCACCTGTCCCATGGCAGTAGTTGAAGGAAAGCATGGGTATTACAAACCTTCCTTTACAGATAACATTGTGTTTTAAGAGAATCCTGATGTTTAGAGAGATTTGCCCACAGTCACAAAGGGTAGAAGTCAAAAATACAGTCTAGGTCTCTGACTTCAAGTTCATTTATTGTTTTACTACCTTAAGTTGCAAAATACAGCTGAATTTGCATTTCTGTCACACTGCATGGATAATAGCCAGTGTTCATAAAATCATGAGAGGAATACTGTACAGTTTATCCACTGCTTCCAGATTTACCTGCTCACAAATGTCTCCTGGAGTATTTGGGAGTAATGCCTGTTTCTGAGCCCCACCCTAGCTCTAAGCAAAGGAATACCCAGAAGGGTCTGGAATTTGGATGTTTAGGCTGTTCTTCTTCTCTGTCATTCGACCCACATCACTTCTCTGGGGCTGCTGGACCTCGCCTCAACCCTATAGTGGGAGAAGAAAGCTATGGATGCCAAAGGACTTCCCTTTGCAGAAGAGATAATGTGAGTTCTAAGCAGAGGACGTAACACTATTTCTTTAGTGAATCTTTTCAGTGTTTGTCACAATGAACCCAAATGCCTCCTGCCCTTCCGAAGCCCAGTTTTTCTTTCTCTGTACCCAGTACTTCATAGATTTGGTTGTTTTATCTCTTGGTGAGTCAGATCGTTTATGTCAATATTTCTTTGAAAGGTATTTTTAGTTCTTGATGATAGTGGTGGTTTTGTGAGGAGCTTTTCTGCATCGTAACATCCAATCAAGCAATTACACAGACGTCTTGTCTGGTTACTATTTTATGCAAACATTGGTCAGCATTAGCCCTGGAGAGAACAGAGAGCTCAGTAAAAAATGGTCACATTTCTAAAAAGTGACTGTTGGGCTGTGCTCAGGGTATTCGGATCAGGGGCTGTGGGTGGAGGAGGATGGGCTGCTCAGGGCCCGCACTGCGTGCTCGGCGGGTCAGCATCGCTGTCTCGGGCCTCGCTGCTCTCCGCCGTGCCTCTCCCATGCGTTTCGTCCTGACCTGTGCCTCTGCTTTGCCCTCCTCACCTAGGCCCAGACTTAAGGCACTGCCCTTCCTACCTTTCATCTCACATCAGCTCAGATTTCTCATTCTCTTGCCCAAAGTGCTGGTGACCTCATTCTCTCCAGTTTACTGTCACCTATAGGTGCAGAGTTGGGTGTCTCATCCTTGAAGTCTACTCCAAAGCAGAGTTCTTTGGTTTGTCCTTCTCCATCTCCCCCCTTGGAGCTGAAGTTGTTTAGCAGGCCCAAAGCACTCGTGTGAATCAGATGGCAGAGAAGGAGAAAGGGGGCATATGCCAAAGTGAACCACATGTGTGGGGCAGACTGTTATTAGCATGCATTATGCCCTTGGGCATGCTAAGTGCTAAATACATGTCCAAAACTATAATAATAAGACACATCTTGAGGAAATGGCACCTTGTTCATAACTTCCCTGCCTTGGTAGCTATTTAACACAGTCAGTTGGACATCTGGACTCAGGCCAGTTGGTACCCAGTATGGTCTTTGCTAAAAACGACTGCAGCTGCAACAGCCTGCAAGCCCCTTGTAACCCTGCCTGGTGTCCAACAGGGAGATGCAGGTCCGGTGAACAGATTTCAGAAAAGGACTAGGAATAGAGTTTCCCAGACAGCCTTTGAAAAGCTAATCCTTCTGTTTCTAACAACTACAAAAGAAAATGAAGAAAAAAGCAGTGCACCATGAGAATCAATTGAGGTGGGAAATATTCAATAATTTAAAACACTTCTGCTGCATGTTTTCCTATAAAATTTAACCAAATTGAATCTTCATTTTTATATCAGCGAGTCTTCCTACCTTATAACCGCATGGCTATTAGGTGTGTGCTTAGTTAGCTGGAAGACTAGAAGAGAAAATGATTATTGATGGGTTAGAGCCTTCCCATAGAGGGGGACATTATCGAGGCAGTATATGAAATGGAAAAATGCTACTGTTGGCATCAGGACATCTGGGTTGACTCTAGCCTTCCAAAATTACTAGTTTCATAATATCCAATGAGTCTCAAAATCTTTCACAACTTCAGCTGCTTCCTCTGTAAAATGGGAATAATGATTCCTCCCCTTCTCACTCACAGGGATTTTTTTGAGAAATATAAGAGTTAATAGAAACATATAGAAACTGATACTCACGTTTTGCAATAATAATGCTACATAACAAATAATCCCATGATTCTAGTGGTTTATAACGACATTTATTTCTCCCCCATGGACTTTCAATCATCTATGCCTCAGCTGAGTTTAGCTGGGCTTGGATTCAACTCTGCATAGATGCCTTTTACTCCATGACCCAATATACTGGCCACTCAGGTTATGGTCTCTCACAGCTGTTGGCTGTGAGGTGAGAGTGCAGATGAAACTTACTGTGCCTGCTATACCCCAGCTCAACAGTGACATGCTAACAGCTGTGCCCATCCCGCTGATTGGAGTGAGCCAAGGGGCCAGGGCCCATGTCCATGGAGCTGTGAACTAGCCATGGCCTGTGGGGAAGCCATGGCCTGACCGAGAGGGAAGGAATTTTGAACAAATATCAGAATCTGTCACACAGCATGGAATTGCTCTGAAAACTGTAAGGTAACATTTAGATGTTGGGATGCTGATGGTGATTACTTTAGCCTTGGTGGTTAACAGCCTGAAGCTGTCTTAAAAAGATGATATTGGGAGCTTTGTATGGAAAAAAGCACTCAGGCACATACTTCCTCCTATAAATATTACAGTTCTTGATCGTAATCTCAAAGGATGCATTTACAGGTAACTAAGGATGCATCTAGTAGTCAAACAGATGTGGGCTGGAAGACAGGTATTCAGACAAGGTCTGATCAGTGAGCACAGATTCTTGAGTCTTCTGGCTAGAGATGTGTTGGGTTTGGTGGAGCCGGCCTGTTCAGAAGGAAATGTCAGGAAGTGAGGGCCTACCAAGCCTCTTATACTATAAGCTGCACCACATAAAAAGCCAGCATGGGCTCTTCAATAGTTTCACAAGCCATGCCACCTGTTGGTTACCTTTCTAGAGCAAGTAACATAATGCCTGGTCATCCCACCAGTACAATTGTACTCAGTGCCACAGTGACACTGCCCAGACATACGGCACTTGTGACAAGCCATCTCCTGTATTATCAGGCCTCGGAGGGGTAGAGTGCAGAGGGCCTGGCCTGAGCTGTCCACCCATTCCACAGGGGTTCCTTAAACATGCAAGTATTTGCATAATGGCAGAAATGTCAGTATCTAGGAGCACAATTATAAAACCACTTGGCAAATCAGGGGAGTGATTGGAAGTATACAGGGTCTATTTTGATGCTGACATAATTTAGTAAATACACAGGGATGCAAAACAAATGAAAATTTCATTAGCAAGGGTAGATGAACGATACACAAGTATGAGTGGAAAAGACAGGGAATCTCTGCAGCAAGGCAAATGCCTACTATGACTTTCCCAAATGACCACAATCCCAGCCCCTCTAGAAGAGCATTCAGGTCCCAGCCTGGATCCAGAATAAAAAGCATGGAGAGAATCTACTCTTATTTAGGAAGATAGAATGTCAAACAAAAAAAATTTTTAAAGAGCATTCTGCAGTGTAGACATCATTTATGTAAAATCTATTTGTCCAGCATCTATTATGTTCCTTGCATTGTGCTACATACTAAAAACACAAACATGAAGGACCAAGGTCCCTCCCCACAGGGATGTACAGTCTGTTACAGGCCAGTCTGTGTGTATAATTCTTATGTCCTACATTTGTCTGAAATGTGGGAAATGGGGCATGAAAACAATAATTGCAAAACAAAGTGGTAAGTGCCTAAGTAAAGTTTACCAAAGCAGTGTCTGTCTCCCGCCTCAGAATCATTAGCCAAGGGAAAACTGGGATATCAGGGTAACAGGGGCATGAGAGCTAACCCAGAGATTTGGATGGTCTGTAAGTTAGATTGGGCCTTAGACCAAACTGGACTGCTCTGGACAGTGGGCCTAGAGGTCCGAATGAGATTAAAGGGGGCTAAATGGCAGGGAAATTCAGAGGAGAACAATTGTCACTATAGCAGTTTTACTGATTTGGGGCAGGGGGCACCTTCTGTCCTGGGCCTTGCAGAGGATATGAAGATGAATCTGATCAGCTCCTGCCCTTAAGATGCATATGGCGCAGCAAGGTTTTATGCCTGCGACTTGTCTCCCTGACAAGCCGTAACACACTCTGAGAGCCTGGACTGCGTCTCCTTCCTTTGGGTGCTCCTCCCGCCTCTAGCTGAGTATCTAGGTTGGAAAGAAACTACAGGATACATGAATAAAAGGAGCTGGAGTTGCCAGGAGCACAGATGGATCTGGAAAGTCTATGATTAGCTTCAATCCTAGGCCATGGTTGATTCCCAGAACATAAGCCCCATCTTTTCCTTACCTTTAGTCTCTCTATAGCCCGCTGAAACCAAGGTGCAGCCACCGTGCACTCTCTAGGGACAGAGGTGGAGAAAAGGCATTGAAATGTACCCTATTTTATCAACTGAATCCTCCTGTCATTTCTGTTTCTCACTCTGGATGTGGGACCACGGGGGAGGAAAGGAAACATGAGAGAAAAAGCAGGTCGGGGCAAAGGAGAAATGGTCTTAACAGGATTTGACTCTGCTCAAGAGGAGAAAGTAAAAACGGTATCATGGGGGAAAGCAAGAAGCTTCAAGTCAAACAAACAGAACTGGATTTGAATCCTGACCAGCGACTCACTGGTTATCATCTTTGCCAAGACTGTTCATCTCTGAACCTCCATTTCCTTATCTATAAGGTGAATATAAGAATATCTATTTTGGAGAATTGTGAGAATTTAATGAGATAATGTATATGAAAGTATTTATCCCTGGGCCTGGTGGATAGTAAAAAATTAGCCAATGTCAGACCCTTCTCCTTCCACCACAATAGAGGTGTTTTTAAAACCCTGAAAAAAAATAGAGCTGATCAAATATGTATTTCATAAAAACCTTACTCTCAGGAAACTTCAATATTAGTTACCTGCCCAACCTATAAAACCACAAGCAGAAATATAAGGGCAGGAAGGATGTGTGTGTATCTATAAACCATGAAGAGGATTACATGAGTTAGTAGTTTGAATAGTGCCAGGCACAGAGTAAAAACTGACTTAATGCTGCTATTATTATTGTCATTCATAGTAGTAGTATCTTACTATTGCCTGACTTGGTCACACGCATTTCTTGCAAATAGCAGTCCCATTACAGATGGATCCCAAGCCTTATAACTCAAAGGCTTAAACGGAGTAAGGATGTCCAGGAAGGAGAAACAGAGAAATGAACAATTTGGCTCTGAACACCATTGTTTCTGGTACTAGGGCACTGATCCTCTTTATGGCTACCGGGAAAATTGAACTAATGTGACAGTCATTTGTGGACCATTTCCAGGTGCCTGCACTTGCCTTGGAAGGAGGCACTCTGGCCAGTTTCCAGGAGGACTGACAGAAAATCCCAGTTAGTGGTTCAGGTTTGGGATTTAACCCTCCAACCTCTCTGGGAAGGAGGTTTTTGGTTTGTTTGTTTGTTTGTTTGTTTGATAGAGGAGCAGGAAAGCTGGAGAAATAAGCCACAGAGGAACATTGGACATTAGAAAGCATTATTACTGTCAATGATTTAAAACACTGTTGTTGCTTTTCTACTTCTATGTCAGTGACTCTTTCACTGTCAAATAGTCTGTGAGTTTACGCATTTCTCCATGTGCATGAAATGCGGGAGAGTCATTGCAAGACCTTCCTCACAGCTGGAGATGAAGGGGGTAGATTTCCCCACCTCTTTGTTGATGCCAGAGCCAGTATCAGCGCTATGCCTCCTGCTGACACTACTGCTTAATACTAAGTCCAGTAGTTTGTCTATCTTTTTGGTAGTAATGGCTCACAGACTCAGACATGATTTTGAAGGAATTTAAGCTGTAAGGGAAAAAGAAAGGAAGTAAGTGACAAGTTAGGTTTTTATAACCAGATGGGGCGGCTCAGACTCCCTCACAACCTGGGAAAAGCAGGAGGGACTGAAGATAATGGAACTAGGCCATTGGCTCTCTCCACCTTCCTCATCTCTGTCCCCTTCCAGGGGAGGTGTGTCTGTAGCTACAACATTTCACCTGCTCTCCTAAATATCCTTGAAGTAAGAACGTGAAACCAGAGCCTTCTCTCCAGGGTTGATATGGGAACAAAGGACTCCCCAAGACAAATCCAAAAGCCTTTTAAAAAACATATCATCATGTAAGACCTTACAGCAGCTTAATGAAGTTTAGGAAAAACTCAGGATGCCATCAAAGTTAGGTTTGAGTCAATGGAAAGGAGTTCTCAAAGCTCTAAAGCAGTCACCCCAGTTTTGGAGAGCATAGTTTTGAGCCGCATTATAGTCCATGGACAGCAGCTGCCTCAGCACTAGATGCCGACAAGCCTTTTATCATGGCATCAGGCGTGTCTCGGCCAAGGCCGTATGGCCAGGCAGGAACCATGTCTCTGGGGAAGTGGGGCCTGGTGGGATAGTTGGATGTGATTCCATTTCCACTACAACAAATTTTCCTCTTTGCTTCTTCAGTTATTCGTTCTCTGTCAGCAACTTCACAGGTGGTCTTGGCTCCTAAAAGCTGGTCACCAAAAGATCACGATCAAAGAGAACCCTTAGCGCAGAGTACAGACCACCTGCATAGAAAATGCCTCAGTTAGCATCCTCCCGCTTTCGTTTCCAATGTCCAGAGCTTCACAGAATTCTCTATTCTTCTCTCTGATGCAAGCTCCAGGCATCAGCCTGTGTTATTAGATTTAAGTATCCAGGTCAACAGCATACATAGCCAGCCCACCTCCCAGCTGGGAGGGCTGTTGAGTCCTTTCTACACTTGGTGCTTTCATTTCAGCTCATGCCTTCCTCCTTCCAATCGCAGTGGCGTTAAGGATCGTTAGGGTAGGCAGCTAAGGACATGAAGCAGGGCTTATCGTGAAACCAAAGACTAAATCTCCCCACTCCCTGACCTGGCACGGACCTGTCTGCCCCTGGGCTTCTGTGTGCCAGGAAAGGACGACTCCTACTTTAAAGCAGTTGTTCCCCAGTGGCACGGAGCGGAGACTGCTCAGATCAGATGTGCTGTGGTGTTAATGCTTTGAATTTACAAAAGGCTGTTTGTGAAATGCCCTGCAGCTGTATTTCTCTCTCCTGGATGCATGAAGTCCTGGAAGGTTCAAGGATGGGGCTGGTATTAATAGAGTGAAACCTCAACTGATTGCCGAGCCTGTGCTGCAATACCCTCTTTGATACCAGAAACTATGTTAGCAGGAGTAGAAGTAATATAGAGACACATGGAGACATTTAGGATGTCAGAAAGAGCGAGTTATAAAAATAAATTAGTTAAGCTAGCAACAAATGAGCTGAAATGTAAAACATGCGTGGGAGTCTCTTGGGTCAAAGGTAGGAAGGAAAAGGGATTGAGTCAAGTTGGGAGACGGGGAGTCCAGCATATAATGAAAAGGAAAGGGGAGGTGGCTGGAGGGTTTGGGGAACAGAGACCTCTCTAAAGGGGAGGGAAAACTTGAAAACAGAGGAAGAGGCTGCAGCCAGATGGTACCAGCGGGTATCACACAGACATATGTCCAAGCCCCAACATCTGGAAAGAGGCTTCCAGCAGCTACAAGCACCCAAACACTGGCCCAATTTACCCACGGAAGTGAGAAAGCTGGGAAAATCCATTCTGAGCCCCTTGCAAAGGACAGAATTAGTTTGACCTTCAGGGCTGGCTTTGCCAACAAGGGCCCCCTCTTTCTGTGATACTCTCATTCCTCATTTCAAAGGTTTAAATGCCAAACACACATGCACATGCAGAAACACCAATCCCCCCTTTAAAAAAATTGGGGAGAAGGGAAAGTACAGTTTACTGGGTTGCATAATAGTAGGTCATTGTTAAGAGATGGGTCTCATGGATTTTCTTTTCATTTTCTCTCTTGAAAAAAAGATATGTGATTCCTTTTTATTTTTAAATTTTTTTACTGTAGTAAAATAAGTAGAATTGTGGTTTTGGTTCTTCATTTCCCTCACTGAATTTATTTACTTTTCACAGCACATCAGGAGCTATAAGTCCCATTAGTTGCAAGATTTCTACCGTGCTGGGAGACTTGGGGGGAGGTTTCAGATCTGATTCACCCCAGTGCCCTCCTGAGCTTTTGATTCATCCTCCTGCTTGCTGAGACCTGAGTTTACTTTCTGGAGCTTTTGTGCTACAATCATAGACAAACTTTAAACGCACAGGCCTGGGTAAGTGACACAGTGACTGAAAGTCGTTCACCCTGATCAGTCTGTCAGTCAGCAAGGTTAAGGGGCTGAGAGGAAATTCTTTTCAGTTGGGGGTGGGGTTGTTTGGAGCTAAAAGGTTTGGAACTGAATTCCTTAAGGAGGGATGGGAGGTGACATCAAGTGAGAAAGAAAGGTGAAGTAAGGTGTATCAAGGACACTAAGATTTTGTTATTTTTGCTCCTTGTCCAGGAAGCAGACAGGTAGAAACTGTGGCTAGTAGCATGTAATTCACATACTCCAATACTGCATTATTCATAAAGCTCTGTGTTTTGTTTTCATTTGCTTGGTATTACAAGACCAGTTCATTCATTCAACAAATACTTGCTGAGTGTCTATGTATGAGCCATGGTGACAAGGCAGGTCTTGAATTATGCACCTTTAAACAAATAAATAAGGCTCATTTTCAATGATTTTGTGGTATGCGCAATATTGTGAATGAATGTAGATGTTTTGGTGAATAGAGAGTAAAATTCTTCAGGACCATGTACATAAGCTGATAAAATCCCTGATTTTTCAAGGACTGCAGCAATAGGCATTTGTCCTGTTTTCCTATCTGATCTGTGATCTCACATTAAATATGCTCCCTACATGCTTCCAGTGGCAAAGAGCTAGTATTTCTCAAGACCGCCACAGTTCCTTTTACGGGAGCTCCAGCTGGTACGGAACTCTTATACTGAGCTAAAAGTTCTCTCTACAATTCCCTTCACTGGGTCCCATTTTTCCCCCACCAGAGGTACCCAGAATGTCCAATGTTCCTTCCCCAAGGCAGCCATTCCTTTATGGGAAGGTGATCCTCCTGTACCTTCCACCATCAAGTCTATTCTCTAGACTCAAATTGTTACATTTCAAGCATTCCTTGTATATTACGGTTTTCAACTCACTTTGTCAACTTTGGTGATCTCTAGTTTACCAATAGTTTTCTGAAAGTGTGGCAAAAATATTCCAAAAGCATAGTTTCTGAGCAGCTTAGAGTGTAGTGGGGCTCAGTTCCCTTATTTGGAATATTTATTCCTTTATGAATACAACTAAGTGTGTATTAGATTTTTTTGGATGCCTCCTCACCTGGTCTGCTCATACTAAGCTTATAGGAAATGATGGTGCCCAAGTTGGTCATGTTCGCACCTGCTACCTTTCTGCTCTATCTCTGCCATCTGTACATATTCACTTACTTTCTGGACTCAAATGCAGGCTCTTTCAGTATTAAATTTCATCCTATTAGAACAAGGACCTTGTGACAGCTGATTGAGATTGTGTGGGAGCCTTTCTGTCATTGAACAGAGCAATTCTCTCTCCCAGCTTCATCTGCTGCTCTGCCATGACCAGCATGTCATCTACATCCTCGGCCAACGTAAAGCTGCTAAACAGGACAAGATTTCAAGAGAGCTTCTTTATAAGGAAACCACACCATCATTGAAAACCTACAGACCTCTCTCCATTCTGGACTTTGACCAATTCCAGATTGAACATTGAGCATATGACTCACTGTTGACTTGATGACAATGTAGTCTGATAATTGAAGACCAGCGCAAGTAGGATACTTTGGCAATTCAGGTTGCAGTAGATTGTACCTTAACCTAATCACCTCTTTAATATCATTTTTTATTTTCATGGATTGGTACTCCTTGAATAATGATGATGAATTTGCCTCAGATTTCCAGTAAAATGGTTGGTTTTAATAATTCCCAAGTTACTTCCAGAACTCTTCCAAATTTTAGCTTAACATTTCTGAATGACTTCTGGACATCACAGAAATATTCATAAATAAATATAATCCAAAATAGAATAAACATCCACCTTATGACAATATAAGCTCCTTGAAAGCAGGCACCGTATGTGATGTGATTCATCTTCACATTAGAATCTAAAATAGCACTTTAAGTAGTTGATGCTCAATAAGTGGGTGTTGAATCACTGAATCACTGAGCTGATATAAACAGAGAATAATACTATTGGCCTCAAAGAAGGATTTTAGGACTGGGTAGTGCTCTGAGGTTCTGAGACAAAACACAACCTCATGAGTGTATATTTTTCCTTCAGATTTAAGTTAAGTGTCTGTCCCTCAGCTTCATGATCTCTGAATAAGAAGTATTTGCCTTTAAAATAGCCTGAGGCATCTCATTCAACACAGCAAACTTTTTCCTTAGTATATTCTCGCCAGAATAAGTAAGTTTTCCATCTGCCCTACCAGAGACTGTCAGTGTCTCCCAATCCGCAGTATTATCTTGACAAGGTCAATTAGTATTTTAAAAAATGATCCAGTCACTTGGCTGCTAGTTTTCCTTTTACTGCTGTTTCTCAGCAGAATGCTCATGGCATCAATGGACATAGAAGCTGCATTGCACCAGAGGAAAAAAATTACCTATGCTGAGGCCAAAAGGAGGTGTCCTCCAGGCAGGAGAGAGAGAACAGTTTACAGGTGCTCTGGGGGTACAGCAGCTGCAGGCGGAGCGCTCTGTGACTACACCATGTGCCGAGATGCCTGAAATCTTTCCTTTGCAGCTTAAAAGCCTGAGGAGGTTGCTCAGGTGGGCATTTGGAGTCCAGAGAAATTAGTGCAAATGGGAAAAAAAACATCCTCTGCATGGAAGACATTTTAGAAAACCCCCACCAAAAAAAAATATCTCTCCTGCTGACCAGCATAGAGGATAGAATTTAGATTAAGCGTTAGTCAAACACTAAATCCTCTAGTTCGATGTTTTTTTCCCATGCCCATGAGATTCTCTGTGTCTTCTACTGCCTTTTACTGGGGGCCAATGTTATTTAGGCAGGGTTTTAGTAAAGTATTATCTTTCATGTTATCATTTTCTTAATAACATCTGGAATAAGTTGTATGATTCTGCAGGTTGCAATTATGGTTAGTGGCACATTTTTATTCCTATAGGATATTCAGGGTTGGCCTTCACATCTACACTTAAGGATATGAATCAAAGATAAGAAGGATTCCTCAGGACTATAAAATGGGCCACTGTAAGACAGTGGTAGGAGTTTACGGAAAGAAAGGGATTGCCAATAAAACCAGATTGGGACAACGTTGTCTTCTCTCTTCTGGAACACTTCTGTTTCATATGGTATATTCACATCATGTGGCTCTTCTCTCCTTTAAGACAGAACTTGTCTAGAGTTGAGTTTAGGGAAAGTGGGTCCTTAGAGAATCTTGCCTCTGATACGGGAGCCCTGCCGTGGGTGGCATACAACCCAACTCTGCTCTGCCTGCTGCAGGAGCACCTGCTTCCCCCTTCCCAAGTGGGAAGATGCAGATGGCCAACCGACAGGAAACAGGACAGCCAGTATCCCCTGCCCCTGGCACAGCCTCAAGGTAAAGGGGCAGTGGAGCATTTATTCCATAGAATTCAGCTGAGGAGGGGGTGGCTGCATCAGGCAACTTTCACAGGATTTGGAGTTGGAACACCAGCCACATAACATGAATAACACATATCATTGACCTATCAGGAAGAAGATTAAATTTCCGTCACTCTGGGAAACAGCACAGGGGAAAAATTAGGTCCTCAACGTAGCTTTCAGCACTGATGGAAAGACTGACCTGAGAAAGAACTGCCTAAAATCTTGTTTACTGTTGCTTTTCTCCAGGCTCTGCCATGATTTGTAATTCAAACTTGGAAAGAATCCTAAGCTATTTCCTTCAGACTTATTCTTTCCACATGTGAAATTAAATAATTAAAACACCTCATCAGCCTTTAGAGTTTGAGTTGGGAAAAAAAAAGGCAAGGGATTGCTGATTGAATCCATATTCCTCTCAATCTTCCACTAATTGAATTTAATGTCAAAAAATTATTTACCATAATGAACAGTGATTTTACAAATGGATACTTGTAAGTAGATTTTTTATTTTATGTTAATAAATCATAATAAACCTATTGTCCTCATCCTTATGATTCAAGATCGATTGCACAGTACTTGAGGGTAAGAGGCCTCATGTGTACTTTGTTCACGTGAAGGATTGTATTTCTGTGAGGGCACAGGATGATGGAAATAGTTGGCACAGTCTCCAAGTGCTTTCATGTGGATGCCCGCAATGGCCATTAAGCCAAATTAGCATACACTTGATAATTATGGCTGTTTGGGACAATTCCACTTAATATAAGTTTTCTATATGGTATATGCCACATTTTTCAAAGTAAAATAATCAGAACAGAAATTCCATGCTTAGATGGATCTAACAATCCCTTCATCCAAGAAGTTTATCTTTGATGGACAACAAGGATTTCAAGAACCTACTTACAGGCTTCCTTCTACACACCACCAGGCTTACTCCCTCAAGGACCCTCCTTCCCCACCCCACTTCCCCAACACCCACCGCCGCAACTGGCATCTGTAGGAAACTGTTGATCGATAACTGCCTCCTGGAGAATAGAGTCTTCTCTCCTCAGTCTGGCTTAGAAATGGCTTTTCACCTAACCCCTCCCTGAACACTTCCCTCTACTTGCCCACCTCACCTTCTTAGCCTCATCTCCCATTGAGCTCTGACCCACTCAGTGCTCCTGCCACTCCATGTGTCACCTTCCCAGGTGTGGGTTGGAGTCTGGTCTGTTTTCCCACAATGTCCTTCCTCAGCTCTGCTCTGGAAAGCCTGACACATACCCATCAGTCTTTCCAAATCTAACTCAAATATTACCTCTTCAGAAGCCTCTAGATAAATTCCCCTGGATCCTTACACACGCCTCAATTCCAACCATTGTGAATCCTGCTAGAATCATTTGGAGAGCTTGTAAAAATGACTGGGCCCCATGCAAGATCAATCAAATCAACATTTCTGAAAGTGAGATCAAATCATGATACTTGTTTTTTAACTCTCCAGATGATTCTAATGGACAACCAGAGCCCTGCTTTGTTGTAATCTTTTATTTCTCTTTGTGATCTTCTACTTCTCACAGGCAGGGATGATGCCTTGTCTCTTGTCTTCCCAGCAACTGGGAGAGTCCCTGGCATATAGAAGGTGTTCAAACATTCTTCATAAGTTCGAAATGAAATACTCATGAAGGCTAAGCTACCTTGACAGAGCTTAGAAAGTCCATAAATTCAATTTATAGTGAGTCTGATAGCTAAAAACTTTTCATAGACATATTCTTCAAGGTTTCAATCCCAAGCTCAGGAAGAGAAGGGCTTGATTTTATTTCTAACCTGGATCATAATTATAATTGAAAGCTGAAGTGGTAGTGAGGTGAGCAATCATTTCTCTTAGGTATGTCCTGTCAAGCTGGTTGTTATTTTTTCAAAATCTGTAAAAGCTAATATGTTGATATGACTGTTAAAACTATGACTTAAGAAGGAGAAAAAACAGTAGAGGGTAAATAGTGGGAGGCAACACCCGGAGGCATACAGGGAAGGATTCTAATGGGGGAGGCTTTTTGTTGTTGTTGAAGTTTCATTGATATACAATCTTATATTGGCTTCAAGTATATAGTACAGTGGCTCAGCAGTTATCCACATTATTAGAGTCTCAGCCCCACTAGGGTGGTTACTATCTGTCAACATAGGAAGATGTTACAGAATCACCCAAGGAATGCCCTACTGCATGCCCCTTTGCTCTTGTGCCCGCTGTTAGGACACGGCTGATGCTCCCTCCACTGCGCCCCCAGTTGGTGTGGTTATGGATGGAAGGTAGAGAGTGTGCAGCTGGGTCACTGCCTGTGGTGGTGACCTCTACCCATTGGGTGACCTCACTAAGCCTCAGCTTGCTCCTCTGTTAAACATCAGCAGCTTCCTCAGTGGGTTGTTAAAGGGACTAAACTGTCATATGCATACAAAGTACTTAACCTGTGCCTGAGATGTAGTAAATGCTCGATCGATGGTCACTGCTATTTTTGTTTGGTTGTTCTGAGTGGACACTATTTCATCACATAACAGAACAGGCCAATGCTGCAAACAAGAAACTATTGGCATGTCTTTTGACAAGAGAAAACATTTCCTTATATAAAAACATAATTTTGCTTAAGTCCAGACATTATGACCTTTTGAAATGCATTATTGACGATCTCCTTTAATGCACAAATTTAATTTCTGATCTCCAGACATGATAGAAAGGAAGCCATGCTCATTTCAATTGTAAAGATTTTAGGCCTAATATTCAAGTAATTTAATCAGTTTGAAAAATAGAAATGCTTTCTGAAAAAAAAGAGGGGGTTTTAAAAACTGATTTTTAAAGCAACTCATATACTAATATATAAACAATATTTCCGTTTGTTAAATATCTGTCAAGGCCAAACTAGACAACGACTGAGTAGCCCATCCTCCTCTGAGGGAGGCAGTCTCTCCATGTGGACCTTTCCTGCTTTTCTAATCATCTTCTGTTCTTGAAAGGTCTCATTTATTTTCTCTTTCCAGGCCTGAAGCCGAAGGTGGTGTCTCCACAGGTGTAAAGTCTCTAGTTCTCCCCTCGGTGAGAGGAAGCCTCCCTGGTGGGGTGGCATTGGGCTGGGATGGTAGGCTGTTTAGACTCAGCTTCTCTCCTCTTATATGCACGTAATGTGTATCTAATCTCTTTATAAATCCCCCTCCCTAGGCTGGCCTTCACTCTGACTAGAGCACAGAGGAGCCTTTCCCCACTTCTGCAGTTCCCTTGCATCCAGCGTGGTTTCCCAGGATTGGCCTTGTGATTCTTCGTGCCCATCAGTTTCCTCCTTGAGAACTCTCCCCATAACAACCAGCCCCCCATTGACACCATTATTCCAGTGATGATGATAAACCTTGAGTCCTGGAGTCAGAGCGGACAGCACAACCCTGGGTGGGGGGTACTGCACAGGGGAGTCTCAGACGCAAGCTGATCTGGAAAAGGTTCAGGTTCACTATTTCGGTTAACCCTAAGCTTCGTTGGTTTAGGTATCACTTCTTCATCACCTTAATAGTGTCACCAGAATTAATACACATTAGAAACCTTAAAATCAGCATGCCATTAACACACCAATTCTATGTCTAGGGATGTATTCTAAGAAAATAATCAAGGATGAAGAGCAAGATTTCCTTTAGATGAAGCTGAAAACCATCTTGAGTTTTGTAGCAATATTGGAAATAACATAATTTAACTAATTTAAAAGGGAGATTTTTATGTCAATTTAGCATAATTAGTTAAATTATGGTCCAAATTAATTAAATTAATTAAATTATGATCCAAACATATAACAGAATACTTTGCAGTTGGTACAATATTGTGAAGTAAAATTTTATAGCACAAAAATATTTGTTAAATTAAGTGATAAAGTAGGCCACAAAATAGTATAGGTTAAAAAGGTAAGTCACTGAGGTCTCACATCAGGTATTCAGCCTGATGTGAGATAGGTAGATAGGTAGAGATAGATAGAGAGATAGATTGACAGATGATAGATAGGTTGATAGGTGATGGATAGATAGATATAGATACTAAGTCAAGACAAAAATAAACACAAAACTGAAATAGTTTTTGAGAGAAAGGGTAGGATTGGGATAGTGAAGACTATAGAGGTAGATTCAATGAGATGATAGATCCATTTAAAAAATTTTTACTCCCTAACTTGCCTTTTAATTACATATTTTCTATTGCACATATGAAATATTACATAATAAAACACTAAAAGCTGTGAGTGCAATATATCCTCATTGTCAGGGCCATCATGTGCTGTTGAAGCAGCTGTCCCTTGACAGGGGCACACTGGGGGACGCTCTGGTAAAAGAATTATTGCCGGTCTGAGGAAAAGGTGTGCTTTTTCTAGTTTGCATAAATGCTCTCTACTCACCGAATACCTGCAGCTATGAGGGCTGCAACAGCCCAGTAGAGTCATCTTTTCCTTATCCCTGAGGAGGGATGTCTCTTTCTATTTATTTCGCAGGTGCTGTGTGTGCTAACAGGAACATGCGTGCATGTGTTTGAGTGTGTGTGTATTTTCTACATTTTCTTCATTTACCGCATACTACTTTCAACATGAAAGTTAAAAATGCATATTTTCAGGGAAGGTGACTCCTTTCTCAGAGGACAGCTCACCTTAAAAATATACACTCAGATATGACATAAATTCATCAGACAATTTGACATCTGACTTAACATTTTGGTTTCAACTTTGCTGTTTCCCACCCTCTCCAAAGCCTGCTTCCAACAGAACTCCCTCATCACTGTATCGAGACAGCAAATCTTTCTACAGAAGGAGCCCATCTTTTGAAACATGCCATGCATCACCTTTTGCATTCTGGACATTTAAGAAATGCCATTATTCCTAAGTGTTTGTCAGCTTATTGTGGCTTTGGCACTGAAAAATGTCAGTGAAGCCAACACAAATTTTGCACATGGAAAATGTAGAGTGACAGAAAGGAGTTCCCAAGGCTAGGAGAGAATTCTTTTAAAAATTAGTTGTATGACTAATTTAATTTACAATGTCTGGCTTATTCATATGTGTGTATACATATCAAGGGTATGCAGAATCTAATAAGCCAATTGTTCTTTCCCCAAATAGAAATGCCTTTATTTCTTTTTCCTGGTTAAAAAAAAAAGGAATATATGGGTGGCTCAGAACTTTATAAAATATATAGACATAAGTTTAAGAGAAAGTAAAAACCACCTAAAATAATTAATCCCTATAGTAAATGACAACTGTTAATATTTTGGGGTTTATTTATCCAGAACTCTTAATTTTTTTATAACAACTGTTTATTGAGAGCTCTCTACAAGCTAGGCACTATCCTAAGCACTTTTTGTATGTTATCTCTTAAACTCCTATAATAGCCCATCTAAGGTATTAGTAAGAATTATCCTCCATAAGAAAACTGAGGCCCCAAGAATTAAAATAATTTGCTTGTAGCCATATAGCCAGCCAGAGGCAGAACCAGGATCAAAAGTTCATTTGTCTGACACCAAAGTCCAATATACCTATGATAAACTCCCTTCCATAAATATATTTGAATAAACACATATTTTTAATAGAAAATAGAGTCATATGTAATGGGTTGACCTGTGGCTTCCAAGCTACATCTATGTGGAATCTCAGAACATGACCTCATGTGAATTAAGAGTTTTTGCAGATATAATCAAAGTTAAGGATCTTGAAAGGAGATCATCCTGAATTAGAGTGGCCTTAAATCCATGATGAAAAAGCAAAGATACAGAGACACAGGGGAAAAGGCCATTTGAAGAAGGAGGTAGAGGATGGAATGACACATCGATAAGCCAAGGAAGGCCAAGGAAGGCTGGCGACCACCATAAGCAAGGAGGAAGGCATGAACAGATGCTCCCCAGAGCCTCCAGAGGAAGCAGCCCTGTCAGTCCCTTGACTGCAGACCTCTGGTCCCCAGGATGTGAGAGGATAAAATTGTTCTGAGCGTCCTGTGTGAGGCAATTTGTTACCACTGCTCTGGGAAACTAATATACTATATATTATCCAAATTATTTAATGCTTGCTTTTCTCACTTATCAATGTATCACAAACATCTTTAACTTATCAGCATACCACAAATATAAATGTAGATTCACATTTCTATTTAAAATGGCTAATAAAATTCTACACTAAGGATTTAACAAAATTTATTTAATGAATTGCATATTGCTGGATTGTTAGGGTATTTCAACTTTTCATTTTTACCAACATTAGGGTGACTGAAATTCTTGGTTGATCCCATCATTGCATATTTTTCCCCAAAATTATTTCCTTAGGATAAATCTGCCAAAGTGAATGCCTGAGTCAAGTAGGTACCCCCAGTTAAGGTTTTTGATACATTATTCCCAAGCCACCTTCCAGAAAAGTGGTACCAATTTGTAATCCTACTAGAAGTGAAAGTAATGCTTATAATACTTATGATCAAATGATGATAGAATATTTTCTCATTGGCAACTAAGTTTTCATACAATATTCTAGAGAATGTGGGTTGATGTAGAAGTGTTTAATATCAGCCTCTCCTTCCTGGGCCTGTCATTATCTGGCACCAAAGATAGGATTCTGAGACATAGACATTAAAACAATGATGCCAAAATCCTCAATCATAATATAAGTTGATGAGGATGGTAGTACAGCAAGGAGAATATAGCCAATGATTCTGTAACATCTTCCTATGCTGATAGATAATAATCACACTAGTTGGGGGTGAAGATTTAATGATGTGGGTAACTGTTGAACCACAGTGTTGTATACTTAAAACCAATGTAAGATTGATTATCAGTGATACTTCAATGAAAAGTAAGAAAATAAATAAAAACAGTGATGCCATAACTTTCAAGTTCAAAAACTAAGTCTAATGAATCAAGTCTTAAACTGAAAGTCAGGAGGCTCATGCTAGCTAGCTAGCTAATTTAAATGACACAACTTCTGTCTGTAATATAGGAAATCTCATAGAATTGGTGTGAACTCTGGAGTCAAATGCATGGGTTTGAATCCTGTTTTAACTGCTTATTAGCTATGTGCACTTAGGAAAGTTACTTAGACTCTTTAAGCTTCTATTTCTCCATGTTTCATGGAAATGATGATAGGCATCCTTACTTCACAGGGAGCTGAGAGACTCCTAGGACATAATCCCCATATAGGCTCTCAACAAGAGCCTGACACTTAGTAAGTACTCTGTTAGTGCAAATATGTATCATCATCATCATCATACATATAATCTTACGGTACATGTGGCCAGTTAGTGCACTTGATTCTAGAGTTCATTCCCAGGAGGCCAAGGTCATGGGTTCAACCCCAGTTCACTTGGCTCCATTCCATAGCCACAGATTGTATCCTAGCCTAGCCAGCTGTCTCCTAGGCAGCCTGGCAAAGCATGATTAAATCATCAAGCTCTATTGTCACAACTGTCCAAGAGGAGGGCTTGGAGAACCCGCTCCCATTGAGGACACTGTCTGTGAAGACTGAAGTTGGAGCAAAGGGAATGTGGAAGGAGACCAGAGTCTCTTAGCCAAGCAGGATTTGGGCAGAGCTGAGCCAATAGCCTTGTGGAAATAAGGTAGAAAGGGGCTTAGTTCTGAGGGAAAAACACCAATAACAACAAAATGGTGGGCCTTTCTGTTTTCTCATATCACCTTGTCCGGTAGCTCTTTGAATGGATGTAGTTTGCTGTTGATCCAATTCTAGACAGGCCTGTCACACTGACCTGACTTCTTTTATGTGAAGGTTAAGGAACAAAATGTAATGAGTTAATTGTTGCAGCTGTAGCCAACTGATAATTTTGTACAGAAAAATTGTCTATACTCTCTTGAAGAGAATTTGCATTAGAAACTTGTCTAAATAAAATTTGTTACCTTTATCCTCTGGGGTAAAGTGGTTAATGGAGGAGCATAGATTTCCTTGGTATGAGGTTTGTCTTAGGTACACACCCCGGAGGGAGCTAGTCAAGGGTAGGTTTGAAAAACTGGCAACATTTCCACAGATTTTCCCAAGGGGAGAAACTTCAATGGCCTTGGGCATACAGTAGTAGGCAAGAATTTCTCTTTTCCCAAAACTTATGAAATTGTTTTATTGCATATTCATCTTTGAAAAATAACGTGTCAGCACACACTTATTGCTGAAAAATGTCACAAATGAGCAAGACTAAAAAGCAGGGTTGGTTTTTGTTTTTCATAATCATTGGGAGCATCTATAAGAAATAGCCGTACGTCCTTATTTCTACCCTCTTGGTGGGAATGTTTTTGAGTTTATAAACCACATCACTCAAAGTCCTGAATATAAAGAACCTACAAGAGAAAATTCTCATCTGAGTGCCAAGTAAAGGTGTGTTTCCCTTGAGATATAGCATGTCTTTTCCTTATGGACAATATGAATCATACTTTTTCTTTTTGCTTAGGCTGCCAGGAAGCTCAGAGCACAATTTGCAAACTAATTTCAGTCAATTATGTAGAAATCTGTGGCTATTTAGTATCTTAACTTTTCTTCTGTCTTGTTTTTTTAGTCTATCTATATATTCCCTTGTCTGCATTTAGTTTTTTGTTTTATTGAAAGTATTTTTTAAAAAAGCCTCAAGCCCAAAGTGGAATGAATTACAATATAAATAAGTACTTAGTTTTAGAGACAGCATTCCCTAGTGGTGTGATGGTTGATTTTATGTGTGGACTTTACTATGCCTGAGTTTTCCAGACAGCTGGTAAGACATTACTTCTGGGTATATCTGTGAGGGTGTATCCAAAAGGGATTAGCATTTGATTCAGTTTATGTGTAAAGAAGACCTACCCTCAACAACATGGGTATAGGCATCAACCAATCCATTAACTGAAGGGCTCAAATATAACAAATAAGTGGAGGAAGGTTAATTTTCTCTCTTCCTGAGCTGGGGTGTCAATCTTCTCCTGCCCTAGGGCATTGAAGCTCTGGGTTCTCAGGCCTTAGGCCCAGACTGAAATAAACCCCATCTTTCCTGGTTCTCTGGCTTGCAGAAGGCAAACGTCACTTCTAGAGCCCTGTGAACCAATTACTGTAATAAATCTCCTCTTCTATATATTTGTATATAGCCTATTTGTTTTGTTTCTTTGGAAAACCTGGATAACACACATGGCAAAAACATTGCACTGGGAATCAAAACACCTGTTTTCAAGTTTCTGCTTGCAACTAGTCCTTTTAGTAATTTGTGACCTTGGACGTGACATTTTTCTGTTATTTTCAATTTTTTTATTGGCCAAATGGGAGTGGATAATATTAACTACTGCTGTAGTAGTAAGGGAGTGGATAATATTATCTACTACTGTTGTAGAAATCCTTAGGCAATTTGTTATAAAGATTATATGAGCTAATAGAGGTTGAAGTACTTTGCAAACAATAAAAGTCTATGCAAATTAAAGTATTCTTGGTCTAACATTATATATTGCTGGACAAAGCTCTTTTGAAATTGAAAAAATCAATGAGATTCATTTAAAACCAATGAGAGCAGAAGATGGATTTTAGCAGTGGCTCCAACATTACCTGTCCTTAGGTTAAAACAACCTACAGACCTACTCCATTGGAAGTTGAGATATTCAGGGACAGGCAGTCTTTCTTCAGTATCAAGACTGGCCCTTATTTCTAAGGCCCCTACTATGTGTTAGAGCATGCTAATCTTACTATCTCCTTAGGTATGATAAGTAGGACCAAGTAGTCCAAACAGCCAAGGTTTCAGCCCAAAAAGAATGAAGCAATGCCATCTTTCCTAAAATACAATCCTGGCACACACTTTCCCTACTTAAAGCCCTTCAGTGGCTGCCCAGCACCTCTAAGGTCCAAATTTCTTATTAAATCCCTCCAGGACCTTGCTCATCTCTCTTTCTCTCTAGCCTTATCTCCCATCTCTCCTGCTCTACACAACCTGAGCCTCCATCATACAGTTTTGTGTACCCCTGGGTCTTTGCACATGTTCACTCGCCCCAGAATAACTTCCTCCTCATTTTCTCACCTAGTTTACTTATATTCATCTTTCTTTGGAACCTCCCATGACTCCCTCGGGCATAATGACATGTTTCTTCACTACACAATCGGTGTTAGCAAATCTGTGTTACAGCAAATCTCACTAGACTGACCTCTGGAGAACAGGGTCTGGGTTTTGTTTATCTTTGTATTCCCAGCTCCTAGCTGCTGCTCAATTAAAATCTGTTAAGTGAAGATATTGCTAACATGCTCATGGACCAGCAAATGAGGTCAGTCATTAGCTAATGTGGGCGTAGAGAAAGGATGGAAGAGCTTGGGGTTGGATGAGGGGGAACCCGAATGATTGCAAGGAAGGAAGAAAAGGACCAAGCAGTGTTTAGAGTGGGGGAACCAGAGGAAGGGCTGCTCAGGTGCACAGGGCAGCTTGCTATGGGCACTCTGACCCTGAACGTTTCCAGGATTAATTTCCATGTGAAGAGTCTGGGGGTTGCTGTTGACTCCTGAGCTTGAGATCGCATGGCCCTATGCAGGGTCACTTTGGATAGCTGCACCCTACATACCTTGGTGGAGGGAATGAGAAACTGAAACCCAGCTTTCCCTCTGCTTGCCCAAGCTGCTCACCCTAGACCTTCTTCACCCTCCCCTAGTAGGCACCTTCACCCAGGTCACACAAAGGCAGAGGTTGGGTTGGGTTATGAACCTCTCTCATTTGAGTAAAAGAATTAATCTGCACTTCTGATGGGCTCCTTCACTGTCCAGTGTCTGAAGGCCAAGAAACACATTGTAGGAAGAGCTCGGGGTGCAATGAGAACCTGGAAAGAACAGAAGATTGAGACAAAGGCTTAGGCTTGGCCTTGTGGCTATGGTTTGTCTCAAAAAAGCTGCATCAGGCAGGAGCCATAGGGATCCTGGATAAATGACTGACTCCTCTGTGAAACTCTCCCATGCTCACTTCCAGGTTCAGGGTCTCGGCCCTGAGGAAGGAGTTTCTTCACTTATAAGCTTTTGGTTTAGGGACCTCATGTGCACTTACGTTTGTTTTCATATAACCTCTGAAAACTATGCATTGTGTGCTTCCAATAATCTTAGGAAGAAATATGTGTATTGATTGGGTTAAAGATAGGCTGTGTATGCAATTTCATCTGTCATTTACCAGCTATTAAACTTGAACATATTTCTTAGCCTTATTTTGTGCTAAAAAAATTTGTTTTAAAGAAGAGGGAGAGAAAAAATAATACCTCTCCATGGCAGACATGAAAAGGTGCCTTTCATATTTCCAACTATCTGAAGTATAAGTGACCCATAGCCCCCTACTGCTGCTCTCTGAAGTTGATCACCACATTCACACTGAGGCCACACTTCACATGGACTTCTCCCAGCCAATGACCGAGCACGGCAAGACGTGATTGACATAGGTCTAATGCAAGACATGGTAGATGTGGGTATCCTTTGATGGGCAAACTCGGTACAGGAATTCCCTGACAGACTGTCCAAACTTTCCCTAGAACTTCACTGCAGTCCAAAAGGCTTGCACCCCAACTTTTCTTCCTTCTCTCCTATGCTTAGTGTCAGACATGCACCCCTAGCCTTGCCTGACTTCCTTCTCACAGACATTTCACCTAATAAATTTCCTCCATGTCTTTATATTTCCTTGGATGCTCTATACTAACACACTATTTCATAGAGTCACTGTGACAGTTAAATAATCTGATAGATACAAAGAATCTTGGAGTTTCTAGGGCATTGTGTAATCACTGGTCCTACTCATGTGACATTGACCAGACACCATGTTTTCTTAGGTACAGGCTTCCTCATAATTCCTCAGTCCTTAATAATGGTACCTGCCCACTTCTTATTCCTGGCTTTTATACTTTCTGGAACAAAACCATCTGTGGCAGAGACTAGAGCTTTACCATCCGTTCTCCCATTCTTCTTTTTAGAAGTAGAATTTCCCACTCACTGAGTTTAGCACAACGCATGTCCAGCCTACCTTGCAGTTAATGGTAATGAAATAATGATGTTCTTACCAGCAGAAATGTAAACAGAAGTGATGTGCACAATTCTAACATCAACACCTTTAAATAAAATGACTTGTTCTTCTCCTTTTCTCTTTTCCTTTTATAGCTGACTGCAATGTACGTGCATTGGTGAGATAGCTTCAACCACGTATGAGGAAAATATTATAGTTGATGTTAGAGCAATGAGGCAGAAGGAATATAGGTCTCTGATTGACCTTAAGGAGCAAAGCTGCCTGTCTTGGACCTCCACTTACCTCTGTTTGTTTTCTGAAAGGGAAATGAATTATCTTTTTTTGAGTCATTGTATTTTGGGGATTTTTTTGTTACAAGAGCTTAGCCAATACCTTACCTAATATGCTATTCTTATGATCTATTCCTATAGCCCCTCTGCCTTGGTTGATCCAGGACTGGTTGACAGCACTGTCTCCTTAATCCACTAATGCCTACTCCTCAATATGGCATTTAATTACATTTGATGACTATGAAGGACAGCAAAACTAGTTCCCTTTGGGCAAAGGATTATCTCAAGTCAGAGCTAATAGCCTTAATGGTTTAAAATGGCACTAAATGGTTCTCTACATTTGGCAAGGCCATCTGGTCATTTGCAGATAAACATAATAATAAGAACCCCAGCAGATTTCCACATATGGGCTGAACACAGACATGTTCCAAATTATATACACTATAAAATTTACTATCCTCACTAAAACCTAAGCCACAAACTATCCTTTACTTGAACTGCAATAATGAGTTGTCACTCAGAAAACAGGACTGAAATGAATCTGACTACAAAGCTCCCAAACCACAGCGCCCAGATTCTAGTTAAGGTCAAAATGCAGTTTTGTTTCTGGGAAGAGATTCTGAGCACGCACATTAGTAACAGCCCCGTGACTCTGCCCAGACATGGACCTGGCCAGTGGGTTTGTTTAAAACTGAGCCATGACAGTTGAGTGAAATCATGAGTTTTTGCTCTAAGAGAATTTGTCCTCTGAGTGTGACTGATAAATCATGAGAGCAAATTGAGGAAATAATGAAATAATTTTCTTTGTAATCATACTATTTACTTTCATTTCCTGGCTTCCTTTCTGTCAAAGTTTCTAGCTAGACTTGATAGAGACCCTAAGACGTCTTTATCACTAAAATTATTATGATCATTCCCTGTCCATATTTCCCCTTATAATTAAAGTAGATTAATAGTGAAGCTTAAACTAAGGAGTATCTGGAAAAGTTCTGAATTTTATCATGAACACCAATTAATTTTTAAAATTTGGAGCCTTAAGCCACGAACTTCACCCACCCATTGAGTCATCCCATAATGCCCTCTTAGACCTGTGGTAGCATTGAGGCCAGTTCTCCATTTCCATTTAAAGCATCTCAAAACCCTAAATTATTCAGATGGAATGTGTCCCTGTATTGGACAAAGCACCAGACAGAGAGACCAATGACTGGCATTCTTGAATGTCTTTGGCATCCATGCCTCAGCTGCTTCATAAGTAAAACAGAAATAAACCATATGACTGGCAAACCCCTTATCCAAAAGACTGCTACAGAGACCATAATGGGGGAACAAAAAAATACTAGCAGCCTATCTGGAGTTACTATGAATGAAGCTTCTCCATGCAAGTCATCACAGCTTTCTTTCTTGAACTAAAAAGCACTGGCCATGGACTTGATATAATGGTAGAGGCCTTATAGTTCTAGTAGATGATTTTTGTTTTATCTCAATAACTAAACCCAAAGCGGTAAGTGAATTGAATGTCCTTTGTGAATGGCCTGTAAACATGGAAGGAAGAGGCAGAACACAGTTTTTATCAGTGTTCTTTATCAGATGATGCAGGCCAGAACCAAATGGGTTTCCGGCTGCCTTCACATATTTTAAACTCCCACCTCATCTGCCATCCACTTTAGCACCTGGGTCTCCTATGGCACCAGTGTGGTCCAATGAATTTCTTTGGCCCATTGAATATCTGCTTTTTGAATTATCTTTCCCCAGATGTAGTTTCCATCCAGCCAAATTTAACCTTGTTTTATTATTTCCTGCCCCTCATTTCTAACCTCTTTGGGGACATTGTGATCTGCTGGGTGTTGACAATGCTACCTAATTTAGAAACATCTGTGATTTGCCTCAGTAAGAGAATCCTTCTTTTCAATTTATTAGTAAAGACACTAAGAAATAATATTTCTGTCAGAGACTATGCTCCGACTTTGGAAACACTGGCATTTCTTACAGACTGTTTCATTTATTAAATCTCAACCTATTTCCAAACCACATTCTTCTCCAGTCCAATTTCACTTGGGTGCCAAGCAAAATATTGAAACACTGGGTTTGTGGAAAATGATCTGCTCATCTCTCCAAGCCCATGGCCACTTGGCCTCCGCTGGCTGGTGGCTGGGATAACAACACTCCTGAGTGACCTTGGGCGAGTCTGGCACATCCAGTTCTTCACATGGGACTCCATTTTCCCCTGGACTTTGCAACGCTTCTCCTCTTAGGTTCGGGACTATTCTCAAAGTGGAATACGAACCTAGCATACCTATTGTTTTCTGGCCTCCTGGAGTCCAACAAGAACCCACTGGAAAGAGCAAGTGTTCACATTTTTTTGTGAACGATTTATTAGGCTTCTAAGAAGCAATGTGCTCTTCCTGAAAACCATTTATAATAAGACATAGATGGTCTAGATAAATTCTCGAAGGACACGGCTCCTCCTGGAGGCTCACCTTGGCTCGCTCCCTTTCCTTTGCTCCATGCCCACTGCCGGCACCTGGATCGGTTGCCTGACCTGATGAGGGCGATGCTCTCCTAACTGGTCCCTGCTCCCACACCGCCCCTTTCTAACCCATTGCCCACACTATCAACACCAGTTATGTCACTGCCCTTTTAAATCCATCTATGGCTCTTTGATTGCCCTCAGAACTAAGTCCAAATACTTTAACACTTCCTCCAGGGCCCCGATTTGACTCTCCAGCCTCCTGGTTTGTCACTGTCTTCCTCGCACACTAAGCTCCAGTCATGTTAATAGTTTTACGCATACCAAGTCATGTTTAACAGTGTTAACAGATGCTGACTGTGCCCTGTCCTCTCTCACCTCTGGGCCTGTGTGATGATAATCCTTCAGCCGAGAATCACCTCTGTCTTTCCACCCACTCTCTTCCGTCTTCCCTCTGCTTCTCTTGCAATATGGCAAACTCTCATCCATCCTTCAGGTTTCCATTCACATGTCATTTCCTCCAGGATCCTTAGGAGCGAGTCACCAACCCGGGCTTCACCAGCGGAGTCAGACTCCCATCTCATCCTGATCTAATGACCTCCCTCTGGAATGCGGGCCCTGTATTCTCATGGTCTGTTCCCTGGGAAGCTGCAGATTCTTGGTGTGCAGGTTTGTGCCTTGTTCACTGTGAACAGTTGCCTCCAGCAAGAAACTAATATTTAGGTAGGTACTTAACAAATATTAGATTGTTTATATGTAACTTACATGGAAATGCTACACAATTCAGAATTCACTGGTTTTCACTAGAATTTTTGTATTTGACTTATTTTCTGTTGTTCATTTCATTTTGCAGATTTTTACACTGTAACCACTTCTTTTGTCCTTGGTCAGGGCTGTCTGTCACTCCCAGATGTGTGTAGATGTTCCTTCGGAACAAACAGGAATGCTAACATGAGTCAGACACACAAGAGCCACTGCAGGGAATCCGGCTATCTTAATGTACACTGCCACACACAGTCCCTAATGCGGAAGGGCCATTAGGTTTTAAACCACTGCCCAACTTTTCAACTTATTTTCTGCGTTGGGCTCACTGGAAGTCAACCTCACAGGAAATGGATGTTGCTGCACAATCCCAGGTGACTTTCTGCTTATGCTAGGGGTCGCTGAAATGAAGAGTAATGTGACTTTGTGGATGAGGGGTTCTTCTAAACATGTGGGACAGAATGAAAGAAAATACGGCATCTGAGGCTGAGGACAGGTATGCTTGACTTCCTCTTGGCTTGAGCAAGAGAGGAGAGAGGGACTAAAAGCTTTCCTGATTACTGTTTGGCCAAATTTTCTTTCCTTGTATTCGTGGTCACAACTAGCTTAAGAATGGGTTTAGTGCCCACATTTTTCATTTTACCCTCTCCATTTGAAGGTGGGAGGTTTTCTCCCTAGAGTCTTTGCCTATCCCATTGGCTTATCTTCACCTTACCATTCGCTCATGACAGTAGATGCTGAATATTAGATACATGCTTTCTGATTCTCCTAATCCCTTTGGCTGGCATGCTTTTGGTCATCCATTATATCTGCCTAGAATGCTTCAATCAAAGCAGCACATTCTCGTTTGGCTCTATTTCCAGGTTTCTGTCTTGTTATTTTTTTTTTTTCATCTTCTTTTTCCCTTTCCCCATAAACTTTTATTAGACCTTTGTGAAGCCAATTGAGATAGCAGGGAATATACATTATAATTCATTTGAAAAAGAATCAGCTGCATTTTGATGAGAGAGATCATTTCACAAGGCTTGTGGGAAGCACAGCTATTGCTGCCCCCTCCATCTGCAGGGTTGGAAAGCCCCGGCTAGCACTTGTCTGCTCTCCCCTCGCCTTAGCAGTCTGGTCACATAAGCAGCCTGGCACCAATTGCTAGCCATATCTCACCCTCACTATGGCAGGAGGCGATCAATAGATGGATTAATCACACTTTGGGGAGCTCACACCCCGGGAAGGAGAGAAAATGAGGATTGGAAGAGGAGGCCGGTTGCCAACATGTTCTGCCTGGATTTTGCAGACTGGTGCACTCAATGCAGGACCGCTTTGCCCAGAAGGAGGACCAAGACCAGTTGCATAATAAGAGCTTCTAGAAACTTACCATTAGCTTGATCTCAGCTGATCAGCAATGCTTTAAAAAATTATATGGGCCAAAGAAGGCTCAAAGTCTTTTAAGAAGAAAAGTATAATGAGGCATAAGGTTATGCTTTTTCAGGCAACTAATTTGCAAATATGCATACTTTTCAATATGAAAGGAATCCTGTGTGTGTGCATCTTTTCAATGTATTTCTAAAGAGTCCAGACTTAGAGAGGGCGCAGAATTTTTTTTGTTTGTATAGTTTACTTTAACTGAGAGGTTTGCAATAAAAACTCTAGCCATGAAAGGTCAGCTCCTGAATTCTTATTTGGGGCTGGGGTGAGGAGGCTGACTATTGATTAAGAGGCTCAGATAACTCAGGAATCCAAGAATCCAAGTTCTATTCTAATTGATGCTACTGTATGTGCAAGAGCACTGCATTTTGGACTAAAAGATTTAGGTTTGAGTCTTCCCTCTGCTACTGATCAGCTAAAAGAAAGCAAATGAATCTTTCTCAGTCTCAGTTTTCTCATCTCTGTAATGGATTAAACCTGTCTTTTGAAGCTGCTGCAAGGAGCAGACAAGACAATGCAGATGGAAGAGTTTCATAAACTGAAGTGGGCTCTGCAATTTCCAGCATTATTACAAAAGAATATGCTTAGAAAGGGTAAGGGGGGAGAAACGTCTGCATATTCAGACCATCATCCCTTAACTGGCCCTCTAACATGGTTATTCAAGGTAAACAGTCATAAAAAATGATGTTATTTTGAACTTAAAAAACCCTACTACTTTGATTCTATAGCATCTTACTGCATTGATGGACAGTGACTGTAATGGGCTATGTGGTGGGGACTTGATAATGGGGGGAATCTGGTAAACACAATGTTGTTCATGTAAATGTGTATTAATGATACCCCAAAAATTAATTAATTAATCAATTTTTAAAAACTGTACTACTAATTTTTCTCTTCCTGAGTAAAGCTATTCGCTTTTACCAACACTCATCCTCAAAATCCAATCTGGTTCAAGAAGACTCAGGGCCCTGCCCCTGGCTGTTCTACCTCCCATCCTGGATAGAATCACCACCATTTATAAACGGTTTGATCTTGATTAAGAAGTTCTGACCTTTTGGGAATTGCCACGCGGCTGGCTCGCTGGTTGAGGCCCCTTTTCAGCAGCAGGCAGTGGCAGGCAGTGAGGGGCAAAGCTCACCCAGTACCGTGATCACCAGGTGTCACCTCAGTGCAGAGCAAATGAAGCTGCCTTGTAGGGCTGAGTCCTTTTCCATGTGCTCATTTCTGCTTTGAACAGCTTTGTTAATTCAATCACCACCTCCATGCAAACAATAGCCAAAGGCGGCTGGGAGGAGGGAGGAGGCCCTTTTGGGACTGACTCAAACCTTCATCACACTACCCTGGAATGGTTCATGTGCCGGGAGAGAGGACCAGCTGGCCGAGCTGGCCGAGCTGCCGGGCTGCAGAAGGGCAGCAGGTGTTCCCGGTAACAGTGACATGCATGGACCAGGCGTCACATGAAATGTGGAGAAGGGGCCTCTCTCTGCTTTGTAGGCATGGCTCCCTTCAGCCTCCAGAGTGTTCAAAAGCATAAGAGAAATGAGTCAGAATGTGAGAATTTGCCTGCGTGGTGGGAACTGTCATGTTTTGCTGCTCTGTTTTATCCCGCTGGTGAGACATGATGGTGAAAGAACGCAGCCACCAGAGCCCAGGCGGCCCCTCAGCCGCGGAGGGGAGCCCACCGGCTGACAGTGCTTGGCTCCTGCTCTCAGAAGCAGCCTGAGCAGAATTACTGTCCCTTTAGCATAAGTCTAGTCCATCATTTCCCAAGAGTGTGGGATGCAAATAGGGGTCACCTAAGAAAAGGGTTCTGGGCATAAATAAATCTTGGAATTTGGGATCAAATAAATGTAAACAGATTGCTTCACTGCAGGACTTCTCAGAGCCTTAAATTCCTCCATTGGCTTAATCAATCTCCAAAAGGATAGGAAAGAATGCAGTACAGCCTAAACTTGGCTGACCCACAGAACTCTTTTACGTAACATACCATTTGGGAAATGGTGATCTGGTCCAGTCAGAACTCTTTTCCTTAAGAATTCAGGTTTTCTTTACTTTCTTGTCTGCACTTCACACTTTGTTGCTTCCCTGGGCGCATGTTTTTAAAAACGTAAGTTTGTTTCAAAGCATTGCAAGTAAACGTTAGCAGCACAACATTCCAGGGACCAGAGCGTATTTAACTTACTTTACATAAAAGCACCCTGATGGTGTAATCAATGCTGACCTCCTTCCACTATTTCAGCTTAAGTCCTGGGACCATTTATATCTCACTTTTCTACAACTGCTCTTAGAACATAAACACGGGCCAGAAAGGGGTCCTGTGGAATATAAGATGCTGTGGACATTTTCTTACTGTAATCCCAAGTCCTCCTGAGGGAAGAATAATGCAGTGTAAAGGGTAATGGGCTCTCAACCACCAGGGTGAAACCCTGGCACTGCCTTATGAGCTATATGGCCTTGTACAAATCAGTTCATCTCTCTCTGTATCCCTCTATGTCCTCATCTATAATGTGAGTTAGCAATGTCACGTGCATTATAGGTTAGTGAGAGGAGGAAATGAGACCACCTCTGGCACCACTGAACAGGGTTGGCTCCTCATCAGAAAACAGTTGCTGTTATGATACATAACATCCCATCACCTAACACCGTACTGAGTGCAATAGGCAACCAGTATCTGCTTAACTGAGCTGGATATTCAAAATCTGAACCTCAAGCTACTTTTTTTGGAACCATCTCTTCCCATGCCTAGAACAGGAGTCAGCAGATGATAGATGTCCAATATTTCTAGAATGAAGGAGAATTAAATAAACTTTTCCCAGTTTATTCAGGATACCTCTTTATAATTTTCTTTTAAGTTTCAGAAGTGTTCATGTGAGTTTGTTATTAGGAACATAAAGAAAGAAAAAGTCCAATTTAAAAAGAATTTTTATTAAGTTAGATGTTTACCACAGCATTAGTTATATTGGCAATAAAACAGAATCAAGCAATTTCTCAGTAATAAAGAAATGACTAAGTAAATTGTATTAGAGCTAATGATGGCATATCATTCAGCCATTAAAATAACTTTTAAGAAGAGTTTTATAAGCAAATGATTATAATAGAATATGAGTGGAGAAAATGAAGTACGAAATAATATAGAGGATGTGATTACACTTATGTAGAAATAAAGACAGAAAAAGCTCAGATAAAACAAACCAAATGCAAACAATGATTTTATTTGGATGAAGGACTTTTTAACTCTAAATTTCCAAAATTGCTATAGTAACTGTGAATTACTCTGATATTTTAAAAAGACAATCCCATTAAAAATTGAAAACTTGCATATTCTTCCAATCTTACTGATACTTCTTGGTTTCTGGGCAAGTGACCATTCAGCCTTAAGAGTCAATAACAGCTCAGATCCAGGTGTCACCTGCCGGCTAGAGGTGACAGCTGAGGAAGAGCGAGCAGCTGAGGGAACAGGGTCCGAGACGCAGAGAAGTCTGAGGGACATAACGTGCTAATAGATCCTTGAAGAGCATATTTCTTACCCATCAGACAGTAAATTCCATAAGGCCTTATGCTCCCAAACTTCTGTTTTTGGAAACCAGCTTGCTTAAAATAGGAGTAAGAAGAATCTGCTCTTTCCTGAGGGTCTTTAATTCTTCTCACCCACTGCTAGGAGAAAGATATTTCCTTAGTTTGGCACTCAGCGATTTCCACAGGCTGGCTCTGAATTGTCTTTGCAGGACCATCTCCCACTCTCCACAAGTCTTTTGCAACAATTAAACTGATCTATTTCCAGATTCAAGAAGTTCCATGTAGAATCCTGCATTTATGGGCATGGCAGTAATGGAGCTGCAACATCTCTTACATGCCTACTTAATATATGTGCACTTGTGGAAGAGAAGAATAGATAGAGATGATGATGCTTCAGCTGTGAAATGTCAACAAAAGGGAAAAATGGTGGCCAAAAGGCAGGATCGCTTGCCCATATTTTCCCTTTTTCTAGAATGTTCCCCCTTTGCATCTTTAACTTTATAAGATGGTTTAGATAGTTAAACTCCTAGGTATTTACCCAAAAGAAATGGAAACTTACATTCACACACAAAATTGTCTTTGAATGTTTATTCAGAATTGCCCAAAGCTGGAAACAACCCTAATGTCCTTCACTGGTGAATGGATAAACAAATTATGGTATGTCCATATGATGAATGACTACTCAGCAGTAAAAAGGAACCACATAGCCCAAAATGTGAATGAATTTCAAAGGCATTAAGCCAATTGAAAGAAACCAGACTCAAAAAGCTATGTAATATATGATTCCACTTAACATGACATGCTGGAAAAGAAAAAACTGTAGGAACAGAAAACAGCCTTGTGATTGCCAGGGGCTGGAGCAGAGGGATAGGTTGAGTACATAAGAGCACAAGGGAACTTTTCAAGTTGATGGGAATGTTCTATAACTTGAACGTGGTGGTGGACACATGACTCCATGCTGCGTCTGTGAAGACTCATAACTGTACACACAAAGATGGGTGCATTTCACTATATGTATGTTATACCTAAGTAACCTGATTTATAAAAAAGACAACATGAAATATACACACACATGTGTAAATAAGCCTGTGTGTTTGATTTCAGGGCTCCTTTACACTCCTAAAAATCATAGAGGAATGCGAAGAGTTTATGTGGGTGATTTCTATTGATATTTGTTGCATTAGAAGCTAATGCTGAGAAAACCATTTTAAATACTTATTTACAAATTCATATGTGGCACATATACACAATGGAATATTATTCAGTCATAAGAAGAAAACAAATCCTACCATTTGTAATAACATGGATAGAGCTAGAAGGTATTATACTCAGTGAAATAAGCCAGGCGGAGAAAGACAAGTACCAAATGATTTCACTCATCTGTGGAGCATGAGAACAAAGAAAAAACTGAAGGAACAAAACAGCAGCAGACTCACAGACTCCAAGAGTAGACTGACAGTTACCAAAGGGAAAGGGACTGGGGAGGGTGGGTGGGGATGGCGGGAGAAGGGGAGTAAGGGGCATTACTACTAGCACACATAATGTAGAGGGTCGGGGTCACGGGGAGGGCTGTACAACACAGAGAAAACAAGTAGTGACTCTATAGCATCTTACTATGCTGATGGACAGTGACTGCAATGGGGTATGTAGTGGGGACTTGATAAGGGGGGGAATCTAGTAACCATAATGTTGCTCATTGATTGTATATTAATGATACCATAATAAACAAAATAAAACTTATTTATAAATTCAATTAAAATAGCTAATACCCTCATTACATATTAACATAACCAATGTATTTTTTATGAAAAATAACTACTTTCAAAAACAAAACAATTAGTGAGAATTGTGGCACTGTTTTACATTTGTGCAAATATCTCTGCTGTCCTGCTCAATAGAAGATATTGGGGTTCACATGTCTGCTTCTGCATTGAGTCTGTTGCTATATGTTATTTTGGTTGAAGTATATGAAGAAAATCCTACTTTGTGCAAATACATACTTAATGGAAAGAGTATTTTGATATTTCTCAGATAATTGTAGCTATTCTTTGATGCTATACCAAAATTCATCAAAGAGTAGTTTAAAAAAGATAGTTACAATGTGATATTTAAAATCATATCATGGAACTTCATTCTCTGTTACATTAAAATCCACTGGGATATCCTACAGGTTGAATCCATCATTTACCCATTGATGGTTTTGTACCATCATTCACTGGTCATTTGAAAAATATTGATTGAGTTATGCAGATCTTCCATAAGTTGGCCCATTACATTATTTTATTTACATATAATATATATGGTATTTGTATGATATGAGTGTATATGTAAATATGTATGTGTGTATGTATATAAATATATATATATTACATTCATTAATATCACCACCTATCTCATCAGAGAACTCTTTAAGAATTGGGAAGCTGCCAAGCTTATGGTAGTAGATACGTTTTGCCAAAATCCTAATTTTCACTTGAAATCTCAAATTTTATTTTTGGCAACAAAAACTGTCAGTTGTTTTTCTTGAAATGACAGGCTTACTTCCTTCATTTTCAAAAAAAATGTCTGCCAAATACGTAGGCCTGAATACCATAGTGTGTCTGTCATTCTTTCAAGAAAAAAGTGTTCTATAAAGAAAAGGTAGCTATTTCAGGTTGCAACTCAATCACACAAGTACTTTTCTCTAAGAAGATCATCCTTCAAAACACAGCAAAAGTTCTTTTTGTATACTTTCTGCTTTATCACACAGCATATTGAAAAGATCTGTACTCTAGAGTTGAGAGTTAATAGAATAATTTGTTGTTTCATCAAGAACATTCTTAAGTGAGGCTGGCAATTTGTTTAAACTGTGAGTGTGTAACAGTGAATAATACCTGGTTTGGTTCCACTGCAGTTTTAACTACAGTATGTTCCCGCTATCAATGCAGAGGTCAATACAGTGAAAAGGTTTGTATTGTCATAAAAATAGTCCTGATTTTGAAGACTTTTTCACAGGATCTCCAGGACCCTCCAGGAGTCTTCTGACCATAGTTTGAGAACTGCTGATCTAAGCCTTTCTAATTTTTATGTCCTTCTTAAATCTATCACCTTAAAGTTTCCCCTTACTAAACCGCTGGGCAGTTTACCATCCTTGCATCCATTGTCTTTGTCTGTCCCACCCTGTCTTGTGTTGTCCGCTTTCCACCTGTCCTGTATTTCTAGTTACTTCCCAAACTTCACAAGAGTGAGGAATACTTCTTTGAACCCCTGCCCCACCCCCGCACAGGAACCTGTGAAAATCTTATGCACCATAGACACTACAAAATATTTTTGATGATTTGAATGTATTAAGAATCATGCACAATTGACAGCCCTAGGTACATAGAGTAAACACAATGACAGTGTTAGTCTAATTTAGGAAAACAGCATTACTTAACTCATCATCACTTTTGAATATTTTCAGGCTCCCATCACCTGAGGCCAGCTCATTTAAACTCAAACTTTCTCTTCTGTATATTATAATTTTCTAGTTTCTCCTTTCTCTGCTTTCTCTCTCAGCTTAAGAGACTGTGGTATTATGGAAATAGTCAATGCTTTGGAGTGAAAAAAAAATGTGGGTTCATATTTTACTTCTACCATTGACCTGAGCTTAGCAAGATACTTCAGATCTCTGAGCCTTAAGCTATCCCATTTGAAATGAAGACAGGAATAGCTGGTCCAGCCACCTCGTAAAGTTGTAAGGATTAAAGAAGATAACAGCTGCAAAGCACTTAGCCCATAGCTTTGCTCAAAAAATGCTAGTTCCATTGCCTAACTTCCATTTGACCTTCTACATTGGGAAGGAGCAACTGCCTTCTCCTCTAGGTTTGAATGTCCAGGCAAGCTCCCCCCTTGCTCGATAGCTTCACAGAACTTCCAGTCCTTTTTCACTTACGACTCCTCCCCTACTCCCCACTCATCTTGCCCTTGGACTAGCTCCAGTCTTTGCACTTAAGCTCAAGCCAACATCAGGTTTATTACCGTAAGTCACTAAACCAGGAGACAGATGGACCCCCTTAAGGCAAGATATCTTCTACCATAAAAGTTTCCTTTATCTAAGAAAGGGAAGGTTTGTTCATTAAATAGCTTTTTCAAGTTTTTCAATGTTTGCAATTATTGTTTCAGTAGAAGAATTTTGTTAGTAAATTACTCATTTTTAAGTGTCATTTGTTAACTTGTTTTTATTTTACTCATTTATTCCACTAGTATACTTTCAACATTCAAAAAAAATATCTAATATGTGCCTAGCTCTCTGCTGGTATCATTAGGAATAAAAAGAAATTCTCAGTTAGTATGATACAAGTCTGGGTTGGTTACTAAGGGAATAAATAGCCTCAGCATCTCATCCACAGCAGTATTTGGTATGATCCTATTACATTTAAATGCTAATCCACATCCTGTAGAATTCTGATTCACTGGAGGACTAATGTTGCTGATAGCCACATAGATAGCCTGGTGGGATATTACATTCTGAGCAATAGCAGAGCAAAACCCTTTCAACCTTCAATTCCTCCAAAACACCCATAAGCACAGCTTTCTGGCTGAGCTGGAAAATATTCACAAAAAAAGTTCTGTAAGTACATACACAAGGATGATTAATTTTAAAGAACAAATGTGCATTTTAGGAACATTGAAAATCTCTTTAATTTAAAATTTGACTAAAATTTTGCTGTTATGGTTCTTTTAAAACCTGGGGTGCACAGTTAAGATTTTTCCATTCCTCAGTTTATAGAATATTGTCATCATCAGTTGATGAATTTGAACTTTATCAAATTTTATTTTTTTTATTCCCTCTCCCTCCTCTGCACTTGCACGCTTCTGCTTTCCTCCCTCCACCCTGCAAGAGCCCAATCAAATGTATCAACTGGCCACATTACAGACACAATCAGATGTATCTGATATATGTCCTTATATGTGTGTTTATTCCTATAAAAATGCAATGTTGTTTTCTATGTGTACGTATTTTTAATTTATAAAAATGTTATTATACTATGAATCATATTCTGTTTTCACATTTCTTGCTCAGCACTGTTTTGGTAGGTGCTGCTCTATCCATTTTGAGCTTATTCCTTGTGCATTTTGCAGAGAGTTCCAGAGCTTGTACCCACATTTGATTTAGACATTCTCCTACTGAGCAGACCATAGGTTACCTCTAACTTCTCGACAGAGCAAATGATGCATCTGTGAACATTCCTTACACATGTTCTTTTATGTATCTTTGCAAGAAGTCTTTGAGAAAAAGTCTGGATTAGAATAACTAAACTGTAGGATATATACATATCTTAATTCACCAGATACCACCCAGATACTGTCTGGAGAGGCTGTGCCATTTTATAGTCCCTAACAGTGTACCCTGTTCCTACATCCTCACCAACACTTGCTGTTATTCATATTTTTAACTTAGCCATGGTTGATGCTATAAAGTGAGATTTCTTTAAGTTAAAGTTTTCTGATTCCTAAGGTAAGTTGAGCATCTCCTTATGTATTAGTTATTCTTTGGAAGCCTCCCCTTCTGTGATTTGCCTATTTATTTTCCTTGTTCCATTTTCCATTTAGTTTCCTTGCTTTCTCACTTTATAAGAATTATTTGTAAATTCTAGATATTTATACCATGTTGTATTGATGTTGAAAGCAAATTTTCCTAGTCTGTTATCCACCTGTTACATTTTTTAAATGCTATCTCATCAAATAACAATATGGTATTCGATGTAGTCAAACCCATCAAAATTTTACATTGTCATTTGTGTCTTTGGTGTCTGTTTTAAGAAAATTTTGTTCATTTGAAGATCATGATGATCTTACATTTTTTAGCACTAGGTTTTTAGTTTTTATTTTTACTACTTTTTACATTTATATTTTTAATCCATCTGATATTTACCTTTATATATGGTATAAGGTAGAAATCCAACTTTATTTTTCCACATATGAACTAGTTGTTCCAATGTTATATTCTAAATAATCTTTCTTTTCCCTGTTTCTTTGTGGTGCATTCCATCAAGTTCACACACACACACAGTACACATATATGTATATTTCTGAACCATCTAGAATATGCCACTGCTCTATTTCTTCCTGTGTCCATTACATAGCATTCTTATACTGTGGCTTTTACTATGTCTAGATAATATCTGGTAGTGTGAACCTCCCTTCTTTGTTTCTTTTTAGTCTTTCCTTAGGCATTTGTGACCATTTGTTTCTTTATCTTAAATTTTAAAGAGAATTTGGCAAGTCTATCGAAATCCAGATAAGAATTTTATTAGAATTGCATTGAATTTTTAGATTCATTATGGGAGAATTGACAACTATGATAAATCAACCCATTCTATACATATCTCTTTTACTCAGATGCTTTTTTGTGGCATTTAATAAACTTCTTCATAAGGTATCACATATATATTTCTGTTAATATCTGAATACTTTATAGCACAAGTTGGCAACTTTTTTCTGTATATAACTGGATAGGAAACATTTTAGAATTTATGGACCATGCCATCTGTATTGCAACTACTAAGTTCTACAGTTGAAGTGTTAGTAGACCTTATGCCATGGACACTATGTTATAGACAATATGTCAACAGATGGACATGGCTGTGTTCCAATAAAGTTTTACTTACAAAAATAAGTAGTAAGCCATGGGTATCCCTCATGAGCCACTTGCCAACTCCTTTTGCTATTGTAAATGAATCTTTATTTTTTTATGGTATTTTCTAACTTTTTGTTGTTGTTAGAGAGAAACATTATTGATTTTATTAAATAATTTTATATCCATCACGTTTGTTGAACTCTTAACACTTCTAATAGTTGGTTGATTTGATTCCAAGGAATTTTCAGTGAGACAGTATCATCAGTGAAACATTAGAGTTTTAGCTCTTCTTTTCTAACTTTCTTTTTTTTGTCTTATATAAGTACATCCAGCACTATTTTACCAGTTGTGGTGATAATATATATTTTTCAACCTTGATATTAATTGGGATAAATCTAAAGTTTTCCTGTTAATATATTTGCTATATGTTTTAGGCCTATACATGGTGTCAAATTAAGGCTGTTTCTTTTATTCCTCTATTCCTCATTTACTGACAGGTTTTATTATAAATAAGTCTGATACATACATGTGATATATATACATGTATAAATATATATTAACATAGACATATTAATTTACATTATATATAATATGTTATATTCAACATAACAATCCAGCCTGATTTCCATGCTCTGGATTGAGCACTGTAAACTGTATCAAACCCTATAAAATACATGTATCTAACCATATAAAATACTTTTACTGCATCTATTGAGATAACCAATGATTTTTCTTCTTTAGTCCATTAATGTGAATTTCTGATATTAACTTTTTCTTTCATCCCCTGGAATAAATACTTGATTATAATAAATTTGGGGGATTTGATGAGATTTGGTTAATTAACATTTTATTTACATCTATTTTATAAGTGAAATGATTCATATTTTTCCTGTACTGTTCTTTTCTAATTTTTGAAACATAATTATATTAGATTCAAAATTACTGAGACAGCTTTTTTTGTCTTTCTGAAACAACATATATAAGCCAAAGATGATCTGTTCCTTAAAATGTTGATAACTGTCCCCTGTAAAACCATCTGGGTCAAGAAATGGAGATTATAGATTATCAAATCAATTTTTTCACTGGGTATGGTCTATGCCATAATGTAAATATATATAAAATGCACACTCACACACATGTATACCACACTTTCTCACCTTGAACCTATGTGAGTAAAAATAATTCACATTTTTATGTTTCCTCCCATAGGATTCCTGTAATTAAATATGTGAATATTATGTATTAACACTAAAATGTAGAATCCCTAGTTCTTTAATTCAAATAAATAATAAACTAGTGATTACTTAAATTATTTTTGCCACATAATCTACCTGAGGCTCAAAAACAAAATAAAAAATTCTGGATGACTTCTATTTTGCTTTAGAGTACTGTTCAAACATTAACATACAAAATCACCAAGGTTCTAGGTTAAAATGCAGATTCTGAGACCCTAAATCCATAAATTCTAATGTATTAGTTCTGAGATGGGATTTAAGAATGTCCTGATACAGTTGATATGTTTATGAACCACACTTTGAAGGACATGGTCTAGAGTATTTTATACACAATGATCTTTTACCCACAAAGATCCCTGAAAGAAGTGGAACAAATCTTGGGCTAGTTTTAATGTGGGCTGCAAGATCAAGATCTCATCAAATCAGGACTGAAGCTTAAAAATGTACTGTTGTGGTACAGGGGCCTAAGTCTGAGAAAGCAGACTCCTGTGGCTTCACAGCCATGGGACCTTGAGCAGGTCACTTCTTTCCTTTGAACCCCCAGTCTCTTACATTTAAGGAGAAGAATGAGTTAGATGATTTTAAGTTTTGTTTCAATTTTTACATTCTGGTCTGTGATTCTGTATTCTATGATAAGATAGCATGAATCTACCAAGGAATTAGATGAAGGCAAAGTTTGAAACTGCATTAAAAATAAGTAATCTTAATGCTGATTTTTTTAGGTAACATTTCCTCTTTTTATACAGCCTTTGCTCCTTTGAGGGTGAGTGGGCATCCACAAAAAGTTCCTTGTGCCTTCCATCTTTTAATGACAAGAGCTTACACATCTCACACACAATGCCTATTTGATTAGCTCTGCATCTTTCTCACTTCTTATAAGATATTCCACTCCAGGCACAGAAGACTGCTGTCTATTTCCTGAACACACTGTGTCCTTTCCCAACCCAATCCTCACTTATTACAGGTCCTTTCTGCTTCTCTTGACTGAATTCCATTCATTCTTCAAGTCCATGTCCTGGGTCGCTATGTCCTGGATTCTCTGTGACCTGAATGGATCGCTGTACTCTTCCTATAGCATGTAATTCATATAATATACATTTAGCATTCAATGATGCACATCCTATTCCACTAGCTAAAGGGTCCCATATAGGATTAAGATTTTAAACTCCTTTGGTCCAGGACTCAAGTAGCCCAAGGATCCTAGAAAAGTGCTAAGCACAAAAAAATGCCCAGTTGATTCAGATTCAAATTCCTCATTCTCTTTATTCCTTTTCTCTCAAATTGTTCCAGGAGAAAACCGGAAGTGTGTTGAGAACAGAACAAACCTAGCATTTAAGGCACACAAAGTTTTCCATGGTTCTGAAACCCATTTTACCTCCAATTCATAACACTAAACTAGCTTCCATTTCCTCCTGATTCTATTTTCAGGTTTATTTGATCCCATTTTAATAGCTAGATGGAAGCAGATTGCAAATGGATAATATTTTCCACATACTTCTTTTTAATCTAATGTCAAGGTTTCTGTTAAGATTTTGGAGTTCTTAAAAATGTCTCAGTCTAAATCCCAGTGGTTTCCAAGGAATAATTCCACTCCTCTGCCTAACCACCATCTGTTTTGCATTTTTTAACCATAACTTTTATCTGTACACACAGTTCACCCACCAAATAATTACTATGACCACTCTCTTAAATGCATACATTAGTTTCTGGACTTTTCTTCTATGATCTACTTCTTATATTTCCAGAGTTTTCAGCTTCCAAGGGACCAGTTAAGACTTTGCAAATGTTATTTCATCAAAGAAGAATGGCATCTTGACCAGGAAAGGGGGCTTAAGTTAGCATTCCTGGGTTCACATCCCATCTCAGTGAACAACCAACTATGCAGGAATCACAAAAAGTTAAAGGTAAAAGAAAAGCTTGAGATAATTTAGTTCAATTCCTTTATTTTACAGCCATTTGAGAAAAATCTTTGTGTAGTTTCCTTCTATACCACTAGTTTAGAAGTATCAAGCTCTATTTGGGAGAAAGTTCAAATGAAATTAAATTATCATTTGTAAAGAATTTTATTTGGTTTGTCCTTAGTATCAGATGAACAAATGCTAAAGAAATAAATCCAAAGCATTAGTATCAATTACATTCAAGGAACCTGAGCAATAATGAGGAAGAAGGAACGAGTAGAAAAACAGTTTCCCTAGTGCAGTTGAAATTTCTTGATCACACACTTACAAACTAAACAAAATGAAAGAGGCATCGCTGTAGTTCCTTAAAAACCTTGGAAACTGCAGAATTTTCTAACTTACAGAGTACAGATTATACCTAAAGGGCTATCAAATACAGCATTTTGTGGAGATAGTCTTAGAGTAAGTGATAAGACATGGCAAGAATCTCATTATTATGGGCAAAGGATTTGAACAGATGCTTCTCCAAAGAAGATATATGAATGGCCAATAAGCACATAGAAAGATGCTCAACCACAATAATTACTAAGGAAATGAAACTAAAAACCACAATAAAAGATAACAGTCACAACACTCACAACAAAAGATAACAGGTGTCAGTGAGAAGATGGACTAACTGGAATTGCAAAAGTCATTAGAATGTAAATGGTGTAGCTGCTTTGGAAAACAGTCTGGCAGTTCCTCAGATGGTAAACGGGCAGTTACCACATAGGCCAGCAGTGTCACTCGCAGGTATATATCCAAGGGAATTAAAACCATATGAACACAACTTGTACATACACGAAACTTACACATGGGTGTTCACAGCCGCATTATTCATTCTCATCAAAATATGAGAACAACCCAAATTAACTAATGAATGGATAAATGAAATGTGGTATATCCATATAATGAAATACTATTCATAAAAAGGAATGAAGATCTGACTCATGTTGCAGTATGGATGAACCCTGTAAACATCCTGCTAAGTGAAAGAAGCCAGATGCAAAAGGCCACATACGGTCTGATTCCATTTACACGACGTGCCCAGAGCAGGTAAATCTATAGAGAAAGAAAGATTAGTGGTTGCCAGAGGCTGCAGGGATAGAGAAAGGAATTAACTACTAATAAGTGTGAGATTTCTTTTTTTGGCATGATGAAAATGAATGTTCTAAAATTAGATAATGGTGATTGTTGCACAATCTTGTGAATATACTAAAAACAACTGAATTATATATTTTTAAATGTCTGGTATGTATGGTGGCTAATTTTATGTATCAACTTGACTGGGCCATGGGGTGCCCAAATTAAACATTATTTCTAAGTGTGCCTATGAGGGTGTTCCCAGATGAGATCAGTATTTGAATCAGTGAAACAGTAGAGTAGGTGGCCCTCCTCAATGTGGGTGAGCATCATCCAATCCTTTGAGGGCCTGAATGGAGCAAAACATGGAAGAAGGAAAGATTCGTTCCTTCCTGCCTGCCTGCTGGAGCTGGGGCATCAGTCTCCTGCCCTTGGACAGGGATTCAGAGCATCAGCTCCCCTGGCACTTGAGCCTTTGGACTCAGACTGGAATCACACCACCAGCTTTTGTGAGTCTCCAGCTTGCAGATGACAGGTGGTATGATTTCTCAGCCTCTATAACCATGTAAGTCAATTCCTCCTAATAAACAGATAGTTAGATGAGATAGATGATAGATAGATAGATGATAGATAGATAGATAGATAGATAGATAGATAGATAGATAGATAGATAGATAGATAGATAGATAGTGTTAGGCTGGAGGAAGGAAAAACAAGGACATGCAAACAGAACAGAGAGATACTATAAAAGGAGAACAGACCAGACTTTAAGGTCCGTGCCTCCTACAGAAAGGAGACAGCTCTTCCTGAATTCCATCCTTCAGATGTGCCAACTAAGACCTGGATGTCAGCCTCCTCCCTCTTGGAAGGAAAAAAGTTTCTACTTGTCTATTATGTCACCTTTAGCCAATCATACCTCTCCATACCCCCTAGGATAGCTTCCCACTCCTCCCCTTCCTAACCCCTTATACGCCCCCACCTCCCTGACCGGGTGTGACTTCCCCGGCCTGTGATAGCCAGACTGCGGAACATCACCCGGGAATTTGCATTCAAATAAACCACCTGACCGTTTGTTGCCTCCCTTCACCTACTTATTTCAGCTAGAATTTATCTTACAGATAGATAGATGATAATAGATAGATAGAGAGAGAGATAGAAAGATAGATAGATAGATAGATAGATAGATAGATAGATAGATAGATAGATAGATAGATAGATCCTATTGGTTCTCTTTCTCTGGAGAATACTAATACAGTATGTGAGTTATATATAATCAATAAAAAGAAGCAACTATTGATTCTAGCTTTATAAATTCACCCCTTTCCAAATGCAGCAGTGACTCCACACTCATCTCCATACTTGCATCTAAAGAATCAGTGTGCCCTCTGCATTCCTCAGATGCATTTCTTCCATAGGATTCTGCTTTTACAGCCAGCACCCCTGCCCAGATTTCATCAGCCTTCACTGGAATCACGGCAATTGCTTTCTAACAGGACTCCATTTCCACCATAGACCATCCCACACATAGCCACCAAAATATTGTTATAATATGTATAGCCTCTCCTTCTATATATCCATGTATTCTCTACCACCCTAAAAATCTGTAAGGGCTGCCAATTACAAAACCATCACATTTAAACATTGTCTATGATTCAAAACTTCCCTCTAGTATCAGATCCTCTCCTGCTTTACAACTCTCTTTTCCTTCCCATGCAGATATACCCCCTCTAAATAGCCATGCCAATCTCTTCCATCTCTCACATATAATTTGCCAAGCCTTGCCACCTGTGTTCTGGTTTTTACATACACATTTTAGGAATGTTCCTCTGTTTCTCTTCATCAGTCAGTGATTCCAATTTTCTTTAAGTCTTTGCTCAAAGCTCCTTTCTTCAGGGAGCTTACACAACTCTGAATAGCACCTTATCATAGCAAAAGTAGTAACTACTAGTTATTAAATATATACTGCATACTAAATACTGTGCTAGGAGATTTAAACATGCTATTATTATTTTACCCTTGCAAAGACCTAGTGAGGTAGGTAGTATTGTTCCTATTTATAGATGAGGAAATCAAAGCTTCAAGAAGTTAAGTCATGCACACAAGGTTACATGGCAAGGAAGTGCCAGAATTAAGATTTGTAATCATTGCTTTTGGATGCTAAGTTTCATACTCTTACTTCCTGAAATATCTATGATACATGTACAATTTTTTTCACTTTGAGAATATCATCACCTCAAGGTACAGAATATTTTTCAGGGGCAACAGATCATGCCTACTGGCACAAGTTAGTTTTCTTGATAGCAAACAACTTAAACTGTCTTCAGCTATCAAAGAGAAAATAATTAACTGAGTCAGTACCAGAATTCTCTGGAAGGCTATAGAACAAGGTTCAGACACAAGGACCAAAGGGAGGTTGGGCAAAGGAGAATGTGGCCAGGGTCCTTCCCTAGAATAATCCTGTGAGATAGCTAATGGTGACATGCCCACCCTGGTCACTTGATTGCACCATTGCTGAGTGAGTGATCTCTCTCATTGGTCCCTTTTCCTTGAGTCATTCCCTCTAGATTGTCTAGTGGCCAAGCCAGGACAACGGCCAGAGAAGGGACGTCATATGCCTTTAAGCTTCTGAAATAGGAAGTGGAAGGCCCTGCATCCACCAAAGCTCACCGTAGGGGGATTGCAATAGTTTGGGTAGCTCCACAAATATTCACTTTTCTTCCCTTCTCATCATAGGCTTGACCACGTGACATGCTTTGTCCAATGGGATATCAGCAGGAGTGACATGTGCAAAAGCTGGAAATGAATCTGCCTAATGGGCTTTTCTCTCTGTGTTTTCTGTTGCCATGAAAAGATCTTGCCAGGATGGCTGCCCCATCAGCCTGGACCCCAGATGAACATCTGTGGAGTCATCCTGGCTGACTCACAATCCCACAGTCGAGACAGATCTGCCCCAGCTGAACCACAGGATAATGAGGATGATGGTAAGTACATATGGCTGTGTGCCACTGAGCAGTTCCATACAACAGACTTCTCCCAAATAGGGAGAGTGATAAGCTCTTCCAAAATGTCAAATATTCCCTGTGCACATCTCCTACTTTATCATATTCCCTACTTTCCGAATCCTTGCATAGAGCCAGTATAGCACTCAACACAAAATAAACACTCGACATATCTTTGTTAGCCATCTAATGATAATGTGGAGTTCCTGATTACAATTTATATAGAGAAAGATGAAAAATAGAAAACCAATTTTGACATTCTCTTGAGTCAACAGAACCAAGAGGTTCTGAATGTAGAATGTAAAATTGTACATGAATCCTAGGTTCATGAATGCGGAATGTAAAATAATAAGGTTCGAAAAAGCAATCTTCTTAGAGGGGCTAGCAGAGTTCTGTAGGATTGACAAGAAGACTTTAAATGGAGAAGTTTGATATGGAAGATTAAATGGAGGATTTAATTACATGCTTTTTGTTAGTGTGAGTTAGATATTACATGTGGTCCTACAAGCAACCAGCTGCATCTGTCTCTCCTAGTCAGGGTAATGAATCCAAACGTCCCTCCATGAGACTGAGGCATGGGGTAGAAGGAAATTAAAAATTCTTAAGCATCATTAAAAAAATCATCCTGCCCTTTTTTCAGTTCTAGACCAATCAATCAATGAATATTCATTGATCTTCATTTAGAGACCCATCACTAGGTCTGCCCCTAAATCCTACAGGGCCTATTTCAAGGGAAGAAAGAGAAAAGAGTAGAAATCCACATATTATATGTCTAAATATTTAAAAATTATAAATCAAGCAAACAAACTAAAAAATATCATATGTTCTATCCTCCTACATTGACAGATACACTTTCATCATAAGAACAGGTAGAATGATGACAACAAAATGGAAAGATGTATATAAACCTATGGTTTTTATATGATTGAATTTTAAATGTCAGAATTTAAATATTTTGCTCATGCTTCCTGGTGGGCTGACAATTTGAGATGAGTAATAAGATACATATACAATTTAAAAATATGTATACAATTACTGTACATAATTTACTATCATTTTTCAGCAAAATCATTAATTATAGTGATATAATCAAGATTTTCACATAGCTTGTAGTCTACTCACAGTAATGATCTAAAACTGAAAAAGTATATTGGATTCAAAGCAAACACAATTTAAAGTATTTTCATTAAAAGGCAAATTTAAATAAAAATTAGACTTATTCTTCATATTTTCAAAATGTTATTTCTTTCTAAGATATCTAAAACTATTAAGAATAAAAATTCAAATTACAATTAATGAATATCAAACACTTAACTCAAAATTACTTAAACAAACCTGAAAATTTTATTTTAAATTTTCAAACTTCAGTTAAATCTTACTGACAGTTCTATTCCTAGGCATGTATGTGCCCAAGAGAAATGGAAACATTGCCCACACACAAAACAACTTGTACGTGAGTGTTGAGAGCTGCATTTTTCATAATAGCCAAAAAATGGAAATGGTCTAAATGTCTACCAATTGATGAATAAATAAAAATGGTATATCTATACAATGGAATATTACTGGGCAATAAAAATGAATGAAATAGTGATACATGCTACAACATGGATAAACCTTGAAAACACTACATTAAGTGAAAGAAGCCAGTCACAAAAGACCATATAAGGCATGATTCCATTTATATGAAATATATAAATAGGCAAATCCATTCAGACAGAAAGTAGATTTGTAGTTGCTAATGTTCTAAGATTTTTGTGATACAACCCTGAATATACTGAACTCTTGAATATATCAAAACCATTGAGTTGTACACATTAAATGAGGGAATTGTATGGTATATGAAGTATATCTCAAAAAGTTGTTATAATCTTACTATTTCTACAAAACTAAGAATACTTACAATTCCAGCATTTCATGTCCATCAGGTTAACCAGGTAAAAAATTGGTCTCATCCTTCATGCATGATGTTTAGACTTACACAGATGAAAATTAAGAGGATTATGAATTGTTTAATATTGCAAACTATTCTTCAGCCACCACATGTACTGTTGTGAACCCTAATTTGTGAGTACGTCTGAAACCACACATTGGAACATGAGAGTATGATAGCACTTGTCACTATTTAAAAAGAACACTTCATGATGGAATAATCTATTTCAATGATAATGAAAGGGGAAATTTGAGGATTTTTTCACTCTTTCCTAAACACTTCCATGGGTCAAATCCTCCCCATAATTTAAAAGCAAGGTCCATCTTTGCTGTCAGCAAAATAACATGTAAACTTCCACAGCATTTTTATGCAGTTGCCTTTTGATTCAAGGACACAGGGCAAGAGATTTGGAAACGTATTTCTCTGGGGACTAAATGGTCTCACTGGACCAGAAGTGCACACAGATCCTAAGTATCAGAAGGTCCTTATGCTCTCTATTAAAATTTATTTGGGAAAAGCGGAGTAATCCATTTTGCTGCCTATAGAGGTACAAAAAGCAATTTGTCAGCCCGATAACTCCAAGGTTGGAATGAATGAAGGACAGAGAGGCAACGACCATGGGAGCTCCAGCACCAAACCAGGACCAAAGCTGATCCTGGCTTTTCATAGTTGTTTCTGTGATTCTTCCTGCCCATTCTATTCCTTACTAAGCCCTGATCAGGCAAAGATGCTGATATGGTGCATAAAATCCATTTCCTTCTCTCACAGCTAAATGTCATACCCCACCTTCACTTGCAATTAGATGGGTTTGTATGACTGAGCTCTGGCCAATGAAAACTAAATGAAAGTGATATACATCATTTTCCTGACTAGCCTCAAGACACTCACATGAACCTCTATATTGTGTTTCCTTGTCTTGTCTGCCAGCCAGATCCTAAGTCCTTAAAAAGTAGAACCACATGATGCAAGAGCCTTGATCCCCAAGTGACCATGTGGAACAGAGTCCCTGCTCCAATGTGCAGCTGACTGTGATACTAGTGGGAAAATAAACTTGTATTCATTATGCTAAGCCCTCAAGATTGTTACAGTAGGTGGTATTACTTTCCCTGACTAATATGTCATCAAAAATCATTAGGTAAGAAATAAGAGGCTTTCTTTAATTATTAGAACTTCATCTACTTCAGTTTTGGTACTTTGCATTTTTCTGACTCCCCATTTGAAACCACCCTTAGTTACAAAGAATGCTTCTGGCACAGGGCGAGGTGGGTGGAAGACATAGGCTTCAGGGTTAGATGCAGCCCTTAGGCCCAAATCTCTAGAAGAGCTCCCTGTCTTGTTCTTTGCTATTACTGATGAAAATTTTAGAAAGCAGAGCTAGAGTAAAATTTGACAAGCAGAAAAGGAACTATGGCCATGACACCTACACTAATTTTTCATTGGCTTAACTAGAAATTGATTAAATTGTTGAGAGAGGAACTTAGATGGCTGCCCTGGAGGAGGTAGCCCAACAGTCCATGTGGCATAAATGCTGCTCCAGGAGGGACATTGAAGTCATTGGTGAGCCAAGAGTTACGGAAAGGGGAGGCAGGCAATGGACTCTTGTTTGTAAATGGTTCTTAGGCAAGGGATGCAAACTCAAATGCCTACATGAGGCTGAGCCCAAGCAGGTAATGCAAATGTGTGATGGAGGCTTGATGTTTTTCTTATGATCTGTGGGAGACTTGGTCTACAATTTTTGGTAGACTTATGATTTCAGTGTTTCTGGATCTTCAGATTTTTCAATAGATGCTGGAAATAAAAATATGTATTAAACTACTTTTTTGTGTTAGGAACATTACATTTTTGGAAAACATGGTGTGGGCCAACATTTTGTAGGTGAAACAACACCTCTATGGTTTGACTGAGCTAGAACGCTATCTGCTTTCAACCTGTGCTATACAAGCCAGACCAGCCTCAGTTGCCTCCATTTCTTTGTAAGGGTGTAGCTAAGATGAAGGAGAATACAACTGGAACTACTTCTTCCTTCTCTGGAAAGTTTATATGACCTTTACAATGATCTGGAATTCCTGTGTCTAGAGCAGCCCTAAAAATATAAACCAAGTCACATACATAACTTCAAACCTTCTAGTAGCCACATTAAGCAAGCAAAAAGTAAAATTAACCTTAGGAATGTATTTTAATAAGCATCTACAATCAAAATGTTATCATTTCATCATATATCAACATAAAAATTTAAGTGTGATGTTTTATGCTGTTTTTACTAAATATATCTATGTGTATATATATATATATATATATATATATATATATATATATATATATACACACACACACACATTTTTGAAATTCAGCTTATTTTATACTTGGAGCACATCTCACTTTGGACTAGCCCCATTTCTGGTGCTTGGTGGCCACACGTGGCTGGTGGCTTCTGCTTTAGGCCGTGCAGGTCTGGAGTCTGCCTAGCACTGCTGCAGGAGGGTGCAAGAACTGGGGCTTCCACTAGTAACTTGCAGGCGTCATTAATGCACCATTTCTCAAAGCATGGTTCTGGAACTGCCTGAGTCCAACTCATTTAGGGAGCTCATTAACAATTAAGATTCCTGGGCCCTCATCTTCAAACAGTGCAATCTGGGATCTCGGGTTAAATCTGCAGAACCTGCATCTGTAGCAGGCAGCACCACTGAAGCCACAGCAGGGCATAACTTGGGAAGCACACCTTTAAGCCATGGAATAGAAACTTTTGCTTTGTTTTGTTTTAATAACATCTTTGTGGCCTGGATAATTTTATCAACTTAGAATAAACCAGGAGTTGATTGTTGCCATGGACTCAAAACCACACCTGCTGTCAGTCAGTAATTATTAAAAGCTCTGCTCCACCTGCACAATATGACACAGGTCACAGCAACTCTCCCTCCTGGGATCATTTCTCCATCTGAAACAAGAACGGTGGCACTCATCCTATGCCACCCTGACCCATCCTGCGGATAGACGTTTCATAAACAGGATTTTTGAGATTTCTCTTTCTCTCTTGGATTCATCACAATGGTTTCTCAGCTACAAATCCTGACCATTGTTTCATTTGGACTGAAAATTGACAGGATGGCACTTCAGTTGCTGTACCTGGACTCCTGGTGTATTCCTCCAACAGGACGGTTTTGGCTTTACACAGTGAGCCTGAAGGAAGAGGCCTCTGTGAGTTGGTGTGGGCCTCAAACTGCTGAGGCCGAGTTCCCAAATTCACTCCTCCCCTAATTCCTACGCAGGCTCCTGCCAGAAGCTTGCAGCTCTCCCTCTGGGTGTGCAAGATTCCAGTACCTCCTTTATTCTGTGGTATTCAGAGGCTTAGCAACCGTGCTTGTGATTCTCACAATTTTAAAGCATTATAGCGTGGTGTCTTAAGCAATTTTTTAAATGCCTTAGTTGTCACTAATTCCCCAGGGACAAGTGGCAGGTGATTTTAAGTATTTGATAAATCGAGGGAAAAGAAACCCACTTCAATCCTGATTGATCCGAGGACCAACAGAGGCGTATTTGCAAAGGGAGCATTTGGGGTTGGGGGGAGGACTGTCTGGGCTGGGCTGGGCTGGGCTGGGCTGGGCGGGACGGCGGGATATCAGCCTGCTCCCACTTCCTCCTCCTTTTCCTGTTGCTACTCCTACTTCCTGTTATTATACATCTTCCTGTCAGTTCCTCATGGTTCCCCACCCCCTGCCCCAATATGGTCTCAGGAATTCTAAGCTCCTGAAAGACAGCTCTATGATACTAATTACAGTCTTGGAAATGAAGCCCTAGCCTGCAGGTGGTACCCGCTGAGAGCCATTACTATCACTATTATTATTGTTATTGTTATATTATCACTTTAGCTTTCCAGGACTGAATTATCTTCCTTTGGATTTGTTGCCACACTGCATTGTACGCCTTTATTTACTTTTGGACGAAGCATTTTTTTATTCCTGAATGCAGCCTTTTTTTCCTTACCCAGAGTTAAATATAGCAAGAAGGGATTCTTACATATATTAAGAAAGATGCCAAGAAAATAGAATGTTGCCTTAATCCAAGCAATGTTGCATGGCAGAAATATTAATGAAAGGTGTGACATTTTAATATACATTCACCCAAATATCTGAGGGTCTATTATGTGCCAGCCACTCCTCCAGGCTCTGCCAATGCACCAGCAAACAGCACTGAAAAAAGCCTGTCCTTCTAGTGCGGGAGGCAGACAATAAGTAAATTATAAGCAAAACATGTGTCAAGGGTGATGAATACTATTGGAAAATAAAGCAGAAAAGGACATAGAGAGAGCTGGACGGGGTGGGGGGTAGTTGCAATTTTAGCTAGGGTGGGAACATCTCACCAAGAAAGTGACGTTTGAGCAAAGACATCAAGACAGCCAGACATCAGACCACCTGGAACATTCTCTCCACAGACGAGAGAATAGCAGGTGCAACAGCCCTAAGACAGGAGTGTGCCTGGTATGATTCCCAGAACTTCAGTCTGGATTCCTGGTGGCAGAGGTGAGGGGAGTAGCACTGGGAAGAAAGCATTCTGTTCCAATGTAACACCTTGGGGGACTTTTTAAACACTTAAATAACTCTACTTTGGCTTAGTAAAGTTTATTAAAAATGACAGTAGATGGACTAATACTTTACTAATAACTTAGGATAAGGTCTCCAAACACAAACCTTCTAGAAAAGGGAAGAGAAGGGAAGAAAATAAGTTATCTAGTCTGTGAAGGGTTACTTGGAGGTTCCAAAAGCCTCAGCAGCTTTGCAATACAAACCAGATCCTATTAACCTTTAATCCCAGGGCTCTTGGCTCTCTGGTTCCTTGTTCCCACCAGTATATGCAGGATTCCCAACTCATTCCCAACATCTGCTCCTCCTGCCAGACACTGCGGGGCCCCAGGAGGTGTCACCTGGGGCATCAGCCTGTGGAGCTTCCCTCCGCAGCCTGAGGACCCAGCCCGCCGCTGACCTCCCTGCACCCTGGCCTCCACCAGGCCCATCCATGGGCACCTCCACTGCTGCTTACGCTCCCTGGCTGCTGGGCACTGGGGACGTAAGGGGCTGAAGCAGCGTCACCCTCTGTCTTCAAGAGTCACCCGCGTCTGCAGCCCAGCGTGAAGGGCGATGGAGCACAGCGCCCTCTCTCTGCATGAGCCGAGAGGCTGCACTCTAGTCCCGGAAGGCCGCTGAGGCTCCGTTCCTCGACCCATTTCCTCCTGAGGGTGTCCTTCTATTGTCAGAGTGAGTTCAGAGACATGCGCAGTGCTGCTGTTTTTGAAATCGGCACATCCCTTCAACCTTCAGGTCCGTTATATTCTGACTTTTTCTTCCCATAAAATCCCTTCTATCTCAAGAGCCCTCCATGCCATCCCATCCCATCTAGGAGTCTCCCATCCCTACCCCATACCTCCCAATCAACCAGACATGCCTCATACATGAGCCTCCTTGCCACAGAAGCCTCTCTAGCTACTTCCCCCTAGAGGCTCTTTAATATCGAGTCAGGAGACCATGCACAGGAGTCCATTAATTAAGATAAATCTTCCTTTTTAAAAAAATTTTATTGTGCTAAGGACACTTTACATGAGATCTACCCTCTTAACAAAATTTGAAGCATGCAGTGCAGTATTGTCGACTGCAGGTACATTTAGTACAGAGGCTCCCTAGAGTTAATTCATCTTGTTTAACTGATACTTTACACCCACTGCTTAATAACTTGTACTTTCCCCTTTCCCCCAGCCTCTGGCAACCACCACTCCACTTTTGGATCCTATGAATTTTACTACTTTAGATAGCTCATAAAACCATGCAGTATTTGTTTTTCTGTGACTGGCTTATCTCCCTTTTTAAGGCTGAATGACATTCCATTGTACATATCTACCACTGTTTCTTTATCCATTCATCTGTTGGTGGGAGTTTATGTTGTTTCTGCATTTTGGCTATTGTGAATAATGCTGAAATGAACGTTGGAGTACTACTATCTCTTTGAGATCCTGATCTCGATTATTTTGGATAAATATCCAGAAGTGGGATTATTGGATCATCTGGTAGTTCTAGCTTTAATTTTTGAAGGAACCGTCATTCTATTGTCAATGGGGGCTGCCCTGTTCTGCATTCCCACCCACAATGTACCAGGGTTGCCTTTTCTCTACATCCTTAACAATGCTCATCTTTTGTTTTTTTGATGAGAGCCATTGTGACCGGTATGAAGTGATGTCTCACTGTGGTTTTGATTTGCATTTCTCTGATGATTAGTGACAATGAGCATTTTTTCACATACCTGTTGGCCATATGTATATCTTCCTTGGAGAAATGTTTATTCAAATTCTTAGCCCATTTTTTAATTCAGTTATTGGGTTGTTTTTGTGGGGGGGGTTTGCTATGATAATTAAAAATTTTTTTTTCACATTTTAACATCTTTTATACTGGGAAATATCTTACAATCAGTGAAGAATGTAGTTTCATCGGCAGTGGGGTTTTTTTTTTTTTCATTCTTGGTGATAAAGTCAGGCTACATCTTATAGCCAAAGGTGTCTTAGATGTAAGATATGATAGATATCTCATGGGTCTGTATGTTTGAGGGGTATTTGACATCAAGTCTTGCTGAATCCCAGCTCCAGCTTTTTCCTGGATTCATGTTGCTCATGCTTTATTTGACTTAATGCTCACAGTGACTTTAAGGAGTAGGTACTACCATTCCCATTCTACTGAGAAAATTGATTGAGACAAGTATAATCACAGGCCCAAGGTCATAGTGTAGTCACAAGGCAGAGCCAGGAATTAAGCCTATCTGATCCTTTGTCCTCTTCCTTCTCCTCCATCCTGAACTTTTCATACAAAAATGGTGCAAAGAGCCAGAGGCACGTGTCAAAGCTGGGCAGAGTGCTGTGATCACTAAGTCCTTGGAACACCTCTTAAAGCTGGGCATAAGCTACCTTCTTGGTAACCTTAACACTAAGTATTGTCGAGATGTGTGAGATGTTTCCTTTTTTGTATCTTTAGTCCCAAAATGTGGTAAAGTTCTGAGTTCTTAAAACTACTCCATAGGGAGTATGGTAATTTCCTTATTGGTTCCATATGTTTCACTAATGTGGTCTCAGAGGTTAGAAATCAACATTCTTCTGCCTCCTGATTTCCCCTCCTGAAGGTCAGAATCCACCAGAGAGGAGAACTAGTCTCCTTGTTTGTAGGTTCCACTGGGCCTTCAGAGACCACATCTTCACTGACTATTCATTGGCTTTATCTTGTTAACTTGCTTGGATGATGGCTTTGTACTGGAGCAGTGCTCTGAGAATCCTGAGAGGTACCAGATATTTATAAAAAGCTCTTGCTGTTTTATGGGAGACACTTTATTACTCACTTGCTTATCCCAATCAACACATGGAAAGAATTTTCCTTCTATTTCAATACATACTTTGACTCAGTCCCCTTCCTTTACTACCTCCTGTAACCAAACATATCGGACATAGTACACACCTAAAGTGCTTGCAGATCTATTGATCCCTCCCTATCCTAGGCATTCTATTTTTTCACACTGCCAAGAAAGCATTCCACATTCTTCCTCCTGACTGATCTTCTTTTCTACAATATTTAAAACGGAGAGTAGATTAAGTGTCTGAAAACACTCAAACCCAAGATAAAACCAAACCTACCCAAATCAAGCAGCATAAAGGGAAAACAAGAAAATAAGTGTCATGCACAGAGCAGAGCTGGGAGTTAGAGACCTGGGTTTGCATCAGTCCCAGTTACCCCACTACTTTAACCAGTGCCTGGACTCCTTCAGAGGACCTCAGTCTCTGAGGTTTCATGACAAATCTCCAGAATAATGTACAGTCCTTCTTCCCTTGAAAGGAAAAAGTCCAGCTAAGGAACAACAGCAATGACACATATTCTGTGAAATGGAGCTGCAATATGGGTATATTAAGTATATACTAAGTGTAGAGAAAGCCCCATACCAGGAGGCTGGGAGGCTGGCTAATATTCAGCAAGTTAGTTAGTTTTTTAAATGGGAAAGATTCTAACTTCCTTACCAAGACATAGGGGCTAGGCTAGACAGATCTTAAATATATTGTAAGAAATATTTGTGTGTGTGTGTGTGCGCGTGCACACACGCACCTACCACAATGCTTAGTGCTGAAAGTAGAGTGAAACACTCGTGTCAGTTTGTAATGAAGGCGGGATCACAATGATACAACAGAAATAAATACCTGTGTCTGAATCCTCCCTCGTATTTCCAGTATAAACTTGTATATGCTGTTTAACCTCTCTGACTCAGTTTCCTCATCTGTAAAATGAAATCAATTGCATCTAAGTTACAGGGTTGTTAAAAGGATTAAAGGAAATCACATGTAAAACCCTTAGCAAAGAGCCTCAGACAAAGTAGACTCTCAACAAAATGTTATTTTCTTTTCCTTACGGAGAAAAAAGTGCATACATGAGGCAATTAGAGAACAAGACAATAGCTAGGAAATGCTAAATTGCTGGCAGAGTCAGTCAGTGCTCAAACAGCCAGAGAAAGGAGAGATCAGAGCAGGCTGGAATGTGCGGGAAGGCCGGGCAGGGCAACTGCTGGGAGGCCTGGAGCGTTACCTCTGGGCTTGAAATTGACACCACGCCCTTTGGGGACAGAAGTGCTTTGCCCCTTTTGGGCTTTGCGGTGTCTAAGAGTAGTGGGGGAGACTAAACAAACCACCACAATAAAAAAAAAGTTTTTAAACAGACAGTAAGGCTATCATGGAATCTGAAGCAGAAAGTGACAATAGACATCCGGCTCTGTTTGTAGGAACCCTGCTGTACATTTTCTTCTCAGATCTGTGGTGTTAGGGAGCGTATGGTGGTTATGATGAAATACAAAATTCTCAGCTGCTGACATCAGCAGAAGTGATTAGAAGTGGGTGGGAAGAGGGCAGAAATCATCTTTTAGTTTAAATTGTTGTAAGTCAGACCCAAAAACTAAGCTATACATTATGCTTTTGTTACTCTGAGAGTTAAATTACGAGGAAATGAACTGTGCATAATAATTCCCCGCGTCACTGATTTCTCGGCTCTTCAGCTAAAGGTTCCCGCCTTAGAAGCCTCTTTGCCATCGCTGGGTGAACGGCGCCCTCCAGTGGCGCCTTCTGCAAGGCCGCTGGAGGGGCGTGCGAGGCTCGGGGCCTTCTGGCTCACCTGCTTTCAGGGGCAGTGGGCCTCGAAGGCCAAAGGCCGTGGTTTCCCAGGGAGCTGATATCTTCAGTGGACTTCCTGCAAGTTGTTACTAAAGGACTGTAAGTTATCTTATGCCTCAGTCAGTATCTTCTCAGTCCATGCAGGGAAATAATAGTTAAGAACCAGGAATTCAAAAAAAAAAAGAACCAGGAATTCCCATTTAGAGTCAGTCTAGAGCATTGCACCAAATATTTGGTAAAATCTGGTGAAAATATGTCCTCCCACCTGCACTCCCACATACCGGCCCAGCCACTTGCCCCCTGGCCCTGCCTTCAGGTCCTCTGAGTTTCATTTTCTAGGCTAGAGTCCTCGTGTTATTAGAGAAGTCAGCCTAACCGAATGCCTGCGGAGCAGAGTGGAAGGTTCAAATTGTTCAGAGGTGCTGCAAAGCCTTTGACTGGGATGTATTATTTTTCCCTCAGACCAAAGCAATTTGAAAAAAAAAAAAAATCAAAGTCTCAACCAAAGAACTCAAAAAGGGACTTCCAACTGACTGGGTTTAAACAACAACTGAAAAAAAGATCGAGTTGAAGTAGAGTCTCTCCCCAGGTTATCTTCTCTCTTCAGGTGACTTGAGGCAGAGCAGAAAGAGTTCACCCTTGGTTGTCTGCCCTTTGATGGTGACTAATATTACATTGAGAGTTACTGGTGCCTTGAACACTCCCTGGCACATACTACCCGCTTTCTGTTTTTCCAGTGGCCGGCACCAGGAGGTCAGGGTACCACATGCCTGATACTGCTGTAGCCAGATTCTTCCCCCTTCCCATCCCCCACCAGATGGAGACCCAGAACAAGTGGTTTTGTCACATTTGATTCTGTCACAATCTAAAACATGTCTTGCTGGAAACATACACACACACACACACACACACACCCTCGGTGGGAATGGGAATTCTCCGTTTCTGGGCACGCACAGCATTGCAGACCCTGTACTCTTTATTGGGCCAGAGCCCACAGGCACACGCCCTGTGCTAGGGGAGGTGTGCATGGGCTGGGATGCGGACACCAGCACGCAGATGCAGGCGCTGTATTTAAACATTACATATGGGCTTAGCCCCTGACAGGCTCACGCGGAATTTATGGTCCACCTCATTGAGTGAAACAGCAATAGGCTCCATTTCAATAAATCCCCTTGGTAGTATAATCATCACTCAGGCAGGAACAACTGCTCTGTGGGGCTCTGCACCCTCTCACCGACCTTTGTACCTTCCCAGTGAAACCGAATCCTTCCCATCTTTCTTTTTTCCATTGCAGAAAAATTTCATTTTTAAAATGAATCAATATGTGCACGGAGAGTACAGTGGGGGTGGGGAGAAGGGGAACAGACCTATGAGTCCCAAATCCAGTGAAGAAGGTAAGTCTGCTTACTCGAAGGCATGATTTCCCTTCATAAACACCATGAAGTAGAATTTCATGTTACAAATTAATGTGTGTGCGTGTGTAATTTTTTTCAAGTAAATGCTTTGTTTCTGAGCGAGTGCACAGGCACCACAGGCTGCGGTTGCTATGGAAATGACTAGCCTCTGTTGAACAGGGATGCAAGGGGTTACACAGAATTGAACTGACCAGCGAAAGTACATGCTCAAGTGAGTAAACCCACTTAATTGTAAAAGGTTGCAAGAGGTACTCAAACCAGAAAATGAAGGAGATGGAGATAGCAACACATTTACAAAGACCCAACCAAACGACTACTGTAGTACTTTTCATCATATTTATGGAGTTAAAAATGCCAAAAAAGTCCCTGAGACATTTGCACATGGGTTTCTGTAAGCAAAGGACACATGCGTTTGTAAAAGCAGTCCACAGTCTCACGCAGGAGTCGCAGTAGTGCTAGCAATAAGGGCAATAATGAGTATCATTTGTTGAGGACTGGCAATGTTTCCAGTAGCTTTCCCATTTTATCTCACTTAATCCACACAAACACCCTGAAAGATTATTCATTAGGCCTGTTTTCATTTATTTTATGTTCATTAATCACCTTCTAGGAGTCACTGAGTTGTACCCTGAAGATGTCAAGATGGGAAAATGTGGTGCTTGCTCTCCTGGGAAAGAAGGGAAGTAACAAGCTCACAACAGTCAGGGTGCTAAGGAAGCTCACAGGAGAAAACCTTTCATATTGGGCCCTGGGGCAGTGCTGGCCTTGGGGATGGGGAACCAGAAGGAAGGTCTGTGGAAGAAAGTGATGTCCACCCAGCACTTCCGAATAGCAGGGGTCCAGCAGAAGCCAGGGAGAAGGGGTGTCCTAAGCAGAGAGAAATCTGTGCAAAGGCTTGATCAGGAGACAGAATAGGAGACAGTTCTCTACTCAGTGGGAGATAGTTCCCTGTGCCTGGGACGTGGAGCGAGTACAGATTAGTGAGAGGGGCAAGACCAAATTAAGCAGGGCTTCATGATCCATGTGGAGGGGTTTGGACAACGTCAAGTTAGTCAAGGATACTTAGTAGTGACACATTTCAGTCTGAGTTTCAGCAAGTTCACTTTGAGAGTGGAGGCAGGTACAAATAGAAGCAAGGAGATCAGAAGGAAGGTGGTGTGGAATTGAGGAGAGACATGGTGGGCTGAATTCAAGTAGAGGCAGCAAAGAATGGCAAGAGGAGGGCTGGTTTGTGGCTGTTGAGGGGGCCTGCCCAATAGATCACGGCATGGTGGCTGAGGGAGAGGAGGCAATGAGGTGTCAAGAAAGTGACATTATACCTGTTTTATTTAAGACAGAACTGAGGTTAAGGAGAACTAAGTAACTTATCCAAGGCTCCTGCTATTAAGTGGCAGGAGCAGGATTTGAACCCAGGCCCATCTGATTCTTTCCAATAAACCATGACTGAAGAAGGCACTCCTTAACCAAATCAGCCAGAGAAGCATTTACAAATGAAGAATGGAGAAGTACCAGATTTGGCCAGCTGAGGAACACAATGTCCAATTTTATACATGGACAGCAAGCATAAGGAATAGAAATGCAAACAAACAATCTATAAGTTTAGGAATTGGGTCTTTCTCTTAGCTTAGCTCCTTAAGGAAATATTTTTGTGCAGTCATAAAAGTGATGTACTATCTGTTTTTTAAAAAGTTGTGCTAAGAACATTAATAGGGAAGACAACATTGTATCTTCTACAAAACCAGAGTTAAAGATATTTTCTTTTTTGTTGTTCTAAAATGTCCCTTCTGTAAGAAGCAGCATAATTGACCAACTAATACATCAACAAGCGCTTTATCTTACACCAAGAATAATTTAAGATAAGACACATGATTGTATGTATTCCTTTTTTATTTTAATGACAGCTATAGTTTAAATTTCCAGGTAAAATGGCATTTTTCAAAAAGGGAGACAGAGGTAGACAGGAAGAGAGACAGCTAGAGAAAAGAAAAAATGAAAACAACTTAGATACAGAGAATTCTATAACCCCATGAGGTTAGGGTTTCCTTTTGTCTTAAGCTATGGAATTTTTGTACACATTCTACTTTATTTTAGGATCATCATCTGATGTCTTTTTGCTCACATTATTTATGAGACCTTGTTTTGAACTTCTATTTCCTATGACTTTAAAGCTAAGCCACTTCCATTTGTTCTGAAAACAGGTAAAAATAAATACAGCAACAGGAATAAGTAAAGATAACAGGAATATCTAAAAACACTGAGGATTCACATGGTCAAGGAACACAGAGCAGCTCCCCTGTGCACGTGTGCCCTGCTGTCCATACCTGTACCAGTGATCACACGCCATCGGTAAGAGTGGCCTTGGTAGCCCCGGCATACTGGCTTGAGGCCCTAAACACGAGGAATCCTGCCATCAAGAGACCCAGATGTGCCGGACTTGGGCACCATGGAAGCATTCAACAGTCTGTGTGTTAAAAGTATGGCCTTGAACAGGGTTTGACATTTGTGGAAGGGAAGCAGAGTAGAGCTTAGCTCTCCTTTCCCCTTCTCCCTTCAGCTGGAAAGACATCTCATTCTTAAGCTCGACCTTTTACTTTGTGTTTCTAGCTTGGGGGAGGGAAGATAGGGGGCAGAAATGGTAGTACAGGGGCAGCAGAGAAAAGCAGAGAAAGGGAGGATGAGGGTCTAAGGGACCCCACTCAGAGCTGTCAAGAGACGGGGCTGCCCTTGAGTCACGTGGCTTCCAAGCCACTTTGAGAGGTGAGCAGATGCTGGTGCTCAGAGATTTGACATTTGTGTCATCCCTCAGAAAACTCAGCATTTTATACTTTAATCTGAGAAATTCATAGACCTTATGAGCCTCCTTTTAATCATCATACTACCCAACTGTGAGACCAGGAGGTGGTAAATGATGCTAATCTCCTTTGATAGAAGCATAAACTGGGGCTTGGATCCACTGAGAGCTGCCCAAGGACACACGGCAGGGAGTGAATCATTTGACAAAGCAACAGCTCTCCAATTTAGCATTTACCTACCAGGCTATATTGTTTCAATTTAATTTAGGAGGTAATGTTTTTAGTAGCTTATCATTGTTCTTTTGTATCCTGTGGCGACTGGATAAAACTTAGAACCCTAAATACATTTGGATGGCACTGGCAGAGTTTTCCAGAAAAGTGGGATCCCCTCTGCCCCATTCCTGCCTTCCAAGATACACAGTGGCTGAGATCAGGCTGTCCTGGACACCTCTCCCCTTCCCAGTGGCTGGTTTAGGGAAAGGCATCTGACCCAGTTCTCACCATTGAGAGAGAGGGGGAAGAGCTGTGGGAAAGAGATCTTAATGTCTCATACCACCTTCCTTCTGGCCTTTGGAAATCATCACTTGAGGATTTGACGCTCAGAATTGTGATTCTAAGAATTAAAAAGCCTAATGTTTCAGAACTGATACAGTTAGGATATTGTCATGGTTATGCATACGGCCTCTAATGAACTGTGTGGTTACAAGATCTTTCAGTGGCTACAGTGGAGACGTAATATTTGTGATGCCTATTTCCCTTTCTTTGAAAGGGAGCAAAGTCAGGTTACTAGGAAACAAGGCCTTGGTTGAGTTTCTACACTCGTGGGTTTTCTGAAGATCAGGTGGAACCAAGAATCATGCATAGCCAGGAGGTGAAATCAGCCATCTTCTCAGCAGAGGCACATGGGTGCTTAATACCAGCCTGTCCAGGCTTCATGAGCTCTACCTAATTATATCTTTCAACCAAACCAAGGCAGATTCTTGTTCTGTACCCACATCCGTGCCTCCTAATCAGCAGGGAAATGAATCCTACTGCATCACCAGCCCAACCTGCTTTGCTATAAAGGCTTTCAACTTCTGTTGTGACCAAACTGAATTTTCTTTGTTGAACAGTTACCACCTATATGGGCTATAATTACAATTTCAGCCTGTACCATTGAGCAGTGAGAGATTAAGAACAAATATAGTATACTATGAAATAGGAAACCCAAACAACCTCATTTCAGATCTTTAAAAAAAAGTGTGATAAATTATTAGAGCAAAAGAAAGTGCCTATACTACGATTACATAGAAAAAGTCTCTGTATTGTGAGGCAGAAGAGGGTTACTTTTGAATTTTTGAAAAAACAGCATTTAAAAAAGGCATATCCACTCTGAGCAATCAACCATTGTTGGTGTTTGGCAAACTCTTGGTACCTATTTAGTATGAGACTTGTACATAAATTGAAATATCAAAGTAAAGAATATCTCCCTTCATATATTCTTGAATATATATCAAATCCCATTTTAAATGTCCACTGGGCAATTACATATTTAAAAGAATCCTTCTTAAACCTTGGTAATTCATATGCATAAAAACATTGAAATTTTTGGTAGTTTGGGTTTTGGATTTTAGGCATGATCTTCCCTGGGGGAAGGCAGAAGATATCTACATTGCCAAGATATTGCTTGTTTACAGCCCACACTCAGGTTGAGGACATTGGACAATGTACTATCTTTCTTTGATGGCAGCATTAAAAAATATAGCCAGAGCACAGCATCTTGCCTGTATACAATCATTTATAGTAAAGCATGAATAGAAGTTGAATAGGAATTCACATGTGAAGAGATATTTCTGGGTGTATGAAACCAGCTGCTGGAAAAACTTATCCAGGAGGGAATGGGCTTGGGGCCTGGGAACTGGTCAGGATAGATAGGGAACTGAGCATGGAGTTCACATCTTAAGCCCGAATTCCTCCTACAGTGATTCCCTGCTGCATGTGCACCAGTGCCAGCCCAGGACCTCCAGCATCACAGAATCCTGACCCCTTATCCCCTCAAATACAAACACCTCCAGGGGCTTCTAGAAGCTGCGTGCAGCTCCCAGCACAGTATGAGGACTTTGCAAATGTCAAAGAACGGACAACAGACAGATTTACCCAAAGCAAACTGTTTGCTCAATTTTCTAAATGACTGTGAATGTGTTTGTGTGGGAAACTTTAAGAGGTTTGTAAGAACTTCATAGCTGGACAAAAGGAACATCAGATTGGTTTTTAGACACAAAGAACTCTTTAGAAAGTGGTTAACTTTTTAAAGCAATTCCTAAGAAAGACAAAGATTTTGTATATTCAGTGAGGCCCTTGAAATAACAATTGCTTGTTTTTTTACTGCCCAGGAGTGTAAAGAAGCAAACAAACCAATTTATATTTCCGTTAGCAGTAGCCTGTTTGTTGTTATTTTCTTCAAGAGTATCAGGGTCAGCTGCTGCAAATGGAATTTAAATATGTAAAGAGGCAGTCAGACTAAAGTAAATGAGATTTTGAATAACCTCTGTAATATTTATAATCTTATATATTCTGAATTCCCATCATTTCTTACTCATCCAAACAAACCCAAATGGGTTTTCGACCCATGAGCCTTCTGTCCACTAAATACACCCAGTGAGTGGGTGTGTACACACATGCACCCACGCACACACGGACACACACACACACACACACACACACACACACACACACACACACGGAACCACAATATGAAACTGCTCTCACCTAAGACATTTTTATGGCTACAAGAGAATGTATTTGGAAACTGTAGGAATCCCTCATGATAGTAGCCTTGAGTCACTTTCCAACCAAATGTTTTAAGTCCAAGCCTGTATCCAGGAGTCATTCTGGAGTCAAACACATGGGTCTGGTCAGAAGCAAATGTGAGAAGGGAAAGGGATTAGTCTGTAATCAAGTTGAGAGGAAAACAGAGAGGAACTGCTCTGGGAAGCAAGAAGGAATTTGCACTGGCAGGAACACAGATTCCCTAGTAATCCACTGCCCCCACAGTGGGGCTGGAAAATGTCAGGGGCCTCCAGAGCGTGTACAGTGAACTGCTGGAACGAAGTCAGCACGCCTGCTCCTCCTCAGTGTGCACGCTCTTCCGGGACAGCATGCCACCTGGTCTGGGCCTCAAGGGGCCTCAGCAAGTCGGGGGATGGATACTGATTCAGGGTCTTGACCTTTGTCTCATGCTGTGCAGTTGGCAAAGTTAGGTTTCCCGCATTATCTACTATGAGTCTCCCAGTAGTCCAAGAAAGGATGCAAGGTGGGTATTATAATCTCTATTTTGTAGATTAAACTCAAAAGGTAGGGAAAGATTGCATGTTGTTGTCCCAAATCAGATGGCTGGTAGGTAACAGGGCCAGAAATAAGACCCAGGGTTTCTGACTTACAGTCTGGTCCCATCATCCCATGGCCTTGTCATGGTGCTGGCCACAGACCTCCAGCTCAATGGAAGGCTTCACCACATGCTGTCTGCCACATTCCCTCTGCCACACAAATGCAAAGCTATTCAAAAGCCTCAACTCCCTACCCATCTTTGCTTTGATGAGTTAGAGCTCAGTGGACAAAAAGAAGCAGGCAGTGTTTGATGGCCCCACATTCTTCCCTTTCTCTCTTCCTCTCCAGTGTTGACCTCTTCTGTCCCCATGAGGAATATGTCAACTCTTCCTCTCCCAAACCAGTCATTAAGTCTTAAAGGAAAACCTGTTTTAACAATTAACTCAACAAGCATCGTGAGCCAAGCACTGTTGCCAGATTCTGGGGATACAGAAATGAAAGGCAGGGCTCCTATGCCAAAGAAGGTCCCTTGTGATAAGAGAGACAAAAGTCAACAAAAATGGTGATAATTGCAAAGATGGAGATGGGAGAAGCCTGTGCAGAACACAGGGGAAGGTGAGCCTTGGTCCCACCTTCTTCCTCATTCACCTCAGACTCCCTCGCTGGCCAAGGTTCTGGAGGCCTGTTCCTGGGAGGTGTGAGAGTGTGAGCCTCTGCAGCGATGACATTGCTCCACAGTCCCTGGGCCCTGTGATCACACAGCTCTCTGCTTTACACCTACCCTCAGCCCCATGTGCTCTAACTGACTCTGGGAATTTTCTGCACAAAGAAAAAAATCTTGAAATGTGGAAAGGATTATAACTGGAAGAGGATGAAAGGGAGAAAATTTGGAGATGTGAAAGAAGTCTTGAGAAACTCAGTTGTCTGTGCGTGCACTCATGCAGGTGAGGTGGTGGCAATTGAGAATGTGGGCTGCTGGTCAGACAGGAAGCCTGTTGTTGCAGAACAGATTCAAGAACTTTGTGTGCATGCAACTGAGGGAAGGAGAGAGGTGAGGATAAACATGCAACATGAAGAAAGGCTGTCTGTGCTTTTTGGTGCCAGGCAAAGCCCAGCTGGCTTCCTATGGAGAGACTCCAAGAGGACAATTGCAGGGGGAGAAGCAGGGTGGAGGGAGTGAACAAAGGAGGAGGCTGGCAACAGCAGGAAAGCATTACAACCCAGGGCTGAGAAGTCAGTGGAAGGAATTAGGGTGCCCAGGCCCACTGACAGAGCCTCTGAGGAGGGGCACCTGGTGGACACTGTGCTCACCAAGAGCTCCGGCTACAACAGAGACAAGGGACAAGGAGGGCGGGGTTGAACAGGGGAGAGAATCCTCAGCAGCTCTCTTCCTGGCCTCTGATCTTCGACTAATGCTTCTCATTGGCCAGATCCCACCAGGAGGCAGCCTGAAAAGGAGCCTTGAAGACCAAGTCCACAGGGGCCAGCCCTGGAGTCAACAAAAGGACAGAGATCGGCAAATCTTGGGGCCACACAGCAAACCTAGCACCCTGGATTAGCAATGCTAAAGAATGAGCCAAGTAAGAGAAGAAAAACTGCCAAAAGTTGATTTGACTTTGTAAAAGCAACATTTTCAGTCACGTGTGAACTACTTGCTATTATGCCTAATTGACATGGTGTAATAACAATAATGTTATTAAACATCAGAACATCACCTTTGATTTATTAACATCACTGCTGAGTTCAATAAATTATTCCGCGGGTATGACCAGCATCTATGGCTATTCTATAGTTATATATATTATATCTACAGCACATAGCATTTGGTGTTTAATATACAATAAAGCTTTTGGCTCACAAGTGACAGAAATGAGGAGGAATAACGGTGATGAATTTTTAGTCCTAGTAGATGAATTGCATAATTCAGAAGTTCATTAGGACCCCTTTCCCCTTTTGGGGAGCAGGATTCTCTAGCTAATATACAGGAATAGCAGTGGTTTCACTGCTCCTTTTGTATAAGTTCCCCTTGAAATTGACCTTCAGCTCATGGAGCTGCCAGTAGCATCTCAAGGCCACCATCATCTCCTGGTGCTCAGAGCCCTAAGGGGTAATGGGTGGACATGCTCTCTCCACAGAGATCAGAAAGAGACAGGGGTAGAACACCCCTCCTCAGTCCCTTGCCCACAGCCTACGTGCTCCTCGGCGTTCATATAACATGGACCAGACAGTTCACGCTTAGGTAAATTTTCTAATGAAGACCTATGGCAGTTTTAGAAAAGAATTACACTATAGGAATGATAAAGGATGACATTTCAGCTAACTTGCACTTTTCCTTGAATCTCTGGGAAGCCATCCTTTAAAAGTTCTCAACCACTAGGTCCTACCCCCTGAGCAATGTCCCAAGTCTGAGACCACAACTGCAGTCCTGAGTTTTGCCCTGGGGTTATCCTTGTGGCTTTGCAGCTGCTGCTCTCTAGTTTTGCGGCCTGGGGGAAATGGCTGTTGTTCTAGGGGTCAGGCTCCCTCAGCTCCTTTTCAATATTTCATGAGCATTGGCTTAGGGGCCACTTATTAGTTGACCTATTAACGCAAGTTCTCTTCTCAAGGACAAACCTTGTTGGTTTTTTTTTTTTTGAGAATGAAGTATAAATCCATATGGAGAGGAAAAGAACAACATTTACCCAATTAATTAGCAAAGCACCTGTCTTGATCTGGGAATCAGTTTTCATCCCAGCCATCATGAGGAGCAACTTTGTTTTTCCTGTTCTGCCTGACAGTGCTGGACATGTCTCAAGAAAACTCTATACCAGCTTTTGGTGGCTACTCTTTTGTTTCAAAGAGCTTCTGGTTTATTTAAATCTAGTAGTTCCCCTTTCCTGAGAAGGGTGTAGCCAACTTTGAGGGGAAGCAGGTGAAGGCAGCTGGAGATACAAGTTTACAGTCAGGACTGGCTACATAATTTCAGGCCTGGAGCAAAATGAAAATGCAAGGCCTCTTTTATAAAAGTTATTAAGAATTTCAAGACTGCAATAGCAGAGCACTGAACCAAGAGGGGGACCTATTTGGGCATGGAGCCCAGTGAGAATTCACAGGTCACACACCCATGAAGCCAGCCCTGCTTGAAGTATTCAAGTAGTTTGTGTCCCAGAGCATGCAAACCAAAAACAAAAACAGAGTAAAAAATAAATAATAATCCTAACAGCAGACACTGTGCTAATGACCAGCCTGAGTTGATGAGGACTCTAACACAGCAGGGCTGGTAATAGAGAGCAGTTCTAAACCAGTCATTGGGCCAGCACATGCTGGCTTCAAAGATATCAGGATCTCTCCAGAAGTCTTCAGGGTAAGAGCGTCTGAGAACCTACCCTGGCTGCTAGGACCTCGGCTTCCTAAAACCCCTTCTTGCCACAGCCCAACTTTGCCCAGTGGATTCTCTTTTACCTTTGACATTCAGACTGCCCCCGATGCCTATGTGCTCTCAGCCAGCCATCTGCTCGCGCTGTGACCCGGGCAGCGCAGACCCCCTGGAGCTTCACAGGAAGGTAAGCTGGTGACCTGGGTGGGCGGCCCTTTCTGATCAGCTCCAAAACCTGGTGGCCCAGGGGGAATAAACATCTTTTACTCTCTTGGTTTTTTTAGTTTCACAGTGATCTTCCTGGCTGAACACATAATGGGCGAGCAGTGGTGCTGTGAGAAGGGATTAGATGGCTCCACCTGCCACATTAGGCATCCTGTTGATGAGAAGTGGGCACTGGGGCCCCTGGCTGAGCTGTGCTGAGCAGTATGGAGAGGAAGAGGAGGGCAGTGGTTTGTGGTCCTCGAGTAGCTTTGTTATTTAGTAGCTTAATTTTAATTATCGGGATTAAACAAGGGCCCAGGGCAATTGGCTGGTGATTTATTTAGCTTTTTCTTCCCTAACTGTAAAATGGATGTTCAGGCTATTGCGTATCTAACTCTCCGTATGCAACAGAATCAGCAGGTTCCTTTTTCCTTCTGGAAATGAAAAGTACATTTTGAACTTGGAATGAGAGTGAGGTAAATTTCTTTTTAATGACAGCTCTTTTTTCAAGAGTCAAACCCTATCATCAGAAAGCTCTTTTCAAAGCCTGATTTTAGCTATCCTCTTCTTCCCGTTATAAATAAGACCCTCTCTCTCCCTTATAAGTTTGATTTTCAGTCTGTGAGAAGTCGTAAGTCTACTACAAAGTTTTTCTTTGACATGAAATTCCATTTTTCTACTTTCCAGCATCCTCCCGGGTAAATTGCTGGCTCCTTATGAGTGTAAGAAGTCTCCTCAAAGAAGCTGGGGTAAGTCCCGGCCTTTGGAGGATCCAGTGGAAACTGATTTAATTGTCACAAGCCTCTCACCCTATGTACCTGAAAACTTGGGAGCATAAAGGAAGAAGACCCTTTTAAGTAATCATTTGCAGCTCTGTGCTGCTATGAAGTGCAAGAAAAAAAATGTTTTTTGGAAAGCCTGTCTGTCCTGATGCTTTTCTTTTTAAAGGTCAGGAAATATCAGGAAATATCCTGTGGGATTCTTCTTTGCACCAAGGCTTCTTATCTAGCTTAAAAATTGTTCTAGATTAATGGTCAAAAGGCAAATGTGATATGTTAGCAAAACAGAGCTATCAGGAGTGTCACCCAGGCTCTCCAGGCTGGTCCACAGCCTTTTGCAACATGTCCAGCTGAGCTTCTTGTTGGAACTCATGAGGAATGAGGGCTTCAGTACTGACTCTTTCTCTGAAGATCTGGGGAAATATTTTTAAGATGACCAGCCTATCAAGCCTCCCTTTATGCCTGAACAAAGAATTGCTGAAAGAACAATATTTTCTCGCTGAAAGAACATTTTTCAATCCACTTTAACTTCACTTCCTCAAACCAATCAGGAAAAGGAGTAACTCTGGAAGGTGGACCTCATTTAATACTTGATTATAAAGGACCTAAGCCTGTAGTCACATGCAAACAACTGACACCACTCCAGGACAGAGGGAGCATTCAGTGGAAATGCGGAGCGTGAACAATTTCAGGATTAGAATATCAAAACATTTGCCTTGATGCTTCTCAATTGCCAATTACAGCTGCTTGTACAACTCAGTTACCCAAAGCATTGTGGTATGCCTTGATGAATAAACACTTCTGACTAATTGGAAAATGTATTTCTAGAGTACCACACTGCAGTCCTACACAGCTCCTTTATTATCATGGCCTGGCATCCTGCCCACCAAGTGGAGCCCACTTCCCTTTGAATAAGGCTCAGATGTGACAGGCCAATGCTTTTCCTCCTTCACCAGCTTCAACAACACAGCTGATTATTCAACCATTTTCTCTACCCTTTGCTGCCTTCTGTGCCTTTTTTTTTTTTTGTTCTTACCATTCAAAATATCTGGCTGTTAGAAGCTCCAAAATTGCTAGTTCTCTGAAAATATGCCTTCAAAGCTCACTTTGCATCTCGTTTATAAAAATGTTTTACTTAAGCAGAGTTAGGCATAGTGGAGAAAAAAATAGCAATGTAATTTCAAGCAGTTTTCTCACTTGTGTATATTAAAGTGTTAATTTAAGCAAATTAAACAATGCATAATATATACATGCATGTACACACATGTACAAACATATAAGGAGAATATGTCAAAGTTAACAGTGACAGATGCTGGGTATTGTGATTAAAGTGATTTTTTTCTGTATTTCCCAATTTTTTATCTTGATCATGTATCACTAATAATCAGAAAAATACATGTAAAAGGACATTAAATACTGCTTTCCTTATATAGGATCATTTTTCTAGATAAAGAGATTATCATGGAAACTGGAAGTGTTGATAATATTTTTACTTTTGGTGAGGCTAAGTGAAGAGAAGTAGGGAAGGGAGGTCCACGAGAGAATAAATTTTTACTTAAATTTCCGGAAGTGTCTGCCAACTTGCTTCAGAGCTTTGCAGGGGTTGTCTATTCCTACATGATTTTCAGGGGTGCAGGCTGAGTGGGGAGTAGAGTGGTTGCCAGGCATTTCCCTTTCAAGGCCTCCTTCTGCCTGCTGGCAAACTTGCACTCTCTCTCTGTAAAAAATAGAGGCAAAAATGACTCCAGGAAATTGATTTTTTCCTGTGATGGCTACATCTGAATCCCAAGATGTGATAGCATTGTGTGTTCTGAGAATTTACCTCTTAATGTCTTTAAAATATATTTTTTAAATTTGGCTTAAAAAGTATAAGGTTAAGAGTGTGGAGCAAATTCTGAGCCTTTAAGACATTCCTTCTATTGAGGAAGTTAGCAGGTAGACTAGGGAGGGCAGAGAGAGAAGACGCAAGAAAAACCAGTAAAGAGTAATACACTCGAGTTTCAATGAAGTTTGCCAAAGCACATTTTTTTCCATAAAGAGAAAAACAATCATGCTATGGATTTAGGCACCGCAATGACTAATTTTGCAAAACTCTGAAAACCTACGCTGCTCTCAGACCAAACCTGTGAATCAGAGCCCTTTGTTTACTTGGGAAGTGTAAGGTTTTAACAGAAGGAGAAAGAGCTATGTGGCTGAAAGTAATATCAAAGTTTAACTTTATCAAGAAGGAACATATAACTATGCTGGGCAGAAAGATCTTACGGGAATTTAAATTTTCCTCTCCTCCAAGTAATTTATATTTTATAAGCTATCACGGAAGTCTTTGCTAGATTTTGCTACAGTGTTGCTTGCTAGAGACAATAGGGTACACTTGTTGCTGGAAAAATAACCAAAGTAACAAAGTAAAATCTTCTCCCTCAAAGGAGTGACACTGAGTCTCAACCAATGGGCACTGTTGTCATTTCAAACAGCTTTCTCATCATTTCTGGGGGGTTCTAAAGTGACTCTAAGTCCTGACCGATGTGATATGTATGTCTAGGATATGGGCTGGAATTCAATCCATGTCATAATCCAGTGGCACAATTGGGTAAATAAGTTTATTGAGCACTAAATTATTTAAAGTATTTTAAAAAGTACTAAGGGGATAGCAAAATGAGCAAAATATTGCTCCCTCAAAATGTTACTATTATGAAATAGTATAGAGCATACCATGCTTTAAGGATAGTCTACATCAAAAAAAAATCCTACACAAGTGCAAATATAAAAAAATCATTCACAGAGAGAAGAGCCATCATAATAAAAGAGGGACATATTTGAAATGTCACTGGGATCAGGGGAAGGAGATGACATTTACTGGGCAGCTGTGCATGAACTCCATACTGCAGGAGGGGCCTCCCATACTCCACATTCTCTGACTCCTGGCAACAGCCCTGAGATGCAGGGCATATGGCCTTTCTACCCACTGGACAGATGAGGAAGCTGAGGCTCTGAAGAGTAAGGGAGATTTCAGAAAAAGAAACTAAGTTATACTTTTTGTGTGATTCTCCCTTTCCTCCTCTTAACCTGAGGAGAAAGGGGCTGTTTGTTCCTCAGGATTCTAGGGTCTTCTGTGTTGCAAAACCTGGGAAATGGGGATGAAAGGGCCAAGCCACTCTACAAAATAAAGAGCCAAGTCAAAGGAAAGAAGAGAGGAGACTAGAGAAGCCATGTGGGCTGAGATGAGGGAGGATTCTACAGAATTCACTATTGGAAAAGAAGCCTTATGCTAGAAATACTGAAAGGGAAGGAGGAAAAGGTGTATCACAAACAAGCTGTGATAGTCATTATGAATGTTTTCTTCCTTCCACCTGTTTAAGAGAGTGTACAGTAAAGATTTAATTGTGTTTCAATGCTTAATCCTGGAACGAAGTTCCTGGGATTGTGGCATTGCCTTGAGCTGGGGCCTGGAGGTGGTGGGGATTTACAAAGATTCCTGTCATTTGCTGGACACATGGATGGTAAGCAACAGAATTAGGCTTTGAACTTTTTTACAGTAAGAAGAACTCTGTGGAGGCCACCTGTGGGGAGATGCTAGAATTGCTAATGGGAGGGGAGTGTCCATAAGCCTGTCTCCACCATCTAGAACCCTCTCGTTGGCATGGCGCAAAAGCAGTTCCCCAGATTAGAGCAATTGGAAGGAATGCTTGCAAGGCACATACTCTGCCAGCACAAAAGATGGGGTTAAAACTGTGGGAAGGCAATATCAGGAGACAGATAAAAAATATTTCAATCATACAAAATGACAGAGATGTCCTTGTCATGTCAGGATGTGAGAAGTGATGCCACTCTTCCCCTGTAATGGACCTCACGTTTTTTTAAGGATTCATTTAGCAATATTAGGTTGGAAATCCATTTAGTTTTGAGTCAGTGGGACCATACAGTTACAATTACACATATCAGTTTTCATTATTATATTTGCAGATTTAAGTGGCATATTTACATCCTGCCTGCATGGCAACTTGATAAACAGCTCTAGTAAATTGGATCGGAATGCCACGGCACAGATCTTTTCGTGGATTTCTACAATCAGCAATGGCATCAGGACCCAGCAATTCTCTTCAGTCCTGTGTTCTTGCTGCCTTCCTTCAGCTGTTCTACTTGACAGCAAAGAATGCTGACAGCCCAGCTGAATTCCCTAAACTCTGATTTTTCTATCAGACTAAAAGATGACAAATGAGGTTTTCAGTTCCATTGATGAGCACATCACGAAAATGACATTATGGTGTAATTTTTCACCCGAAGACAAGGAAAAAATGTATTGGAAATCACTGCGTTTCATGTTTTTGTTCCCTTTCCACCTTCATTTGACCACAGGTGTCACTCAGAACTCTAAAGAGGAGCTGAAATGGATGCTGTTGTTGAGCGGTCACCTCAGTGTGTGTGTCAATGACAAGGTCACACTTCTCAATGCCTAGAACTTGCTTTTCTTATTGAGAGGGGTTATCCCAGGAACATTTTACAGGCTGTTAACTGACATGCCTGCAACTGGATGTGACACCCCAAATGACATCTCTTGGGGAGAAAGTTGACAGACACCCATCTAGAGAAATAACCATTTCCGTTTATGCACTACCTAAAACAATACTTGAACCGTGTCCGTGGGTTCTCCCCAGTCTTTGCACACTTCTCTGACAGTGAGCCCAGATTGACCTATGAAGTTATTTAGGTTGAACTTACTGGTAAAGCGAGCATCAGGGTGAACGGTTTTGTTTTTTAATCTTGTCAAAGATCTGCCACTGGCACCCACTGAACCACCTCTCAGCTGGGCCCACATTTAGGTTCAGCTTGAAGGAATCCCTGAGCAGAACAGCCCTGGTTTCACCCCCAAGAGTGGGGCAGGGTTCCCGGAGACCTGATGCTCCCGAAGCCCATGGCCAATCAGATGGTAAGTCTATGACATGTCTGTGGGGTTTCCCAGCTTCAGTTGAAAGGTTTCCTGTCAGGGTATGTGGTAGAATTTTATCTTAAATCAGATCCTACAGTCAGTGGGTAGGGCCAAAAGTGCTCAAAATCAAAATTACCATTCAAACTTGAGCAAGTTTTTTCCCCTCCTTTAGTATAAGTCATCATTTCCTTGGTTTAGTAAAAGATGAATCGATGAGTTTGCCTTCTGCTGGCTGCGGTTTTATGCTCTGAGGGATGCAGAGAAACTAACAGTGCTACATCTCATACTTAGGTCACATGCCCATGAATAGAAAAGGCTTTACTCAATTGCACAATTGAAATAGTTTTCACTCTTTCTATGCTTTGCATGAACATTGGAGTTTTCAATGTTAATTAAATACATGAACAATGTGACCTCCTGGGTACCTGGTGGACAATCTTAAAAGGCTTAGAAGAGTCAGTTAGAGAAAAGAAATCAAGGGTTTCAAGTCGACTAAAAGAATAATTTCCTTTATGTTCACATATTCTGCTACTTGGAGGCTTCCTGGAAGAATTTCTTCTCTGATAAGGAAGAAGAGTATCCAATGGTAGCCTGGTTCATCATTGACCAATCCAGATTCTGCTGCCCAACCTGTTTGGCTACTTTTATAAGAGTGTAAGACTTGAGATTCCCCGTGGCAGACACAATGTGTCAGTGGCCCTGTTTTTCTCTCTTCCCTGTGTCCGACCCTGTGGAAGTACCCTCCCACACTGACTCCAGGCTGGGCCATGTAACTCATTTCGGCAAATGGGACAAGAGCAAACCTGACACAAGCAGAGACTTAAAGAGGCTCTTGTGCTTTTCTGCTCCCTCTCTTTACCCCCTCCCATCCCCAGGAGAATATGGAGCAATATGAAAGAGACACATGCACGGAGGGCCCAGTGGCCTAGACAACAACCAGCTGACCTCTAGCTGAGTTCAGGTCCGTGCGTCTGCAGTTGACTGTCAGCTGAGCCTGAACATGCGCCTGCCCGGCAGCCTGAATTACCAACCTGCAGACACATGAGCCACAAATGCTTGCTGTTGTTCCAAGTTTTTTTTTTTTTTTTTTTTTAATAATTATTTTTTATTGAAGGGTAGTTGACACACAGTATTACATTACATGAGTTTCAAGTGTACAACACAGTGGTAGAACATTTATATACATAATTCTAGGTTCCAGCTATCACCCTACCAGGCTGTTACAATATCTTGACTATATTCCTTATGCTATACATTACATCCCGGTTACTAATTTATTTTACCATTGGAAGTCTGTCCTTTTTTTTTTTTTTTGTGAGGGCATCTCTCATATTTATTGAGCAAATGGTTGTTAACGACAATAAAATTCTGTATAGGGGAGTCAATGCTCAATGCACAATCATTAATCCACCCCAAGCCTAATTTTTGTCAGTCTCCAATCTTCTGAGGCATAACAAACAAGTTTTTACATGTAGAACAAATTCTTACATAATGAATAAGTTACATAGTGAACAGTACAAGGGCAGTCATCACAGAAACTTTCGGTTTTGCTCATGCATTATGAACTCTAAACAGTCAGTTCAAATATGAATACTCATTTGGTTTTTATACTTGATTTATATGTGGATACCACATTTCTCTCTTTATTATTATTATTTTTAATAAAATGCTGAAGTGGTAGGTAGATACAAGATAAAGGTAGAAAACAGTTTAGTGTTGTAAGAGAGCACATGTAGATGATCAGGTGTGTGCCTGTAGACTATGTGTTAATCCAAGCTAGACAAGGGCAATAAAACATCCACGTATGCAGAACATTTCTCTCAGAACGGGGGGGTGAGGTTCTAAGCCTCACCTCTGTTGATCCCCAATTTCTCACCTGATGGCCCCCCTGCGACTGTGCCTGTCTTAGGTTGTTCCTCCCTTGAGGAATCTTACCCGTCTCTGGCTAACCAGTCATCTTCCGGGGCCATACAGGGAAATGTGAAGTTGGTAAGTGAGAGAGAAGCCTTATTGTTTGAAAAAGTTAGCTTTTTACTTCTTTGCATATTTATGCCCTGTGGCTTCTATGCCCAGCATTTGTCTTGAGGTATCTTTACCACTTGGAAGAATTATGATACTCGGTAAATTTGATATGAGGCACGAATTCTATTTAAGGGTTGTAATTAGGAAGGAAGAAGAAAAGCTATAGAAGTAGCAGGCGGAAGAAAACATGGGAAGATTGATTATTTCTTTGATATATCTTCTTGTAGAGTAACTTCAGCATGTACAGGTTTTAAGCTACTACTTAGATTGCACACACACATTAACATAATAGGAGTATAGTTACATAACCAAAGCATATCTGTAATTACCAGCCATCTCGAGTGAAACCAAGAAAACCAGTTAGGCACCTTAGGCATTTGTGAAAACTTATCTATGATATGGTGGATATTGTCCATCTGAACTTGAACAGTCTGAGAGAAATCAGACAAATTAAAACAACCCATTCCTGGGGACTGTTCACATGCCATATGTTCTTTTAACAGTAAATAGTTTGTAGTTGTAAGACTTTGGAGCGCTACAATTTGCACTTCTCCAAATTCTTGGTTGAGTTCCAACAGTATAGATCCAGTCAAATTTGTTGTTTTACTGTATGCACAGGCCAGCTTAGATATCTCCTTCCTCATTCCCATGGCAAGTCCAGGAACTGGTGGGATGAGTGCATCTACAGCTGTAGCAGTGCGTGGATCTTTGTTGGGGTTTTTTGATGATCATCTTCTGGCATGAGTCTTCCAGAGAGTGCAGATGTTGGAAGTTCTTTTTCATATCGTATCTTAGTTGATTTTCGGGGTAGCCCAATTAGGCTTTGATCCTCTGTATAAACACAAACAGACCCTTTGCCTACACTTTTATATGCCCTTTATACCCTTGTGTAGAAATCGTTGGAGGTTACCACACAGAAACTGCCCTTTTTTTTTTTTCTATCACTAATCTACACTTACATGACGAATATTATGTTTACTGGGCTCTCCCCTATAAACCCCTTTACAGTCACTGTCCATCAGCATAGCAAAATGTTGTAGAATCACTACTTGCCTTCTCTGTGTTGTACAGCCCTCCCTTTTCTCCCACCCCCCCATGCATGTTAATCTTAATACCCCCCTACTTCTCCCCCCCTTATCCCTCCCTACCCACCCATCCTCCCCAGTCCCTTTCCCTTTGGTACCTGTTAGTCCATTCTTGAGTTCTGTGATTCTGCTGCTGTTTTGTTCCTTCAGTTTTTCCTTTGTTCTTATATTCCACAGATAAGTGAAATCATTTGGTATTTCTCTTTCTCTGCTTGGCTTGTTTCACTGAGCATAATACCCTCCAGCTCCATCCATGTTGCTGCAAATGATTGGATTTGCCCTTTTCTTATGGCTGAGTAGTATTCCATTGTGTATATGTACCACATCTTCTTTATCCATTCATCTATTGATGGACATTTAGGTTGCTTCCAATTCTTGGCTATTGTAAATAGTGCTGCAATAAACATAGGGGTGCATCTGTCTTTCTCAAACTTGATTGCTGCGTTCTTAGGGTAAATTCCTAGGAGTGGAATTCCTGGGTCAAATGGTAAGTCTGTTTTGAGCATTTTGATGTACCTCCATACTGCTTTCCACAATGGTTGAACTAACTTACATTCCCACCAGCAGTGTAGGAGGGTTCCCCTTTCTCCACAGCCTCGCCAACATTTGTTGTTGTTTGTCTTTTGGATGGCAGCCATCCTTACTGGTGTGAGGTGATACCTCATTGTAGTTTTAATTTGCATTTCTCTGATAATTAGCGATGTGGAGCATCTTTTCATGTGTCTGTTGGCCATCTGTATTTCTTTTTTGGAGAACTGTCTGTTCAGTTCCTCTGCCCATTTTTTAATTGGGTTATTTGTTTTTTGTTTGTTGAGGCGTGAGAGCTCCTTATATATTCTGGACGTCAAGCCTTTATCGGATGTGTCATTTTCAAATATATTCTCCCATACTGTAGGGATCCTTCTTGTTCTATTGATGGTGTCTTTTGCTGTACAGAAGCTTTTCAGCTTAATATAGTCCCACTTACTCATTTTTGCTGTTGTTTTCCTTGCCCGGGGAGATATGTTCAAGAAGAGGTCACTCATGTTTGTGTCTAAGAGGTTTGTGCCTATGTTTTCTTCCAAGAGTTTAATGGTTTCATGGCTTACATTCAGGTCTTTGATCCATTTTGAGTTTACTTTTGTATATGGGGTTAGACAATGGTCCAGTTTCATTCTCCTACATGTAGCTGTCCAGTTTTGCCAGCACCACCTGTTGAAGAGACTCTCATTTTGCCATTGTATGTCCATGGCTCCTTTATCAAATATTAATTGACCATATATGTCTGGGTTAATGTCTGGATTCTCTAGTCTGTTCCATTGGTCTGTGGCTCTGCTCTTGTGCCAGTACCAAATTGTCTTGATTACTATGGCTTTATAGTAGAGCTTGAAGTTGGGGAGTGAGATCCCCCCTACTTTATTCTTCTTTCTCAGGATTGCTTTGGCTATTCGGGGTCTTTGGTGTTTCCATATGAATTTTTGAATTATTTGTTCCAGTTCATTGAAGAATGTTGCTGGTAGTTTCATAGGGATTGCATCAAATCTGTATATTGCTTTGGGCAGGATGGCCATTTTAACGATATTAATTCTTCCTAGCCACGAGCATGGGATGAGTTTCCATCTGTTTGTGTCCCCTTTAATTTCTCTTAAGAGTGACTTGTAGTTTTCAGAGTATAAGTCTTTCACTTCTTTGGTTAGGTTTATTCCTAGGTATTTTATTTTTTTTGATGCAATTGTGAATGGAGTTGTTTTCCTGATTTCTCTTTCTGTTGGTTCATTGTTAGTATATAGGAAAGCCACAGATTTCTGTGTGTTGATTTTGTATCCTGCAACTTTGCTGTATTCCGATATCAGTTCTAGTAGTTTTGGGGTGGAGTCTTTAGGGTTTTTTATGTACAGTATCATGTGATCTGCAAATAGTGACAGTTTAACTTCTTCTTTACCAATCTGGATTCCTTGTATTTCTTTATTTTGTCTGATTGCCGTAGCTAGGACCTCCAGTACTATGTTAAATAACAGTGGAGAGAGTGGGCATCCCTGTCTAGTTCCCGATCTCAGAGGAAATGCTTTCAGCTTCTCGCTGTTCAATATAATGTTGGCTGTGGGTTTATCATAGATGGCCTTTATTATGTTGAGGTACTTGCCCTCTATTCCCATTTTGCTGAGAGTTTTTAACATGAATGGACGTTGAACTTTGTCAAATGCTTTTTCAGCATCTATGGAGATGATCATGTGGTTTCTGTCTTTCTTTTTGTTGATGTGGTGGATGATGTTGATGGACTTTCGAATGTTGTACCATCCTTGCATCCCTGGGATGAATCCCACTTGGTCATGGTGTATGATCCTTTTGATGTATTTTTGAATTCGGTTTGCTAATATTTTGTTGAGTATTTTTGCATCTACGTTCATCAGGGATATTGGTCTGTAGTTTTCTTTTTTGGTGGGGTCTTTGCCTGGTTTTGGTATTAGAGTGATGTTAGCTTCATAGAATGAGTTTGGGAGTATCCCCTCCTCCTCTATTTTTTGGAAAACTTTAAGGAGAATGGGTATTATGTCTTCCCTGTATGTCTGATAAAATTCCAAGGTAAATCCATCTGGCCCAGGGGTTTTGTTCTTTGGTAGTTTTTTGATTACCTCTTCAATTTCGTTGCTGGTAATTGGTCTGTTTAGATTTTCTGTTTCTTCCTGGGTCAATCTTGGAAGGTTATATTTTTCTAGGAAGTTGTCCATTTCTCCTAGGTTTCCCAGCTTGTTAGCATATAGGTTTTCATAGTATTCTCCAATAATTCTTTGCATTTCCGTGGGGTCTGTCGTGATTTTTCCTTTCTTGTTTCTGATACTGTTGATTTGTGTTGACTCTCTTTTCTTCTTAATAAGTCTGGCTAGAGGCTTATCTATTTTGTTTATTTTCTCTAAGAACCAGCTCTTGGTTTCATTGATTTTTGCTATTGTTTTATTCTTCTCAATTTTATTTATTTCTTCTCTGATCTTTATTATGTCCCTCCTTCTGCTGACCTTAGGCCTCATCTGTTCTTCTTTTTCCAATTTCGATAATTGTGACATTAGACCATTCATTTGGGATTGCTCTTCCTTTTTTAAATATGCTTGGATTGCTATATACTTTCCTCTTAAGACTGCTTTTGCTGTGTCCCACAGAAGTTGGGGCTTAGTGTTGTTGTTGTCATTTGTTTCCATATATTGCTGGATCTCCATTTTGATTTGGTCATTGATCCATTGATTATTTAGGAGCGTGTTGTTAAGCCTCCATGTGTTTGTGAGCGTCTTTGCTTTCTTTGTACAGTTTATTTCTAGTTTTATGCCTTTGTGATCTGAAAAGTTGGTTGGTAGGATTTCAATTTTTTGGAATTTTCTGAGGCTCTTTTTGTGGCCTAGTATGTGGTCTATTCTGGAGAATGTTCCATGTGCACTTGAGAAGAATGTATATCCCGCTGCTTTTGGATGTAGAGTTCTATAGATGTCTATTAGGTCCATCTGCTCTACTGTGTTGTTCAGTGCTTCCGTGTCCTTACTTATTTTCTGCCCAGTGGATCTATCCTTTGGGGTGAGTGGTGTGTTGAAGTCTCCTAGAATGAATGCATTGCAGTCTATATCCCCCTTTAGCTCTGTTAGTATTTGTTTCACATATGCTGGTCCTCCTGTGTTGGGTGCATATATATTTAGAATGGTTATATCCTCTTGTTGGACTGAGCCCTTTATCATTATGTAATATCCTTCTTTATCTCTTGTTACTTTCTTTGTTTTGAAGTCTATTTTGTCTGATATTAGTACTGCAACCCCTGCTTTCTTCTCACTGTTGTTTGCTTGAAATATGTTTTTCCATCCCTTGACTTTTAGTCTGTACATGTCTTTGGGTTTGAGGTGAGTTTCTTGTAAGCAGCATATAGATGGGTCTTGCTTTTTTATCCATTCTGTTACTCTGTGTCTTTTGATTGGTGCATTCAACCCATTAACATTTAGGGTGACTATTGAAAGATATGTACTTATTGCCATTGCAGGCTTTAAATTCGTGGTTACCAAAGGTTCAAGGTTAGCCTCTTTAGTATCTTACTGCCTAACTTAGCTCGCTTATTGAGCTGTTATATACACTGTCTGGAGATTCTTTTCTTCTCTCCCTTCTTGTTCCTCCTCCTCGATTCTTCATATGTTGGGTGTTTTGTGCTGTGCTCCTTCTAGGAGTGCTCCCATCTAGAGCAGTCCCTGTAAGATGTTCTGTAGAGGTGGTTTGTGGAAAGCAAATTCCCTCAGCTTTTGTTTGTCTGGGAATTGTTTAATCCCACCGTCATATTTGAATGATAGTCGTGCTGGATACAGTATCCTTGGTTCAAGGCCCTTCTGTTTCATTGTATTAAATATATCATGCCATTCTCTTCTGGCCTGTAGGGTTTCTGTTGAGAAATCTGACGTTAGCCTGATGGGTTTCCCTTTATAGGTGACCTTTTTCTCTCTAGCTGCCTTTAACACTCTTTCCTTGTCCTTGATCTTTGTCATTTTAATTATTATGTGTCTTGGTGTTGTCCTTCTTGGATCCTTTCTGTTGGGGGTTCTGTGTATTTCCGTGGTCTGTTTGATTACTTCCTCCCCCAGTGTGGGGAAGTTTTCAGCAATTATTTCTTCTAAGATACTTTCCATCTCTTTTCCTCTCTCTTCTTCTTCTGGGACCCCTATAATACGGATATTGTTCCTTTTAGATTGGTCACACAGTTCTCTTAATATTGTTTCATTCCTGGAGATCCTTTTGTCTCTCTCTATGTCAGCTTCTATGCGTTCCTGTTCTCTGATTTCAATTCCATCAATGGCCTCTTGCATTCTATCCATTCTGCTTATAAACCCTTCCAGAGTTTGTTTCATTTCTGCGATCTCCTTTCTGGCATCTGTGATCTCTTTCCGGACTTCATCCCATTTTTCTTGCGTATTTCTCTGCATCTCTGTCAGCATGTTTATGATTCTTATTTTGAATTCTTTGTCAGGAAGACTGGTTAGGTCTGTCTCCTTCTCTGGTGTTGTCTCTGTGATCTTTGTCTGCCTGTAGCTTTGCCTTTTCATGGTGATAGGAATAGTCTGCAGAACTGGGACGAGTGACGGCTGGAAGGACTTCCTTTCTTGTTGGTTTGTGGCCCTCCTCTCCTGGGAGAACAGCGACCTCTAGTGGCTTGTGCTGCGCAGCTGCGCGCAGACAGGGTTTCTGCTTCCTGCCCGGCTGCTATGGAGTTAATCTCCGCTGTTGCTGTGGGCGTGGCCTGGCTCGGGCAGCTACTCCAAAATGGTGGAGTCGCGTTGGAGCAGGAGCTGCTGGGAGGCTATTTATCTCCGTAAGGGGCCTCCCTGCTCCCTGCAGCCCAGGGGTTAGAGTGCCCAGAGATCCCGGATTCCCTACCTCTGGATTAAGTGACCCGCCCTGCCCCTTTAAGACTTCCAAAAAGCACCCGCCAAAACAAAACAACGACCACAAAAAAAAAAAAAGAAAAAACAAGAAAAAAAATTTTTTTAATTAAAAAAAAAAAAATTTTTTTAATTAAAAAAAAAAAGGTGGTCGTTCGTTTTTCTTTATTCTCCGGTGCCAGCCTCAGGCCTCTGCTCACCGGTCTTTCTGCCCTGTTTCCCTAGTATTGGGGTCCCTGTCCCTTTAAGACTTCCAAAAAGCACTCGCCAAAACAAAGCAGCAAAAAAGCAAAAAAAAAAAATGGTCGCGCGCTTTTCTTATGTCCTCTGTCGCCCAGCCTCCAGTGCCTGCTCACTGTTCTTGCTGCCCTGTTTTCCCAGTATCGAGGGCCCTGCACTCTGGCCCGGATGGCTGGGGCTGGGTGTTCGGCAGCCCTGGGCTCCGTCTCCCTCCCGCTCTGCCTGCTCTTCTCCCGCCGGGAGCTGGGGGGAGGGGCGCTCGGCTCCCGCGGTGCGGGGGCTTGTATCTTACCCCCTTCGCGAGGCTCTGGGTTCTCTCAGGTGTGGATGTGGTCTGGATATTGTCCTGTGTCCTCTGGTCTTTATTCTGGGAAGGGTTGTCTTTGTTATATTTTCATAGATATATGTTGTTTTGGGAGGAGATTTCCGCTGCTCTACTCACGCCGCCATCTTCCGCCCCTCCTCATCCAAGTTTTGTAGCTGTTACTCCGCATTTTTTGTGGCAATGCCTTCCTGGCTTTCCTGACGTTTCAGTCTTTGTTTTGGCACAACTGATATGAAGGAAAGTTTTGTGGAAAATAATTATATAGAATAAGAGAAATTCAGACTATAAAAAACCCTGAAAGCCTCTGCTTGATGGTAGTTTTCAAATCTTTGCAAACAAAAGGAAACTGCATGTGGGCCCCCAATATATAAACTCCTACTTCTCACCCATTAGCCACCCAGAGGCACCCACTCGGGCTCGTGGGGCTCTGTGGGCATAGTCTGAAAACCACCTCTTGTTCTACAGACGAGGAGACCAAGACCCTAAAGGACTGAACCAAGTTGGGAAAGGTCACATGACAAGTCAGTAGCCAAGCTTGGACCAGAAACTGGGCTCCCATTCCTCATGGCACATTAGGGTTACCAGAGGTTCAACGCTATTCCCAATGCGACCATTTCCTGGACATCCACCTGCAGTGAGTTTCTAATATTGCCTCTGGAAGATGATCCACATGGGACCAGTTGCACTAATTCCAACGTATGGTTCTAGTCTCCCTTAGAATGTTCTTCTCCTTCAATTAGCTTTTATTTTCCTGTGGCCAGAGCTCTCCAGTTCAGCTGCCCTATATAATCTTTTCACCTCATTTTTTCCCCCCTGGATTTTATACTTTCTCCTTGAAGCCTTGTTTGAACAAGTTCTGCTGTTTTGCCCCATTTCTCAAAAACGTGATTTCTTATCATGCTACCTTTTTGGTCTCTCAGTACATATTAGCATATCTAAAATCCATGTTTAAAAGTTTAATAATTTTTCCATAGAAAAAAGATATTATAATCCCTAATCTACAGAGAAAGTACCCTTATGATCATTCCTGTCTTGCTTTAGAGGCCTATTAAACATCTAAATTGGTTGTTAATCACAAAACCTCTTTTTTAGTGTAATTATCATATGAGACATTACCTCCCAGAGTATTTTACAGTAGTTATTGTCCTTCTAGAATGGAAGACCAATTTAGCCACATGGTCTGCAGAAACTACTTTTCACCATTTTCTTGGATATCAATTAAAGAGTCAAAACGGTGGATCCTGTCATCTTAATGACAATTTTCATGCATGCCGCAATTTTCTAGAATCATCGTCAGGATGTTCTTCTGTTGACTAAGTGTAAAAATTACAGAGAAAATGGTTGCCATTGATTGTAAATTCCATGGAGGCAGAAATCAGATATCTAAAGAAGAGACCCTCAAAAAAAAGGAATTTTGAACCAGTGACTAGAAAGGTTATTTGTCTCAGTCCCCACCTCAAACGATTTCAACATGTCAATTTGAGAGACTTTTCGAGAAGTCAGTACAGAATATATCTCCTAGAGGTTCTGAAGAGACTAATTAGCAAGTGGTTTGGGATTGAATAAAAATTAAGATTTTGTGGAAACCTGTTCTATGTATTTGAACATTGTCATTTCTTTCTCCCCTTTAGGTAAAGAAGGATGTTATCATCTATTCTGTTTTTTCCATTTCTGTTTAAGTTTTTAGAGGATACATCCATCAAGAAATAGTCACGACCATCTGCTCTGTGTTCCACAATTTCAACACAGATCATTTTTGACAATAAATACCTATTATTAACAATTATATAAATGTGTCCAACTGAAATGATCAGAATAACTTTTTGAGGAGTAGACAACCAATTTCCTACCATCTCTGACATCCTAAATTTTAAAAGTCACCTTCCCACCCCTGAAGCGAGTGTGTTTGGGAAAGAGTGTGAAATGTGGGAAGGCATTTGAGCCTTCAGGAAGATTTGCTATAAAAATCTACCTCTTCATCTGCATACAAAAAGGCTAAGAAATTGCCATCATAATCTGAAGACAGGTATTGCTATTTTGCATTATTATTATTCATCATCACAATGCATCATCATTATTGCTTATTCCTGCTGTTATGGCCTAGAGAGAGACATGAATAGGGCAGGAACACCTCCACTTTCCCCTGAAAGAAGAATGAATGATATTTAAGCATCCACCATCACCCCCACATGTCACTTTCCTGAACCTCTAAATGCTGGATATTCTCAGCAATGTATTAGCTAGAAGTTTGCTTTTTTAAAGGAAAAGAATTAAGTAATTGCATACTAAATCTTGCAGATGGTTGTCCAAACTTTAGTTAACAAATACTAAAAAGAATATGAATACATTGTGCTGATATTAAGGCTGGCTACGTGGTTGGCTTTAACAATGTCAGTGATGTAAATTAGGAGATCACATAATTTGTCTTAATTACAGTGGTGTGATTAGTGATACAAAAAGGGAACTTTTACTGGGTTTGAAAATGGACAATTGCCTTGTCCTCTTTGCTGATGGGAAGGAACACTCCCCAAAATCCATATGTCTCTTTAATTTTGCCCTCTCCCACGCTGGGGCATTTAAATTTCTTGGACACCGCAGTTCCCCGGGGAGGTCCTCCAAGGAGATGGTTATAAAGCCTCTCACAGAGTACTCTGCTCCCACTTGCTCTGAGGAAAAGACTTTCCGAAACCTAAACTTGGCCCACCTTCCTCCCTCTGAGACAGAGGGAATGACTTGAGTTGAAAAGATAACCCTTTTGACCTCTCTCCACTCCCTTCCAAATCAGGTTGCTCCCTCAGTGGTAGACAGTAATTTCAGATGCATTCTCATTGACCAAAATATATCGACATATGCCCCCATGATTCTTGGCTCCTCTGTGTCAGGGACAAACATTTTAATGCCAGCTATCATTCAAATGTCTGGTAAAATACACAATTGACTAAAACTTACTCTAAATGTTTCTGAATAAATGAATTCCCAGTAAGTATAATCAGGTAAATGAATCAGTCTGTACATTCTTCATTGTTTAGTGTGAAGAGAATATTTGGTACCTGAAGTTGGGAATGGGGTGCAAAGACAGGGGCGATTGTCACTGGAGGGCACCCAACAGGAAGAGGGGTGGTCAAAATGACCCCCTATACTTGCTGTTTGAAATGGAATCGATCTTTTTGCTCTGAATGGGACAGGGACAAACAGAAGCTCGTTGAAAAGGCATTTTTGTCCAGTTAGCTCACACAGGCTACTCTGTTTTGTATGATTTATAAGGAGTTAATCTCATTTTTAATACCAGTACTTTATTATAGAAGCGCTTTTGCTCTCAGGGGGTTTGTTAATTGAGGTGTCACTGTATTCCCAGTGGTTGTGAATCTTCATCCCTGAAGGACAGCTATGACCTTTTAGAGGTAGTCAAAAGTCATTTAGAACCAAGCAGGGTCAAACAGGAGATCCAGATGGCGAATGCAGTCTGAGAACAAAACAAAGAACATAAAACAAGAAGAGTGATTCTTCCGTGTGGCCCAGAACCGGGCACTGAAAGTAGCTGGAGAAACCTGACATGTTCGGAGCACCGTCATTAGGGTAAATTCATCACCTTCCAAGGTGACTCCTTAGGAAAGGAGACTGAGTTCATGTATTGTGCATCAGCATTTGAGTACATTTGTATCAGGACAAAACCCACAGTTTCATTAAACTTACTATGCAATGAACACTGTGGGTATGTGTGTTTGGGGCACTCTTTTTTTTCTTCAGATAACACAGCAATCTTAACTGTACTCCAACGTATCTATTTCATATCACCTATTGTAGAACAAGCACAATGCTCAGCAGAATCTAAATTTCTAGATAGAGAATATAAAAACACAGGTAATTTGTACGTGTAAATTAATTTTAGCCAAACATTTGCTTATGGTTTTATGGGTGAAGCTGGACCAAGTGATTCATATCCACGATAACAAAATCTAATAGTCTCTGCCTGGAAATTCTGGGTCACTTCAGTTTCCTCTCAAGCAGCTCCAGAAGTGTATAAAAAAGCATCCTCCTTGTTTCCCTGATACAAACAAGAGTTCTTGGTGAATTAAATGTTTTCCAAAATTATATGGTTGCTGGAACTAGAAAATGAAAACATAGGACGTCCATATGAACTTGAGTTTCAGGTAAATGACAGATGATTTTCAGTTTAATTACAACTCACATATGCATGGGACACACTTATTCCGAAAACTGTCATTTACCTGAAAATCTAATTTAACTGGGTGTCCTCTATTTTACTTGGCAATGCTATACAAAAGGAACTAAAAACGTTGGGGTGGGGGAGGAATCTGTGAGTGGGTGTTTGAGCTTCCTTCCTTCAGCAGGGAATCCCAGAGCCTCTGGCATTCTTACGACATCACAGACAGGTACGGCTGGGTGGCTCCAGGAAAAGAGGAAAGCCTTGCAGGTGTGGGTCTGGGAGTTGAGGAGATAGAGGGGTGAGAGGGAGGGGTTTAGGGAAAGAGGCTTTCCACAGCCCCCATGTACGGGAGGTTGTATGTGTCATCGAATTGAATGGGAGAAGAAAGGGGGTTTTCCCTGTGTTGCTGTGGATTATGAATTAGAGCCTCTTTAATGTTCCTTGAGAGAACAAGTAAAGATTAAAATTGCTTTTTAAATTACTCTTAGTTAACCGGATTTTGTTTCTTTCAGTGATGCTGCACGAAGATTAAGTCATAAATCCTCAGGGATTTATTTGGGTTGCAAACAGTGCAATTTTCCCTGTTTTCCTCCTCTGCCATTCCCTGTGGTAGAAAACGCTGCCGCGCTCCCACCCACGAGGCCACTGCCAGGAAGCTACCGGCACTGCCGAGACCCTCCGCCTTCCCCGTGCCTGACTTAGGCTTGTCTCTCCATCTCAGGTCTAGCATAGCCCAGACGTCATCAGGGGAGTTTGAGCTTTCAATGTCTAACAGATTATTAATGAAATATTCTCCCCACATGTGTGTGTATTATGTATGGATGTGCTTAGGTAGTTATTGGTTGGTTGCCCGCTTTTCACAAGGAGTGGAGTCAGTTAACAATATTTTACAAGACTGAACTCATTGAAACTAAAGGAAAGACAAAAGCTGAGGAAGGCCTGTCTGTGAGTCCAGAGCCCTTTAGATTACGAGAGACCAGTGCGCTGCTCCCCTCGTGGCCAGCTGTCATCCTGGAGAAGGTCAGCCAATGGCTTCCTCTGGAACTGAGTCACCTGTTAGTGATGGCCTTGCTGTCCCTTGAAGATATCCTTTGACTCAGTTATCAAATTATAATTTCAGCTTCTGTTTTTCTCCATTTATTTCACTGTGGTACTTACTAAATTATCCAGGTGTTTGAATCTATGGCTTTTATTTCTAGTTTCTTTTCAGAAATTTGTATTTCCTGTTTCTTCTCCTTCTGGCAGTTGGCGCCAGTTTCTTTGAAGTAGCATCTTTCCTAGACTGGGATGAAAGTTCATTTTTACGTGGTAATAAAGAACTTAAAAGTTCGTATGTCCTGAGAATACATACATAATGTTATTTTCCAATAGTTTCACTTTTACTTTTCTTTTCCCGGTGACTTTTTCTTTTTCTTTCTATGAAATGTGTGTTTGACATTTGCTGAAATTCCAGATTCTAAATCAGAAATGCCAGATGCTCTTCTTGTCATTCAATAAACCTCTCACTCTTGCCTTAAAATTTAACAGGAAACAATTATTGTGACAGAGTAATTTGCAACCATGATAGGACTTTGTGAATTGGCAAAGGACTTCCATCGACATGGATAGGTGCTTAAGAAGGAGGTTATTTTAGTTTCTAAATTCACACCTTCCTTGTAAATTCAATTTTCAGTGTGAGAAGGCGATTCTTCCACTAGTTTATCTGGTTCCCTAGAGCATGCTTAGACTGCATTTCTTCCTTCCTTCATCAGAGCCAGAATTCCAAGGAGAAGAAATAGGCAGCCACCCTTCCGAGGGACTTGAGGGGTACTGCCAGATCTCTACCACAGGCCTCTGTACCTTTAAAGAAGAGAAAGCTTCACCAATAAAAATTCTCTAGCATCTTATTTATCTCTGTGTCCCAACAAGAAATATATAGTATAATATTTGGGTGGTTTGCCCAAATTAAGCAATTATGTTTGTGGAATAGACTTGACTTTCTTTGCCTGAAGGTAAAGGACAATTGACTTAGTAAGTAAATAAACAAATACTGCTAATGGTAGGGATTAAGGCCTAGAAGTTTTCTACATGTTGTCCCAGGCTCAATCATCCACTGAGGCCTGTATAATCTGTTAGGGAATGAAATATAAAAAAAAAGCTCAAATTTATGGAAGACCCAAAGTTGTAAGGAATATGGAAAATGGCTATACAAATGTATTTGACAGGCGAGAACAATAATGAGCTGATGCAAATGATCAAATTTAACATGAATAAATAAAAGGTCTTCCAATTGAGCTAAAAAGTCTAACTGTATATAGGCAAGATAAGAGAGACTTAGCTTAGCAGCCTTTGATGTTTTAGTTAATAGGAAGTTCCATATTTTCTAGGCCTGCCCTGCAAAAATTGATATCCAGGGATGGACTGGGAATGAAAACCAACAGGAAAACAAAAAGCAACAGTCACAAGCTGGAAAGGTAACCAAGATACACTCAAAGAACAAGTCAAGGAAAGCTACTGGGTACCAAATCCATAAATAACAGCTGGGTGCTTGGCACTCTGTAAACTGGGTTCTCTAGCAGACAGAGCCAGAAGCAGGAACTGAAGTGCAAACCTAGGTGTTGGGAGTGAAGGAAAAGGGGATGGAGGATAAAGAAAGATGCACATCAGCACAGTGTGATGCATTTGCAGGCTGACCCTGCTTCACCTGTCATGAAGAAGCACAGCAGGCCTGTCTGGCAAACAGGACTTCTCAGGAAGGGATGCAAAAAGTGAGAAAGTACGGGGAATTTATCTGGCTCCTTCCTTTCTCCCATTTCCTATTGGGCAAGAGCCAGGTGAACTCCCCCTTACTTCCAGGTTGCATTTTTTTTTTCCCAGCCCCTCCATGGCGGCTCATAAAACCAGACGCATCACTGTGACTTTCCATCCCAGACTGGGAGCAAATGGGCAGCTCAGCATGGGTGGGGCACTGACCAAAAAAGAGAAAGATGGCGGTGGTCGAGAAAAGCTGAAAAGCACCCAGAGTTTTGTTTGATAGAGTACCCTTTTATCTGGTTCCAGTGTGTAAGAGATGGGCACACAGGGCAACTAAAAGCCACACTGGGCTAGAAAAAGAGAAAATCAACAATCAGCATGGTCTCCAAAAGAAGCTAATGCCACCATAAGCCACATGCGCAGCCATAGTGGCCCTTCCTTCTCCAACAAAGAATGGGAAAGACCCAGAATTATTTAGTCACTAACAGCACAAAACTTACAGCCTTGTTCTTCTCAAAGGTTTATCAGAAGGTTTTAAGATCTCAAAAGATTTACTGTCTCCAAAATACAAAATTGATAAACTGAAATTAATAAATGTTTAATTAAATATCTACAAAATATAACATGATGTCAACTTCATTATTTGTTACATTTAGTGTTCATAAAAATTTTATTACCTTTGAAGACACTTTATAGGTTAGCTGTCCTCTCATTTTATATGCCTGAGTATGCATCGTGTCTGCCTATACATCATTGCCAATAATAAATTAAATGAGTTACTCTTAGATTGAAAATTTTTACTTCAAAAGCAAATGATTTTTAAAATCCATTCAGAAATTTTACAACAGAAAATACATTTCATGTGGGCCATCGATGTACTTTAATATGTTTTTCTATGATACAGTACAGAGTCCAAAAGAGAGGGCTACCGCTGAGAGCTATTTGCTATCATATGAGGGAGGAAATGGTCTTCTTTGCCAGGGACATGGTACAGACTACATACCATCTTCAATTCCAGGTGCTTCTTCCCCATAAAGGAACACCTTCCAACTAGAGGCTCTGAGTCAACCTTTGTTCCAGTATCCCACCTACCACATATTGACGCATTCACACAGGAACCAAGAATAGTTACTTTCTCTCTGAGCCACAGTTCCTCATAGTAAATACAGGACTGATAGCACTGACCTTGCAGGGTAGTTGAGAATATTACAGGAGCCAGCCGAGGGCCTACCACATAGCAGAGCCTCAATAACTAATAGTAATAGTAGTGTTTTCATTGTGAAGTCTGGGAGAGGAGATGCAGATTGTGGAGGCCTCTATGTTTTGTTTATTAGATTGAAAAAGAGAAATGAGCATGAATGGGTTGAAGACTCCTTAAGTGAGGGTGCAGGTCAATTCAACTTTGCATGTGACATAGTAGACACTGTAAAATGCAAACTGAATGAATAAATGAGCAAATGTAAAAATTAGAGATAGCTGTGTTTTAACGCACAATAAGCTATAAATTGGAGTGAGGTTGAGCTTATTCTTTTTGGCCGTGGAGGGCAGAACCAGGGCCAGGAGTTCAAAATTACATGGGAAGCAGATGTCTCCTTAATTTAAGAAACAACTTTATCACACTTAGAACTGGCCCAAACTGCAAGGGGCTTCCTCGAGAGGGAGTGGATTTCCTATGATAAGAGATGTGGAAAGAGATTGGCGGCTAGAGATGAGGGCTAGCCTAGATGATTTTGACTGCGCTGTCAGTGAACTTTACCTGACACAATTTTACCTTTCTGTCACCACGTCAGCTTAGATCAGTAATAACTTGTCCGTAGATTCTTAATTGTAATTTCCAACTTTATCCTCCTAGCAATGAACAACCAGATGAGATCAGGCCTCAGGTAGGAGCAAAGAGAGAAACTTGCCTGAGAAGGACTCCCCTGCAGGCAGATGTGAGACACCAGGAAAAAGAATGGCAGAGGTTGCCGCACCCTGTCCATTGAGAAGGGTTCCTGCTTGTCCTGATGCTTTCTGTCCCCTTATAAGTCTCAAGGAAATCATCAACATTCAGTAAAATACCTTAAGTAGGAGCAAAAGGGAAGCTGTCAAAACTCTCCGTATCATAGTCAGGAATTCTTGGATTAAATAGAATTTAATCTAAGTGCTGGCTGAATTAGGTAGTAATGTGTAAAAATCTTTTTGAACAGTGGCTGATTTGCTCAACTTGTCAAAAGATGACATAGTTAAAATGAGGCACCATTTCTGTTGCGATGCTTAAAATCTATTTGGGGGACAGCATAAAGCATCTTGGCGGTATTTCTTTTGGATGTCTAAGGCTACCATTTGCTTGTCCGCCCTTCACATCTACCCCGAAATGCCTCTTTTTGACCACCTGTTTGATATTGACAACTAAGTTATTTCTAGAAAGAACAAAGTCTATCTGGATAACTAGGTCCCCCTAGCACACACTAGCATGTCCTGCAATAAGGATGGGAAGGGATACGCAGACATGTAAGGAGTGTGTGATGTGCCTGTATTTGTGTGTTTCCAAGTTTCTTTTCTCAGCTCTGCCACTCTTTCCTTCCCTCTGTTCTCATCTATGCCTCTCATATTTTAACTGGTGAGACAGTGCTAGGGCCTAAAGTACAGGCACAAAGTACAGGAGACCTCTCATTTGTGCCTGTTTATATTTTGCCAAAGAAAACTGCAGTTGAATTGTGACCACATGTTTCTGTATCTTTGGCACAATCCTAGAAAGAAGCTGGCTTTCCAGCTGAGCAATGACCTGGCACATGGCAGCCACGCAAACGCTGCTGTTTCTCTCTTTGTGCCAGTGAAGTAGTAGCCCTGTGCTCGTGAGAAGCTGTAGTGCCTAGGTCAGTGGACAATCCAAGAGGCCCAGATTTAGGTCTTCAGTCTAATGTTCCCATTGCCTGATATTGGGTTAAAATATATAAATATACTTTTACCTCTCCGGGTCTTAGGTCCATTTTGCTACGATTATACAAAGATGTGACCAGAAAGGATATGAAACTGTGCTCCAAAGATTCCCTATCTTTCAACCCTTAGTAAAACTTTTTACAAAACATCTGCCCTGAATGTAATAAGGTGTTTCCACTGAGAAATGCCTTGAGTTGCTTTTCCGACAGCGTAGGGGGATTTGTGCTGTGTCATCCTCACTCTCTCACCTGCTGTCCCCAAGGACCCAGCAGGCTGAGTTTGGGGTACAGTCCAAGTCTAGGAAAAGGTCTTTTTTTCCATTGTGTGAAGCTAATTGGCCCTTATGGAAGTTGGACCCGTGCTCTTGAACTAATTAACACTATTGCCTATTAGCTCCAGCTGAACTAACTTCCTCAAACTCACATTCATTTTATTTAGTAGATAGTAATTTTCATTTTTTAAAAGATATCTTGCCCTTCTCCTCTGGCCACTAAATATGCCTCAGTTCCATACACACTGTAAGGAACACAGATTTAACATTAGACTCTGGCTCCTGAGGTGTTAGGAGCTATTAAATGCTTGCTAATTTGTCAGTGTGGCGAAGTGGGGGTAGGAATAAAAAACCATGGGTGTAGCCCTGACACCTCCACTCACTAAGTGACCTTCCTCAAGAAAGTGATTAGCTTCCCAGGACCTGTTTCCTCTTCTTTAAAATGAGAGAGTTACACTAAATGATCTCTAATGTCCATTCTAGGCTTAAAATTCTAGGGTCCTTACCATCGCATGCTTTGGGAACTTGCAGCCGCATTAATAAATAGCAGTTTTCACTGCCAGGATGAGAGGACTCAGATAATAAGCATGCCTTCTCCTCACGCTCCAGACCCACAATTCTTAATGAAAGTTAATGGGATTTAGGATCATCACCAGCAAAACAATCAATGCCCAGACCTTTAACCCACGACCTCCTGCTCTGTCATTTTGTGGCCTCTCTCTGGTCACCTTTCCTAACTAGGGAAACCTTAAACTCTGCACAGACTGGGATGAGAGGAAACTCAAGTCAGGACCCACTGACCTTTACGGGGAAGGTGTGTTCTCATCAAAGACCAAGTCCAGGTAGAAAAGAAGCCAAGATAGATGACAACTTAACAGTGTCTGTAGCCAGTCTGGAATGAGATGCATGGACGGGAGCACTCTTGATGAATTTACAGGGCAGTTTCAGCATGTGCTCTTTTCATGAAGCGTTTTCACCTTACCACATTGTTGCTATGCACACGATGTGATTTGCTGTTTAGGTTATTAGATCAATAGGACCTTGTGATGAATTATACATTAAATTGGTGTTATTTAGGCAATACCATGTAATTTCAGTTAAATTGCCTGTCTTATGCGTGCAGAGATTGGCAAAGCCACAGTCTCGGATTGCACCTCCCTAAAGCCCTCAACATTTCTCAAGCAGTGTGGACAGCTGTGCGTGAGCATGGTCACAGCAAAATCTGCTGCGGTTTTATTTCCTGCAAGAACCCGAGATAGCAAACAGGAGAAGCACGTGTGAAGGAGCCTTTCCTGCCTAGCACCGCTGGACGCTATCTGGGATTTCTCACTGTTCCCTGCATTCTTACCCTTGACCCTTTGGTGCTATTCAGTTCCCCCTGTGTCAGGTCCCTCTGAAAGTTGGGATTTCCTCTCCTGACAGGCGGCAGGAAGGGGAGAAAGCTGCATGCCAACCTTTGCTCTGAGAGCTCTGGAGGGTTATTAACAAAGAGGGCACATGACAGGGTGTGCTCAGGAAATACTGATAAAGTGAGAGAGAGAATGAGGAGAGAGATGCCTCCCCACACCACCCCCACCTACACACATGCACACACATTCTCCCTCTCTCTCTCCACCCCGTCTCTCTCCTGTTAGGTGAGGTATGTGGGCTATTTTAACAGCTGGCCCTAGGAGACTTCTGTAATGCATTTTACCCTATTGCAGAACTGCCCCGAGTTAAGAAATCTGTCAGATAAAGTCATGGGTTTCTTATCTATAAAACAGTGATGATAGTAAAACCTACTTCATAGGGAGTAAATCAGTATAAAAAACTTAGAATACAGCCTGACATAAACTAAACATTTTTTAAGAGAAAATTACTGTTGGTATTTTATTACTAATTATCATGTGATTTTGTAAACATACCATAACAGACTCTTTCCCACCTTGATTTTGCTCATGTTATGGGCAAGAGGATCCTCAACGAGAGGAGCAACAATGTACATGTACCCAGAGCCCCTTGCTCTTTAACTGGTTCTGTTCTTGCTAACTCCAATTCTTTTCTGCAGATCTTAGCCTTTGACGGACATGAGGCTACCCTAATTTTGCTGTTTGCACTTGTTTTATTGAAGAAATACGTTGGGAGCCCAGGTGTAAAGGCAGGAAACCTGGATTTGGTCTCAACTCAGATATTTACCAGCTACTTAACCCAGGTCAAGTCCCATGGTATTTCTGAATGATGGTTTACTCATGTGCAGAATAGGCAATAATGTTTATCCTGACTGCCCCCTGGCATTATCATGACAATCCAATGAGACCTTGTAATTGGAAAAGACATTGTCAATATAAATTTCTATAGAAACATAAGCAGAGCATAGATCTTTAAGGTAGTGTATACACAATGCCCAACACTTCTTACATAGTCTTTATTAATAATAAAGATTTGTCTCTAGACCTTGGAATTACTAAATTGCATCTCTTCATACCTGCATCATCTTTTGCTGTCAAAAATCCCAAGGCAGACATGGAAAGAAAATTTGGTCTTTCAACAGTCTTAGTACCACCATTTGCTAACTCTGATGCCTGCCTTTCCTTCCCCCGCTAAATTCTAGCCCTAGAATCATGCGGCAAACTCCTTTTGTTTCAAGAGAAGTTTTGACCCCTTGCCTTTAATGTAAAATGACAGCCAAATCTTCAGAAGGTTTGGTGTTAAGATTATGTCTTTTACATTCCTACAGTTTCTGTCGTTTGGTTCAGCTTGTCAGGCTGTCAGATAAAGGCCCATGCAGCATTCTACAAGGAATTATTAATGAAGGTTTGACCGGTTTTTCTCCTGAAAACGGATCACTTCACTTTTCATCTCACTGGCTTTTCACATTAACAAACTAAAAATAGCCATGAGTATTCCAGGGAAGGAATTATCAATATTTGGCAGTGTCTTCCTTGTTTTCCAGTTGTTAGATTTGGTTCTTTCCTATTTAATACATAGATAGAATAATGAATCTTAGTAGTATAATCCCCAAGTTAGTAGCCAGGTACTTTTACTTAAGAACATGAAGAACTGAACCAGGTCTCCAGACCCCTTGGCTCTAAGCATTTTACTTGTCCTGGAAAAAGTTAAGCACCAAGTCTGACAATGATGACTTTAGGAAAGTGGCCCACACTGAACTCATACTACAGCTGCCCAATTACTGTCCTTCTGCAAACATCCACTCAGAACAACACTTGACAGCTGAAGTTCCCCCAGCTCCTGGTGGGCGGTCCACATGTTCCGTGTGTGTGTGAATCCACCGTGGAGTATCACGGTTCTCCACTCTGTAGAATCCACTGTTGTCCACTTCACCCAGGCTCCTCTTTCAAAGAGAGGGCCACGTGTGTCAGAATATCATATGGATAAAGTTTGACATCTTTATTCATCTTCTATTTATGGGATGAACACACAGTTAAATGGTGGCTTGAGACCATCAAACCCTGTCTAGCTGTGATGGCAGTGGAATTTAATGTAGGTCTCCTGAGGTAAAGGGAGAAATGAAGGAAAGAAATGAAGTGCCTGTTTCAATTTAATACTTTAGGCCTTTTTCTTTTTTTTTTCTTTTTTTAAGAAAAAAAAAAATCAAAAGACAGGGACCTTCATTGGCCCCCTGAAGTTTTAGGGTTTCAGATGCTCAGAGAGACAATCTGTGCAATTTCTTGGCATCTGTTTTTTTCCAGACAGTATATTACCACTATTAAGTAGCCTGACAGTGGGTTCTTCCCTACTGGAAGCCCACTTCAAAGGCAGTGTTTGAGGTCCCCTGATGCTGGCTGTGGGTGAAAGCATTGATTTTTGTGTTTAGTTTATTAATTTCCTAAAACAGGAAAATGAAAGCGAATTTTCTTCTAAGTTTCTCACGTCTCCCTTCTTTGAGTTAACATCCTCAATCTGTTTTTTTGTCATACGCAAGTAACTTTAGTTCCAAATATTGGTGAGATACAATTATTGAATGCCTTTTAATCTGGGGATATTGGTGCATCTTACCAAAAAAACTATGTTGCCATTTTGTCCTATATTTAGAAAACAAAAGTTTAGAAACTAAGAGGGACTAACCCACTCTCCAAAAGTTACACCATAAAAGAAGACAGGAAGAGAACTCGGATTTCTTACTCAGTTTCATCAAGGAAGGAAGGTTCTTTCCAGAATGCCAGCAATTCTGGAATCCCCCTGAAAGATGAAGAAAAATGTCCTCCTACTTCCTCATGAACCAAATATCCCACCAAGTTTTACTTGCAATCAGTCGTTTCAACCAACCACAGCAGGCTTTGTATGAAATAGTTTCTCAAAACTAAAGCAAGTCAACAGAGCTCTCTGTGGTGTGAAGCAAAACAAAGATGCCCCAAAGTTCATGTGTTGTCACCAGACAAAAATTTGCTAAGAACAAGCAAAAATGAGGAGCTAATGGATCCCATGTGTGGCCACTAACCGAAGTTTATGAGATTTTTCCAAGAGATATTTGAAGACATTCCTGTAGCACAAAATAAGATCAAACACCCACCTTCCAGCCACATGGGACAACGAATGCTCAGTCCATAGTTCCCCCTGCATTTACCTCAGTAAACACAAATGAAAATTTGGCTACAAATATCTGCTTTGCAAGGAACAAACGGCAGCATGTGGTATCCCGGGACGGGAAAGCGTTTAAAGATATACCCTTTCTTCAGAGCCCAAGCAGACAGGCCCATATAGCTCCTGCCTGGAATTAAATTTATCCTGGAGAGGGGGGATCTGAGCAACCAAAGGTGATAGCTGCGGAATTTTCTTCATCTAGAAAGACTGCATCTCTGCCGAGATAACTGTTTTCCCCAGATGTAAATCGGCTCCTTGAAGCTCCAAACCTACCCAGTGGTGGGGGGAAGGCTTTTCCTTTGCACACACTTCAGGAGCGCATTGGGGCAGGTCAGCAACACAGGGTTCCGGCACAGGCTGTGGACACGTTAGCATTAACCGCATCAAGCTCAGGGTAGGGAAAAGGTTTGTCTTTCTTATTGTTTTTGTCGGTGGTGGTGCGCAGAGGCAGGGCAGCTGTTGGGGTGCAGATGGTGTCCATTGTTATTGTTTTCTTTCTCCCTTTGTGTGTCCTGAACTTTGAACAGGCAGAACTGAGCTCTCCGCTTTTGTTTGTGGAACAGCTTCTGTGAGGAAATTCCAACCACTAGAATGTTCTGTGAATTGCAGAAGACAACCACAGCATCTTGGAAATTTGTCTACGGAATGATTGCTCAGCTCCCCAGCCGCTTACCTCCACCCTCCGACATGGAAATAGATTCCACCAGACAAATGGGAGAGGAGTCAAAGGGGACAAAGCAGGAGGGGAAGGAAGTTGGCTGCAAGGTCCAGCCTCCAGAAACACATGCTTTGGGGTAAAATGTCCCTGTTAACCAGCTCATCAAGAGCACAAACCCGAGCAGGCTGGCGGTAGAGGCCCCAGAGCCCCGGAGCTGCTCTGTGTGACCCTGCGACGTGTCTGCCCCAGACGGTTTCAGGAATTCCGGAGCCGCCTGAGGCCACTTGGAGGAGAGGTTGAAATGTTCACCTTGTGAAGAGTCAGCGTGATCTGGGGAGATAATGGAGCGTTCAGTTTGACATCCGAAACTGGAGGCTCCGGGAAGAGCGGATTCTTGCTGGGAGGGGAGACAGTAATTGTTTTTAGCATGACAGATAAGACGTGCTGGCTTCTGGAGATTACCGACGCCTGGGAAACAAGTCCTTCCCGCGGCGGGGCTAAATATCTAAATGAAGTCTGCACTTCTCTCCGCCTCCTCCTTGAAGCTTACTTTTAAATAAGAATGTCCTTTCTTTGTAATTGTTCACAGAGATAGGTAAAAACATAATCAATTTTGGAGGATTGGTTGGTTTTAATCTGATCCAAACAGTAAATCACCAAGAGTCTTCTAAGAGATTATAGGAAACATTAATTGTGTAGCTGGACTAGGTTTCATGACTGGAGGGAGACTCATAAATAACCCTAGCACTTGAGCCCAAGAGTATAAAAGAGGGAAAACAAGCTATGGGACAAGATGCCTGATGTTGTCCTTAAGGTGAAAAGTATATTCGTATATAGTTGGTTCCCTCTGAGGTTGTCTGTGTTAATCCCTCCCTGGGTGTCCCATTTAAAGCTGTGGTCAAGTAAATAACTGGAGATGCTACTACTACTTAAAAAGGCAACCAGCTTTTCTGTAAAGGTGTCAGTCCCAAATTACATGTGTGTGATGTCTCTCCCTCCCTCCATCTGTGCTCCCCCGGGGTTGACAAATATTTGATCTGCATAAACATTCATTTTAGATGTAATTTTCTCCTCCTCCTGACCCAACTCAGGTGTTCTTCACAACATCCAACAAAACAATAGACAAAATAATGCTGCCTCTGAGAGGGAATTTCTCTCTCCTTTCCCTCCCACTTCTCTTGGGTCAATCTGTCTGTCTGTCTTTCCTCCCAGCCTCCAACACCCCTTCAACCTCCCCAGCAAACTCTGGAAAAACAGTAGTAACTAACATTTGTGCCTTTGGCAATAAAACCACAGGGCTCGCAAACCCCAAATGGCAAAAAGACATTTCCATTCCAATCCCAGTTTTAAATTAAACTGTAATGAAAAATCAGCAGTGGCAGCTGGGACCAGAGACACTGATTGTCTCCAGCAACAAAAAGGAGGGGAACAGAGGGGGAGAGGAAGAAGAAAAGAGACGGCGAGAAAGCCTCGCTCTGGTGATAAAGCAGCTGGTAAACCTTCCAGTGAAAAGAAATTAGAAAAACAAATCTAGTACAGAGACAAGCAAAGATGGCTGCTTTCCTCCACAACACAGTGAGGCGATCACAAATCACCCGCCACTTTATGAATGGACGAGGAGGGGGCAGGGAGGGAGGAAGATGTGTAGGCCTCTGCTGACACCTGGAGGAAGAGCCGGGAAATTCTCAGGAGGGGTGGCCACACCCCCAAGTCCTGGGAAGAAGTGGGGTTTTGCCTTTCCTGGTGATCCTAGGCAATAATGAGGCTCCTAGAAGCTTTATGGAAAAATAGGAGGACTTCATTGCCTTCGAACTCGCTATAAAGAAAAGGTGCCTTGCGGAGAGCATTTGACTTCAACCCGAGTTTTGTTTGTACCAAGGAATGTTCCCTGCAGCTTTAAGCCTGATTTTTTAAGATGCATGTTCTAGGCATCTTAATCAGAAATGGGGAAAGAACCCAAGATTGAAGCATTTTAATTTGTAGCTTTCTAAAGCTTGCAGATCTTTCGGCATATAATATATATGTATTTTCTGAGTGGTGGTGATCAGGAATCCAGAAGAGATTATAAGAACCAAAGATACTGCCCAGAAGTTAAGGATCAGGGTATGAGTGGATTTATAGGTAACAGATGAGAAATTAGAGACTGGGAAGCCAGCTTCCTTAGCCCTATTTTGTCCCCACATCTCTTTAAGAACCTGATGAACTTAGTGGACCTCCTTCTTGGGAAAATAACAAAGTACCTAGGTGCACACACGGTTATAAATGCTCCCAGCACCCCTCAGGCCAATCCACAGAGCCCAGGTTGAGAATTGCCTCTCTGAAGAAAAGAGAGCAGAGAAAGACTGCAATCCATCCACAGTGAAGACTATTGTGAGCCCACATGAGAAGAAATACATATAAAACTTAATGTGCAATTGGCTTTTTAGGTATCAAATGAATTTCTTTACAGAAAGGAAAATTGCTAAAACCAAAAATATACAAAATTTATGCAGAAGAAACAGCCTCTTCAAAGTAAGTCCTCTGGATTATGACTTCCAGAGGATATAGAGCTAAATGTGAACTTGCGAAAATTCTCAGTGACCCTTTGGGTGGACATTTAATCGACCTGTCCTGGTGCCTTGAAAGAATTAATGCATCTCCCAATGGGTCCAGCTGACCTTTACCAACCGTCCCACTTAGAGCTGTTGTTTTCCTTACTCATATGTTTTTAAATAATCTTATATTTGACTATTCTATACCAATCCTCTTTGCTAAATTCTTCATTGCTGTGACTGCAGTTGAAAGAAGAAAAACAACATAACAAAAACACTCTGGAAGACTGTGAATGGAAGTGTTCCCACACCACCCTTTTGATCTGGTTTGTTCATTTCCCTGGATTCTTCTCTCCCTACTTTCTCTTCTCCCTTCCTTTTTACTGCCTTATTGATTTATCACTAGAGGGTGATCAGGAGCAGAGAGAAGAAATCATCAACATCCTTACAAAAGACTGGATGCTGAACAAGGATGAACTAGCAGTATAGTTAAAAAGCTTTCTGTTATTTTTATGTTTCATTGTATAAACACATTTGGTGTAGATATTGAAGTCAGCACCTCCTCTAATACTTAGATATGCAAGAGGTATCCAACTTCACAGAAACTATAAAGCTTAAATTTTAAAAATTGAATGCAAATACTATTATATTTCATTGATTTAGCAAGGCTGTCGGGATTCTCCCTCCAACAAATTTAGCCATGAGCCAATGTTATATATATCAAACCTTGTTTCTATCTTAACTTACATGATATTTAGGTATGTTTGCATAATATGGTAGGTATCCTCCTAATAAATGGGTACTTTTCAAATCAAACATTTTTATTTGTAGTTATTTCTTGCTTCTTGGGGTGTAACTACAAGTACCTGATACATGTTTTAAGAACTTTGCTCTTCCCCAGTCTTTGATTTTTTTATTTATTTTGGGTTTGAACAAACAAAACCACATGAATTAAAGGTTTCTCCCAAACATTAAATAAATCATGATCATCCATGCTTCCTTTCAGTCAGAAATTGTTTACACACATAGTATGAAGAATGCAGTCAGGCCCTTTAGTGGTGGTGAAAGAGAAGGTGGTTAAAAATTGATGAAGATAAACCCTCTATCACTGAAACCACATGGTGGTGGATGGAAGGTGGATTTTGAAGTAAGGCAGAATTATATTTCAATTTCTGATTTGCTGCATATAGGCCCTGAATTTTTGTCAAGTTCTCTGACTTCTCTGAGCTTCTGTTTGTTTATCAATTGGGAAGATTATCCTACCAAGATGTGCTACTATTTGACCAATGTCTATTTTCCTCCTTAGACTATAAGTTCCCCAGAGCAGAGCCATGTCTGATGAACTCACTGTTGGGCCAGGATAGGTGCTCCACATATGTGCTGAGTGAAAATGGGACACATGCACATTTTGTGGCATTTCATGACATAGTAAATTGTAGTTTAAGTTATAAATTAGCCCTAGAATAGCTAACACTCATGGAGCCATTTGCTATATTTTGGACACCTTGCTAAGAACTTGACATACAGTTAGCTTCTCACAGAAATCCTGAGTGATGACTGTGTTTTAGAGGGTGAACTGAATTCTACCTGAGTTCCCCCAGTCGGCAGAGCTAGGATTCAAACTCACGTTTGGCACCAGTCTCCATAGCGCGCACTCCAGTATGTCACCAAGAGGAGATGGGGGAGCTCATTAAAGGCTGGGGAGAAAGGAAATCAGTCCCGAGCCCCCCCAACCCAGGATGCTCACAGGTGTGAAGGACGGTGGCCCTGGTGAGCAGCCCTGCTCATTTCTCACCCAAAGTCCAGAAAAAGCTGAGTGCAAACAAAACTATGGAGAGTGGGGAGTTTTCCTTTAGAGATCGATCCTCATTACTCTAGCCATCTTCACCTCTGGCATTGCAGGGCATCTTCCTGACCCAAGCACTTTGGGTCACTGGTAAGACACCCCCACGCCTGCCCCAAATCACTGCTTTCTGCTTCAGTGGGAGAGTGACCCTATACTGCTTTCAAAAGATTCAGAATTTCTGCAAATGAATATCAACTTAGAAACAAAACTCTTCAGAGCTATTAACCTCCAAGGGTTGTCATTTAGCTGAACTCTCTTTCATTTTCTTTTTAGTTCCTCCAAAAATTTCCACTGGAGAAGCAGCACTCTTCTTAATTAAAGCCATTGTCAGATACCACAAATGGCTTTTCATAATGGTTTCTAAACCTGAAGCACTGTTTGGTATGACTGTATATTATTTCTGAATCATACAAAGAGATTTAATTCTTTTCTTATATTGTGAAAGGTTTTAAATAAGAATATTAAGTTTATCAGTACACTGTGCACAGAAACAAAGGATCGCAAATGGCTATATAGAATTAGAATGCATAAAATCTATACATCTGTGGGAAGTAGCAAACGCTGTATTTTAAATGTGTAAATCTGTGTATGTGTATGATGGCTGAATCTTGCATCACTGCTGAATGATCCTTTCCAGTGAAAGATTTATTAGCAATGTTTCTCAAAGCGTGTTCAGGGTCTCACCTGCATTACAATCACCTGCATTTGAATCACCTGAGTGCTTATTAAACAAACAGATTCCTGACCTCCACTGCAAAATGATTAAATTAAAATCTCTTGGGGTGGAGCCTTGGAATCCTTGTATTTAACAAACTTCCCCAGGTGACTTTTAGTTCATGCCAAAAACATGAGAACTGCTGATATATAGTGTAGTATCTAAGAGCATTGACGTTAGGATCAAACAGATCTTTGGTTCAAACCTCAGTTGTCCGATCTCTCCAGTGATGATAAGCATCTTACCTCCTAAATCTGTTGTTGGAATTAAAAGGGATGATGCATGAGAAGCAGAGACAAGAGTAAAGTGGAAGTTTCAGAGCCTCTTCTCTGCCTCCCTAAAAGGCTGTTTATGCTGCTGCTTGGCTCCTGGCTTGACTGAGCTGACTGAGGGCAAGAGGAGCTACACATGGAGGGGAAAAAAATCTGGCAAGTGGGAGAAGGAGAAGATTGAGACAGTGGGCAGGTAAGGGCTGGAAGTTGGAGGTAGTGTAGGTGGTGGAGACAGAAACTGAGGAGGTTTGGTACTTTGAGGGGACAGTAAATAAATCTTTAGGCAGCTTTTCAATGGGTTAAATCCTAAAATTTTCCTTTTGCAAATTTTCAAAAGGGTTTTCAAAATAAAAGACATTCCCAAAGCACTTAGAAGCCACATTTGATTTTCCTTTAGGTACATTACCATTCAGAGGCAAGTTCTAATCCTAGAAGATCCAGATTACATAAATGTTAGATAAAATAGATACAAGACCTAGTAAATAGTACCCGCTTATTCAACTATATGACTTATCTGAGTAATGCAACCATTCCACTTGTCCTAATTTTATGCCCAACTGCTATTAAAAAAATTTTGTTCCACAACAAATGTTGGTGAGGATGTGGAGAAAGGGGAACCCTCCTACACTGCTGGTGGGAATGTAAACTAGTTCAACCATTGGGGAAAGCAGTATGGAGGTTCCTCAAAAAACTCAAAATAGGCATACCATTTGACCCAGGAATTCCACTCCTAGGAATTTACCCTAAGAATGCAGGAGCCCAGTTTGAAAAAGACATATGCACCCCTATGTTTATCATAGCACTATTTACAATAGCCAAGAAATGGAAGCAACCATCAGTAGATGAATGAATAAAGAAGATATGGTACATATATACAATGGAATATTGTTCAGCCATAAGAAGAAAACAAATCCTACCATTTGCAACAACATGGTTGGAGCTAGAGGGTATTATGCTCAGTGAAATAAGCCAGGCAGAAAATGACAAGTATCAAATGATTTCATTCATCTGTGGAGTATAAGAACAAAGAGAAAACTGAAGGAACAAAACAGCAGCAGACTCACAGAACCCAAGAATGGACTAACAGTTACCAAAGGGAAAGGGACTGGGGAGGATGGGTGGGAAGGGAGGGATAAGGGGGGAAAAAGGGGCATCACGATTATCAAAGATAATGTAGCAGGGGAGGGACACAGAAAAGGCAACATATACAGAGAAGACAAGGAATGACTCTAGCATCTTGCTACGCTGATGGACAGTGACTTTAATGGGGTATGTGGGGGGGGACTTGATAATAGGGGAGTCTAGTCACCATAATGTTGTTTAAGTAATTTTACATTAATGATACCAAAATAAAAAAATAAAATAATGAAAAAATTTTGTTCCTACCCTAATTTCCCCTAAATTTCCATTGCATGTTCTCCTTATTCCACTTCCCTATCTTCTAATGTATCTTTTACTTGTTTGTGCTTGTTCTCTCTCTTTCCATGACTTCCTTTTTTTCTTGCCCTTTCTCAAGTCTTTCCCTTTGTTAACCTTAAGAAATAAAACTTTCAGTTGTTTTACCAGCAGAAATGAGTTTATTTAGGAACAGCAGAGAATTACAATTTCGGCTAAGCAAGCTACACCTAAGCCATAAGCAAGTCTGGAGAACAAAGGAGAGGGACACTCTTTTGTAGAAGCAAGGGAGTTGAGAGGACTGTTCTAAGCAAAAAGTCCATTGGTGTAAACTGCTAAATCCACGTATCATGGCTTCTTATGGGTTGAGTTGTGACAGTCTCTCATTGGCTGTTGGCAGGGGGCGCAGAAACCTTCCTACTGCTGGTTAGTAAAGCATCTGAGATGTTATGACTAGCAAGGCGTAGTCTCTCCCTTCCAGTCAGGTCTGCAATTGACAAGGAGAAGTGGGTGTGAGCGCTCCTCCTGCAGGGCTCCCAGCTGCACTTTAGTGAGGTCGCCCTTTCTTCATTTTCACCTTCTATACCACCACCTTCTGGGGCCGCCTCTCTGTAAACTCCTAGCATCCAAGCTTAAAGAAGCACGGTCAAGGACGTCTCCGACCTGGCTTTCTGCGTCCAGGGATTTCCAGCCCTAGAATGTTTAATGTATGTGTCGGGTATTTCTGTTTCCTTCCCTCCTGGCAGCCATGTTCCTTGTTCCTGCAGACACCTGGGTGTGAGTTGGGACCTGCGGGCTCTGGAGGTCTTACTGCGGCTGGGAGCCCTGAGACCTGTTCTTTGGCCTTGGCCTCTCTGAGCCCTCTAGAGTCTTTTCATTCTTCCAGAAACCACTGATTTTCTTTTTTCTGACAATATCTCTCTTTCTACTGGAGAACTGCTCCTCTTTCAATCATGGGACTTTAGTGGTCTGGATGGCACATGACTCAGGCCTAGCCCATCGTGGCATATTATCTTTCTCGAACCACACTGATTGATTCAAGGATAGCCATATGACCCAAGTAATGCTAGAATGCTTAATGAGTTTAATGTTTAGATGCTATCTTCTGGGATTGATTGAAAACAATGTAATTCAGATCTATTTGCAGCTATCTTTCCTAATTTCATGGAGAAAGATACAGGCAATGAGAATATAATACCCCTGGAATAACCCTCAAACTAAGTAATGGAAGTATGTGGATCAATAGCCTAGCTTTCTTATCACTCAGTGTTTAAGTCTGAGTCATGTTCTACCTACTCTCTCAAGGGTTCCAATAAATTGAGCCTCGTTTGCCCACAACAGTAACTTGCTCATGAACATTCCCTTTGTTTTACTCCCTTCCCTGTTTCACTTCTTTACTCCCTCATAGTGCTTCCTGGGGTCTCTTTTCAAATAAAATACTGACACCCAAATCCTTGTGTAGTAAGTAAGCAGAAAAATGCCTACTTCCCCCTACCACCACCCCAAAAAATGTCTGCATCCTAATCTTTGGAAACTGAATATATTAGGTTCATGGCAAAGGGGAATTAAGGTTGCAGATGGAATTACGGTAATCAGCTGAGCTCCATATAGGGAGATTATCCTGGATTATGTGGGTGACCTCAATTTAATTACAAGGGTCCTTAAAAGTGGAAGAGGGAATTGGAAGAGAGAATCAGAGGGAAGGCACTGTGAGAAGGACTAGGCCTTATCTTGCTAGTTTTGAAGATGGGGGAAGGGAGTCCTAAGCCAAGGAATAAAGGCAGCCTCTAGAAGCTGGAAAAGGTAAGGAAATGGATTCTTCCTAAAGTCTTCATAACAGGATGTAAACCCTGATGACACCTTAATCTTAGCCTGGGTTGATTGATGTAGGAGTTCTGATCTATTTACAGAATGTATTCTGTAAAATAATACATTTTTGTTGTTTTAAACCACTAAGCTTTTAGTAATTTATCACAGAAGCAGTAAAAAACTAATACGCCTTTCTCAGGATACACTTCAGGGAAACCCACATTTAAGATGATTGCTTTTCTTATTGTTTTTTGGGTGTTCAGAATCACTTTTCTTGATACGTTGTGGGGTAAATGCTAGCTGGATGTGACTGCCAAAACAATGTCGAAAATTGAACAAATTTGGAATGATGTCTGGCTAATTACATTAAACCTCTGACTCACTGGCAGAGGAGCCCTTACCTTGGAGTGCCAGAGAAGTCTCACTAGGGTAACAGTTTTAATTAGCCAACCTCTATCTCATATCCAATGTCTGGTTCTGCATCTGTTGATATTCCCCATTTAAAACATGTAATAATCCAAACAGTCCGTTAGTAAGAAATAATTATCGTTAGAGACAGTGGTGAGTTCAGCTATTACCTGGATATAGTTTCATATTTTACTGTAAAGGAAATTATTTCTAGCATTAGAAATAATGTAGTATTCAGATCTCCAAATGCAGTGGTGCTTTAAAGTGAAAGCTCTGGAAATGAACGACCATCACCTTCTTATTTATTTATTTTTTAAATTCTCAAAGTATCAGCCCATCTCATTTTCTTAGTCAAAGCTTGCTTCCTGGTTTTGCCCTGTTAATGACCTCAGCTCTCTTGATGCTTTAGGACCAAGAGCTCTTTGATTAATCATTCTCTGTGTTAAAATCAAACAGCCCTCGCATTCTTCAAACAGATCACTGCTTCTGTTAAATAATGCCCTAAATATACAAAGCAGATAAATGATGACCGTTGAGCCAATGGGGACAGAACTAAGCTCCAAGATTGTGTTGCAATTATAAAGAAAAGACACATAACTGATGAGCTCCATTTCTGAACTTAGAATGATTTGTGAAGCATAAGATCAGAAGAAGTACAGACTAAGGTCTCTAGTTAGAGTTGCTATGATTTAAGTATAGATGGGGGTAGAAAGCATTTTAAAATTGCTTGATGTATAGTGTGTGTGTGTGTGTGTGTGTGTGTGTGTGTGTGTGTGTGTGTGTTTCTTTGAAAGGGTTAAATGCTCCAAGAGTAGACCCTCTTTGGGGGGCAAAGGCTCAGAATGATATGCACCAGGGTTTTATTTCATTTCAGTCTCTTGCTTATTTTAATTTATGAGGTGTGGAGAATATTAGTTTTTAGGATGATTTAATATTTTATGTTGTAAGTGATCTTCTGCAGTCAGTTTGTTAATTAGATACTGTAGACAGGCTGTTAATATTGTGTGTTGACTGCAGGAAAAAAGGAAGAGAGAATATTTTCAATAGGCACAAAGAATCCAAGGTGCATAATCAAAGTTCTCTTACAGACCATGTGTTAGAGGTGCTTTGTTGTAGAACAAATTGTATTTTGTCCTTAGATAGGTCGCCTGAGACTGTTGGAGTTAATTGGAGCGTTCTCTTCCTTTGCTACCTTAGAAGTTTTCTGAAATCAGGCAGGAGAAGAAGACAGGACCTGAATTTTTATTTAAATGAAGAGCCATGTCTGGAAGAATTAGAATACTTTCAGAAGTCTGGAATGCATTGAAATGGATTGTCTTATTTTGATTTTCTCAGAAAACACAGTTTGAAATGGCAGCTTTATGTTATTTCCTACTGGCCCTGTCCTCAATATCAACATTCCTAAATAAATAATTGTTGTGATCTACCACCATATTAATTATGTATTTAGCTTGAATTTGGATGACCTAGGAGTGGGGGAAACTGACATTGAAAATACAGGTGCGTTCTCTTCTACTCTTGCAAGAGGAAGAGGCTGTTGGCCAGCTCCTGTGGTTGTGTCTACTGTCTGGGCTGGCTTTACCAAAACTTTGCATGAGTAAGGAAACTCACCAACAATGTGCTTTATCACACTATTCCATTATATGTACCTTATTTTTGTTTTGTGTAAAATTAGTGGGTCCAACTCCAGTGAGATTTTTTTAATGAATATTCAAAAATATGTTGCAAAATCAGAAGAGTGTTAAATTGGGAAGTTCATTTGAAGATCAAATTCAGATACAGGAAACTGAAGATTAATATTTCTTTAAAATCCTTACCACAGGATTTCAACTTTCATAAAGAACCCAACAATAACAAATTAGTCTACTCTACAGCATGTTAAAGGCTTTGAAGTGTTTTGAGTTCTTCTTTGTAATAACAAAATAGTGGCATGTAGTATGATTAAAACAATTAAAAATATTTCTCCAGTACAAAAGCACCATATAACCTCATAACCATCAACATAACTGGGTTTGTTTGTTTGTTTGTTTGCCTTTTATCTGTTTTTATTCCATCTACAATATCTGAATATTCACTCTATTGTCTTTTTTGGAGCCAAAGACACTGATATTATATGATAAATAAGAAAGTGTCTTTTCAAAGGAAAAATATTCAACATTTGTTATTATTTCATTTGAGTTTATGTGCCTGATGAAATAGTTGTAACTGTGGAACTGACATATATATAAATATATGTGTGTGATACATATACAATAAAATAAAAATTAAAAGCATATATATGTCAGTTCAACTATATATATATATATACATATATATATATAATGTGTAGGGATAGAGTTTTCATTTTTATTTTATTTTGCTGGCATTAACCTCACCATTATATAGTTTTTAAATCAGAACATTTTCTTCTATAAAACCTTATCATCTCAGATATTTTCCCCCAGTCATGTTACGCTACGTTAGCATACATATGGGGCACTTTCTGGCTTGGAGTTTATTCAGAGGTGAGAAAAACAAGCACGACTTAAAATAGGGTAAATGTTTAAGAAAGTAGTTACTGAGTCAGTTTAGAAAGTAGGAAAATTAGATACAACTACAATCAAGATCTCTCTCTCAAAAACAAAACAATACTCCATCTCCCTTATTGGAAGTAATGGGTAAAATATAAATGCTTCATTTCCAGAGTTGAATGCGGAGTGGCATTTGGTACACAATGGTTACTAGTGAATGCCATTGACTGGCGCTGCTATTAGAATCTCCACGGTAAACTCGTAATCATCAATTGCAGCTTCACCTACACAGAAAACCTACACATTCAACAGTTATAATATATGAATTAAAGGTTGTCTTGATCCTTCAGAGAAAAGCATTTTGCCCTCTTAATATGGGAATTATTTTTAAACCTCAAGGCTCTGTTCCAATTAGTTATAATATACTGACCAAGTATCACTCTATGAAATGTATCATGTACTTTAAACATATATTTAATATGATAATACCATCAGCCAAGCACAGCTCTTAAAATGTTATCTTTATTTTCTTTTCTATCTGCTGTTTAATTTCATTATGATTTTCTAAAAATTCTCTGGTAGTGTACAGCTGCTCCACTGTTAATAGCATTGAAATAGAAACGTGTTACTTTGTTGAGGGAGAGACAGCTGCATACTGTAGAAAAACAAAATCATTTGATGTGATTAATACAGGAAGACGGTTATTCGTATTTTTAATACATATTGTTTAAACTCAAGTATGTTTGCCGTCCAGCCATTTTTAGATATGTTATTCTGATCTACGACTTAAATGCGTGATGCTTTTAGGTTCTACATTTAAAAACATGAATGTTTGCCAGCCCATCCAATACCTCCTGCTGCTAGTTGGCTGGGATGTTTTGAATGTCACAAACAGAGCTTTTGATATGGTACCCTTGAGGCTCTTTATCCAGGATGATGTAAATAACTACTCTCAACATTTGGTCCTTCTACCATCTTTGATCAAGTCATCGTGAAATTTGCCCTTGCAGCGAGCAGGAGTCTTTACTTTCACATTAGAAGATCTCATACTATATTTGAAAATGTCAAAGTATATAAGCCCTAGGAGGGCAATAGGACAGGTTCAAAAGTTTGCAGGTAGATGGATTATTACAGGCTTAGAAATTACAATGAGGGAGCGCCTACATATCTTCTCTCATTCTCTCACAGTCTTGCAAATCTCTTGCTACATCATAAATATTTCTACATCCATGCCCCCATTCTCTAGCCATTTCACAAGTGGTCAGTCTCAGCCTCAGATTTACACAGAGAGCCCTGGAACTGACCTCACTGGAGAGCACGATTTATGTGACAGAGCCCGTGACCAAGTGTGGAACACAATCCAGCAGCTGACATGCTCCTATCAGACTGTTCCTGCTTACCATTCATGGCATGTCAGCACCTAAAGAGACCTTGGTGTGCACCTAGATCAGCTCCTTCCTTTTGCAAGTAAAAATGAAAACTCACTTGAGGCAATTTTCTTGAAGGTTACATAACCAAAGAGAATTTCCTCTTCTTGCTCATCTAGAATGCTTGCCCCTATAATCTCTCTAGAAAGATGTAGCCTGTACTCCCACCATAACCTGGAGCCTCAAAACAATGACTGCCAAGAGAGCAAAGCTCTGCCTTTCTTGCCCATTCTTCCTAGAACCATAAGAGGGCCTCTTTAGGGACCCATGACAAGGTGAGGAGATACAGAAGTTCTTTCCTGCCCCATAAAGTAAATCCAACAGATTTCACAAAGGATAAGATGTTCAAGTAAGGCATTTTTTAATCTCCCACTCAATTCAACAATGAGTATTCCTGGTGTATATTAATAGTGGCACTTCAAACCAGTGGGGAAAGGTTAGACTATTTAATAAATGGTGTTAGGACAGAGGCTAGGCATCTGGAAAAAATAAAGTTAGATCTTAACCTCCCACTCTATGTGATGATAAATTCCAAATGGTTTAGAGATTTAGAGCTGAGAAATAAGATTACTAAAAGAACCTTAAAAAATGTAATCCTTGGAATGAAAAGATTTTGCAAACAGATTCAAAATTCAGAAGCCATAAAAGAAAATATCGATAGACCTGAACACATGAAAATAAAATTTTCAACCAGACAAATACACACATTCACACACCCCCATAAGCAAAGTCAAAAGATAGAAAATCCCACAAACAAGGAAGAAATATTTGCATCTCATGTATAACAAAGAGCTAATTTCCCCAATGGATAAAAAGTTCCTACAAATAGAGAAATAAGCTCCCAACAAGTTAATAGGAAAAACTGGGTAAAATACAAACATCGTGCACAGAAAAATGAAATATGAGTGGTTCTTAAATATTTGAAAATATGCTCAACTTCACTTATAATAAAACATATGCAAATTAGAACTACACTGAGATACCATTTTTCTACTATCAGGTTGGCAGAAGTCCAAAAACTTGATGACACACTTCATTGGTGATCTGTAGGAAACAGGCCCTCTTATGCTTGCTTGTGGGAGTATATGTTAGCATAAGCCCATATGGAGAGCAATTTAGCAAAATCCATCAAAATTACAAATGCATATATCTTTTGCCCCAGCAATTTCACTTCTGGACATTTATGTTACAAATACACTTGCAAATGAATGAAAGTGCGTATGTTTAAGATATTTATCATAGTACTGTTTGTAAGGCAAAAAATTGAAATAACCTAAATTGTTAAGCCCAGTGAATTGCTTATATAAGCCAGTTAAATAAATCATGATACATTCATACAAGAGAATACTAAGAAACTTAAAAAATAATAATGGAAAGATCCTAGAAACCTTATTAAATGAAAAAAGCAAAACGCAGAAGAGAGTACAAGCTGGCTTTGATATTCAATAAAGAGAAATAAGCTGAATTTTTGTTATTACATAAAAATCTGGGAAAATCTATAAGAAACTAAATATAGTGGTTCCTAGTAAGAGGTGGACATAGGAACTGGGCATATGGGCTACTGTTTATGTATATTTTTAGAACCATGCAAATATACAGTCTTCACAAAAATTATATTTTTAAATCAGAAAAAAATAATTGAGTCCCCTGTTTGAGTCTAAGGATGCTAATAAGTCTCTTAGCATGAAGGATAAGACTTCCAGATTAACACGGGGCTTCCCAGGGCCTTCATTCACTCATTTGTCCTCTTCTTCATTCATTAAACAAACCAGCAACAGTTTGCTATGTGGCAAGTGCTGTACTTGGCCCTGGGGATTCATGGAGACTAGGTCTCCACTTCACAGAATCTACATTTTAGTCCAGGGTCTCTTCTATTTGAAGTCTAGGGGGTCTCCAATCAGCACAAAAGGACTCTAGGACTCATTTCAACAAGTTTCCCTTCATTACGGTATCATCTCAACTGTGAGCACATTAAATCTCCATTGAGAGTTCACAAATTCAATATCCTTGATTTTTATGACCAAACAAGATGTGTACAGGCTGGAGGTACTTTTGGTTTCTCTCAATGACACCTCCTTGTAGAGTTCCACAATATCTTTTATTGTGTATAATACAATTTGAAATTCTATTCCAAATATGGCCCTTGCTTATACTTATTCAGGGTTGTAATAATTTCCTGTAATTTATATTGAAGCCTTTTTATTAATGTCCTAGAATTATACAGTGTATCACTACATTCCTTTCCTTTGTTTTTTTCTTATTAGTTTACATTCCATTATGATTATTTTTTCAAACCAAATATCTGTTCCTGGGTGTTCACATCAGTGCTTTGAATAGTATTTCCTTCTTCCTCTGTCCTCCTACCCCATTTCAGGCAGATGAGAACTGATGGGAAAGCTCTCTCAGCTCAGTGTGTATGTGTGCACGAACGTGTGTGCATCTAAAATTCCATCTGTGTATTTCGGGACTGAGCCCATTTAATGAAACAAAGCTGTGCCCCCCGGTCCAACAGAACTGAAATGACTGAAATGCTCCCTAGGTATGCTGTCCAATATGGTATCTGGTAACCACCTGGCACTAGAGCTACTGAGAAATGGTACTTTTCGCTTGATTTTATTTAAATTAATTTATGTAAAAGCTAGCAGGAGAGGGATAAGATGTGAATACAAGGTATATGGCCCCTAAAAGAGTTGCCAATCATCCAAATTGCAGCCTCCGAGGGTGGAGAAGTCACAGTAATGGGAATCTTTGAGTCCTGGGTGTTCCAATCAGCTGATGAAGGCTACTTGCTTTGTGAGAAGTCCACATAGATTGGAGATTTCCAGGTAGTTGCTGAAATAAGACAGAGCACAATGCATTCCTCCCATCATGAAAAGAAAATCAGCAAGCATTAGGAGGTTTGTTTAAAACTCGAGGCAGTCTCATTAGTGTTCAAAGCTAAATTCCAGTTCTTGAGCAGATATGATGTACATGGGAGAGAATGTCACCCAGGGAATGAGCCCTCCAGTCCCTTCCGGGGAAGATGGGCACCAGAGGGTCATCATGGATGCCAGACTAGAGAAGGTAAACTTAATTTTAAACCTTACTTTCTGGTGGGAATGAACTCCTAACATACAGCCTACCTGGGCACAGTTTTTAGCTGACCGCAGTTATGACACTGAACAGAAGGTCTTCAGTGTCTGTAGGTAGATGGGCACAGGTGAGCAGAAACTGACAAGCTACAAGTCTATCCATTTCAGTCTCCTCCATTCAGTAGTCCCCTACTACCTACAGCACAGATGCATAGAGCCCACCTGAGCATTCAAGGCCGGCCACAACATGCAGCCCCCTGCTGCGCTCTGCACAGTTTTGTTTCCACAAATCCCCCACACCTATCTTATGCTTCAGCCCAACTTGTCTGTGCGTGCTTCCTCGAGCATGCCTCAGCCTCTTCCACCTCCGCGCCCTCGCTCAGGCTTTTGCCGGAAATGCCCTCCTCCAGCATCGCCATCTGTCAAAACCCCACCTCTCATGGTTCATTTCAGGCGGTGCGTCCCCTGAAGCCTTTTCCCTGGAAACCTGACTGCGCAGGCTCATCCCCACCTCTGCGTCCTGTGGCACTTGGTTTGTGCTGTTCCGGCACTTGGGTCATGCCTCATGTTGCCGGCCTCAGTGAATTTGTCTGTTCGTCTCCTAGTCTGTAAGCAGTTTGAGGATGGGGCCTGTGTCATTCATGTTCTGTAAGCCTGATAGTGCTTGGTACATGGTTGGTCTCCAGGAATAATTGCCTATAAACTGGATTAAGGACAGTTCTCCACGTGGGGAGAATTTCAGATAGAGTCAATAAAAATTAAGAGCTTTGCTCCAGAAGGTATGAGAGCCCATGCAGTTTTATGAGTACAGTATTGTGGCATGGAAGATTTTTAAATAAAAAATGGAAAACTGGTGATCTAGAGGTCACATGTGGCCTACATACATATTTTGCATGACATACAATGTTATCTTGAAATAATGATCACTTAAAATGTTGGAGAATTTACATAAACATTCATGTTTTCTGATTTTCTTAAAAAAAAACACAACAGATCTGTCATCTGGTCATTCATTTCCCCTCTGGCAGTTTGCCAGACCATATTCGCTGGCAAGCCCCCTGCCCTCAGGTCCTACAAGGACTGGACTGACTTTCTTATTTTTCCTTCCTCAAATCGTATGTGCACAGAGTCCGTGCACCTTTAGCAATGATAAGATCTACCCATGTTCTTTATAAAGCTCATTGTGTTTTTAAATCACACCTGTATGCTGACTTTAACAGTTACTGCTTTGGCCTGCTGCTTTCTCTACCACTCACCAAACTCCCAAGAGTGCTGCATATGTTCAGATAAAAATATGAATATGATTTAAATCATTTTTAAGGGGTGTAATGGCAGCTCCATGTCCATTGTCACTTTATCTGCAAATGCAATTTTACGACGTTAAAGAATTAGTCAAGGGACTTGGTGTCAGGGCAACGGCATAATTGTTGAAAGCAAAAGTGATAGACACTTGAAAAGGAATAAAGAGAGTGAGACCTACATGATAGTGGATGATAGCATTTCAGTTCACATCCATGGCATCTTTTGTGTGAAGATTTCAAGGGAGATGTCAGGCAGTAATTGAGCTTCACAATGCTTGATGAGAAGGTGTTTTCCTCATCCTCTGACAAAGGAAACTGAGGCATTGCTTGCTCACCATTGCAAGGACTTCTCTGCAAGCTAACTGGTAGTTAAATTTAATTATCTTCATTTCTGGTCCCTTCACTAAGCACTCATTCTTGCTCTTTGGTTACGAGGGTAATTTTATATTAGATCAATTTAGACTCAATCTCAGATTTAATCAATACCATCCGCAATTTACAGGCTCTCCTTGGTTAAAGCTTAATGTTAAAAAAAAGAAATGTAAGGACTAAAGATCATAAACAGGCAAAATGTCAAAGCAGATGACCACTCTGTGACTTACAGGTAAATACCAATGTTCCAAAATCCCCATCTTCCATATTCCATAGTCCCTTACTGTCCTTCTCCTGACCTTCTCACACCTTCCATACTAATTAGGGGCCAATGTTAAAGCAGCTGCCTATGTTTAGCATTTATTTTAATGTTCTACCTTGAAACATAGGAAGGGAGACTTCTAACTTCTCTGACTAGGAGAAGTGTAACATTTTAAGATTTTGTTAGCTAGATCAACACTTCCAGTGTCCAGCAAGTGCTTTCAGTTTAGAAAAGAACAATGCACTGCCCGTTAAATCCATTACTCTAATTGCAGTTTAAATGAACCATTTTGAGGCACTGATTTATATAATGTCTTTGCAAACGTGGTATTTCTAGAGTGTAGGTATTCATGGCATTTGGCATAGGATCTGGTCATTACATATTCTTTGTAAAAATCATTAGTGATCAAAAATCACTTCTCCTGAAACATTATCTTTCCAAGGCCATCTCCCCAACCAAATAACAAAAAACAAGTGGAGAATGCAGAAATTAAATACTAAATCATATGTTGCTTCATGGAGTTCATGAGCTGACCTTTCATCTCTGGAAAAGTGGGATTAAATACCCCTCGGATAGAAGTGATTAAGGAAAAGAAAGCGAATACACAGGCCTACCTAGAAATCCTTGTTGCAGGGAAGAAAATACACAAACAATATGCCCCCACAGCAAGACCTTGATATCAGCAAATGATGTTCTCAAACTCAGTAGAATTTCTGATTCTCTAAGTAAGCTATAGATGATCAAATCAAAGTTGTACCAACTTAAGCCTGGGAAGACTGTTAGCCATCATTTCCCCCCGTGTGGACAATGTTCATCCCCAGACTCAGCCATTGCTAATTTGCCCCATTATCCTTGGCCTCTTCTGGCTGCTCCTTCCCCAGCACATCCCTTTTACTACCATTTGATCACCAGCTTGTTCTGTCTGTCATCTCATCTTGTAGCCAGCTGACCTGCCCTGGATCACTTCATGTTCTGTATTTTTCTAAATTACATTGTTCTCTGGAGTCTGTTGCCCAACTGAAAGAGTTACATATTCTTTCCCTGTTAGTTACTCAAAGTATCAATCATTCTGTAACCACCTGCACTACCGTTAACCTTCTTCCTGTCTTCCAAATCAAAACCCATTTCTCACTTCCATATGTCAACACCAGCCACATGCATTGATTAAATGTCTTTCATTTGAAAGCACACAGTCCTGCTATCCTTGCTTATGTCTGCATGCCTGCCATATGCTCTCCATGCAAACCTAATTCTTCTGTTCTCTTCCTCTGGAAAGTCATTCTTCATTGTAATAAGTTGCCCAAAGTAAATGTATTCATCATCTTTTTCTCTGACAACCATGTTTCTCCACTACGGGAAATTAAACACTGCAACATATGGCCTGAGCAGCAAACTTTAGTGCTTGTTCGCTCAATTGTTTTAACACATTGCCGCCTTCACATAATATTCTGTTTGCCACTAGCATGTCAGGCTTCTGCTTGACATATGCATTAGACATGTTAATGGCAGGACAGAAACCAACTGAAGCTGACAATATGATGAGAGAAGGGTAAGTGCCTATTAATTACTAAAATTCACTTTTTTCCCACTATTTAGCAGGAAAAAAAAAACAAATTAATGCCTCCAGAACATGCCACCACATTAGCCTGCTGTGGTGCCATCTGACAGATTTTTAAAACCCTAAGTACTAAGGAAGAGCTTTGTGTAGATTCAGCAAGGCCAATATGAATGACACGGAAGCTCTCCCGGTTGTCATGGACCCTATCTGTCTGCTCTTTGGGCTCCCCAGTCAAACAATGCCCAGGCCGTGGTTGCTGAATTCCTTCTGTAGCCATTGGAACACCATTGGTTTATGCCCCAGGGTTCTTTTCTCTATTATTTATGCATGTAAACTGCTCTGGAAGTATGTATTCTAAATGCTACACATTTACTGAAAATGGAACAATTTTCTTCTGCGTCTTTGCTTCAGAGATGAGATTGTTTAATTGTGTATAAATCTTTGGGGTTCTATTGAGAGTCTAAAGATTCTGAATTCATCTTTTAAGTAATTTTGACTTCAGAATTAACAAGAAGTTACCATTTATTTAAAAGCAGCTTTTGTGTTTTCAGATGTTTTTTTATTAATATCCTTTAATTTTTAGGGAATATGCTTAGGACTCATATAAACAATGAAAAGCTTAGAAGTCTTTCCATGGAAACTATATTGAATTTTCTTTTACATAAACAAGTTAGGGTTATATTTGAGACATGTGTTTTGCTTGATGCTGGAGGACTTTCAACAGCCAGGAGGTTTCCTAGAATCTGAGTCTGACTAGTCTCCATCTTTATGACATTCCTAAGACCTCAGGAATCCATGATTTCTAGGGTATCCCCTTATCAATAACAATATCATCTTGAACTCAGGGTCATCTAATAGTTACTCAGAGCTTAATTGAAAGAAACAATATATAGATGTCCACCCATGACTCTGACCCTCTAAAAAAATCCATCTTGAGATTAAGCTAGATGTCAGAGCTGTGTCCCTGAACCCCACCAAACTGGTCCTCTGTAGAATTACTTTTATATTGACTTCAATGTCATCAGCCTATACTGAGGGGCCTTAGCAGAATCAGTCCTGTGAAGCTCATTGAATTTCCTATAAGGACATTGTTGAATGTATTTTCAACTGCATTATATATAGTGTCTTATGTATGAGGAAGATTTCTTTCAGACATCAGCATCAGAAATAGTTGGGCCATGCCTGAGCACCTAGTTTTATCTAACAAAGAGTAGAAACCTTGAGTTCTTATTTATACATTCCCTTTTAGAAAGCTTAGAACAGGTAAGTAGGATCTCATGACTTTTATTAATAGGCATGCATTCCTGTATTTCTTTTATTTTTGTACCCTAGCCTTTTTGATGGAGTCACCCATTTTTGTCTAACTGGCCTTATTTTTCCATTGCTCTGATTTTCTCAACTATGTATCTCTAATTTAATTATAATACACACACATATCTTGACCAGCAGCCTTATACTGTTTCTGAAATAAAGCAATTATAAATACATATGTTAAAAACCAGACCTTAGAAAGTATACATCTTTTTTTTCCCCATATATTTCAAAATATACCATCCAGCAGAAAAAAATGTATTGGGTGCCTCTGCTTACTATGCTTAACACCACACAACACCAGTATGAGAACTTCTCTATTCTACAGACAAAATACAGTTCATCCTGTGAAAAGCTATAAAAAGAAACAGAGGGATGCATGCCTACCATGCTTTTACAGATCCACTCAAACAATTGCATGTAGAAATATTCTTAAGAGTTAGAAGGCTACTGAGAAAAAAGCCAGGAAAGAAACTTGAGACCACCTGACCACCTTGCTCTACCAGTTTGTACAGGAAAATAATACCGTTAATATTCCCTAAGTAAATACTTATGCATATCAAGGAGTTTTTATGTCATTAAAATATGTATTCATTCATCCATAAACATGTGAAACAATGTGTTATGCATAAGAGATACTGGGATAAATGAGACACCATTCACTGCAATGAGAAATAGGAAATTTATAGGATATGCAAGAGGAGAAGCATCTTGCAGAGTGTGATGTGTCTGTGAAACATCCAGACAGACATTGAATATTGTAAGCATCATAGCTCAACCTAGCCTTTTACAGTTATAAGTATTAAGTGACTCAGTGGAACACATCCTGTTAGATGAGGGATGTGCTCCTCCTGGAGCAAAGTTGAACACTGAAAACTGCTCCCTCTCATGACAGCATTGAGTGAATGGCTGAATTAACTCATTAAATGGCATTCATGTGCCCACAAGTGTTAATGCTACCAGAGACTGGAAACCACACAGTCATTATATTCTTCTCTGTCTAAATCTTTAAAGTATTTTTAAAGTAAGTTGCACAGGAAAATTTTCTGATATTGTTATTATGTGAGCCTAAGAAATAGAGAAATTTGCACTGAGCCATGAAAAGGATCAGAAAATGTGAGCTTTTTTGAGAAGCATGACTCCAAAGTCATTCATGTGGATGAAAGTACACCTAAGGCTTCCAGGTTAGCATGTGCCACCAAAGGTCCTTTGTTTATTTCAATATTTAAGTAGAGCCTTAGGAAGTAGCCTATAAAATTGCTTGAGTGAGTTGAAAGATCAAAGTTATTGAGTTGAATTGCACCTGGAGCAAGATGACAGTAAGTGCAGTCTTCAAACATAGATGTAACAACCTCTGTATGGCAAACTGATTAGATGTTAACCTGCACCCTGAATTACCAACCAATGGATCAAGGGAGACCCTGATAACAAACATTGTAATAATTCAATTTTGAAGCCACAGAGGTCTGGAACTCTTGAGAAGTCTGACGAGAGTGCATTTAGTTCATTTTTTGCTGTACATACATAATACACCCTGTGGGGAAAGCCTGGTGCTTTAACCCAGTGGAAGCAAAATGGATTGCAAAGTCAGGAGGCTTCAAATCCTCTAGCCACAAAGACTGACTTACGGGGTTTCATCAGCACAGAGCATTTAAGATCTTAGTGCCTTTAGACTTCTTGCCACAAGAGTGTGAGGGAATAATGGGGAAATGTGTCAGATGATTACTCTCAAATCAAATGATTTCTGCTATGTTTATCTGATTTTAAAAAATCTGTTTTCACTATTATATTTCTAATATTGATCAGACCTGGACACTATAGCCCTTTACCAAACTTATCTTGCCAATGGGTTTCAGCCCAGGCAAGTTCACTCTTATTTTGGCAAGACTGAAAAATGACAATGGACCATTCTTAGGGAGAAAGGGCTTATACCCAGCTTCCTTCTCATGGTGGTAGTTCAAGAGCTGGACACCTGTCTGCCTCAGAGCGAGTCTGCATGTAGCAAGCCGGGCTCTGCCTTTCTGCCTCTGAAGCCGTCTCCAGCCGTTCTGATTTATAAGTTCCTCCAGTGACTGTCCTCCAGCCTGTCCTCAGCACTGCCACCACACTAGTCTCTGCTCTCCTGTAGCAGTGCAGCCCAGAGCACTGGGTGGAGCTCTTTTATATAGAGTCAATAATAATGTATTACCCACATGTGTGCAGGGGGCAAGCCAACCAGGGTCAGGTGAGATTAAAAATGCTTCCAAGTTGTTTCTTTCCTTTGCCCCACCCTGACCTGTACCTGCTGTGGCAGACATTCCTGCCACTCACCAAGAATTCTAGTTCTCCTCTCCTTCAGGAACATCACAAACCTTGTTTGGCTAGCAAACGTGAGCCAAGCCCTTACCTGGTGTGCAACTGTTGACCGTCTCTTTGTGACCATGTTGATATGGAGTTGTTTCAAGAGCAAACCAGTCTGAGTTCTGAGCCATCACACGAAGGAGGGCAGCTTCCTGGAGAGCCGCCCAGACCCACAGCACACTTCACTTGGGTAAGAAATAAAACCTTTTGTTGCATTGAGTCACTGTCTTGCCAATGGGTTTCAGCCCCAGGCAAGTTCATTATGGATTCAGTGAGACCAAAGAAATGACAGTGGAATGTTCTTGGGGTGAAAGGGTTTATACCCAACTTTATTCCCACGGTGGCAGGTCAGTCACTAGAATCCCATCCACTCAGAGCAAGTCTGCATGCAGCAAGCAGGTCTCTGCCTCTGGGCATCTCTACCCCCACAGCCATCTGTCTCTGTCCTCATCGCTGCCACCACTCCAGTCTAGTCTCTGCTTTCCTGCAGCCATGCAGCAGCCTTGCCACCATGCCACCCAGAGCACTGGGCGGAGCCCTTTTAGAGTCAATAACGACATATTGCCCACATGTGCATAGTCAGCCAGCCAAGCAGGGCCAGGTGAGAATCCTGGACACAGGAACCTTCACTTTATCCACACTGCACCCCTCCAGGATTCTCTCCTCTCAATCTATGTGCCCTCAGTCCTCTGCAATGGTCCCTGTGCGAGGAAGCTGGAACACTGTAAAAGAACCATGGGTGGGTCTTCTCCAGCCTTTTCAGCAGGAAGTCTTGCAGACACACAGGCTGATCTTGTTGCTTTATCTCTGGCTTCTGCTTCATCCTCAGCGGCCAGAACTGATGCTCTGGTCAAAGTTGTTGCCACAGCTCCAGTCATCCAACTTCTTTCTGTCTGCTCCTGCCTTTCCACATCAACCCACATCTGGGTCCTCATGACCTTCACGGGGCCCTTTACAGTCTTCTTTCGAGAAGCAGACCATATTTCCCTTCGGGCTTGAGCCTGAGGAGAGAAGCAGAGCATGGAGTGCTCCACAACGTGAGGAGGGGGCCGCACTTTTCCTGGAAGAACCCGCGGTTGCCAAGTCCTTCCAGCTCTCCACCAGCGATCAGCCAGGTGGGGTTTTAACCGAGAAGGGGCTGATGCGCCCGGCACCGCATGGCCTCTGCCCCTCCATTCCAGGGCTGACGGCTCCACTACATCCTCCACCTGCCCCACGCACCTGGCAGCCTGCTCTCCCGTGCTGCTTCTCCTGGAACAGCTCCTTCTCGGGCCGCCGCTCCTTCCTCTCAGGCCACCACAACGTCCTTTACCATTTCCACAGCACTTCGCAGTGACGCCATTTCAGTCACCAACAAATTTTCTTTCTCTTGGGGTGCAGCCCAGTCCTCCACCCCTTCCCAGTACCACATGTCCACTGGGGACACTCGAATGTCTCCCCGCCCGTAGGCGCAGCCCGCTGAAACACTCCTCTGGTGAGCGCAGCCTGTTCTTTTCCTTGGTCAACAAAGAATCCTATCAGCTTTTGCCAATTGTCTTGCCAATGGGTTTCAGCCCTGGGAACGTTCACTGTGGATTCAACGAGACCAAGGAAATGACAATGGAATGTTCTTGGGGTGAAAGTGTTTATACCTAACTTTATTCCCACGGTGGCAGATCAGTCACTAGCATCCCGTCCACTCAGAGCGACTCTGCACACAGCAAGCCCGTCTCTGCCTCTGGGCTCCTCTGCCCCTGCAGCCATCTGTCTCTGTCCTTGGCACGGCCACCACCCCAGACTCGTCTCTGCTCTCCTGCAGCCCTGACCCTGTGTCGCCCAGAGCACTGGGCAGTGGTCTTTATATAGGGTCTGTAACAATGTATTGCCCACACGTATGTGGTCAGCTAGCCAACCAGGGCCAGGTGGGAATCCTGGCTACAAGAACCTTCACTTTATCCACAGTCACTGAAAATGCTGGTGGTGGTTGTTACTTCAGCACAAACTACACTACTCCGATAACACATCCTATTACTTTCTAGTACTATTTCCCAATTCTACACATGAGGCCAATGAAAGATTTAAAGATTTTCTCTGAAACAAATAAATGGAAAGAAAATACAAAAGTCAGACTTGGGTTCTAGGTCTTACCACATATTTGGTAAGTAACCACTACAGTCCAGTAGCTGTTCTAAATATTGATGATACAAAAGAGTGAACAAATAACAAGGGTTATGCTTTTATCAAGCTGCTGATTTAGCAGGGGGAGAAATGTGCATACACAAGCATACACACAAGGTAAACATACTAACTTGGTTCTATAAAGAAAATAGAATGAGAAAGAGTGATTGGAGAGGATGATACCATTTTATGGCTTCTCTGAGAAAATGATATAAAGGCCGGGACCTGAATGACAAGGAAGTCAGCAGTGTAAAATCTTGGGAGAAAAGGCTAAAGGCAAAAGGAACAAGAAATGCAAAAGCTCTGAGATGGGAATAAGATGTTTAGGGAACCCAAAACGGAGGTTGGTGTGGCTGTAGAACAGCATGAATGAAAAGAGGTGGAAAGAGATGCTGTCAGAGAACAAGGAACTAGATCCTATAGGACCTAGAAAGTTCAGTATAGGCTTTGGATTTTACTCTTAACTGCAACAGAAAGCCACTGGGGTGTCTTAAAAAAGGAGGTGCCTTAATATGACCTACATTTTTAAAAGATCATTCTAGCTACTGTGTATAAAGTAGATGACAGAAGGAGTGAGAAAATTGAACCAGTTGTTAGGAGGTATAGCAATCATGCAAGCAGTGGAGATGAAGAGATGTGGTATATATGATCTGAGATATATAGCAATGGTTCCCAAATTTGTCTGCACATTAGAATCACCTAGGGAAGGGGAGCTTTTAGAATTTCCAAAACTCAGGCTATACCCAGACCAATTCTATCACAATCGGGATAGAACACAGGTGTCAATTTTTGATGCTCCCCAGGAGATTCCAATACGCAGATGATTAAGGAACTGCTTATATAAAGCGGTTTAGAGCCACGTCTCACAGAACTTACTGACAGACTGAAGGGGTGAGTGGGGAGATGTTGGAATCAAGAGGCCAGTTTTGGATGTGGAAATGTTTGAGATGCCTGTTAGGCACTGTATATTATATATTTTTCATTAGTAGAGATCACACAGGCAAGAGAGATCAAAGCGAGAGATAACACATCTTGTAGACTTTGATATAGTGATAGCGTTAAAGCCATGAAACAAGATGAAACCATGTAGTGAGGATAGCCTGAGAAAAGAATGGCATTCAAAGGATTGTAGAGCTCACAACAACTTGTAACCTGAATCTGCTGGTTTCCTTCTTGTCTTTTTGCTGATCTCTTGCCTGCAAAGTAAAAGGGTGACTTCTTTCTGGCACCCACTTGTGGGTACCACACTGCCTCTTACTTTACTCTGGCTATTGGTTCTGGTTCCCAAGATATCCCCTCCCTCTCTGCTTCCTAATACCCTCTAGTTAGAGTCCTGAAATCTCTTGGCATCTGACTACCACTTCCTGGCTACAGGGACCATAACAGCTGCTTCACAAAGTAGCATATAAGGTGCCTAAATGAGAACATCTAACGTCAGGCATTTGCTGGGCCAATTGAAGAGTGAACAAGCCTGACCTTCCCCCAAGTGCTGCAGGTGGCTTAGTGCATCACAGCTGCCTCTTTTTCAACCCATCCATGTATGTGTAGGACTGGTGATTCCAAGTGCACAAAATTATGTCATCCTTGCTTTATTGTGCTAAGCTCCTATGTAGGATTTATTTCTGGAGGTGTCATTTGGTCAAGCCAGTGTTACCATTTTATCACTCTGAATCAATGAAATCTTATAGAAGACTAGTTTAAACATTGTCCTGAAGTCTACCTGCCTGAATGTGATTCCCACTTGAATGTGGGTTACTAGCTATGTAGCTTTGGACAAGTTCTTTTTACCTTTTCTTAGACTCAGTTTCCACACTTGGAGGGAAAAGGAGGTAAAGATTTACCACACTTACGTCTGGGAGGTATTTTTAAGAATTAAACCTGTAAAACACCTGGGCAAGGTACCTTGCACAGAGTAAACACTCAATGAATGTTTCCCACACTGTTAGTATAATGCAGCTCATCACGGCCTCCGTCCTCATTGGGCCCTGGAGAGCGCAGATTCTTGGACTTGTTCTTAAACTGTTGGTGCTTCAGTCCCCTCCACAGGTCCTTCTTCAGGCATTTGACTCTGCTATTTTCTTAGTTTTTCTGAGAAGCCACTGCACCAGTAGCTCCTGGCTCAGCCGCAACTGCAGAGCTCGCGTGGACACCCGCACTTGCCCACTGTTCCCATTTTCCACTCATTGCATTCAGCTTAGCAGCTGCATCCATTCCCCAACTTTAATGAGTCCATCAGCTACAGTTGACCCCAGGGCAACTTTCCAAGGTTACTTTATTATAACACAATACCTTTAACCACATTGTAATCATACATTGAGAAGGAAAGAAACAAATAACTCCCACTTGACTGTAAAGGGCTCTCTTTCCATATTATGTTAGCTGTTTAAGGGTCTTCTTTGAAAAGCAATATACAAAGTGTCTTTAGTAGCTTGACTAATAGTAAAATTATGAGATGTGAGTGTTTAGGGACTTTAGAGGTGAATCAAGAAGTTATTGATGTCCTTTAATTGACTGAATGATCTAATAATCTATACCCTTGAGACCATGTTGAGGATCAAATTTTCTACTACAAAAAAAACCTGGCTTGTTTAAGAGTCTCTTCAACTTTTAGGTTGGGGGAGGGAGGGAAGGAGAGTGAAATATTTTTTTTAATTCAACCACAGGGAAAGGCTAATTTATTTTACAATTTTCTTATGGGAACAGTTCTTCCCTGGACGTGGAAGTATGAAGGGCTTTTGAGGACATAGAGAGATCTTTGCAGTTTTCCAGCCAAAGTCTCTACAGTCCTCATCAGTTACAGAGCAAATCCCAGTGTGAACCAAATAACCTAAAACTGATTTTTATAATTCCACATCCATGGCAATGTGGCAGGCTTAGACGCCTTGCCAGCACCACAGCTTCCCAAGCCCAGCCCATGAATCAGAGCCTACAGAGATTAGCTACACATGTTCCCCATCAGCATAATCACACTGGTGAGATGCCTGCACATCATCATAGGAGATCTGGTTAATAAAAATGTGTGATTAAAAATAAACAGTAAAGTGATATTTTGTTTTTCAGTCCAGCCTTCCAAACTGTTTGCAGGAAAGAGCATCCGCAGGGCTCCTTCGCCCCATAACACACACACCTAAGTTTCATTAGCATCCATGAGAGGACCATGTACACAGGGAGAAAGACACAGAAACCCCACAGTGAGCCATAAATGAACATAATTTTGGTAACTTGTGAGATGAGAGCATGGGGCTATTCTCATTACTCTGTACTTGAAGGAAATAATAGAACCAAGATTGCTTTGCAGGACCCCTTTATACATGTGCATGTGCTTATATGATAAATGCCCAGGAAGACTCACACGTAAAATAGAAGGGCCAGAATGAATGTGTATGAGGAGAGGAAGAGGTAGGGGGTGGACAGATGGGGGAAAGGGGTAATGTTCTGAATGAGTTTATCATATGTAGAAACAGCGAAGATAGCATATAACGTATTCTAACCCAAATATCTTGGATTTAACCAAGCAGTGGTGTTACTTTGGAAGTCCCTCTTACCTACTTCAGAAGGAATAAGTTGGAATATGTGATGCATTTTAGATTCCCTCAAAGCTAGGCCCACGGATCCTCTGGTCAAGATTTGGTCCAGTGGGTAACAGCTACTGAAAATGGCTATAGCCTATAAGAGCCCCTCCCCTTGCATTTAAGGATGGCAGGCACTCAAGAAGTAACATTTTCATTTGTGTTTTCTCTACACGATGCTAACTGATAAGGCTACTAACAATTACAGGGTCATGCTGTTATTTTCAAATTAGAAAGCCCTTCGTGAACAGCCTTGACAGCCATGCTCTGTCAAGGAAAAGAATAATCAGCTCCTGGTGGAGGGTGAGAAGTGCAGACCTCCATTATTAGGAGCCCTGGCATTAGGCAGCTACTTAGCTAATGGCAGGAATCTTCACAAGCCTGCAGCCTGCAGGAGTATTAGCCCACCTGCAAATACAAGCATTCTGTAACACTGAGGAATAGGTCACCTTTTGAAAATGCTTTTGACCCTGAGCCCAGTGATCCATCTAGACACCATTCAAGAAAAAGTATGTATTTAAAGTTATGCATACATATATGGCCAACAGTTACTTTCTGTTTCCATACATATATGGCCAACAGTTACTTTTTGTTTCCATGTAGGTAAATGTGTTTAGGATATGGACACTCAGAAGCTCTCTTAACAATGGTGTTCCCTAATTTTGTAGTGTTGGTGAACACTTAAAGGAAACGTCTAATCTGCTTTCCTTGTGGTAGTATGGGGAGGGGAAGGGAAGTCATGACTACTACCATTTTCTATGTATTTCCTACATGCCAGACACTCTACTAGGCACCTTATATACATGATCTCAGCTAATTCTTGGAACAAGTCTGCAAAGTAAGTGTTATTAATCAACAGATGAAGGGACTGAGGTTTAAGAGGTTTTAAGCAACTTTCCAATATCTCACAGCTAGGAAATGCCAGATTATGAGCCAATTAAAACCACAGACCCACAGTCTTTCAATTCTACTCAGTACTGCTTTTCTCATAGAGGAAGGGTTCCCTCTTGTGGAAAGGAGAGAAAGCGAGGTATTAACAGAATGTGGAGTGCCCCCGCTTCTCTTCCCAAGGAGAGACCCTTTTGCCCTCTCCAGAGTTAGCCAGCCGGGCAGACACTGTCTGTGCTCTGCCCATAACCCCTCAGGCCTCTTTCCATTTTGAAGCATACCAGCTCCCAGCTGCCACCTCGGGCATCTGCTTGTCTGAGGGCTGCCCTTAGGCTGCAGGAGCCTGCCATTGTTCACTGGGACAACATGAAGTATTGGGAAATTGATGTCTTTACAGGGGCAGCCCTTAACCAGTGACTGACAGGTCTAGAGGTATAAATAGCAAGCTGGCTTGTCCCTAAGCAAGACACACCCTAGACCCCAGGCCCCCTGGTGGTTGAGGCGGCATTACCCTCTCAGACTTTGTGCACCCTTGTTTGGCCTCCTTTTCTTCCATGTTCCACTGCCCTAGTCCTCTGCACTCCTCTGTACATAACTTAAAACTGGGGAGAATTTCTTTTGGTAGAAAAGACTAACAGGTGGCTCAAGTTTCACATAATTGAAAACGGTTGCTGTGATCAGGAGCACACTGTTTCCTCTATTCCAATCTCAAGAGACAACAGCTCGGAACAAATGAACTACATGGGGATGAAAATCAACAGCTGGTTACAAAGAAGATATGTTGATTATAAAGGTGACTGAACACTGAAGCTCTCTCTCACCCTTAAAGAGATTTCAAAAGGGAAGGGACAGTTACCTAGATTTCTACAAGGCAGTATTGCACTATAACTGAGAGAACGGGTTGTGCTCTCACATGGTTTGAGTTCTGAATTTTCAGAGAGCTTCATGGTGATCTCTCCAGACCTCAGTTCCTTAATCTGTGAAATGGGGGATAAAATGAGACCTACCTCGTCTTGTTGTGAAGCGTAAGTGAAATTTAATGCATTAAGGTTGCCTAGCAGGTAGCAAAGAATTTATAAATGGTATCCATTATTACTGATTTTGTAATATATATTTCTAGATGCAGAATGGCCCCTTGAAATTGTTTTCAGGTCTATAAAGTTATATGACTCCTCCCATACTTCCCAAAAGCTTGACGTTGGAAGTAGGATCCTGGGGGCACCGTTACTGGAAAGAAAAAGAACCCAGGTGAGTTGTTGAAAGGTACACCACCATCACTTCCTAGGGAGAATGAAGGATTTTACAGATACATACATCACCAAAGGTAATTGCCAGCTATTAGGTCTAAAGGGCATATTGCCCTTTCAACTGAGTTTCACAAAATAAGATCCATTTATTGAGCCCTTACTATGTGCAAGGCACTGAGCCAAGCATTTTATTTATACTACCTTATTTAGTCCACACAACAGTCATGGGAAATAGGTACTACCCCATTTGTAGACAAGGACTCAGAGAAGTTAAATAACATCCTCAGGATCAAGCAGCAGGCCAGTTCCAGACCTAGGTCTCCATGACTCCAAACCCCTGATACTCCATTCTATGTAGGATTTGAGAGGATGCATCTCTGATAAATTTTAATTCCTCTGCCTCTGTAAGATCTAGGATTGGGAGAATGGAGTATATACATGTCAATATATGAATATGCAGTTCACCTCACAGAGTGACAGTTATTCAAAAGAAAAGGGTCAACCTCCGAAAGGTCATCAGTACCAAGAAATAATTTCTATCCAAGGGTGATCTTCTAAAACAAGGTAATACCCTACCTTATCAGAACCCTTAAACTTGGAAGAGTAAACTTCAGCCAGCAAAAGAGAAGCTAGCTGCCCAGTGTTTCCAAGTTTTCTTTCTAGAATCAGTTAAATTGCTTGAGAGGCCCACTAGGAAAGAGCCACTGGCAGCCTCTTTGCATTCAGTCCTTTAGTTTCTACAGGCCGCTGGGGTGTGTGAGTAGGGAGGAGGGTGCCTTGGTAGTCAGACGTGGAAATGTTTCAGAAGGCTTTCCAGTTGTCCTAGCAGTCCTCCAACCTAATGGGCCTTGAGAAAAATCCTGAAAGATCCACAGGGGTGCTCCAAGAGGGACCCCTCCCCTTCCCCCAAAAAGAGTGTGTTCGCGCCAGGCCAGCAAGAGCAGTAAGGGGACAGTCAGCTGCCTCGTGATATAGAGAGACTGGTACCAAGACTGACTCCCGCCTCCTGCTGACAGTCTGGAAAACTGGCATAAGGGTGACCACTTGCTCTTCAGTACAGAGTTTGGGAAGAGGCCAGGCATTTCTCCATTGACATTTTTAGACCAGCAATTCCCACAGGACCCCCTGGGAGCCTAATGCAATTTACACTAAAGAGGAAATGATTCTTGTGAAAGAAGTTATACTCCATGCAAATGTTTCTTAAGTAATCATGGTGGGGATTTGGGGGAAATAAAGCCTGAATTTGTACTGAGAGTCAGTATGGGACAGCATTTTTAGTCTTAGTGTTAAGACAAAGAACTAGTATTAAGACAAGTACAGTCAAATCCTCTGCCCTGTGTTCCCCCATCAGGAATCCATTCTTTTTTATTATGCCATATGCATAGCTTGAGGTTATATTGGAACGCATAAATCTCTTGTGAGCCACAAAACGTTAAGCTGCCATTGTCCTCATAATTTCATTATCTCAGTTTCTGCCCTAAAACGTTTAACACTAATTGAACACCCGAGGTTTTCCTGTGAAGTTTATTTTCTGAACATTATTGAAGTGCTGTTGATAAAAGTCAGAATTTATGGAGTCAGCACTCCTTAAAATGCCATGATAGATTTGAGCAGGAATATTTTTTTTTAGAGCAGGACTATTTTTATGAATTTGCCTGGAATTTCAAAGTCTTTCAATCATTCTACATTATAAAGCTGTCTATTTCAAAGTGTATTTTCCAAGAATCAAATTACTTTGCTGAACCCAATGTGTTCATCTAGAAGTTCAGCTCAGGCATACTTGGCTATCAGATTTTATCTTACATTTCAGGTTGTCTCTTAATGTTTGTTTTGTTTTCCTGATTAAAAATACTTATTCCCAGCCACCTACATCTACACACACCGTGGTCCAGCTGCACTGAATAATGTAAATATTGGCAGTCATTTCACTAATCGAAGTTCATTCTTTTTCTCTGAAAGAAATGCATTTGCATGACTCAAAGCTATCAAGCATCTTTTTAGTGCTTTCAGGGAAGGAGCACTTTCCTGTAAGTTTCAAAAAAAAGATAATAAAGAGAAGCCACGTGTGAAATCTATCTCTTGGATATTGTTTGCATTCCAATTAATTTCACATGTCTCTGTCAATTTAGTTCAAAAGAGATGGTGTCTCTTATGGATGTGTATTAATATGCATGCATTCATGCAAATGCAAAAATTAGAAACACACGAAAACAAGTTAGGGTGTATACTACTTGGATGTGTAGTCTTTACAAAGCATGTGACTGCATTTTGTCTTCAGAAAATGAAGCAAAAACTTAAGAGTCAAGTGTCCACTTCCCATTTTAAAAAAGTAAGTAGTTCCTGGTTACTATAGTAACTGCCAATAGACTAGCATTTTTCTGTCATTATTATAATTGGAAAAGAACATAATCTATTTCAAATTATAAAGCATGGAGAGACCCGTACATCCAAAATGGGTCCCTACAGTGGCTAAGAGGGAGCAGCAACAGATATTTGCCACACTTGGGAATGGACTTCACTTTCCTAGACCAAAATACAGTTTCTGGAAGGTTAAGCAAGGCTAAGTTTGTTCTGATGCAAGAACCACAATGACAGAGAAGAAAAAATGATATGGTATTTCCATCCTGAGCCTTAAAATGAGTAAAAAATTCAAATCTGGTTTCACAAGGTATACATAACTAAAAAAAACCCATGACTTTTTTCTCTTAGTATTCTAGGAACATAATCTGTGTGTCTCATTGTTCATATTCAGTCTTTGCCCTCTATTACCATTTACTACCATCATCTACAAGGGATAATTTATTTTACTCATAAAAGAAAAGACTTTCCCTTTTAATGAACTCTCCTGTATTTCCTCTTCCCCCAGCCCCATTTAATACCTTTCTTCACAGAAAGAATGCTGAAAATATTCTAAAATATTAACAATAGGGGATGCTGTGTGAGTTTTACTTTATATGTCAATGTAAAATTTTCTATAATGAATATGTACTTCTTTTATAATCTGAAAAAATAACAAAAGAAAACTAGATGATGAGAAAAGTACATTTCAAAGCACTCTTGGGTCCTAAAGACTTTCTAACAGCAATAATCTCTATGTAACCCAAACTTAATCAAAACACTACAAATTAAAACGTATACACTACAGCTAAAAAAGTTCTTAGAGATTTATTACCTTAATGTTTATATCAGAATATAAAAAGTAAAACTTAATGAGTTAACAATTCATTTTTAAAGGATGAGTTCTTGATAAAGGAAATCCATATTTAAAAGGATTTTCTGTCATAAGACTTCTCTCCTGGTATTTTATTGTCTACAATAATTGAAGTACTGTTCAAGAAGGCTTTATCACACTGCTTTCTCTCCAGAGGTGGGCTATGTGTCCTAGGAATCAGACACCTGGAGGCTTTCCTGCATTATTCACATTTGTAGGGCCTTTCTGTAGTGGGAGTTCTCACATGTTGTCAGAGTTTTGAAAAAGACTTATTATAGATAGACTTGCAGGTGGAGGGACCAAGCGCAGGCTGCCCCAAGATGCCATGGTGACATGCAGACTGTTTCAGAGTTGAGAACTATCAAGGCCCAAAAGACTCAGAAGGAAACTTTGACACCCCCTACTCCACAACTGCATAAAAAGAATTTAGGTAAGAGAAACTACTCCAGGAAGAGAGCCATCACCATAGACGGCTGTGTTATAACACAAACTAGGTGTGCTGGAGGAGGGAGATGTGGCTAAGTCTGTTAGAATTCCTCTGTGTCACTCCTCATTGTTTCTGGTGTGGCCCATTGAGTGTTTTATTTATCAGACATTTACTCTTTTCATATTCCTGTGAATTACTTCCCTGTTCCTTGTGGAGTCTCAGACCCCTACCTGCTTCTCCTTGGTTCAGGAAGACATATATATCTCACTGTCCCTGACTGTCTTTAGAACCCATGTCTATGTATGTATGTAATTTAATTTGTTTCTCCTGTTAATCTGTCTCATGTCAATTTTATTCTTAGACCAGATAGAAGAATCTTGAGGGGTAGAGGAAATTTCTTTTTCCCCAACATAAAATAGTAGAATATGCCACCTCAAAATGTGTCACTTTGACAAAAGGACTATTTTGAGTTGGAGGCAGTTGAAGAGAAGCAGATACAAGAAAAGCTCTTTGCCCTCCCACATATGCCTAAAATCAAAACACAAATTTGCAAAGACGTGACCCTTCTCTCTATCAGGAGGGACATAAACTAATCACTGGAGACAACTTTAAATCCTTATCAGCCTGGAGATGGCACCAGTGGGATGTAGGCAACGAACTACTAACTAGTTTCCATACATATTTACCTTCTCACAATTTACCATCCCTAGAAACAGAATCCTTTTCCTTCGTCTTGTCATTTCTCTAAAAATCTATTGCTCCTTTGCTAAGATACTATATAAACTCAACTTCTAACCAGTCTTTTGAGTTACTCTTCTCTGAATGCTCCTTTGGGTAAAGTGCAATGCACATGCTAATAAAGTTGTTTGTTTCATTTGTTAATCTGTCTTTCCTCAGACCAGTTTACAGGACCCATGCCAGAGAAACTAGGAGGGTAGTAGGAAAAAGAATTTTTCCTCCTACAGTCTCAAATTCCCTACATTTATATGGTTTGTCTACAATATGACTTCTCATATGTACAATAAAATGCAAACAATTAATGAAGCCTTTCCCACGCAACTTATCTTCATGTATTGTCTCTAGTGTAAGTTCTATGTCTTAATGTCTTAAACTGTGTAGGACAATGAGCAAGTTCCTTACATCTCAATAGTTTCTCTGTGGTGTATATTCTCAAATGTAGAGTAAATTTTGAAGACTCATTAAAAATTCCCACAATTTTTACATTCACAAGGCCTCTCTCCATTGTGAGTTCTTAAGTGCTGAGTGAGGGACAATTTGTTATATATTGCTGTGTAACAACCACAAACTTACCATCTTAAAACAATACACATTTATTTTTTTCTCAGTTTCTGTGGATCAGGAGTCTAGGCATGATTTAGTCCTCTACTCAGGGTTTCTCATGGTTGCAATCAAGGAATCAGCCAGGGCTACAGCCTTATTGCAGGCTCAAATGAGGGAGGATCTACTTATTAATTCACATGGTTGTTGGCATGATTCAGTTCCTTGCAGGCTGTTAGACTAAGGACTTCTTGCAGTCTGCCTGCCACAAATGAAGAATGACTTACTGCTTCCCCACATCCTTTACTTACATATATATTGAACTTTTCCAGTGTGCCCTAAAGGATGAGGGACAACAAAAGACTTTCCCACATTCTTTGCATTTATAGCATTTTTCTCCACAGAAGTCCTTAAATATGAGATACAATGGCAGGCTTGCCCACATTCCTTACACTGATAGGGTTTGTGTCCAGGTGAGATCTGACATGACTTATCTCCACGGATGAATGATCCATAAAGGCTTTTCCCATGCTTCACTCACAGGATTTTACTCCAAGGGGTTCTCCAGATCAGTAAAATTTGGAAAATGGCTGGAAGTCTTTCCACACAGATTACATTCATTACATTCACAGAGGCTCTCCAGCTTATGACTTCTTGGATTTCTCTAATTCTTGTGCTAAACCTTCATGACATGATATTCTCAGTTTTCTCCTAAAATGGAGAACCAGGTGTCATCCATTGTGATTTTATTTTCTGTTCATTGGACTTTTTTTCTCTATGAATATCCTGCCAAGCAACTAACTTTGGGGTTTTAATTGGATTCTTATAATCTACTGAAGCCAGGCTCCTGAAGATTTTTCCCCAGCATCACACTCCATAGGGGTTCTTTGGGCAGGAGCCAGCAAACCCTACTCCCTCTGCGTAAACTTCACAGCCACACCCTCCAAGCCCACTAAGCCCACTTCCTGGCTCAAGCTTCTGGAGGTTTTGATGAGCATCAGCCACACAGAGGGAAGGGAAAGAAAGTGGAATTGGGGGCACGTAGGGCAATTTGAAGTTAGATGAAAATAGTTTGAGCACTTAAGTGGCAGAGGAGCCGAAATTCTTACTTTGCAATAATGTGCTTGTACTTGCTTTTAAAACCTTCAGATGCAACTTAGTTGTTCTACATCTTTCTCTTTTTTCCACCTTCTTCCCCTCCCAATACCTTTCATAACTCATGTCACTCTTTGGAGCTATAAGAAGCTTTTATAGGAAAGAATTCTTTTGAGATATTCCATCCTCTTTTAGTAGGACTTCTTGGCCAAATATGTGATCTGTTTTGAGAGACTGAATATGTAAATGGACAGTGGCCATGCCATATACACCCATGGGATTCTGACCCTCAACCTGTGCAGCCATCAGCCCAGGAAGCTAAACCGTATGCAACACTTGGCCCAGAACAGTCAGGGCTGGTCCATGACCGCCAGCTGCCCTAGTCGTGGTCCCTTATCCCGTCTAATTCAGGATCAACCAGAGAAAGCCGAATATGCTCCCCAAACCAGTCACATAAGATGCCTGCTTCTACTTGGATCTCCTCCAGTTTCCCCAATGACCTCCAATCAGAGAGCACTTGAGGGTTTCTATTTCATTATAAAACTTGCCCACTTATGTGCATGCCTTTGATTTTCCAACAAAAAGCAAGTGATAGTGGCTGCCTCCCTTGCCACGGCAAACTCTGACTAAATTGCCTCTGTTTGGTCTCTCTTTTTAAAATTTCTTTGTTTATTTCCACAATTTCAAACACCCGTGGTTCAAAACGCTTCAGTCTCAGGTATCCTTCAAAGCTGAAGGAAACACTGAAATTCAGATTTGGGAATATTATATTTGTTCTATAAAGAAAGAAAACTCCATCGCACTACCTTCCCATTAGAGAAGAAAACGCTTATTAAAAAAAGGAAAGCTCTTACTCTTTTTTTTTCCTGTAACATCTTTATTAAGCTATAATTCATATATCATAAAATTTGTACATTGAGGGGATACAATTCCATGTTTTTAGTATCTTTGCCAAATTGCACAACCATGACTGCCTGCACTGTCTGTTTTGTTTCATTGTCGTTCTTTCTTTTTGTTTTAAATGTCGGGATTTGCAAGGGTTCATCAGTCCCAGATTGAAATAATAGTAGAAGCTAACATTTATGGAGTGCTCACTATGTGCTAGGCACTGTGCTAAGTACTTCACACACATTAACCCATGGAACTCGTGTGGGTCCCACAGAGTAGGTCTTATCATTATCACCTCCAATCTACAGGTGGAGAAAATAGGAGAACAAAGAATAAGCACAAAGTTAAATAACTCATCTGGAGTCATGCAGCTGGTAAGCATGAAACCAGGATTGGGACACAGAACCAGTTTTCCTTCTGAGTTTCACCTTAACACCACCCTACATGTCTCAAGTCAGTTGAATTCTGCCACTTAAAAAAAATTGTCCAGATAGACTTTGTGGTGTCCGTGAAGAAACTTAGAAAAAAATAACTTTCTTTTTTAGTTTTTTTTATATCCTCACTTCTAGAGGTCACCCCCAGCCTTTCTTAGTGGGTTGCTCTCTGTGGAGTTAGGATATCTCATGAATGATGTAAATATATCCCATCAGCAGCTACACGAGCAAGTTACAGCTTAATGTCTTCATGCTCTTTACCATTTAATTGCTGATTTCATTCTCTATTTTCTCTCTGTCCCCTCTTCTCTTTCTCTACTTAAAAACATAGTTACTTCAATGAATAAACCTCCAACTCACATATTATCTTCATATGGATTCCCATCAGATGATCATTGAACCATTCTTGGCCTAGACTGTTTTCAGTTATCTTAAATGATTCCTAAATCAGCAAATAAGAGGCCTGGACTGAAGGTGTAAATGACAAGATAGGAACAAAATTAAAATACTAATTGCTCATGTATTACAGTTCTCCTAACATGTTCCAAACATTTTTACCTCTGTTCTTAAAATTTCATCATTCATCTGGATATTTCCACATAGTGTCTGTTTTAATGCTCTTTATGGCTGCTGCTTCTTGTTCCTTGTTATCCTCTTAGAAAAAGGTTAACATGATTTTGGAGGTTTGGGGTGTGAGATGCAGGGTGAGGCTATAGTAATAAAAATGCTGTCTTTGAGATCATCAACTCCTCCAACCAGAACATTACTTCAATAAGCGAATTGGTAGATAAAATTAATTTTGACAGCAAATTAAGATTTTACTTTGTGCTGAGCTTGGAGAAAGGAAGACCCTGGAAATGGTGGGTTGCCAACCACATTCGATGGAGCCCCGCTGAGCACTGATTGGCATCTGTGCCTTGTTCGTTAAGAGGGAGGACAGATGCCCTGCTTCCTAACTTCACAGGAGGGGTTATTGGTTGTAAACTGGGTTGGCTGTTTCTCAGTAACTGAATATGCTTTAGAAGCCTTCCTTTTATGACTTAGACTAGTTAAGCTGCCAAACTAGCTGCTGAAATTGGCCTATTGCACTGTGAAATTTGTTCAAACAGCAGCTAGTATCCTCACAGGTCCCCTGCATGGACTGGACAAATCAGAGGAACAGCCGTGTTCTATAACAGGGTTGGGGAGTGACCCTTAATGTCCCCTTCCTCGTCCCCTGTCAGTCTGCAGGAGAGGAAACCGTATCGGCCCCTCCCGTGAGCTGGCTGCGCTAATCTTGCTGACAGAGAGCTTTGGTTCTAGGCAGGGCCGTGCAGGCAGTTAATTATATCCAGAGTTAATTGAGTGGTCATATTATCAGTCTAGTCTCATGAGGTCTAAGAGGATTCCAGAAATTTAGGTGTGTGAGACTCTCAAAACGAAGTCAAATGAGACATCATGTTCTTTTTGACCTTCTCTTTCAATCTGGGATGATGATTTCATTAATCAGGATTCCTTCCCACTGTCATTTGCTTCTAATTGACAGATGCTAATTAAAATAGCAAACGGGATCCTCACAGGCGGTTACTTCTGTGTTCCTTCAGTGACCATTCTGTTCTTGACTGATTTAGCATGGCTCTTTCCCCTCAATTAACAGACAAGTTAAACTTTATATTCCCTTAAAACTTTATTACTCATAATTGGGAGTGAAAAAAATCATTTTGCATTTTACACCTTTAAAATGTAAAAGTAAATTGGGTACTCAAATAATGTGGGACTAATTGCCTGATCCGAGGTGGGCCAGAGTCAGGTGGCACGCCAGCATTGCCCTGTGTCAGCCTGAATCTGCTGGGCACTCCCCGCAGCTCCCAGTCCAAGCCCATTTTCACAAAAGGGAACCATTTCAAGGCACTTAATTTTTAAATTTGCCTCATAGTAAAATAAGATTCTAAGCACAAAATCATTTAACAACAGCAAAAATGTTGGCTTTAATTTTAAAGCTTAGGTGGTGCATTTTTTCCATTCCCACACTAGGTAAGCATGGATGTACTCATGTTGTCTAGGCTTCTTGGCTTATTTGGCTCCGTCATCCTGCAGAGTCAAGGTCGGCACATTGTCCCCACTAAGTAGTCATTGACTCTTACTCAAATGCAGGACTCAACTCTATTACAGCACTCCATCAATCACCCTTAACTTTACATTTAAGGCTCTTCCATCTGTTTTTTAACCTTCAGCTACTCATTCAAGCACTGAGGATCAAATCACAGGCGCTTGTAGTGGCCTTTCTTAAAGGTGTTGCCTTAGTATAGTCCCAGAAGAAGAAAACATGGAGGATTAAGTGCTGTTTACACCTTACCATGAAAACAAGAAAAGAAGATATTAGCCATAAATGAAAGAATCTACATTAAAACATAATACACTCAGTAATTACCTTTAATGGCATTGATTTTTTTAACAAGAATTTTTATTAAAACATAATTTTAATTTCTTGGCCAATCCATATTTTTTTTCTTTTTCTCTAGTTAGAAAATATCCAATTCAAATGGTAACATTTTGACTCTTAAATATAACAGTGTTCTTTGCCTTAGAAGTGAGATTAAAAAGTTACCTTTGTGGAATTACGTATCTTGGAAAGAAAGGGAAGCAGGATTCTGGGGAGGAAAGTGAAATTTCTCACTTTTCATTCTTCCTCAGGAAAGGCCTCTTATTTAAATACCAACAATAATTTCTACATAAAATTAGGAAGAGAGAACATAGCAGGCCAGTAGCCTGTAATCACACTATAGCTGCGGTTTTTCACCATTGCCTGAGAGAACTCAAATTCCCCCAGAACTAACAGGTATTTATGCCCTTGGGTAACACAAATGCTTTCATGTGAATCACAGGGTCGCAAATGTCTCAGGAGGCAGGAGGAGTGGGTTATCCTGAAAATGCCCACGGCTGTCGTCTGGGCCTCAGTCCGTGGTGCTGCCACCACTCCAGCCTCTGCTCTGCTCTCCTGCAGCCTTGCAGCCCTGCCACCATGTCACACAGGGCACTGGGTGGAGCTCTTTATATAGAGTCAACAGCCATGTACTGCCCACAGGTGTGCAGTGAGCTAGTCAGCCAGGGCCAGGTGAGAATCCTGGCCACAGGAACTCTCATTTTATCCACATCAGACTTTGGAGTTCTGAGTTAGAACCCAACCTGGGTACGTGCTCCCACTGGGGCAAAAAGGAGGAGCCAACTTGCAAATTAGACCAAAATCATAAATGAGCAGTTGAGAGGCTGGACACAAAGTCAGCATATTACAGCTGTAAAACATAGTAGCACAGATTTCTCCTTCCTGTTCTTTGAAGCCTGAGGCGGTTCTGAGTTCTCTAAACTTAAAAGACCCTCTCTTAAGAATACTCATAGAGCTTCTGGGGGCTAGTTAAGCTTCCGTAGATTAATGAGGATATCTGGACTTGCATTAAGCTATCACCTGCATGTTAAAGTAATGGTATTTAAGTCATCCTCTGAGCTTCTGTTTCCCCAACTTCAAAATAGGAATAGTAATACCTTCCCCTTACTTTCCTCAAAGGGAATTTGTGGTGATAAACAGAAATAATGTCACACATAAAACTCAGTTTGAGCTCCTAGAAAGAAACAGACACAACTTAAATCCATGCAATATTATTGTCATGAAGGAAGGTGCTAGAACAAGTTTATATTTTTATTATCAAAGTACTGTCTTTCTGGCAAAGCAGTTTCCCCAGGAGAGCTCTCTCTCAGAGTACCCTGTAAATCCCAACATTCCATTCCTTCTAATAAGCCACACGTTGAAACTAGCTGCCAACACTTACAAAGCTCCCAAACAATAGTAAGATAGTCTGTTCACCTTAAAATGAGTTCCAATCTAGACCCTGACAGGTTTAATAATGTTTCCAGTCACCTTCTTCATTCTGAAGTGAATATCTTGGTGAGATGAAGGATGTGTGCATTTCATACATTTGCATTTGCTATTATTTTTCAGGCCACTGACACTTTTTTGTAAGGCTAGCTTAACAGCCCTATGGGGTTTTTGATTGTAGGGAATAATGTCAACTCTAGCATCCCAACTGAATCTTAAATACTTCTTTCTTTCTTTTCCATAGTGGACTGCCCTGGTATTAAACCACAACGTTTTAAAAAATTTTTTAGAGCAGCTTTCACTTCTCTTCAAAGTTGCTTTTCTTTTTCTTGTTAAGCTCACTATTTCTTTTAACTAACTGTTCTTTCCATAGCCTTATTAGCATTTCAAACCTGATAATATATTACAGCTCTCAGGCACATCAGATCTTTTGTGCAGCCTGTCTCCCAAAACGTTCCCAAGAATTAAAACAAGAGAACAAACAATGCACTCTAATTTGTTGAAAATTCTGCTCTACAGAATTTAGGCAGGCAGTTTGACTAAAACCTGGAGGGTAGGGAGAGGCAGAAGTGTGTGGGGGAAGGTACAAAATGAGAATATTCTTAAAGAAGTCAGGGAGGTGGAAGACAACAGACAAGGAGATGTTTGTACAGCTAAGGACTAGACAATGATTCCTTAGGGGACACAATGCTGTTTTGGTGGGATGATTACAGCAACCATGATGTCATCCTGATTTTTGTTCTGTGTCTATTTGGTGAATCTCCAGTCCAGCAGATGGCAATCCACTGATGGATCTGTAAGTTTCTGTTAATCACCATAATCCTTTTCTCTTGTTTTGCTTGTATGCTGTACAGTTTCCTAAAAGAAGGGAAGTGGAAATGACAGGTAACTGACATCCACTAGAATGTATGCTCTGCGAGGAGAGTAGAAAGGAAATCTTATGTTCAATATCCATTCATTGTATGGTAATAATGTTCCAATTTCCCTCTAAAGAACCATTCCCTTCTGTAGACCCTATGTTGTTTTGGGTGAGAACTAAATCAATCAAAGCATGAATTCCCAAGGAATGGTTATACAGCCTAATGAGAGCTAATGAGATACCATAAAAGTTTGCACCTTCCCAGTGGACTGTGCTGGACCAGTGGCAACCACCTTGCACCACATGATCCTTCCTTAAAAATAGAGTCAACATATCAGAAGGCAGAGCTAAGTGATGAAAAAAATCTGGGACTTGATGATCTCATTTTAACCCTAGTCAACCAGTGACCTGAACTGTTATGTGAGCCACTTTATTGAATTTTTCCTCAAGCCAGTTTGGGTTGGGTTTTTGAACACTTATGATCAAAACAGCCTATCTACTATGGGCAAAATCTGTGTTTTATTCATTCTGTTTCCCTAGAGCCTAACTTGGTAACTGGCACATAATGGGCACTCAGAAAAATTCTTATGAAACTATATTGATTTTTTTTGTTTTTTAAACATTCCTGTCAGTAACAGCACTGTTCTTTCTCCTCTTCACTCAACACTTTATTTGTAGGATATCCAACTTCCCCAACCATCAGAGAAGAGGAAACAATGCCAAGACACTGAGGGCAACAAAAAATTCATTTATTCACATAAGATTTGGGAACTCTCAGTTGCTGTATGCTGCAGACACTACCCTGAACAATAGGAAAATAGTTATTTAATGTCTTCACTCTTCCTTGAATTTTTCTGGCCAGTCAAGAGATTATACTAGTTTCTCCACCAGCAGAGACAGTCCCCTCCTCACCGTGCTTTGGCATTCTACCACAATATCCCCAAATGAATTCCCATTCATTTCAGAAGTTGTTGCTCTGCCTTTGAATACTGAGGTTATTGACATTGGATTTTTGACATGGATTCCTGTAGCAGCATATTGCCAAGCAATTAAAAAAGAAGAACATTTTTATAACACAACACTTGGGACTAGGAGTTGGGAAATGAACTGAGAATCAGAAGCCATGGACTTTGTTCTTGGATTTGCTAGTGACTTCCAGCCTAACTCACAAAAGCTGTAATTTCCTTAATTTTGCATTTGCCCCCAATTCTTTGTAAACAGAGCTAGAAACAGAGTAGGACAGTCACACTGATAAGGCAATGGGAGGGTTATGTATGAACAAAGTTAAATATCAGGACCTTTGGTCTGTAAATATGATAATGAATAAGGTGAACACTGATTTCTTCATTGAATTATTGGGTACCTACCAGGAGACAGACTGAATTTGCAAGGGGCACATTCAGGTAAAACAAAAAAGAGTTTATTTTATATGGCAAGCGTAAAGTTTTTTCTGTTGTTGTTTTTATTTTAAACCATGAATAAGAAATCCATAAATGAATTAAGAGGAACTATGGGGATTTGTGGTATATTCCACAGAGAGAAAGAATTCTGGACTTGATTATCTGGGTCTGACCTATAAAAACTCTTCTATTTATGTTCTGTATCTGACTATACAACAAATTCAAGAAATCTCATAAGGATTTTGTCACTGAGGCCCTGTGAATGCTCAGCATAAGAAGGACATAAATAAAAATGTTATCACATTGCACAGGCTTTGAGGGCTGGATGGTTTACTGCTACTTACTAGTTGTAAGGTCCTGGGAAAGTGCCTTTACCTAACAGTACCTCGATTTCTTCCTCTGAAAAAATGGGGAAGATAATAGCGCCTACCTGTATTAGATTCCTGTTGCTGTGTAACAAACTACCGCAAACTTAGTGGCTTACAACACAAATTTATTTGTCACCCTACAGTTCTCAAGGGCAGAAATCTGGAAAAGGACTGAGCGAATGTCAGTGTCCGCAGAGCAGCATGTTTTCTCCAGGCCTTGGGGGAGACTCCATTTCTTTTCTCCAGTTCTAGAAGCTCTCCCAATACCTTGGTTCATGGCCTCCTTCCATCTTCAAAACCAGCAAACACATCATTCTGACATCTTCTGTTGTCACATTTGCTCATGTGACAGTGGCCCTCCTGCCTCTCCCTCTTTCATTTATAGGACACATGATTATGTAGGCTCACCCAGATAACTCAGGTTAATCTCTCCTTGTAAGATCCTTAATTTACACATGTCTGTAAAGTTCTTTTTGCCATGTAAGTTAATATACTCGCAGGTTCCAGGGATTAGGACCCTGATGTCTTTGTGAGAGGCAGGCATTATTCTTCCTACTACTAATCATACTGCCCCAAGGGTTGTTAGGAGAATTAAATGGGGGTAGTGCTCCAAGCAAATTTAGAATCGTGTCTCAAAAGTAATAGCTATCATCATTATGTCTGTTGGCAGTTCCCATTGTTAGTCTTGGATGTCTCATATGTGCAGATAATCTGACTTCTTATGCTTTGAGTCATGTTCATTTTCCTAAACAACCTGCTGTGCTTTTCTTCCTGGTGTTCCCACTCTCTTTAGCTAAGATAACCCATAGACCCAGTTGGTCAACTAGTCCAATCTCCATGCCAACCAGCGCCCCCCTTAGCCGTCTGCTTCTAGAGGAAGGCTCTCTTGATGAGAATGTCTGAGTCACACAGGAAGTCCATTCTATTCAGGAACTGCTCTGCTTGTCAGAAAGGGCTCTCCTGAGTGTGAATCCATCTGCCTCCACACGTGCTTTCTCTACAGGTCTTAGGTCTGCAGGGTCTCGCTAGAGTGCCTTCCAATTTCTCATGGGAAGGCCCCTTAGGTGCCTAAGGACCCTATCATGGCCCATCTTCTCTTTCCCAGGCTAAACATATACCAGGATTCCTTAGCATGGCATCTCTGTGTCTGAAATGTAAATTCAGAAATGCTTGCGTTACTCCAGATTTTTCTAACCACTCATCAATAACTCTTGCTTCTCACCCTCCTCAACTCCACACTCTGAAGTTATGCACAGTATTCTGACTGTGATACCCTCTACCTAAGGACCCTTATGAAAATATTGTTGAAATAATAGTAGCCATTATGATTATATGCCTGACTCTTGCTCCTTACAGATTAGATCTTGGAAGATAACGTTTTTACTTTGCTTTTTATGAAAAAGCAAGGTAAATGTGTTTTACCAACTCTAGCAATTTTGAAATTAAAGTGGCTAAAAGCAGGCCCTTTTATTCACTGCTGATAAAAGTGTAGCTGGATATAACCTTTCTAAGAGGCAACATATGAAGAGTTTTAAATGTCATATCTTTTCTCAGAAATTCCATTTCCTAGGATTTATCCCAAGAATATGACAAAAAAAGCCCACATATATTTATGGCAAAGGATGTTTATTATAACATTATTTATAATAGCAAAACGATAAAAGGAAACAGCTTACATGTCTAACAGGGAATTACTTAAGTGAGTTACGCCATGTCATATAATCAAGCACTGTTTTAAAGTATGTTTAAGGATATTAAAATAGTCATAGTATTAAATGAAAAAAAAGAAGGATGTAAAGAGAATGCAGACTGAACCCAATTTGTAAATCATTAAAATGAGAGAGAGAAAGAGAGAGAATACCACTAAAAACAAAAGCGTGTGTGTGTGTGAGACACAGAAAAAAGACTTCACAGCAATACCCCAAGATATTCTGTGATAATCTCCGGCTTCCATTCTCTTGTTTATTATATAGACTTTAAAGTTATAAAATAAACAAGTTTAAAAAGCTTTTATATATAGATTGTATTTTTTAGAACAATTTTAGGCTCACAGCAAAATTGAGTAGTAAATACAGGAAGTTCCCATATATCTGCTCCCCTATATAAGGACACCCGCCCCCATTATCAGCACCTTTACCAGAGAGAAAGGGGAGGAAGAGGAGGACCAGGAGATGGAGGAGGAGGAAGCCTGTCTGGGCACCAGAAGGGGACCTTGATGGGAGAGCCCACGGAGAGGGCCACTATTGCCTCTGTGTTGCTGTCCCCTCTGGGGGCCTGCAGTCTGGCTCCTGGTAGCAGACCTGGGCCACTGTTGGTCAGGTTACCAGGAGTCAGATGACAAACTGGATGCAGAGCTTAGAAGAAGAGGCTGGGCCCACTGGGCACCTCTTGTCTGATGGTCATGGTACCTGAACGTGGTGACCGTCTAGAAGACTTCTGTTCATTTCTGCTTTTCAAACAATGTACAAATTCCTCTTGATCAGATCTAACTTATATAGGCAAGTGAATTTTGAGGATTATATAGGCAAGTGAATTTTGAGAATCATTGTTCTGAGCCTTAGCCAAGTGGATAAAATCCAGTACAACATAATTACAGAGTATGTATTTTTTATTGTTTTATTTTTTAGTGTTTAGATATTTCATACAAACCACAGCTTGCCTCAGAGCAGCTTCTGGGATCACCAGCCCTGTCAATGCTTCTGGCTCAAGTCTTTGAGAAGCTGGAGGCTCCTCCAAGATTCTCACACTTCTAGCCCAAGATTGGGTTTGAGGAGTTCCCAGAGCTCTACACACTCCTTCCCTCTTTCTCCTTGCCAGACATTTCTCTCCTTGGGAGCACACGGTCAAGCTATGCCTGGATTCCCTGAATGATGAGATCACTCCTCTCTCCACTGTTCACAGTCTCCCTGAGGCGATGGTGCCATCCTGCACGGGACCTTGCAGAATCTATCCTTCTCCTTCACAGAGAGGTCTAGAAATACAGGTCCTGGAGATGTGCCCCCATCCCTGACTGATTTTCCTGTCTAATTTGGTTGATAGTAGTGTTAAAAAGAAGGACACAGGCTTGGGTGTCACTTATGCTAGGCCAAGTCACCACACTGGCACTTAATACCTAACCTAACTGAAGTTGCAACCTGCCCCCAAAAATGTAGTCAGACAGGAATTTTCTAGTCAGCACCAGTAAAAGTCTGTCACATATGCCTGTTCCATCCCCAAAGGAAGATGCGGTCATCCACCTAATGAGACCCTTATCCTTGCCTTCTCTCACACACAGCACCAGACGCATACAGCATAATCTTTTAGGACAATGACTGGATGTATCCATGCCACACTGCTTGATGTTTTGATAAATATAACCTGTTTTCTGCATCTATTCTCTGCCATAGGAAAGGTATTTAAGTTGTCTTCAAACAAAGGGGTTTCGAGCAGTTTACCAAAACTCCTGAGTTGTTCGTTGGCTGTGGCCCTCAGTGAGTCTGTGAATAAACAGTATCACTCTTAAACCTAACAGTTGTATTGCTTTCAATGGACCATGGTATTATAAAGCACAGGGAGTAAAGTCAGGTGCTCTGAAACTTCATTCATTGTCTTCTAATCACTGGTTGTGTGTCTTAAACATGACATTTTACCTCCAGGGCCACAGAATCTTCATTCATGAAATGAAGTTTAGATCTAAGAACTCTTCTATCTCTGAAATTACATAACCAAGTAGGAAAACCCTGTAAGAAGCAGTAGAATTTCCCTTCTGATAAGGAGTTGGAATATGGGAGAATTTTGAGATGTCTTTTACTCCAAGGTGATTTGTGCCTGGTAAAGAACAATGCATGGGCAAAATGGGAAAATGAGAAAGCATCACTGCTTTGCCATGCAGGCTCCTAGTTATTTTTATTTTTATTTTATTTTGCTCTCAAAGAAGCTGGGTGCCACAAAGATCAGGAAAATGAAGGTTAACTTTGCTCCTTTGTGACTGACAATGCTGCAGGCTATGACAAGCGATCTTTCATACAAGACTAGATAACAATGGAAATAAGACATCCTCTCTCTTTTATCAAATACAATATTTGCCATCTCTTGTTAGGAAACATGATTCAGTTAAACTACCAATCTTACCATCTATATTTCTCTCTCACTTACAACTTAGTTAAACAAAATGTTGGCTGATACTTTAGAATCTCTTAGGCAACACTCAAAGTTGAAAATGTTTGCCTTATTCTGTCCTGTGTCCAACTTGCAGTTTAAAAAAAAAATGAAAGAGGAAGAAGAGAAAGGTTTGCCTTGATTGCAAATTCATATGGGAGGTTTTAAATTTTTGCAGACAAATTGCTTTAGGTACATCGACTTCCTAATTTGTGTGTGGCTAATTGAATTGACTGATTAAAGGACATGGCCATTGTTCCAAGATAGCAATTGCTGGACTAGGGTCTCTGGTGACTGGAAAGGCCTCTAGTGTGCAATCCTACACCTCTGATTTGATGTGATTAGTGGTGTTTAAAGCCAAAGGAAAACCATAAGACTTCTCAAAGCAGCTGTACTAGGGAAGCCCTGTACTGGTGAAGACAGACTTCCCACAGTCCCAGGGATTCTCCAGAAGTCTGCAGAGCCCAGGTCCAAAGTCTTAACACATAACTGATATGACTGATCAGGATCAGGAGAACTCCCCTGGTACCAGGATGCCAGACTGCACCAACATCAGGATCAGGACCCTATTAACACTGAAAATGTTAACAGGCTATCTGCCCAACCACCAAGGGTCCCAATTGCTTTGATATCACTACAATCTTTGTACCCTTGCCAACCTTTATTAAACCATTCTTCATTGAACTTAAAAAATGTTAACTGTATTAGACCAACAGGTCTAAAGTCTGTTTCATTTATACTTCCACCACTAATTCTTTCATGGTGTGGAGTACCACATGATCCTAGATCTGGTTGAAGCTTACAGTATACCCCCACATGAGAAGGTAGCATATCTCTAAATAAGGGCTTAGTGCATTGATTTAAAACTTATCTCATTTTTTACTCTAATTCCTGGTGTCCCCAAACAAGTCAAGGGAATACAAAATATTCCCTAAAGCAAAGCTAAAATTGCATGTTTTAAATTTTTATGTCAGGAAATACAAAATTAATACTCTTTGTGATATTGCTCATTAATACTGTACTTAGACTAAGCTATAGTTTTAATGGCCTAATTCAAAAGAGTAGAAATTTTATTTTACTTCATTTAAATCATTCAGATGTATGAGCTCTTTTATTTCCACTGGCTCTTTTTCACATTGAGTATAATAGGAAAGAAGTGGATCTCAAACTCTGCGATAAGCACATAAACTCCTGATGGACTGAAATGAAGTTGAGCCTCTGCATACTTAAGACATAATGAACTGGACAGTTTGGGAGAGCAGGCTGTCTGAGACTCTAAAGACTGGGACACTCAGAGGAGATGTCCATGCTACTGGGTCAGAGAAAATGTACGAAGTGACTGACTCGCAGGGGTTGTTTTTCAGTATGACTTACCCATTCAGAACAGCTGTGAAATGGGCCACAGCTCCTAACAGCTGAGAGATTTCAGGAGCGTAAAAGAAATATTGATATCCGGAACTGCCATTAAAGCTGGTAAAGGAATAGCAGAGAATTAATGGGAACATGCCCGTGCCAGCAGCAGGCCCTCTTCTGGTCAAAAGATAGTCTAAATCCCCACAGCAGATCCAGGCAATGGCTCAGGGAGTCTCAACTCTCCTCCCAGCCCTCCTACCCACTGTCCTTAGTTCTCTCATCTCACATATGGGGGCAGTGGACTAGAAAAGCTATACAGTCCCTGCGAGCTCTTGGTATTCTATTCTGTGGTGAAATCACTCCAGGGAAATTGAGTTGCAATCACTGTTACAGGAATGCTTAAGAAATAGTCATTCATTTATTAAAAATCTCCCATATGAGTAGTTATACACAAGTAAGAACACGATTCACAGTACTTCTCTTTAGTACAATGGATATATGGTATGAAAGCAAGCATTCAGGATGTCTCCCAAACAACATGCTTCACTGTTGTTAATATTTCTTATGGATACTATTGTCTTCTGTACCATACTTCTAGTCCAAATTAAACAGGTCTAAAGAAATAAAACAATGTTGAATTAAGATAGTCCAGGAGGAAAGTGTCAATGACTTCCTGAGAAATCCTTCTGTTCCTTCCTTCTTCTTAGCACTGAGTAATATTCCATTGTTGGGAAGAACCACAGTTTATTTATCTATTCATCTACTGAAGGACATCTTGCTGTTTCCAAGTTTTGGCAGTTATGAATAAAGTGCTATAAACTTCCATCTTTAGGTTTTTGTGTGGACATATGTTTTCCATTTATCTGGGTAAATACCAAGGAGTGTGACTGCTAGACTGTATGGAAGGAGTATGTTTAGTTTTGTAAGAAACCACCAAACTGTCTTCCAAAGTGGCCGTACCATTCTTTATTCCCACCAACAAAAAGTGAGAATTTATGACCCACATCCTTCTCCGCAATTTGATGTTGTCAGGGTTTTAGATTTGAGCCATTCTATTAAGTGTATAGTGGTATCTCATTGTTTCTATTCCTTCTTTCTACTCAGGGTAAATATACTGAATGGAGTCAGGGTCCACACATAAGAGAAGGAGGTATTGTAATTTTTCTGTAACAATTTTCCTTTCGAGCATTGTAGCTTTTACTACCTCATTATACTCATTTATCAGAAGGCAAAATGGCATCAACAGTAAATATGCAGTGAGAAAGGAGAACGCAGTCCAAGGGGCTGCAGGACTGGGATTAGAATCTGAGATTTACAGGTCTGGCATATAGGCTGACCCATAAGAAATGTGCTCATCAGCATAGAAATATGACATAGAGGAAGGTGTGGGATTCTGATTCAGGATGTGGTTTATTTAAAAGCAAGACAGGAGCCAGATTGCCTAGGTTCAAATGTCACTCCCCCCTTTAATATCTGTGTGACTTTGGTTAAGCTGCTTAACCTCTGTGTCAGTTCCCAGCTTGTATATTCAGCTGCCCACCCAACATCTGTATGTTACACGTGAAAGTGAACAGGTCCAAAACCAAACTCTTCATTTCCACTTCTGCCCCCACAGGTTTGGTCTTCCCAATTTTTCATAACTCAAAAAAAGGAAACCTTCTACAAAAAGCAGCTTGGAATCATCCTTGACTCTTATCTTTCATATGCCATGTCCAGAATGTCAGCAAAATCCTGTTGGCCCAACCTTAGAAATAAATCCCCAAAATGACCACTTCTCATCACCTCTATTTCTACCACCCTTGTACGTCATCATCTCTCAGAGAGACTATTATAATAACGTCAGTGTGGCTTCTCCTTTCCAATCCTTGTCCCCTAACAGTCCCTTCTCCTCAGAACATCTAGAATATTCCTTTTCAGCTCAAGTCATAATATGTCATACTTCTGCCCAAACAGCTTCAATGGCTTTCCATCTAAGAGTAAAAGCTTAAATCCTACAAGACCTGGAAGATCCTACCAGATGATCCCTACTGTTACTTCTTTAGCTTCAAATCCTGCCATCCTCCCCATTGCACACTCAACTCCAGCCTCACTGACCACCTTGCAATTGCTAGAAGCAGCTAAGGAAGCAGTTCCCTCTGCCTTGAATTTTCTCTCTTCAGATATTTATAAGATTAACTCTTATGCTTCTTTAAAAGTTCTGCTCAGATTTCACCTTATTAAAGAGTCTTCCCCAACCCTCCCATAGAAAACATCACCCCTTCCCCCAGTCTCCCCATCTCCTCACCTTGTACTTCTTAGCACTCCATCTGATGTATACAAGCTTATTTATTAACTGTCTAGATCCCCTTAATACATGTAATCTCCATTTAGTAAGTGCTTTATACAGTTTACTTCTGTCCCCTCCAATGCCTAAAACAGGCCCTCAATAAATGCTTGTCGAATGATTGAATAAATGATTATGAAATACTGTGATGATAGTACCTACTACATAGGATTTTTGCATTTTAAGTAAGACAATAGATGATATAAAATTCTTAGAACATAAGTTCAGTAGATATTAACTACTAATATTATTACCAATCACACTTGCTTTGCTATCCAAGGGGTTGATGTAGTGGTGGGGGCCAATCTTAAGGTAATGGGAAAATCAAAGGCAGTTGCCTTACTACACATAAGCTTAAGGAGAACCCGCCAGAGATGACCCAGGACTCAGTAGATGGCTTGGAGGGCACTAGAATTCAATCCAGACTGAAGGAGAAATGGATCTGTTAAGATTGGGTTGGTGATTGGAATCCCAGAAAAGTGACTAGGATTTAAGACCAAGCTCCAGTCCTACTGAAATTAAAGAATGTGAGGCAAAAATTATTGCTGTGCACTCCAGAGGGCCCTCAGCTGCTTCCTGCTTGGCTCCTTCCTCCCCTTCAAACTCTGGAGGACAGAGGACAAGAGCTGCATAGACAGATTCTCTCCAAGGGCACCGGGCAAGATGGCAGACACACCAGGTCTTGAGTGCACTGTGTCTAGAGGTCCAGCACAGAAGAGGAGAAGGTGAGCAGAATGGCAGAGAGCATGGCCAACAGCAAGAGCTCTTGGAAGAAGAGTCAGAGGCTCCCCTCATAGCTCAGGGGCATGAAGCGTCCCTGATAATCTATAACACCTATATGAGGGCAGTTGTTTGCTGGGGCTGCCGTAACAAAGTACCACAAGTTAGGTGGCTTAAACAACAGGAACTGAACTGTCTCAGAGTCTGGAGCCTAGAAGCCTGAGACCAAGGTATCAAGGGTTGGGTCCCTCTAAGGGCTATGAAGGAAACTGCGTACATGCCTCCTAGCTTTTGGTGGTTTGCTGGCAATTTTTTATTTTCCTTGACAGACACATCACCTCGATCTCTGTCTTCATTTTCACATGCTATCCTCTTTGTGTACATGTCTCTGTCCAATTATCCCATTTTTACATCCTAATGATCTCATTTTAACTTGATTACCTTGGTAAAGACCCTACTTCCAAATAAGGTAATATTTGGAGGTACTAGGGTTAGAACTTCAACATGAATCTGGGGTTGGGGGAACACTATTCAACCAAAAACAAGCAAGAGTTGGCCATCACACACATATACAGAAACAGCAGGGACCGTATTTGCAGAACCTAGGACTTCCAAAGTCCATTAGGCAGTGGCTGAAGGGAAAATATAAACCAATGTTAAACTTTTCACAAAATAAAGCCTTTTAAGATATAGCGACAAGTGTTTGAGTAGAGATGAGCAGAAGAGATGGTTGTCAGGGGTCGCTGTGTTCCTGGATGGGGATCATGCACACACTGAGCTGGATAACTCAGAAATGGGGGGGAACTCACTCTTGGATACGGTGAGGACAATGCTGCATGGGACTTTAGAGCCTCCAGGCCTTAGTTAAATTCTGGTTCTACTACTTACAAACACTTTGACTTTAATAAATTAGTGTAAACTCTTTGGCCTTACAATTCTTAACTGAAAAATGAGCATGTTGGTACTAATCTCACTAGGTGGTTGACTAAATCAGTGGAAAGATATGTACAGTGCCTTTTGCTGTTCCTGACAGGTAGTGAGGGCTCAAACAGACTGCACTAGAATCTATGGGGAAGTTACCCAGAGGCATGGCTAATGTGGGACTTTCCCAAGGGTAAATAGGAGAAAGTGAGCCTTAGGATATCTGAGCAAAGGCAAGTTACCCAAAGCAAGATTATTTATTTTATGGTAACAGACCACCTGGAGAGATAGACATTCATCCCAGTTATGTTTCCAAAATAGTTTCTTTTACTTCTGCAAATTCATTTTGATGAAACTCTCTTTTCTTCAGCGAGATTACCTTCTTAGTCTCACTTAACTGAGAAAGCATTCTCCTTTCTTTGTTAAAAAATTCTTTATACTTTTCCATTCTTGAGAATGAGAAGTAACCATTTTTATATGAAAAAAGTGTATCCCTTAATTTTGTGTTAGAAACAAACAAATGCATCATATTTTATAACAATGAAAATATACAAATCCTCTTCTTACTTGAATTTTCTTTCTTTCCATGTCAAGCAGGGATTTCCCTGAGTTTCTTTTCTCCCAGTATATAAAATGTAGAAACTGGTACAAAAATCCTTTTTACTGAGAAAAACAATCAGAACTAATACACATAAAGACTAATTAATATGAGGGTGGATGATATGTTTTGGTATAGAATCATATTTATTAAAAGTGATGCATTCCAAGTGACTCCATCCTTCCTTCATTTAAATAAGCAAAGGACAGAAATCATTGCTGGATAGAAACATCCAGTGAAGACTCATCCCCAAAGTCATGTGGCCATTCAAACCAAGATTTTTCAGGTGGTTTTGGCCTCAAACTTCTTGTTAAGCATTCAGGGCTGTACAAAACTCTGAAACCATTTTCCAGGAATATGGCAGAAGATTCTTGGAAATGTTAAGTAAGCTCATTTATCTTCTTTTCCCTTTTTACACATCAATATGAGGTTCACATGCAGAAATAGGTCATGGATCTTAGAAAATCAATAATCTAAATCATGTTATATAAGTAGAGCTTAACCCTTTCTAAAGCAGTTTCAAATGTACTAATCCAATTCCCCATCTACCCCTTGCACACACCCCTATTACACTAACACTAGTCTCACAAAGACCATCAATAACAATCATTAAATCCAATGGGTGCTTTCCAGCCTTTCTCTTGATTAACATCTCAATAGCATGTCATGCTTGTGCAATCACAAGTCCACCTGCACATGCAACTGGGTAGGTTGCAATGGGAAATCACTCAAGAGACCAAGGAAAGACCCAGAGATGGCCTTGGAAACATGAGGGTTTATTGGGACTTACATACAGGGAGACCAAGAACAGCTATCTGGACGAGGCTGTGCACCACTACCATGGACAGAGAGAACAAACTGCTTAAATGGGGTGAGGAGACAAAGATTCCACGTGTGCCAGGGGTGAGGGGACAGAGACTCTGTGTATGTCAAAGAAGGCATCTGATTTAAGACTATGTGTTTTGCTAGAAAGAATCATTTTTGTACAATTAGCACCCCCAGGAACAAAACCTTGGTCAGAGGGGGGTCTGCCTTCCAACAAGATGTTTTCATTAATAAGGCAGGCCTGGATTTGGCCACCCCCAGGCCATCAACATTGGGCATACACCCAAAGGAGAGGGCCATGTGGGCACATGGTTATTCTGGGACACAAGGTCACAAGCAGGCAGTGCCATCCCCACAGTGCTCCTGACCACCCTCCTCTCAAACTATGCTCTCTTCATGGCTTCTGAAGTGCCACAGCCCACCACTCTCCTCCAGCTCCAATGGCTTTTACTTCAGGTCATTTTTCAGGTTCCATTCTTTTTTTCTTCCATTTTTATTTGAAACCATCATGAAAAGTTCTTAACAAATAGCCCTACAAATCTTACAGTGAAAAACATGGCCTCTAATTCCACCCTTGATTTCCTGTCACCCCTCTTAAAGGTGTTTGCTCTATAATTTGTCTTATTTCTAAAAAGCATGCTATTTCTGTTTTCCATTTTAGATTTCTAATTTAAGAAAATGAGTATTTAAGTCTTCTTTACCTTCTCCTGCCAAACATACTGTCTCTCCATTCCTTCTCTCTTTTTTCCCCTTCATCCTTCCAAGAAATTGTAGCATGAATTTTGGTTAAATCAATAATCAATATTTACTTTATTAAATTACATAAGTCTTGCTTGAACTCAATTATATAGTATACTGAGATCACAATTCCTTTCTTGTACAATTTGTTTTCCCTGCTATTAATTATTCCTTCACTTCCCCCTCCCTGTTTAGAAAGTTCACTTACTCCCATAAAGAAGAAAACTCCAAATCTCAGTGGCCTGACACATGGAAATTAATTTCTCACATTCAAGAAACTCAAAGCAGATATTCCTAGTTGATGTGAAATCCTTTTTGGGGTGATTCAGACACCTAAGGTCCTTTGACCAGGGTGCTCATCTGTCCCCGGGGGCCTTGGAATCCCCTGGTGCGTCCTTTCTATCCCCAGGCAGGCCAACGTGAGGTAATAAGGGGCAATTGAGAAAGACACATTCTATGACCATTCTATGGAAGTGGTATGTCTACTAGTCAGAATTCATAGCCTATTGGTCAGAATTAAAGCATACAACCTAAACTATATGCAAGGGAGAGATTAAAAATGGAGTCTTACTATGTTTCTAGGAAGAAAATAAAAAGGATTTGTTTTTGGTAAACATACTGCTGCCTGTGATTCCAATCAGCATATATATATTTTACTCTTCCTCTCACAGACAGAACTCATTCAGTCCTTCCACTAGGGTAAAGCCTGGACATCCTAGCAGTCACTGCTTCCACATCAAAGATCAAGATTCTCAGATAGTGCATAGGCTTCTCTCAGGCTCAGATATAACCCCTTAAGGTTCAGGAACCTATGAACAAAAATGACATGTAATTTGCTGTGTCTACTCCCTCAATACATACAATGGAATGCATGTATTCCACCTGGGAACAGGCAATGGAAGGGCAGAAAAGCTGAGGAATAGAAGACACAGAGCAGTCCCCGGTACATAACAATTAGGGAATCCTATGGGCAGGGTTTCAGCTCCCAGGTATGAGCAAATTCTTTGTTTAGACCCAGATTCTGTTCCCTGGAAAGAACTCCCCATTGTTCTCCTTTCCTCCTGAATCTGCCATCTGGGAAATGCTTCCTTGTCCCATTATCTTCCATTAACACATCTGAAGTGGGTGGGAATGTGCATGTCTTCCTTAGGAACTGTGTCAGTTTTACAGCACACTTTTCTGCTTGCATGTTTTGTCAAGACGCTCTGACTAGTCATAGGCCTTTTGAGGCTAGGTTTACGGTATTCTTCACAATACCATTCCCTCAAAAATTCATTTGATTTCTAATCTATTTGCTGCCAATTATTTCCAGATTTGCCAAAGTTGTTTCCTTGACAGAATACTCATTCCTGACTTCTTTATAATCTCACCTTAGTTTCTTTCTCTCAATTCATGAAGGCTTATCTGGAAGCCATCTGAAACCAGAGGCTGAGGTGGAAAGGCAGCACTTTTAATGTGGTCTTTGCTGTAAGTCTGAATTATTTTGGTTAACTGAGAGTTCTAGAAATCTCCTGAAGCCTGTAAATACTTCATTCTTACACTCTCCATCAAAAGTGTAAATCTACTTCTTTACATTTATCCAGGAATTTCTTCTCACTTTTTTCTTGATATCCTCCTGGATCCACGTTCTCCTGCTTCCTTTGGGACTGGCATCCCCAGGCCTCTTGCACAAATGAAGCACTGAAGTCCCTCTTCATAGTCACCCTGAAAACCTCCTTTCCTCACTGATGGGTTAAAGGCTCTGTGTACTGGATCCCACTGTCAGGATCTGGAATTTGATTTTTACTCTACTTACAAGACAACAAGTTAGCTTGTTACTGTTTAATAACTGTTGAAGAAGACAAGAAACTCCTGATCTGAAATAGAGGACTATGTTAATCAGAGCACAGCAAGCAGCATGAGCATCACATTTGTGTCAGTTCCCCTTTCCCCCAGGTCCCATGGAGGCACACAGGTGGATGCTGTGGTCCCAGAGAGTTTATAGGAGAGGAATACTAGCCTTGGGAACATGCTTTTTCATAGCAAACAATAAGCAGCCTACTCTTTTTTCCAGAGGAAGTCATTGCCTCATCCCTGAAGATTGCTTGCTGTGGATATTACCCTGAGAAATGGCCCTAGTAAAGAAGGGTCAGGCCCTTGCAATCTTAGCACCCTTGAAAAGAATGTGCAGGAACACTCAAGGCCATGCACATATGACCTCTCCCAACACCTGTATGTGCTATATATACCCAGTTTATGCACTCCCCAGATTTCCTCAATCATGGTTTTCTGCTAAACAACATTGATAGCCCCAAAGGAAGGTTATTAGGATTATTAGAAAGGCAAAGGATCAAATCTGTTTTCCAGCCATTGGATCCCTAGTGCCTATCACCATGCATGGTATGTGGTAGGTAATCAATTCATAATCCAAATAAATGAACAAACTTAAGTGATTTACTCTATGAATGATATTATATTCTAGGAGATCAGGCAAACCACACACACACAATATTCTTTTGGAAATTCATTTTTTAAAAGAATATCCACTCTTGACTCTGAACATTTGCTGTATTCCCTTTTCTCTCCTTATCAATGCTTTCACATTCCAGAATGTCCAGGGTCTCTTATTTGACAAACTCTATAACTTAGATAAAATCTTAACTTGGACCCTTATTTACCTGACTCCAAAATCTGTGCCTTTTCTACTAGCCCATTTTGTCTGTCATTATACCTTGCTTGAAATACAATCAAATAAAAATTAATTATTTAATACCATGACTAGTTTTACTGACTGCTCTATCGTACTGGCTCTCAAACAGGAGTGATTTTCGTCCCCCTCAGAGGGCATTTGCAACTTCTGGAGACATTTTTGTTTGTCACAACTAGGGTGGGGGGTACTACTGGCAGCTGATGGGCAGGGGTCAGACATGCCACTGTGCATCCTACAGTACACAGAGTCAACACTCACAGTAAGAAAAGCATCCAATTCAAAGTGTCAGTAGTGCTGAGGCTGAGAAATCCTGCTCTAGCCTGCAGATGGATGAGCTTAAATGCTTGAAATGTTGCAGACTAGTTCTTGTGCCCCTGCACAGAAATCCATCATTTTCAATTTTCTCCCTTCTTTAGTATTTCAGAAACTGAAATTTCTCTTTCCCTTAAGGCTAAAATCATTATTTGTTGTTCCACAACTATCTTCTTATCCTTTTTTATTTTTTTATTTTTTGGAGTATCTTTGTCTTTATAAAATAATCTCCAGGAAAGAAGATAAATCAAATAATGGGTACTAAATATTTACTACTATCCCAAGGATTCACTGTACCCATCTCATCCCTGATTCCCAGCCGTACGCATACCTCACTGTGAGGTCTGATTTATTACTCTCTGCTGCTTGGGTAGCAAGGACACAGTAGGCATTCCACACGACTACATCTTGCCTTGAGCAGAAAACATGGAGTTTGAGATTCTTTCAAAATACAGCTAATTCACAAATTTGACTCTTTATTCAAATATTGGATCCACTTAAACCCAAAGTCCCTGGAAGTTTAGAAGAGTAAACCACAGTAACTTGACTGAATATTTCTGTGTGTGTATTTAGGCTGAGTCAGAGAGCAATATAAACTATAATAATCCACCACCAGATAAGTACTATTTGTGCAGCAATCTGACCTGACCTAAATCAGGATAAACAGGTAAATCAATACTGGAAAGTCTGGCATGTAGGCTTAATTTCCAGACCTAAGAGATTAGAGATAAGTTTAGAAAGACATAAGCACAGACCTACAAATATATACAGATTGCTTTTAACCCATCCCTCAGATAGAATTCCTTTGCCTCATCAGCTTATTTGCCCTCCTGACATCCCAAAGACTGTGGTTTAAATCATCTCTTGAAAAGCATTATAACTCTTATCAATAATATTGAAAATTAAATTGCTGCATGACAGGCTAAAGTCTGTCCAGAACAATCCAAATCTCTCTTGGCTCCTCAATTCTCTCCGTGTAGCATACAAGTCATTCCCCTGGTCCCCACTGCATTTCTGCTTTTCTTAAACACCATTCTGGCACTCATTCCCAACAAACCTCCTCCTTCCCTTTCAGTTGCCAGCTCCTTTCTCCTGTTACCACCCTGATTTCTGGCTCCAAAGTGATCCACTCAGCAATGATCCAGACTCATAATTCAAGGGTGTAACTCCACATTCAGGGGCAATGAGCTGTTTTTCCATGAAAGGATAGTTAGTGCTGGAGCATATGACTTCTATTACAGGAAATAACATCAAGCAGTAATTTAACTTACAGGATCTCCAATATTCTTAAGGGGAAAGGGAAAAAGGAGGTGTAAGAAGCAAAAAAAAATCTGCAAATAGATTTTTGTTGAAACGTACCAGAAATGGAGCTTGAAGAGCCAGCAGAGTGTTCTAAATACCATTTTTTAAAATGATTTTCCATGAATGCAAAAAAGTGAATCCAGCACATAGTTTATTACTGGAAGTGGAGTTTGTCCGAAATGATAGTTAAATGGCCAAATAGCTTCCCATAACTCAAGTGGCTGAAACCTAAATGAATGGAATGGGAAACTGATGGTGAGTTGAGGGAATGGGTTCTTCTAGGCAGCAACACATTTCTCAAAGCTCTGAGACAGAAAGGAAGTGAAGATGGATGGGAGGTTGAACCAGAAAATAAGTTGCCTCCTTTTAAGGCAAGAGGAGCTATTTTTAATGCATTCATCTTCTAAGAAAAGAGTTAAAGGGTAACAAAAATTGAACATTTTAGTTGAAAGTACAGTAACAGCTTGTCCTCATTTTGCTCTATTTAGTCCAACAGATTAAATGCCATGTCCAACTCCCACCTAAAATGGTCATGAGGTTTTACTATGCCGAATCCCTACTTGTTCCCTTCCTTTCAGAATACGTGTTTGTCCTTCTCCCTCTGTCTCTTTGTCCCCCACTCCCTCCTTCTCACTTCCTCCTTTCCTGAACATCATATCCCAAGCCATGGAAACTAATTGCTACTAACGTTTAAAGGAAAATACCAACAGAAGCCACTCCAGTGAGAGATTGCAAAAATGATTACACCTGAAATGGTCCCTGGGGTAAGGAACACATCAGAATGGCTCTTCATTCCTCCTTCCCCCACCCTAACCACCCTGCCCAGGAAAACCATTAGCAACAGTGTCAATAGTAAAGGCTGTTTGGTGACATCATTTGAAAAATGAAGAATCTTGGACCTGAGGGGAGGCGCCACGTGTAGGTAAAGCTGAGGGGCAGGATGACATATACCTGTTGGCCCATGGGGATGCCCACACTTTTTTGCATGTTAGCTGTTGCAAGGGGAGTGGGTAACAATTGGTAATGAGACAATCAGGCTTTTTCCCTTGGAAACTTCCCCAAGCATCTTGACATCATGGGATGGGCCTAGCCATCCTTGCGTTCAGGCTAGAAAGAAACAAATGTAAGAAAAGGAGAGAAAATACCATTCAGTTGTGTTTAAAGGCTTAGTATCATGAATCCACTTTGAAAAGGTTAAAAAAAACCCACGTGCAAATAATTTGTCTTACATGTACATTTTTGTAAGCCTCCTTAAATATTTTTGAGGGCAGCCTGTTTATTTTTTAAAAATTAATTTATAAAGAGTTAACTTTATGTTTGTTAATGAAAGTAGTGTTAGTCAAGGAATCAGACTGCCTGGTACCTCTGTTCAGACCTTGCTACTAGCAAGCGGTAACCTAATCTTGGGCACCCAAGTTTTTCACATCTGAAGGTAATTATCTATTAATATACCTCTCTCTGTCTATGACCATAAGCTTTTTAAAGAAAAAGCCAATCTTTTTCAGTTGTGTAAGTGCCTGACATAATAGGGATTTTTAAATGTTGAGTAAATGAATGAATGAACTTTCTGCATCTCAAATTTCCTTTCTTATCCCCTATTAAAGAGCCATTGTGAGAAGAAAACAAATGAAGGTAGGTAAAAGCGCCATTAAAAGGCAATGTATCTCCAGTAATCTCTTCAAGGGAACGACAAGATAAATATGGAATGTGAACAGATGAAGGAAAGAAACACTTTAAAGGAATATCCAACTGACAGCCCATTGGCTGTCTCCACCCCCACCTTCTGAAGGTCTAGTAATAGCTAAGGAAGACCCGATCTGAGGCTACCACAGGCAGAGCACAGAAGTGGTTATTATTCATGCACTAGTTCTCCCTATTGTCCAATTTATGAGAGCAAACTTGTGTTGATTTTGGAAAAGTCTTCCCATCCTGATGCTCCCAGCGGATGCACAGGAGCATATACCTCTCTCTTTGACTTCCATTTAAGGTTGATCTAATCCAGATGGAAAATTTTTCATAGGCTTTGTAAAGTACTCCATCTGTGAAGCAAACAAAAGAAAGTAAAAGATAATGAACTCTATGGAAGCTGAATTACCCATTAAGAGGTTATGCTGAGGTCTGATAATGAATTAACTCAGTGTTGTGTGAATGTCGCAGATAATGCTGAGAAAAACACTTTTTCCTCTGGTTGCCCTTTTGAGGGTCACTGAAATTATGAATGTCTTTGCCAGTTAGTGGAAAATACATGCTTCCTATTTATTATGTAAGTAAAATATTTTCAGTTGGCCTTCTAAATCCCTTCTTTCTTTGTGAGTTAGGCAAGCCCCTTGGTAGCGGTGGGGCCATGGGAAAGGCTTTTCTTTAGCCTTTTGATCTTCACTTTCTTCATTTGTAATAGGGGGCAGTACAATGACCTCACAAAATCACTGAAAAAAATTACAAAAACCTCTATAAGGGTGTTAGCAGAGTGCATGGTGTGTATTACACTCTCTGTACCATGGTAGCCAATAGTGTTATCAGACTACTGTCAGAAAATTTTTTAATATTACCATGCTATGTTGTTTGTTTATGTATTTTATTTTACACTCTTAGCTGGAAACTTTGAGCATCAGTAGCATTGATGTTAGTCTTAGAAAGACATTAATATACTGTGGAGTTCATGCCCAAGAGAACAGACAGAAATTAAAGAGGATGACCACACCAAATGTTGGTGAGTTTGTGGAGCACCTGAAACTCGCATCTCCCATTGGCAAAAATGTAAAATAGTGCGTGCACTTTGAAACATGGTCTGGCAGTTTCTTATAAAATTAAACATGTACCTTCCCTGTGACATAACAAGGAAACCCCTAGTATTTACCCAAAAGAAACAAAAACACGTGTTACAAAATCCATTTTACAACAACGTTCATAGCAGCTTTATTCACAATAGTCAAAAACTAGAAACAGCCCAGGTATCTGTCAAGGGAGAATGGCCAAACACGTGGTGGTGTGCAATGAACTACTACTCACTAATAAAAAGAACAAACTACTGGATGTTGGATGAGTCTCAAAAACATAATGCTCAGTGAAAGAAGCTCTATGCAAAATAGAATATATCATATGAATCCTTTTTATGACATTTTATAACAGGCCAAACAAATCTGTGAGAGAAAAACCTTAGAACAGCAGTTCCTTCAGGGGCAGGCACAGAACAGGAAACATTCTGTGATGATGATAATTTTCTCTATCATAAGTTTATCCATTTGAAATACTCCACAAATGTACATTTGATTTTTGTGCATTTCATTGTGTGTACATTTGATATCAAATGAAAAAACTAAACAAAGAGCAAACTCTATATGCAGGCTGAAGTACATGGTGAGAAACATGCTAATACCTACAATTTATATTGAAATGCATCAAAACAAGAGAAGGTGGATTAACAGATGGATAAAAGCTTAGATAAATGGGTAGATAGTGATAATTATCTAAATTATTAAATATTAATGGCAAAACTAGGTGGTGGTGTAAGTCCGGAGGGGGGCGGTGGGGGGAGCAGAATCCCAAGGCAAAATACCTTTGAAACCAAAATCAGTCAAAAGGAGAAATAAAGTGAGAGAAACTCATTTATTGCTTACATCCCAAGTCTCTCTCAACCCTGTTGCAGAAGAGGAGAGAGCTCCACCCAACCTCTCTGGTCCATATAAACCCTCCCTCGCCCATACCTATTGATGTAGAGATGGCTACTGCTCTCCACCCCTCGGAAACACCTATTATATGCAGATGCACTAAAGCCAGGCAAGAGATTCTGGAAATAATGCAATTTTACCCACAGGTAGGTATACAGATGTTCACTATAAAATTCTTTCAATTTTAATGTACATTTGATAATTTTTAATGTTTTGAATATTTGAAATGTTGGGGGGAATATAATGGTGGCAAACTTCTTTGTTGCCTAGAGTAATTATTTAACTTTCCTTTGTCATAAGGAGCCCTATTAAAGAAAGTTATTCTTTAATGAGTATGGAAAAAATAACATATCAAGTGTTCAATAGCTCACAAGTAAGGAAGCATGACTGAAGCTATCACCACAAAAGACAGTTAGTT